>NC_082601.1:31975579-33225579 GCF_030936135.1 Gavia stellata
AACTTCCCTGAAATCTAGGAAGCACCAACTCCAGATGTCTTCACAGTTCTCAAAACAAACTTCTCAGGACTGCTGCTAGACTTGAAATCCTAGACAAATGTCACTGTCAGAGACAACAGGCCTCTCCTTTCCTTTTCCTTTCTTAGGCAATTTTTATTGTTTTGGAAGTGCAGGGAGCTGGTGAATGAAGGGGTCTCATGGTTTCTGGGAGAGACACAGGAATAACCAAGGAGGTGGAAGTTTCGTTGTTTTCCTCTCCAGTGCCCTCTCTTTGTCTGAAAGGAGCCAAAACGAGTTCAGTGCCGCTTTTCCTCTCAGTGGGGGCGACATCCCTGTGCCTCTTCCAAAGGGTGATTTTTGAGAGCACCAAGAGCCCTGTTGTTGTAGAGCACTGGAGCAGCAGGAGGGGTCTGGCCTCAATCCGGCTGGCAGGCGTGTGCTCCTGTGTCTACACAGACCCACACCAGTCCTGTCCGGGATCAGAGCAGAACTATGGAAGTGGAGGATTGCTGAGCCAGTAGTCTTGTGTCAAGACACGGGCATTTTTGTCATAGGCTCTCCTTAGCAGCTCAGACTAATGATGGAGTCTGAGTTTAGGAGTTGAAATCCCAGCTGATGAATGGGAGGACAGAGATCTCAGGAAGGACTAAGTGTCTGTACATGTCTCCCTGTCAGGGTGTCACTGAATGACACCTATAAAAATTGGTTAAAACAACAATGTGTCAAGTTTTCTCCCTTAGCTTCACCTGAAGGATGGGGAGGGAACTGCCCCAACTCACTTAGAGGGGAACTTTGTGGGGGGTGTCGTTCCTCCAGTGAGGAACAAAAGCTGCAGGATTTGGGTCACTGTCATTATTTAGCTTTGGGTGTGGCAGGACAGGCATTTTGGTGCAACTACTTGTTCCATACTAGTTCTGTGCTCAAAATCTTAAAGCAGTGTCATGCGTGTGTGGCATTTTTGATGAACTGGTACCTGTAAAGCTAGATGAAGAAATGTATAACTGATATCTTGGATTTTATTTGCTGGATAGGTCAAGTTTGAAGCTTCAGGGACTGAAGTTTATGCTTGATTTGGTGAACATGAGTAAGCCAACTGAATTCAAAGTTCAGCATCTGTGCAAGGCTTCAAGACTGGGGACTTGCTTTGTAAAGAGGATGATGTTTTCCTGTTGCATTGCTAGAAATTAAAGAAGAATTTGCTTTTGTTGTCTTATTCTAGTCTGAAAGAGCAACAGTTGCCAGCGAAATCTTAGGATGTGACCTGTTTCAAGAACCTCTCAAACATTTTATGTTTGTAAGAGAAGTGAGAACTGAAAACCACCTTATCTTCTAGTGTAAATATTTGGAAATATCATTAATACATTATAGTAATGGGATAATTATTAAATGCTTTGGTACTTAGTGTCACATTATGATGAAAATCACTTGATAACAAATTAAAGCACTTTTATTGTAATTGCTATGGTTCTAGAGGATACACATGGTTATGCAGCATTAATTTTAAAGACTTACATGAATTTTTAAGCTTAGCAGATACAAACCTTTGGAGAATAGCCAGTATTTTTGAATGTGCTGTATACACTCTAAGGAGTATTTAACTAAATCTTTTGGACCTTGGTTGGAAGTAATTAACATTTCTTCTAAACTTTCAATAATTCATACTTTTTTTCAGCTACAGCTGCAGATTTGTTTAAAGTAAGCTCAAATGTTCTGTAGGTGCACGTGGTGGGGGGGAACATATGAAAATGATATACATGCTCCAGAAGGTTGTAACATCTGATAGTTAATATTCTACATGAATAACCAAGCAATTGCAGACTGGACTAAGTGACTGCTAGCAGCACAACTGCCACCGAAGCCAGTAAAAGTCTGGTTTCTAAATCATGTTCCAGGAAAATGCTCCTTCATGATAATGTGTCTGTCCATTAAAAAGAGCAATTGGTCCCATGGAAGAAGGCCATCTTTAGGTAGCTGGCTGGCATAGCTCTAAGGAACGTTTTGAGAGGGACATTGTTTGGTGATCCTCCAGATAAAATGGCTTGTGTCTGCTGCATTTACAGGTTGTCCCTTAGGACTTCAGTGACATATTTCCCAGATGTGCCTTAAGTCAGTCTCATACATAATGGCTTCTGTTGGCTAGTTTCGTCTCTAACGTCTAGAAGACCTAAAATTGTTGAATTTGGATGCTCAGGATGAGGCAGGAATGGAAAAGAGAGAGCCTGGATTATTTTAGGATGATGGTGGGCTCTAGCCCTGTGCAGACCTGAGGCTGTACATTTATAGCTCTGGACTTGTGGTGCATGTGAAGAACTGATGCATCAGGCTGACCTCATGTGTGGATCAGTCGCACCGTGGTGGTCATCTGTCTCCCTGCCACCTTTAATCTGAGGCCTAGACCTCTGTCTCTGTTGCCTACGGAAGTGGAATACAGCATGGGGACTCAGAAATGGCGAAAAGCAGTTTGAAGATCTTGCCCATATAGGGCCCAGCCCTTAGTACAGATACACGTTTGTTCTGTGTTAGGGAGCATTAAAACAGCCTGTGTTCCTCAGGGCAGCTGCTTACCCTACCTGAGGCTACTGAAAGCCTTTAAACACAGTTTGTGGACTAGCTTTTATCCCTGTGGCACAGGGTGACTGGCCATGGGAGAGATGGCTGGAGCCTCTGCAATGACTAACCAGGTGGTGCTGGCCTCAGGTGGAGTGGCCAGTGGGTGGGGATGACCTGAAGAGAAATAGTCCATGGAAAGTTTGGCAGGGACTCTGCATTGGGTTTTCTGGCACAGGGAAGTGCTGTGGGGGACGTGATGACCAGGGCAAGGGCTCCCAGGGGAGGTGGTAGCAAGATACTCAGCAGGTTGAGGATACATCACGAGTGAGAAGTGCAGCAAGCTAAAAGATGCACTGGGAATCTGAAGTTCAGGGAGAAAACTCAGAAAAGAGGCAGAAGAGGGGGAAGAAAATTCTTTGGGAACTGTAGTCTAGGCTTAGCTTTGGTATTAAACAAAGTTTCCTGTTTCCTCAGAGATGTTCCCTGAAGCAAGGGCCTAAAATAGACTTGGGCAAGTTCCAGGCTCTCTATAGTGTGGTGAGTACATATCACACTATACCCCTTCAGGAACCTTACTGTTAAACAAAGCCAAAGTCTATTATATTCCTGTATTCCCTGGCAGTCAAAGTTTGTATTTCAGGAACAAACTCTTGGGGTTATAATCAAACAGGAATATTAATCTACCCTGTTAGATGCGAGTGATTGATTGTACTAAGTAATATTTTGTGGTCTGTTTTAAGGAAAACATGTGGCCCAGTCTTCAGCGGGTGGGACTGCTTTCTCTTACACTAGCTGAACATCTCGTGTATCTTCTCATCTTGGTTGCTTTTTTAAAGCAAAGCCCCAAGGTAGTGACAGAGAAATTGTTGTCTTCATTTGTGATGTCATGTCCAAATCTTGATTACAAATGCTTTGTCTAGAAAGTTATCAGAAATTATGTTTTGGTAAATAAGTGTTGTAAGGTCTGTGACTTCTGTAGTTTAGTTAGTTCATTGAGGAAATACAGCTGAAAGATGGTGACAAATATGTCAGCAGATGCTTTGCTGCTGTTCCTGTATCTCTAGTGCTGGTTAACATGGGATGAGCAAAAGAACAGAATCGTTGTCCATTTCTGTTCCGGTATGTAGCTTAGTTGTGCAGTCATGTACTTAAACTATGTTCAGTTTTGTTTTCTTTAAAGAGGCTTTAATAATGCAAGGCACCTTAAGAAAATATATAATTGTGTGCAATTTGCTGCTTAAGAGTACATGGCGCTTCCCATTTGAACAACTGCTACCTCCTGAAAGCAGGAGCAGAGAACGTGTCTCCTTTGAATTTGAAAGTGTTTTTCTTCTGTGTGCAGGGTGACAGAATGGATAAAGCTGGTCTTTGGGATGTGCATATGCAAAGTGAGATCATGATGAAGCCTATTTTGAAGTAAATTTATTACGGCTATTCTGTATATGGCTATTACTTCCTGTTGTAGAATAGTCTCTTCAGCTTCCTCAGTAGCTGTTCCTCTGCAGGCAGGTCCTCCCCTTGTTCTCCTTTGGTTCTGCAGTGTGAAGCTGGACTTTTTCTCTTACTTGGTTTGTTCTGGAAAGTTGTTTTATGAGATGATCTCATGGGATAATCAAGGAGGGTGAGAAAAGTACTGACTCAATCTAGTTTTTAGCTTTAAATTCTCCCAGTGTCCAATCTTTCCTTTCTTTTAAAGGCACCACAAGGTCAAAACTCTGAGCAGTGTGCTGCAAATGATACAGACTGCTTCACCTCATCCTATATGCAGTCTGCCATACCTGTAGAGTAGGTATGGTTCCTTGGTCTGCTGGTTCTGAATTTTGCTTGCTCCTGAAGTTCCCAAATGTCTGCGAAAATAAGTACATAAGATGCTGTGAAAGCTGCAAAGACCTCCTGTACCTTCTAGGCAGGCTGCATGCCATTCTCCTGAATGTCTAAACTGTACTTCTCTCACCTTTACTTTTTCCATGGACTCCAGGTTATTGCCAGGCATTTGACAAAAGCTGCAATTTAACCCAGGAAATCAGGCTACTACAGGAAGCACAGCCTGTCTAATAAGTGGTATATTTTGCCATGGGCTTGTGTTGGGTTCAAGGCAGCCATTTTAATCTTCCAAGATATCAAATGGCCCAGGCATCCTAATCTGCAAGATCTTCCCCTCTTTCTTTATGCTCCAAACCACAGAGAACCACCATCTGTTCCCAACTCTGGGTCTCATGAAGGAGAAACATACCATATTCAGAACATGCCTGTGCTGAGGTACCAAACTGGGGACAGCCTTTTTGAATGAGACAATGTTCTCCCAGATTGTACTGCCCAATATAGTGCCACTTTAAATATGCCTGTAATGCAGGTACTCAGTGGGAGAACATGCTGGATTCAAAGAAGCTTACTTGTAAAAGAAGACATTTTGACTTTCAAATGTCATCTTTTCCTTTCTGTAGAATGGGAATGATGACGTTTCTTGAACTTTCATTACCCTCAAAGTCAGATCTAATCTTAGAAAAAGCTTGAGGACAATAGTGTTTGCTTTTTTCCAGTACGCAGTTTAAGAGACCACTGAATTAGACTTCTGGGTTGAGGACAGGGCTTTGAGATGGCTGCCTTTGTTGGGTGATGATATGCACAACTTGCAAGCTTCCTTGCTCAAGGGTGGCAACTGCAAATCAAACAGCATCTCCTGCCTGGCCTCAGACACACATGCTCCTCCAAATGGAGACAACTGCTCTTATGCTAATGGATGGCTGCAGCTAATTTGTGTGACTGTGATGATGAGGATAAACTGCAGTGACTCTGGTCATTGTGATCTTCTTGGGTTTTTTTTAATACTGCTTTGTCCTCAAGTCTAAATTTTCTTAGCTAATTTACCACATCAAGGTGCAAAACTTCTGCCTTGCAGTTTTTCAGTTTTGAAGACCACTAAAAACATTCTGGTCAACAAATGTTAAATTTCCAGTAAAAACTCTGTACCCTCTTGAAATGGCAACCCTTATGGTGAAAAACCACAAACCCGTTTGGCCTGGCCAGATGCTTTCATCTTCTTAGTTCAGCTGAGTAAATGATTTCTATGGTTCACCCCCACCCCCTCCCGCTGCTTTATTTACTAACACAATAGTAGTAGGATCCCAGATAGAGGGGTTAAAAGCTGGTTTCTCTCTGTTCTTTTTTTCTTTCTTTTTCCCTTCTTTTGAGGACATGACCCTTTCACATAAATGTATTTTGCTTTCCCAAATTCTAGTCCCATTGTGGAATGTATGGAAGTGGCAAATAAATGATACTTAAAAATGACATAATTACAGTTTCAGTAAATATGAAATTCTCTTATTAGTGTTGTAATGAAAAGACTATCCACCCACTCCCGGGAGAAAAGACAAACCAACAGTGGATCGAATACTGACAAAAAACAATAGTAAACAGTGTGAGCGATTAATGCTTTTGGTATCTGCTGAGACAGTAAAACCTTGTATTGGCTTCATAGAGAACGTCTGTAATAGACATCCACACCAGGTTCCTTTTGGATTTTGGTGTTGCAAATTCTTGCAGCAATGCAAGTTTTCTGCATCAAAGGTGACCGAACAGATTTCTCTACGAACGGAGGGAGGAGGGCCACTACAAACTGGATCCAGATCTGTGTTAGCTGCTTTTGAGAAGGTAATGAGCATGGGGAAGTGATGGTTCTGGGGATGGCCGGGAGGGAGCAGTGGACAACTGCCTGGAGGAGTTGCTGCCTTACACTTTCTCTGGATGTACAGACACTTGAAACTCCTCAGCTGGGATGGGACAGAGTACTGGAAAATACAGAGAATAGCCCAGCTTTGAGGGCTATGCATGGATGACAAAATGCATTTATTTGGTCTCATTTGTGTCTCTTGTGAATGGTGATGCCTGGTGAGCAGTAAGATAAGGAGCAGAGCAGCCGCCCTGGGTTTCTGTACCTTGAAGGGAATCTGACTCACCCTTTCATAGTAATGCTTACCACCAGGAGCTCTCCTTTCTTTGGTCTTCTGTGGAGTTTTGCTATCCCTTAGTTGTGCCTGAGACAAGAAGGGGCAGGCTGTTATTATGGGTGAATTGTCTGTTGTCTGTGGACCTCCAGCTGAAGGCCTGTCCCTAGCTGTAAGGCTTCTGGACAATAGAATCCACTCCCAGGACAAGCACTGGGGAGAAGGCCAGGGTCATACCTGGGTTGTCCATTGGGATTGTGCCATGCCCGTTTATTTCAGCAACAAAACTAAATCTAGAAAGAGGAAGAGTTTTCATGGATATGTGAACAAGTAGGAAAATGCTAGTCTCATGTATCCTATTGAACTGATGGAGGGAATACTAGCTAGTTAAAAAAAGCCCCACTGTTGAGTATTTATGTAGAACAAAATGATCCATGTACAGTAACGTCAAAGCAGAGAGAATGCAATTTTAATATAAGCTATTGCCAGTACGAGGTGAAATTAGTTTTTTTGTTGTTATATTGGGTGCCAAAGAATCCAAGGTCTCAGCCAGAGAACAGCCTGTTTGGTTTATATTTTTTCTTTTACAAAATTTGAAAAGAAAATGTTGTGCTGTTGGCATTAGAACAGCGCAGGAAAAGAGTAGTAAGTGATTTAAGATGCTCTCTAGGCCAGTCCTCTGCATTTCTCACTTACATGGACAAACATGTTTACTCTTAAATTTCTGATTAATTATAATCATATTAGAGTTACATTCCATATCTTTCAGAAACAATAGTAAGCTATCAAAGGGAATGCGTGTGTCTATGCACAGACATTTCACTGCTATTAGTATCAGAGCACTTAAACTTATCATGCTCAACAGTGCTGAAAGGTAGGGATGCACTTGTTAGCATTGTAAAGGTAGAGATTCAAGGCCCAACAGCTAGGGCTGGCAATCCCTGAGGAGATGAGGCGCTTGGCTAACGTGGAACAAAAACTTGCATTAAATGAAAAATGAAGTTGTAAGAGCTTTTGACCCTTTGAATGTGGTGTTATGCAGTAGCGAAGAAGACAGGGAGACTGTGAATAAACCGGTGACTCTTTTGCATGAAGCCTCTCCTTTATGTTCTCCCTCTGCTCTCTCTTCCTCCGGTTTCAGCTTGAAAGGAGAAACGGTGTTTTCTCTTTCCTGAGTCTCCTGGAAACAATGCAGCGTATTAGTAGTCCTGGGATGCGGTAATGGTGGAGGTAGAAGTTTCCTCTGGGCTGAGGTGCTGAAGACGTTGTGCTAGCAAAACCAGATGACACTAAGAGCAGTGAGCCTCTGCAGAGGAGAGTCCTAGCAGACCTGCATGCGTCTTAAATGTGTGCCTGGTAATGAATGTGCTGTGGAGGAGACTTGAACATCTGGTCACTTCATTCTAGTATTTTTTAATTTATAAGGACATGAAAATTTTAACATGATATTCGAGATAAAGTTACCAATCTGATAAGACTGTCGTTCCCCATGAGTGAGCATTGTTCCTGTGAATATGGGATGGAACTATTACTGTATCAGCTGTGCCTGTAGCTCATTAGCAATGTACATTTCTGAGCTGGAAATCTATTTCATTTATGACTTTAAATTTGGTGTACGAGTGTCCCAAACTCTCTGCTGCTGCCTTTCTCAGAAAACTGCAGAAGTGCTACATATCCAGGAAAGACTGTTCTCCAAAAATATTCTGTATGTGCAGTTTGAAGAGCAGCTGATTTCTTATTTTAAGAGTCAAAACCTTTGGCAGACAAACTGTTTCATGTGTTGCATGCCTGGCGTGTGAATGTGCTCTCTGGGGTGCCATTTCTCTGGGAGGGCAGAGTTGGAAAAGGGGCAGGCTATCTCCAGGATGGTCAGTACCAGCTTGCAGCTCAGCTGGGGGAACCTCTCCAAGTCTTGACAGAACCTGAAAACAAATTAGGCTGATGCAAGAATAAATGCCTGGTTTTAAAGATGGTTTTTTTCACGGGAAGAAGATGGAGCCTGTTAATGAACATTAGCAGCACTAACTCCTGGTGGTCCTGACTGAGGAAACAACAGCCACCCAATCTCTACTTTTATTTTACTTTGTCATTAAAAGCAGACCAAATGTTTGGTACTCCTGCTTTTGTTTAAAACTGCCTCCCTGCCCATTTGTCAGCTGAGATGTAGGCTATGGCTTCTGTAAGGTGAAGTTCTTGTGTGATGCCAGCACCTTAACTGTGGCCAAAGGCAGTATGCATCTGTCTGTGGGATGCCTGCAGACGCCCTATGGAGAAGCCGTGTTTTCAGACAGCTGAGGGTGCTTGAGGTACTTGCCACGACTTGCCCTGTTGCAAACTAGAGGTCCCAAGGCAGCGCTGAGACAACGCCTTTCTCAGCCTCTGTCCCCTGGTGGCATGTCTCTCCAGCTCCTCATTAGTGGGGGTGCGGCAGCAATGGCCTGAGACAAGCTCTTTGGTCTCCTGTTCTTCCTTCTGCTGCCGTCTTCCAGAAGAAATGATCCCAAGGTATCTTGCTACCTATATAAGCTGCGAGGCCTAAGCGAGACAGGTGCTTGCTGTTCAAGGAAGCCCTTTAAGACAAAGGATGCACGGCATGTGGGTTTGGCTCAAAAAAAATCTCTCGCTGGCTGTGGGCCAGCTTCCTGTTGTTGTCCTGGCCAGCTCTCCAGCATGGCCAGCAGCCCCTCCTTGGCACCTGGCAGCAGGGCCGAAGAGGGGACACCATTCTGGTATCCCTGGTACGGCAAGGTGAACGCATGAGTTCTTTGAAGTGAGGAGGACTTAAATGCACAGGGATTAAAAAGTTAACCGTATGATTTTTGCGTGCACCTGAAGAGACAGCAAGCCTGAACTGACTCTTTAAGCTGCTGCTTTCAGATTTTTTTTTTTTCTTTCTGTGAAACATGGAGAAATAGAGCTAAGGTTTACTGTGACAGTTTGGAGTCAGGATGAGTGCCATTGTCCTGGGACACACAACCAAGCTTTTGGCCCATATTTCTTCAATTATTACCCCTAAGAACACAGTGCTTAATTTTTTTTTTCATTTTTTTTTTCCCTGGAGACTAAAGTGTTGTTCATTAATGCTTACGAACACCCTGAGTGTTCTTGGAGAAAAGTCTTTTTGAAAGTGTCACATTATATAATCATGCCTTTTTTTTTTTCTTTAAGTTGTTACTTAGTGCCATGCTTGCTTGAGTACTGTGCGGCCAGCCAGCAATGCCATCCAGGGGAGGAGCCTTTTGGATAAGTAAATTTGGACTGAAGAACAGCTACTGTTTTCAGGGCAGAAAAGCATGTTCCTCCTCCATCTTTGCCCCATAACAAAATTACAGCAAACTAGAAAAGAGAATTCTGTTAATCAGAATAGTCAATTGGGGAATCATTAGCTCTGATTTTAAACACTATTTGTAATTTGCTTTAGGGTGTGTAGCCTAATTCTTTCCTTTGAGTTAATTAAAATATGTTTGAATGTGACAGACATTTCCAAATCTCCCCCCAATCCAGGAGGAAGGGTAGGTTTTTTTGTCATCCTCCATCAAGTACAGAGGCTCTGAGCACAGAAGAATTTCACTACAATGCTGCAAGGTTGTTTACCTTAGCTCCTTCACAAAAGATAATCCAACAAATTACATTAATTATAAACCAATATGTTCTGTTCAATTCCCACATGAGCCAAACCTGGGTATGAGCATCTGCTCTTATTTTCTGAGCTGGGTTTTGAGGACAAGACTCACAACAATGCTCAATCCATAATTAACAGAAAAATTAAAGATGCAACATCCCTTGCATCCTGCTTTTTGAAGCAGCATGTTTAAAAATATACATGCACTGTCCTGGCAAATTTTTATTCAACATAAAAAAAACAATACTCTATTGTTACCCCTGGTGTGTTTTTGTTTGTTTAAAATATTTACATTTATGTTAGGCTTAAAATAAACATGTAAATACTTTCCATAAGAAAAAAAAAGATTCATAATTCCCTCTTGTGCTACATTTTTTTCTTTTCAATTGTTTCTCTCCCTCCCCCCAAAGATGACCTCTTTTCATAAAATGTGGTTTATTCTGCATTAAGCATATTGTTTTCTTTATGAAAAAAGGACTGGTTGGGCTTCTTCTTATTTTATTTTTTTAAGTGGCATATTTTTTCAGTTTCATTTCATAACAGGAAACAAAAGAGAACGTGATTGTTTGACCTGGTTACCAAAGAAATATTTGGCTAATAAAAATCCCATTAACATGATGCCAAGTTCTGCTAGTTGTTTATGGTAAGCATGCCTATACAATTATACTCCATTTGCATGTCGAAAGAGTGGAGGAAAGAGTGCTTTTGTGGTTTAGGCACTAGACTGGCACTTGAGATAAGAGATCAGTTCCCAGCTGTGCAGCAGACTGACTTTGAACAGACAGCAAATTTCTGTGGCTTACTTTTGCAGAAGGGATTAATAACACTTCTCCCATCTTCCATCTTGTTTCTGTAGAAACTGAACTCTTGAAGGCTGCTTGCCCCAGAGTGCAGCACTGGGATTGTTGTGGGCCCCCACCCCTTGTCCAAGGGGGATAGCTGCATTGCCTTTACCTCAGACTCCTGCAGGAGCAGGACCAAGTTCATAGCTCACTCCAGGGGATTTATTAATTGGTGCTTAATAGACCTCATGCAACAAAAATGGAATAAAGGATTACGTGGTTGCTACTATCCATTCCCATTTCAGGGAGGAGGAACTGAATTTCTTGATAATGAAGGTCTTTCCTTTGTGCCTCCCATTGCTTGGGTTTGCCGGTGGCCACATCTGATGGTGCTGACAGTCTCAAGACCCCTAGCTGCTGTGGAGCAGCCTGTTGGCTTGGCCCAGCCCCGGTCCTGCCCATCCTGCCCAAGGGTCCCTTCCTTGCCGGGGACCCCCACGCTGCTGGTGAAGAGACGAGTGCAGTCACTGTCCTGTTGTAGTCACACTTCTTGTATTGCCCTGCTGTGCAGCAGCCTCTGTAGGCTTGCTGTGTTTCCTGCATTTCATGCAAGCCTTGTTTTAATGAATAAATAATTGACAAGAAAACAATAGAAATTCATTAACTACAGGGGGAAAAAAAAAAACACGGAAAAGCTTAACATGTTGGGAAGCATTTCTTCTGGAAAGAGAGAGGGACAATTTCTTTGAAAGCCAAGACATGTAGCCCATGGAAGTTCAGAGATGTCGCCTCTGTTTCCCGAGCTTTTTTGTTCCCCTGGGACTTGCAGCATGGATTCAGCTGTGAACATGCTGCAGAGAGCAGGATGTGGTGAACCAGAGGCTCTCTGGGCTCCCTGCTTGGCAGCACAGTCAGAGGTGGTGGGGCAGTCCAAGGAAGGACTGTGGGAGCTTTTCTGGAGTGACTGGTTCGTACAGAGGACTTTTGTTGTTTAGCCTTGCTTGTAGGAAGGGCCCTGAGCCTGGGAGTAATGGTCAGGAACACCAGCTGCTGCTAAACACTCAGATCCTCCGAGCTTGTTATTCTGGTGTTCTTGGTGTTTGTTTGAAAAACAGGAAAACTCCCACCCCTTCTGGTTAAGGGGGTAAACTTAGTGTTAACAAGCAGGAAAAAACCCTCCAACTGTTAAATGATGTAGTGTTTAGTCTCAGAGCTGACTGGTGAGCTCTAATACTGGGCATAGAGATACCATGAGTAACAGGTACGTGGGAATGGAGGGTGCTGTTGCCCCCACAGGAGGGGGACCAGGCCTGATGGGAGATGCATCCAGAGAGTTGCCCACCTCCCTTCTGCAGGGCGAGAAGGGGGCACTGGTGTGGGGCAGAGCCCCTTGCATCTGGGGCAGCCGCTCCTGTGTGGCCTGTGCCACCCACAGTGGTAGGACTTGCTCAAGCTACTCCTGCCCCTAATGGGTAGATGTTGGTCCTGGGGTTGGCTTTTCAGGCATGATTTCCTTTAGGCAACATCTGTATTTTCCTGGGTTGTAAATAGGTAGCTATAATGTTCCTCAGTAAGAGAAACTTTCAGACAAAGGCACATCTCATCCTTCCTCCAAATTTAAAATATAATTAACAGGCAGCTGTTGGTCTCTCTCACATCTTTGATCGTTTCTCCTCCCACTTCAACTGTGCTCCTTGAATTCTGGGACACACACATGCCAAAACCTCTTCCTTTGCTGGGAGCATGAAGTTTTCAGCTGTACAGTTTGCAGCATGCACTTGAGGAAAAGCCTTCTGCCTTCACTATTGCTCTTGGGGAGAAAGATGTGTGTTCGCTGCACAGCTAAGGCATGTGCTGTGCAGCAGCCCTTACTTGGTAGGACTCCGAAAATGACTTCAAAATGGCACAGTGTGAACACTGCATGCCCAACATGTGATATTAAAACACTTAGAACTGGATCAAATCAAACCCAGTTTTCACCACAAACGAGCAGAGGCTGTTCTTGTTTGAAGACTCTTTTCTTGCCAAATTCCATCTTTCCACACTGAACTGCTTAAAAAAAAAAAAAGCCTTGTGTATGTATATATTTATATAGCTGAATGTTTTTTTGATCATATTTTATAGAAAAATATTGCCTTTTGGCAGGGAGTCAGCTAGTAGGTGTTGGATTCAGAACGTATCGTAAAGTTACGAGTGACTGCAAATGACATTTACACCCTGTAAATCTGGTAGGGAAGTGTTAAGGTTGAAAAATCAAGGCCTTCAAAGCTGGGAAATGACAGAATTAATAATTGAATTGAGCTCTTTGTGTGTCTGTGCGTCTATGTGTATTTATAATTGTAGTTACATGACTGATTTCTTTTTTCTTTTTATTCCATGGGACCTGTTTCTTCTGGTGCATAGGTGGTTATTCAGTCTTACTCATGCCATGTGTTAATTTTTACCACCAAAGCCCTATGGGAGTGGGTCAAGACCATGATACTCTGAAGTTAGGAGTACCCTGACATGGAGGCTCGAGCACCAAGCCCTGTGAAATGGGTGGCTACCCCTCACATGACAGATTGTGTGGGGTCCCAGGTGTGTGCAGGGTAGGGGGGATGCCATAGCCTGTTGCTTTTGCTATCCATCAGCCCCAGAAGCCGGAGGCAGCTGTAGCTAGTGAATATGGACCTGTGAAGCCCCAGGCTCCTGGAGCTGCAAAAGAGACTGAGATAGCATTGCGGTAATGGGGAAGCATGGACATATCTGGGGAACAGGGTGTGAATGTGTGTAAGCTGCATTCCTGTGGGACCTACAGATATCTGCAGAAGTTTCAGAAAAGCCTGCAGCTTGGATAAATAAGTCTGACTGGATTTCCCATGAATGCATTTGCCCCAAGACAGAATGCACTAGTGTTTCTCAGATAAAAGCTGCAAGAATTGCCCAAATTTAAGGAAAAAGGTAGAGTATGGGGGTGCACCTGCTCTGAGCGCATGCCAAGAATCCCTAGCCTATCTTTGAAGGAATTATTTCTTTTTGTCAAGTAACCTCCAAAGAAAGAGGTACCATAACGTCCCATAGAGGTCTTGTTCAAGTACTGAGCTACCTTTGTATTTTTTCCCCTTCCTAATCATAATCAAAGTGACATTTGCTGTAAATCAAGGCAATTTATCTCTGTGCTATGCCTAATATTGCTGGAGAGCAATTGCTCAATGTCTTTTTCATAACCTCTTTTGGAAGAGCCTTATCATGTAATCTGTGGTTTCTAAACAAAAGTTTACAATGAAAGCTGTCACTTGGAGCAAAGACTCAAAAAGCAAAGGCACGTCTGTGTGTTATTTTGTTGGTTCTGCATTGCAGAACCTTTTGGAACCCACCACAACTCAAAAGGAAAACCTTATAAAGCATTTTTATATTATTGGATTTTGGAGTTATTTCAGTTTTGGGGATATTAGGTTTCTACATATTATAGTTGGCTTAAGCTTTCTTGTTTGCTTGAGGTTTTCTCCTCTTAGGATAATTTTTTTTTTTTAAATGGAATTCCTCTTTTTTAAACTCTATCTATTTTAAAGCAATGTGTTCATTACACTTGGATCCTTATTTTGGAGTCACTTCACTTACTTGAGGATTAAATGGCATTTTGACATGTGTAAGGAGTTTAACAAAATTGAGTGGCATTTATTGAATGATCTTGTTTTTATTTATTCATAAAGTGCACCAGGATATTACTCACTAAGGCTCAAGTCTGATTTTTATCTGAGGTCCTGGCCTGAGCAAGAGACAAAAACAAGGGCAAATTAAACAAGAACATCAGTAATGACTCTTTAAAATAAACTTGTAAAGTACATTAAAACTGTGAGTGAAGTGGAATAAAACTAAAAGACAATGAGGAAAACCAAGCTTTCTCACACATCAGTAAGAGGGAAGTTGGTGACGGTGTGATTGCAGGTAGAATTAGCCCTATTTGCCAAGTGCTTCTGAGCAGTAGAGATGTCACCTGCCACTCGCTCCCCAGGAAGGCTTCAGGCCAGACTCTGACCTGATTTTCACCCTGTGTAACACTGACTGCAGTCTGTCTACACAGACACAAGTTAGAGAAGAATTTGGCTGGGTAGGTTTTTAACTGTAAGTAAATAAAGGAGTACTGTTTCTTCTTTCTGTAAGATCTGAAATGATGTTTGCCTTGTGTGATGGTAACTTCCTTGCAGTGCTTGCTAGAGGTGCCAGGCTGACAGCCCTGGGCGATGCATCCCTCGCAGCAGCAGTGCAAGCTTTACCAGGCTTTCACAATAAACACTCCTCCCCTCCAGCCAGTTAGTTCTGTCCTCAGGGTCTCTGCTGAGACTGCCATAAGCTGAGACCAAACTTTTTAATCTAAATTAAATAGATGTGCAACACTGCAGTTTGGCAATGCAAAACTGGCTGTCCATAAAGCAGACCGGCTTCTCCTGATAATTCTCTAAAAGGATACAGGTACCTTTCAGTGATGGCTGTGCTGCCTCGTAATCTGCAGCTAGTGGAAAGAGCTAGAGGGCTATTAAAACCAATATACGTCAGAGCAGCACAGAGTTTGTTCTGGGTTATGTCTCTTGGCTTAGGAGGGTTTCAAATATGATGCAACCCATACTCCCTTCAGGTACCTGCACTGAACAGCTCAGAAGATGGAAAAGGGTTTGACTTGCGTGAAGGCATTTGCAAGGTGCAACTTGGGCATCTAAATTAACTGCTCCAGCTCAGATACTAACACAGTGGAGAGCTTCCTTTTTGCTACCAGCTTCCCTTGGAGAAGCCAGGCTGCCTGGGTGTGAAGACCTCAAGACCACACGGGAAGACTGGCTCCTGCAATACCAATGACTTCAGGAAAGTGTCACAAATTTCCCCCCAAGCTCAAACCTGCTCACCTAGGTCATTGTAGACATAAGCCCTCTGATCCTCTGTGAGGCTGCTCTGCCATTGTTGACATGAGTTTCTGGAAACCAGTGACTGCTTCAGTCATTCTTGAGCTTTTTATCACTGTAAAATATACTGTGTCCCTTTTATTGCATTTAGAAAAATTAGTCTATTCTAAAACAGCTGGCTGTTTCGAGGGCATGCAAGTATGTATATGACAGCGCGTGCTTTTACTTTTTAATGAACTATTTCCCCTGGCTTCATCTTACTTCCACGGTCTATTTTTGTTGTTATAATGACACTGGTCAGTGAAGCCCAGCGGAAATCAGTCATCAAGATGCATGGTGCTGAAGCAGTATTTCTGCTGTGGTGGGGATTGCATTAATGCCTTTGGAGATTTCTTGCTGTTGTCACTGCTGCATCCACACTATAATGCAGAACTACCTAAATTGAACCAAGAGGCAAAATTTGGAGCTATGTAACTAAGTTACCTAAGAAAAATTTCCTGGGACATTAATTTTAACTTATGCTAGAACAGTCAAAGTGACCCCTAATACATTCTGTTGGGATGCCTGGCATCTGTTCTCTTACTCTAATGCAGAGGATTTTCTTCCTCCGTTTCCTTACTAGCAAAACTAGCCTGGAATCTGTGAAACTTTAACATTTTGAAAATTTAGAACAACACCAAAATGACAAGGTTTTGGAAATTAAGGTTCTTTTAATAGGTCACATGGTTAGATCAGGGTTTAGATAAAGGGTCCACCCATACTGACCATCTAGAACTTTTTTGAACAGCTATTTCATAACTTCTCTCTTTTGCTTTCTTCCTCCTCCTGCAGGTGCCCCTTTTCCACACTTTTTTGCACTGTGTTTCTCCAAGTGTTCTGGTATATGTAAACCTGGTCTATGAACTCTAGCTCTGCAATAGATAGTCAGATCATATAAAACAAATTGGGTTTCTTAACCATGAGTATTTCTGTAGGGTTTATCTTCCAGCAAGCTCCCCCAGATCCTTTATCCCTGTGGTGTTTCTAGGATATTCCTCTTGCTTCTGCTGCCTTCACCTGCATAATCTCTTATCCCTGCTTGGTTCCTTCACATCTTTTCAGAAAGACCTGAACACAAGCTCAGCCTGTGGGGGAGAATAAGAACAAGCCCAGAGAAAGTGAAATACTGTAACCTTTTGGCTCAGCAGCCTAGGTGGCTTGGAGAGCCAGCTGTCTTTTGTTCCTACCTCTACTGTAATGATTTTGTGTATGTGGATGGTTCAACATTTATGCTTCTGTATGCATAGCCCTAAATGTAATAAATCTAATTGTTCTTAAATTTTCCCTTCAGAGGTTCTACCTCAGCTAGTTATGATCTTGTAGAGATACAAGCAAAACCCAGTTTTCCAGTTCTTTAGAATAATATTCTCTACTGCTGATTCACAATTGGTTTTTTGATTAGTTACACAGTGGATATATTCAGACAGCAGGGTAATGGAAGACCACATACCTGGCCTGAATGCCTATTGGGATGGATATCATGAATGCAGTTAGTCTTTAATAATGCTCGTGAAATAAAACGGATATTTGAAAATTATTCTTTAACGAAGAGAACTAACTCTTTTCTTCCTTCCTTTTTAAGAAATAACAGCAAGAACCTGTGATATTTGAGACTGAAATTGGGAAGTCCTACTCATTTTTTTCTCTCAGTTTTTTAAGTTGATCATATTTTACCTGAAACCAAATTTGTCAGCTTCAGATGCCTTGTTAACATAAAATTAAGACAACAACAACAACTTGTAAATTGTAAAATTTATGAAAATAAAAATGGATTAATATTTGATGAAGCATCCATAAAAAGAGACTTAATTGTTTATATATTATTTATGAACTTTGGGGAACAATTTACCTTGTTTTTACCTTTTGGAATAGCCCCTGAGAGCTGTGGTGCAGAGCCACCACTCGGAGTAGGAAGGGCTAGCGTTTCTTCTTCCTAGGGGCTCGTTTTCTCAGCTCACCACTGGCAGGGAACGAACCCTCTGGTTCTGTCAGGCCACAGACCTCCCTTCCCACTGCAAACCTGCTTTTGCTGTCCTTGATGTGGGCTCAGGCCACAGGTCAGACCTCAGGCCAGAGGTCAGCCTCTGTGTCAGAGGACCCAACTGCATCTTCAGTGGGGTAGCATCAAACGTGACATAAAATTGCCCTGCCTTCATGTGCAAACTGTCGCGCGTCCCTTTGCCACTCCTGAGGACAGAGAGGGAGTCTGATGGGAGAACTTTGTGTTGCAGATGATGTAAATAGCAAAACTTGCTAGAAAACTTTTGATTAATTATTAATTAGGTTTATGCCTCAGTGTGTGTATATACAGGCACTCTACAGTATTTGTAATACGTATGAATGGGCTGCAGTATGAGTATGTTCCTTCTGTTCTTATGGACACATAAAAGCCATTTTTCTGCTTCAGCTGCCCTGGTAATCTTTTTTCTTTGTCTTTTTTTCCCCTTCCTCCCATAGTCTATTCATGCAGAAGAGATTTGGGTAGAAATGGTAGATGAGACCTCTCCTTTTCCTCGGGAAATCAAGGAATAGAACTTCGCCATGACTATCAATACAATAGAAAACAGACAAGTACTTAAAGGGGCTTCTCATTAGTGAGTGTTGTTGCAGGCAATAATGTGAGGTGTAAAAGTCACCTTGCCAGAGATCAACTTTTGATAAATATATTTTAATTTCTTTATTGAGTTTTAAAGTATAACAACCATTGTTGAATAGGTGCAACTGAAAACATGTTAAATAGCCTTCAACTCTTCACATTTGTATTGAACATCGTCTCCAGGAGTGACATTTCATGTTACCATGGAAACAAATTTGACATTTCAAAAATACATTTATTGCTGGGTCACCAAGATAGGAACTCTGAAAGAAAAAAAGGTCAGAATATTTGCCTGTCTCAGAGATATTATACAGTTTGCTGTATTCCTTTGGAGGAAAGAAATATATGGTGTCGTTGTAAAATAGCACGCTCCAGCTTGAAAATATTTTGACAAGATGGTGGCAATGTTACAGGTCAATAAAGTGTGTCTCAGTCTCTGAGATTTTGCAAAGTGATTAAAACTGTTTCTTGGATCAAGACCTTTTCTGGATCAATTCATGTTCCTAAGGACTTTCAGTCATAGCTTTCATAATTGCAGTAGCTGTTCTCTACTTCATCATCATTTCTCACAGGAAATATTTGAAAGGTTGATGTCAAGATTTTATTTCATATTCAGGAAAAAACATTGCTGTCTTTAATTGGAATTATGCCAAAGTTTTATCCCAGATAATGTATTTAATATAAAATAGGAAATTGAGGAATCAATGCTAAGGTTTGGTACTGAAGAATGTGTGCCTGTATTTAAAAAAGAAATATGTAATTTAGATATTTTATTAAGATGGGTCAAATGCTGTTCTTGAATGCCTTGGTGTAGTTATGTAGTGATATATTATAAAATGAAATACTGGTAAAGTGAAAATACTGATCATATAAAGTGAGATATTGCTTTTTCAAGGGATTTACCTTTTATATGGAGTTGTTGAAAGCTAATAATGATTGGAGAGTGAGTTATGGCCTGCAGCGAGATCTTTGTCATTTGTACTAGCAAATAATATCTTTGAGCAAGAAAAAAAGTGATGGTCAGGGGAATGTAATTTTGGAAAAGTCCAGCCCACTTAAATGATACTGAGCAACTGCAGCAAGTGTCTGCGTGGAGAGGTATGCACAAACCTGGCCTCTGGTGCTAATTTGGAGCTGGCTGTGTGCAATTCAGCTCTATTCTGTGAGCCCTGGGTGCTCCTACACCTTTGATGGTCTCTTAGAAGGGCTTTTCAGCTTCTAGTCCAGAGCTGACTTGTATCTGGCCAGCTTGGAGCATAGACAGGTCATCAGGCATCTGTCTACCCATGGCTCTGTAGACATGTATCCACAGAGGATCAATGTACATGTATTTCATTAGGCAAAGAAATACTTTTGGGGTTGCTCTGCCCTTCTTAGGTCTGGCTTTTGCCACTTTGTCCCGCAAGCATGTTTTCTGAGCATCGTGAAAGGGAGAACTGCTTGACTCAAAGCAATCTCAGAAGCAGCATTAATTACTATGCCGAGCTGAATTGTCATTGTGGTGTGTGGGGACTGGGGAGGAGTACCTCCCATTAATATCAATGGACTAGTCCTGTGATGAAACCCTCAAGGACCACACAGAAGACCGACCTACTTAGATATTAACACTGCTGTTGCTAGACTTACACCTGCTTTCAAATGCAGCAAGGCTTTCACTTCTTAAAATACAACCATCTAATTTTCTTGTAGAAGAGGAAAAAATATCTGCATAAAAATCTGCCTCTGATCCCCAGGGAGGAGGGTATTAGTGAACAAGAGAAATTTTTGAATGGCCTTTCCTTTTTCTCCTTGTTTTCACGGTGAATGCAGCCTGGGCCAAGTTCTGCTTCTCTTTGCACCTGGATTTGCATGAAATCAAACTGGACTGGCAGTTTGTCTGTTCAAAGTGAAATGTAATTGGAAAATGTGTAATATAAAAAAAAAAAAAAATCCGCAGGAGGTGCAGGGTGTGTGTATGCATGTGTTACAGCTAGATTGTAGTCAATATATGACTCACGTCGAGCCTACATTCTGCGTGAGTGTCCACGGTGCAGTGGAATAAATCTTTGTTTTCTGCTGGTTCCTTTTAAGCACCCTGTGTCTGTTCAGAAAGCAAGGTGTTAAGTACTTTCAAGTGCAACAGCTGTGCAGGCAAACGTGGTGGCTTGCAACTTATATTCAGAAGATACTTTCTATGACCTTGGGCATTAGAGGCTGTTTACTGAGAGGGGCTGTTGCCCAGGTCACTGGGGTTATTAGCTACCCTCTCCAGGGGCTTGCTCACAGCTTGGACAGGTGGGGGGGACTTTGTTTCAACATGGTTTCAAACACAGTGTTAATGCTACTGAGGCAGAGACTCCTGAGACTAGCTCCTGTGTTTATGATGCTAAGCAAAGCCAAGTCAAACTTTGAATGTAAAGACACTAGTTAATACTTTGAATAAAACCTAAACTAGCTGCAGAGTTAACAGGAATACTTTCATGGTATTGGCAGCTTTAAAGTAAGCTGTGGTAGTCTAGTACAACTTCAGGTTCTCTGGAGCCACTCCCAAGCTGAGTTTGGCTCATTCAGCTAGGTGCACACAGGACTGCAAATCCTGAGTTATTAACAGAATTGTAATCTACTGTACAATAATGCGCAATCAAAATATGTGTGATGGAGTGCAATCAGAGCTGGAATCCCCTGCTGGGCCCCCCGACAGAAAAGGCAATTCTTCACTGTTTGTCCCCTGCCTCTTCAGAACAAGGAGCTTTGACGAGTCAGCACACCCCAGTCTGCCTTATGTTGGTGCTGGTGAGACTGCCAGCCTCTGTGGGAAGGACACGTGCTCATGTGAGAGAGCACATCCAGAAGGGACAGCCCTAAATCAGTAGCTTTAGAGTAAGATGGCTTGAGCATCTAAACATGTATGTATGTGCATGGGGTACATATCTGCTTTGTAGACATGCATGCTATAATCTCGTGTGAGCTATCAAATCCCAGTTCACCTCTCAGTATGCTTGCTACTGTATTTCAGTATGAAGACATCCTTTCTATGATCTACTGTGATTAACTCTGAATTAATTCCAGTTTGAATTAAAGCTGATCTTTGAGGGATGGACTGTCAAGGAACACAGTCACATCACTGTTCCCTGCTTAATTCCATGCTGTCTAGTGTTAACTAACTGCATAGATTAGGACTTTGTTTCTATTTCACGGTTTCCAAATCTTCTTGGTTATTTTTATGATGCTCCTGCAAAGCTGTTCCAGCTCTTCAGCACCTTCAGTCAGGACATCAGATAGCACGCAGCAATCCAGTAACAGTTACAGCTAGTGCAAAATCATGGGTACTTCAGGGTCGCTACTCCTCCTGGCAATGCCCCTGCTTCTGAGTAGAGGAGGGTGTTTGTCCTTTTGCATACATCCTCACTGTGAGAGTTCCTATGCAGGTGATCCTCCACGAGGATGCTGTAAGTCTTTCTTAGAGTTGAAGCTAGCCCTCTCCCCGTGCCCAGAAGGTACAACTCACTTTGTTGGTATTTGCATTCTGTTTACAAAGCAATCCAGGTTAGTCTCTCTCTTCCTTGTTTACCACTCTTTCACTTGTATCATCAACCTCCTTTATCACTAAGGGTAGGTTTTCTCCCAGGTCACTGAAAAGCAGAATGTAGGGCTGAAAGCTGAGACACTGCTAGGGACACATCTGCTCAGTGAGATCTTCCTTTCCGTACTTCATGATTTGTCAGCTCACCATTCTTAAAGCATTAATATATGCCAAGCTGACTTTTTTGTGTTGTGCTAGTATCTCAATCAAAATGTCCTGCAGTCCACTGCCTTTGTAGAAATATATATCTATTACCTCAGCACTATTACATTTATTGGCAGCACTAATTTTATTTAGAGAAAAGATGTCAAATTAGTTTGAGGAGCTCTGTTTTCCATAAACCTTTGCTGCTCAGTATTAGTTTTATTACCTTCCTTTAATTTTTAATTGATTGAATCCTGTATCTGCTCTTCCATTATTCTACCTGGGATGCTTCTTTGTTTTGTTAAGTCAGTATTTGCTTGGGCCATTCCATTTCTCTTCCCAAAGCATTGCCTCAGCATTAGTTTTGTTTCACTGACCTGGTTCTATCCCAATATTGAAAAAGTTCTTGAAAATCAGCTCTAGTTATTTAGAGAGCCCTGATCTTTACTTTTAAAATTAATGTGTGAGAATTTTTGAGATTAACTTGATCTAAAAAATTTAACCTTAGCAGTGGCTTGATTTTTTTCCCCCCTGCCGTATGGAATTTAAATATGTATTTGCCAATGAACTATTTTCTGTGTTGATATCGACAAGTCCACCTACTGTTTCCAGATAGTGATGTTTAATGAGTTTGTTCGCAATATACCTAGAACTCGTTATTTTCTTCCCTGTGCTTATCGTAATTTCTCTTGTGTATTTATCAATTTTCTACAGTTCCTAGTTTTTGATTTATATTTATTACTATCTGCTTTTTTGTCTCCTTACATTTCTATTTTGGTGTGTGCATGTGTTTAATTTATTCTGGTTGCTCTGACTTCCCCTGAGCCAGGTTGAGTTCCTAACCAATGTGGCCTTTTTTTTTTTTTTTTTTGATTGTGGCTTTTGGGCATCTAGTAATACATTCTTAAGTAGCTCCTAGTTATCATTCATGTTTTTCTATTTAAATTCTTTTTCCTAACTGATTCGGTCCATAATTGTTTTCAGCTTTGTAAAACTGTCTTTTTAAACTACCACGTGTATAACTTACCAGTTTGGGCTTTATTCTGTTTGCATATAAATGTAATCAAGTCACAATCACTTGTATGTAAGCTACCACTAATTTTTAGTTCTGTGATCAGTTCTTCTTTATCTGTCAAAATGAGGTCTTGTATAGAATTTCCCCATGCTGGATTCAGTCTTTATTGAGTTAGGAAATTGTCGTCTATAATTTTTGGAAATTCCTAGGATGTTTCATTACACAAGACTGCCAGCGTGTCACTCAGGTTAGTGTTCTTCATAGTAGTGCGTATATGTCTATGCACGCACATGTGTGTGTATATATATACATGTAATTTGTCTTTCCATAAGATTATGAATTGCTGAAGGAGCTTAGATTGCATTAAAAACCCCCAACAACTAGAATTCAATTTCTGCGTTGTTCATAGGTTCATTTTGGTTTTTGTATGGATTGCAAGGTTTTGAACAGCTACTCAAAATCTGTGAAAATTCAGAAATCCTCCAACCTGTTTGTAACTTTTCATACACCTAGAAAACACTGGTGCAATTTCATCACTTACAATTGGTGAATTCTTATTTATCTCTCTAAAAAAAAAAAAAACCCAAAACCCCCAAACCCCTGTCTCTGCAACCCAGCTAGCACAGGAACCGTTCAAGACCACCAGCAGAAGCCATCAGCACCGTGTGACTGCTCTTAGGCTCTGCATAGCAAGAGTTGTCACCATCAGACAGCATCCCATGGGTCAAAGATTGTTTCTTTAATCTGTTTGGCAAACATGTCTGTATAATACTCAAGCTTCAGATGACTCACAAATAGAAGCTCTGCTTGTAAATTGAGTTGCATAGAAAAAAAATCCCAGCAATTCTGTTGGTGACCCTTATTACAAACTATCACAGACAAGTGAAGTACTTAAAGCTAAGAGTACTCCCTGGACTATTTTCTTGTGATGTAATGCAAAGAGACTGTTTACAGTCAGGGGAAGGAAGGTGAACTGCTGGTAAGGTATGAGACCTTTGCTCACCACTCTGGCTGACAGTATTATTGGGTGATGAATTTCTCCTGTGTTCAGGGTGCCTGGAGTAAATAAAAAAACTCCCTGTTCTTCTCAGGAGTGTTTCTGGAACACAGTAGCTTTTTACTGAAATGTTTAGCACAAATTCTGCCTCTTTGTAGCTCATGAAAGTTCCCAATAGCTATTCTTGAAAGAATGTGCTGTATATCACCTTCTCCTGGCCACCAGCTCCTAGTCCCTGGAGTCTGCTGCTTCCTCAATGAGCTCGTGCTCCTCTGCCCTTAGGGACAGGGCACTGCCTCCTCCTTGGGCTAGCAAGGACACCTGGAGGACTTCCCCTGTGTGAGGGATGCCCTTCTCAGGCTTCGCTGGCTAATGAGCATTGTGTGAGGAGGTGATGGAGGGAAATTTTCTGAGCTGCCTGATATACAGAGGTGAGAGGCGTTTGTGTGCCTCTTAATGGCTCACTTAGTGGAGGACACAGGGCTTATGAATGTGTTTGACAGTTCCCCTGTGCTTAGCGATTCAACCGTGTTAGGGGCTTGTTTTCCTGCATCAAAGAAGAGAAATACACTAGGACATTTGGGGGAAAAAAACAACCAACCAACCTACAAAAGAAACCAAACCAACAAACAAAACCACAAAGCACCAACTACATAGAGAAACCTATGCAGAAGAAATCTGTTGGGGTAGAAATAGAAGGGTTACTTCCACTCCCGAGGAAGTCCTGTCAGTCCTCCCAGCATCACAAGCCAGAAGTGGTTTCCATTTCTGGTTTTCTGGCTCCTGGGGCTCAGGACTGTTGCCGCACTTGGGGCATGCTGGTTTTGACAGCACGGGAAAGGTCAAGATCTGCCGAATTACTTTTGCAGGCAGGGACAGCCTTAGCTCCTGCAGTTGAATGCGTCTCCTCAGCCAGAAGGTCTATTACTGCGACAGTGTCAGCAAAGAAAGAGGTAGCAGCAGTGGTGGCGTGACTGAGAGGATGCAAAACACAGCGGAGGTGAGATCTGTGGAGAGACATCAATGGACAAAGCATAGCAATTTGGGGACACAGCAGATACTGGTTAGGAAGGAGGGCTGGGAACACCTAGAACATCACACCAACAGTCTCTGCCAGGATCAACCTGACTATCAACATGTTTGTACCTTTCTGCATTTTTTTGTAAATTTCAACAATTTCCTGTGAAGGTATTTTCTGCCCAAAGCAGGAGGGAGGGGAAAGCAGGAATTTCTTTAGGTTAAAATGTTGAAATGCTTCACTGTTGTTGTTTAACTTCGATGAAGGAAAAACCCCTCTTATTCTTTGCTGCTTTACTTTCCCCCCCCCCTTTTTCAAGGAAAAGGTAGATACTAAAAAGACCATTTATTAATTTTTCAAATAGCAATCTGACAGTGTCCTGAAGCCTTGAGTGTAATTACAGTGCTTTTGATATCTATCATGAAATGTTTTCATTGCAACTGGTTTGAAGTGCAGAAATGTAAGCACCGAGAGATTGACAGGACGTACGTGGCAGGGCACCAAAGTGGAATTACTGCTCTCTGCACTGACTGGGTGTGAGCTGAAGGCTGCCACTGTTGGGATGGGTGGGCCAGGCCTGGAGCAGCCCTTGCTGGGGCAGAGAGCTCCTACCTTTCTGCTGTGTGTCTCCCTTACCCTTAGGAAGGTAAGACTTTGAACAGAGCGATAGGTTGCTCGTGCTGGCTGTTGAAAGTGGGTTCCCAAGTTCAGCTGGGAAATGGCAGATGAAGGATTTGCAGAAAGACACCTCTCATTCTCTGAGGCTCAAGTCTCTCTCCTCTCAGCACAGGATGTCTCTACTTTCCTCTTCACGTCTGTGTTTCCCTCTCATGCTGCTGCCTTCCCTGCTGCCCACTGCCCAGAGGAGCAGTTGCCTCGCACTGCTGTACGGGCTCACCCTAACTGCAGGGTCACAGCTTGTGGCTCCGGGCCAAGCATTTTCCTCCACTGGCAGCTGCTCCTGGACTGCTGGCCCCAGTTGCTTCTCAGGCTTTTGTTTAAAACTTGGATGTTTTTTCATCTTTGTTCTAGTCCTGGTGCAGCTCCAGAGAAAGTAGCAGTGGTGGAAACAATGGCTTGTTCTTTTTTATCACTCTTTCCTTTAGCTGTGTAGTGTTATCCTTCATTTTTGCCTACAGGCAAGGTAAAACGCTTCAAGGTCAGCTCAGAGGGGAGCCAAAAGGCTTGTGCTGTGCTTGGTTGCTAAAGAAGCTCGGTCTGTAGCGGTGTTCCCCACAGGAGCCTGTTGCTCTCTATCTGAGGTGAGGCATCATGATTCAGTCAGGGGAAGACCATGCCACATTGCCCAAACGGCGTTCAGAGCAGGCAGGTTGAGAGGTGGTGCTCTTCCTGCCCAAAACCCTCCTGGGAAGGAGGCGGTTGTGCCAGGGTTTGAATGGAGACCTCTGTTGTGAGGATGAAGGAAAGGCAAAGGAGATGTTCAGCACTTTTCCTGTCACCCACTTGAATGCAAGGGAGAGGGGATGCAGCCCCAACAGGCTGATCCTGCAATTGCCTCTGCTTGCCAGTAGCCTGGCAGTTGCACAGACCTCCGCCAAGGCCAGTGGGTTCCTCCTGTGGGAGGGAGGGGTCTCAGACCCCTAAGGCTAAATGACCCACTGGAAAGTCAAGCAAGTCTGAGGAAGTGATCCGGTTACAGTCTGTACTTGCATACATGACTGTACTAGGTGTTATTTTAGGGAATGGCAATATTTTCCATTAAACAGATTAAATAGAGGAGGGGAAAAAGGGTAAGTAAAACCAGAAAGACTTTTGCAATGTTTCCGGTGAAAGAACAGAAAGAAAAAGAGACCCAGGGCAACCTTCAGATGGATCTAAGTAAGCCTGGGAGGATGATGCTCTCCTTGTTCGCAAATTGCCAGTGACAGGCCTCCCGTAGCCCTTCCCCTCGCCAGCTACCGCTCCAAGTGCAGTATATTGCCTTTTTGGGGCAGATGTGCGCACCACTGGGGCACGTGCAAGGATCAGTCCAGCGATTAAATGCAAGGGCCTCTGCTGCCCCCTGGTCAGAAGGCAGCATCTCCTACTGGGATTGAACCTGCTCCCCACTCAGAAGGACTCGTATGCTTTGAAGAAAAATGTGTTTAATAAACCACAGGTTCTATTTAAATAAACCTTGCTTAGATTGTTATTTTTAATTGGGGGGAGGTGTGGGGCACAACAAAAACAACCTGACATAATAAAAGTTAAACGATTGGGTAAGCCCTGCTCTGGGAAAGGGGCACAGAGGAGGGAGGAAAGAAGTCCATGGTTTTGAAATCCAGCTTGCAATGCGGTGCTGGATGCAGAATGTAAATAGCCTCTGTGTGGGTGCAGGCCTAATAGGAAATGGGTGTGCCTGCCCACGCTTGGCTGCCTGGGAAGTGGTGGCTGCACTGGGCTCACCCTGCCCCGGCTCCGCCACAGCCGCCTGATTGTACGTGGCATTTGGAACCGAAGCTGTGCCTCAGGCTTCGATGCTGCCCAAACATTTCTGCCTTTGCTTTCTGCTTCTCTTCTTTCAGGAGCTTGCAGGCTGCTTCATTGCTCTTTTTCTCAGGCAGGGGAGTTGGTGCTGCCAGCAACATGGTTCAAACCTGTTTATTGGAAGTAGAGTTGCGTTCCAGAGTGGCACTAGCTTTTGCTCTTTTCTGATGACAGTATTTGCAGTTTAGGGCCATGCAGGATCATATGGCATCACTTGACAGTATGCCTATGTGGTTTTCAAGGGTATGCTCATGGTCTTACTTCCCGCACTCATTCCTTTAAAGATCAAGTAAGCTTAATTATCTCTTGGCACCTCTGTGCCCTTCCTGCCTTTAAAGCTAAGTTGTGAGCCATTTTCGTCTCCATGAGTGGATCTGATAACTTATCCTTCTATTTATCTATTTTGATATTTTATGGAATCTGTTATGGTTAAATGCTCTGGTTTAAAAATAAAATATGGATTTGGTGATTCAAATATGCTCTGTTTTGTGCTTTAGAAATTCTCCTTGAAACAAGTCTCTTCCTCTCTCCCTCACTAGAGATCCACGACGATTTGCAGGCTAGAGTTCACTAATATTGCCTGCCTGTTCCCCCAAGCACTCAATCCTAACTGATGATAGAGGCTGCCGGTGGGGCAGAGAGGTTGCTTAGAAGAGAAAAATGAACAGAAACGGCTCCAAATATGAGTGGACTGGGAGAAGTGTTCCCTTTCCCCATCACTGGCTGGGCCACTGGGCATGGAGAGGAAGTGCTGTGGGAAGGGAAAGGAGCTTGGTGCCTCAGGGAGGAGGATTTGGAGATTTGCAGGGAAAGCTTGGTGTGGACCTGGGGAAGGCCAGAACACACAACTGGGCTGTGGTAGCATGGCTGCCTCTGAACTTCATTTTACACCTCCCCTTTTGCAGCAAGATGCTGCCCAAAGAGGCATTTTAGGTGGTTGTGCCCCACATCCCAAGTCAGCGCCTGCAGTGATCCCTGCAGCCAGCTCCAGTGATGAGAGGTTAGTTGTGGGTCTCATATCCCTTGTGTCTTCAACAGCAGGTGAGCGGGATGGAGAGGCAAGCAGTCAGGCCCCAGCTGGCTTAGCCTGCTACAGCTCAGAAAGGGATTAAACCAACCTGGCTTGTGCCAAAGGAGTAACTGGCCCTGGGCCATGATTGTTTTGCCCTGATCTCTGAGTACAGGCATGCGAAACCTCCTTAATATTGATGTGTAATTAGTCTCAATGTTAGTAAGCCAAACTCAAGAATTCATGATCTCTTCTTACTGGCCTTCAACTTATTTCTTTTGTTTTCAGCTAAGTATTTCTTTGATGCTGCTTAAAAACAAGTAGGAACCATTTTATTCTACTTCTTCCCACCACCTTATAATTTACGCTTTAGCAGTGTTGTTCCTACCAATCATTTTTGGAAAGATCTCTTTCTGTTGACTGTTGTTCTTTTTTGAGAAGAAAACTCCTTGGGAGACTTCCCAAGCCCCATTTATTTAAATCACAAATCTTGGTCACTACTGGGAGCTGCATCTATTTCTTTGATGAAATGGTAAACTAGGATTGTAGCCAACATCTATAAAAGTGGCATTAGTAGAGTTGTAAGAGTCTAATGGCTGTGAGTTTAAACTCCACGTATAAAGTAGTAAATTTTACAATCCACATTTTCAATGTAAAAATGGAAATGAGATACAATAAGTAGCTCCCCTGAGGTAGCAGTATAAAATCTACAGTAATTCTTACAGCACTAAAGAAGAAAAGAAAAATCACAGCTAGTAGCTAGCTACTGTAATAGGAGGAGTTTCCTGCTCACCTTACTCTTGGGTTATCTCTGTGCATTTTTGGCCCTTCTGTTTTGTAGGTAGTTCTTAAACACAGCTTTGCTAGTTTTGCCTAAAAACACACAGTCCAGAGTCATGTCTGCTCTGAAGAGCTGGTGTCAAGTCTTCTTGCCAGAAAGAGGAGGGGTGCTGTGCAACAGAGCAGAGTGGGGAATCACCCCTCAGCTTAGGCACTGACAGAGATGATATGAGTCCGTGATCTGAGCAATGACCTGCGGCAGTAGCTTTGGGAAGCTGTGGTACCCCAGGGGAAGATGCTATAAAAACAGTACTGGGAGATTCTGTTCTAGATTTGCCTTTGCGTGGCTACCCTCACACAGGGGGTTTCTCTTTTGCTGAACTCACAAGTAAAACAGGCTAGTGTGAGTTGGGTTTTTTCTGTGCAAAATGGAAAGCTGTTTTTCCCTTAGAGGTGGGGATACTTACTGGCTATGTAGGAGACAGTACTGTACTGATTGTCTATTCAGAGTAAACCTTATCTGGTAATGACAACCTGACTGTATTTGTGAACTAGTGTGTTAAAATATTCTGCAGGAAAGTTAGTATGCTCTATTGGCAGCTATAAAGGAAAGTTGATTCTGCTTGGTTTTTCCTCTGGGAAAGAAGTCATTCTCCATGGGATGCTTTTCCTTTGTATCTGTCCTGCCAGCCTCTAGGGCTTCTGAGGAATTGCTTGTAGGTATGTGGTCCTTAGAGGACGCGTGTGAGTCTGTTCCCTATCTGCCAAGACGCGGGGAACTGGAGGCTGCAGATGCCCACTCTGCAGCCAGTATAGCCTTTGGTGCAAGGCTGCCCTTTCTGCCATGTCCCCCCAGCCAGCTTTTCCCACCTGCTGCCCTGTCCCACACAGGGTATGGTAGCACAAGTTGCCTGCCCAGACTGTCAGCAGAGATGCCCATGCTTTCTGTGTCCCAGTCTTGCATGGGCATGACAGACAGTGCAACAGCTACTCCCAAATATCTAGATGAATGATTATAAAAAGTGCTATTTTTGAAGACATAGCAGTCGATTATGCATTTGACAGAAGGTTTTAGGAAATAGGCAATGTGGGATGTACTGGGAGGAAAAAAAAAATCAATCTGTGTATTTGTCTTTTAACTAGTTGGAGACACATTGGCATGTATTTTTGGCACATTAATGAATTCTGCCTTATTTAATCTCTGCTACTCTTATTATATGAATTTGTGTTTCATTTGGGTGTTAAAAATCAGAAAGTCAGGGAGTTAAGTTTCTAGAGGAAGTTATAATCACTTCAAGCTCCTGAGCTGGAATGAGGAGGCAGCTACAGTTGCTCTGAAGGAGAGCAACCAGACAAAAGGCTTTGTGATGCAGTTTGTAGCGCATCCCTGTAGCTGTAGGTTGGTGAGAAGGAGGGCTCCACTTAGCAGCATAGCTCCCTGCAACTTCCTGGCAAACACCATTGCTCAGCCACGTGCTCCAGCCCAAGCTGCTGGCTGTGCTGAAGTGCACAGGCCCAGGAGCCCTGAAAGCCTCAGCAAGCACGCTGGGGGCTGGAGGTTGCCCTTTTTCAGACTAAACTTCGCCAGTTTATTTGCATCTGACTCCGTCATGCTTTAAACTTGCCAAGTGCTCGGTGCTTCTTATAAATTACTTATTTTCAGTCAATGTAATGTAATTATTTTTCCTTCTTTCCTCATTGTATGTCAACTTCAATATTTTTTTTTATTTGAACGAGTAGAGAACTGCCATGTACAAAAGTTCCTATGGTTTGGCAAAAAATGGCTTAAATAAAAAAACACTGTATCTTCTGTGGAATAAGGATCAGTTAGATTTTTGTTTTTCCCCAATGGTGACTATTTAGAAAGACAAAAGGGGAAGATTTAGCGAAAACAGCACTGTTTTGAGCATGAGTAACAGCACTGGAGCTGACATCAACAGCAGTGGTATGAACAGCAACAGAGAAGTTGGGAGAACTAGCTCATTTGTATGGTGCTAAACTTGCTTCCGTGGTGTGTTAGGGAGGACAGCTGGGGCCGAAGTTGACTGCACTGGGCTAGCTGGAGAGTAGAGGCTAGCAGCGCATCTCAGAGTTTCAACTAGAGGTAGCCTACGTTTTTCACAGTGCAGTTTCATTGAAATCAAAACATTTCATGAGAGCAGGTAAATTGTTGATATTTTTGAGATTAAAAAATGGTGATTTTTTTCCCCCCTCCCCCCCATGCTTGACAAAACAATTTTGTTTTGACAGTGTCAAAATAACAGGCTTTCAGAGAATTGTTTGGAAAACTCAAAAATGTGATACTGTCAAAACCAATTTTTTTTGTGTGAAATTGTCACTTTGATTAAATGTTTGATCTAAAGTTTCTAGAAAAACTAGAGGTAAATGGGGGTGTTTAATTTTGTCTGATTTCCAATATTTGTATGATTCCTCGTATTGTCCTTTCATCTCACAACTCCCTTCCTCTACCTGTTCATCCTCAATAAGGTTGGGTCATAAAAGCACATAGAGTTTAAATTGATTTTACAGGAAACACTGAAAATTTTGTATTTGTTTTGCCACTTTTGAGACAAAATATTTTGAAAACATCATCAACAGCAATGTTAGACACAGAAATTGTTTTTATTTTTATATTTTATTTCTGACTGACAACAAAGCCAAATTCCAAAATCAGATTAAATTTTTCATGAAATGTAAATGTTGAGGTCTGGTCTGCCTTAGGGTTTTTGGTTTTTTTTCCCCTATATTTCTGAAAGAAAAGGCTTTAGCAATATAGTTATGAATGATTTCATTAGTGCTAAGCTGAAGTGAAAATAGTTTTTAATCTATAAGAAAATCCAATTTTTTCTGAGGCTTGGAAGTGAGTAGAGGAAGGTGTGAATTCCAGTTTCCAGCTACAATAGTGTCAAATACAGAAATTCAGCTGATCCCCAGGCTGCACATTTTTTCATGAATGAGGAGGAAGGAGACCAAGTTTACATCACAGAAAGTGGAAATGGGGAAAATTTAAATACTGCCCAGGCAGATGCTGATGCCCCAGGAAGTGGTCCCTGGGGCAGAGCAGAGCAGCCTGGGGGTTTGTAGGTGTGGTGGTTTAAGCCCAGCCGGCAACTAAGGACCACACAGCCGCTCACTCACTCCCCCCAGGCGGGATGGGGGAGAGAATCGGAAGAGTAAAAGTGAGAAAACTCGTGGGTTGAGATAAAGACAGTTTAATAGGTAAAGCAAAAGCTGCGCAGGCAAGCAAAGCAAAACAAGGAATTCATTCACCACTTCCCATCGGCAGACAGGTGTTCAGCCATCTCCAGGAAAGCAGGGCTCCATCATGCGTAACGGTTACTTGGGAAGACAAACGCCATTACTCCAAATGTCCCATAACATGCAACTCAAATCCCGGGTTACAACAATTTAAAGGTGTTTCCATTACAACCTCCACCCCTGGTCCCTTTGGACTAGACCATAGGGTTTAATATCGCAATGAACTCCTCCCCTTGCCCGCTGCTTGGGCTGGGCATCGGTCGGAGGGTGGTGAGCAATTGTTTTCATTTGCATCACTTGCCTTTCTTGTTTGTTGTTGTTTTCATTACAATTTTTATTATCATTATTATTATTATTATTTTACTTCATTTCATTTATTAAACTGTTTTTATCTCAACCCACGAGCTTTCTCGCTTTTACTTTTCCTATTCTCTCCCCCATCCCACTGGGGCAGGAGGGGAGTGAGCGAGCGGCTGTGTGGTGCTTAGTTGCCAGCTGGGCTTAAACCACGACAGTCCGCCTGATGTGAGAAGGGCTTGTGCTCCTTTCCCTGCGGAGTCACCTTGTCCATGGCAGGGTGGATCCATTTCTGGTCCAGCTATCGGCAGCCCGCATGCCCCACTTGCAGCCTCACGCATAAGCACTTAGCGATTTCGTTTTATGTGAAGTCCAGCTGTCCTCATTCTTTGAAGTACCTTCTCTAGCATTAACAGATGTTCAGTATCACTTTGCTGCTGTAATCAGGATGTCCTTGATCTTCATTACAATGCACAGTACCTCTGTGAGCGACTCTGTGTTTGTGTGTGTGTGTGCACGTTTTCTCCCTGGTCCTCTGGAAGATCACAGGTATGGAGGAAGCTCACTCCAGGCCCGGGCAGATTTGGATGTCTGGCTGAACATCGCAGTCAACCAGGGCAGAACAGCAAGTGGCTGCTCAAGTTCATCACCAACGTACCCTAGGCAAAAGTTAATTTTATTTGTAGGGCTATTTGGAAAAGCCTGAGTGTCTGTATGGGTTTGCTCCATCTGATGTCTGACTTGCTGTGCTTTCCATTTCTCGCTGTTATGTCATTTACATTCCTCCTTATTTTTGTGATTTCACTTTAAAGGATTGATACTTCTGGAGGTTGGTGAAGTGGCACAGATCAGCTTGTTTCCAAGACATGAGTTTTTTAAATCTGGCCTAGGTCACCAGAAACAATCGTGCCATTTAATGGCTATTCAGTGTTTTTAAAATGAGCAAATACGCCCATCCCATTTCCCAGTGGAAAAGCATTTTATCAGAACTCTCTGGGAGGAAGCTCCACTCTGTAAACAGCCTACCAGTGCTGTTGCCATCTCCGGTGGTACCTTATTGACAGTCTAATCACTTCTGCACCTCAACGCCCTATTCCTCCCGCAGCCGTAGTCTTCCCATTAAATGAGATGTACCTTTTGGCTTTTGTTTGCCTTTTCACTGATGTAGATTGTGCTACTACTAAATAATGATAGATGTCCTGCTGCTGATAATGATGGGGAGGGTAATGCTTTAGTGCAAACATGGTAATAAGAAAACTATGTATTTAATTTACTGTAGTTTATTACCTATTAAACTAATGTCCCATGCATATGGAACGTGGTAAGAGTTTGTCCGAGTTGCTTGGTAGGCAGGTTTTCCTGAGTTCACTTCCTATGTCACATTGGTTTATTATGGATAATGGACACTCTCTAACACCAGTGGAAGCTGTCCTTGTCTTCCTTCATGATCACAGTTTTCCGTTACACACTTTTCTATGTGGCAGCTGCTGCAACGGGTGCTGGAGGGCCTGTGGTGGCTCCAGACCTAAGTCCTGGCACAGCCTCAGCCCTTTCTTGCATCAAACCAAGATGGTGAGCATTTGCTTTTTCTATGAAAACAGAGGCTCCTTCTAAATGTACTGTTTTTCTTAGGCTATAGGATGAATTTTGTGAGTTTTACAAGTGAATCTATTAGTTTGTTAAAACCAATCAAAAATGGGTTCCTTGCTAAATCACAGTCCATTATTCTGTATGGGTGACATTAGAGGACCAGAGCAAACACTTCAAACTGTCTGTATTGTTGGAGGTCAGTGTTAGCTGTATGGAAGAAACTCTCATGACAGTGGTATATTGATGACCTATCTAATTCCTACTATGGATTTGTTGAGGACAATAGTGTCCTCCAAACTGTTCAGCTGTTGCTTGAAGGAGCTGTGGTACTGGGACTGCAGCAGCTTTTGCCCTACCTCAGTTCAGGACTGGCACTGAGACAGAGGGACGTTGTACCTCTATGAAGGGCTCCTGTTGGGAGATATTTACCCAGCTCTTGTTCTTGAAATGATCTGTGGCCTGCAGCCACCAGCACCTAGTAGGTTTGCAGGGATGCCATTTGCTTCCTTGGCACAGGATAGGGTGAGGTATTGTGGGAAGAAGTGGGATAGCCTTGAAGCTACTGGTCGCTGAGATTTTGGCTGGTGTTCTCAACTCAGGCAATGCCAGCATTGCTAATGCAACTCAGTAATGCAACTTGTCAACAACAGGAAAAGAAGGGGCAAATCTGCTACTAAAGAAGCCATGACTTTTTGAATGTGTCCTTTGCCCTTGGCTAACAAGGCAAACCCACCCTGAGTTTTTTTGTTCGTTTGTTTTTTTGTTTTGCTAGGGTGACTAAGCCTGTGACCCAAGGCACACCGATAAAACGAGGTCTCACCCATAGCTGCGGACAAGGGATGGCTGCCCCATCCGGAAGCCTGGCTAGGCTGATGTTACTTTTTGATCCCTCTGGGTCTGGGATGAACCTCTCGGTTCCAAGACAGTTATGAAATGAAGCCTGTCCGGTTGCTAAAGTCTTCAGATAATTTCTTTAGAGATTAGTTATACATGGAAGACTCCATGTTCTTGCTCAGTGGGCATGGACTGAGACTCCTACAGCTATGAGGTTACCCTTAGACTTGTGATCTGAACAGGCATGTTGATTGTTGTCTTCTTTTGGGGATTTCCCTCCGCCTGCTTAAAATCTTTGCCATCTTTTCTGTGTAGAATTCAGAAATGTTTTCTGAGACACAAGAGCATGCAAATGAAACAAATCTGGTTGCTTCAGAGCAAAAAATGAAGGGGAGGATGGGATTAAGCAATAAAACCTGAATGAACACCAAGCTAATAGATCTTTAAAATCAATATTCATCTATTGAGAGATCACAACTACTAATCGTATGGTTATTGCCTGGCATGAGGACTGGACAGCTTTACAGTTCTGGGTTGGAGCAGACTATGCCTGGAACTTTTGGAGAGCCGGGTTACTTTCATTTGCTGTTTTAACTCTGCAGTTGCTGAATCTGTGAACTCCTGCAAGCAGTACCAAATGCTCGTGTGCTCAATTAATGCTCACATGCTCAGAGTACTAAAATAATTGCTGGTTTTGGACCAGGACAGGATTTTTCACCTGGGTCAAATTTTCATTTTTTGTACTCTCCAGTACCCTCATAGGGAATGTCTTTAATTCTTTTTCTCCCTTAGAGCTTGCTATAGTTAGGGGTTTTAGTCCTTTTGCTACATGATTTTAAGTTAGTTGCAGGGTGGTTTGCGGCCCACAGCAGGTGGAGGTGTTGGAGAGCCCCTTGTAATAGCTATATAGAGAATAGCTGATGGAATAGGTGACTGTAGTAGCTAATCTTCATGATGCTTTCTGAACTGAGGTTCGTAACATCCTTGTAAGGTTTTTATCGGTAAATTACTGACATGTACTTTCATTCTTCATTTTCAATTTATATATCGTACATACATGTGTATGTACGTACGATGTCTTGAAGCATTTAAGGCACTTTGCTTGTTGATCAGGCATCAGTGATTTTCTTGTACCAAGGAATTGCCTCCAAAATAAAATGTAACTTTTAAAATACTACTTCTGGGGATTAATTATTCAGTTCTCATGCATGATTTCATAGAATTGTTGGTTGGAAAAGACCTTTAAGATCATCAAGTCCAACAGTTAACCTAACACTGCTAAGTCCACCACTACACCATGTCCCTAAGTGCCTCATCCACATGCCTTCACCTCCAGGGATTTGCACTAATGTCAGTGGGAATTGCTACTGTAGAACAATGAAAACCAAACCATGGACCCTGAAGCAGGAAAATGGTTTGTCCTCTGCAAGATGTCAGTCAGAAGGGCTGTTCATGCCTTATTTCACGGTGGTGAAAATAAAAACACTGGTCAGATTTGATATGGGCTGCAAAAAATTATTAGTTGCTCAAGTGCAAGACCAGCTCATCCTGGCAGCTGAGTCTGGCACAGTACCAGTTCCCTGGGTACATTGAACTCTTGGGGGGTCAGTGAAGGTGGGAGGGGGATTTGCTCCTTGTGCATTACTCCTCTAAACCATCACATCTGTGAGCTGCAGCTGTGAGAGAAACAGAGACCCAGCTTCTGAAACTCTGGAACAGTGATCACTTGGTGAGATGCAGGGTTTGTCCTCTGTGAATTAGCAATGTAACCCCAACAGTTGATTTAGAGCGTTGCTATATATTAATGTAGGTATGTATTTGTGGAGAGAGTGAATTTCAAAATAGGCAGCTTGGCCTGGTAAAGGTAAAGAGCCACCTCTGGTAGGCTGGAGCCTGCTCTGGTAGTACGGCTTGTGCCGGGAGTGGAGTTATTAATATTTTAAATAAAAATGCACATAAGAATATGCCATGTGGAGTCAGATCCGTAATAGTGACGAGGAGCTATGGGGTGTGCTCATGCAGTGGTAAGAGACCAGTGTCTGGGACTGGAAATGCATTTAGGCTCAAGTAGACCATTGTGTCAGTTCATGCTACAGCAATCTTTTAAACAGTTGTTACTTATTATTATTATTATCCAGATTGAATTAGATGCTGTACAAGCACAGAACATAAAGACAGGCCCTGCCCAGAAAAACGTAATATGGATGTGACTGCTTAAGCTATTTTTTTTTTAATTTGAAAATAAATACATAACAGCTGCTGCCATTCCAGAGGAAGGACTGAGCCTATGAAATATCTGGGTCCTATAAAAGTTAACAGTTCTTTTAAGTTAGAGTCAAGTGATGGAGTGGGTGTGAAGGGGTGGGAAAGTACTCAAATTACCCACAACCCTGGACTAGCTGGGTTTTCCTGCTAATCAGATCAGCAGTGAAACTGTTAACAATATTGACATTCACATTGTCATCATTAAACTGCAGCCTAAACACTCCGTTTTGATTAAAGGCAGCATCTTAAATCTCTCCTCACTATTGTTGGAGCATTCCAGCGGCTGGAGCCAGCAGTCTGCTTGTGTCCTGCTTGGAAGGTTTCTCTCCTAACCGGAGGACTAAGAAACTTCACTGTCGCTGAAAATAGCTGAGAACTTGCTTTCCTTTGTATGGGGCAGGATGCGTCTTGCCAGTTGTACCTGCAATATTTTTTTCCTTCTGTTGAGAAAATGATGAGGATGTGGCTGCCTATTCTGTGACTGGCTGCACACAAAGGCAATGACAGACAGAGGATACTTGACTTTTGCCCACAGTTCAAATGTGGGTTTTAAATTACAGGTGCAAGTTTTGTGGTTATAAATTGCTGTTGCAAAAAGGGGAGGTGGCCTTGGAATAAACTGTGTCATCTGCTTTAGCAGTGGGAAACTGAACATGCATGAGGGATGTTGCTGGTGAAAAGTTAGCATCTTGTAACCACCTGTCCCAGTGCAGTGGGACCCCTGGAGATAATTAAAGACAAATATGTGTTCAAACAAAAGGCAGGGCTTCTCCCTCTCCACTCCTTCCTCTTCATTTAATCAAAATAAGGCAATATGTTTTTGTTGGTGGTTTTTTTTTTCCTTAAATAATGTGGAGGGAAGTGAATTTGCCCCAGTGTGTGAAACAAAGCCCAGCTAAATTCAAAGCCATGTCCTGGGACATCCATCCAAAAAAGGGTTTGAATGGAAACATTGACGTAGCCTGACCTGCAGTGGTACTGCTATGCCTCATTACAGCAATTGCAGAATGCATGAGAAGCTGGAGCACAGCCCTGGGTGGGGTGCAGCAGTGGTAGGTTTTATAGGGTGCCGTGTGTATTGGAAACGTGGTCATAAATGTGTGTAAAAGTTATCATCTTCAACTTAATAAAATATGTCAGAGTAAATAAGGAAATGTGAAAACTCATTCTCTGCTTGGTTTATCAAATAGGGGTTGGGCTCTAGAGCTGCGGTCATTCTTTTTGTGGAAGGCTTTTTCTTTCTTTTTCCTTAGTACATGAGTGTGAGAGGGGAGGATACATTAAAAAAAAAAAGGAAGGAAAAAACCTCAATCCATTTATGTCCTTCCTAAACAGCTTAGCTTTATTGCTCTGTGGAGTCCTACCCCGTCTCTCTCTTCACTGGGCAAGAGTTTGCAAATGTTTTTCCCTCTTGTAAGCTACTCTTCCTGCTCTGGGCAGCCAGGAGCCTCCCACCAGGCTGCTCACTGCGGGGCCACTTCTGGAAGGCTACGGGCGCAGGCAGATGCAGCTCAAATCTACCTGCAAAACCCTGTGTGCACGCATGGGCTTGGATACTTGACAATGTTGGAGACGGTTTCTCTCTCCCCTTAGTGCTGTGATAAATCTGAGTGCCAGAGGAAAGGAGAATAAGCATATTTAGAGAAAGTTAGAAAATCTTCATAGCAAACTGCTGGATCCCCTCACCTCACAGTATCTTGCTTGGTTGTGTGGAGGTGTCTCTGGCATGCTGGCTGCTAATAATCCCCAGAAGTTGTAAATGAGTGTTTTATGCTCAGCAGTGCTCTATACTAGGGAAATGACAAAGGCCAAATCCTGTGCTCTGCAATCCCATGGTAGGTGGTGAGGGCTCTTCTCGGGCCAGGTGCTGGAGCCCTGGTGCTGTGACCGTGCATGGTCCCCATGCTGGTTGTGCCCTCCTTTACTCTTTGAAGTCCAAAATAACACCTTCTTGTAAGGGGAAAATTTAGGGAAATATTTTTTTCTCCTTTGTTCAAAAGTAGTGTGGTCCCCGTTGTGTCCTGCGGAGGTTTAGTGCTCCATGTGCCACTCCTGCCTTCTGCGGCATGACAGACGCAAAAGGTCCTTTCACGTTTACCATGGTGGCATGACAACAATGTGTGTCCATGATTACTGGCAGCATGTCACTCCCAAGGTTATGGAGTGCAAATGATTCCGTAGCCATAAAAAGTTAATCTCAATGTTCTCTGGTTTGTCAGTCTATACATAATTGGCCACATTCAAATTTCGGTCAGGCCAGTGAAAATTAAGAATAATCCAGCTGAGTTTATAATTGTTCAATCTGTCATAATGGTTAGCCAAATACAGTGTCTGCCTCTCTCTCTGTAGGTATATATCTGTTTATACATATATATGAAAATAGATATCTGTATATATATAAATATGTGTGTATGTATATATGTGTATGAAAGAGCTTCGTACTCCAAAACGCCTTTTTTCAAAGATTGAAAGATGCCAAGAGGATCATACTGGAGGGGCAGTAACCACGGCAGGGGGGAAAAGAGGATTATTATGGACAGTATGGAAAGAAGGGGGGGATAAATAAGATTTTTGTCTTTCTGCATTCCAGTTTTTGTGTGTGCCTACACCATTTTATTTGGAGTATATTGTCATGGCAGAAATAAAAGCAAAGTTCATTTACTCAGAGGAAATGAAATAAAACCATGAAGACTTAAACCAGTAAAATGTAGAACATGCTGGTAGCATTGACCTCCTCCTGCTTTACCTTGACAAAAAAAATAAATAAAAAAGGTAATGTTCCTGGAAGGCAACTAGTGCTGTGACCTGTGCTAATTAATCTGCCCATCAGATCTGATTAAGCACTTCCAAATCTGGCAAATTGCCACTCTTCTTGAGACACGAATGTAAATAAATATGAAGGTGGTAAATCACAGCCCTCCAGCGATGCCTCTGTCAGCAGCCACGAGCGAAGAGCAGCAGATATTGAGCCTCCAAACACTCCATGCCTGATAATAAAAATGTTTTTGTGCGTAGGGACGAAGCAGAGCACATCACCATCTGCTCAAGTCTCTCTGATGTCGGGCAGCTTATGCACCTGCTGAAAGGCCATCTCTCCTGCACGCAGCCCCAGTCAAACAACAGGTATAGAGCCCAAGGGCAGGGCAGTATCTGCTGCGGGTGCGGGTTTTCCCACATGTGTTAGTGTGGAGGTTTGAGACATGATTCACGTACAGCAGTTGTTTGCTGCTTGGAGTTGGTCTCTGCTGGGAGAGTAGGTGAGCCGCAAAGCCCCCTGAAGGCTCTGCGCTTGCCCTGGGAGGGGATTTGCAGGTGTTTTCCAGAGCTGCTGTTGCAGCCGACTGTCGGTTCTTTTGCACTGTTTGGTGAATGAGGGCAAATCCCTGCGAGGGCAGCTGCGGCGCTCCTTCCCCACGCGTGCGGCAGTGTGCTGCTGCTTCCTGCGCTCAGGCGGCTGGCCTGGCCTGATCCTGCACAGCTGTGAGCTGGAGCTATGCTTTAGAATAAAGTGGCTACAATGGCACTAGCGTTACCGCTCCGTTTATAATCCCCTCCCTGCTTTGAGACTATCTGGTGCGGCAGAGACTTCTTGAATAACATACATTCAAATTGGTGAAGTGCTTTGATTTGATCCTTTGGTCTGAACCATAAAATTATTTCCCTGGATTGTTGGCCTTAGTGTACCAGTAAGCATTTAAGGGTTTGAATGTCTTTATGAGAAAGGACTGAAGTTATTCCAGGTAAGGTGATATTATCTTCAGTTACCCACAGTGGACTGCAGGGGCTGGTGGGTCAGTCCCGCCCACTCTGCTTGTGTACATACAATAAAAAAATAACAAAATATAGATGAAAGGAGGGTCTGACTGTTCAGGAGCTCTGACCATGCCTATAAAACAGTGGAGTCCTAAAAGTTTATAAATAACTTGAACCAGTTTTACTTTGGATCACTTTGTTATAGACAGTTAATTACCACAAAGGGCTTTAAAGTGTGTAAAAAAGGAGAAGACTAATGAAACTGAAGGAGTGGGGGGCAGTACGTCAAAGGCCCTCTTTCTGAGTGTTCAGATTCCTGAAAGCTGTAACTTCCAGTGTCGGAGCCGTAAGATGGCTGTAACAGCAACGCCTGTAGCCCCTGGTGCAGTTGATGCAGTGAAAGCTGGCTGGCTTGTGCACGGATGGTGGGATTTCCCTTTTCACACAGACTTTGAAAGGAAAGATGAGCTGGCAATGCGGAGTAGTCTCAGCCCCAGAGAGGCTAGTATTGAAATCCAAGCTCTTTTAAGGCATGTAGGTCACAGTTTTCTGAGACTTGAGTGAAACAGGTTGGGGGTGGTTTAAATAAAGATCTCATATCTTCATGTACCTGAGAAACGGCCTGGTTTTCAGAGGTGCTGAACCCACACTTGACGAATGATTGATTGATTCCTTTACAGAAATCCTTTTCTTTGTGTAACTGCCTCTGAAGTTTAATCCTGGGTTGTAGGTGGTGCGAAAGCCTGTTTAGCGGTAAAGAAAAGGGTTTTTTCTCCCTCGGTATTATACAATAGCATTGAAATTACTTTGAGAGAGAAAAGTGATTTATAGTTTTAAAAGACTATGGACTGTATGGAGTACTTTTCTCTGCCCTGTTATCCACACGGAGCATTGCTGGTATGGAGGTAGGAGGTGCCCCACAGTTTTCGGGGGGGGGGGGGGGCTCTCTGGGGTCAGCAGGACTCTACATTTCCTTGTGCGTGCCCAGGCTTGCAAGTCTGTGTGTTTCTCTTCACCAAAAAAGTCTGCCCTCCTGTAGGGAGGAGTCTGATTGCTGGGCACCCTGCTGCCATTGCATGGTCCTTTTTGCAGGCAACCTGTGCTTGTTACCATTCATTTACGCATGTGTTTTCTGCATCCCTGTCACCAGAACAGAGACCACACGGCCTGCTCTTCCTTCTACTGCTCCCTTTGAGCAAACAGCCAACGACTAAAATAGGGCAGTGCTGAAATGGGGAGAGCTAAGAAGCTTACAGCAATGTAGCTGGATGAGTCTGCTGCAGTATTTTACCTGCACACGTCTAGTTCAAGCCAGCCCAGTCTCTTGCCCGTTTTAAGGGAGCAAGTGCAGACAGAGGCTACTGGAAGGAGGGAGGGGCAGTGTGCCACCAGAGAAGAAGTGGGTGGTTAGGCTGTGAAGGGTTTCTCCTTCAGAGGCAAGGCTAAATTGGGAAATATGTTCCTGAGTCTCCCCGTGTGGTCACTATGATCTGTACCCCTGTGTGACTGGCAGCTGCAGGGGAATGGAGTGCACAATCACAGGTGATGTGCACACCTAGCAGATACTAAATTCATTTGTGGAAACAAGTCAGTTGTGATGATCTGCTTGGAGACGTACAGATCGGGTTTGGATGAAAGCCTGACAGTGCATTTTCTCCTAGACGTTGCTATCTCACCTGCAGGCTGATGGGTTTCCAGGGAGTCAGCCCTGCTGTACAGGTCAGAGCAAAACCAGGTACCACAGGGGCTTCCAGTATCTGTGCCATGGTAGCGGAAGGGCTGGCAGCCTGGCATGATGTGCGGTTCAGCTTTCATTAGTATGGTAGACAGCCCTGAGGCTTGAGAACAGCACAGCATGAGGGATTTTGGACAAGAGCTACAAGCCCTGACTCTGGGTCTCCCTACTTATCCAAAGCAAGTACAGCATGATGCAGTCATTAAACAGTATTAATTCAAGGGCTTATGTTCCTAGGCTGGGTTTGATTCACAGAAGTAGAAAAGCCTCTATGCTTCAAAGTACTCTGTGCTTTGAAAATGCTCCTGTTCTGCATTGTATTCTGTGTGGGGGATGACTTGAAGCGCACTGCAGGCTCTGAACCAATGACCTGTGAACTTGTCCATGCCATGGCAAGTCTTTGGTCTGTTGATTGTCTGTTTTCATGAATCGCCACAAAAGGATTCCTTGGCTAGCAGACCTCCTCCTCCCATATCTTCAAAATGCTCTGAGCAAACAGTCTTTTCTTAAATACAACCAAACAATAGTATCTTACACAATAGGAGATGTTTGATTCATTGATTCATGGGGAAAGCAAGCCTTGAATACATCGTACATCCTCTTTATAAAATACGTGCTGTGGAATGCAGTCTCTGGCAAAATATATTATAATCCATTAGCCTTGTAGGAATAATTTAAAAAAAAAAATCCACACCAATCTCAGCCAAACCACATAAAACTGACACCTCATGTTTCATAAATGGATTAAGCATAGTAGACCAATTGTCCTTGGCTGTAGGTCCGTGTTCTTATGTGACAGTGCCTTTCACACAATTATTTAATCATAAAGGTGTTTACTAACATTATTTTCATTGCAACAGTTTTTAATAACATTCTTTGGGGAACGGTTCCACTTAAGAGTCTTAAATTACTAGCTTTTTTCAGACACATACATGTTGGCACTTGTGTTTATGAATGTATTTTACCATTTCTTTGTGTCTGATACGTTGTGGATTAGTAGATTATGCGAGACTCAAAAGAAAGTAAGTATGGTTTTTTCCTCTTGAGCTGATAGTAAACAAAAATCTATTTTCATGAACATTACAATGTTTTTAAAGTTGTTTTTCTATGAAAGTTAAAAATGAATCAGTTCCCTGTCTGTTCACCCTATTTGTTTTTAAATGATATCAATATGTTTGAGAATTTTCTGTATCTTCCCCCAGTTTAAAAGTACTACTACAATGACAGTTTAAATAGCATTTTTTATTTATGAAATGAAACATTTCTTTTCCCTATGAAACCCACATTTTGGTGAAGTTCATCACTGTTTTGTGTAAAAGCTTTTTTTTTTTTTTCCTTCCCCCAAAGACTATATTTAGTTAAAGGAAAAACCAGCTATAAATATGAAGAGTTCCACAGATTTCAAGAAGAGGGATGGGAAAGAGCTATTAGGAACAGACACCTCTTAACCTCTTGCTCCCAAACCTTAAGTCTTCCATAAATGCTAACATACCTAGAAAAGGGGAGGACAGATACCCTGCTACTGCATTAGCTTCAGCCTGGTACCTGTAAGCTTTTGTGCAGCTACCTCGATGAGAAGTGCTGCTTCCTCTCCTGCTCCTTCCTCCGTTGAGGCTGCTTGTGCAGGTTGGCAAGAGGGCTAGCGCTGCTATCTCCATAAGTCATGCCAGTCTATGTGTAGCATCATTTATTGCACTTACTCTTTCCTGAACCTAGCTCTTCCAGAGAGACAGAGAGCAATAGCTCAGCTTCAGTGGGACAGACCCGAAGCTCTCATTGGCCCTTCAGAATGAATTTACTTTGTCTCAGAGCTAAGAAGAAATGCAGCAAGTGCCATTTGTGCATTTGCCCAAGTTGTCTTGCACAAATTGCCCACCTCCTGGGTTCAGCCCTCCAGAGAGGGACCGTCACAAACAGGGAATTTCATATTCAAGTGAGCAGACAACAGCATTTGTGTTTAATCTTGCTTGGAGTTCTCAGCTACCATTAAAATGGATTTTCTATCTCTTTCTTTACCTTTTCTACTGCTCCTTTTATACCATCCTCACAAATTCAAATTAATGGTATCGAAAAATTGTCACCAGGAAAAAACTACCCAGATTCAGTGCTAGTGATATCCAAGTTAAAAAGGTATTTAAAAATCAAACAAAATATTACAAATGGGTACAAATATTCTGTTGTAAGGCACAAAAAAACATTCTAAAGTTCAATTATTAATTACAAAGTTTCAGCTTATTATTTAAGTCATTTGCATAGTGGTTGAAAAAAGAGCAAAAATTATTAAAGTTTTTTTCTCTCTCTAAATGTGCATGTTTTTCTTGGTCTAAAACAACAACAACAAAAAAAGCTTTAGGAACTAAAGAAATAAAAGGCAAGAGCTAAACTCTCTTCTTGTTTGCACCTGCCAAGCCACACTGAAGTCAGCAAGCTGGTATGGGTGTAAACCTGGAGAGAATGTCAATCTTTGCATTTTCTGCTGTCGAGTTCATGCTTGCTGCTTGAGAGGCGTATTGATGGATCTCAAGCTACAAAAGTCTGAATCCAAATTTCTAGATCTAGATGCTCTGGACTGTCAGACAAGGTGAGCACTCGGCAGCTCTGAGTTTTACAAGAGCCCCAGAACATTTTGGAATTCAGAGAAGGATTTCAATGGCTAAATGTTAATTTTGAACCTAAAGTGATCTTTTGCTTGTGTAGAACCTGGTCGTAAGCCCTTGATGTTTAGATAGCCATTTCTGGTTTCTTGGCCCCTTATAAAATTAGAGATTGGTTGCCACTTTTGGATCTGGTTAGTAGATCAGATTCTAGCTGCCCTCCAAAATATAACAGGAAAAACCTTACTCCCCCACTGAGATGCACACACAAGTTAAAGTCAGAGTTCATGCACGGCTACAGGCATGATTTGGTACTGTGCTTGGATGCTTCATAGTACAGGTCTTTGATGGATTTGAAGAATGAAGGGAGCAATACTAGATGTTTGAGTCTGGAGCTCAAAAGATATGAAGATTTTAATGCAAAATCTCTTCTGTTTCTCCTTCTGTAAATGTTACCTTTTTCAGAAGTCCTAGGAGGAAGAAAATTGGTAAACTTCCCAAGCTACAAATTCCCCTCTTTGCTTGAAGAAGGTTTCTAATGTTCAGCCAGTCTCCTATGGTGTTTGGCCTTGTAGCACTTAGCACTTCTATGTAGCAGTTTCTGGAAAACTTTTCAATATGACATTTCCATTCCTTAAAGCCAAGGTAAAAGAACACTTTTTTATGATCAAGTCTTGTAATTCCCAAGTGGCATTAATGCTGGGTGAAAATAGAAATGGAGGCAGAGAAGTGGCTTTTGTTCATAGGAAGAACTGCCATATGCCTACATCCCAACCCAGGGCTGGTTCCCATGAAGAGGGGACTCTCCTTCTCTCGGGAAGATACCTGTGTGATAAACAGGGACATGTGAGTGCTGCTTGGTGTGATGTAAGGGCTGTCTGAGAGAGTTAATGGACTTGGTTGGACTGCTTGGCATGTATTATTCACTGCAGTCTAATGTTGAGTTTTGGCACCACAGTACAGTAGCGGCTTGTACACAGTGAACAAGAGTAAAAAAGTGTCTGATTTTTTCCATGAACAGTCAAAAGCCTTTGTGTCTGATAAACTCATAGAGAGATAATTCAGAAGAACTTTGGCAGTGATTAAACAGGTCACTTCTGATGTATTATGCATAAATGAGCCTAAAAAGTGCTAGTCTTCAAAAATAAAGCAAATACAATGAGGTGATATACATTTCTTTCTGAAAACCAACAGTCTTTTGGACTCAACAAAGAGTAATTAATACAATTTTAAAAGATATGCTATATAATTCCATGAATACTTAAGGCTAGGATGAAATAATACCCTATATTGGTCTTGAAACCACAATGAATAATATGATTATTTTTACTTTGCAAGAAGTCGCAACAAATGTTTGAGATTTAAGCTGCCATAACTACAAATTTAGCAGAAAGTAGGCATTTAATGATAGATTTCATTACTGTGGTTTAGGTTTTATTTTGAATGTTTGTTTTGTCTTAAAAACACTAATGCTAAAATGTTGTCTCAAATCTTTATTTTCAAATTACTTATTATATTGCCATAAATTACAGGGTGCAATAAAAGCCAGATTTAAAAGGAGGCATACTTTACTTTCTCATCTTTCTAAAAATAGTGCCATGCTTATGAAACATGAATCATTAAAAAAGTTCTTTTTATACAACTGAAGTTGCTAGTGCTGAACTCGTGGCTTTCCTCCAAGTGGCACAATGGACTGCTCCAAATATAGGTCTGTAATGGTAGAGGTTAACTTTAGGAAGTCCCAGTAAAACTGTAATCTATAATTCTACCACAATTACAATGTTTTCTCTCAAATGATAGTGAAGTCCCTGGGGTGAATGCTAGCAAATACCTTGTAAAGATGTTCTTATGGCTTTTATTGTTTTGATGCTTTTGCATTTTCAGCACATGTTATTAGATTCGGCAAAAGACCTGGGCTGCGACCCAGGACCGTTTAGAGGCTGTGGGTTGTAGTCGTCTCCCAGCACTCAGCCAGACGCAAAGGGTGGAGCACGTAGTTGATAGCGAAAAGATGCATATGCCACGTTGACAAGATGACGGGTAAACAAAGCTTAAGGGACACTTGTTAAACTCAACATAGCCAAAAATGAATCTTTTCCGTGATATTTTTAGAAGGCTTCAGCCTAAGGAAAACATTCACCTGTGTGACCTGAGGAACAGTCTAGAGAACTGGTTGCTATTTAGCCATCAAAAAAACCATATGTGCATCTTTTTCAGATGCCCTCATCAGTTCGTTCCTTCCGGGCATATTTTTGGAAGACTCGTACGTCTCTCCCTGTGAATCACAGTATCCTGCTGGCTTGTCAGAGTGAGGTGGGACCAACACACTCAACCCTGAACCTAAATCATATCTAGTAGGTGTGATGTGAGGGCTGCTGGCAGCCAACGCTCCTTTACTAGGCCACTGAAGGAACTCTGCATTACTGCTGCAAGTGCTGCTGCTTGTTCCCTCAGCTCATGGTATAGTCCCTGTAAGGGGGAACCTGAAGGACGTGGCCATTATAATGCCACCTCTGCCTACGAGTGAAAAGAGCTGGGTGCCTGTCAGCATTTAAACAGAGAGCTCTGGTGCAAACAGAATGACCATGGAGAAGTAGGGCTATGTAGGTAGCAGTCCAGATAGGAAGCAATGCAGCTGGGGGGGCTGTCAGCACCATTGGGGCTTGGCCTGGACAATATAAAAGTTCAGAATCAGTGGTACTGAAAGCAGGTGCGTTGTCAGCAGAAGGCTCTCTGGTCAGCACAAGGCAGTAACAGCCTGGCTGGGAAGAGCTGCAGAGGGACCGAATATGGGGCCCCTCGCTGGTGCAGGGGTGCAGAGGAACAGCTCCTGGTGAAACGGGATTTCTGAGCCGGCATTTAATAACGAGTTCTTTTAAGCATACCCTAAGTAAATGAAAATGTAGCAGAAATCTTTCTTAGCTAACTTCACCAAAGCTTTTGGCCTAACGTGCTGCAGGCGTTAGCGCAGCAAGTAGGTGGCCTGTGCTGCTGCCCATACTCTGTCAGGAAGACAAAGAATCTGGGAGAAGCATCAATCTGTTTCTCTTCACAGGGCTGTCTCTTCCCCCCTTTGTCAGTCAAAGGTGTCAATGTCTCTCCCCTCTATCCTCCCCCCTCCCTGAGTTGAGTAGTGTCAGTCATTCCTGTTTTTTTCTTTTTATTAATGATTTTGCAAGGCTATGTCATTACTGTGCTATACGTTTTTATACAGATGGCACGACTGTGCATTTTAATGGCAAATCTGTTTCTCACATAACGCCTGAACTGCAAAAAGACTTTGACAGACTGGTTCAAGGAAAACAAACTGGTTTTAAATGTAGCAAAAACTAAAACAATGCCTTTTGGCTCTCCTAATCATCTGAACTCAAAGGATGATTTTATTTGGAAGTCAGAAATCTTACGGAGAAGAGTGGACCAAACTTGCATGTTGAAAGAAAACCAGAGGAAAGAGATACAGAGGTTCATCATTCATGAGCTCTATGTTTTGTTCAGCAAGACACAGAGGATTCGTCCTTGATCCTCAAACTAGCAGTGTTTGATCAGAACTGAACTTGGCCTGTAACTCTGGAGACTTTTGGACCCTGCAGGGTTTTGAATTTCAGGAGGAACTGAGGTATTAAGTTTATAAATGTGAAAAGTAGAATGCATGGGGGGAAAAAACAACCAGGAAATGAAAAATCTGTATATGTTAAATACCATCAAAAGCAAAGAACAGAATACATATTTGTCCATTTTTGGAGAAGCCTATTTCTTCTGTGATCACCTCCTTTGTATTTTATGTTCTTTTAAGCCTACATAAGTGCAAACAGTTCTCAGTGGTCCTATCATCACCATTCTCTGAAGTCACACATCAGTTTCTGTTTATGTCGCTATCCATTTATCTGTTTAATAACTTTACCTTGCAATTGATATATGGACACAATTGGCAGTAGCCCTGATCTTTCATTGGCTTCTACACTGTGTAGTTTGGTAGCTCAAATCAGAAATGCCAGTCCTCTCTATTTGCTCTGCTCCAATATATTCACCTACATGAATTGTCTGAGGTCAGTAAAGAGTTGCTGGTATCTTAAAGCCCTTACAGGTCTGAATTTTCACATTCTTGATGCCTTTATATCCCAGATTCAAAGGACTTGACAACTTATTGCTTTGGCACTTAAATTCATAGTGAATAAAGCTCAATGGCTATATTGGAAACGATGACCAGGAGAAAGGGGAGGAGAAATTCATTCTTATTAGCACTGCAAACCCAGATATTCTCTGAGGGCCCCAAATAGCAGCAAATTCTGTCTGTTGTATCATTGGGCATGTTCTTGTCTATGCTGGCTGCAGTGAAGTGTAGGAATAGTAATGTTCAGAAGTCTATAAATATTTGCTTTAACAACATTTGAGGAGTTAAGGAAAATAAGTATGAGATGGAAAACATAGACAAACCTCGCTGCTTTTATTGACATCTCAGTCTCTTGAAGCAACCCAAATGTGTCTCTGTAGGTAAGAGGGATCCTAGCTGCTAACGATGCTCTGAGGTGCTGGAAAGACAATATAATGTACAGGCATTCTCCTCTTGCTTCAAATTTTCAGCAGAAGTCAGCATTTTCTGACCCACCAGATCTGCTGGAGACCCACCAGCATTCAGATTCAAGTCCCAGGGTGTTTTCTTTTTTTGTAGCCTGGCTGACTGTAAGCATCCGATTTTTGATAGGCTGGTACTTCAATAACATTGCAAAAATTGAGAGGGGTGAAAAGCACTTGTCAGAGTGTCTGCTCCCTCTTTCTTCTTCCAGTCTTAACATTGAGCTAATGTCAGACTGAAATCACATGGTCATTGACCACAGCTGCCTTTTATATCCACTTCTGCAGCATGTGTGTAGGACTATAAACATGAATTATTGGAGAGTTGTTTCAAGAACAACAGTGTATATAATTAAAAAAGCAACATTTACAGCATTCTTTCATGACAAAGTGTTACGTCACCTTTGTTTCATCATAAATAAAAGGGGTGTTGGATAAACTCTTGGCATGATGGGAAAGCTGCCGAACATGAATGTGGCTTGAATTTATTGGAAATCATTATTATTTTAATTCAGCATGTTATATAGAAGGCATCCTTTTGTGTGGCGCAAGTAACTTCCTCTCTCCACCCTAAATATGTGGCAGGTGAAAACCATTGCACTGAGACATCGCAATGGTAATTTTTTAAAAAGTTATTCCACATTTTTTTTCCCCAGGAAGTATTCTTCCTTCATGAAGACTGTTCTCCAGTTCTAATGCCTGTTTCTTCTAATTTGAGTGTTCCAGCAGACTCCCAGGACTGTTTCAGGAAGGCTTGGAGGTGGCAGATGGCACAAGAATATAGAGCAGGTAGAAAAGGACCAGAGATGAAAAGACTGGGCTCTGTATGCAAAAAGCTTTACTGGTAGTGTGAACTCAGAATATTTAAAGTACAGTTGATGTTTTTGCTGTGGCCTAGTGAAACGAGGCTGTGTTTCTGCCTTTTTTTAAAGCTATCTAATTTTGGAAGCAGTTAGTAAGTAATAACATTTGATGTACAAAATCCAAGAAGACTTTGAGTTTTCAGGTTGCAATTAGTAAATAGCACATAAAACCGATCGGGTAGATCCTGTACACTTCATTTCCAACACTAACCTGAACACCCTCAGCTGGGTATGATTGTTATTGTTCCCTGTGTCCAGTCATTAACCTGTAGGAAGATGATGATTGGTATCTACTTGAGATGGTACAGAAACTAAGGAAATACAATGCAGGAACATTTCAGTGACATGTAGATGAAAAATCACTTCAGTCATGTCTGCAAACTTTTTGATCGAGATTTTTACAAGTAGAATTTTGCTTATGTAAGTGATTGCAGAAAGCAGCTTTCAAGAATGTGGCCCTGAGAGCTTTTAGCATATATGTCCTGTGAAAACAGAAACTGCTGTTTTCAGGAAGGCCAACATTTTCTTGTTGATTTGTCGTCCAGTCCATGAGAAGATAGAATAAGCAGTGATTTCATCTGAATCAGCAGCTAGTTAACTCAAACAAGGTTATAGGTAGATGTAGACACAGATAAGCTTTTCAAACCCATCTTTAATAACTTTTAGCAATAGCATTACAGGCTTGTAAGAGTTTAGCTAGTATCTTGTTTTCTTTTGAAATTTTTACTCCTTATTCCATAGCTCTTGAGATCTGTACTTGTCCAGATGCTCACCCACGTGAATTTGTACTTGATGTAAAAGGATGAGCACAGGCTAGCACTTTAAGCCATAGCAGCATGCTAATGACTGCCTTCTTGGCAACAAGGAGGCATAACATCTTTTAAAGAGTTAGATATATAGTACCTGCAGGGGCGGGGGTTAACTGGATAACAGCCACTTCATTCTGTAGGGGGCTGAGAGAAGGTGGCAAGCAAAGCTCTGATTTGTGGTGGGTGTTTGGTACTAAAATAGTTCAGTGTAGGAACTAGAAAATTTGCAAGGGTTCCTGTCTTTAATGATCAGGATAGTAAGAGATTCCAACCCATCCCCCACCTTTGCCCAGAAGGTAGTGGCATTTGAGGTGTTAGAGTTTATTTATTGTCTGTTCACTGTTTCTCCAGCAGGTAACTGCTTATGCTGTGAAACGTCCCTGCGCAGATAGGTTGTGATGATTTGATGATGTTTTCTAGATGTTTTGTTGAGACTGGCTTGCTATTTTTTTCTCAGTGGAAATGGTTGTAGTTTTGCTTACCGTGGGATTGTCACAAGTCACCTGCTATTGGAAATAAAAATAGGATTTCACTCCAATGATAAATTCCCCAGTGCAAATACCTGTGAAAGTGTCCAGTCCAAAGGGAATCGTAGTGGGAATTGTCAGAACTCTCTCCTGAGAACTGTCCGTCAGTCTGTCTAAGCACCTACCCCAGGTGCAGCAGGGCTCCTTTCTAGCCCCAACCTTGGATCTTCTCCGTGTGGAAACCAGGCACAGGGCACTGGTGCATAATGAGTCCTCACCCTGGGGTGGAGGTGAAATGCGGCCAGGAGCTCAGCTCCAGACTGAACGTGGCCATTGCTGCTCCCCACAAATGTGGCACTCGGATCCTCCTCCTGAAGGGAAACCCCTGGAGGAGATCCATATTTTGGCCATGGAATTCATTCCCTGAGTAATACTCACAGGATATCCTAGTTCCTATTACAAATAGCAACAAACCTGTTGTTCATGAGATAGGTTGTGTTTCCTCTTTTTATTAACAGTGTATTAGGAGAAATTATTAATGGCACCTTGGAGATTTCCCTTCTGGGAATCCAGGCTATAAATGTCTTCACTGCTCAGCAAGGAGCTCTGCAGAGTGGGACTGTATGGGGGATGCTACAGCTGGTTAAACAATGCAGCCTCTGTGTGGGTGTCTCTCTTAGATTAAGAGAAGCTATAAAACCAATTCACTGAAAAGTGGTTGTAATTTTTCATCAAAACATTTTTAATTGAAAAAAATGGCTTTGATTTGCTGGAAAAAATTATGTGGTGAGCTTCTGCTTTGGTTTAATTTTTCTGTTTTCCCTCTGTAGAAAACCAAAATAATTTCACTTTTATCAGCAGAAAAAACAAAGGAATAGGAAGGATATGAATAGGAAGGGAATAGTGATCTTTGCACTGTTGGGCTTCAGAAATTGACCCCTTTGTTTTCATTTGTTTAGTAAAGATGCAAATAAGAAATTACAAACAAAGCCTTGGGGGTGTGTGTGGGTTTTGGGAGTTTCACAGTGACTGGCTTCAAACATTTCTTATGAGGCTGATGGAAAGCATAGATCTTCCCCAAAGGGCGTTTCAGAGTGAGAGCCTGGCTTAGGCACTTTGTGTTTCCATCTGATGGACCTTCCCCATTGCCTGAAGGTGGAGCCTGGGCAGACTGGGTGCCTAATTTTAATTTTGGCAGCAAAAACATTGCCAAATGTTCATTTTGTTAATTTTGTGTGCATGAGTATGACTGTGAGTAAAACTCGAGGAATTTTTAACCAACTTCATGCCTTAGTCATATTGATAGAAACGCGGCTAGAAGTGAGTTTTGATCCTGACTGTTAATATATGTTAAAATGAGAGAAATTCTTAAAGTGCTGTGATAAAGGTCCTGAAAAGATGATGTCTATAAAATCAGGACTGGCACTGGGAGGGTGGATATGGACTACTTGTGCATTGGGGTTTTTTTCTGTTGCAAGACCTAGGTGTCACCACATGAAGGTGGCAGACAGCGTTTCCTCCGACGATGTGCAGCACCCCGATGTGCTCACCTTCCCCTTGTACAGTGCCAATGGCAGCTGCTTGGCTGCCTGATGGGACACTAAGCTTAGAGGCACGCTTGATGTGACTGTGGGTGGTGAGCAGGAGCATGGGACAGCGTGCAGCTTGTCTTCTCCTGCTCTGAGTATAGGAAGTTGGTGACTTATGCTATTTTTCCTCTCTTTTTATGTTCCCCCCCTTCCTCACCATTCACTAGTCCTCAGAGCACTGGGTGTTGTTTTGCATGCTCCGTGGCTGCCCTGAGAGAGGCAGTTTGACACTGGGCATTGGCAGCCTTCAGAGTCTGGGTGCTGCATTCAAACAGCCCCCGGGCTGTGCTCCATGAGAGTTCCTACCTGCCCATGTCTAGCCTGCCTGCTTATTTGACAAAGTTAACTTGATCCTTGTTGCAGAAAGTCAGGAGGCTGAGATGTGAGCTGTGTATTAGTGCTGTGTTTGCAATTTCCTGCCCAGCATGACTTCAACTGAAATCAGCACTGAGTGTTTTCACCATGCTTAGAAAAAATTGTGGCAGAAAGCCCTGCCCTGGCGGGGCCACATCTCTGCCCAGCCGCACGCTTCCCCCGGGCAACGTGCCCTTCCATCTTTTGGATAGTTTCACTGGAGCTGTGATGCAAGGAAGCAGAAAGGGTGATCCCCAAGGAAGACTTGCACAAGGCTCAGAGTCGTTCCCAAGATGGGGCTGTCGGGGCCCGAGGTAGGGAGCGCTCAGCAGCCCAAGCGGTTTGGCTTGGTGCGCGTGTGTTTGGGTGGGAGTGTCAGGAGCAAACAGCACCATCAGGAGGTGCTGAGAGACGGATGGTGCACGGATTTCTGCAGAAAGGGAAGAGACTGCAGAAACTAATAATGAGACTGGCTTCAAAGGGAGACGAAGAAAAAGAGAGACTGGGACAGGGAGAGGGGTGGAAGAGAAGGTCCCTGTTCAAACTCACATTAAAACTTCCACTGACTTCCCTGGAGTCTCTGTTTAATCACTGTCATCCAGGAAAGGATCAGGGAGGGGAAGTGGCCTCGTCACTGAGGGTGTATTTGGCTGCTTGGGCAGTCTGTGCTTAGGGAATACACTTGTGTGGTCAGCACAGTTCCTCCTAGCCAGCAGAAAGCTCCAGTTTGTCGCTCTGTCTGACAATGCTTGCTAGCAGAAACGTACCTTGATGGGAAGCTGAGGACTTCAGATGACTTGAAACTAAAAGCTGCTCAGCAGAAGACATCCAAAATGTTTTAAGGAAAGGCTGAGCCCATACTCAAATTTCCAGATTAGCAGTGTCTGTCTTTTAGCATCTCCAGAGTTTTGTATCTTTGCAGCTAATGAAAAGTATAGAAGCTCATTATTTTAGAATAATTAGTAGAGTTCTAGAAACCTTCCTCCATTGTTGTTTGCAGAAGTACAAACTTCTTGGGTCAGGAGAACTGCAGAATCCAGAGAGAATAAACTGCATTAACATTTTAGCAGTTGTGTGACCCTCGTGCACGCATGTTTGCTATTATTCCTAGGAGCTCCCTGGATGATAAGCATGATATAAAAAATTTAACCACAAAGAAAAAAAAATGTTTAAAGGACCGTTATGGGTCTGACTAATCCCAGAAAAGCAAGGAAGTTCAGGATTCAGCTGACTCCATCTGTAGCGCTGGTTGTGCTGGTTTTCATTAGTGAAATCAGAGTGTCAGATGATGCAATTCACCACCAGCTCTGTATTACCCAGAATCAGAACCTTTTTGCTGGTGGTTTTTAAAATCCTAGAAATGTAGGGCAGGAAGGACCTTGAGAGATCTTCTAATCTTCTGCAAGGACATGGAATTAAACGTGTGTACTCCATCACTGGTGTATGCTTGTTGAGGTTTTAACAAAAACTTCTAGAAAGTACAGCCTGTAGTTTTTTCCCCTCCAGTATTTCTTAATCTGTGGCCAGAAACACAACGTGAATTGTGTTTACATTTGAGGTGGTTCATTCTTCTCGCTTGCTGTGTTGATTCCTGGGCCTTCAGACTGGTTTTGAACACTGTCTCATTTTCAGCATTAAAACACTGCACCTCTGGTGTGCGAGGGAGGAACGAGGCTGACCCAGGTCCCAGAGCAGAGAGGCAAGAATGCAGTGGCGGCCTGACCGAGCAAAGGTTGGAGATGCTGTCACTCACATCAGGTCAGCTGAAATACTGCTTCTAGACTGGGCTTCAGGCAGAGAGTGAAGTTTCATGTATGACCCATTCATTTAGATCCTGATCCTTGTGCTCTGAAAGTGCTGTTGGGCTCCCTCCTCTTCTTCCCCTCAGCTGGTGCTGGCTGCTCCATGCTGTAGAGCTGGGAAGTGGGGAGCAGCAAGGATGGGCTCTGCTCTGTGCAAACCCCTTCTGGGAGGGGGACACCAAGGAAGGTCAGATGATACCGGTTTGGCTCCCACAAAATAAATTACTTTTCCTCTGCCTTCTTCCGCTTTTCTCCTGTTTCTAAATGCAACTTCAAACAAGCATAGAAAACAACTATATATTGTTGTGGTACCTCAGGCCAAATGTGAAAATGTTACATGTTTTACCTTCTTAGTGGAGAAAATGGAGCAGTTGCTGGGGAGCTGAGCAAATACTTCAGCATTGACAGTATAGTCAGCTGACCGCTACATGCATCTGAACAAAAAAAAATTGGCTGTATTGGCCAAAGCTGTGCTCATTCCCCTTTTTGAATTTGCTTCCCACAGCAATTCTAGTGGACCAAGAATTATTCATAGATGTTTCCAAGAATAATGAATAAAACCAAATTGTAAGCTGCTTGCAGGCATAGTCAGAAGGAGATCTAATTTTCCGGATTACTCAATGTGAATTATTAATTCTGCTTGACTAACATAGAGCAGTCTCCTGGTGTTTAAGAGGAAAGACAGTCTGCTTTATCAGTTCATTGCTGATACCTCCCTTTATTTTTCACATCACATTATATTTAACTTTCTCTGCCTTCCTGAATCAAACCTAGCACCAAGGGAGGGAGTTAGAAGTGCTCTGGTTTAAACAGCTCTGTGAGACACAAGCTATTTGATTAACTTGGCTGTTCCTAAGGGGTCTTCAGTCCTCAGATGCATGTGAACATGTCCCTTGTAGAGCAGTGGGAGTTGTGAGCCTGCATTAAAAAGAAAAAAAATCACTTGTAACTTACAATAAAACCAAGACAATAAGACACCCCCCACCCCATGTTCCTCAGCTATAATTGTTTGTTGCCTTTTTGCAGTGTTCATCTCTAGCAAGCTGTGCCAGAGAGGCTCAGTGCTCTGCTGCCTGCGAGTTGTGGGGTTTATGGGGGTAGTGCACAGGTAGCTGCTCGAACTGATGGGCTGAGAAGGGACTGGGGTTTAGCTTGTCTGGAAGGAAAGTCTGTTGCAATTTCAGGGTCAAATCCTACATGTTGTATAACTTTGGAGTAATTTCAGTGACTTTCTAGAGTTGCTTGGGATTTACTCTGGATTTACACCAGGATGAATTTAATCTGACAGATAAAATAGAGCTCAGAGCATCTGTGCCAAAATTGAACAAAATGTAAACACTTCAGTCCCTTGAAGATGCTCATCCCAAGCGATGATGGAAAAAATAAAGGAGCTTTGCATTCTGACAGGTAACTCTCAAAAGCTAATAAGCTGAAGGAGATGAGGAAAAAAATAACAGTACAGTGAACCAAATCATTACAAGTAGTTTAGAACTGCCCCATTTAAAATGGTTTTTAAACACACACCACCATCACCGCCCCCACCCCCACCCCCCCACCCCAGTTCCTATGTACTACAGTATATAGCCAGGCTTCTGTGGCTTGAGCTGATTTCTAGCCAAAGGGCTGCACTCAAAGTAAAAGGATAAATCCAGGGAGGGTGTTTTTGTGTCACAACTGCAGGTGGTACAATGTGGCTGTCCCTGGTCTCCAGGTCAGTGCCAGCGACTGAGTTATCACAAGAATTTGTTTTTTTTTTTTTTTTTTAAATAAATAAAATAATATTAAAAAAATACATTTTATCTCAAAAAGCTTGTTACTTATTTTCCTCTGGCCTTATACTGCTTTTAGTTTTCTGCCTTCTTGATGTATTAGTTGCAGTTGCTTAATGACACAAAACTCTTATCTCCTAAAACATTCTTCATGGATTGGACTCAAAATTTCTATAACTGCTTATTTTACATAGGAACTGTACATTTTGGAGTATGCAGCATCCCTCTTCTGTAAAATATACAGACCCTTCCACTGCATTGTATTTAAGTCACCATTTTTGGATATCCTTTATCAAAAGAGCCATTAATGAGACTTTCCAATTCTCTTTCCATGGGCACATAATAAGCTCTATGTCTTTAATTAGCACCTTCGTTCCTCTCCCCCTTCCCCCTCTCCCAGGAAAAAGCCAAACCTTCTTCACTACCAAAATGGCCTGTCAAAACCTGACAACTGAAGTTCTGTCTTGTCAATATAAAATTGTCTGTACCACTGTGCAAGCTGAATATTTGGGACTGGTGCAAAATAACGCACCAGCTGCATTGTCTGCTTTCCTACTTTATTCCGTTTATGCTTAATTTTTTCAGGGCTACTGACTTCTGGACTCCCCTGAGCATTTGCTATAGAAAACAGATCATGTTTCCTTAGGGGCTGTGCAGAGAATTGCTCTAAGAGAGTATTTGTGGATGCATATAGAAATTGTAGTTGTGTATCCATTTCTACATGCTTTCCTGTGTATATTAGTATATTCAGAAGCGCTGAGAACTCTTCTGTCAAAGGGTATGTGAATTCAAGCATTGTTTTCCTCTTAGAAGTGGGATTTTACTGGGAATGCTGGCAGGCCCCTCACAACAGAAGGACGGGTGGGTGCTGCTACTGTATATATCTGTTGTTGTCACATTGGATTTTGTGCAATAAAAATAAAACCCTTGGTCAGAAGTGTCATAAAAGTTTGATTGACTTTCCTCTTTAATTGCTTATCATCCTTGAAGAGACTTCTTGGCATTTAGAAACCAGTGAATCTGTTTCCCATTTCTTTAGGCTTTATAAATACACCCTGTTTATATTAAAATGATAGACAAATATACATAAAGCTGGAAAACATGACCACAAACTCTTTTCCTCTCTCTATGCATTTAAGAAAAAAACCCTAAAGACACTTTTATTGTTGCTAAACTTTTGCCCTTGGCTGGTAGAGCCTTCTTTATGTTTTAACAGATCCAGACATCCTTTTCATGTGGTCCTTGGATGTTCTATATTTTATATCTCTTGTGGCTTTATGAAAAGGGAAGAATGAGCTTGCTGCACAAACATATCTGATGGTAATTTTTTTTTGTTGTTTTTTGCAAGTCAGAAGTATAGTGACGTTTCCATTTTAAAAAGAAACTTGTTTCTCCCTGCTCTGGGAAGCTGTGTTAAAGGGTTTCAGTAAGCCAATGGAAACTGAGTAGAGAGTATTTTGGAGGTGGGTGCTGGGGACGTCCAGGCGAGTGCAGGGACCTTCCCTTGCTTGTGCTGTCATCTCCCACCATCAGAGACGTGGCCTGTGCTGCCTGCAGCCTGGTGTGGGGAGAGCTGTGAGCTTGCTGGGGCCGTTAGCGCTAGGATAACACCCAGGGACTATTGCCACAAAGATCTAGCTCCGTTCACGAGGGCTCCCCCGCTGTCGGGGGATGCTGTAGGACAGCATCTTCCCCCAGATGTGCTCGAGTCCTGCAGAAACCGAATTCTAGGCTCTGCTCCAGAGGCGGACAGGGGAAGGGGCCCTGTCTGCACCGTACCCCTGGCTCGGGGAGTGGGTAGATGAGCTGCCTTTAGTTTCTCCAAAACAGTGGGGTGTGATGCAAAAGGGGAAAGAAAATGGAAACAAGGGGCCGGTGGGGTGCTCTGTGGGGCACACGGCTCTGGCAAAGCTCTGATGGGGCCTTTCGCTGCCGAGGGGGACGGTGGGCGGGGGGGTTGTGAGGAAAAGGGGAGGTCGGGGCCTGGATGAGGGGCCATCAACCCTGCTGGCCCACTGGAGTGAGCAGAGGTCCCTGAAGCACAGAAGTTCTCAGTCCTTGTGCAAGGAGGTGCTCTCAGCGGATTTAAAATTGCCTGAATATGACAGCACTATTGGGTACTTTTGTACCAGAAAAGAAACCTTGGTTTAATAATACCAGTCTTCCATTCAGAGGAACAGACCCCCCAGATGATTCACTGACTAAATACATCGACCCCCAAATGTTTCTAGAGCAATAAAACCCACGTTAAAGAGAGAGAAAATGCAACTCGGCCGTGAAAAGATGTGGTAGTTGTAAAAACCGCCATATTAGAAAAAGCTTAACGGACAAGATTTTCAGATGCTTGCCAACTGTTTCCTTCTCGTATAAAGCATGGCTTCAGCTCTGTGTCAGCACGGGCATGTGGCTGCTGTGGGCTCAGGGACGGGGCTGGGGAGGCTGGGGCAGAGAAGCAAACTCCCTGATTTTCTTTTTGAGGTGCTGCATGCTTGTGTTATAACTTCCAGGGCCTGAGAAATTCACGCCTCAGAATGAAATGCTTAAATGCTGGCAGAAGCTGCCTCCTGTTAGTGAATTTAAAAATTTAAGCTTATTTAAACAGACAGAGTAGCAAACCACATGCCCCAGAGGGCTAATTTTGATCTTTCTTCTCTGTTCAGGGTTCCTATGTGTGTTTGCTAGCCTTGTGGTTCATGCTGCAGTGGTTCTCATGGAGTGTTAACTTCACTGTTTGTATAGTTAACTCTTTTCTTACACAGCTTTATAAAACAGCGTATCTCTAACACAGCCGTACTGCTCTCATAGACATGAAAGAAATTGTTCTGGGTCAGGAATTTCTGCTGTGTGTGACAGGCAGTGACGTTCACAAGTTTGGTGATATACAAAACACAAGGTTGAGTTTCTGTAGCAGAAGGATCACATCTTGGTGTCTGTGGCTGGCGTTAAATCTCCATCTGCAACCCTGCTCACATAATACCACCACTGCTGCTTCAGGAACTCATCTCACCTTACTGTCCTGGCTCTTTTACAGAAAAGTAGTTCCTCCAGATTGAATCAGCGACTTTCTTGCAGTTTGGTGCTTAGATTGCCATTTAATTCTGAGATTAAAGGGATATAATATCTTTTATCACTCAAATGACTACAGAAAACCTCAAATCCAAGCTGCAATACCATTCTGCAATCCAAGATCAGTGCTCTGAAAAACAAAGGCTGATATTTCTTGCCAGTTACCAAAATCAGCAGCTGATGGGCACCAAGCTACCTTGGGTATCTCAGAACTTTGCAGAAACAGGAAAATACATTTGGAAAACAGGAATGCTTTGACTGTAGGCTTGAGCAGTGAGGTACTCAGGTTTTACTCAATTGTGGGATTCAAAAGGTATATTAGGAGAAGTCTTACATGTCACTTGAAGAAGATAAGAGAGAGACACTAGACCAGGACTAGATGTCCTCTCTGGGATGTTTCTGCTCAAAATTATCCTTAAGGTTTAATGTTGGAAAAGGCTTTGCTGCTATGGGCTGACCCCAAGCTTTCTCCTTTCAAAGATGTTTCTTCATCTGCTTACTTGACCAAAACCACATTATTCTGCTACCCTAAGCCTACCTAGATACCAGAGATTCCCTGGTGTAGGGATTTCATCCTGGAAAGGGCCTCTCATGGCTTTTATGCAAGGCTGACAGATGCCTTCTTCAACCACCCAGCAGCACTTGCTACCAAGGGCTGTACTGATGACTAGCAGGCCCAGCTGTTTGGAAGATAAGGGGCCTCAGGGAGTCCATGTGTGCCACTAAAGGGTCTGGTATGCAGCACCTAGGAAAATGTCACACAAATCCCTGTGTTCATCATATGTGTGAAGCTAGGTGGATAGGTGACTTAAAAGCAGAAAGTGGATTTTGTGGCTCTTGACTGGTTCTACATCAGTATTTTTTTACCTGTGGACAATATAAAGGTGCTTTGGAAGATTTAAGCTGAAAGAAATGTTGGAGCACATTTCTTTTCAGCCAAGGGAATCCTGCGTGGGGTAGGAGTATCGCAGCAGAAAGCCATTCTTTCCACTGTTCCCTTTCCTACTGAGAAGGGAAGCTCAGAGGTACTCATTGATCTGGCAGCCTTAGCAAGGCTTTTGATCCCACACTTTCTCGGAAATTTGCTATGTGCTGATGTGATATCAAAGGGTTTGGGTGATGTGGGTTTTTTTTTGTTGTTGTGAAGTTTGCGTAGGCTGTGGTGAGCCCTTTTGTGTCCCACAGTGAACAACTAGGAACAACCCTGGTGTTTTTGACCATGAGACTTGATTACTATAATTCCCTCTTCACAGGGCGTTCAATGCAGCATCTCCCCAACTTGCAGTATGTTCGGACTGTAAGTAACACAGTTGTTTACTAACAAGGGCAGGAGTAGCCATTGCTTTGTAATTATACTTCATCTTTGTGGCCTTATTTGCCTTTGCCTCTGGCGTGCTCTTCATCGACTTTCTTTGCTGATCATTTGTTCAAGCCCTAAAAGTTGTCAAACCCAATGATAAAAGATTAATAGTAGGAAAGAATTTAAATCCATTTGTCATCATGGAAGAATGTAAGAAAATAAGTAATGTCGGAGTGGAAACATTTTAGGTGGATTCTGGCAGCTCTTAGCCCTGTTACGGTCTCACGGATAACACCAAGTGATGCATGTCCCAAGTTGGCACTGGTACGGCAACACAGGGAAGCTCTGGGGAATATTAACCAAGAGGACACCAAGTGGGATTTGTCAGGGAATAAAAATTACGAGGGGAAAGATCAAATCAGTTACTTTATTAGGTAGAGCAATTTACAATGAAACTTTGTTAGATTTTTTTGGGTAGCTCTGTTTGACTGTGTGTTAGCACACTTTTGATTACCCTTCCTTTCTATGTTGGGACCATGAGAGGTCCTCTGAGGCCCAACCTCAAATGTGGTTTTCACTCTAGCCAGGCTGTAACTTGTTTTAATCATATCTTTGGGGCTTTTTTTCAGTCTGTTGGTGTTTAATGGTGGCATTTTTTAGGAAGATGAGACAATCCTGAGAAAGGCTCTTCTTGACTAAGTCATTTTACAAAGATAGATTTCAAAATATGCCTATCTGATTTGTTCTTTAAATCCAAAGCACTAAATGGGGATGTTCAAAACCAGTTAGCATTGGGGTAACACAGTGTTCACTGACATTCGTTAGTGCTGAGTCTGACTGGTAACAGATCATGTTTTATATCCTACGAAATCTGCTGTTAAAATTGAACATAAATAGAGGTGGGGTATAATTAGTTATTCCTTCCAGATGGACTAGACTCTGCTACTCAGCCAGATGATCCCAAGCAGTGCGGTGTACAGCTGCCCACCCCCTCCTGATCCAAGCTACCCTCTTAGAGGAGCTCTCCTGGGCGGGTGTCTCTGTATTGCCCTGGTCCTAGCACTGGGACCTAGCAAGGGTCTTCACATTCCTCCATCACCTGCACAATCCCACAAGTACAATGATGAGATTTTCTTTGTTAGCCCCAAGCAAATTTTTTAAACCTCACTGTAAGTCTGGAAGCACGCACACTCTCTTTCCTGCTATACCTTTACTCCCAGTAGAATTGCTTCCAGAGCTTTAGATGCTCTCCATTAACTCATTTTTATTTCTGGGGAATCACATGACTCCAGGATAGCAGGTTTAAGAGAAACGGATGGTACAGTGAAACCATAGATGAAGTTGCGAGCATTTCCAGCTCTGTTTCTGGCCTTTCTGCTCTTGGAGATGTAGTACTGATCAGGCTGTGCTTAGATAAGGAGAGGGGAGAGGCTGTGTACCCTACGTGCCCTGGCCAGCTCCAGCTTGGGACGTTAAGCAGCTCGTAGGTATGCGGTTGCACCATCTAGCTAACATCTGCGTCAGCCCGATCAAAAGCTCAGATGAATTTGTCACGAAAAATATGTTTGGTTTTTGTTTGGTCTTTTGAACCTTTGAAACATTGAAGCTGTGCTGGCTGCCACAGATGCTGCTGTAACTCATATTCTCCTCCATGTCTCTGCTCATTCACTCCGACTGATCTTTCCTTGTCTTCCTTCTCCGTAAAAGAGACAGAAGGTGTTGGCAGGACCCTTGAACCCTGTTAATGAGCATCAAATAGAATTAATTTTGCCTGTGTCTTAAAATACCTGTATTTAGCACCTTGATTTCACTGTGGATGCTTTTATTTTTATAGTTGTTTTAGAAAACGCTTTTCCCATTGTAAATATAATTATTATATATGAAAATAAAAAATCTATTCCGTGAACAAAGGTTCATCTATGCGTTTCTTTAGTCCCAGTTTTTATTAGCAGTGCTAGAAGTATTTTTAAAGTGTTTATTTAATCCAGCTATTCAGTAATCTCCAGAGTCCAGGCTTCTGCTTTAGTGCTGAATCAATGCTTGGTCAAGCCTTAAACTTTATGGGTTTTGGCACAGTGTTGAAACAGAAGCTTTGATGCTTGAGACTGCTGCCTGCACAGAGCAAATATAAATTTTGATCAGTACAGTAAGTGTTCACCATTTAAAATGTCAGTGGCCAGCCTCTAACAATCCCCTTGCCCTGGAGCTGTTGGGTTGGGTGGTGACCCTGGGCCTTGGGCACAGAACGGTTAAAGGCTGCAGCGCGCTCCTGGGTGCTGCCTCAGCCCCAGCCCACGTGCCCTGTGTCGAAATAGCATTGTTGTCTGATGGCAGTTCAGGATGAAATTACTATTTCTAAATTCCTACTGGGCAGTTATTCTTGGTTTTGCAGAGGTTGAGGGTTGACAAAGCTGCCCTCCTCTCCAGAAGCTGTGGGTCAAGGTCAGGTCTGAGGAACTTCGTGCCATGACCTGTGAGCCAAAGCTGTAACTCCTAATGTTATCATTCAGGTGTGCTTCAAGTCAGTTGTGGTACAAGAAAGGCTTTTTCTTGTACAGTCTGGGCTAATTCTAGTGGTTTTCCTTTAACATGTACCCAGATCTCATTTGGATGATGTATGTAGATAAGCCTCTGATGCAGAGGAAAGCCAAAATTTCACCCTTTCAGAGCTCTGTGGCTAAGACATATTTTTCATTTGGCAATCTCGGTGCATTCTTCAAGGTAATGTACAGTGGACAAAAGCTTAATTACAAAGACCACATTTCAGCCACTGACCTCTGGATCCTCAGCATGGCTCTTTAGGAGACAGCCTGCATATGCCAGCTGTCCTGCCCCTACCCTGAGCCAGCACGACTGTATGTAACAACATGGGCCAAGCAGAAGCAGGTTGTGGACACCCACCCTCCAGTGCGCATGGGGGCTGTGCGATCCTCCCTCCCCACAACCTCGGCTTCTCTGACACACAAATGGCGGCAGACGAGGAAGCACAGTCCCATGCACTATCCTACAGCGGGGGGATCCCCACTGCCTAGCATGCAGTGGTGGCTCTAATGTGCAAATTCCTCTCTCAGCTTCCCTTATACTGCAAATTTCTCCTTGTTCTTTTGGCTTGTATCTTCATCCCTTCCACCAGAGATGTGATTGCAACCTGGACTGTAACTCCTGCAGTGCCAATGCATGTTAACAGCATGTGATGGAGCAATATTGTTTCAATATTTTACTCCGTGACCCAAGGAATTCTGTTAATTTCTTCCCTTATGTGTTTGTGTGTGGATATGCAAAGTGTATGGTGTGATTTGGTGCTGTAGAAATTCACTGATATACAAGCACGTTTTATCTCCTCCATGTGAGGGTATTATCTCTATTTGATATTTCTCATTAATTTTTTTGTACGATTTGGAGCATGCAAGGGACCTGCCTGGGTCCCTGAGCACCCCTTGTTCAAGGCCTGCTTCTTTACCTCCTCCTGGTGCTTCATGCCGTGGTTTCCCACCATGGCAGAGCCTGTGCTGGGGGAAGATGGCATTTCTTCCTGTGTAATACCAAAATGCCAAGGGTCACGCTAGTGTAAGCCTGTCGCACCGCACGAGGTTTTTTTGGCACAGAGTCAGAGTCTGTGTCGCTTTGTGTTTTGGCCAGTCATTTCCAGAAGGGGCCGAAAAGGCTGTCCAGTCAGAGGGTGGAGGTGGCCCCTGCTAGCTAGCAATGACTGAAGGCTGCTGTGGAGAGCAAACGCTTTCCTTTGTGGTGGTGTTTGATAGACAATCACACAGCCAACTACTGAGGAGTTTATTAGCATACTTGACGGAGGCTGTGAAGTCTCAGAATTGACCACACAGGGAAAAGATCCCGTGCGATTTCACTGGAGTGGAGTGCCAGCTTCCTTGGCACATCCCGCAGAGCAAATCTGGGACTCGGAGCGAGGGCGCAACCGGGATGGAGAATTGCTGGAGGAGATTACCCTAATGTTGCAAATTAAATGGTGGTCATCTCCTGATACGTTTCCAAGACTACACTTAAGAGAGAGAAAACAAAAAAGTAAAATGAGAGTTCTGGGAGCACTGTTAGGCTCCAGCTATGCATTAAGGAAAACAGAAAGGTTTTCCAATTTCATTTAACAACACCAAGAATTTATGGCCTGTCTGTAAGTCCTTAACAGGGATGTTAGGGGAAGAGAGGGGCTCCTTTCCCCCTCCTGCAATAAAGGGATCTCGGGCAGGTCTGTTGCCTTTCCTCAGCTGCACAGGCTCTCTGCACAGAGACACTGATAGATTTGGTGCTCTCCCTCCGCTCCCTGCAGTGTCTGTGTCGGAAGTGCTTAAGGGTGGGGACTCACCTGAATGGCAGCACAGGCAAGCCCTGATCTTAGTGGGCACCATTTGGCACAACTATGACACCAGTAGGTAACGATACCTGGAAACAGCCCCTATCATTTGTTCCATGAAGCTACCCTCTGCTCTTCCTCAGAGTGGAAGAAGTCGGACAGCTGAGTAATATCCTACAGCAGCATGTCACAGCTGGATGCAAGAATACTTGGGCAATGCCCTGAATCCCTTAGCTGCCACCAGGCACTCCTGCTTGCTGGCGGGTGGTGCGCCTTTCCTCTCTGAAGCTCTGGCTGTCGTGAGAGTGGCGACAGGTTTCAAAGTTTCAGAGCATGGATGCAGCAGTGGAGGGGGCGGACCGACACACCACACACGGGAGCAGTTGAGGTGGCTGAGCCATGGCGTGCCCGTGTCCGCATCCTGGGAATTTGACTGTGGCTGAGTTCAGCTTTCATGCCACTGGCAGGCCAGGCAGGGCGGGGGGTCGCAGGCAGGTGAGCTTCCTCCTCCCCTCACCTCCGCAGCTCTCCAGAGATTGCTGTGATCTCTCTGCCTCCCGCTGCAGGAGGAGGGGGCAGATCATAGCACCCAACACTTCCAAAGCCTTGTCATTCAGATTTAAAAAAACAAAAAAAAGTAATTGCCGTCTTGGTGACAACTTGCATCTGACCTGCTTTCGGTGAAGATAACCCTTCATTTTTATCACGCATTATGTTTCCTAAATTAGGAAACTTTAATAATGTATGCAATTTATCATAAGGCTTGTGTGATAATGGCGGAAACTGACATAAAATGGGGAATTTATAATGCTGGATTAGTCTTATGAAAGAGTGGTGTACCTTCATAAAGAGTCCAAAGAGCAATTATTATGTGTGTTTGACTGGCACTGTAAAGTCGTTAGTTCAATCATCATTGACCAATTACTGCTTTATTGTATTTTCTTTTTATTTTTATGGTCAGAGAATGACATTTTTCCCACAATCAGTCCTTGAGCACAAAGACAATAACAATTAAAAGAAATATTTAAAATCTGGGTTTTATCTGCACAGAGGGACCCATCCGTCACTATAAAGATCAGTTTTGCATGCAGCTGTATTTCAATCCAATCGTCCCCAAATATCCAGTTTTCCAGAATCAGAAGTTTTAATTCTAAACATTCTTCAAAAAATTAGTAGACTGTATTTCACAAACTTGCTCAAAATATTAGAGTTCCTTATGACCTTACACTTGTTTAAACACTGCATGTTTACAAAGATGTGTGCGTGATAAGGTTACATATGACACTGATTAGAGTCCAGATAAGAATGATTATTGTGGTCATTAGGGACAGACTTGGGCAGTATCCAATATTATCAGCCAAAAGAAATAGAGAAATGTAATACTGTGTGAAAATGCTTATTTATCCTGACAGAGTACTGACCCGCAAATAGGGTTTTGGTCTGTAATTAAGCCGAAGGTACTTACAGTAGCTTAGTAATTGTACCTGTCCTGAGCCTCCGCAGCCTGATCCAAAGCTTAGGACTGTGGGAAAAAACCGGCCTGTGGTTTGGGGTGAGGTGGCACGGTGACAGGCTGGGGGATGACCTTGACTTCAGTGCGGTTGGATTGGTGCACACGGCTGAAGGACATAGGTTTGGATCATGTTCAGAATGGGGCGTACTGTGTGAAAACAAGCTTTTGACATCTAGCACAGCATGTGTCCCCTCCACAGTGCCTGTGCGCTGTGTTGCCACCCGGCCGCCCCAGGGATGCCTGGCTGAGGCTGCGCAGGTTCAGGGAGCAGCCATGGGCAGTCCCTTGCCGTGGCTTTCCCCGGGGCGGCAAGGTGCCCCGGGAAGCTCCAGGAAAAGCCAGAATGTCTGCGCGTGAGTATGAGGTGCTTACCACAGGAGAGACCCAGTGTTGTTTCGCATCCCTAGATGAAGGTAAAGCTAAACTCAGCGTTTCTTTGCCCTGTCCTCCCCTGCACAGCTCCTAGCACTGCCCAGAGGGGTGACTCGCCCTGCCATACTGCTCGTGCTCAGCCTTTCCCCTCTCCTATGATGCCAGCTGCTTCCCCGTGGTGCCCGTCCATCCCTGGGCAGGAGAAGGCTTCCTCGGGTGTGCTGCCTTGCTTCCACGCTGCGAAGAGGAGCGGCACATAGCACCACAGCATCCTTAGGCTAAGAACACATGGCTTTGCATATACAGCTCAGTCTTGTGCTGTCTAGCGGGAGTCATCAGCTGTGCTCTGCATGGCAGCAGGTAAAACACCCACCTCTCCTTTCCAAAGCACTTCCCAACCCAACGGGGAATGGAGTAGTTAATACGTGTGTGGTGGTTGCCTCATGGCTGCCACATGTTTCCGCAGGCTCAGTGCTAGCAGACCTCTGAAACAGCTTTTGGGAGTGGATTTGTAAGGAATGAGTCTATCCCCATTTGCTGGTGTGATGCAGGCAGTGACAGCTCTCCTGGGCGAGGTGCTGAGCACCTGTGCAGCGGTCCTGCGCAGGCTGCAGCTCCCAGACAGGACTGTGACCAGGGCTCAGTGTCAACTGGTCATCAGCTGAGCACAGCTGCTTGCTTCTTGGCAGATATTAGTGAGCCTGCTTTGTCCTCGTCCTCCTTTAAAACATGTTTATATTTTGGGCTTGGGGTTTGCTTTCAGATCAGAAGTTTTTTAAAGGACATAAGAAGCCATGTCAGGGGGATGGGGAGGGGCAGGAAGAGGGAGCAAGTAATGGAAATGGAAAAAAGGCTACTGAAAAACAGTACGTTGTCTAGAGGAAGTTCCTTTTTGCTTATTCCAGTCTCTTTTTGGAAGTCATTCTTTTTCCCCTGCCTGATGTACATCCAAAAATCGAATTTAGATGGGAATGGGAATTTCATTCCCAATTGGGTGAAATGTCTACAAGTCCCTGGTCCCTACAGTTAGCTATAATTAAATGGTGGGAAATTCAGGTTAGCTGAAGAGGTCAGCCAGATCTCCAGCAACAAAACAGGTTTTTTCTTCTGTTGGGGGTGCACAAGGCAAGCTTACAACCAAATCCATAGGTGATTTGCCCTGAAGTCATCAAGCAAGTTCCTCAGTCCTCATAGTCCAGTTTTGAAATAATTTGATTTACCTAATGTGGAAGCAATGAGACGAACCCCATAAGCCTAAAAAGCCTGCAGAAAGCTGGTATCGTGTGTCTCCATCTGCTTTCAGCTGACTTTCTGTGCATAACCTCTGCACGGTCTCTGGCTACAGAGGCTGGAGTAATGAGGGCATCAGACAGGGATGAAACGCCTGTCATGGCTCCTTCTGTGGGACGCTCTATCACAAGTACTGACACTGCTTACAGTGGGTGAGGAATTCCTCCTTGGCTCCAGTCCTGCTGCATCTAACCTGGGGAGTTTGACAAGCTACAGCCATCTCCTTCCACTCCTTTCCCAGTGATTTTATCCACAAGGGTGGTTTTACTAAGCCAGACCCTCCATTCCCTCCCCCTCACTTTATTTTCTTAAGAGACTTAATCAAAGGTAATTTGAGTTCCCATTTCTCTATCAATGGTTGTATTTAAAAGGGGCTTATCTGATTTCCATCACCAATTATGAGCTCCCATTTCTTGTTTATATCCATCTCAAATCTGACAAGGTCCCTGTTTGATTTTGATAGGAAGTCAGGGCTTCGTACAAAGCTGAAGAGGCTCTGAAGCACATTTGTTCAGGTAAAATAATATCTTGGGAATTACTTCACTTGTGCTGCATGAGGAGGGGGTGGAATAGGGTGGTCCCTGCCACTTCTGTTGAAAAATAAATTCTGAAGCCAAGATAGTAAATATTTCCCCGAGCCAACACAGTGGGAGGGAAATTACAGTGCCCAGGAATATTGCTAGTAAGGAGACTCAAGGTCAGAGGTTAATGTAACAGGAGTTGGTCTAGCCAGAAAGGTCAGGAAAGGTTGGCCTTGTAAGTACAGAGCTGTTTGATGACTTTTAACTATTTTGGGCAAGAAAAACATCTCTACCCTTGTCTTTGGGAGATAGCTGGCAAAAGCTGAGGCCTCTTAGGGAAGGGGCTGCTAAAAATTGATGGGGCAAATTCGTGCACAAAGTGAGTTGTCCCTGGACCATTAATGCTCTTTCAGCTTTGACATAGCAGCTTTCAACCTGCTTTTTTGCTGTGCTTGATTTTTAAAATCCGTTTATTTGGAGCACGTGAATCTCTAGGATGGCACTGTAGCTCACTCAGAGCTTTGGTAGCACGTATCAAAGCACGTGGTGCCACTTCCCAAACCAATTCACCTAGCACACTCCTGGAAGAGGCTGGAACCTGGAGCTGTTCCCAGCAGTGGCAGAGGGTTATCAGATCGCATGTTTGGGAGGCAGTGGCCATTACGTGGAGAGCTTTGTCTTTGCTGTTTGAAAAGCTGGTGGATATTTCTATTTGGCTTTGGTTTTCCTTTTTTATTTATTTTTCATTTTCCATAGCATAAGGTGTGTAAAACCCTAAAAGTAGGCAGGCACTTCTAACGTTTACCACAGGGTAGCTTGGCGAGGCTAACGTGAGCCTTCTTCCCCCCTGGGTTACCTCTCCAGGCCACCATGATGCCAGCCAGGGTGTTAAGGTGGGCCGCTGAAGCAGCTGCTGGCTCTTTGCATGCTTTCCCTGCTCACCAGGACCCAGGGAGCCCGGCGGGCCTGGCACCCTGTCTCACAGCTGGGCACTCAAACTGAGCCCGAACTCAGCAGTGACCACACCGACACAGCTGCTGGTTGGGCTGGGGCAAGGACAGGGTGAGCTTATGCCTTAACGAAAGACAGTCAGGGATTCTGCATGAAAAATGTCTCTTTTCCTGGGAGACGATGAATATCAGGGTGGTTTTTCCCCTTTCCCAAGCTGTAGGTATTCCTCACATCCACATGACCCCCGCTGTGTGGCGGAGGGGGAGGCAGGGTGCCTGAAAGCTCAGCACCTGGCACAGCACACAGGCGGAAAAGCCACCTACCATGCTGCCCTGGCCGTCCTCCGACCCTCTTTTGCTGGGTCTTCTATCCCTAAAGGGAGTGATGGAGTAAAGCCTAATGTGCTTTGGGAAAGGTGCATATTTGCTGTGTAATGAGAAGCTCAGTTGCCTGCGGGAGGAGTCGGGAACATGAGGAACCAGGATCCTTCAGGAAACTTGCAGAAGGCTCCCAGCAGCGCATGAGGTATGACAGCAGCTCTCAGCCAGCCGCGTGCATACATGTCACTATGCAGAGTATCAGTGCAGGAGACCATGCGCTGGGTTTAACTAGTAATAAGTGCAATTATGTGGCATTTTAAAATGCCAGTCGCACTGAGCCAACACCAAAAAAAAGGTATTCTTGGTCTGTCAGGCTGTATCTAGGTACTCTGTGGCTCTTCACTGTCTCTTTGGGCTGGTTGAGTATTTCTTGCTCAAAAAAAAAAAAATCTCCCACTCTGTTTTCTGACTGAAGTGATTTTTTTTCTTGTGAACCCTGAACTGAGTAAAAGCTAGTGAGAAAGGAGGTTCATCCCAGCAAACTCTGCAAGCTTGTGCTGTCGTAAGCACTGAAGTATTTCAGAGGCAAGTTGCTCTAAAAATGGGTGATATGCATGTTTTGACACTCCTGTTACTTCTCTTTTGGGGGTAATGTCATGCCTCTTTCTCAGAGGACGTCAGCTTGGAGGTATGTCTAATTGTTTTGACTGGTATAAAATGTGGAAGAGCTGCCCTGGAAAGCCAGTCTGCCCGTGTCTTGATGTGAAAGCTTGTAGAACTGACAAAAGTTCAATATAAATCGCAATAACTGGTTGCAGACTCTTAATTCCTGTTGGCACCTGTCTCTCATTACAAAAGGAGAAGCCCCTCCACTGGAGCTTTCCGATGCTCTGTCTATTGCTGATTGCTTCTCCACAGTGATACATACTTTCCTGATGCAGCGGCCACATCACACGTAACGTGGGGTTAGCGTTGTTCCACATTTCCCTCTCTCTTCCTACGAGTTGCACGTTGGCCTCATTCCATTCTGCCTACTATCGAAAAATGCAGCATACTTGATTTACTGTGTGCAACATGCATCTTGGTAGCCTCTTTCCTCTCCTGCAGTGGCATGTGTACTTCAGCTTTACAATAAAGGGTCTGTACAACACACAGCAGGATAATCGGACAGATATTGGCAGGGCATCTCATCAGTGCCAACCCAATTAAACCATTAAACCTGATACAGTAAGCTTGATTGCAACTGGCTGTCTGAGGTCCTCACCAAATCTGCTCCCGAGAAGGGGGATATGAACAGAATGTGCAGAAGGGGGCCCTGCAGGAGGAGCTGGGAAGCTTTGACATCCATGCTTTTGAGTAATTACATCGGTTTGGACCGTAATGCAGAAAAGATTTTTTTAGTGTGCGCATTAGAAAACAACTCAAATTCTTTATGATATGAGATTAAATTATTTCATCCCGGATAAAACTTAAGACCAGCAAAAATCCTAATGCTTGATTGCTCTTGAGGTAATATTTCAAGACTTGAATCATTCTGTTTTAAAATACCTCAAGTTTACAATGATAAATCTACAAAGCACTAAAAATCCTACTCAATCAACTCTGGTTCTTGAAATGGCATCTGCCTTTGAGCTATAAAAATAACAGATGATTTTTTGATAGCTTATCAGTTAACAGACTGCTTAGTTAGGATAGCACATTTTTATGCTAATCTTAGGGCTGTGATGAGCAAGAGAGAGAAAGAAAATCTATAGTATTATTTTGTATCTACTTTAAGTTCAGCCTAGCTTTTGGAAAAGATCTGTCCTCTTCTAGGAATTGCCAGCCACACGGGGGTTTCAACACTCATCTGAATGGAGGTGGAATTGATTTAAACATGTTAAAGTGGTAATATATGTGGCTGTTTGATGGTGTCTCTTCTGCACCACAGAGCAGACACATGAGGCAAGCGAAACAGGCGCTGAGTGCTTCCCGGCATGGCTGCTGAAGCGTCTCCCTCAGCCCAGGAGAACAGGCAGCATTGCTGCCTCACCGAGCTTTCGGGTGCCCTCATCTCTGAGAGCTGGTGAGGCAGAGGGCAGAAGCAGAGATTTGCCAAGCCCATAGTCCTGCTGTCTGCCCTCCGTCCTGCTCCTCTGTGTGTCCTCCGAGAGAGGTGGGAGGAGGCATGCAGTCCTTGCCGGTGGGACGCTTTTGGGGGAGGAAGCAGAGGGGAAGCACAATGGGGAAGCACCTGGGCTTTTCTGTCTGACGTGTCAGATGTGCGTGCTGTGGTCTTGTGGTGGGTTTGCAATGGAGAAAAGGTTTCTTCTGTTTATCCAATTTCTTGATTCCCTTAGACTGGGATTAGTTTGGCAAAAAAATTATACTGCAACAAATTCGAGGCTGATTTGGCATTTTGCTGGCATGGGTTAGAAGTGATGGTGTCTCAGTGGCCAGGCAGGGACGGGATTTGAATCCTTTTTTTGTTGACTCTGAAGAATTCTCACATTCTTTAAACAGAAATAATACTAACTTGGCTTGGTATCCACTCCTCTGGGAGATGAAGTGACAACCTAGATGGACCTTGATTTGACCTACAGTGTAATTTTTGCATTCTTTTGTCTTTGATCTCTCATTTTTGATGTATTCTTTTTCCAATTTCTGTTTCATGAAAAGCTTGGGGTGTTTTTTTAAACGATAAATTGAATCCACATTCAGACCTGATTTTCCTTGAATTCAAGGTGGGCAGGGGAAAGGTAATAGGTGGCTTGAATTTTATGCTCCTTACTGAGTTTGTTTCCTACCCAATTCTTTGTCTCTGGAGAGTAGAAGACTATTTTAACTGAAAATCAGTATGAACGTTAAAAAAAATATCCCATACAGTTAACTTTCCTTATGTCTGTTCTCTGCTATGCTGATCATGACTTCTTTCTCTTTTGTCTCATGAAAAGTTATTTCAAAACTGTATAAAAGTGTCTCATGAAGCATGAGAGCTGCCCATGGAGGTAAAGCTGATTCCTTTTCTCTGACGCAAACACGCCAACACCAGTCAGTCTCCTTGATCTCTCTGAAAGGGGCAAGTGGAAAGCTAAGACTAAATGAGGAGGCATGTGAAATCTTTGTCTGCAGTTGGTTCAGCCAGAGATTTGTACTTTAGAGCTGGGGTAAATCAAAGTGGCACTCAGACCTCGACTGGCCAGTAGCAACAGTTTGTTCTTGGTCAAGTTGTCCTGACAGATCCAGAGAGGAATTTTGTCACCCATGTGCCAGAGGTGGGTCTTTTTCCTCTGGATTTGATCCAAAGGCAAAACTGTGGAGGATACCTGGAGATAAAAACTGAAGCCTGAAGATATGCAAGGCTGTTAATTAGTATGTATAGACCTCAAAATTATGGATTTTTTCCCCTTTAGAGTGAAAGCCAAAGAAACATGTCCCCCAGGTTTGAATGCATGCAGGAATGAAAAAGGAATGAGACTGGCTGCTGCCTTCCATCCAGTTTGGAGACTTCCTCAGGCTCTGAGCTCCCTGCCCAAAAGTGGCTCCCGTTTTCTCTTCAGACATGCCACTCCACTCTGAGCATGGGAAGGAGGAGGGACAGTGTCTGCCTTGGTCTGCTGCAGATCTTTGTTCTGAGGAAATCAGCCAAGGTGCATTTGTAGGGGAGCAAGCCAACCCCTTCCTCCTTTATCCACCTGAGTAGGTTGGAGTTTGTACACATACTGTCTGAAATGCACGACGACTTGAAACTGTGCTTCTGTGGGGTTGCCTCCCTTAAGCTTGTCTATTTCTTGGCAGGAAAGTTTTGTTGAAGACTACCTTACACAGAGAGCATCCTTATCAGTGACACAAAATTGTTAACAAGATTCAGTGTGGCCAAAATCAGCAAACAGTGCTGTGCTCCCACAGACCCTCAAAATCTGGGTAGGAGCATAAAAAGAAAATATGCTTCCTGTGACTCTTCGAGATTTTTATTCTGTTAGATTAAGCCAAAAGCCTGAAGAGATCAACCTTTCAATTGCCTGCATCTTCATCCAGACATACGTATCAGATAAAAATACTACTAAGGATAGGAGAGAGAAAGTTAAATTACTCTTCCCCTGTATAAACCAAAGTTCTGATGAATTTGGAGCTCATGGTTGGATGAGGCAGGGAAAAGGTTTCCTTCAGTAGTCCAGTCACCATGTTGGCTAACTTGCTAGTGGATTTCCATCCAGGCTAATCCTATTCCTCTGTTCTTCTGCACGTTGCCTATTACTTGCTGTAGCACTACAATGGCAGATCTGTATGCTCCCATCTTCTGTGCTTCCAGAGCAAGGTGCTGCCTTACTTATACACACAGAAATTTATTTAGCCCTCTCTACCAACAAAAGGACCTTGAGAAGGGTGACATTTTAAAAGAGCCTGTTCTTTAAAAGCATTTGCTGAATGGAGCATGAAAAAAAGTAATAGCAAAATCTTTTTTTAAACTGCAAACTCTGAAAGTGCTCAAGTGGATAGAAGCTGAAGACAGAGGAAAGAGTTTCTTCATTTTTATTCCTGGAAGGAAGGAAGTCACTCAGGTTTCAAAATGCCTATAATACAGTGAGTCTGTGTGGCAGAGACAAGTGCTCTCATTAAAATGAATTCACTACAACAGTGTACAGAACTTCATATAGATTTCATAAAATCTAATGCTGAAAATTTATAATAGCAAATAACAAGGCTTTGATTAGGCTGATGGGAATGAAAGCTCATGGAGAGATTGGATTAAGACTAAATGGAAAGTAGCAGTCAGCACCTGCTAGAGAGCGGAGCTAAATATCAGGATTCAGGGCTTGTGCTGACTTTGTCACATGTGGCTTGTAGGTTATTTGAGCTAGGTAAGTAAAATGCATGCTAGTCTAAGTTGCCCTCACAAGGTTTCCTCCCATGGTTAGACTTAGATGTTTTACGATTGCTGTATGTCATTCTGGTTTATCATTTCCTTCTTTCTCATGTTTGTTTGGCTTAATTTCCCACCCTGGACTGTGCGATATTGTGCAAAAGAGGCTGTGTGGGCTTGGGTGTTTTGTGCATCTGTGAGTGAGAGGGAAGAGAGAAGTGTAACAGTGACTGATATGGGTCCTACCTCTGCCATGCACTAAACTCCGGTGTTTACACAATCCTGCTGCAAGTGTCGTCTGAGGTATTGGTTGGGGTTGTGATCTGCAGCTAGCTCAGCTTTTCAACCAAGTTCATTTAATTGGGTGCAAATTCTCTATGTAGGTGAGAGAGGTGCAGGAATTAGATCAGCTTACAGGAGGCTATGGATGAGCATGAACAAGGAGAAGAGAACCTCTCCATTCTGTGCTGGGTGTGTGAAAAATATCCCGGGGAAGGAAAGCAGCCCAACCCCTGTCACCTCTCCTGAGCTATTCCGAGAACCCTCAGCCAAACTGTTTTGACTGATGGTGTTCTGGGAAGCATCAGTGGGTGGGAAGAAGAAGAGGTGGGAAGGTGTGGAAATCGCTCCTGACCAAAAACTCTCAGCACCTGGAAAATGAAGCTTTGTTTCCCTTCCCTTCTTTGCTGGTTGGGTGCAGCTGTCCTCCCCTCAGTGGTCAGAGCAGATCCCTGTCACCGTCACCGCTGTTCAGGAGGCTCTTGGGTGCTGTTCCTATTTAGTGCAGAGGCTGGGACATTTCTGCTCTCATTTTGGCAAATACTTAATTCACTGACAAAAGACGTTTCAGGAGGCCTGAAATTGCTCACAGATTTTGCTTGAATTTCCTGACTGGATTCAGTTTTAAGAAATGATGGGGTAATGTTCACAGGATTGAATAGAAAATACAGTTTGGACTCCTACCTCCCTTGCCTGCTCCTCGTTTAGGGGACACCCCCTGGGGACAGGCAACCTTCCCATTTATGCACAGAGAATGTGAATATTCGGGCCACTGTCCAAAGACGGGCATTTATTTTGGCATGAATGGCTTTTAGTTTTTTCTTAGTAAAACCTTACCATTTTCTGTGGCTTAGATCTTAATTATGTCAGGCGGATTAATTTTAAATGTGCAAGACTTACATTATTAGAGCAGCATCCTCAGCACCGGCCTCTTGCCTGCCTGGGAAGTGCTCCATGCTCTGTGGTACGGGATGCCTAAAGTGGATGTTTCTGTCTTTCCCATGCTGAAATTATCCTCTTCATATATAATATTTACTTCCACCTCAAATACACATCAAGAATGACAGTAAAGTTATTACTGGGTGATAAGTCATTCTCCTCTCTTTTGTGCCAATGAATATGGAAGTATTTTATCGAAAGCAGAAAAAGTCCAAAAGGATTGAGCACCAGCAGCATGTCTGGGATACCCTTATCTTCTTAGTTAGTTAACATCCCTGGGACTTCACCTCTGCGGGGGAAGACAGACTCCCCTTCGATATCACTCACCCTTACAGCAATCCATGAATTGGTACCTTAGAAAAATGAAAAATTAAATGGTTTTGGAGGCTTTTTTTGGCACAGTAAGTGAAGCTTAAGAAAATGACTTCCACATCAATGTGACTCTTTTTTGCTTTTTTTTCTGGTGTTGTAAGTGGAGCCACAGAGCTGATAAATGTGTTATTTGTGTGGTGCTATTCAAAGCCTTGTGATTTTGGGGCCAGGCCATGGCCGTGGTATTTAGCCTGGATGTCAAGGTGTGGATCACACCGAGATGATTGCCAAATGCATTGCGCTGAGACATTTTGAGAGCAACGACATTTCGCTCTGCAGAAAGGCAAGAAAACAAGCCATTCCCCTCTCCCCCTGCTGCAACGGTTTTTATTTTACACCACCAAGAGATGACATACAATTTGATGAATTTCATCCCTCTTTTTTATACCCACTTGAACTACTATATAAATATTAATAGCTAAACACATTGCAAACAGGTGGGACCCGTTCTGCCTCTGGAGAGCTGCCACCGCTAAGTGATATCTCAGATGGGGTGACAGAACTTTCCCATGTGGGCGCTGTCTCTCCCTGCCAGCCCCTCGGACATGCCTGGAGCTGAGAGCTCTTTGTTTTTTTGGGCTTTTTTCTTTTTATGGTATCGCTATAACAGTTTTTCTTGGTCTTTTAACAGCTCATTCAGAAGGGGAAGGACAGGGAATTAAAAGGCGTTTTTTCATTACCTTTTCTAGTTAGTGAGGTATTTCAAAGGGGGTTTGTTCCTGATAACAACAACGGACCCCCCGTTTTGTGTCTGAGGGCAGCGTCTCCAAAACAGTAAGAAAGAAGTGTTCATCTGTGGGCTGTATGTTAAATTCAGCTTTCTACCACCTCGCCTCCAACCCGCTTTGCAGGTACTGTGAGGGAGTGGTTGTGAGGATCTACCCTGTGTGTGCCGCTGCCCAAGCAATGTCTAATTTGTGATTTGTTCCAATGCCCATGAGAGCTGGGCTGTTTTGGGCAGGACTTTGGGCAGCAAAGGGAAAGGGGTGGTTACAAGAAGCAGCAGGTCTGGAAGGAAGCCTGAGAGGTGATAGGGTATAGCACGCACATGGGGAATGCCTGGATTACCCCGTTACTTTTATTCTATGATTATTTCCTCCACCCCTTCCTGATTATAGCATTCATCCCTCCTTCGCTGTACAATTTTAAAAAAGAAGTAATGCGTAGAGTTACTTGTCACAGACTGTGTTGGGGGTCAGCAAGGTGCAGCAGCTGCCTCCAGCCTGCTCGTGCTGTTGGAGGTATTGCTGCCACCTTCCTGGGGCGTGCAGAGCTTTCTTGTTTTCACCAAGGAAGCGATGGCCTTTTTCCTGAGCTAAATCATGAGCGGAGTTTAAAGGGGTTGTTTGGGTTTTGGGGTTTTTTTGTTCAAAATGATGTTTCAACAGACACCATCATGATATTTGACTTTCAAACAATCACGAATCCAAAAAGGTTGGGTTGTTTAAAAAACAAATTTTTACCTAAAATATTTTTCAATGAAAAATATACTATGTTCTTCATGTCATTTCTTTCTTTCCTGTTAGAACTAAAGAGACGTTATGCAGCCCCAGCCAAATTTGGGAATCTAGGACTTGCAGGATGCATTGTACTCAGAATAGTTTCAAGTGAGATATTTCAATAATTTTTAATTTTTCTTTTTGTAACAACCCAGAACAGAAGAGAATGGTTTTTTGGTCGGTGGTGTTTTCTGGTTTTGTTTGGGGTTTTTTTTGTTTGTTTGTTTTGGTTCCCCCCCCCCCAAAGCCCTTAGAAACACTAAAGATTCAAATTTTCCCCAGGGGCAAGAATAGAAATATTAGTGATGTGCCACTTGCTTGGTGGCACCGTGGAGAGAATGGTACAGGCATGAATCAGGGACTGCTGGCAGAGTCAATTCCCAATATGTGCAAATAAAAATGCAGACCACATATTACATCTGGGGTCTGAAGATTTACCAAGCTGCCATAAGGCCATAAGTTTGGTTGTTTGCAGTTTTTGGTTTTTTGAACCATCTAAACAGGCTGCATGAAATGATGCCTCAATTTTTTTATTAATAAATTTTTAAAGCTGATTCTAGCTGAGGATACTCCAGTATTCCTATTTAATGTTCTGATTAATGAGCGTAAACAATGCTTTTAAGATATTTTTTACCTGTGTATAATCAAGCCATCTAGCCACCAGTAACTGCAAATGTCACAGATTTCAATGGTCTCTTTGGGACTTTTAATCTGTTTGCTTTTATAAAGGAGGTGATTTTATTTTTACATTAAGGAAGCATTAACATCATTAAATGGGCTCCCACTTTATGATAACTGCAAATGTCACATTGATCCAGAAAGATAAGAAAATGTGCTCGTCTTTGGAACAATATCCAAGGCAAGAGCAGGCAACCCACACTATTTGCATTAAAAAACAAATTGTATAAATGCAGAAGATTGATGTGCCATCTGTTCATGTCCTTCACTTTTCTGGCTCTTCTGTGTTGAGATATTTTTATGGAATAGTTACGTTTATTATTTTGAAAATGACTCACAGGTTAAAAAAGTTTACGATGGGCAATATAAGTTGAAGATACTCGTTTACAGTATCTCAGGAATAAAAACTGGCATTAAAATTAACTTTCATGCCCACAAACAAACTACAGTATTCTGCAGTCTGCATTACCTAGATCCTGGGATCAGAGTAAAAGGCTTTACCAGCAACACTAGCAGTTTACGAGGTGGATCCAAAATATGTAACTTGTACATTGTACTTCTCAAGTAATGGAAAGGTGTTCAAGAAGGTATCGTGTCTAGAAAAAGCTACTGCCTGGGCTTTGCAACAACAAGGTAAATAAGGGTGGAGCGTGTTTAAAATCAGGCTGTATCTTTTCCCTGAAACACTGGTGTCAGCTGGGGTGGATGCAGTGAGAAGAGTGCTGAATTGTCAGAATTTTTGTCAGAATGCTAAGGTAGTGACTGCTGATAAAACCTGCAAGCTCCAGAAAGATACCATGCAGGAAACCTGTGCGCCTCGCCACGATCCCTTGCTATTGCTTTCATACCCCTCCTGCTTGCAACACCAAGCCTCCCGTTGCCTGGAGTAATGCCCGTTGACAGAGTCCTCTGCCGTACCAGTGTATTTTGCTTCCTACCAAACTACATTTGGAAATGATCCTTGTACCTGAGTCCTCCCGAGCTGAGGGCAGGATGGCGGAAGGGCAGGGGGAGGCAGGAGCATTGCTCCGTCACCAGAAGGCTGGGAGCAGGAACACGGGAGCTGCCGCGGGTGCCGCAGCGCATGGGGTGAAGAAGACTGGGGATCCCAAGGGCAAGCAACAGCTGGGAGAGAGGGAGGGAGAGGACCCAGCTGCAGGGGCTGTTGAAAGCATCAGGTCTCCATATCTCCTGATAATGGAGCCCATACAAACCTTCAGAACAGCAGGCAGGAAATGGTGGCTGTGAGAAGGGAGCTGTTGCTTGTTATACAGGGTCAGAGAAACCACCAGCCCCACAAGGCCCTCCACTTCCAGCAGGAGAAACATGAGCAGAAAGGAGAGGATTTAATTCATTAAATCCAGCACGTTGCACATCTCCAAGTGTGAACTTTCTGGGGAAGGGTTTTGACATTCCTCAAGTATTCGTTTTTGTTATTACTATTATTTTGCCAGCGCCCTGCTTCTTCTTGGGTCAGTGCTGGTCTGAGGCAAGTAGAGCACACAAGTGACTGCAAAATATTGCAGCAGATGTTACAAATGTTCACGCGTGTCAAGAGAAGTCCTTGTTTATCTGCATTAAATTACCGAAGACAACTGAAAGAAGGAATGTCCACCCAAAAGTTGAGACGAACAATAATTAAAAGGTATCTCAACTCCCATATCAGAATTTCAAAATATACTTTTGTTACAGAAATGGATTAAGATACTGTTCTGTAAATCATGTAAATGGCTTTTTGAAAGAGGGTGAAAACAACTACTTCAAACTTAGAAACGTTATTGTGTCCCAGGCTGCTTGCGTGTCACCAAGGGACAACATGGCTTTGATTTCCTTGATGAGTATCGCTTTCCTTTCTGTCCCCAGCTCTTTGCTACTTTACCTCAGAGAGAGAAAACTACATGTGGCACTCTGTGCCCTTTGCAGAGATGTGATGGGGACTGTGCCTGAGTCAGACCCAGACGTGGCTCTGTAAACCAAGATAAAAGCCCTGGGAATGCTTACACTAGGTTGCTGATCAGGGTAGGAAAAAGATACAAATGAGGCAGGAGGATGTGATCCTGGCCCAGCCTCTGGTGCTGCATGGCTCAGAGACTTCCTGAATGGGGCGGGTCTCCTGAGTCAACAGAACTGTCTGATCGCTTTCTGAACCAGTTTAACTTTTAACTTCCATGGCATCCTGCAGCAAGGAGTTCCTAGGTTAGCTATGCTTTGTGTGCAGACATATTGTTGCTGCTTTATCTGCTTGGACCCTGCCACCTATTTGGCTTGTTTGGTACTCTTCCTACCTCCAATTCTTGGTTTGGAAGAAACAGTGAGCCGTTCGTTTCCTTGAATGATTTATCTTCTCCATGTTTATATAGGTTTATCAATTGCTGATAATCTGTTAGTCATTAGTGGGAGCAGACTTCATATAATAAAAACATGTTGAGTTAGACTCACATTTTTTTAAACCCAACTGAAAAAATTGTGCTGGCATTGGTGTTGTGCTTGATAGCTCCAGATGAAATGAAGATATTGTCCTACAGTCTGCGTTGGGTGGAGCCTGGAGTTTCGTACTCTTTTCTGAGACTCATGGAGGATGAAATTAAGAACAAAAAATCTATTTTTGATCAGCATGAATCACTAGTAAACAAGCCTGCATCTTCTCTACTGAACTTATTTCAGCATTGGCCAATTGAAAACACTTGAAAATCATTTCAGTGCAATACCAAGACATACTAAAAGTATCTCAGCCTGGAGGTGTGCAGTCAAAACATGACAAAGCAGGAAACAGGAGCACAGGCAAAAGAAGTGATTGCATGTGCCCAGAAATAAAGTGGAGAGCTAATGACCCATACTCAGCATAGGTTATAAAACTATGTTCAGACCCTGGCCCATCATGTCACCTAATCATAAGCATGGGACAGGACTTGGTGAATGCAAAGTGCTTCCCATCTTTTCAAGGAGTCTGCAATACTCTTTAAGCCAGACAGGTTTGCCGCTGCCTCAGAAAACGCTGCGTTTTCATCTAACAGTCGAGTCACATAAATCCTACACTAGCTGTGATTCTGGTAGCTATGTTATATGACTATGTTATGTTATATGTTATATGACAGATATGTTATATGGCAGGAGTGTTGATCTGCTCGAGGGTCAGAAGGCTCTGCAGAGGGATCTGGACAGGCTGGATCGATGGGCTGAGGCCAATTGTATGAGGTTCAACAAGGCCAAGTGCCGGGTCCTGCACTTGGGTCACAACAACCCCATGCAACGCTACAGGCTGGGGGAAGAGTGGCTGGAAAGCTGCCTGGTGGAAAAGGACCTGGGGGTGCTGGTTGACAGGCGGCTGAAGACGAGCCAGCAGTGTGCCCAGGTGGCCAAGAAGGCCAATGGCATCCTGGCCTGTATCAGAAATAGTGTGGCCAGCAGGAGTAGGGAAGTGATTGTGCCCCTGTACTCGGTCCCCCTGTATTCGAGGCCGCACCTCGAATACTGTGTTCAGTTTTGGGCCCCTTACTACAAGAAGGACTTTGAGGTGCTGGAGCGTGTCCAGGGAAGGGCAATGAAGCTGGTGAGGGGTCTGGAGCACAAGTCTTATGAGGAGCGGCTGAGGGAACTGGGGTTGTTCAGTCTGGAGAAGAGGAGGCTGAGGGGAGACCTCATCGCTCTCTACAACTACCTGAAAGGAGGTTGTAGCGTGTTGGTCTCTTCTCCCAAGTAACAAGCAACAGGACAAGAGAAAATGGCCTCAAGTTGCGCCAGGGGACGTTTAGATTGGCTATTAGGAAAAATCTCTTCACGGAAATGCTTGTCAAGCATTGGAATGAGCTGCCCAGGGAGGTGGTTGAGTCACCATCCCTGGAGGTTTTTAAAAGACATGTAGATAAGCTGCTTAGGGACATGGTTTAGTGGTGGACTTGGCAGTGCTAGGTTAATGGTTGGACTCGATGATCTTAAAGGTCTTTTCCAACCTAAATGATTCTATGATCGTTGTTTGAGTTGTTGCCTGTTTGTGTTGACTAGCGTAACTTCTGTCATGTAGCCATACATGGTGGAGTTGCAGGGGGGGGCGATAGGTGAGTCAGATGAGTACTGGATACACATTTTGGTTTGGAAACTTTTTGGTTCCATACTGCATCTTAAAGTCCTTATTGCTGAGTCTAATACTGCAGTCTGTCTCATGAGCTACAGAAATGGAAGATGGGGCAAAAGAAACTACACTAATTCAGAACAAAGTGGATTTTAGTTTTGCTGTTGGAATACCTTTTGTCTTCTTCAAATCTTTTCCAGGAATGTCCATCTAAAAACTGTAGTAAATAAAACTGTGTATTAAACAAGGGAATATACAGCATACATGGTACCTAGAAATGACACATTTTTTTCTTAAGTAGGTAAGCTTTGTCCTTAAAATTTTACATATTGTCCTTTAATAAAGAAGCTCGCTCTTAAACTGGAGAATACAGAAGTCCATCTTTCTCTGTAGAGAATCTGATGTTGTTGCTCTCAGGTCTGCTGTCAGGAGGGTCATACGATTACTTCTCAGAGTGAAGGACCTTTTCAAATAACTTGTGTGCTGAATAAGTTCACCTTGAAAAAGACCCAGCGTTTACTTTTCACTTTGAGAAGGAGGCCAGCTTTGATGGAGTCTGCATGTCTTAGACTTTTCAAACAATCTTTATCACATTGCTCCAGCTAGCTATCTGCACAAAGTGAATCCTACCCTACAGATCAGTATGCTGTACAGCTAAAAAGAAAATAACATTAAAAAGCTCCAGATGTTTCAACTGATGAAATGAAAGAAAGAGAACAGCTCAGCACTGTACACATCAATCTTCACTCACCGTTTTTCTGTGCTCCCTCTCTCTGGGCTTGTTTTTGTCTTTCACTCAAGATTTACATTGTAAACAGTCCAAAGCAAGGACAAGCTGCTGTGATGTTTCCTGATGCAGACACCAGCAAACTGACCTGGGTCTTGACTTGCAGCCTAAGTTCCTAAGGCTCCTACTGCAGTTCAAACAAGGGCTATTAATTCCAGATGCTCCAAAAATATTTCTGGAATATCATGATAAAATGAGGAGTGTCCTAACAAGGAAAGGTTTATTGCTATTATCCACAATCTAAATTGTCACCCTCAATTACTTGAACCTTTCCTGTTCTGATGGAACGGATTACCCGATTTTCATCTGAGACTTCTGTAAACCGAGGATTCACCTGTGCTAGCAAAACCAAAATGCATGTATTTATTATGGAATGAAAGCAGTGACCAAGGTTCCGTGCAAGTTCATCCTCATTTGAGATGGATACTACGTGAATACAGCAGAGTAGGACTGCACACAGTCAACACCATTCAAGCTGCAACCGGTGTGAGTAGCTGCAGGTGCCAAGGCTAATACCTTCTGATGTGCTCAAGCCATTTGAGTACCCACCTCCTCTTTGGTTTCAGTGGGATTAGAGCACCTGACTCTAAATTGTTTTGTGCATCCCCACTGACAAAAAACACACCAGGAAATTACAGAAAATTAACAAAAGCCCAGATAAACAACTGAAGCTATTGACCATTTTGTAGGCTATCCCCTGCATCCTTGTAAAACGCTCTGTGGTTGAATGTGCTTCTTGCCAGATGTCATATACAAAGCCCATAACAGATTGCAGATAGTTTTACCCAAAGATTGTCAGTGTAAATTTCACACTTCTTCAGGAGTTCTGGGGGAAAAAAGCATCTACTTCTGCGCCTGCGGCAGTAGGAGAACAGGACGTTGTACGGTAATTTGGGAGCCTGGTTTCAAGCAAGGCTGAATTCCCAGGTTAGCTTGGTCAACTCTCCCTTTTCTTCTCTGCCTTGGCTTCTGTGCCTGTAGAAAGGCTGTGCTTATACTGACCTGAGTAATGAAATGCTTAGCCTTTTATGTCCCTCTGACTGCTATTGTTGTTATAACTCATAGCTCAGTTGCGTTTGTTTTGTTTCCTTTACCTTTCTAAAACCTGCTTGAAAGTTATCCTCAGTATGTCCCTGGCAGTAGCACCATGGCTGTATGGAATCGCATCCGAGCATTTGTTGGTGTGATGTGCATGCTTTTCGCACATGTGCTCCTCGTTGATGTCAAAGGTATGACAGCGCAGCTCAGGACTAGGAAGGGAGGGCTCAGGCCTCGCTGCTTTATGTTTAAAAAGATGCAGACAGAAAGAGAGAGATTTATAGCTCTCTGAGAATGGCTTGAATTGCCACTCAGCAGCTTTGGTGGATGACCTTCACACCAGGGAAGAGACTGGTCTACACTGAGTGCATTTTACTCCTGTTTATAGGAAAACCACATAATGTTTTAGCTGCATTTTGTCACAAAAAATAGGTTCCAGAAAGAGAGAGGCCACTAAACTAGCTGCCTTAGAGAGGAGGAAAGGGGAGAAATTCACCACTGGTTTATATATTTGTCTGTGGGAAACCTCTAGAGCTTTGCTTTTTGAGATGGCCAGGGTGTGGTGGTACAGTTTTTTTTTTGTAATGGAAACCATTATTTACGCGACACTTAGACCACAATGCTCATTTCACTCATTAACTCAGCAACATTAAGACTGCTCTTCAGACAATGGGAGTTAGATATTCAGCGTATTGTTAGTGCCATTCCTATGCCGTTTATGCAATAGAAGATGTTTGCATATTACATTTGTCACAGACAAGTATGGGGTATCAGATGTAGTGGTATTATTTTAAAATAGAACTGGAAAATGCAACTAAATATGCTCAGCTGCAGAATGCTTTGGATTTTCTAAACTGAAAATTCCCATAATCTTATAAGAATGTGGTGCAATGTGAAAGTTAATGGCTCAGGGGACTGGTGAAGGGAAACAAGGTTTCTTAACTCTTGATAAATAACGCAAATCAGACCCAGCTTGGTCATGTCTGAAAGTCACTATTATTCTGAGATTTACTTGTATTTTGTTTTGTTTTGGTTGTGGTTGGACTATATGAATTTATGATCCAGTTTCCCAAATAAAAAGGTGACTCATTCTGATTTAAAAAAGAAATCAGATTTGAAACTGAAGAGCGAACATTTTTTATGTACTAAGACAAAATGAGGGCTTGCTCATCCCCCCATCTTGGAATGAATGGTCCTAAATGTATCTTCCCCAGGGGACACCTTTTTGCGCTGCACGATGAAGTGGCTGCCCTGGAAGTATAGTTTGCACTCATTTGCAGCTTGGGTGTGTTTGCAAAAGGTCTACTGCACCTTTGGCGTGAGAGGGAGTATCGCTGACCTGTGGGCAACAGCTCAACGGGAACCTGGAGGGATGGGAAGTGGTGGGTGAGTGATCCCGGCTTGCTCTACATCATCGTAGCAGAAACTGAGCTAGTTCAGCCCTAGGGCCACATTGTGCTTCAAGGCGGTGGGTTTTGAGCAATTATATTTTATTTGTTTTAATGAAGAGGATGGTGAATTTAAAAAAAATCTGAGGAGGAGCAGTGGAAGGGTATGTAAAAATCCTCAAGTCTGGAAATGGAGCAGGTAATGTTAAAAGACAGTACAGTTGAGGTAAAATATACTGCAATTTGGTTCTGCTACGTAAAATAAGCTTTTGATTTATGGAGTGTCAAAAATGTAAATTTCTACGCCTTTCACGATGAATTTTTTTGGTAAATTTTTGGATGAAAATGATTATGGGAAAAATGTTCAGAATATAATTATGGCTTTGCTGAAGAATTGAGGGCTCTTTAAAGATGTTTTCTGCTTGTATCTGCCATTGCTTCTGTCAGAGTGCCTCGCTGAACTACTGGGTGGCCCCAGCTGTTCTGTATATTTTACCCCCACCCCTCCTCCAGGGAGCAAAAGCACAATTTGGCCCAATACTTGCTAGAAGTGAATTGATTCCACTGCAGACTCCATGCAGTACATGCTGAGATGATTAAATAAGGACTATAAACTGTTGTAATAAAATATCATGATTTGAAGTAGGGATAATCATCTTCGTTTTGTGGTAGGACAGCACCTATGGGGTCCTGGCCCATAACACCAATAAAAATGATAATACAGAACATCCTTCATGCGCCTTTGCTTCTTTTGGGAGGCAAAGTCCAGCTGAAAGCATTTTGAATGCTGGTTATTTGAATGAAAGTATTTTTATTTCTAGCTTCTGCAATTAGAACAGTGAAATTTGAGTGGGAACATTTTTCTACCAGAGAAAAGCTTAGCCTACAATTTAGTCTCAATTTATTTGGTTAGAAGAGCTGAACAACAAGACTTTGGGGGCATCCACTGGTTAGTAACCTCACAGTGAACTGTTTGCGGTGCATCTATTTTTTTAGCACTTCACTTCCCTCTTGTAAATATACTGTGGACCCTCTCAAAGGACTTGCTGTTGCCTCCTCTACTTTGGACACCAAGGGAGGAGGAACCTCTCCCCGTTGATGAAACTGATGCCAGCCTCACCGGAAGGCCCCATGCTGGTCATTCTCTCTGAGGACCTGGGTTTGGTATTGGTGTATCTCTGAGCACCAGGTGAATCCCTTCTCTTCAAATCTGACTTTTCTTACCGTTTGAGTATTGCATACCCTTCATTATTAACAACAGTCCATTTAAACCAGCCATTTCTCTGTTGTCAGAAATTTGTCTGTACTTTTCACAGAGGCCAAGGATGAATTAATATGAACCATAAATGCGTTAATGTTTGCATGCTTAGCTCCTCCTGGAGGCTATTGTGAATGCAAATCCCAGGCTGAACAGGAACACATTGGTATTGCCTCTGGGGTGTGGGAGTGGGCAACGGCTCTAATTGAGTCTACATGCAGTGTCTGGAAAGATTTTATGTCCAGCAAGCCACTTATTCTTATCTTGCTGTAGTGTGTAATGATTAAAGATATTAATTAACACTTCCCTCAGCACTACATAAGGTCTGCATTATGCTGTGCATCTACAGCAGGCTTTTGAGGGAGAAGACATTAGTGCCAGGATGCTCCTTGGTGACCTACAAGGAGCATCCCTAGTCTTCATTCTTTTGTCAGCCAGTGGGCTTTTTTGCTTCACACAGCCTCTACAGACATGGGTCAGATCCTGATTTGGTAAAAATCCATGTAGGGTGACTCCAGTGAGCCCATTCCAGCTTACACAAGCCAGGGAGCTGGTCCTGTATGCTCTCTAGCCGTTCTGAGCTAATGCTGCTGGCTGTCTTCAACGCTGTATTGTCTTCCTGCCATTAGCGGTACTATAATTAAGCTTCTGCCATCGTTTGCTGCCCTTTTCTACACATACATCCTCCTACATCTTTTGGAGCAATGTTCCCGTAGCAAAACAGTTTGCATGTCAATTGCTGATACAACATTGTGTTCTTGATGCCATGAGGTTATATTAGCACTTACATTTGTGTTCACAAGGGTTGCTTGCATACATAAAGCCTGTGAGTGTTTCAGAATTGGGGCCATAGTATGCAGTGTTACTGGGCAATAATCTTATGATGTAACCATAAACCTCGATTGTCTGTTTAATATCTCAGATGTTTCAATTTGCATTTTGTTAAAACTTGGCAAAAGGTTATCAGCTCAGATCCAAAATTCTCACAAAAATTGTTCTAATATGTAAAGTAAGTTTTGATTTATGGAGTGACAAAAATGTAAATTTCTAAGCATTTCAGTTTTATTTTTTTGCCAAACTTTAGACTAAAATGACTTTTTTAAAGTGAAATGATTCTGGATGTAGTTATTTTCATGACTGTGGAGTAAAAGCAGTTGAAGATGTTAATTTAACTGCATTTACAAATAATTCTTATAAACAGCGTTGCTTCCCAGGAAATTAATAGGACATGTCTACTGAGCTTATTAAAAGGAAGATCTAGAGACAGAATATGGTATTATTTTTGCAGGGAACCTGAGTATAAAATAATCTATAAATACATTTAATAATATTAATATTTACTATTTGTTATTGTATTGTATGTATTATATATGTATGATGTTATACATATTAATATGTAATGTTAATAATAATGTATATATTCCTCTTGATCTCATGAAAGCTGTTTACTTGTTTCAGAGGAGTTCTGCATTATAAAATACGACAAATCATTGTTGTGTAACACTTGTTTTAAAAGAGCACAGTAAAAATATGTAATATTTCAGAGGAGACTCGTTTTGCAATAGGAACACCTTTGACCATTGAGGAAAAGACTGATTTCATGTGGTATTTACTGCTGGGATATCACTGAAGTTAACACAGACTTCCAGTGTATATACGTAGGTAGACTTTATAGACGAAATGTATAACAGCAGATTGCCTTTGATAGTGTAAAATTTGAACATTGGGCTAGTCTCATATTTGTACTAGTAGTTTGGAGAAAGACAGAGTATCAACACCTCACATAAAAATCCTCAATTTAAATTCAGTTCTCAGCTTTTCCTTGAAGATACACAGAAACATGATATTTCTTTCATAAATCCCTACTTTGTTGTTGTTTTATACATAAAACAAGCAATGGGGTCTCTTGTGTTTAATCATTTTAATTAAAAGCGTGAATTTTGCCAGTTGCATCAGCTGGTCTATCATTTTCTACAGAAGGATTTCTGCTGTGAAATTGGTTTTAAATCTGGTTACCTTTTAATATTTGAAATCCCAGAAAAGTGTTTGGATTTGAAGAGAAAAATGTAACCCAGTAACTTTGCTTTTAATATTGGAAGGATATTATTTAAATTTGATATTTTCCAACAAGTCCTCTAAAATATTTGTGGGGTGGGGTGCAAGAAACCAAGCCTTACTCAGTATACTTGTAGGCACAACTTCTCTAGATAAAGCTTGAAATATCTCCTCAAGAAATGTCAGCATTTCCAAATTCTTTTCCCCTAGTGAAACAAATAAAAAAAAAAAAATCAGAAAAGGAACATTTTCACACAGCAGGGAAAGGATTCTGAGGAGTTTTGAATGGGAAATGTCAAAACAGAAAGTGTAACTGTTTCAGTTTTCCATTTCTTTTCATTTTGATTCAAAATGAGATTTTTCATTTTGATTATCTCCATCACAGAATGAAAGGCCTTTGTCAAAACTGCCATTTTCACATGAAAAAGTTTCAAGTTCTAAAAATCACCTTTTTCCGGTGAGAAATCTTGTTGACTGAGGCAGCTGGACCAGCTCTAATGTGATGCTGAAGTGCAACCAGCAGCTGTCCATGACTCAGGTGAGGGTCTCGGGGAGGCTCTGCTGGCCCTCCCCACCGGCTCCGCTCCTCCGCTGGGGCAGCCTCCCAAAGGAGGTGTAGTCTGAGCCCAATGAGTTGAAGGGACCAGCTGGCTTTGGGTGGGTGTCAGGCGATGTCAGGTGACAATGTGGCCCTGCAGCATTTTGAGGGAGGACACAGGCAAGGAGAGGGAGCGAGGCAAGGGAAGACACGTGGCCCCCAGGCAGCCCCTTCATCAGGCCCTCCCAGAGGCAATGGGCAAGCAAGGCTTGATGTGCCAGATGTGCTCTCCATCCTACGTCCACAAACCATCTCATTTGAAAGGGGTCCAGGATTGAAGACTCCCTGGAGGCAGTTGATCAGAGAGTTTCTTACAGACTGGTACGTCTGAAATGTCAGGTGTTGTGCTGACATTTTTGGGTTTGACGCTTTCATATGTTTCAGCCATAGAGCAGTCAGGGATGAAGGACAAATCTGTGGGTTCCTCCCTCGCTCCCTCTGTCCCTCTCCTGCCTGCATCCGCACAGGCAGCAGGGCTGTCTCCTCCTCACCATGTTGTATGAGAAGCAACAAGACCATTTCTGGCAGAGCCAGGGCAGGCAGAGAAGTCTCAGGACAGGCCCTGCAGCTTCATCCCCAGTGGGAGGGCTGGCATCCCTGCGTGGTCCCCCAGCCCCGCTGTGCCCACCTTGCCCCCATCTGCCTGGAGAGGTTCCATAAGAAGGGGCATCAGTCCTCTGTAAGGTGACAGCTCTGTGATGCCCCTCTGGTGATGCCAACTGTATTTGGGGGTGTATTTAGTACTCTGGTGGTGACAACAGGACACCCCAGGTTGCTTTCACTGGAAAAACTTGTTCCTTCTTCAAGGCTTTTAAACTACGCGCATCCATGCAGTGCGTCTCCCCGAAGGAGGGAAGATATGTCATAAGGAAACCAATTCCCTTGCTGTACAAGAACAGGATAGGGTCTTGTAAACCCTAAAGACACAGAAGGTACTACAATAAATAGCCATGTAGGCTCCTCATCCTTTAGTTATTTGTGTGTTTAATGCCTCATTGATCTTATCAGGATGAGTGACATGATTTTAGTAAAATATGAGAGTGCAATCTGCAGGGTGCTTTATAAAAGTGAAGTTCAACTTTTGGTGACAGAAACCACAGCTAGAATTTTTTTTTGTATGCAAAAAAACTTAACCTCTCTCAATCTCAAACTCTGTTCAATCTTCTCCCCATATAAATGGACCATTTTTAACTTTTCCTTATTGCATTCTTGATACTGCAGGCAAACCTGTTACTGTATGTACTTTGCTACTATGATCTGCTTAGGAAAGTAGTATTTATTTTTAATATATATATTTTATATTTATATGTGTATTATTTAAATGTGCATATACATATTTAAAAGTAAAAATCTGGTGTTTTTTCAATTAACTTTAATTACAGCAGAGAAAACAAAACTTTGATTTTTAAATGTTTATAAGACTTGCTTTTAGATCTCATGACAAAGCTTATTTTTCCATTGGAGTACATGTATCTGAAATTTAATGCTAGTTGCTAATTTTGCAGAACTTTCATCCTGGCAGATTTTGCATGAGTTCAGCAGGTCTCAGGAATGTTCACCTAGGCTGTATTTATGCAGTTTTGAATATAGCTAGGAAGTCTCAGTCTAAACAATGTCATCATCATCATTCAGCCCCCAAGCCTTTCTCTATTAACAGTCTATGAGCCTTACCTCCTCTTTAATACATTGATTACATTTGATAATGCTCATGCTTACAAATGTCCAAGCCGATAACCTCTGAATAGACATCTTTGCGTAATATTCAGCCACGCCTTTATCGGTCCTTGGTGCATGTGGCGCACGAAATTATTCTTTGCATTAGCATAAACAAAAGAAATGCAGTTTAAGAAACATTAGTATGATTTTCCTATATTTGCGTTAATTATAAGTATACCATACCCAAGGACTGATATAACTTTATTGTATAGAAGCCTTCAAGTAAAACAGTATTTATTGTGAAAGATGATTGCAGTTTCAATAACAACTCCTTCTTATTACTTAAAAAACATATATTTAGCCAGATACCATGAACACTAAGTTTAGTTCACTTGGCAGCACTTTAACCAATGCTTTTATAATCTTTGTATTTAAAATCCCAAATAAGCCATAATTCACTGGCCATGCTGAGTAGTGACTGTACGTATCCTATGTTTTAGAATAAAAGTATAAAATTACAGAGATATGATCAATTATTTTAAAAAATGTAAATGTAGTGAAATGGTGTAGAAGAGAACCACATTGGTCTTCATTACTTTGAAAACAGAAATTGCTGGGAAGCAGGGGAAAAAGCAATCTGAAAAGAAATCGTTCCTGGGGAGAAATGGCTTTTCTACAAATGGTACTGAGTGAATGCAAAAGAAAGTGGCTAACAAGGCATTTCCTAATAACAAGCCAAGGGTGTTTCATACCCTTTCATCTTTAAAATTACAAATGTAAAGTAAATGTACTCTGTCTTATCACAGGATTACTCACTGGAGCCCATGTTTTTCTTTGGGATTGAGAGTAGTGTATAGTATAGTATGTTGTGTGAGAATCCCTCACTGCTGCAAGTGGCCATCTCTTCTGAATGACATGGGGGAACAACAGGCATCCACTTGCATGAGAGACCTTCTTTCATCTTCATCTAAAATGTTCTTCTACAGCCAAGAGTTGGGAGGAGTTTGGGAAAACATGTGGCGCTCCCTTGTTGAAATACAACCTTAAATTTTTTGGTTTCTTCCTTCTCAAAGGAAGGAAAGGACCTTTGAAGGAGGCCGCCTTCTTTGAGTTCCTGTAAAAAAGGGGATTTTACACACTGTGCTTGCAGGGTGGATGGCCCCTTGGATTCAAGTGGGAGGTGGGACAGGCTGTATGTGTGCTGGCAGTGCCTGACTCATGCTGCTGGCCAAGGGCTGGCAAGAAGGGAGCGGGGCTGGGTCCTTTAAAGTATCTCCTCCGAGTTGTCCTGCTCAGTGCAATTCATTCTGGAGCAGAACAGGGAAGGGTCCTACCTCCACTGAGGCGGGATAAACTCCCTCGGTTAAATGCTTAATTAGTGGTAAATTCTCCCACAGTGCATTTAATCTGGATTTGTATATCCTGACAGCACAGGGTGGATGAGTGAAACTTTTCAACTTATCTTGCTACAAATTTAAATAATTAATTTCAGAAATGTGGCCATGTGGAATAAACCAAAGCTTTCATCTAAAAGGGAAATACTTAACAATGGCCAAATGATAGGAGATGCATGTCCAGTCACCTGATAAACATAGGGCTTTATAGAAACGTAGCATTTTAAAGTTTTGGTTAACTTGGTGAGAATTAGGAACAATGTGAACAATTATAGATCATCTTTTGAGGCTTGGTTATACAAATGAGCTAATATTAAAATATTTTGGGCTTATGATGTGTTTTTTTCCAAATTTCTAAGATGGACAATGTAGAAATAAACTAAAAAGAAGTGGTGCTACCTAGTGGGTAAGGAAACAAACTCAGTCCTCTACCGGTCGCTAAAGTCGCATGGTGTCTTCCTCCTTTGTTCTTCAGCTTCCCACCTGTAAAGCAGCATAATGGTTTTAACCGTTGGACTCGATGAACTTAAAGCTCTTTTCCAACCCAAACGATCTTATGATTCTGTGATTCTATAAAACTGATAACTTCCAAAGAAGCTGGGGACCTCTTGAGGGAAGTGACCGCTCAAGACAAAGACATTTTGGAGACAGCACCCCAGGGATGATCTTCTAAATACATTTCCCTTAAGCTTAGTGTTGATGGTTTGGGTTTTTTCACGTTGTTTTTGTTCTTCTGTTGGATGATTTGTTAAGGATACGGGATTGCTTAGTTATATTGGTTTGCATATTTTTTACCACATTCAAAGGCAGTAGAAGCTGTTGGCTGTCTTCAATCAAATTGTTTGAAGCAGTATAGGCCTCAAGGATAATTAATTTCCTACAAGTTTTAGGAATATATGTGGTTGGTTAGAGCAAAAAGCCTCTGTCAATTTTGATGGAAAGGACGTAGCATGAGCACGCATGTTACCAGGCATCAGAGGATAAGCGTGCCTGGAGAAGCTGTGCTGTACAGCCCAGGGACCTGCAACACTTGACTAGCAGCTCACAGCCCAAGGCCCTGTGAGTGCAGGCTTCGTTATTTCCCGTGCTATTGGAAATGCATGGTAATTTTACTCAGGTTGCACATTTGCTGTCACTTTTCTGCCAAAAATGCTAGTTCTACTGTCCGTCCCAGTCCTGTCTCCCCAGTCCCACCCCAGTCATTGTGACAGCACCAGTATGCACACTGTGGAGCAGCCGAGTGACTTGCTCTGTCCAAAAGTGGATTTTTTTGGCCAGGTTAGTCTGTAGCTTGATGAGATCCTTGATCTAGTTCCTGAGACAGTTGTGTCAGTGTTGGTGCTGGCCCAAGGGATGAGGAGGAGCCTGACCAGGGGTGGGGCTGCCTCTTTTGGTACCTTCAGCTGATCATGACACCAAACCCTAGGGCTCCCAGTGAGCTATTTGTTTGTTGTGTGGTTGCCCTGGCTTCTTTTCTGCTCCCGTTTCAGGTAAACCATTGTGAGTTTTCAGGAAAGTTGCCCTGCATCTTTGTTGCAAGCCTTTTGGGTGAACAGCAGCAACTTTGCACTTGTGAATTTTCTTCTGTTCCTCCTAACCATATTCTAATTTGGAGTTTCTCATCTTTCTGTTTAACAGGAAAGATGCCTGCTCTAAAAATATAGAATATGGCTCCAGATCCCTGTTCTGAGAACAGCTGGTCACGTTCAAAATGAATGCCTAAAGAAAATAGCAAATTTGAAAAGAAATGTGAATTTCTGAATTCTGGCAAGTGAAAGGCTGGCCTGAGGTAAGCCAGCCAATTCCTGGATGACTCCAGCGCCGGTGCGAGCGCCAGCACTTTTGCCTTCTCTCTTTCGCTGCAGAGCTGGTGCTAAGGTTTCAGTTTCACGTAAACCAGTCCCCAAATGGTTAGTTCTGGAAATAACAGCCCAGTTCCAGTGATGACACAGGTGACATTTTCAAAATCAAAAACTGGGACAGTTCTGTAGTGACATTTTTAGGGTCTCAAAATATCCCTGCAAAAGACGAACGTATGCTTAAAAAAACATGCTGATGTCACTACTGCCAGTGTCTGCTTCAACAGTGATACATACATACTTCCCTGAGCACAAGGTTTTTTCCAGTTGCTTTAATCCGAAGTAAATTGTGTCATGAAACACCAAAAGTGCTGCTAACATTCATTCTGGTCTTGTCTGAATCATGAGGCTGAACCAATTAAACTTAAATTAGTTCAGTAAACCAGTGGAACAAGTATGTAGTCTCTCCTGGATTGTTTAAACTCGTTATCTTTTAGCCCATACGTTTGATCAGTATACGATAGCTGGCCACAGCTCGGGTTTTAAATGTCATGTAGGCATTTGCGCACAAGCCTGCCTGGGTATGAAATCACACGACTGTACAAGCTGCCACGAGCGTGCGAACACTTGCATCGCAAGGGGAGCCGTGCGGGCGCCTGCGCTCAGTGGGCTGCCCTGCCCACCCCGGCTCCCGGCGCGGGCTGCGCTCAAGTCTTTGCTCTCTGCAAACGTGCAGTAACTTTTGCTCATTTTGGAGGAATGTCTTGACCATGTGTTTTGCAGCTAGGAAGAAATCAAACATTTTTCAGCTTAGATTGAAAGTGGAAAAACTTGTGCACCTCTGAGGTGCTGAAAGAAGGTCCTGGGTTGCTGAGATGTCCTATGGGGCAAGGACGGTCTTGCTAAAATATCAACGGTCCTTTTATTGTAACAGTTGGAAACTAAAATAGTTTTTCACACAAAAGTGTCACAAGTCCCACTAATTAGAAGTGGCGCTTTCCTGTCGGTCATGAAAATACAGTAAATCCTGGAGGTTCTGTGAGGCATACAGCGTTTGGGGCAACATGTTGGAGATAAGATCTCTCTGCTAATGAAGTACAGAACATGCGCCCCTCGGGGACTGCAGGGCGCTCTGTGAGAGGAGATAATTGAATTGTTCTAACAGCTTTGTGAAAAAGGTGGCTTTGCCCCAACTTGCAGATAACCTCTGAGATCAAGATTCTTGATGTGAATTGCCTGGCGTGGCATGAGGCACATGGGGGGGACGGGAGCCAGCCCCAGCACCCTGCCAAAGCCTCTGCCCTCCTTCCTTGGCGGGACCGAGCACGTGGAGGAGCCAGGGTGTGAGCAGCTGAGGAGGAGCCCACGCTGCTCAGCGGTGCGCTGGGAGGAGCTGCAGGGCTCCCAGGTGTCCACAAACATACTGAACTTCTTTGTCCAGACCCCTTAGCTTAAGGACAACTGCTTAAAGTACTTTACAATGTTAAGCGTACACAGCAAAAGGTGACAGGTACACAGAAGTAAATTGTAGGCATCTTAAACATACCGGCTCTACCCCTCATTACAAAATGGCTTTTCTGCTGATGGGTATTTCCTACAGTGTTTGTCAAACAGTAGGTTCATGGCTTAGTCAGGGACGAAGTTATTAAGGACATAAAACGCCATCTGGATGATGCTAATAAACATAAAACCTAACCTTCAGATACGCTGCTGCAGTGACCAGACTGCGCCAGACCAGATTACCTTTTGTTTGTGTTAAAATCTGAGCCCTGTACCTAACCCTCTTGGCTGCCCATCCTCATATATTTTACTCTGAAAACCTAAATGTGGTTATTCCAATGAGACAACCAAGTGACCTGTCCCTGGCATCATACTGGAACACTGTCTTAAAAAGGCTGATTTCCTAGTAGAGTCTCTTTTTCGGTTTCTAAACAGTTGGTGGTTGGTTTTAAACTTTTATTTAGGATTTCTGCTTCTCAGTTTAGTTGGCAGTTCATGTGGCGAGGAAAAAAAAATATAAAACCCTCTTGCTAGCTGAAAAAACCCAAACGTATCCTATAAATGCATTTTGGACTTGTTTATACAGGAAAATGATGGGATTTTCCATTCAAAATCTATTCTGTGCTGTAGGAATGACCTAGCTATCACTTTGCTCCCATTACCTCTTGCCGAGTATATAGCTGTAAGGGAGAGAGAAGGCTATGCAGGCCTAACCGTTAGCTATCTAACATGAAAGGATGGTTTTCCTCTGCAAGAAGGGTTTGGTTTTCGTTCTACGTTTGTCAAATGACTTTGTGCTTACCACTAGGACTTGCCATTGAAAGCCAGTATTTGCTGACAAACATAACACAGGCATTGTGGTTTATTGTTCTAAATACAACTGCTTTGCAGTAGCAGGTGAGAAGTGCTAGCAAAGGGCAGCCATTCCGGTTGCCCGCAACAGCGCTGACCTCTACAAGGCTCGAAGACGAGGACCAGCATTGGCTCCAGCTGAGCAACGCCTTGCTCTGCGAGGACTTGCACTGAAACCAATGGCTCAGCTTGCAGTCAGGTACCGCACACCCTGCACCAGGCCGTCAGGATCTCACCCCTGTTGACAGCAGTGTAAATAAATATCTGCCTTTTCACCTGCCCAGGCTGAACTGAGCAGACCTCTACACAAATGCAGCTTCATGTGTTATTCAGTGCTATAAGACTGAGGAAGATGCACACATTAAGGTATCCAGATCTGATGCCAGAACTAGTCAGATGCTTCCCAAATGAGCATGCACATGTGTGAGAATTAAAATGTTACACTTAAAAAGGACAGAAAGTGAAGTTTGCTGTCTAATCAGAGGCTTCTCCATGCTGTCAGGCTGATTTGCAGCTTTGTGTACGGCATGTTAAAATAGGCAGGACAATTGTAAGGTACCTATAAGCCTAGCCTAAGCTTTCAACACAACCCAGCAATAGAGTGGTTAAATAGGTTTGACGCTGTCACTTGGTACTTGTCAAATAGTGTCATTTTCTGAAAAAATAAATCATGAAACACTCTGAGCCATGCCATGCAAATTGCCATGCAAACAGCAGCAAAGGCGTGACCACTTGGCAGCATCAGTACATGCCCACAGGCCTGAGCAGTAAGACTGGCATGCGGAAATTGGAGCTATAGACACATGTATCTCCTTTTTCTCCCTTCTCTACATAGGCTCAGTATTAAAAAAATGTTTTCTACAGGAATAAAAGGTTTTTCTACTGTGCCTGTGGGACAATCATAGGGATAGTTCTGGGAGCAGGAGTGCGAGTAGCTGACTCTCACTCTGTGAAATGGTCTCAATGTTAATTATCCTCTGCACTGTTACACCTCTGTTGCGGCCATCATTTAGTGCTTACTGTAGATGATACTTTTGTTACATAGGTTTAAAAGTATCCCCTTCCTTTCCCCACAGAGAATTCATCTGCTAGAGGTCTGTTCTCTGTTTGTCTCTTTGCTAATAAAGCCACTGCGACATGAGCACCCCTCATCTCCATGAAGTAGATGAGCATAGGTGAAGCTCTCGTGAGGCCTTGATCATTTTCTTGGGTCTCATACAAACCCACAGGGAGGAGTCGCTACCCCCAGCAGTGTCTAGTCTCAAAGGAAAGAAAGAGTGGGAGTGTTTTAAGCAAACATGGTGAGGCAAAGTTGGTGTTTTAGTGCAGGGTATGGGTTTCCACCTGGGCATGTGTTCTTGGCTCCCCTCCACCACCCAGCGTGAGATGGGCTCTTTGGTGCCATGCAGCAGCTCGGGACAGGACTTCCCCTCCCAGTGCAGTGACCCATGTGTGGACAGCACTTGCTTTCTCCTCTCCAGACCCCTCTTCTCTGTCCCCTACACTCTGCATTTGGGATATGGTTTTTTTGCATATTTCTGGTCAGAGACACAAGGTGTAAATAAAGTGAAAATGCTCAGTCAGTAGCATGTGCTCAACTAAAACAATTTCTACTCATGAACTTTTAATACTAGTAAGCCATTTGGTAAAAATCTTCGTTTGTCTGAAGCCATTACGGGTGCATGACACTCGAACAAAAGCAGCATTTCTGGTTTTCATCCGATATATACTTTGGCTCGGATCTTACGTTCCTTTTTAAGAATATATTGCCTCTAGTTGTCTCCGTGTGTAGTGGATTTAGCTTCAGGTGGAAGAAAGTAGCAATTTTTGCAAACAAAAAAATTCATCCTTATGAAAATCGGTTACAGTTTAATAATTCATAGAGTAATATTCAGAACAAGAGACATTAGAATAGAACTTAACTAAATATTCACAGTTTGGGAATATCCATGTTTACTTGCTAATGCTTTTTGCAAAATATGAGCACAAATATAGGAAATCTGTGCTATTATTCATTACAATTAAATGGGCTTTGGTTCTCAGAGACTCCTGCTAAAATCTGCACTCTGGTGAACAAGTCTGTACTAGATTATTTAGTGTCTGCTATTAATAAATATTTCATTGTGGTGATGGAAAATATTTCTCTTGCTTTGTGATACAAGCCCATTTTTTGCATCCTGAAGAATTTTTAAGGCCCTTTTTTTTTCCTTTTTGCCCTGGGATAGGACTTTCATGCACAGGCAGCTGCTGATCTGATTTAACGGCTTGTATTTGGGTTAGTTGGCTGGGTGTGATTGAGACGATGTGGTAGGCTGGGGAAGGCAAATGGAAGAAGTGATAAGGAGCCTAAATCATCCTTAGGAAACTGTCCCCTCCTTCAGTGATACTGAGATGCTGCTGAATTCAGACAAGGCTCCTGACCTTAAACCAGGATTTCAAATGGAGAGGCCTTTTCAGTCAATGGTCTTTTTAAGGCCAATGGAAAACAAGTGAGTTTTCCAAAAGCCATTTTTCAATGGAAATGTTCCTTTGCCAGAGATACCATGAGTAATCGCTTCCTGCCACCAGAATGGGACTCTATTGTGTGTCAGAGAAGTGAGACGAAGGAGGAAACCTGGCCAAAACGTCTTTGTGTTTCACCATACAGCCTTGGGAAACCAAGGAAATTTCTGACAAAAACATCTTTTTTTTCCTCATTTTTATCAAAACATCCATGGGAAGATAAAGGGGCAGGAGGGGAGACTCTGGAAAAGAAGGGGCAGGCAGTGGGTTTCTTCACCAGGCCAACTTCCTTAGCTATAGGACCAGAAGGTCCTCTGTCCCACAGGACTTGCTGACTTTCCCTTTTCTTGGTTGACAAATTCAGGGGACTGCAGTGATCATACGGACCCAGGGATTCTTTCTGTGCCACAAGCATCAACATAAATCCTGAGATGTTTATGTATGCTCTTTTCTGGTCTTGGCAAGGTAGCTTCTCAGGAAGGTTTCTCTGACTGTGCAGCCCCCTGTGTTGATATCTTTATATAGGGGCTGTGCATTGGCTAGCATTAATTTAACATGGGAGTCAGATTCATCCCTGGATGATAATCCAACACTCATTGAAACTGTCAGAAATTGTCTCTTCTCCTCAGTAAGAGCAAGAGCAAGCCCACCCCAGTCAGCTGACTGAGATTCCCACTCTCTTTGGCTGCCCTTAGAGTCAGTAGTGATTTTCATGTTGAGTTTGTTTGGTGTTTTTTTTAAAGGATCAGTGGTAGTCAAAGGAGCAACTGCAAGGTAACAGTGCTCAGGGTGCAGCGAAGATGCATGTGCAAGTTCTGCACTTCCCATGCCTTCCTTGAGGGCTGGATGTGAGTCAGGTCCTTACTGCAAGCCCTGTGACTGGGCACTCTCACAGATCCAACAGAAGATATGGAGGAGGAAAGCACAGATGCAGGGAAACAAAATGCCTCCTCCTGCTTCTCACAGCAGAGCTGGCCAAACCAGCATTGCCTCTTGCCTCCTGGTCTGTTCTCTGCCTTGGGCTGTGTTGCTTCTTCAGTGTTAAAGTGTCCAGCATAGACTGAAGCTCGGTATTTATCTGTGTACATTGTACGGTGTGTGTTTGTGGCAGAGGTCTGCGTTGGGCTATAGGCACTTTAGTTATTTCAGTACAGGGGTTTGTGGAATACATGGTGATAGTTCATACAATCTACCCTCTTGCTTTTTAGGCAGTACTGTAATGTTTTTTCCAACATCCAAGTCTAATAGCTGCTTAGGAATCCAAAACGTAAAGGTTGACGGTGTTTTCAATTTCCTCCATTACTTCAGACAATTGATTCCATTTTCTAGCTGAAGAAGTTGGCTTTTCATGTTTGATGAACCATGTTCCAATGTCCTTTCATTGTTTATGTTCATTAATGAACAATCCCCCCTTGCACCCTACCACCTCCCATTTGCCCATAATGTAGTGGCCATTATGTTGCTATACCAAAATCACAGACCCTTAACTGTTTTTAATAATCTGCGTGTGGTCTGACTGGCTGTTCTGTCTGTCTGGCACAAGTTTCCAAGGCTATTAAAAAGGAAAAACAGCATTGGCTTCTGTCAATGAGACTGGGGAAGATTTTCAAGGTCAAATCCTGCAGCAAACTGCTTTCTTTCACAAATGTGAGAGACTTGTAAGGACCCCATTCACGTGATAAATATTTATGATTAGGGAGGAGGAATTCAAGAGTAAGCGAAATCTTCTGACATTGACTATCGTGGGAATTTTGGGGGGAGAAAGACGGGAACAAAATTAAGGGGAAAACCTTCAGCAATTTTAATCATTTCAATTGCATTTTCTCAGCAATTTACTTTTCACTTGGGAAAAATCCTTTTCCATGGAAAATAGTGAATGGGAGGGGAATTTTTTTCCTTTCCAGCTTAAGTTCCTTATATTAAGCCTGTAAATCCTGAAGTGGGACTCTCTCAGTGCAAAGTACTGTTCCAGTAATGGATTTGCTGGCATCCCTCAAAGCTGAGGGACTATGTGAATTTGCCAATGTATGGATCTGCTTTCCTTCATTCCAGGTTTCTCAGCTGACTTGTAATTAAAATACATTGCATGGAAGGCATATATGTTTTCTTGGGGTAAACTGAGATTTTGACCCAGGGGAGGAGTAAATTCTTACTCTTTTTTCCTTTCTTCATGTAGAAGCCTAAGGAGATGGAGACCACTCCCCTTAGACTGGAACATGTTTCTTTGGCAAGAGCATTATCTTGGTTTAAGGGATGAAGTGCATTGAGTAAATATCCCTTACCCATTATCGGAGAGTTTGAACCCTGAGTATCCTAGGAGAGACTGGCCAGATCTTCTCATTAGCGGCTGGACATTTCTAGGAAAGTCTGGAAGCACGAGTCAGCGTGATTTCTATGCAATCTGATTTATCTGTGGGATTCTCACTTGTTTTTTTCCCCATCAAAACTGTTTCAGCTATTTTTAGTGGGTCCTTGTGTGACTTGGACTTTTCCTTAAAAATGAAATTCAGTAAGATTTTAAAATCTGACTATTCGAAGCTTTGAGTAGAAAACATTGTGCCCCTAACAGGGACATTCCTTTGGGGATGCTAAAGCATCCACTCAGCCATGTCTGACGGAAACAGATGGGGAAATTTCATATTCCCAAATAGTAATGTTTTCATTCTAGCTCAGTTTGACTTTATGCTCTATTTGTGCGTAATCCAAACATACTCCTGCATGGACTTAGGTTGTTAGTCTGGCTACATCCTCCAAGATGCACCTTTTGCAAAGTTTTCTGTGGGTTTTAGCAGTTATGATAGTAAGCACAAGCATCTGTGCTCCTATGACAGACAAAGCTTTCTTTGAGCTGAGGAAGGAAACTAAAGAAAAGAGAAAAAAGTAGTTTGTACACAGATATAAAAGCTTTAAAATAATTTTGTATGTAAAAGAAAAAAAATACTCCTGCTACCCCAAGAAAGTTAGCCAGAAATTCATGTATTAAAGCCCAGGAATTTCAGGTTTAGCACAACATGTAAAAGGAAAAAAATTTTGCACAATTTGAGTAGCCCACCAATGCAATCATCATGTTCCTCTGCCAAGTCCAGGGGGAGTCAGGGGACAGGGCATGCACCAGCGCCAGCAGGCTCCATAGATCCCCTTCAGACCTCCATGCTGTCCCCTGCCCCTCCTTTTTTTCACCTCCCTTCTCAGGCCACACTTCTTTTAAACCTTGTTCTTCATCTTGCTGCCTCCCTGGCCTCCTCAAACACTTCTCATGCCTTGGGTTTTGGCCATGGTGTCCAGCACTTGGAGGACCTGCATGTTATTCCAGCGACCTGAGAGTGGGGCCAAACAGAGAGACAGCAAAATCCCCAGGACAACAGAGCACTTGTATTCAGCCTCACCCCCTCCAGTTTTGTAATATTTACATGTAAAACCAAATCTTTCCAAGTGGTGCTCTCAAAATACAGAAAAATCTCTTGTGCTAAGCATCCAAAAGGTTCATCTGAGCATGGTGTGTGGCATTTAGGAGCCCCAGTGTACCACTGCTGATGACTTCTGTCCTGGGAAAAACCTAAAACACAGGTTACTTGTGTCTAAGCTGCAGAAAAAAATTCAAGTTGCCAAAAATCTAAAGGAAAAATTATGTCTTCTACTTATTTAATGATTTTTAAACAAATCAATTGCTTTGGTGAGAATAACAGCTTCAAATCTGAGAATCTTAGAATAAAGGGTTTGAAATGGGACCTGCAGTCTATCCTAGTGACAAAGTTACAGCCCCTGTCTTCTTGACACTGGCTGTGAGAGAGCTTTATAAGCCTTGGTGTTTTCCTCCTGAGTGAATGAGAGGGTGTTTTATTAGTTACAAATAGTGTTTGGCAACACTAAAGGAAATGCAGTTCAACTCTGAGTGGAGAGATTTACACAGTGACAAGGTCAATGATGTTATTTTACATTAACATTTACTTAATATCACTATTTACTTGATTAGTGCTTGCTCTATGTATCCTGGGTAGAGGAGAAATGGTAAGTACCTGCCAAGGATAGGTAAATTCTAAGCGAGACAAAGAAGAAAGGAGGGAGCGGTGTGCCGGTGCTGATGCATTGCCCCAACACTCTGCTCCACTCCTGAGAGTGGCTGGCTTCAGATGCGTCACCTTCTCCTGGCTTCTTCAAACCTGCTGCACAAGGGGAGGCAACGCGTGGTGCAGCATTTCCCGTCTGTGTCACTACCTTCTAAAGAAATACAACAAGAAGCAGGGGAATGATTTGTGAATCAGATGCACATTTTCAAATCGTGATAAATAGTCATTTATTAGGAATGTCTTTTTTACTTTTTAAATTTTTTTAGAGATTTTGCTTCTTTTAGTCTTGAGGAAAAGCAAACTTGTAGATGGCAAAGATTGCACAACGCTTCCTGTTTTCAAACAATTTAGTATATCTAGGGGAAATCACAGATATAAAACCAATGTGCTGCAATTGCTCTTGAAATGGCTCTTTTTCTCGTCCTCTCATTCAGTTTCAGAAAAGAAGTCAGATAAATAACTTGAACTGAAATAGGTTAGGATTCCCTACAAATGGCAGCTGTGCTCCATGCCCAGCTGGATGTTTGTTCTGCTGGACGACGGTCAGGATGTGGGTGAGAGCCCGGCTCTCGCTGGGGGCTGCGGGCTCCCCGGGCTGGGGGGCAGCTGGCAGAGTGCTGGCAGCACCCCGTGGGCTGTGCGCTTCAGGACCTTCCCTGTGGAAACGCCTCTGGTTGTTTGCACAAGGCCCAAATGCCAAGCGGGGGAAAGGAATGGGAAGGGAACAGCATTGTGGTATGTAGACCTGACTGCCTTAAGTCACTGTCTTGATGGAGACCTGCCAGCAGCTTCCTTCTGCTCCCAGCACCTTCTCAGCTTTGCTCCCATCTCCTCAGGGCATGTCCTGCCATTGGCAGTGGGGGACGGTGGTACCTCCCATCTGCATGTGGTGGAGCTCACGTTGAAACCACAGAAGATTGCACTGTGGGCTTTGTTTTTCAGTGCTTAGAGACCAGAGCACACACCCAGGCAATCTAGCATCAATTGTCTGTTTATTATGAGATAGATAGAAAGCCTCTTGCAGCCCTGCTCTCATAACAATTTTCCTCTAACTCTGTTTCTGCTTGATGTAAGTCCTAGACATGAAGCCTGCAACCTGAGGGCAAGCTCTGCTCTTGGGTCAGCAGCGCTGCGTGAAGACGCTGCAGCCCCACCACAGCCCAGCTATCCTGGTCTCATCTAACTACAGGTCCATGGTTAGAAAAGATGTGTCTTTGGCTTTGTGTCGTTCACCATTCACATTTTTTGGGTGATTATTCGCCATGAGGTGATTAACCTGACAGTGCTGGTGGCTGCCTGACATCAAGCAGAACAAACACACAGGGAGTTTACAATACCTGCGGTGCCGGAAGCCAGGTTCACAGTTCGCAGAAGTCAAAAACTCTCACTTTGCCAATAATTATTTCCCATTAATTTGTGTATGACACTGAAATAAAAAGAACCTTTTCCACTTTCTATTCCCTCTGAAGGAAACCGTGCTAATAATTAAGCTGTGTGCGAGGACATTTAAGGAAGAGCAGATACTGAGCTGAATTCTAAACAAAAGTGTAACGGAAAGCAAAACTGTGTTTTCTGTCTGATTTTCTCAGATGTTAGGGCCTATTTATGATCTCCCTCATGCCTCAGAAACCTCTCTGAAATCAACACATATGTGCTGTCATGCAACCTGGTTAAATTTAGCGGGGGATGAATTTTCATTTAGGACAACTGTTTGCTCAAAGCTGATATTGTTTCAGTTTCAGGAGGAGCTCTGGGTTTAGTTGTTACTAATCTGCTGCCTGGAGAGCTGCATGATCATCCAGATAACGTGTTCTGCAGGTACTCTGTGTGCACTGGCACAGAGAGCTCCCGCTGCCCCATAGCTGTGGCATCAGGGGCCAGATCCTCAGTTGTGGTGTCCAGACTGACCCCTCCCCAGAGCCAATATGGCTATGCCAGTTTGCACCAGCTCAGGGTATGATGCTGCCTGCAAGCGGCACCAGCAAGTTAAACCAAGAAGTTACCAATTTTATTTCTAAGTGGCCAAAACATGGGGTATAAGACAGGCAAAGTGCATCAGGGAGCAGGCTTTTCCTAACTTCACCACCACTGAGTGACTCCCTGTTTTCTAGAGAACAGGAGAAGTTATGTGTCCCCATCTTGCACAGTCTTCAAGCTAAAGCAGCCTTAAATTTGCCTCTTCAGCCTGCGCATGAGGAGAGGGTTCAAAAGGAGCTGAAGCAAGCGTTGCTGAGCACAGGCAGACGGCTGCTCTCACCTTTAGCACTAGGGCCGCAGCCCTGGACCTGTCCTCTGAGCCGACAGCTTTTTCTTGTTGCAAAATCCTCTGCTGCATGCATTTAATCCTGAGAAAAAGGGGCCTAATGAGAGCAGCCAAAGGGGCAGACTTTCATCAGGCATGAGGAGCAGTCTCAACCCCACCCAATGGTGCTGTGCTGGTGTATGTAGCTAAGAAACCAGCCTGTTATTTTTCTAATTTTGCATTAGGCAGTACTGATTTCACAGCTTTCATTTTTGTCGGAAAACAGTCCTTAATAAGCTGGCTGTTAGATGGGGAACCCTAACAGTGCTACCTTTCATTGAACATTACTGTTTTGGTGTATGTGGATGTGTACACACAAGAGAGAGCGTATGAATAGTTGGTAACAGCTGGAATTTAATTTAATAAATGAACACAGAAAATGCAGGGCTGACTAGTGAGGTGAATTATTGGCTTTTTCATCACCGAGATCATGAGCCGCATCCAATCCAGACCAGAGAAAGAAAAAAAACCTTTTGATTAAACGTAAGGAGTCATAAAGGAAATTTGAGTACAAGCGGCGAATTCTGTTTCACGGTTGCCACACAGAGGCTGTGGGGGGTCCCAGCTCTATTGCCAACTGCTGGTGAAATATTGGGGACCTGTGGCAATGGCCTAACTGAGTCTGGACCCGCCTTTAAAGATGCTGTCCCAATACTCTGTATTAGAAACCCGAATCTGAGACAAGCTTCTCGAGCAGTTTCCCTCATCCTGACTTACATAGCAGTAACTCCAGGAAACTGGGAGGGAGTGGGGGGAGGGAGGGAGACTTGTGAGGGTTTGAGGGGTTTTTTATTTTAAACCTAAAGTATCAGCAGACTCCTAACCAAGGCGATTGGGTTTTGTAAGTTTGAGATTAAACAGAGATGGCAATTTGGACTTACGAAGGAATTTTTTTTAAATAAGGGCATTTTCATTGTTTGCCATCATTGCTTTCCCCTAAGAGAGGATGGTGTTACCATATGTGAGAATGACTTGGTCTAGAAATCTTGCATCTGTTTTATCTACTTGCTCTTGCTGTGAACTAGTGTGTTTGATTAAAGTTTTTAAGCTGTATGCTTACTGTTGGAGCTCTTCTGTTTGAAGTGTTACGAGTCTGAAAACTTCATTGGTTACTTCAAATCTCATGTACTTAAACCCTGCAAGGAAGTTATTTTTGTTGGCCATTTCTCAAGCACCAGCAATGTGCTTCGTGATGTGTGAAATTCAAATATCGGGAAACTTTCTTTCTCAAATAATTTACGCTAGAGAAGGAACAGATTCAGTGAGACAGGGTGAAGCCCCCAGGCCTCTGTCACAAAGTCAACAGGAGATGTTTTCCTCCTCTTTAACCCAGGGTGGTTTTTTATTTCATATTAAGGCGTTTTGGAAGAAGTGATCTTCCAAAACATCAGGCTCTTGCAGGGTGTTGCGTGTATTTTAATGTCTCTGTGGTGGGAAGGGAGAGCAGCTAACAGGCAAGAGAGACCCTGGCTTGGTGCAGTTTGGGGGCTCGGAGGACTGAAGCCTCAGTAGCCCCGGCTCCACGTTGCCCTTGTGCCACGTGGGTGCTGAGCACTGCCCCTGCAACGAGGTAGCGTTTGCACTAACTCTGCAGTGGCGTCTGCAGCTACTCATGGCACAGATGACAGGTTAGGTCTGCTTCAAGTGTCCCAGAAGTCCCTGGACTTGTCACTTCTCCAAGTTTAAAGATATACTTGAAGATTCTAAAAATATTGCGTCTTCCCACAAAAAAGTAATAAATTGAAAACTGTTAAGATTCGTTAAGGGCACTCACCCTGACCATGCCTAAAATCAAGGGAGTGTCCACTTAAGACGGTACATATTCTTCCTATTTTAACCCACACAAATCGCACTTAAAACTTCCTCTGACAGACACTGTCTCTATAAATAAGTCCCCGTCACCTCCCCCGGGTACAATAACACAGTATACTAGAGGTGTCAAACATACGGCCCATAGGCCAGATCAGCCCACATATGTACTCAGAACTGACAGAATCTAATCTTTCATCTGAAGAAAACGAAGTCTCTAGACCTCAGAGTTTAAAAAAAAAAAAAGAGAAGAAAAAAAAAAGGCTTCGGCAAGAGTTGAAACTAAGGAATTCAGTAACATCTGCTTGAATCCGCGGGCAGCCAGACGTGGGGATGGAGGGCAGGAATTTGTTGTTGACTTCATCAGGATGTCGATGCTTTGGGAGGGTTATCAAGCCCCACATTTCTTTCTCTGGCTGAGAAACCATAGTTCAGTTTAACACCCTGAAGAAAACATTAATGTTCATTTACGGCTAGTTAACTGCTTGTTATATATCTTTTGCCAACACAATTATTGAAAATAATTTCCCTCTATGATGCTTATTCCTCCTTTTCCTTTTGCACTCCAATGAATCTGCAGCTCTTCTGGCTTCATTTTGCTGGGCTAAACTGTCCAAGATCCTCAGATTGCACTTCCTTGGTCACCCTAAGAGCCTTTCTCTCTACTAGTTTCATCTTTCCCTGAACATGGGTGGTGATACGAGTTTGCCATGTTCCTGGTGAGGTCTTTTGGCCTTGAACAGGGCTCTTACTGCTACCTTATCTTGGAGGGAATTACCTTGCCTCACCTGCCACAGCAGACTCCTGCATTTCTCCAGACCAGGTCCTGCACTTGGGTCACAACAACCCCGTGCAACACTACAGGCTTGGGGACAAGTGGCTGGAAAGCTCCCCCGCAGAAAAGGACCTGGGGGTGTTGATTGACAGCCGGCTGAATACGAGCCAGCAGTGTGCCCAGGTGGCCAAGAAGGCCAACGGCATCCTGGCCTGTATCAGAAATGGTGTGGCCAGCAGGAGTAGGGACGTGATCATGGCCCTGTACTCGGCGCTGGTGAGGCTGCACCTCGAATACTGTGTTCAGTTTTGGGCCCCTCACTACAAGAAGGACATTGAGGTGCGGGAGTGTGTCCAGAGAAGGGCGACAAAGCTGGTGAGGGGTCTGGAACACAAGTCTGATGAGGAGTGGCTGAGGGAACTGGGGTTGTTCAGTCTGGAGAAGAGGAGGCTGAGGGGAGACCTCATCGCTCTCTACAACTACCTGAAAGGGGGTTGCAGAGAGGTGGGTGTTGGTCTCTTCTCCCAAGTGACTAGCGACAGGACAAGAGGAAATGGCCTCAAGTTGCGCCAGGGGAGGTCCAGGCTGGATATTAGGAAAAATTTCTTTACTGAGAGAGTGGTGAAGCATTGGAACAGGCTGCCCAGGGAGGTGGTGGAGTCACCCTCCCTGGAGGTGTTCAGGGAACATGTGGATGTGGCTTTGCGGGACATGGTTTAGTGGGCATGGTGGTGTTGGGTTGATGGTTGGACTTGATGATCTTACAGGTCTTTTCCAACCTTAATGATTCTGTGATTCTGTGACTGTGTGATATGCTAGTGATACACGCTTGTTCTGTGACCAGCCGATACCTCCAAGTTCTTCTCATGTGCTGTCATTCTCAGCTGATGAGCTCCCAGGGCACAGCAGCGATGCTGCTATGAGTCTTTACAGCTTAAGGTTGGGCATGTTGTGCTATTGAATCCCACCCCATTTCTGTCACTCCAGTCATCCAGCTCTTCCAGTTCTCCTCCTCTGGACCAGAAATATCCACCCTATGCACTCTTTTTCTCCATCTTTGTTGTGTTGATCCATCCATTTAAATCATTCATAAAATAAGAACACTTGTTAAAAAAGGATGTTTAGAATTTTTTATGTCAGGTTTTTAAATACAGATTTTTTTGACTATTACTTATTTCATTTTGTAACAAAAAAAACCCAGTAGTGGAAAATGGAATTTTTTTCTCTTGTAAAATTATTTTGGGTTTGTTATTTTGAAGGGTTGCCATTTTGACCTAGAAAAATACAGTATGGATATTACTTTGATAAAATGCAGTGGTTCCCCTTGTGCCCCAGCTAGCTTGGGAGAAATCCCTTTATCCGGGGCCCGAGACACCACTGAGACTTGCACTGCCCCATAGCACATTCATCTGAAGTGGCAGCGGTACCAAGAAGCCAAAGTTTTAAGTTCTGCTCCTTGCCCCAGTGAAGTCTTTGTTTTCCCTGACTTGGTCACAGGAAATTCAGGTAGGTACAAATAATGCTCTTACCTAAACAACACTGTTGGCCTCTGGTGACTAAGGGCTTTACCAGTAATGTTGTAAATGCACTAAGATATCTCCTCCTACAAGAGATATTTGTGAGACTGTGGGAATCTAATTTTTTCCTGATCAGGTCTCGAAGCCAGCTAAAGGGACTCCTCCTGCCTTCTTCCTTTCATGTACAAAATGGTTTTAGCTGCTCAGTGCTCTGAATTCCTTATTCAGTAGTGAGGGAGTTACACCATGCTTCATCAACTATCTGGAGGGACTTTTATAGCATTTAAGGACTGCTTCTGTTTGTGTAAGTGGTATATTCCCAGGCACGGCCATTTAGGGCGCATGTAACCTTTTTGGCCATAAACCAGGAGAATCTTATTGGAGCGAAACTGGAAACCATCACACCCACACTGAAAACACCATCATAAAGTATTGAAAGGAAAGTGAAGGTTGGGACCCTTACTGTTCATTCTCATTTAGGAGACAGAGGCATTCAGCATTGCCTCACTCAAAACTTTACCAGCAGAAAAATCATCAAGATAGATCTGTTTTCAACCACAACGCTCAAGTTGTTTTTCATTTTTTAAGTTAGGTTATTTCTACAATGAGACTTTTGCACGAGGCATAGAGCACAGGCCAATATACCATATTCGTCAGGGCTGGGAAAACCAAAATGACTTTATTTTTGACCCTTGAAAGTTTCTGATATCTCCATTTGGTTTGGATTTTCCCAATCTCCAACATGATGCTGTAGCTGAGTAGAGCATATGGTCCTAATAGATATTCAGTCCAGATGTTAGTTGTCTAATATGTATCCTGAACGGCTGTGCCGAGCAGCATATAAGAAAAGCTGGTGGAGCAGTTAAATAAGGAACATGCACATTCCAGTATTCTCACCAGTTTACGAAAGTTTAGAGTTCCAGATTGCAATACCTCCGGTTCTGTCACTTTGAATTTCTGGGAAATGTTAAGAGCATGAAGCTTGCTGTACATGCTAAAAGCAGACGGGGAACAGGCCCACCTGAAACCTGAGCACAAATGTGAGGCTGCAAGTTGCAGTGCGTCCTGGCTTGTGCGGGTGGCGAGCACTGCCCTCTGCTCCACGCTTGACGTGAGAAGTGCTCAGATGCTTGTGGTCTCCTGGTGCAACCGAAGGTTGGATAGCAGCTCGCTGTCCAGACAGTCTTGGAAAGGGGGTTAGTCTGAGAGAAAACGTCGTGCTTAGTGAGGGAGGAGAAAATTTCTTCCTGCACCTTTTGAACCCACAGGCTGGTCTCTGCTAAGCTTGAGCAGTGGCTATGAATGGTAAAGATTTTAATTCTGGCAGACTACGTTAAACTGGTGATGGACAAAGAGAAAGAGCATTAACCCCGCTGCTGAGGGAAGGACTGCTCTCCGAGTGGCAGCCTGAATGCCCCCCACCAGTGGGAAGAGTTTCAGTCGGAGCTTGCATACTGCTCGGCACAAGAAAATCCCACCACAAATTACAAAGCCAAGGAAGCCTTCATGTTTTCCCTGCTGCTCGGAGAGCTATTTATATTTTAGTGTTTGACATAGCACGTAAGCTGAGAACAGACCTGCTTTTCTTCTCCCATACTGTGTCCTCTTCTTGATGAGGTGATGCTGGGGCTTCTGGGGAGTCCCATGCTGCTGGTTACTGGCGTAAGAGGAGACTTGTGAGCAGGGCTTGTGCACAGCTGAATACAGCCAAACTGGTTCACAGCAACTCGAAGTAGTCTGAGACATCTGGCATGTCCTTCTTTCCCTTTTCTTTGGCTAGAGCTGAGGGAATGATAAATCTGTGTGATGCTTAACTATTCTTTAGTTGTCTGGGTTAGATTTTAATTCAAGAATAGGGACAGGACTACATCCTCTGGGTTTCTTTAAAAAAACAAAAGGTCAAAAAAACCCCTCTCTCCTTATCCTTTCTGTTCATCAGGAAGATTCACTCCCTGTAACAACCCCCCATAAACTGTGACCAGATGAGGGTCCTGACCTTACTCCCTGAGTCCTCTCAGCTCAAACCTTGTTCTGATTTCCATGGAAGTAGGACCCTACATCAGGAGATAAAGCAAATTGCTTTATAGTTTTAACCTGCGAGTGCAACTTACTCAGCAAGGAAATTAGCAGCTTCAAACACATGCACAGGTACATACAAACTCTCTTATTACTCAAGGAAACCTGAAAGTAGTTTCAGAGCTACAAGTTTATTGACTGGGAAGTCAATAAAAAGGATTAGCTTTTAAGATTAACAGTAAAACTTGATTGCTGCTTTCAGCAGCTAACCTAATAATTTCAGGAACAGAGACTCTCGGAGCTGTAGATCACATACAAAAACTTGGTGAACATCTTTGAAAAGGAATGTTTTTTATGCATGGATGGAAATAATTTAAGCCACATAAAGCAGCCTAGATATGCTCTACTATGTGTGGTTTTTGTCTTTGTCAAATAGAGAAAAGAAGACTTTGACCTTTTTAGGAACAAAAGGAGAGGGTTTTCTTTATGAGAAGTACTCTTTAGTGATTAAGTACAAGTGTCTCATTGTGTTAATTCTCAAGGTCTATGCTTATTAATGTTCAATTGTTGATTAAAGGCATTGTCTGCAATTAATGCCTCTCACTGATGTTTACACGTGATGATGATGATATTTCATCAGAAAAGGTAATAGTGTTAATAAGTCTCAGCCCTGAGAAGTAAGCAGAGGGTAAGTGCCACACAGAGGCCGTCGATCACATACACATGCTATTGGGTACTAAGCTAGACTCTTGCATATCATCCCTGTGCTTGCTCACAAAGGCTTTGCCTGCTCTGCAGATAGGCAGGTTTCTGCTTTTGGATTAGCCTAGGGAAGCGATGGAAGGGATGCAACAGGGAACATGACTACAGAGCTGACTGCGTCCCAATAGCAATCGTCGGATGTAGGACTTCTGGGGTGAACACCATGGTTGCCTGTGCTGAAAAACACATGAGCAGCTCTCTGAATTCCTCTCAGTGTCCTTTAGAAGAATGTATTTTCCTTTTCTTCCAGGCTTTCACAGTTCTGCCTCACCACCTTTGGAAGACTTTTTAAGATATGTGGTAGTTTGAGGCAGTACTGTCCCTCTGCATGCTTGTGTTTCAACCTGTAGTGTAGCTGTGCATCTTTCCTGTATTGTGTTAACAACTTGACTGTGGATCCCTGAATGCTGAAGGGAATTTGCACTTCTCAGCTCCCTCAGCCTCAAGGGAAATCGTGGGTTTTAGGCAAAGCTCTCCAAAAACCTCCCATAAGAGTGATGCAAAACAGGGTTTGAGTTCTCTCTTTTGAGATCAGTAGCTGCCACTTGGCTGGATGAGATGCAAAAAATGTCTACTTTACCAACTGTCAAAGCAGTTACAGTCAAAGGCAGGAAGTGCATATTCAGCAAAATAGAGAGTTGTCTTCGACATCTCCTTGGAGGAAAGGTGTTTAAAAGGGAAAAATAAAAAGAAAATAGAAAAGAAATTGTAACTGGGGAAAAATAATTCCAGTGCCTATAGCGTAATAGCTATATGTGCATGTATTGTATTTTACTATTAGTTTGTTACTCAGTGTTGTACCTGAAGCAAATCCTGACTTTAAGAGAGCTAAGTAATTCTAGTGACCTGGCCCTAGCTCCCAGGCTTAAACTTGTGCCAGGACTAATCCCTGTCAGTTCAGAGAGAGTCTGCCTGCTTCCCTCTCTGGGGATCAAGTTGCTCCCTTTTAAGGCTAAACTCCAGTATTGGTCCTATGTGGAGTATGGAGCTGATCAGAAACCTGTAAAAGTCATGTGTTGTTCCCAAAGGAGGTTTGAACTCTACACAGCATTTGTAGGATGAAGCAGATCCCTCCTGCTAACTCTGGAACCCACTTTTACTTCTCAAGTTTCGCAAACAAATAATTGTGCAAGAGTTAGTGGGCAAGAGGATGCCCCATAACAACTGGAAACCCCACGGGGATGAGAGAACAGGAGGTAAGTGTGATGAGAGAGAGAGCCTGGGCACAAACTGAACATTTGTTGCGTTAGATGGAGCTCAGCTCCACTGGGAATTTTAAGTGGCCTTGCACAGGGAGTAGTTGAAGGGGCTGAAGGCAGAGCAAGCAGGATTAGTGGAACAGAGCCTCTGTCCCTGTGAAGAACCTTCTCATCCACCTGCACAGGTGCTCTGTGGAAAGCCATTTACATCACTAAGAATCACACCTCTCTGAGGGCAATTTAATATCCAAAGCTCTTGTTCACCTGAAAATAGACCTTGAAAGGTCCACTGCAAGGTGGATCTCTCCCTTGGTAGAAAAGGATCCTTAGAAAATAATACTGAAAGCATAGTACTTTTTCAGTCAGTCCCCAGTTCAGGTTCCCCAGTCAAGGCACTTTCACATCTCTGGCTCAGATTTGTCCAACCACAGATGAGTTTAAATGCTCCAGGATTCAAGTGTTTAGATAATCTTCAAATGTTGCAAGTTCTCCATGAGTAATTAAGCTGATCATTCTGGGATTACATAGCCTGTACCTATGGGAAGTGTGATGCCATGCTTCCACCTAGGAAAAGAAAAGCTTTTGCCCTCCTGCCAATCAAGTTGCCAACATACCACTCTGCACAAAGCTGTGGCCAGCTCTGAGCCATTACAGGTGGGCTCCACAGAAGTTTTCTGCCTTCATTCTTAATAGGTCTGCAGGAGGAAGGAAGGAAATAGTTTCAAACAACTTTCACTTTTGCTTCTCCTGAACTTACCACTGAGATGCCAGCGGAAGGCACTTTCATGAGTTATAAGTATTGAACCCTCATTTCTCACTGGGTGACAAATGGAGGTTTCCAGCTCCACATTGACAGATTAGTCATTGTCAACACAAACAGAGCTCCGCTTTCCTGGGTAACCTGTGTCAAAAGAAGCAGGACATCATCAGCCTCATGTCTTTAGAAGTCTTGCCCTGTTTAGACATTCTTAGGGTACTAAGTCTGGCTTTGAGGTGACCCTTTCAGTGTCTCTATTTTCTTTGATTTGACCCACCTCATTTGTGGTGTTCTGGATTCAGTCAGGTTTCTAGTTTATTGACAGGAAGGTGCTCTTCGGAGGCTTCATCCACGGCTCAGCTCAGTCAGTAAAAGGGCCCTTGTTGACTTCAGTAGATGTTGGATGAGATCTTGAGCGCCTTTTGCTCCATTATCTTTGGCGTCTAATGCATAGGGAGCACAGCTTGCAGGCATTCCAGAGCTTCTGAATTTGCCCAGCATCTGCATTCCAGATAACCAAGATGCTTACTTCTGAAAAAAAATAAAAATGGTGCCTATAAACCATCCTGGAAGTTTACATTACATCAAAGTTCAGAAGAATGCATAACCATTTCATTCTGCTTCCAGTCTTTCGTGCACAGTTCTAGGTTATCCTTTCTATTTTAGGAAAACCTTTAAACATGATTTGGGGTGACATAAAACAACCTCGCTGACAGTGTGACAAAGATAGTGTGCCCTTTCAGAAAAATCATTGTGTCTATTTAAATAGTAGGCTTCAGCTTGTTGGTGAAAAATGTGTCTCGCACAGCTTTTTTTTTTTTTTTTCCTTGTTGTGGGAAAATACAGTACAGATTTTGAAGTTTAAAAAAGTCTGGCAAATTAAAAATTAGGATAATAATTCATGGGAGTAATAAAGTATCAGACTTTTATTGCACTATTGAGAAGGGCATTAAAAAGCATCTGGGAACTTGAGGTTTGGAAAGACGGGCTTTGAAAGACTTGGTGGGTTAAATATTAATGTAGAAAATATGGCATCTGTAAATGCCTGGAAATATGCTAATAGGGATTGATTCAGCAAAGGATCAAGCATTTCTTCGGGGTGCTGAGTGCCTCCAGGAACTCCTGCTGACAAATGGAGATGAGGGACTGCAATATCTCCTGAAAGCCGATGGTACCTGAGAGAGGTGTGCTGATAATGAACATCCCAAGGGCATTTGGTGTCAGCTGGGCCAGCCAAGGGAGACATGGCAAAGTGAGAGTCACCCACAAAGCCGAGGTGTCCCAGTGCAGCATTTTCCCAGGCCAGCCTGGGCCCCAGGCAGCCAGGAGCAAACGGCAAAGCCACCCCACATAGCACCAGCCAGCATGGGGCTGTGGGGCAGGTTGCTCAGGAAGCTGGGCTGAGGGAGGAAACAAAGGCTGTGTATCTCCCAGTACCCGTGGTCCGGTACCCTCCGCCGCCAGGCTGGAGGCAAAACCACCCCTGTTATCTCCAGTAAGCTGCAGGAACACTGGCCAGAAAAGCTGCTGTCCTCCAGCATGGTGGGGGTGTGAGACCTTTTTTCCTGGAGCCAGCAGGGCTGGAGAAGGAGACCCTCACATTCTCCCCGTGTCCTCTAACTCTGGGTAGCAGCTACAGTTATCCTGCCATAAAGTCTTTTTCTCTTTTTACCTTAATTCTAGTCACATTTTTCAGTCTCCTATTTGTTTAGATGCAATGGTCTCAGGGGAACTGAAGTCTTCACTCATCAGCCTTTTATTGTTCATGCTGAGAAAACTAGCCCTTGTTAGCAGTGGAAACCTCTGGAGGCATGTGCTTTTCGTGGTGTTTTTCAACACGGAGAACCGGTCTGTGTGACTTACTATCCTTCTGAAGATGTTATGAGTGCGAGAGAGACTGGTGAACTGGAACAAGCCACCTTTCTGCTTCAGCCACCGCTCTGCTTCAGCCACCGCTTCCCACCTGCAATGGGCTGCCCTGGCTTCTCGCCTGGCTCCAGCAGCAGCAGGTTGCCAACCCAGTGATGAGGGCTGCACTCTGCTCTTGAAAGACCTTGGTTTTATTTACATTATCATTTTTAAAACCTTTCTCTCTCTCTCTCCATACTCCAACATGGTCTTTAGATTGCTGGAGGAGTTACTGTACCATGTGCTCCACATCGTCTAGGTGCAGCAGCAGAGCTGTGATGGTGCACAGGCGTGATGGGTCCTCAGGCTCCGTTGGCCACCACGGAGCCATCAGGGAGTGAGGTGCCATCCCTCGCTCAGCCATCCAGGGGTGCCAGCACTGTCAGTGCAAGGTGCTGGGGAAGCCTTGGCCGTACCGTGGGTCTTTGTTAGCACTTGTCACAGAGTGGAGCTGCGAGGGGGCAGTGTATTGCATTTCCTGAGACAGAACAAATACGTCTCAGCTTTCTGGCATTGATTTTTGACAAAGGATTCAAGAAGCTGCAGCTGTGCTGGCTTCCTTGTCCCCTCCCCCGCTTTATTACAATGCGTGTTGTTCTGAAATACTCAATTCAGCTATAAACAATCTACTCTATCAACAACATGCTTTTGCACTTTTTGAAATGGTGCTTTGAGGCAGATAAATGCAAGTAAGTATGGCAGCTTGCCAGTAAAAATCCTGCAAACTGTATCATCACAGGGGCACTGACTAAGACAGCACATTATTTTATTTACTGTGGAAACTGAAAATCCATTTCTGCCCATACAATAGCTGTTTATTTCATCTTTGCTTGATGTTTGTTCTAATCTTTCTTGACACTTCTAGATAGTAATGGTTCACAAGCTGTTCAGATCAGTGCTCGCAGGGCTCCATCAGCCAGCACTTCTTTCTGGTTTTAGAAGTCCAGCACCCTCTTTGCTGGTGTGTGCCCTCTGGCCAATGGCAAGGGAACCTGCCCAAGCCCTGGATACAGGCAAAGTGCTGGGGAGGTCCTGCAGCTCCCTGCGTCTGTCCCCTGGGTTAAATTAGCACGTTCACCTCTACCAGCCAAGACGTACACAGAAGCCCGTATTGTGAATGTGTTGCAGTGGGCTGACCCAGACAAAGGAGCTCCCAGGTTTTGAGTTTTTCTTTCTAGACGCTCAGCCCATCAGATGTTTCCATTGCTAGCTGTCTAAATTATACCATGCATCCCATACTACATAAAACTGATTTTGAAATGCAGAAAGATGAGGCGACAGGGTGACTAGTGCATTCCTGCTAAGGCCTGCTGGATTCGGCCTGGCCCTGGTGATTTCTTAATCTGGGCAATGTGTCCTCTGATGGCGTGATGGCCTGTTCCCCAGCTCCCGCTCTGGTGGAGCAGCTCCTCCGGCACCACTCATCACAATGGCTTGGAGACAGGAGAAAAGCAGGCTGGGGAAGAATGTTGAAACCATTTCAAAAACCTCTGGAGAGAAAATGAGTAATATTTTGTTTTCCTGAATGGTTTCACTGAAATTTAGGGAAAATAATTGCAGTTGAAAGATCTCAGTTTTTGTTGTTCTGTTCTTTCTTTATTATTTGTTTTCGTGTGTTTCTTTTTGAATATACTTCCTCCTACTCCTCTCTGGCCTCTCCTTTGTTACCCCTTATCCCGTACCCCACCACAGAAAGGTGCAGAGATGGTGGAAGAGAAAGAAAAAATATAATAAAGAAAAGATAAAGAGCATTTCCAAATTTTGTTTTCCAGATCCAGTGAAAACAGTTTTTTGTTAACTTTCAGATCTTAATGATAGCCTTTTATGATCAAAAATCAGCTGAAAGTCATTCTAAGCAGCTGTGTTTAACTCCTGTTTGGTTACCTAGCTATTTCTGGGGAATCCCATTTTATCCTTTGACATAGAGGGCCTACCACATTCATTTTGCTCTGCGGAGTTCTCCCTTCTGCTTATCCTTTATAACCCATCATGCTGAACAGTCAGGAAACTCATGAAAAGCCTTTTGATACTGTTTTGTTGGCCATCTTATGCTGAACTTACCCCTTTCATAAGTTTATCCAGAGTACAGTCTCTTCCTCTGTCCTCTTCTTGACTTTGAGGGTGTTTGTTAAAGTATAATGATTTTTTGTGCATGAATATGTTCTTTTTGATGATACTGTATGATTCTGTATATTCTACATTCATGGTTACTTAAGAAAAAACACTTGTATGGAAAGAGATGCACCGGGGGTCAAATAGCAGCCAAAGCATCTCTGTATACCAAAGCAGGGGAAGGAAATACAGAACTTTGTGATAACTGGAAAATCTACTGAATAAACAAAACAAAACACTTTCAAAGCCACTATCCATGGCCCACAGACGGCACCTCCTTGGCACTTACAGTAAAGAAGGTGATTGCTCAGGACAGCTGAGATTCACAAATAGAGAGGCTGGTAACAGTCCTGTTGTGCAAATGTGCAACTGGCAGTGGAAAGGCAAAAAAGCTCTGTATGGCATGAGACTGGGTAGTTGGGCTGGTGAGAAGGACAGCCTCTAGCAGAAGAGGGATGGCTGAAGATGAGTGTTTGGAGGGAGAGGTTCCTCTAAATCTATGGATTCGGCTCTGCTTTTACATGTTTATTCTAAGTTCTGAGCAAAAATTGGTAATGCAATTTTCCGTTTGAGAATAACTTGCAAGCTGAACATGCAGGATTGCTGAGCACTTTCAAATGGGTGTCAGGCAGATAGGTGGGTGTTGTTCTTCATTCTGCCAAATTCAGGATATACCTGAGTGCCTGCATTTCTGTCTGTTTTATCTTACCTTGAATCTATTAAAAATAAACTAGAACTGACAATTACACACATGCATTGTACATTTGAGATCCACAGGCATACTTGCAAAACAGGCTAGGGGACTGAAATGCATGTCTTTGATAAATTTTAGTGATAAAGTGATTACTCAGCCTTGCAGTGCTCACCTATAAATACCAGCCGTACTCCATATTGGTGGCCCTTCTTGTTTTTATTTCACAAAACATTTATTAATCTCTTTTCTCAGTCCATCACACTTCAGAGCTAAAAGAAATGGCCCTTCCTTTCTGCACAAATGTTTTCCTGGAGCGTACCTGATGGTAAAAGGTATGTGCAATATTTTGGGTATACTAATTTGTGAAAAATTGTGAATCACTGAAACGTCCCCAAAGGAAACTCCAGGCGTAGAAGGGGTACGTTTCAGACTAGAGGGGCAACTCTTCAGCTAATGCAGTACAGTAGGCTGTATAGGATAGTCTGGAGAGTCTGCCCATCCTGGGTGCTTGCTGGGGGTGGCAGCAAAGTAAAGCAAAAAATCTCAGCAAATGGAGGAGTTCACTTTTAATATTAGTTGACCCGAGAAACCCAGCAGAAAGGGGAGACACACTGAACATTTCCCCTCTCATAACTGTAATGGGGGAGAAGAAGCGAGGCCAAAATGCCATCCTATGAAGACACTGCTGGTAGCTGCCTTGGTACAGTGGTGCTGCACTGTGCTGGGTGGGTGACATGGCCCACAGCAAAGGCATAAAAAGTTAAACTCCTACAGGGTCTTCTTTCTCCTGTGCAGGAGCCAGGGATGTCAGCAAATTTATACCAGACTAGCAAGAGTGGGGGCTTCAAAGTTTTGACTGAATGTGTAGTTTAAATCAGTACATCCTTTGCAGATAAACACAGTCTTAGCCCTTGGAAACCTGTGCTGGTTAAAACCCAAAGTAGACAGGTTTACCCTCTTAAGACTAATAATCCAGGGCCTAGTCATTGAACAAGTTTATTCTAAAATGACTGGTAACAGTTTGACCACTACAGAGCTGGGGTAAAGCTATTGTGTACACACATCTGTTTTAATGGCAAATACAAAATAATGGCATGAAGGTCTCTTGGTGAGCACAGGTTCTCTTGTTCCTGAAGCAATACAAGCTATGCCAGGCAAATATCAGCTTGGAAGGAGGAGTCATTCGGGGGGCAGTTCCCACCTAGACGAGGTTCACACCGCTCTGGCATGGGGAATGATTGTTTCTGACCTGCGTGACACATGAGTGGGTTCCAAGCTGGGGGGAAGCAGACAGGAGGGGCTAGGATAAAAGTATTAAGGAAATCCCACTAAAAATGCCCCATGGCCAGGAATGCCTTTGCTTGTTTTCTTACTGAAAAACAAATGTTTTAGAAGATGTTTCTTCTGGCCTTATATACCAGATATAACCGCATTTTATCCTCTCAATACTGATGGGATTCCCAGCTCCTTCCAGAGGCTCAGAGAGCTTCCAAGGCAATGTGATTCTTAAAGGGACACAGAAATAGCAAAAAAGCAGTGGACGTTGCAAGGTGTCAGTGTGAGCAGCAAATCAACATCACCTCTGCTCTTATAGAGTATCCCATGTCCCTTTGGGTCAGAGCTGGTGAATGGCTACTGCCCATCTTTCTGTGTTCAAATATGCAGGAAACCACTGTCAGAATCTCCTGTAATGAAATGTCCGTTTGATCCCGCTCCCTTTCTTTTCTGTTTGCTTTCCATTTTCCTATTGCTTCTATCTTGTCCATAATGTTCAATGCCTTATTAAGCAGCATCAATTCTATCAAACTACGTATCCTCTGTCTCTCAGTTCCTGCATCCCTTGAGAAGTGCTGTCGTGTTGCATGTTGTGTGCGGCCGTCCCGATGCAGGTGGAGGGATCCCTTTCACAGCTCCCTTCAGTCCTTTGCCCCTCAGGAGGGATTCAAGCCCTCACTGGTACCAATTCTGCCCTAAAACCTGTCGGTGCTGATTTATGAGGGAAGCGAGGCCGTGGTGTGGGCAGGGAGAAGAGGCAGAGCAGTCGCACGCAGCATGCGCTCCACTGAAGCCTTCCTCCTCTCAGCCAGCCCAGGGGAAGCGCAGGGGACACTTCTGTCCTGAGCCGTGCTCACAGCGCTCCCCTTCAGCCCAGCCACCTGCACGTACCCTGGGGGAGCGCGGGGGCTCGAAGTGCTCGTGATCCTGACCGGTCCCTCTCAGCCAGGACATGCCTGCTCACCCTGCCTGCTTGTAAGGTGAGACCTTACCCCTGTAAAATAAGAGGTCTCTCAAAGAGTTGGGACCAGTGCTGCAGCTTCACTGCATAGTCGTGCTCTTAGGAGAGGTATCACCCATTGATGGGGTGACGTAAGGGGTATGCTCTGGGTGCCGTTGGACCCAAAAGAGGACATCTGACATCCCTTTGAGAGAATGCTAGTCAGTGGTACTAGTTATTTTAAATCGGGGACCCAGAAAGAAGTTTTCTTGGGGAAATCAGGGACCCAGGAAGAAGTTTTCTTGGGGAAAGCAAAGTAAATTTAACCCAGCTGGCCCCCATTCCTCCAAAGAGTGATTGCTGCCTCTGCCTGCAGAGGGAATTTGCTACTAAACAAAAAAAAGAAGTGGGATTTTCCATGCCATAGATACCAAATGTAACTGCTGGGGGAGAAAGCAGGTGGAGAGATTAGACATGCCTGATGCTGACAGAAAGCATGTTTGTGACTAATACATTGGAGAAATTGTTCAGGAACAATTCAGCCATGTGAAAATGCAATCCTTGTAATATTGCCAAGGTCAGACAAACCTAAGGAGATCCGCTGAGTAAGTGCTGGTCCTGAAAAGCCATCTAGAGGCAGCGCGATTGTGTTACCGAGGCAGTTTTCCATTAGGGTCCCGTAGGGGCAGAGACAGGGAGAGGAGCTCCTGCTGCTTTTCTCTGTTCTTGCTGCTCACAAGGAAAATTCTTATATCGAGATCCAACCTGCTCAAGCCCACCTGGCTGTTGGCTCTTTAATCACTTCCAAGTTGAGTCTAAAAAATTACACTGGTCCAGAAAGGTTTATGAAACCTGTGGGAGGGAGTTGAGTATCCTGTGGGTCCCCTTTCCATGCTGTCTTCTTTCCCTTTTGCTCTGTTCTGAAAATGATAAGGTTTAATACTCTGTTTCCTTCCTTCTCGTCAGGGCCAGCTTGGGAAAGAGAGGGAATGATGACTCTTCCTACCTGAAAACTTGTCCCTGCTGGGGAAGTCCCTCTGCAAATCCAGAAGAGTTACCTGAGTAGTTTGGGGTGATCTGGGCTGCACCAGGTGCTGGGAAGAGGGCAGATGCTTTTACAGAAGAATGACAGCCATACAGGTAGGAAAATTGCTCCTCTGAAGACCTCTCTTTCACTTCCCTAAAGTTTTAACATAAAAGACCAGTCCCGTATCTCCTGGTAGATTTGGGCTGAAGGGAAGTGGTAGCCAGATGCTCTTCCCAGGCAACTAAGAAATGCCGTGGGTTAGATCTCTGTCATGCCCTGGCCAAGTGAGCTATGCACAGACAAGCAACTGGCCTCAGGCCTGTAGCAGGGAGGCATGGAAAAGGCAAATAGTTTTGGGTTGTTGCAGGCAATTTTCACAGTGCCAGCTTGGCACTCCATCGCTCTCTTGATAGCACCCATGGAGACATTTGCAGGGAGAGCAGCTCTGGAGATTGTCTAAGGCTCTGTGAAGGAAGGAAAAAAAGATGAACTCGCAAAAAGTTAATTAAAAGTCTTCTGATTATGAGGTAGAATTTAATACTTTAAAAAATGCAGTGTGACACAGTGCAGCACTGCAGCTGAATTAATCATGAATGAGGATAGTAATTTTTAATTTTTGTGTGCATGAGAAAAACACTCAACAGATTTGACAATTAGAGCAGGGTAACAGCATTGCATGGCACAATGTGAAGTAGTTTTTCCCAGTGGTTTTTGGGAGGGAGCTAAACAGATGTGCTCAAATATTTACAAGTGCACAATATTCACATGCTTTTCAAATGCTGACCCTGCTGATTCGCAAAAGTCTGCTTCAATCTGGAGACCAGCTACTGCGGTGACACAGGCTATTTATCATAGGTAACACAGCGGCACTACCGCCAGCTCCCAGTGTACCTGTGTGCGCAGTTATCTCCTACTCTACTACCTCAGCAACTCACCTGTATCACCAGTTTGTCCCACCGCAGTCCTGGCAGCAAACTGGGCCCTGCTGGCTCAGCCCCAGCCTGTGGGGTAGGAGGCGATCCTGTGCCACAGCACACCAAAGAGAAGCAGGTTTGATTTCAGCCACAGCAATAAAAATCAGAGTAGTTCAGCTGAAGTGACACGAGGGCAAAGCAGTCATGTAGGGGTCTGATATTACATGTTTACACTGTGTAATTCAACAGGGTGAGCCATCAATTATCTGCATCAAAGTGACCACCCAGAGACCCAGTGTATTTGGCCTCGTCTGTCACTTAGCTGTCCCCTGTCACGCTTCAATTAAGAGCTGAGAATGCCAGCTAACATTGTCCATATCAACAGCAGCGCAGGGTGTTTCATTGCCATGTTTTCCTCAAAAGGAGCCCAAAGAAAAGTCAGGTTTGTTCAGCACAAGCTGCAGTTGGGGAGGATTCAGGTAAGCCAGATGGCAATGTCAGTGATGGATGGTACAGATACCGCAGGGCTATGCCTGAATATCCTAACTGGGAAAGCTGAGCTGCACTGTACCTCACTGAAATGTTGACTGTTGCAGCAGTTGCTTTACACTGTTCAATTGGCTGTGTAATTGCTTTCACAAATTAAACAGAAACAATGGTGAAAATATGTAAAATGTCACCTGGACTGAATTGTGGTTCAGATCCCCAGTGACAATGAGTTTGGCAGCCTCCCCTCACTGCTTATCTGCTCGATTTCAGCCTGAACGCCTGTCTGCTCACAAGCCCAGGTTGGTGTTGCAGGTCAGGCTTTAGATGTGGTATGGGTGCTGCTGTGTGAGAAGCCCTGCTTACCTGGCCTAAGCCAGGGTAATTAGCGCCCCATTTTTTGCAAGCCATCCCACTCGTTCCATGCCTTGTATACTCTTTGGTTTGCTGTGCCTGCTCTCCTGGGTTTCTTTACTTTGAAGGGTAAACATGCAATGCTGCACTTTCTTCTTGAGCTCACATTTCTTTTCCTTTAGCATTTAGCCCTGTAAACATGGTAGTCGTTCGTTTAGTGAAGGCAACCGAGGGAATGAGAAGGGGGCAGATCATCCAGTTGCAAGCTTACAAATCAACAGGTCCCATCCGGGCTGACGTCTCCTCTACAAGCTCAGTGGCACAGACAGCAGTGAGTCAGACAAGGTGGACAGCATGCCCAGCTCTTTCCTCTCCCTCCCCTCTCCCCCATGCTCCTCAGACAGCAGTTAGGGGAAATTAGCCAGCTGGGGTTCTCCTCGTGCCAAGGGGTCTCAGGCAACCAGGCACACCTGCGTTTCAGTTTCTTTCCACTGCACGTTGGTGGGGGCTGCACTTCGCTCCATTTTTTTTCTCTCCTTTTCCAGCCCGATTATGTTACTGATGCAGTGGCCTGTGTTTAGGAGCAGTGTGGAGCTGCTGCATCCAAAGAAGTGCATCAAGAGACACTGCCATGGACCTGCAGACAGTAAGTGCAACTGCTATGATACATCTCATGGGTTTTCAGGAACAGAGATTACTTCACCCACTCTTGAGTGGGGAGACTGATAAACTGCACTCTGAGTCCCCTTGGAAATTATGATTATTCTCACATTGCCTTTACCAATGGGTGCAAAGACCTCTAGCCAGTGTTAACCACTGTCTGGTCCTGGAGCCACAGAACGGCTTGGTTTTCTCTTCTTTAAGCAATTTAGATTGGAGAGCTTTTTTAAAGTACCAAATAAAAGATGGTTCTTTCAGTCGCGCTCTTGAAAGCGAACATGCTTTTAAATGCCAGTTACTGCCTATTGTGAAAAGAATGGGCAATCGTGAGTTAGCTGTCTTGGTTTTGGTTGACAGTGCCCTGTGTAGAAAAGAAAATGAGATCTCCACATTCAGCCTGAGGAACAGAGTAACCCAGGTAGCTATAGTACAGTCTTCACTCTCAGTGAAAGTCAGGAAGTTTCTGTACCAGTGAGAATCTGGGTTGGCACAGCTGGAATCACCATCAGGCAGTCACAGAGATACACTGTTTTCTATCAGGCAGGCTGGAAGAGCCCATGTTTCTCATCAGGTAGATGTAGTAGTGCTTTTTAATACTTTTTAATAGTTTACAAAATTATGGTAAGCTCTGCAAGGCCATTTAAAATGGATAATCTTCAAGTGGTATTAAGAAGTAAAATGGTTCTGCCTTGTGTGCCTTAACGGGCCCCTCACAGGCTGTTCAACGTTATCAAAAGGTGATTTTAAGAGTTTGTAATAAATATGTTCCTTTGGGGAAGATTAGGAAACAGGGTGTGATTCGCCGTCCTTCTGCTACCTCCGAATTGCTGTGCTCTAACTGAATTTATTACAGTGGGTCTGCCTTGAGCTCCAGAGTGCCAGCTCACTTCTAATCTATTGTTTAGTAAAGAGGTTGTCCTTAGGGGGAAATGTTTGCTCCAAGAGCCAGGGCTATTTAGTATTTGATTATCAGCCTAGGAGAAATCAGTCAAATAAGGCTCCAGCTTCGTGAACACTTATGTGCAAGTTCAACCTTCCATTCCTGAAGAGTCCTTTAGATTTCAAAGTGCACCAAAATAAAGTGTGCCTGCAGAAATCTTATGGGGACCAGGGACTATGAGAGCTATTTATTCTCAAACCAGAAGTGAACGACTTCATTCAGAAAGTTTTCCTTGAGCAAGCTGTGCTTGTCCTCTTTTAGTGTCCAACTCCTTGCCTTTGTTGCAAACCCAGCCTTTGTCCATGCCACTGTCAAGTGTTGGGCCTGAAATTACCAGGAGATTTGAGTGTATGAGGGAAACTGGATAAAATTACTGAAAGTACCCTCCCTAAGCATTAATTTGTCATTTGACAGTTTTCCATATTGACGAAGTCCATGTCCTTGAGCAACCAAGATGTCAGAGTGGTACAAAACTCACAATAATAATCCTTCTCTGTGAACCTTCTGAGGTTTTCCTTTATATATAAATTGCATTGTACGTCAGTTAAAGGATTTCAAGTATGATTATGAAGCTTTCACATTTCATAAAATGTTGAAGGTTGAACAATTTCTTGTGGAGCCCAGCAGAAAACTTATCATAACACCTACTGCCAGTGTCCTGCCAGCAATGTGCTTACTGCTATTTTTGTCTGCCTAAAATCAACTTGAACACACTGGAATTTACTGATTTGTTGAAAATTAACAGTTTTGGAGGAGAAAGTGGTTTCTTTTCGTTTTAGCAAATCTGTTTGATCTTTACTGTTTCTGAAGCAGGCTTTTACCCCCTTGGCTCCCCAGCCCCCTAACCTTTATGCTTTGGAGTCAGCATTCCCAGAGCTTCCATATTGACTGACTTTCAATTATTCTCCTTGCTGAGATACTGAGAATCCATTAGGACTGAGACAGTCCATGTTTTCATGGACCTTGAGTGTGGTTTGGAGGCCTTAGTTCAGACAGAGAGCCTTCAAAAGTCACAATAATATTTGTACATCACCGAAAGATTTTGTATAACTGCAAGCTTCCTGCAGTGATGTGTATGTGAACCCAGAAAACTCGACACTTAGCTCTAGCCATCTTTCTCGACTGACAGGTTGTTTTATGTTGATGTCATCCAAATAGACCTTGCACGCAGGATGTTCCATTTCTTAATTTGCTTAATGATATGATTGCAAAATAACAAGATGTAATACAAGAGAAGAAAACATTAATATAATAATTTGTATTAACCACACAATGTGATGACGTGAGAAATTGTCTTCTGTATATCCAGCTCACACCGATTTTGACTAAAAATATCGTAACTAGAGGTTAGGGGCTAGAAAATGTATTGAATTGGGCTGGTGATGGTTGATTTCAAGGAATAACTGAGGGAGGGGCAAAGGGGAGGCTTATGGGGCTGTAGACCTGCTAAACCCATGCTGTTGGTGTTCCCAGTTCACACAACAAGAGGAGCACATGGTTGGGCTGGGCAACACTCCTGTCCCAGCTGTGGCTACATTTGCTCCTTTTACTGCGACTGCTTCCAAGTATGTAGTTCCAGTTTAACTCAGCCTGAAGATACACTTCCCAAATTTCAGATTGTAGTTTTCAAGTTTGTGATTTGTGCTTAAACCCTGACTCTGGGGTTAAACTCTGACTCAAGAAATTGAAGTGCACAAATGGTCTTATTGCCTTCTGCATTTCACACCCTTAATCCTGTTTTTAGGCATCTTGATGAATCAGCCTAACATCCTACTAATGAGAACGCTAAAGCAGATATTTTACTTTGAGCTCATGAATAACCCTGCCCCAATATTTGAAGTCCAGGACCTTTTAGATCCGAGAAAAAACTGGAAAACTCCAATGAGGTATATACTGCTTTTACTTTTACCCTACAGGACAGTGGTATTCACATATTTTTGCCTGCAGGACCATGACGGGTGACTGAAAGCATGTGTGGAATCTGAAACATTTATGGTGCAAACATCATTTCAGCATTCTCCTACGCAAGAGATGATGAAACTTCCTAAGATGAGAGCCTATGTAAATATGTGTTATGCATCAGCTAGGCAAACAGATGAGGGAATGTTGTTTTTAGAAGCTCCAGATGATGGCCATGATCCTGTAATGTTATTATTGTGAGCAGAGACATACATCCATCTGCAGTCCAACTAATTCATCCTCTGCAGATCCACTGCAGGACTGGGGTCTAACTCTGCACAGCCACCAATGCCAGCTGTGATTCAGGAGAACTGAGCAAAGCCAAAAAGGCTGAACCTGTCATCCTGGAAGAGGTGAAAAGGCACTGGAGGACCAGGAACCCTGCCATCCATGCTGAGACAATGCTTGTTCAATTAAGCATCTTCGGCCTGCGTGGCAATAGCCTGTATCTCAATGTGCAAAATCCCAGGCTCACTGCTATAGCCTCTGCACATACTAGCTGTCTTAAAACCCCTCCGTCTGAGAGGTGGCCCTTCCACTGGGGAGAGTGGGGTTCATCCCCTCGTGACCACTGAGGGTCACTTCAGCAATCCTTTCAGAGTTATTTTCTTTGCAGAAGACATGGAGAGCAACAGGGTGTATGCCAATGCCAAGCCTGGTGCCACGGTCACAGAAAAGGAAGTGCCCTACTCCTGCGTGGTAAACCTTCCCCCTAGCCCAGGTACAAAATCATTAGAGCTGCCACTCTAAGCTAGCTATTAACAAACCTGTTCTTTTGCAGAAGTAGTGTGTGTATGTATAAGTATATATATATTTATATAAAAGAATATCAAAAAGACTACCCTCCATAAACTGTGATGGCTTCTTCTGTATCCTTATTAATGCTTAATTTAAACCTTGATGTCTAACTCTTCTTGAGCATTCCTGACTAGAGTAATTAATTTATAGTTTGTTCTGAAAGCATATCAGCAAATGGGCATAAATGCAGATAGCCATTTATTGCTCCAGCAGTGAGGTTAAACATCTTGTGCTTTTAACTGCCTGGTACAAAAGATATAAAGCTATTTGCTTGAGATATTAATCCAGAATGACCTGATATAATGTGACAGTAAAAGTGCTTTTCCCAAAGAAGGGAAATATGTGGTCTGCTCAGTACCTCCTGCTGACTCTCTGCTCCCAGTGAATAAACATACAGCTGAATTCTCCCAGCCAGGTGTGATCCAGGAACAAACCGGCAGCACACCTTGTGTCTGCTGATGTCAATTCTGACTTACAGAAGTGGCCCACCACCAGCTCTGCAGTCAAAATGCTTGCTCTATTTTCTCAAGAATCAACATAGAAAATGCCACAAGCACAGAAAAATCACCAAATCACCTGGTTTAAATCTCTGAAGAATGAAGTACCATGGTTTATACTGATATACAATAAAGTATCACATGCAAGAGTGGTGTTTCAGGACTCAGCCACCATAAATGAAATGGAAGCAAAAAGGGAAATCTTGCATGAAGCAGACAATAAATAATCTTAAAGACAATTTACAAAGTCTAATCTCTACAGAAGCCCTAGTGATCTGAATGAGAAGAGCTTGTGTTGGAACATCTCATCTGAAATAATCTGCTCCTCAGAACATGGGACCCACACTCCCTCAGCATGCAGCTGCTAAACTGTCCAGTAGGTTGGGCAAGGAAAATTGCATGCTGAGTTTGAATATTTGTCCTGTCCTTCTGTGTCCCAAGTTTAGCTCTGTGCCTTCATCTCTGCTCAGAAGGAACATGAAACACAGTTAAACTCAGCTCGATAGCTCAATTTAGGCTGCACATAAGAGCACCTTAGCTCTTGACTACAAAATGCACACCTGGATTTGAATAAGTCAACCTTGTCTTGGTATGGTAATAAGGAAAAAGAGGTTTAACAAAAGATATGGTCATATACATAAAGATAAGAGAAGTTGGGTGATAGGTACCGGTGTCTGAACAGTCTGTCACAGGACTCAACTCTCAGAATAGAGGAAAAATCAAGGAACCTCATGGTTAATTATTGTAGTAGGATACTGATAGTTGCCGTTAGCTGAGAAAGAATTCACACATTTCATATCCTCTAATTCACTGTGATCCATTAGATGTTAAACTCTGAAGCAGTGCTGAGTTTGGCAAAGCAAGGACAAAAACCCATTCCTATTCTAAGCATGCTACTTCAGCTACTAGCTTTTCATTCAAGAAAGGGATTTGTTGACAGCAAAATTATTTTCTTAGAAAAACACTAAATGAGAATGCTGTTGTGAATGTTCACACAACTCCAGGAGCAATCAACCATGATTATTCAGGCAGGGCTCCTGCAGGAATGGATAGAGCTGAAATCTTGAAATTTGGCAAGAATAGGTCCTCAGTAAGGAGTAGTACTTACAGTTGCTCTGGAGAAAATCTAGTTTCATTAGACAGATTCACGCTCATTTGGAACTGACCATGTGCAGTAGAACATCTTGTCTGTATGGATGCAATTAAGAGATGCGCAGTGAATAGTTGCCCTGCAGTTAGTGTAACATATGCTCCAGTACTTCCAGACGTGACTACAGAAGTTGGTAGCAAAGTCCTGATGTCTTCAACAAGGCCTCGATGTTAGTCAGATAAAAACTGCTACATGTGAAAGCAGCTGGGGATCTCTCCCTTCCCTGGAAAAACATGAGAAAGAGAAGGACCCATGCTGAGGAACTGACGTGAAAGGCTGAAAAGGCCAGTAGGTAAAGCCCTGGCTTGTAGCATTCAGGAGACAGAATGATATTGCTACCCAGTCTGCAACCTGCTGTTTGCCTTCTGGCAGATGCTTTTATATCTCTTAAACTTTGCCTTGCACATCTCAGTAAGGAATCCTCAGCCCCGCCCCTACTAAAGGCATCAGAGCATTCCTCTTCGGTCTCCATAAACATTGGTCTAATGTGCTTAAAATTTAAATCCCACGGCCATACGTACTGTACTCTCTGGAAGAAGAAAGGCTTGATCGCTGCGCTGGACCACTGTCAGAGCATCTTGGCCTCAGGGACTGAAGCTCACTTGGTGGCATCGAGGCCTGTTTGATATAGGACAGTAAGAGGCTGCACCACTCTAACGAGGCAGTGACCTGAGGAGAAGCAATCTTAGTCCCAGCGGCAGTAGTGGATCTAAAGCCCCCTTAGGTTTGTGGTGCCAAAATCCAGGGCTAAACTCTGCATCACATCTATTTCCCCAGTGACCTATCCTGAACACCAGCTCCAAGCAACCCCCACTGGAACTGTGTGTGGTTCCCCACTTGAACTGGCTGACATGAGCCCATCTCTCATCATGACAAGCCCGGTGGGTGATGCACAGGCTTACCTGGTGCTCCAGTTCGTGGCCAGCTCTCCAGCTCTGCAGCTGGCAGGACTGTGCTGAAGCTTTAGACGGAGCAAACAATTTCAGGCAAGAAAAGGACAGACTAGATTTTTACCTAACCAGGACTTATTTATGTGGGGTTTCTAAAAGTGATCAGTAGTTTTTACTCCACTGCTGTGTGCTTTACTGCTGTTTTCTGGAATCAGGAGAGGAAGTAACAAATTAACACAAGGCAAAGTGTTCTTGCAGCAACACCACGGTGGGAAAAATGTCATGAGCTGCTGGAAATCCACCCAAAAACATTCCTCTGATCTTCCAAGATTTTTTTAATCTCTGTTCCAGATCCCAGAGGTCTATAATGCAACGAGTTTTGGATAGGTCTGCACAACTCTGATGCCAAATTTGAAATGGGATTTTTTGATGCTCTCTACTGACTAGTTTCCTTTTCACAAGTCCAGGGGTTAGAACATTTCCCTCCTCACTCTGCACTTGGGGTCTCCCGCTTGTAGCAAACCCACAGGAGCTGGGGCTATGGTGGGAATATAGGCTGGGCACCAGCTGGACACCGCACTCAGAAAACCCATCCACTGCAGCCAGGAGCTCTGCGAACCCCCGAGGCTGCTGCCTCCTCTCCCCCCTGCTCCCCCAGCTCCTTCCTTTTCCTGCATGAATGCCATCCTCATCCAAGAGAGCAGGTCTGCCTGCTGGCTCTTTAACTCTGCCTTTAATTCCAGGAACAAATTGCCTGCTCTGGAGCCAGAGCTGGATTCTCCACAACTAATTTGAACATCTGCATTTGAAAGACACAAGTTGAAGACATTTTCAAGACATTGTTGAAAAGCAGGTCAGACCCTGTTCAACCACAATAGCCAGCAGGTAATTCAAGTGGGAATCCCCAGCCTAGGCCATGGATTTGCCTGCATCACATGAACGTAAACACCCCTTTGCTTGTCGCCCCAAAGAAGGTTATGGAGAGCACTGGCTGGCTTCTCCTCCACACAGCAGTTGTTAAAACATTGCTGCAAGCTCACGGACAACATTCCAGGCCATCGAAAGTCCAGATAAACACACTTCCTTCGCAAAGAGCATATGAAAACAGCTGTTTGGCATTATAGTGTATAGCAAATGATTTCTTGTCTCTTCAAAGGCAGTTGTTCTTAAATAATCCAAAGGTGGTGGTCTGAGAAACACTTATCACCTGCACTGAGCTACACTGGTTGGAGAGGAAGCTGGAGCAGAGGAAAGGCAATGGTACACCAGACTCACTGGTTTGCATCCCACATTTATTAACATGCTTTTGTGAATTAAGTGGGGAAGAAAATCAGGTGTTTAATGACCAGAATTCTGAGACAGGCAACATGTCAAAGATTTCTCTTACCGTCTTACAGTAACACTCATTTCACTTTCCTGGCTTCAAACGAGTAGGCAGGGCTCAACCTCGCGACATTTGGGGCAACATGGACCTGCGTAGCAAGGCACGGCCGTGGGCTGGGCTGCAGGAAGGGACTTTGGGGCAGAACAGGGAGCATCTCATGTGGAGGAAGTGACACAGGGAGGACTCCAACACCACAGAAAACCAGACCTGCTTGCACGGGGAAAGAGGAGAATGGGATAGGACCAAGGACCTGCCCTGGCCAGGCACAGAGGTGGGGGCAGCCAGGGTCCCTGCTGGAGGACTGGAGGTGGACTGGAAGGTGTGGGTCCTCCGCCTGCTCTGAAACAGCCAGCAAAGCAGACAGCTCTGCATTTCTCCTGTATGGTGGTCAAAAACATACAGACAAGGCAACCTGTACTGTGCACGCCTGCTGAGGAAGCAGCCCACCAGGCCCTGCGGGGCTTCCTGGCAGGAGGTAGGAAAATATATAGAAAAAACTGTGTTCTAGTACCGTCCTTGTCCTTTCTTTAGTTGTAGAGCTACCCAGGACAGTGTTTGTTTATCATCCTAGGCTTGCATGTGTGAATGGAGTGCTGACTCGCTGTTTAAAAGCCCCCGCAGTGGGCAAGCTTTCTAAGGCCAAATTAAAACCATTAGTTTGCTGCATGATCAACTGGGACAACTGACAATTGTTGAAAATGCTTTAGAACAGACAGAACCCTCAGAAAGAAAGAACTCAAATCCTCTGAACTGAAGGCAGCCCTCCATCCCCCAAAACTGTTTCTGTTAAGATACTGTTTAACACAGATTTAATCAGTTGTGTCACTGGGGCACAGCAAAAACAGCAATGTGACCTGCCAAGATTTAGCACCAGATTGCAATTTACAATCAATGCACCAAGAGTCACTGAAGTGCATAGCTCCCACCCCAATTACTAATTAATCAGACCAAAAGAGGTCTCCATAAAAGGCACAGCAGTCAGCTGTGAGCCCTATAAATTCAAAGGGCTTCTCTATTCTTTATGTAGGAAAGGTGACCTGGGAAGCTCCGCATCCTGCAGTTGGGAGCTGGTCCTGGGAGAAAGTCAAACTTGTTAATGTTTTTTGGTTTTGTTGTGGTTTTTTTTTTTTTTCCTCCTGGCCTTAATAAGAATGCAGCTAGCTTGTTTGCAGTAAAGCATTGTTAAAAAGGCAGCGTGAGATGCTGGGATGAAATGAGTTGGCTAACTTTCTTCCTTGAAAGTGTGTGAATATTCACATGCTTTTGGTTGGTCTGGTTATTTGTTTGTTTGGGGTTTTTTTTTTTTTACATTTGCTTAAAAGCATTAACAAAGTGGCAATAGCTGCGTTGGTTTAAAGTGGTGAGATGGTAACACAATGGCTCAGGGAGGGCAAACCACAGCCCTGCACATCACCACTTGCTGCAAGGAGACAGACCCTGCTGGTCCCGCCCGTGCACGGGGCTGCTTCTGCAGCCGGGAGCTTGTTCCCGTGGAAAGTGCCGCGTGGCAGGACTCCAGCAGTGACCTGCCGGCAATGCAGGCAGCGTGCCTCAGGATGCCTGCTGCCGTGTGCCTGCTGGGAGCAGATCTCGCTGCTGGCATGCAGGCATGGCGTCGGTGGTTTCAGGGGTGCTGCCGTGGCAAGGCCAGAGGGGGATTTAGCTGGGGTGACCCGCTGGGCTGGGAGGGCCTGGTGAGCCCGTCCCTTGGATGCTGGTGATGCTCAGACTTCAACCTGGCACTGACCTCGCTCCTGGCTGACCTGGCCACGATGGGTGTTGGGCTAAGTCATCTTTATGTGAGTCCTTGGAGAGCGCTGCTGCCTTTGCATGGCAGCAGCCACCAAGCCCCTCTAAAAGGAGCGATGGGCCTTTGCCACCGGCCGCGGCATCCCTGGGGTTGGGGCTGCGGTAAGACCCCTCACCCACAGAGGGGGAACGCAGGGAGTGAGGTAAGGGCTTGGCATTATTTGCTCGTGAACTCTTGCTGGGTTTACAGGACTTGAAGCTTAAAAGCTGCACTGCAGGTACCAATCTGGGCTGGAGGCGAGCACTGCTGCTCCCCAGGGACTGATGGAGATGCCCTGTACACATTCCCCGGCAATCTCCGGCCCCTTTCCACGGGTTAGAGAGTTTTTCACTGCCTTTGGCTCCACTAGACTGGTGTCTGTTGGGCTCAATGGGTTCTGAAAAACATCTCAAAGAGTACCTCAATCATTCCTCAACATATCTTTTAATTATTTCAAGGCAAAAGGGATAGTTCTGATATTAAAAAAAAAAAAAAAAAGAGATGGAAATATAGAAGTATGAAATAGATCCTCCCATTTGATGTTTTTGCTCGCTTTATTGCACTTCATCTCATTACTTTTATGGTCAGGCCAATCCTTCTTGATGCTGATAGGCCAAAATAGAAACCCACAGTTTTAATATAAAAATAATACATGCTTTAAGATGAAACCACAAGATATTGTGAAAACAGGAAGTCCAGTGTGTCATTAAAGTGGGTTATTTCAGTATAAATATTCTATTTTCTATTTTTTTGGACAGTTCTGTCTGTATTTTAGGAGATGATATAGATTTATTTTTTGAGAGCTAGAAATAACAGGGTAAAATCACACTGGTGGTATTTTTCTAGTCACTTTGTCAAATGCATGACTGTGCATGTTACATGGGGGAAAGAAGAAGCCTTCCCTCTCCTCACCCCTCAGCAACATAACAGGGAACAGAACTGCACATCTGTAAATAAATGCATCATTAGATTCTCATCAATTTGTAAGCTTCACTTGATATATGGCTAAAATAATCCCACAAGGATAACTAAAGAAGTGTTTGCTTTCAAGCACACACAACACAGACCAGCTGAAACACTCTTTCAGTTGAGTGGGGGTTTTTTTTTTGGTTGTTGGCTATTTTTTTTTTCTTGCAACAGTCCATACTGAAGAATTATTTTAGATGTATTGCTACCAATATATTCATTAGCTGAGGATCTCTGGACATATTAAAAGAACACAGTAAAACAACTAATGATGCACTTGAGCAGTAACAGGTTGTCATTAGAGCAGCATCTGCTCTCATCAGAGTTAATTATTCAGTTGCTTTGTTTTCCAAGTAGGTGTCTGGTAGAATTTAGCAGAATCTTAATTAAAACACATTTTCAAACTCCATGGATGCTCATCTCATCTAAAGAAATCAAGACAATTTCCACCATAAACATCAAGCTTCAGTTGAGCCATCAAACAGCAGAAGGATCTCAGCCAAGGCAAGTTTTAGGCATTAACCATTACAGCGCCAGTGGGATGCAGGTCACTGTGAACTGGTGCCCCTGTGAACTCCCCCAATAAACTGTCCTGTGCACGTACTAATAACCAACACAGGCGCACAGTTAAGTAACGAGAATACTCATACTGCGTAATTACTTTCACTGTACAATGCTGCATGTTAATTCTGAGCTGCAGAGGGGCAGTGTGTGCGTGTGCTGCCCGAAAACACGAATTGCTCTGTGTTCAGGCACAGACCTGCTGTCCTGTCCACTTCTGCTGTTCTGAACACCACCACCCTGGGGAGGTCCCCCAAGCTGACCTCGCAGTAGACACTGGTCATTTTGAAACTTTATTTCCCTGCGCTTTTCCGCAGTGCTGGAAAAAGATGTTTTTCCTCTTATAAAAACTTATCCCTTGGAAAGCCAAATGGAAGTGTTCTGTCTCTGGACATAAAAAGATTTAGTGATTACTGTGAGGCTACGTTGACGGTCAGAAACTTGCTGCTAATATAGTAGCCACAGACATGCCAGAGAACTTTTCCCATCGGATGTGGTAAACCCGGCGTGCTCCCCGTGAGGATGCTTGCAGGGAGGGAGTGGGGAACTGGACAAATCCATGACTCTGTGTTCCCACTCAGCTAAAAACTCTCTGTAAAGGAAACAACCCTCTGAGGTAAACAAGCTTAGGTTCAACCTGTTTCACTTGAATGCCGTTATCTGCGGTTGCTTTCCAGGGTCTCCTCTTTATTGGATTGCAGCAAGCGCGTACCAAAAAAGTTCAGTCTATGAGTAAAAGCTTTATTTCCCAATGGCCAGCACAGCATATGAGAGCTTGAATCTTAAGCTTGGACTTGTTTGCTGCAGTGTGTTGACTTACACTTGGAGCTGGTTGGGAATTTTCTATCATAAAAATGCTGCTTCATCAAAAGAAAATGTTTCATGGAAATAAGAGTATTATAAGCAGGCTAAGACAGCTGGATTCAGCCTTGTGGATGGGATGGGAATGTTCTGATTTTTCATGTTGGAACTGTTTTTATTAGTAATCTTATAAACAGCTTTTTGAAAACTATAGATGAAAGAAAAAAATCAAAATTGTCATGAGACATTTCAGGTTTACCACAATGCAGTATCTATTTTAAATGTGTTTTACAGTGCATTTCAAAGCCTTTTGAGTTAGTGATGTTTAGGAATGGAGCTGCACCTGGAGAAATTTACTTTTGGTTTTGCTTTTCTGATCCCTGTATAAAATAAAAGTTGTCCTAATAGAGAGTGTCTGTCTGTCGTGAAAGGGAAAAATGGAAATCTACAACTCAATGACTGTATTTTAATGGCTTGTACAATTTTTTTCAGGTCTTTTTGAGGGGCTGAGCAAGCAAACCCTCCACAGAGCAGGGGTAATGCCAGGCTCTGCAGTATCGCAGGAATTCTGACTTTGCTAATGGAAACACCTTGTGGTTTGGGCTCCTTAAGGGAAAACAAGCCTCTGAGGAACACCAAGGCATTTCTTTATATGTATTCTCCTTCTCTTCCTCCTCCTCATCCTTGCTGCTGCTTCTCACCTCAGAGCAGCTGTAATAGGCTGCCCTTCAAAATCAAATTGGGCTTGGAAAGAAGCTCCTCAGGAGCTGCTTCCCCACCACTATCTTCCCTCTCCCACCAGAAGTGACTCAGGATGAAACTGCCTGCCATTCTCTCCTGCCTGGCTGAATTGTCAGATCTCACACCCGACAAATGGCATGTCGCAGGAGCACAGCAGTCCTGGTGCGGGGACATGGACATCTCAGGGTACCCTGAGGGGTTTGAAAGGATGCACATTCATTTTTTCATCCCAGGCCTGAGCAGTTGGACTTGCTCTTTCTGGCATGTTGGCTTTATGGGCAACAGGGCTCAAAACAAGAATGAACTGATAACCATAGCGCTACTGCGACCTCCGAAACCACGAGGTTTTCTCCAGAATAATCAGTTTTGCATCAGAATTGTTCTGAAAACTGGCTCAGGCTGAACATGGTCTACATCCCTGTGAGCACACATGGGAGATGACCTGAATAATTCACCCATGGTTTAATCCCTCAGGAACAATCCAGGCTCCCCAAACTCACGCCATTAGGAACCACACCACAGGTGTTTGCATGCTCCTGCACTGACTAACAGGCAAAGCAGGCAGGTGGATCAACAAAGCCATGGGCTGATGCAGGTGGCATTTTCATGCCACAGCACTGGCGGATGACGTGGAGCACTGCCACGTTCGAGCTGTGGGCTCCTGCCTCAGCGGGCGCTGAGCAGCCATGGCTGCAGCTGCTGGGTGGCTGCTGCTGCTGCGGTGATAGCCTGTGCCCGGGGAGCTTTGCTGCTGTGCTTCCCTTTAAAGCTTCATTTTTGCCTAGAAAAGGACGTATTTAGGGACCCCTCGGTGTTGGAGGATGCTAGCGCATGACCACTTATGGCTTTCAAATCTCTCAGAAAGGTTGCCAGAATTTGCTGCTTGGAAGGAACAGACGGTGCCTGGGTCATAGTCCCCGCTGTGGGACGTGGTGCCCTGTCCTGAGGGCAGGTGACATTTTGGAGGGGAAGGGCTTGCTGGTGGTCCTGCTCCTGTTACCAGAGCATTTGTTGTGCAGAGTGAAAAATAAATAAATGAAAGCAGTACTTAGGTCTTCACAAAAGCACCTTTTATTTACCTGCTGAGTGGGGCCTTCTGGTTTTTCCTGAAGAGCAGCTGCTGCCCAGGCGCTGGAGCCTGCGAGTGGCACATGTGTGCGAGCTCCACATGGCATCTTCTGATGAAAGATAACCATGACGAGCCAGTGGCACATGGGCCAGGGCAGAGGAGAGGGCGACCGTTCCTGCCACTGTGGTGCAGTCACAGTGAGTCAGCCAAGCTGCAGGTCTTGCACATGGCCCTCGCTTTCGGGAGGGAGTAACATGAATTTACTTGCTGCTGTGTGCCACCAGCAGAAAGATCTACCTTATGCCATCCCGTCTAATCAGAGCTGAGGTCAAACAGTTGCTCAGCCAAATTTGGTGTGCATACCTTTGTAAGTAAGTGTATCTGCACACATGCTTACATTTAAGCACACAACTCGCAGCCAGCATCTGTGCCACCTCAAGCTCGGCACCCCAGGGCTCTGCGACCGAGCTGCACTGGCTGGGCTGGGGCCGTCAAAGGACCAGAAGGGGTGAGACGTGCCCCCCGGGCGGGACACCCAGCCTGCCCTGTTTGAGCTGCGGGTGAGAGCTCTGCTTTTTTGCTGTGAAGACTTCTGTGCCTGCAGAAGTGCGTTTTTCCACCCTAAGCGAGATCAGATGGGTTGTAATAGCGGAGTAGGCAGAGAGGGGGGCGCGTAGCAAGCCCAGAACTGTAAGTGGGGAGCTAGAGTGATGCAAATAGCTCATTCCCAGAACTCACACTTTCAGCTCAGCGATATGATCTGATCAAATTTGTCAAATTCTTTGACAGGTTAAAAAAAAACAGGAAAATGAGGACTTTATTTGGGTAAATGGATTTTTATTAAAACCTTTCTAGCATATTTTTTTCACTCAGAACTTATCTTGAATGAATGTGCCAAAGACCGAATTTCTGGTGAAACTGTTTCTTTTCCCTCTTGCCCCCGCCTGACTGCAGGATCAGGCACCCGCACAGTCCCAGCGGTCCTGCACAGCAGTTTCGGTATGGCAGAGGACTAGCCAAGCCCCCAGCAAGCACCCAGGGATCTCCGTACGCACAAACAGACATACTAAGCAGACTTGGGGTGCCCACCACCGCTGGGGCCTCCCTCCCTGCTGGATTACCCCAGCCAGTGCAGGGCTTGCTCGATGGGCGGCCGTGGGGACCAAGCCTAGCCCTCCGAGGTGCCCTGGGCAGGACCCCAGCAGGGCCTGGGCACCAGGTGCTCTGAGTTAACCTCTGGGTGAGCTTATTTTTTTGCTTTGATTACAGCTGGGTTCCAGAGGAACAAGGCTGAGGCTGGGAGCGGGGCTGACCTGCAGAGGAGAGGCAGTGGTGAGAGGGGCTGACCCACTCCCCCCAGCCCCGATGGGGAGATGTGCAGCAAGGGCTCCCTGGCTGCTTCCCTGCCAGGCTGGGACCCCTGCAGTGAGATCAGCCTCCACCTGCCCCAGGTTCCCTGTTCCCCATCTGCCATTGCTGTACCAGGACTAGAAATACTGCGTGGAGACCACTGAGCGGTTTGGACTCTGCCAGGTAAGACAGTGTGAGCATGCATTTGTGACTGGGTGGTTTGTTTTGTGGTGCTCTGGTGGGTTGTTCTGCCTGGCTTCCTGGCAGCGATGCTACTTGTTGCCTTTTGTGCTGCTTGAACCTATCTCCACTGGTTTAGTTGCGATGGTGCCTGAGTGAAGTATTGTAGAGACTGCTTCTTGCTATCCTTGTAAAAACAGAGATGAGAGCAAGTGATTTAATGTTAATGGGAGGGAAGGAGGAAGCTACCCACTTGGGTGTAAAATCTGTTTTTAAAATCAAGATGCTTGCTGTGCTCCGAAGTGCGCTGTTGCTGCCAGGGTTTGACCCAGTTCTCTGTTCAGCCAGGCCGGTTGGTTCTGGGAAAGTCCCCCTCCCTTCAAGACAGATGCAACAACAGCTCAATTAATCAGGCTCCATACAGTAAAAGCACTGAAAGCCAAAAAGTCCTCTGTGACATTTATCTCTGTCTTCATTCCTGGGGGAAAAAACACAGGCACACAAATCCCTCCTAATGAAAATCAGACAGTGTGAGCAAGTGGCTCTGAAGCAAAGTTTTTCTGCTCCTAAACTGTACTTCAAGTCATTACAAGCTTTGCTTGCCAACGTTACAGTAGCTGAAGCAGTATGTACAGCCTGTGATACGCAGACTGGAGTAAAACCTTCTTCATGACATTTTGTTGTATGGGAAAGCTTGAGTTTTTGGAAGACGCTCCGATAACACAATATGGAAAGCATGCTATCTTAGCGTTTCCTACGCCGACTTGGAATGCCTTCTGTTTGGAGAAGATCCACTGGCAAGTGAGGGAAGGTCTGAACAGTCAATTTAGATTTTTCTTTTAAATGTATTCTGTATGCATATACTGTGGTTATTTTGAGATTTTTGCCTTCTGGAATGATTACTGTCTGATACCAGATAGAAAAGTCATTATGCATAAAACATAGGTGTACAACAAGTTCAATAGCGTAGGGGAGCTGTGGATGGAACTAATTAAGTTTCGTTAAGAGGTGCAGACCTTATTTGTCTTTAAAACCCTATTCCACACCTGCAAAGCTATTACTGCTGCTGTTCAGAGGCAAATAAAAAAACATGTAGTAAGCCAGTTGCATCCACTTTCTTGACCAAGAAAATAACCAGAAAAACACAGTTAAATTAAAATTGGATGTAGAAGCTGCTTTTGTTTCTTTGAAGGATGGTTTTGCTGAGGATAACTAGACACTAAGAAAGGAGCAACATGTAGTTGCTGCCCTTGGATCAAATGCGTGATCTCGTGTCTCAGTCCCTCCTGTGGTTATGTCCTTCCATGCCTAGTTCGGATGGGCTTGATAGTATTTTGGGGGGAAGTCGGAGCCCTAACCTCTTTGTGAGTTAGACTGGCATCAGTCCCCTCTGGGCTGTACCCCACAGGTCTGGCAGCATGACTTGCCCAGAGGGGAAGGGTAGTGCCTTCCATCCCTCTTCAAGCGTGCAGGACCAGCTCGTGCCCTGTAGGCACAGCTGTGTTGTGCAATGAGAGCATCTGTGTGTCTCTTCCAAAGAGCTTGCAACTCGTAAGGGAGTGTAAGCAAGTGGGAGGTTACCAGAATATGTAAAAGTGTTTTGTGCATTATATCTGTATTACCTAAATGCCTTTGAGATGGCTGTGAGTGGTGGGAGGATTGATGTGGTTGACTGGAACAGTTGGCTGGCCGGTCGGTGGAGAAGAGGGAAGGATATGTAGGAGGAATGGCAGCAGTCGTGCTGTGCAGAGTGGCACAGCAGAAAGGACAAAGATGGCTGTAAGGGAGGTGCCAAAGTGGCTGGATAATGCTGCACACCTACGGTGTTAGAGGAAATGGCCATGGGAGAGGAAAGTGGAAGCTCCTCCAGCTAAGGGTACCTCATTGCGCCTGTCTGTATGGGGCAAAGACAAAGTAATAACACTACTTCCTTTTTGTTCCCCTCTGAAGGAAACCCAACAGAGAGGAGGTAGTTACTAAACTCAGCAGACAGCCCTCTGTGTACCCGCAGCTTCTGCTTGTTGCCTTTGCTGCCCGGCTCGGAGCACGGCACAGCTCCAGGGTGGAGTGTGACCTGCTGAACAGCTGCCCACCCTCAGGACCTGCTGCTGGGGAAGACTGGGAGCCCCACTGGCTCCTCACCTCCTTCATGCTGTAAACGGGGCTTGGGTGATGTGACTGGGTGCAGGGCCAGCATGTGGCCTTATCCAAAACCTGGCCCAGTAAGCCCTGAAGCTGCTCCAGCAGCCTGATCCAGCTCTCTGCACATCTGGGCAACACGTCAAAAACGTGGGATGCTCAGCTCTGCCATGGCTTCATGGAGCACTTAGTCACAGTCTGTGTGGGAAGGGGAGGCAGCAAGCTGCTGGTGCACCCTCCTTTGCCATGGAAGCACAGCTGGCACCGGCCTTTGGTTGCTGCTGTCCAGTGACTGCTCTTCATCTCTAGTCAAAAAGGCGTTTTGTTACCATGCTGCTAATACCTGTGTGTTGTCGCACTGCTGGGGACGTGCATGTTGCAGGCTGCCCCCTCGGCGCTGGGGAGTGCCCGTCACGGGTAGGGAAAGCGTCTGGGCCCATTGCTGAGCTCCTGGTTCACACCCGGCTGTTAATAAGCAGCATTAGCTAAAATCTGAGGCTATGAGCTAGCAGGGACAGCAGCTTTTCCTCCTTTCCTCTCTCCTCTTGGAAGATGCCTCTGTGCAGTTGCCAAAGTATCTGCCGATGCCTGCTCAGCCCCAGGGTCTTGTGGATACTGTGCAGTATAAAACCAGTAACCTCCGTCCTGTGTGCAAGCAGCTAGAGAAAGGAAATCCAAAAAGAGCATGTGAACAGAAGGCAGGAAAAAGAGCCACTTGATTATTCAGTTCTTAAGAAGGGGAAAAAAGTTAAATTGCTACAAGAGCAGCAGAACTTATGAATCCTGTTTTTTCTCTGGTGCTCTCTCCCATGGCTTGATTCACGCGTTCATCCTGATTAAAGCTTTTCGTGTGGCTGGAGTATTCATAGCATTGCTTTCCCATGTAGGATCTGTGGTATCTAATAGCATGGGTAATTTCACATTGCAGTCTTGTTCCGCAGTGGGGACAGCAGTTCAAGTCTCTCTCTATGTATTTCCTTGAGACTCATAGCAATTTGGTACATCTGAGATTCCTCTGCGGCATTAAATTTGGCTGAAGTTAGCCATCAGAGCGCAGTAGTACCAGAAAGGATTGGGAAGTAAATAGTGCAGTTGTGTAAATCTTGCCTCCTTAAGAAACCAGACTGGGAGAAAATCTAGATGTTAACAACGTGCTATTGAATACCAGGGTCATTTCATCTCCCACATCCCCAGCTGAAGGTGTACAGGGCATGCTCGCATGGTGCTTTGAGTGTACCTGTTCTCTTATTAGGCTCTGATCCTGCAAACACTTGTTTTCTCTGCTTCAGTAAGTGCCCTGGAAGCTGCAGAGCTATTGCAGGACTGAAGTGAGGCACACGTGTACAGCTGGTGAAGCCAGGGCATTAGGCTGGCTCATGGTGGAGGGGGAACAGCGTGCACTCTCGAACCCAGATGAAGATTCCCAAGTGCTACGGCCAAGTGGCTGAATGTGCCGAAACAGCGTTCCCACGGGCAGAGGGATCTGCTGGCCTAGCCTGGGCAAAGGCTACGGCACAAGACACCCTCCTGGGAGGTGGCCTCATGTCCCTGTCCCTCACGGGTGGCGAGAGCAGGGTCCCGTACCAGAGGGTGCTGGGGGAGCTGCGAGATGCTGGTGTCCTAGCTGTGGCACAAGCACTGGGACTGGCAGGGATCTCTGCTAGCTCCCGGGCCAGGAGGGGTTGTGTTCATGTGTGGGATGAGAAGCCAGGAAGAAAAATGGTTTTTCGGGAACTGTGGCCTTTAGTGTGAGCTGACGTAGAAAATGAGGTGCCCATGGGAGGCATTGAATCCCAGCTTTGTTTGGGGAGGGAGGAACTCAAAGTTTAGCAAAACATTCCTAATCCCAGAAAAACGCTTTGCTTTGAAACGCTTCTCCCAGCAGGATCCGCGAGGCCTGACATGCTTTCAGTGCTGGCCTGGCTTGATCTGTGAAATCCAACGTGAGCCCGTTTCCCAAGCCTCCGCCGATCGGCTCCTCGGCGTGGGCATGGCCAAGCACTGCTGGCAGTCACTCTGGCTGCTCAGTGCTCAGCGCTGGCGCCAGCCAGAAACAAACAGGCAAAATGCCATGCCAAAGAAAAGGGAAACATCTTACTCCTTATTTAATCAATATCAACAGACATATTAACAATTGCATATCAACATGCGCAATTATTTGTAACCCACCAGTAAACATGCTTGTTAGGCCAAATCTGGTGGTCCCCTGCAGAGGCGAGAAGGCAGGAGCATGTTTGGGAGAACACTGTCTCCCCTGGGAGTGGGGACGGGCTGGGTGCAGGGCGCTGCTGGTGCGGAGCTGCTGGGGAGGAGTGCTGGAGCTCCAGGAGCATTGCAGCTCCCAGGATGGCACACGATCCGGGGCTGCTGCACGTGGGTGACGAGGGCAAAGTAATCTCTTCTGCCCAGATGTGCCTGCAGTGACCACCACATCTGCTCTGGGCCCCGCACGTGTTTACCCTCGTGCAAACTTTGCACAAAAGCCTGGTGCTTTGGTGGCTGCCTGTGGCTGGCACTGCTGCAGCTCCGTGTTGTGTGGTGCTATGGGCTAGAGGAAAAGGTGGTGTCTAACAAGTAGAAAACCAACGTCTGGCCTCCAGCAGGGCAACGATGGCCTCAGTGCTTGGTCCCTGTTGTAAGCTCTGGCAGCAGCAGGGTGGCTTGCACCATGGGTGGCAGGAGCCAGTGGTTCGTAGCCCAGCGCACACGGGTGTGGACAGGGGAGGGACTCCTGGAGTGGGTCCAGGGAGGACCTGCAGGAACACTGACGATGATGGGTGAGCCAGAGCCCAGCTGGGGCTTCAGGCTCTCACCTGTGTAGAGGCGGGTGCTGGTGCTGTCATTATGGTACTGGTTTAAGAATAAACTAAGTCTCAGTCCTCCTTATCCATGTGAATTGCATCTCTAGCAAGTGAAATGTAGAAAACACCCAGTGCCAGGCTTCTCATTTCTTCCCTGGAACAAATGAAGTTTCCTGAGTCCCACTGGCTGCAACAAGGGTACGTCAATAAAGAGAGGCAAAAACAGACCTCTGCTTTAATGTGAGGAATGCAAGAGTCTTTCTCTAGTTGTTAAAGCCCCCCCAGGTGAATGTGCTGCTGCGGCCAGGAGAGGCAGCGCAGCTGGTTTGGATGGTGGGTTGGTGGGAGAGATGGAGAGATGCTGCCTCCCCCCTCCTGGGCCCAAGGGGCAGCGCGACTGCCCTGCATGGGAGACACCAATGCTGGGGTGTGGGCTGCCTTTCCTGAGCCCTCTCTGGGCATCGGCTCGAAGACCATCCGCTCCCTGCAATATTTACAAATATATCTGCCTCTAAAATCTGCCTGAGTTTATCAATGAGACGGGAATAGTATTACAGAGCTGTGCGCACACATGTTATACATTCCCCTGGCAATAATTCCTTCCTCCAGTTATGCTATGTATTTAGTTGCATTCCTCCAGTATGATAATCATAAACATGCTTTAAAAAAAAAAAAGGCTAACAAGGGCGAAACAAAACATAGAAGCTGGCCAGATAGCGGGAAGAGGCTGCTGCAGCCCCTGAAGCTGGGACTTCTGTGTCCTGCCAGCCTCTGCCCTCTCAGAGGACGGTGGAGCTGCTGCCTGTTGCGAGAGCAGAAGTGCTGTGGCAGGCGGGAAGGTGACAGCAGCCAGCCCTGCTCGCTGCCTGCCGGGCAAACGGCTGGGGCTGGCAGGGGCAGCGAGGAAAGGAAGGCTAAAACATAACAGAAGTAATAGGAAGCAGGTTGAAAATCTTTCCTCTGTTTACTTATCGACCCACAGAGGCAGGGGGGGAGCTTCGTGGTGCGTTCAGCTGCTGTTAGCTGCCTGCCCTGTGCCGAGGGTGAGGGAGCTGCCACGGGGCTGTAGCCGGGCCCGTGCCCCCTGGCAGGGCTGGGTCCCTCGGGCGTGGAGTGTGCCGTTCCTTCCCAAAGCGGCCGCGTTGTTCTCGAGCTCAAAACCTGCTTTCCCACAGTTTGCACGTGAAGCAGCGAGCGGTGCAAGGCTGTTACCTGTGTCACAGGTTTTTGTTTGTTTTTAAAATTGGTTTGAGGGTTCCAGGTCTGCTGATGCTCAGCTAACGATGAAATGTTCTTGGGTTTCTGTGGCCAATCCCTTCCCTTCGGCTTGTCCTGAGCGGAAAGCCGCTTCTCAAGCTGTCCCCAGCACGAAGCGATTGCTGCTCCTTTCCCTTCACCCCGCTTGCTTGGGGACGAGTACCCCGTGAGCACTAACTGCTCCCGAGCAGGCAAGGGTGCAGGTGACTGTCCGAGCTCTCTCTCCTCCCCTTGCCGTCATCAGACAGTGCCAGGTTTGGCCCCAGGTTCATCCTCTGGTGGCCCCTGCGGTACCCTGACCTGCAGTGTTTCTAGGAATGCTTTAGGCAGCATCTTCCAAGGCTTTCCTTAGCCAGGACTGATGGACAGGGTCTGTTTGCCTGTGTCTGTTTGGACTTGATGATCTTACAGGTCTTTTCCAACCTTAGTGATTCTGTGTTTGCTGTCCGTGGGGCACCCGAAGTCATCAGCCTGGCAGGAGCCATTAACTCAGGAGGTGTGGGCAGGAATTAGCAGTTGGTGGAGTGCTTTTCCCCCACACCCTGTTCCCTTGCTTCGCGGGAGCCAGTAGCTTTCCTGGCGAAGCAGATGCTCAAGCATCCCAATGGCAGCACGTTCTCTTGAGCCTGAATACATTACCTGATTGCTAGTAAGCAGGAGAAGCATTAACCATGACTGATGATGGTGAAATGTATCAAAGACATCTTTTACCAGAAGGGCTTGCCTGCTTTCACAGGTACAGTGCCAGCTGCCTGGCTTCCTTCCAGCTGCTCCATGCTCCCCACGGACCTCCCCACACGGGGGTACCCCACTCTGCCACTGCAGCCAACCTCCAGATAAGGCCGTGGGGCACGCAGGGGTATCCAAGGGACCTGGCGATGAGCAGGGTGGTGTTTCTGGAGGATTGGGGCAGCTGAGATGCTCTACCTGTGACGCCCCTCAGCCTGCCGCTGAGCTGTGTTGCCTCTGGCGCCTGCAGCCTCCGCTCCACTGACAGGCGCTGTGCCCCACCGCGCTGCCAGGGCGAGGGCTGCGGGGTTTGGGGAAAACACACAGCACTCCCAGGACATGGCAGTGCTCAATACTTCCCCAGACTTCCTTTTTTTCCCCCCCTAAAGGCAGCAGAGACATGTTTGGGAAAGGCAGCAACTTTCTGCTTCCATCTTTTCCTGATACGCAGGCACTGATGCTATTTTTGTTTATTTTCTGCCCTCCAGGACAATTTAATCATAGCATTTCAGCCAGGCAGCCTGTGCAAGCCCTGCTTCCCAGGACTGCCGTGGCAAACCAGACCTCCGCGGTGTCTGACGGCGAGAAGCACACAAAGCGAGGTTGCATGGGGGTCCGGGGGGGAGGAAGAGGAAGCTTGGGTTTAATGCCTGAAGTGCAAATACTTGGCTAGGAGCACGCATTGAAGCACTACTATGTGTGCCTCTCTGTCTGCATTCGTCTTTCAGGCAACAAGCGGCAGCACATTATCGGGTGTGTGAATACATATTTACTACGGTAGGCCCAGAAGGGCTTTTCAACAACTTTCCCTGCATGTGTTGCTAACAAGTCACTCTACAGATTTACCAAGTGAGCAGAATCGCAAATGTTTCTCTTTACAATGAGAAGTAATCAGAGAAGGTCTAAATGGCAAACAGCGATCCAATATATACATTTGTCACAGATATAATGTAAAGTCAGCTCAGCCTCTTTGATGTCACATAAACATGTCATTTTGAAGCGACTCAGTTTTGCTGGCATTTCATCAGCGAGCGCACAACAAACAGCGCCAATTACGCTCCATCGCTGTTTATCATTTGCCTCCTTTACAATGCCCATCCATTACCAGCAGAGCGGTTTGCAGTGTTTAGTCTCTGGTGGGGATGGTATTCCATAGCCCTCAGCCCTGAGGCAGATTCTCTCTTTCGCTGTTTAACCCACTGGTTTAATTACTGTGTGGGTTCAAAAAGAAAAAAAACCTACCCCAACAAAACTTTGAATTCTGTATTCCAAACCTATGTGATATTTAGACAGCCTCTGAAAAAAGAGATGCTGTGGAGAGATGTGCTGGGAGTAGGATTTCTGTTTGAGGAGGGAGGGAAGGACACATCCCCACCTCCTCGAGTGTCCCTGTTATTTGTCTGGTTTCCTTCTCCCAGGCACCCTTGCCCTGGGGAGCTGGGGCCATGGGGGAAGCCGGGTGTTTTGGGTGGGTGCGTCTCATGGCCAAGCCCCAGGACCTGTTGGCATGGCACAGCTGCAGTGGCCAGAGGATGCTCCACCGGCTCAGCCGTGTTGGGTCCCACTGCCACCAGGCTAGTGCCTAGAGACTGCTCTGAATTCACAGCTAAGCGTTTGAATCCCAGCACTTGCGCTATAACATACGTTGCCGGTTAGTTGAAGGAGGATGCAGTACAATCCATTTTGTATTAGCAAATGCATTGTTTGTAACATACATCAACCCACACACATACATGTGTGTATGACGTAGTCGTCAGATCCTATATGGATGTTATTTCAAAGAGTTTGGGAGATAGGATACTATAAATGTGGTGTTTGAAATACTAATGCTACCAGCTGCTGAACTCACCGAAAATAATACAGTTATTCCATTTGCTTCCCTGGTAGTAGTTAAAAAGTAATGAGTGCTTTTATGCTTTCTTTACATAATAGGCTCCAGCCAGAAAACTGGATGTTTCCTCGTCAATAAAATAAGAAAGAAATTCCCAATATTAAAGGAACAAAGATGAAATTGAGCAAGACTTATGTTATTGTGGTTAACAGTCAATAAGGCAAACCAGAGTTTTGTTCTGCTGACTTAAAAAAACATTAAGCTGTAAATATCTAACTCCATTCTATTTTAGTGTTGTGTGTTTGGGGGATTTTTTTTCTTTAAATTTAATTCAGGAAAAAAATCCCTCCTGAAGTTTTGGTGTTAGTTTGCTTCCCCCCTTCTTAAAGCATGAACCAGATTACATATGAGGGCCTTGTCTTCCTAAAATCTACAAAGCTTAATGGAAGCAGTAATTTTTCACATGAAAAAATAATTCTGGGGTGCTGCATAGAGAAAATGGGATTTCAGCACTCATGGAAACCCAGTCAAAGAACCGGAGCGAAATGTCTGAGGTTTGCGCTTGTGTGGGCAGAGTGGGGAGGGGTTTGGCTGCGGGAAGGCTGGCATGGCTGCAGCTTCCCTGGGCAGCCCGGGGTTCAGCCACTGGTGATGGGACAAATGCTTCTGAGCACGCTTAAGAAACCTGAGCCACCAAAAAACGTGGGCACTCTCTGCTGACTTATTAGCAGGCAGCGTTTTTGAGGCACTTTTTCACGTGTCTGAAGATATTCTATGACAAACGCTCATCTGGGGTCAGAGAGCCCAGCAATCCTTGCCTGGCACGTGGGAACCCAGCTCCCAGGCAATTTTACGTCTAGGCAGGGACAGGTCCAGGAACACAAGCTGGAGCCAAAGGCTGCAAATCCAGCATGGCAGAGGTAACGTGTTAGGAAGAATAATATATCTGAATAATTCTGAGCAATTTATAGACAAGCAAAGTTGGACACATACATAAACTGTTGAGTTAGTCTACAGATCACACTGTTCATTAAATATAGCCATGCTGTAAAGTGTGTGCACACAAATCCGCTCTATATATTTTAAGTGCCCCGACAAAGGCTTTGGTTGCAGTATTTAGAGGAGAAAGCTGTTTTCTTTCCCCTGAGCCCAAACTGTTCCCAATGAATAATTTGTCCAGTTCTAATGTATAATTAACATCTGAAGGTGGAGACTGCTGTCGCCTATAAACATTACCATATTTTCATATTCCTACTCTGCAAGTTATCTGTTTTAAAAAGGAAACCGCATGTGCACGCGCGCAGGAGCGAAGCAGGGCCTGTGACCCAGGGGCAGCAAGTGCCGCTGGTGGGAGCGTGGTCACCAGAGCCCCTCGCCCCGTGGCCGTTCGCCTTTGCAGCCTCCCCAGCCTGCCCTTTGCTACCCAATAACCCCCTTCCCAGACTTTGTGTGCTTTCCTTGAAGGCTTCTTTAAAGGACAGGGCTTATACCAAGCCATGGGTTACCACAGGTGCAGGTTATAGGTAGGAAAAAATAGAGTAGCTATGTGCTGCTGTGGATCTGCATCCCTGACGTGGACTGCCGTGAATGCAGCTGCTGATCCCTTTGTGCACGTTGTTAACGGGGGCTAATTGCTGCCTGCTGAAAACTTGCCGAGGATCCATCCACAGAAACTATGGACAGGTTTTGGATCATCTGCAGAAACTTGGTTTGTTATTTGGGGTTTAATTGTGAGTTTAGCACTTCATTTTCTCCGCCTTTAATCTAGTTCACTTAACAGATCATAAGAACTTTTTTCCTGACTTTTTGGACTTTCACCATCTGCTAGCATTAGTCACTTTATGCTGAATGGTGCTTATCATTCAGGAAAGAGCACATCACAGAGGCCTCAGCCTTCTCTGGAGCGGGACCAGAGATGAGATGTGCGATGCTCTACCTGGCAGGGCAGTCACACGGCAGCTGCCAGCCGGCATGGCCATATCGAGGCCCATACAGCCGTTAACCAGAGGCGAGATGGGGGAATCGATGCTCCTGGGAGCAGAGTCCTGTGCTGCAGACATCAGCCTGTCAAGAGATAAGGCACAGCGCTGTTCTGATGGAGGAAGTTAATAGCACGGCATTGGCAGCCAAGCCATCCCAGCACGCCTAGCAGATGGGTCGTTATGAAGGAATTCACCTGTATCACCCTGGGTCCCCTGTACTACTATCGGAAAAGGGTCTTTTCATTGCCTTTTATCTTTGGCGTTGTATTAAGGAGGCAGGCGGCAGCATCCTCCCCACTAAGAGCTTTGCATGGGCGAAGGGTGTGAGAGCCTGGGGTTGCAGCGCTGCCTGCGGGAGCACTGCCTGGCCACGGGGGCCTGTGCGGCTGCAGCCCCAAGCCGTCATGCATCTCTGCACAGGCGTGGGATGGAGGGCCCTGCCAGCGGCTCCAGCTTGCGTGCGCCCAAACTGCGCCTCACCTCCGTCCTAGCATGTTGAGGAGGCTCTCGTTCGGCGCAGCCGTCGGCTGGGGGTGTGGGGTCTCTGCGCTGTGTTGCAATGACTCTCTTTGCTCTGCGGCGTGCAGCACATGGGAGCATATGGCTCTGTGTCTGGTTTGTTTGTTTGTTTTAGTTTTTTTGTTTCTTTCTATTTTGGTTTACTGTCACAAATAATTTAATTATCCCATGACTTGCCATTTCAGTTATGCATTGTCTCTGTTCCTGTTTGACTTGGGGGCAGCTGTTGAGCTCTCCAGATTTAGGGCTTAAATCTGCTCATCATTATGTGTGAGCACCACACAGCCCATCTTGTAAAATCGGCAACTCTGCACAAGGTAGGCATGTGCGAGGGCTGATGTGCTGGGATGCAGCTCACATCCTGCACCAGGAGATGGGAGCAGCCCTCGGCCCCCACGGGTGCCCTGCGGGACCCAGAGAGGCCTGAGCACAGGGTGGGTGTTTGTTAGCAGCCAGCAAAAGACGACCGCCTGAAGCGCTCATGGGTTGTGAGGTAGGCTGCAAAAATCAGCTCAGATTTTGGTTTTTTTGTTCTTCTCAACAAAACCAGCCATGAATCTTTTAGTTTGACTTTTTTTTGTCCAGAGCCTTGAGTTTACAGTCCTTCCTGTTCTTGAAGTTGTTCCTCATAGCTCTGATACCAAGTAGTTCAAACGCAATCCCCCCTCACGCCACCTGTACAACGTGGAGAAGTCAATGAATGCGAGATGGAGATGTTCAGGGAATCCCTTGAATCCAGCAGCCTGGGGCTTGAAGAAAAACGCCTTACAATAAAATGCCAAGAGTGGGCTGTAATTAGTGTTGTGTTGATGACTGACAAATTAGGTGCTGCAGCCCTTGCTCAGAAAATTGAATCAACTTGTGTGTTGGTCCATCACTTCTTATCACCCAGTCGGTGTTCGTATTCACATCCTGTAAATCCCAAAAAGTAGCTGTAAACACTCTGCTGGAGATGGATGGATGACTTGTGCCTACAAGCATGCACCCAGAGGGAAACATTTGTTTGGCTTTTACCTATGTTTTTCTCTCATGCAGTGGATTTAGGAGGCAAGTCCTGTGGGAAGATAGGGAAGCAAACAATTCAACAATATCTTGCCGGAGCTCTGCAGACGTTTATAAGACATGCAGCTGTTTCTCTTTTTAATTTGGAGGAATACAGGCCTCACAAACAGGGTGGTTGGTTGTTCCTACAAATAAAAGCCCACAGCTCAAAGGCAAAATATTTTGAAGACAATGTACAATAAGAGCTTTTTTTTTTAGCCATGTAAAAGCTGTTTTATGAAATTAAGCTGGAAATATCATAAGTGGGAAATGACCACAGAATAAATAGGAACCTTTTAGAAAGACAGCAAACATGTGTTATTTATTTTCCTAGTAAATGGAAGTGGCAGATTCAATCAGCAAGAAACATCAGATAGTTATGACCATTTTAATCACATAAAAAAATTCATAAGTTTTGTTTATGGTACATTTAACAACATTTTCAGTTTAGTATGGGGGCAAGCGAGTAACTCGTATTTACTAGTAAACTAGAGATAAGATGGGACCGTTTCTTCTAATATAGGCAGAAAGGGGCGAGAGGTAGAACAGTGAAGTGTCTGTGTTGTTACCTTTTGCACTCCATGTACGCATCTGGAAAGCATTACGACCCATTGCATCAGAAATATTTTAAAACTATCAAACAGTTCCAAAGCATGCACTGTACCCCATGAAGAGAGACAGCCTTCATGCCTGCCATTTCGGAAGGCTTGTTGGCATGCCAAGGAAACCTATTTTATATGGGTCTATCTCTGCTTATATTTGCTTGAAAGCTTTAAAGTCACGTTCAAAAATGTTAATGCTAGATGTTAATTTTAGAGATGGGACAAAGCAAGGGTTATAAAATAGCCAGCTAAGATTAAATCCCTACATAATGACAAGCTGCTGATATGCCATCAGTAGCTGCAAGAGGAACGTGGAAGGAGGGGCCTGGACACGTGGCGGGTGTCTTGGCATTGGGGGTGCGCGAGTGCCAGTGCTGACCAAAGCCAACACAGCATTTGTTCATCTTTCCCTCTATTTTGGAAGCTGTGTATCTCAAGTTGAAACCCACCACATGGACTCATACATTATAAAGAAAATAGTCATAAGCAGATGTGTTGAGATCTTGATCTTCCAAGATCTTGATCTTCTGAGTGTTCTTGTAGCTGACATGTGTCACTTTGTCAACCTTTGCAGACCCCAGCACGTTGTCCTCGCTCAGTGTGTGTGTGTGGTCTGGGAGAGCTGGGCCATGCCAATTGCTTGATGATAAAGGTTAATTTTCCTCTCGGCAACTGTTCTGTTACAGTAAGAGAGGAAGGCTCGTATTTGAGGGACACAAAAGGAAAATATACAAGCAAAATAAATACAAGGGGGTGTTAACTGCATGCAGAATAGACTGATTTATAAGAGGAGACTCTGTGCTTTTGTGGATACCACATGCGATATTAGTGTCATCTTGTTTTGGGTTGTAATACTGTAGTAGTCATACTACAGATGCAAATTGTATGCTAGGGATGAAATGTGTGTACTGTAAAGGGTATCCCTGTCATTACGTGCTAAATAAAACGAAGCAATGCTACACGTATGAATATAATTTCTATCCTTTTTCTGATATTTCTACTTTCTGGTCAAACATGAGCGTTTTCCTTAGAGGCAGAAGTAGATACAGAGTAAGCTCATATCCTTGGGATATCAGCTGTATTGACTTCTACAGAGCAGCGAGCCCAAAGAAAGGTAGCAGACAAAAGCTCTGAGAAGTCTTTCTCTGGGGGAAGAGAGAGGAGTTAGCAGTGGGACAGCGGAGAAGAAATAACTCTCAGGAAAGATTTGGGTGGAAACATGCTCAGAGGCAAGGAGCAGTGATGTTCATTGACTGCCTTAAGTGTTTCAGCACCTGGGCAGCACAACCTTTGCCTCCCTGCTCTCCTCCATCTCAGTTGCTTTCAGCTGAAGAATAAAAACTTGTTAGATGTGGTCTGAGAGTCCAGGGACTGGCCTGCAGTACAGGAGATGACTGGGGCTCAGTGATGCCCAGAGTATATCTGCCTTGTGCCTGGGGTGCCCTGAGATCCCACTTTAGTTGCACAAGCAAATGGATGTCCTGGGAAACTGGCTGGAGGACATGGCATAATGCTGCTCATATCTTGTGATCTTGTTGACCTCCAGCAAGTGGAGGTACAGAGCATGTATATTAAAATAAGAATTAGTTGTTTCTAATGACAGGTCTTCTCAATATAAAAATACCCTGTTGCTTAATTGCCCTATGTCTATCAATGGAGTCAGCATAAAACACAGAGAGCAAGTGGAGAGGCTGACTTGGAGGTGACAGTAAAACTTGCCCTTCATGGGGAGGTGTTGATCTGGCAAAGAGCTGTTTGAGGTGGAGATGCCTCCATCCATCCGCCTGCTAAAAATTACCTGTCCTGTGACTTTGTTTCTAGGATGTGGGCCCTGCTCTGTTTCAATGTCACGTTAGCTCAAACAGCCTCTGGCAGCTGTTAGACCGATTCAGATTTGCCCAGTAGTGGGTTAAGGAACATTCTCAGGATGCTTCCCACCAGCAGAGGAGTGGGGCTCAGGTTGGAGGCAAGTGCTTGGGTTGGAAGAGTGGTCCACAGCATGGGCAGACATCATTAGCGCTCTATAAGCACAGCAGTCATGTAATGTGGAAAATGGTGGTATATACCATTAAAAAAGAGAAGGGGAAAAAAAAAGGAGTCATAGATTTTTCTCAGTTTCAATCTCATTATGAAACCCAAGTATCTTTGATAGAAATAAACGTCTACGTAACATAACTAGATCAGCGCACTAACGCCAAGGATTGTCTGGGTGAAGGGTAAATTCTAGCTAGTTTACAACCAATGGTCTAGCAGCCTTGTGGTGTGACACTGTGTACTCACCAAGCAAGCTGATTTAGAAAGAGACGTGGAGGGGGAACGACTGCAAGGGAAACCTTGGGCTTTTGGTTTTGGTCTTAGGCTGAAAGCGAGATAACATTCCTGGGGAACGAGTGCAAGAGCGTGGTTTTATTGCCCATCCTGGAAACAACTTCTGTAATCAAATTAAATGCAATTTTTTGCTTTTAGCTGTTACTCTCTAGCTGAGCGAGGAGGAAGGGGTTATAAGATCCTCTGGTGCTCAGATCCGGTGAAGACCTTGGGGGTACGAGGGGTAAAGGAATTTTCTTGTGGTTAAAGGGCCCAGATGCATGGCGTTCATCTCTGCTTGTCTGAGGGCAAAATAGAGCCATAAATCTTTCAAATAAATACCCGACGCACGTTTTGGCCTTTAGAAATCTGCACAACTTCCTACCACTCCATTTGCCTTTGCTTTAAAATAGTGTCTGTGAACAAAGTTGCAGAAGGTGCTAATAACTGAATAAAACTGCAAAACCTCTTTGTTTTGTCAGGGCTGCGTGTCCGTGTGTATTTATAGTGTGGAAAAAAGCTACTGTCAAAAGCACAGTAGCTGTGCCTCAGGTTCAAGACTATCACTTAAATTCTGACTGTCCCTTGACGAAGGTGCACGTTTGGATTATCAAACCTGGTGGATGGGCTGTCTTGCAGACTGAAGTCAGGTAACTGCTGACCTTCGGGGTTTTATTGGTTTTGTGTATAACTGATACTGGTTTTGTGTATAAGTGGTGCTGTGTCAACAAGTGGTGACAGCCACGTTGCGTTAGGCATGACATTCGGAAGGTGGATGGTGGTTAGCAAGTGAAGAAACAGGGAGGAGTGGCGGCTGCCACATCCCCAGGCTCCATCACCCAGTCTGCAGCATCAGCCTGCCCCGAGTGAAAGGGGTGCGAGGTCGTCCGCTTCACCTGTCGCCTCAAATTGTCCTTGGTGGGAAAGCATAGACGGGTAAATATGGGCATGGTCTCCTCTGCCCCTTGGCAGGTTCAGTGCTGGACCTGTCAGAGATAGGGGGGTTTCTGGACTCCCCAGTAATTACTCTCATTCATCTGCAAAAGAGCAAGATACAGTTCTTCTGTTGGAGGAAGCCTCATGTCACCTAAGAAGCGTGACAGGCGTGTTACTGTATTTGTGCTGAACAAGTATGGGCAACAGCTAAGTGAGAGCCAGGGTTTGACGGCTTGGCTTTTCAGCAGGGGCTGGAAGGAGCCCGGGGAGGCATGAAACAGTTGGGAGGGACCAACTCTGCACAAGGCTTGGGGAGCAAGAGCACAGCATGTCGCTGCTGGGGTCACCCGCAGTCGGAGATTTCCTCCGTGTCCTTGAAAGCATGAGGTCCAAGGGGAGAGGTGGGAGATGACTCCTTTCCCAAAAGGCTGGTTTTGGGTGCCAGACTTCTCGGAGGCTCATGCCTCCCACTGCTTTGGCAGGGACCTAGAGTCAGCCCCCCAGGAGAAGATGGAGAGAAAGCAGAGCAAGATTTTGATATGCTAGGAAAAACACGTTCCCACTCTGCTGAAACACTGAAATGCTAAAACATGGGCACACCTTGGCCACTTCAGCAACAGCAGCCTCAGCATCGGTGCTTAGGATGGGGCTGCTGACTCTCCCAGTTCTCTCTCATGCGCGCTCTCTCTCTCTATGTATGTAGACATACATATATAGCTTAAAATAAACAATGCCACGCAGCTGCTGAGTCAGAGACTGGGCCCCGGCCGGGAACTTGCAGCTCGGCACTACCTCTGTTCCCTTGGGGGATTTCCAGCATAATTTAGCCTTGAGCTTGATTAAGACCTTGGGTTGCAGCAGCTAAATAAAGGCTTATAATAATCTGGAATATAAAAAAAAAAAAAGTCATAAGGCTGTGTATGAGAAAAGCAAAGAACAAGGGTCATGTAGCGGAAGGAATAGCCACCGTTACGTAGCGGTACGGCCTCGCACATGGCACTGTGGTGGATCCTAGGCACAATGCTGCCGCTTCCAGTGCAACGAGCATGTAACAACAGTCATGTAACAGATGATGCCCTTTTCCTCTGACCCCTAATGTTTTGTAGAAAAATGGAGCATCCATGACACAACAAACATCATTAGTTCAAGCTCCACTGCGGAAACATTGCGGCACGAGTGAGCAACCTCAAGGCAGGGCACATCGTCTGCCAGCCGCGTTGTGCCATCCCGGCTGGGGAGCACAGTCCTGCCTGGCACGTGGAGACCAGCCACGGGCTGGAGCTGACCCTCGGAGGATGCTTTTTGTGTTGACTTTTGATCAGGAAAATGGCACGCTTAGTCCATAGAGAGATGAAAAATAAGCTATGCGTGACCCACGTGCAGGCAATATTCCTGCATCAAAGCATGAGTGGCACTGCTCAGCTCAGACATATTGGTGGTAAGGTGCAAGCGTGAGTGCGTGCACAGGGGGAGAGCCCCTTGCTGCAGTTCGGTGACCTGCACTGGACTTGGCAGTGCAGAGTAATGTCTGTTCTGCATTCAGGCTCGCCTCTCTCTCTCTGCCCCAAACACACACAACTGGGTAATTAAAGTCACCAAAATGTTCTAACGCAGGAAGGTAGTCTGCGTTTTGTCAGGAGGAAAAAAAAAAAACGTTGGCTGCTGCGCAATGCTGTGGACAATAGCTGGAAGAAGCCTAGCTCTTTTCTTCCTCAGAAACAGATCTCTCTCACTAAAATAAACCTTGGCTGCTGCATTCTTCCTACAGGGTTAAGAGAGACAATTTTTTTTAAAAAAATTATATTCCAGGACATGGTGCTAATTCTCCTTTCTATCTTAGCAGTCATTTATCCTCTGCACACTGTTGCCCTGTGTCAGCAGCATCTTTGGGCTGTCGCAGCTCCGGGGCCGGTGGCAGAGGGACAGGCGCCATGCCGCAGGCTGTCCTCGTGAGAGCAAAGCGGGATGCTTTGCTGCAGAGCTGAGCCGGTGCTGGGTAAGGCATCCGTGTCAAAGACAGTGCCTCTTCCCTTGTAAAACTAAGACCTAACCCTTGTACGTGCGATGGGTGTCAGAGTCCCAGTGCAAGACTGGCTACCAGCTGCAGGGAGCAGGAGGGCTAATGGCAACTCTCCGCCATGTGGGAGTGATTAAAGAGAGTTGTGCTGGATAGAACCCACATGAGTTAACTTAATAAAGTTGTGGCCTAATTAAACCACATCCCTTGCATCTTATCTGTCTTCCTGCATGTCCAGAGCAGTACCCGAAGACTGCGCCGCTACTGAGCGTTCACCTCACGCTGCGACCCAATAACTGCTACCTGCGACCCCAGTCGCTGGGCTAAGCACTAATGAAATTGCAGGATGATATAATCTGATTTTGAATTCTCGCTACCTGGAGTCATTACACGCTGGTCAAGCACTTGAGGGTTATCCCATCCTATAAATAGGGAGGCAGACGCATGCACCTCTTTAAAACATGGCTATTTCTATTAAGTATATCTAATTAACCTTGAGCAGTACGGAGATCTGAGAGCCGGGAACAAAACTCATAATGTAAAAGGCACATGGATTTTTCAGTAACGAAGTAAAATGCCTGTGAGTTTAAGGGGTCCCTCCTGTTCACCCAGCGCTTCAGAGGTTTCTTGCTGCCCAGCCTCTCAGCAGCCGGGCTGGAGATGTCACCCACGGGCACGCCTGGTGCCAGTTAAACGAAGGAGGAGGCGTTAGGGGTGACCTGACAGCGTGGTTTTGTAAGTGAAACCTTGCACCCATGCACCTGTAGGCGCTGCTCAGCAAATGAGGAAGCTGCTGGTGTGGTTTGCTGTGAGTCGGTGTGAATTTTAATGAAGATCTGCAAAAGCCAAAGCCGGGGGGTGGCCGGGGCTGCAGCTGGGGAAGCAGCCCAGGGATCTCTCCCCAGCCCCACCGGAGGGGTAGAAGGGGTCGAGGGCAGGACCTGGCAGGGAACTGGGGCGGCCGTGTCAGGAGCAGTATTCTTGGCATGTCCATTGATGCCTGTGTGTGCCGATGCCAGGAAGGGCTGCCCGCATGCTGCTCCTTCGTGCTGAGCTGACACCGCACGGCTTGAGGGACTGCTGGTATACAGATGTCGAAAAAAAAAAAGAAAAGAAAAAAATATTTTGCCCTGCTCTTTTTTGGGGAAACTAACTACTGGTGACCTGTGGAATGCCATCACTAACGCACATGGAAACCCTCTCATGGGAATTTGTGACTGCCCTGTAAGAAAACAAATAAATGCTTCACTCCAGCGGGCGCGCAGGAGGTGCCTGCAGCCCGGACGGGGCAGGGTGGTTACCCTTGCTCAGCGCCGTGGCCACGGCTGCGTTTCTGACTCCCAGCTCACCACACAACCAGAAAGCTGATCCCCAAAATTATGTGCCGTTAAATGACTTGGAAGGAAAAAAAGCATACTAGTGAGTCCTAATAGGAAGGTTTATATTCTGCATATCTGGTCTATGTCTTGCTGCAGAAATAAACAGCCCTTAACTGAGAAGTCTCTGTGGACAGGAGCATAATAGATGAAGGAGAGATGGTCGTATCATTTTGCTCAGTTGGTCATTACATGGAATTATAACTATATTATCAATAAGCCTCAATGTCATTACCTCGCTATACTTGGCAAATGCACACATGCACTCAAATAAACATTCTCCATTAGAAATATTGCAGCCCATTAGCTAACTCTAGCTGCCCGCATCCCAGCCGGCAGCTCCCTCCTGCTCACCTGGCTGCGGGAGGTTACTCTGTGCGGCTCCCACAGCAGCACCAGGGCCCCCGCGTCCCCCTCCCTGCACCCCGCGGGGTCTGGCAAGGCTTCACCAGGACATGGGCGCCAGCAGCCAGCCTTACCGTAACGTTTTGCTGAGTCTGAAAGTCCTTCTTCAAAGGAAAAGAAATTTTAGTGCTCATGTAGCCATATCAGCATCCACAGCCCACGTGGTAAATCTTGTTGTGAGTTTCAGGATATTTATTTTTAAAGAGAGAATTAATAATAATTGTTTTCTCCCTAATGAAGATAAGTGTCACGGGAGACTCGAGCTATCATGTATTTCATATATATGGTCTCAAAATTCTTCCGTATCCCTCTGCAATTTATTTTCACTCAATTAATTTTATTTTATGATAAAGTAAATGGCCCACAGTGCTGATGGGCATTAGCTGTGGAGCTATCACATTATAATACAATCAGGTTAACTTCTAGCACTATGAGTTAACACTCCCATCTGCCACACATGCCCAAAAAATTATTATCTTTCTGGAAAAGCGCATCTCTAAGTCTGTTAGTAACCTGCAGCTGAGTTACCATCACAGGCTGAAGGAGCATGCACCCTTTGGGGGGGCTGCAGCACGGGACCTGGATTGCCTCCGAAAAGCACCAGAGTAGGTCAGATGTGTTCCTGATTCTTCATGGGATTTTTTTTTTTTAATTTGTGCTGTTCTCAGTATGTTAAACTTGTGTGGGTTTTGAGCAGCAATAGGAAAAGTTGGGTTTCAAAATATCACAGGCTTTCAAAACCAAAGCTGATATTTTCTAAAACCGCTTTGAAAAAATGTAACAAACATTTCTAGAAGGGTCATTTGCTGGATTTGAGGGAGGAAAACGTCAGATAATTCTTTTGCCCTAAATACTGTGTAACATAGCCGTACTCAGTAGAAAATCCATTTTTGTTTAGGAGGTCCCGGGTGCCTGCCTGCAGCCAGGGTGCATTTCCCAGCCCCTCTGCCCAGTGCCCTTGTCACGGCGGTGCTGTGGGGTGCTGCAGCCCGGTGCAGTGTGCCCGTGGGTGCCTCCCAGCATCTGCCGGGAATCGGGGAGGTGTGCCCCTGCGATGCTGGTGCCGGCCTCTGGCTGTGCCCCATGGACTAAGGAGGCATCAAATCACAGCTGACACCTGTCCCACCTTACCCTTCATGCCAGTATTGCTTTAAGAAAGGCCATGGTGTTCTTCTTTCAGAGGGCTTGAGTTGGAGGAAAATAGGCTTTGCCTGAGTCCTTGATTTAAAGCCACATTTAAGGCTGAGAGCAAAGCTTTATGGTCACATTTGAAAATTCCCTCAAGTAGGTGTTTGTTGTGGAAATGCCTCCACTGCCTTTGCCGTAGCAGCAGCCCTGCTCTGCAATTAGCCCCTCTTCTTGCAGGGGCTGCCGGGTGGTGCGGGGAGAGGTCCCCAAAAGGAGGCACCCCATGTTTGGTCGGGGCAAGGTGGGCATTGCCCTGGGGCTCCTTGCTCCCACCTCTGCTGGTGCTGGGCCGGGTGCGAAGGCACCCACAGCGTGCGGGCAGGGTAGGCAGGACCGTTCCAAGGTAGCGGGTGCTTCAGGCAGGTTGGTGGGTGGGAAGATGACTTTTGGTTTGGATGTAGTTTGGATTGGATGAGTTTTGCTTTGGATGTACTGACTACATCAAGTACTCCAGAGTGATTAGACTGGGTTGAACACCATGAGGTCTTGCTACCTAGTGAGATTTGGAGGCATTTGTTTTCTCCCCCAATATGTACCTGAAGATTTGAAGCTTTTCCTTGCAGTCAGTACAACTGGAAGCTTTTTTTCCTTAAAGTTGGCTCTAACGCATTCAGCTCTGGGAGGTGAAGCTTGAGGGAATAACTCCTTAATGGCAGTGATAAAAATGACTTAGTCAATAATAATGTACTCCCAGAGTCTGTGCCACTGGTTTTTCCTCCCAGAGGAAATCCTTGCAGCCTAGAGCAGTTTGCGGTGTAGAGAATGCACAATCGGCTGATTTAAAAAAAAAAATTAAAAATCTTCCCAAATTTAAAACATTAACTCTACAGCAAAGGTTGGGTCTCTTTGGGTTTGCCTACTCAGAATGGGACTTTCCGAGAGGCACCTCTCGGGTCACGGGGGACGTGGCCTTGGGGCAGGCTTGTCCTGGCTGAGGCTGGTTTTAGCCCAAGGGAGAGATCTGCTTGAGCTGCAGTGCTGGGGCAGCATCCCGTCTTCCCTCGGCATCGATGCCTGCAGCACTGGGGGACGCCGCGGCCACCCTGGGGGGGGCACGGGCCGGCAGGGACCTGTGCTTCGGGCTGAGCGAAACGGCAGTTTTACTGCTGAAGTGCAAACAACTAAAAACGCTTTCTCAACAAGCGCCTAATAAAACTGTATTATTACATCCTGTGAACAGCTCCAAAATCCTTAACTCGGGGATATCAGCAGCTTCTCAGTGAAACTAAGCTAATAAACAAGTAGATAATTAACAAAGGCAAACATGAGTCTCGGTACCAGTGACTTCATATTAAGAAACCTTCTGGTTTTAATATTTGGCATGTATGCATGAAATAATTTATTGCTGTTTCAAAGCAATTTCAACTGTTAAACATTCATTGGTTTGCTGAAGGAAATAGTAAAAAAAATTCTTTCATGTGAACATTAGTTCTTAATTTTAACATTTCCTTATTTTCTATAATGGGATTTGATGTGGCAATAAGCTTTAGGAACAGATCTAAGTGGAAAAATATTGTTAGCAGGTGAAGGTTTCCTTAACGGATCCCTTAACTATCTGCTGAACAGGATAGTTTCATCAGCAAGCACCCACCAAAGCGCGGTATCTGAGTGGCAGGGAGGATTGCCTCCCTCCCGTGCCAAAGCTGATGAGTAGCCGTAGGGACAGCTAAATAAACCATCAGGTGAAGGGCACCCTCTGCACCCCTGTGCTGCTGCTGTCCAGATTTTGGGAAGTATCAGTTTACTGAAGGCGCATGTGAACGAAGCGTGTCCACTTATGACTGTGTGGGACCTGTATAAAGAAAAGTGCATTCAGTCGTCACTGTGCGTCTACCAACCCTTGGCAGCCCAAGCCCAGCTGCAGGTAGCCGGTGAGCCCCGGTTCACCGCCGGAGCTGGAAGAAAAGCTCCACTTTGACCGCGGCTGCTGCTAGCAGTAACTTTCAGTTTGTCGAAAATTGAGTTCTGTGTAGAAATCAGGCATTTTTGCACACAAATTCCGTGCCCTGCTGTATCTGGTCTATGTTTGTGCACTGATTGAAGAAAGAAGACGTTTTGCTTGACAGCACTGTACAGCCAAGAGATAATATACAGAAACGTCTCCAAAATACTTCCAATCTATTTTTATTTTCAAGCAGTCCTGGATAATGTCATGGCACGGTGCACCTTTAACTCGCTCTGGAAAAGAAAACCCGCGCGGGGAGGACCCATCGCCCGCCCGGTGCTGTGTGCCAGAGCGACCTCGCGCTGCTCCGGCGCTGTGCTCGGGCTGGCACGAGGGCTGCAGCCGCCGTAACGTGCCGTGTGGCGGGGCGGTGGCTGCAATGGTGTTAGAGGAGCGTTGGCTGAAAGAAAAATAATTTGATTCTGGAATAATTTCTATGCGGTTAATGCAATGAGAGCCACAACTGGGATGGTGTGTGCTGTGCTATTGGTTTACAAATTACTTGCCCAGCCCTGCTCCCTGCTGAGCACCAACCGCGGCCAGAGCCCACAGCTGCCATCCCTTCGCACCCCAGGCACCCCGCAAGCAACACGCGTGGCACAAGCACGCTGTCCTCGCCACAGCTCTCTGCCGCCTGCATCAGAAAGGTTTTATTTAACAGAGTCATGGGTACGGTTTTCCTTCCCAACCTTATTTTACCATTAGTGCTGTGGGATATAGAGAGGTATGGATAGGCAGGAAAGCCGCTGCATACTTTTTAGTAGGAAATCTAGCAATTTCTTTGTGGTGAGTTTAATCTCCTGCATTCTTCCCAGTTTGGTTTTCACTATTATTAGGCACAATTAAGAATTAGTAAAGCTGAGGTAAGAATTAAAGTTTGTAATTAAATTTTCTCTCCCTCCCGTGGTTAGCATGAGTTTGATGTCGATTTACAAGGAAGACTCCTTTTTGCGGCAATTAGCTTTCAAAGAAGTAGGCAGTTATGGAAAGCATTTGCTAAATTAAAAAGACTATGGTAAACCATGGCTATTTACAGTTAAGGAGCACTTTCTGCTCAGTGCGCGGCCAATGGCAGACTCCATCTCTCTCTGCCGGCTCTTGCGCGGGCCCCGTGGCCAGCGGGCGATGCCCCGCTTGCCATCCATCTCAGCGCCTGGGTGAGCCCCGGCAGCAGCCGGGGTCGCGGGGAGGAGCTGGCGAGCACTGCGCATTTATCCAGCAGCCTTTGTATTGAAGTTGGAGGTGCTCTCACTCCGCTCACTGCCGCTCTTCCCCCGCGGCGCGAAACCAGGGAGGTGGGAGCTGCCCGCCTGCGCGGCGGCTGCCCTACATAAAGCGAGTTCCCAGGCTTGCATTTCATTTCAGTGCAAAAGTCAAACTGAATGACTCATGCCAAATCTTTTTATCTTGTCGCTGCGACTGTCAGCGTAGCTGAACTCCAATATGACTATACTTATTGGAAGGGTTATTTTTAAGTACCGAGCATGTATTTATATGTGCGGTGATACTTCATCATTTTCAGCTGATTTGATCTACAGGAGCAGAATAGTCCCTCTTTATAATAATCTCCAACGTGTTAACTCATTCATCTGGGTAAGACAACAAGTTCAAGTGAGGCCTCCAATACGTTAATTATTCATGCGTGAATCTTTTATTTCATCTAGCCTCATCCGCACCAGACTGCCTTTTCTAGGAAAGCTCTCTGTTGAGAAGAAAGCAACAAATACTGTATGGTGATTTGAGGGGGAAAAAAAAATCAGCTGCATATTCCAAACTATAAATTGTCGAGTCTCAGCCTTTTTTCTCTACTGCCATCTATTGTGCAGCAAAAAATGCATAGTTCACTGGCACAAAATCGTGAGTTCTGGTTTAAATGAGAAGGGTCGTTTGGTGGTGGCTCCTGGGTGCTTGCAGTTGCTTCTGCTCATCAGAGAACCTATTAAGTTAATAAGGAGAAGTAAAAACGACCAGGAAGCAATAACTGGGAGGCCTTAGGAGCACCTAAGGAATATAGACGGGATCTGGTGTTAAAAGTACAAAACGGGCTGCCGGGGCTTTTCTTGTAAAAATTCCCTGTAAAGGGGAAGCGGCCCCCGGCTTCCCGGACGGTCAGCGCCTGGATGGCCGGGCGTGGGGATGGCTCTCCTTCTCCCACTCAGGTCTGTGCCCGCAAGAGTCGCCGAGGGCCACCTTGCCTCGGAATGGGGACGTGCACGGCCTCGGGCAGGGCAGGCACGGGAGCCTGGCCCCTGCTTGGGGCTTGTCCCCAGCCCCAGGGGAGCCAGACAGGGGGTGGCACAGGGGCCTCTTGTCTACATTTCTGGGCCCCTCTCCTACTGCACAGATGCAGCCCCTCTGAAGGGCAGTTGCAGTCAGTTCCTGTGCGACAGCAGGCGATGGTCTGAATGGAAATGGAGATTTTCCCCTCCGCCTGCTTCCTCTTAGAGGCCACCTCCTCTCTCCGGTGAGGCACTGTGTTTCTGCAGAATGGGTTGTGCCACTCATTCAGAGAGCTAAAAGAAGCTGTTCGCCGTCTGTAGTGATGGCAACTGGGCAAAAATGCCTTCAGAAAGTCAAGTGCTATGGGCCAAGTGGTTTTTCCCTGTAGGATCAGTTCAGTTCTATCACAGGTGTTTTGTCTTGTTTTGTCTTCTACTCATACTGGTTTTACATGAACTCTACTCACTGGAACAGGGTTACTCCTGGTTTACACCAATGCGATGGGAGAACTCACGCCCAAGGCCATCCACAAAGAGCCTGGATTTTCAGAAACATCAGCTGGCTCCAAAACTAGGACCGTGTGAGTTTCCCTCATGGTCTTGCTCCCACCCCAGCGGCCAAGCAGAAAGCAGCAGGCAGCCCTTGCCCTCTCTCCTTGCACCACTGACGGGGTGCTGTGCTTGTGGCCCCCAGTGCTGCAGGTTACTGGTGACCACTGGTTTTTAGGGATGCCTATTCCACGTAGGCAAAGACAGAGCTACGAGTAAAGGGAGGGTTAGTGCTACTGGAAACTCTGGGCGAGTCCTCAGCGGTGCATGGGGGACACATGGCAGACGCTCCACCAGCTGCCTGTCCCGCTGCAGGGACGAGGTCCCTTCCCCTCCGTGGCTCTGTTTGCTTCCAATTTTGTCAGCCATTTCCTGGGCTGTAAAATAGAACTGCCCGACAATAAAGATAAAGCCAGTCAAGCCCTCCTCCACTTAGGCTGCCTCTCAGGATGTCCCCGTGAAGAGGCACCATCTCCCATCATCAGTGGCACAGAGAAGGGAAGGATGTGGTCAAATCCCAGCTACCAATTTAAATGGACTTGTATGGCATCGAAAGCAGTAAATCCACGAACTAGAGAGAATTCAGCAGCAAAATCAAGTGTAGGATGACAATAGCGATGATGCGTGCTTAAAAAAAAAAAATCCTAAAAGGTTATGACCAGAGTATTTTAAGGGGAAAGGAAGGTTAAAATCATGAAAAATAGGATCAAAGTAACAGAAAGCATATGAAAATTAATTACCGTCCTTAATACATCTTGCATGAAAGACAGCTGAAAGCCAGTTACTAGTGGAGTATATATGACAGAGTATTGAATTGGTTTTGATTGTGTGACTGGTGTAACGTGCCGTGGCCCTGGGGCAGAAAGGAATACCGCTACCACGCCAAGTATTGCTCCTTTTGCTGAATGCCACGACAGTACCTGTTTTACAACTTTACCGATACTAAGAAGTCATCCACCTATATCTAAACCAAAATGACATTACATATTTTCTCTGATTTATTAGTAAACTACTAAGTAGTAAGATTAAGCTTTTAGGAAAAGATTAACAACACTGTGCAGCAGTAAGCTGTCATCTTAATTTAAGGGAAAGCGGCTGAAAATGCTCACTCTTTGTGAGGGAACATGCAAAATCCTTTGCCTAATGGATGTGGAAATGGTACCAGGTCCCTCTCGCATCAGGACATTAAAAGCATGTTATTTGTTCTGTATTTGTTTGCTTCGAAGTTTTGCTCTGGTTTCGTTTGGGTTTAATTTTATCGTAGCGGCGAAGGAGCGCAGGTCCTTGCTTGCTGCGCCTGCCTTCCCCCCTCTCTCCCGGACCCCTTCGCCGACCCGGCTGAAAGGCAGCGCGCTGTGCGCGGCCCCGCTGCCGCCCCTCGCCGGGGCTCTGCCGCGGCGAAGCGGCGGCAGCGGCGGAGGGGCCCCGCAGGCGGCCGCGCTGCCGCGTCCCCCGGCTCCCCCCCCCCGCCCCGCGCCTCGCCGGCCCCTGCGCGCCCCGGGGGCCACCCTGGACCGTGCCCGCCAGGCACCGCCGAGGGCCCGCTGTGCCGCCTGCCCGCTGCAGGCAGCTGCCGCCAGCTCCCGCTCCTGCCTGGGGTCCAGGGGCCGCGCCGCCGCGGGGCCGGCTGCCTCCCGGCTGCGCCAGCGCCGCCTCTGTCCCTCCGGGGGGGGACACGGGGAGCTGCTCCTGTCCCCCTCCTCAGCCTGGCGCTCCCGTTTCTAGACTTAGCTCGACGGTTTTAGACTTCAGATGGATTTTTGCGCTATTAAAGACCGTTTTGGTGATGCTGGGAGAACCCCAACCCTTCAAAGAAGTCAAAAGCGCTGATGTGAACAACTGCATGTATTTATCAACGTTACAACAAACAGTAATTTTTCCTCTTAGGCTGGAAGGGACAATACCAACACATAGTTTTGTCTTCATTTGCTTCTCTCAAGCATTTTAAACGGTAGCCGCTTCCGTCTAGCAGCTTACGAAAGTGCTCCCGGTTCCCGCTGGCTGGGACAGTGCTGCGCAGCAGTACCCGGCCGGAGGCTGCCACCAAACAGGGCTTTCAGGGGAGCGTGCTGATTTGCCAAAGCCGATAGGTTTTGATGGCAACGTGGGGATTGTGCTGCACCGCCGCTAGCAAACCTGCCTGGCATCTGCCTGGTGCCTGATCGACCCTGGGGACATGGTGCCTGCAGCCTCGTCCCTGCCCTGCGAATCGCCTGGCCCAGCCAGCCAGGACCCCCAAAATCGCGGTGCCAGGCTGCGTGCTGCCCTCCCCAGGGGCCACTCGGTGCCGGAGCCGTGGGGCAAAGGCCACCAGGCTCAGCTTCGCTTGGTTGTTGCCAGCTGAAACATGATGCTGGTTGTAAAAATGGTAAATTTGAACTGTAGCCCAGAATTAATTTATATTAACGTAGGAGATCAAAACACTGCTGTTGTGACCTAGTAACACTGCTGCTTACTATGTGTTGGTGTAAATGAAATCACACAGAATCACAGAATCACTAAGGTTGGAAAAGACCTGTAAGATCATCAAGCCCAGCCATCAACCCAACGCCACCATGCCCACTAAACCGTGTCCCGAAGTGCCACGTCTACATGTTTTTTGAACACCAAACAATGGCAAACCAAACCTGCAAAATTTGTAAAAGCTTTTGAGTCCATTTGAATGCAGAGGCAGGCTAAAGAGAAGTTTCCATATCAAGACTGGACAAAAATTCCTGATTGCTTTCCAGTCAAGCAATGGTCAGAATGTGCTGAGGAAACCACACGTACTCAGCCAACACATTTGGCATAAAACTCCAAGCCCACTTGTACCTGCAATTATTACCCTAAAATCCCTTAGCAAACCAAGTAAGGGGAGAGAGCGTGCAAAAATCTTGCTAATGATTCAACAGTAAGACATAAAATCTGTATTGAATCAATATTGCATCCTGGTCCAAAGCTCACTCAGGTCAAAGTGAAATTCCAGTAGATTGGGATACGGATTGGATCAGCCCTTAATGATGTATTGCAAAAGAAATGCCAGTAAAATATACAGGCCAGCATATATTTTATGGGGAAGATAGTCTGAAGTCAACATTACAATTTACTAATTCAGTAGAACAGCTGGAAAAATAAATTTGTTTAGCTAGAATAGCACATCTATTTATTGAGCCTCCTTCCGAAGCTATGCACATATCAACAGTAGGATTGGTCTCTAAAACACGGGGGAGGAGAGGAGGGGGATGATGGTGAATTCAAATTGATGCGCTACTTATTCCACACTAGTAATTCAATTAATGATTTTATAGACCCTGCGCTGTCTCACATTCTCAGCCGTTCTGAGGCAAATGAGATGGGGAATCAAGCAATTAGCTGGGATTGGCAACGCGGCGGGTTCAGCCTGAGCAAAGTGCTGCACAAAAGCCACCTCTCGCTGCCTGCTGGAGTGCGGGGCAACAGGGAGCTCACTTTCGGCTTTTGGAGAGGAGGCTGGGCGGCTGCTTTCACACTCCTACCACCAGAAACTTTGGTCCATTATTCTCACCAACAGCAATGGACCGGCCAGCGCCGATGCAAAACGCTTTCATCTCATCGCTCGTTTCCATAACTTTTTTTGGTGGGGAAAAAACTCTAACTGAGGTTTTCCATACTTGGTCTTTGCTGAGGACTGATGACATAAGGAAATAGTTGTGTGTGATTTCTGAGTTATGACCAAACTTTTGGTCCAAGCTATAGCAAAGCCAGTGCTTGAAACTCGAGATGAATCTCAACTTGATCCAGGAAATTGTTTAGGTACCTGCCTAATTTTAAGCAGTGAAGTAGTCCTACTGCGTTCACCTGAATTACTGAAGTGCTTGAAGATAAACGTTTGCTGACATCAGGCCCTGAGACCCCCTGATCTGTGCTTCTCCGAGAGCTGGGTGAAGTCGGGGCTGGGCAGACAAAGTAAGGGTCTCCCATAACTCGGGCTCCGAGTCTGCGCAGTGAATGTGTAGGGTGGCGTTTCATAGCAATATTTACTGACCTGCATCAGGCCTCATACTGTACTGCCATGGGGAAATTATTTTCGTATGTGCATGTGCACCACAGGCGCTGGTTGCAGTCACATCCCTTAAGAGGGTGATCCCTACCCTGCTGGGGGGGGTGTGCGGGTGGCTGGGCAGGTGAGTCCCTGACAAGCTTGTGCCCTGGCCTAGTCCAGGGTAACAGCCTTCCCGGAAAGGCAGCAGGCACGTGGTGTCAAGGTATCCCTCTCTCAATCTTTTTTCCCAACGTTCATCCCATTAGTCATTGTTTTGTTTGCAAATGAACGTGTCTCTGAAGACTTCAAACTGCAGCTTTGCTGAGATACCTGACAACTGCCATCCTTGATCTCAAGGATGCTCCATGCCCAGGTGACAACGCGGGCAGGAATGCCGGCTGGACGCACTGCTGGAGGTACCCGCGCTGGGCCAGGGGTCCAGGGAGAGCTGCGCCCCGCACCTCGGTGCACGCAGGGCACGGCCTCGGCACTGATGCCTGCTGCTAAGGCACACTCGGTTATTTTCTTCCTGTGCAGCAAAACTACCTTTTTTCAGGAGGCCAGCGGAGGTCTCTATATTTTATTCACATAATCCAGACCTTCAGTGTCAGTGCCTGAAACGAATTACTGTTTATATTAGAAACTTAGTTTAATAAATTAAGTCTGGTCTATGAACTGTCAAAGTTCCTATAGTCTGCAATTCATATAGAACAGATGCCTTTTCCATGACTCTTAACTAGAAGTGGCCAACTTGATTGCTTCCTTTTTGCCATTACTACATTCTGTAGGTTTAGTTATCTACTGCCTACAGAGAATTCAAAACAATTTAAAAGGGCATCTGGTATAAAGCACTCTCCGGGAAAAAAAAATCTTTCCATATACAATAACTTTCTGTTTAGGTCAGAGAATTATTCAATAATTGGCACTTGTTTAACTAGACCATTCAGAATCAGTTTGGTTTGGGTTTTGCAATTGTAGGTAGAGTTACATGGTTTTTTTCTCTCCAAACAAGCAGGTTTGTGAGTCCTAATTTCCAACATATTTGTGGCACCGCTGTGATTAAGACCTAACAACTAATTTTTGTACAAGTAACAAACACATATTTCAAAAGTGCCATAAATAATTCAGTGATTTTTTTTTCCCCAGATTGTTTATAAATTATAAATTTTCATTTACTCTGTCCTAGTTTTATATAATACTGATAAAAACGAATAGCTAAAAGCAATGGTTTAATTGAAGAATAGAAAACGAGGGTAGGATGGTCAGAACAGACCTCTTTGACTTGTGTTCCAGTTTCCCAGTCACCATCATTTAAAAGGCTGGACCTGCTAATATGGGCTGTTATAAGTCCTCACTTCCAATATTTATGTTTTGTGAAGCACTTTTAATGCACAAACAGTTGTCACATGAAAAGTTAATAATGAAGCACATCTACGAGGATGAAAAGAGAGCGGGGCTGATGCTTGTTGCATCAGGAGCTGCACGTCCAGGCGTTTCCAGGTAATATTTTTTCTATGTTGCACATTAAAACGATTCATCGCAGGACCTCGAGCCTGCCGGCGTGGGCAGGGGGAGGCTGCAGGACCGGGACAAGGCCCTGCAAGGACCGCAGGGAGCAGCTGCCCAATGAAATTTTCATCGTGCTCGCCGCTCACGCGTTAGGCTTTCGGTACGGGCTGTGACCCTGTCGTGGTGGGACGTGAGAAACGTTTTTCCGTGTTCCCGTGTCTGTCACTGCCGGTGAGATGAAACAGCCACAGGACAGCCTGAGCTGCCGCTGCTGCGGCTGCAGTGTCCATTTGGCAGAGATGGTTTCATTAATGGCTGGGTCAGGCACTGCTGGCAGCAGGGGCTGTGCAGGAACTCCGCACCCCTCGCCCCGACACGGCTGGGGTCTGCTCTGCTGCTGTCTATAACGTGCATCTCAAGGCAGGCTCAGCTACGTTGCAAATTTGCCTCCCAGGGCAGGCCATGGTTCATGAGCTCCTTGTCTATACCCAGAGGATATTTGCTAACAGCGGCTGTGGTTTGTTCTTCCTTTGGTGATGATTTTCACAGCTCACGCTAGCTGTGTCGTGCCACTGAACACAGGTTGTTCTCATCAAAAGTACCACCAGTGCTGCTGTGCCATTCCGTGCAGTGACACACACACCCCCCCACCCGCCCGTCAACTGGATGTCTGTGTGGGGTGCCAGTCTGGGGAGAAGTTCTTTGGTTTGGTGCTCTCCTCCACTTTGAGCAGAAAACAAGAGTAAGGTCAGAGGAAGAGAGAAATCTCCAAGCTGGAGGGACCATTAGTCTGTCCGATCTCGCAGCCTGCCCCCTCCCACAGCAAGAGCAACCTGATTTAGAGGAAGGTGAGGGAAATTTCATAATGCCAGGACTGAAATAAAAGTCAGTGAACCTCTGCAAACGAGCGGCTGTCTTGTGTCCAGAGGCGTGAGAGGTCTCTACTTGCAGAAATGCGCTCTGCCTGCTGCAGTTGTGAATGAACGCTGTCAGTCTTGACTTGCATTTTCTTTACAAATCCTCTTGCTTTACTGTGAAAGTTAATACTAGCAAATAAAAGCCTTGTGACAGTGGTCCAAATTGCCATGAAGGCTGACGCGAGGAGGAACATGCTGATGTCCCCCTCTGCGATATCTGTGTCAGCCAGTGAGCAAAACCAGCCTGCGAGACACAAAGTCGCCCTGTGATCTAGTGATGCTGCTCCATCCCAGTTCAGCTGTGTCAGCTTCCAACAGCTGGGGATCAGGCCCACAAGCCTTAAAAAACCAAGCTGGTTACCCAGTACAAGCGCAGAAAAGGGAACGTATCAGTGGCAGATCAGGGGGGAGCAGGGGCTGCCAGGCCTCTGCAGGAAGCTGTGCTTCATGTCAAATGATGACCAGCCTTGTGGACAGCCCACCCTGCTCAGGGCTGGGGGGATGTGGGGTTTGTTGAAAACACCGCCGGCTCCCGCGGCTCCTGCCTCCTCCTTCGGCTGGCAGAGCCAGGCAGCGGTCATGCGCTCAAAAACTCTTCATCGTTCTTGCTTTCGTAATTGATCGCGACAACACGGATGATAATGTTACTCATCATAGAAGTTTCTTCCTCTGTGGAAAACGGAACTGCACAAGGACGATTATGTATACATGTACGTGTTTATAGTAAGTAAACATATAAATTATGTATACATGTGTAAGTAATATGTAGAAGCATAATTTTGCTTGTGCGGGAGAGAAACATCTCTGTTACTGTGTTTGTGTAGACCCAAACTCTTATGCAAGTACATTTTGCTGGATATTTAAACACAAAAGGAGGTCACAATTAGAGATCAGGATTATAAAACTAGAATGTAAATGGCAAACGCATACCTGAACAGAGAGCTAACTCTCTGTGTATAGAAGTACAGTGTGGATGCGTGGTTTGCTTTCGTACGGGGAAAATTAAAGACCCCGGAGCTAGGGAGCACCGGGAGAGTGTCGTCACTGCACCAGTTTTAGTGCGGTGTCTATTTTTTGTAAAACAGATGCCTGCAGAACTCATCCCACTTTAGTTGCTGGCAAAACTCCTGTTGGCTTGGGTGTTTTACAATGTATAGTCGTCTCAGGTTTCCAGTAACGAGGGACATGGTACTAAGCAGGGCTTGTAAGCGCATAATTGTAGGGGTTGATGGGTCTGCGCCATGCGTGTGTTTAGGCGTTCACCTGGCTGAACGGGGCTCAGACTTGCTAACATTGACTATGGTGCTGCTACTTCAGTGAAAGACTTCTCAGTTTACATAACTGATTTTTTTATTACCTGATCCCAGTCAGGCCAAACACGTGAGGATCAACTCAAAATGTTACTTCCAAAAGTAGTGACTTTCTTCTCTCACGCTTCCTCTTTGATTTCTAATTTAAATCCATTCAGAAACCCTATGTAACTCCCAGCTGTGTTTTTCTTGGTGGTTTTAAATTCATTTATTAATCATTTTTGGGACATGGTTTAGTGGACATGGTGGTGTTGGGTTGATGGTTGGACTTGATGATCTTACAGGTCTTTTCCAACCTTAATGATTCTGTGATTCTGTGATCTCAAATTGTTGGGAGGTTGGTCTTTTTTTACTTGGTGCTTGTCCTTCTCCTCCTGTACAAATTACACGACTACAATCTGCTGGGTATGCCTTTCTCCTTCAGTTATTTTTTTCAGAAACTTTCTTCATGTCTGTAATCCTTTCTTTATTGGCTTGTCTTTTTTTTTTGTCTTCCACCCTTAATTTTACTGTCTCTCCTCTCCACAATGCCCTAATTATCTTGACTTTCCACAGCCATTTTGCAAGCCACTAGCCAAGGCAATTTCAATGTATTTGAGCTTGCCAAAGTATTCTTGGATGGTCCCTACAATGGAATTATACTGTACTGAACCTAAATCCGCCCCACTGCTGCTCTGATTATAGCCCTGCCTGGCCTGTGTTGAAAAACCCCAGCACATTTAAAGAGACAGGTTTCTTATTATCTTAAGAGGCAACTGTCATTCTCCCACATTCCTCTTTCTTCTAATTCATTTAGTGAAATGGTGTCTGTCAAACCCACTCTTGACGGTGATCTTTGCACTCCATTTCTTAAGCTGAAAAGTCATTGTCCCATAAAACTTCAAGGTCCATTGCCATCAAGGGCTCGCTGTGAGCAACTCCCTTATACAGCGCCATGAAATAAAACATTTTTTCAGCCAAACTCACATGTGCATTGTTCATAGACCACTGGAATTAGAGGGACGCTTTCCACTGGCTTCAGGGCTTTGGATCCTGCCCTATTTCTATTCGCCCTAAAAAGCGCAAGCTTTCAGCTAACGCCCTGTGGCATCGTCCTCTGAGCCACAGCTTTACCTCTCGCATCTTCCACTCCCAATAAAAAAACTTCTGTGTAGCCGCTGACCCTAGATGACCTCCCGGGGTGGTTCTCCACTCCCTTGCGGGACTTCTACTTTTTTTAGCAGTTTCGCCCCAGCTGGAATCACACCTGCGGGGGGCTTAATGGCGGGAAGTCGGAGAAGAGTTTTTATTTGACAGACTGGAGCACTAGAGGAAACAGAAAGCTTTCATGATGATGCTATGGGCCCAAACGTAGTGATTCCCATAGTTTATGTCTATATCCATATGGATACCATGTGACCCAGGGCAGCGAGCACGTGGGAAACCGGTGTGTGCAAATGCCAGGATCTGATCGAGGCAGGGCCAAGGGCCATTCTTGCGGATACTCACTGTGGTGGGCAAGCAGGTCAGTGGGAATGAATTTAGGGGCAAATGAGTATCTTTGAGAACCCACAGCCCAGGTGTGCTAGCAAGGACCTGTATCATGGTCAGAGATGGAGAGCTCTTGGCTTCAGAGTCTTGGGGGAGTTTGGTGTAGGCACCCATGCATGTAGGCAGGCTGCAGGGGCAGCGGAGGCAGGAGTGGCTTTGGTTGTCTGCCCAGATCTCTGACAATTCATCTCTTGTTCCCTCTCACTCGGTAAACCCACTTATGAACAACTTGATTAAAAAAATACAGCAAATTTTCAGTGCATCGAGATGCAGTCTCACCCAGCTCTTGCACCCGCGCAGAGGGAGCGCGGCGGCTGGCTGCGGCCACGCGCCTGAGTCTCCTCCCTGCACAAAGGTTTGGGGTCTCCGGGTACCTGCCCAGCCCTGCCTGCGAGCTGGGGAGCAGCAGGACAGCGTCCACGGGCCTGGGGGCTCCGAAACATCTCTGGGACAACTTGCTGGGATGGAGAACCAATACCAGGATGATATTTAAACACCACCAACTAACTAGTCGTAAAAAGATGAATCATTTTAGCACTACCAATGCACATACCTGTCTGCCTTTAGGGGCCTTTAGGGATGCTACTTCATTCAAACTTTAAAAGTCTGTCTATCCCTTTTTGACACCCCCTTCCTCCTTTCTCTTGGGACAAACCTTTTTTTCTGAAGCTGCCTCACTGACACCTCTTCTTTGCTCTCCTTTTTAGAGGCTCTAAGGATTAACCATGAGCCTCCCAGCTATCTTCCTTACAGGCTTAAATTATGCAGATCCACAAGCAATATTTGATCGGAGCTATCCTGTCTACCCGATGAGCTCTGAACAGCCTTGAAGCCGTCTTTCTCCCTTTGATTTCTGAGCCGTTCTCTTCCCTCTCTGCTGTGAGGATGGCGGGTGGCTGCTCTACGCTACACACGGCTGGTGTCTGCTCTCTATCTGTTTCTACTTGTCCCCAGCTCCTCCTCACCGATGTGCCCACGGGCCAAAGCCATAGGGAAGCCCCCGGCCCTGCTCCGGCCCCGCGAGCTGGGAGGGACAGACCCCTCGGAGCCTCTCAATTATTTCCCACCTGCCGTGAAGCTTTTCCAGGCATTGTCTTGGCAATCAATGGCACCTCGGTGTTGTGCAAAAGGATTCTGCATCCCCGTCCCTTGCCGGTGTTGTTGAGTCCCTACATATTAGCTTCAAGGTCTCCAACGTCGGCAGAGTGGTGGCGTCAGCATATCGCAGGTGGCTCAGGTCTTGGGGTCCTTTTCTTTATCCTTGGAAGCCTTGAAAGTTTTCCCCAAGCAGGAGGTGAAGAGTCTGTTAATTTCGCACTTCAAAATAATCTTTGCCCTCTATTTCTCGTTCTTAAATACTATTGTGTTACCCAGGGAGATGTTTTAGGGACTCAGGAACAATGTGGGTCTTCTCTGGCTTTCTCATCCAGTGTTCCCGCAATGCTTTTATTTCCATTGACTCGAAGCACTTCTTACCATTCACAAAAGCTGACCACAATGCCCCGCGGGCTGCTATCCCTCCAGCTCCGCACTCGGAGGCGACCAGCCAGGCAAGCTGACGGTAAATATCTAAATCTTGGCAATGCTAAGATGAATTATTTTCCCCTGCGCTGCAGAGGGTAGGGGCGCAGAACACCTTGGCATGTTTCTGGTGACCTGCACTGCTGAACGCCGGGAAAGCGGGGGGAAGGAGGCAGCCCCGGCTCCTGCCATCTGGGCATCGGTGTCCTGGCAGAGGGGTGGAGCACCTGGGCATGAGCCCAGCGAAGTGTGACCCGCTGTCGGCTGGTGTCCCCCCTTCTCTCCCCAACCCTTTTATCCAGATAGGCAGAGAGAAACAGGTGGAGAGGGTGGGAAACCGGTGGGATTTACTTGCTGCTCTTGCAATTGGTCCTTCCTGCAGCGCGGTGCCGTCAGCACAGCCCTGCGCCATTGGCGCAGCCCTGTGCCTGCCCACGGCTCTATGCCGCTGGCCCGGTGCCACCTCTGTGCCATGACAGTGTTCCAGCACTCCTGTCCTTAGATGCAGGAAGGACCAGGTTTTACCTGGAGAGCCTGGTGATAGGAAGAAATTGAAGTGTATGAGCATTTGTAGCGTTCCAGTCTATGGTCACTGGTCTAGTTAGATTTCCTCCTACAGATTTGGTTGAATTTCAGCTCCTGCCCTCAGCTCATCTCATACTGCAGGTCTTGTGCACAATGACTGGGAAAAAAACCTGAACTTGTTGAGTTCCAACACATATTTATGGGTGCACATGGGATTTTCTAGAGTGGGACTTGAAATACTTTTAAAACTGCATTTTTCTGAAGGGTCCGAGAGGTGCTCTGGTGAGGTATCCATGTGTGAATGAGAAATAAGGACAAAATCGTGGGCTGAGCTTTGCTGAGAAATTACGAGGTTGGCGAAGTGATGCGGTAACTGATGTGTTCATGCTGCTGCGGTGCCACCTGAGGAATACCTAGGTACAGCTTCTGGCTGATGCTACCCTCATTTTCTCTTTCTACTAGAAAAAAACCTCTGTGCGTATCTGATCTCAAATACGTCCCTTCAATCCTGCACCGTGCGCCCTGGCAGCTCATGGCATGCCAGGGAGCTCCACGCAGCCCCTGAACTACTCAGAAGACCCCCTGCACTGAATTTTTGGGATGACTGCAGGGTCACCTGCTTCACCCTTCCCCTTGTCCCCAAATCCACTCAAGGAGCTCCGAGCACATTGCCCGGTACCGGTGGGGCATGGCAGGCTTGTTCAGGGAGAGGGCTTGCAGCAGGCTTGGGAAACAACAGCATGTTTTAATCTTTTCCTGCAAAGCTTTGCACAAGAACTGGTGTTATGTTTGGCCGTGTAGAGGGGTCCTGTCTTAAAGAGCTGGTTTTCTTCCTGCCTGAGGGGGAAGGAATGATATCAACCAGATTTGTTGAATGCTAGCAGTTTTACATGTCGTCGTCGGGATTGTAAACGCTTCGGGTCATCAGCCCTCTCCTCTTCCGACGCCTTTGTCCAGGTCCCACACGAGGACAAGGAGGTCCCTTGTCCCTGTTTCAGCCATGGATGCTTCCAGGAGACTGCTAAGAAATCACAGCAGCATTTCTCATCTGCCCCAAAGCGCTCACAGCTGCAAAGGCTCCTCTGGCCTCAGGAGCTGCCACTGTGGACCCCCAACCAGCAGCACCTCTGGCTTTTTGGGCTGCCCCCTTCCCAATTTCTGCTCTCCCTGCCCATGGCCGGGTGCATTGCCAGCATGTTTTGGGGCAGGTATCTGCTGTGCAGGCTCTCCCATCCCCTCCTCAGTGGTGGCCGGTCCCTGTCCCGGGGCTGCGGCAGCCCTGCAAGGGCACGTGTCCCTGCACGGACACCCATTTGTAGGAACAAACGTGTCTTCCCAAACGCTCAGACAGATAGAAACTGTATGTGTTTTGGATTAGTTTTCCACAGCTGTTTTTCAGCTCATGTTTTCCTTCGAGCAGAATGGGATTTTGTTTATACACTGCCCAGGTTTCCTATTCCTGTGGGCCCTGGCACTGTCCCCCCATGATGCCCCCAGTGCTGCCTGTCCCCCGGGGACAGCAGGTCTGGTCCCTGAGGGGCTTTGTAGAGCATCCCAGACTCAAGCAACCCAAACCAGCCATCACTCCAGAAAGACCTGGGCCTCGTTGCCCCACAGCAGCTGGCAGTGCCCTCCCGTCCCCAGCGGGGCAATGCAGGAGTAGCCGCATCCAGCTGGTCTGGTGGGGTTTTGTCTTCAGCTCTGCCTGCTCCTTGCAGTCCCTCACTGCTCTGCACCCGAAATGCTTGGTCTGTGGCCCCACTGAGGCTGGTCCAGCAGCTGGGTCACCCCAGCACAGATCAAGCTGCACATGGCAGAGCACGTTTTTGGGGTGGGCTGTGCCTCCCGCTCCCTCCAGCTGCTTGCAGCCCACCCTCCTGCCTGGCCATGGTCTTGCAGGGTCCAAGCTGGCTGCTCCTGGCTGCAGGAGCAGCCCACGTGCCATACAGGGAATTGCACCAGTCTAGTAATCAGCTTGGAAATTAATGATCCCAACATCAAAGGGAAGAGGACAAGAGGAAATGGCCTCAAGTTGCACCAGGGGAGGTTCAGGCTGGATATTAGGAAAAATTTCTTTACTGAGAGAGCAGTGAGACACTGGAACAGGCTGCCCAGGGAAGTGGTGGAGTCACCATCCCTGGAGGTGTTCAAGGAACGTGTGGATGTGGCACTGTGGGACATGGTTTAATGGGCGTGGTGGTGGTAGTTGATGGTTGGACTTGATGATCTTACAGGTCTTTTCCAACCTTAGTGATTCTGTGATTCTGAAGGAGACCATGGTGAGAGTGCCGGTTTTCACAAATGCGCTGGCAGCAGAACGGACCGACCTGCAAACTCTCCCTCCAGCAGGAGCCACTTAGCAAGTCAGGGCGGGTCCCTGCCTTCAGGCATCAAAACTTTCTCACAAGCCAATAACCCGGTTTGTATTCCGACTTGAAAATGTCTATTTGCCTCTATCTTTGTGAGAGTCACTTTTGCAAAATTAAGTGACGGGGCAATGGAAGTGTGGTATCTCTGATTTGGTATCTTTGATTTTACTAATTAAACAAAGGCTGCGGTAAATTCACAACGTCATAATTTGTGCTACCTGGTGGCTTGGGTGCAACTGCATGAACTGGGGGACAGGCGACCCTTGCTGAAGAGCCCGCCTGGATCTGTGCTGGCTTTGTTCGGAGGAGGTTAAGTGCACTCCAGCGCTGACAATCGCGGCGTGAGAGGCTCTCAGGAAGCGGCAGCCGCGGCAGGGCCTGCGCAGGAGGGAGGGGAGCCGCCTCTCACAGGGGAGACAGCCAGCCTTTCGTAAAACTGAGCACAAGAGAGAGATGATCGTCTCCGCTTGGGAAGCAATTGCTCATACTTGTGTCTCTCGTCGTGCTTAGGGAGATCCTCTTTCCTTCAGCCGGAGGGCCAGGCTGCCCCAAAATCGTGCTCTGGCTGCAGGGTGCTCAGGGGCAAAGCCTCCTGCGGGTGCAGGAATCCCTCCCTGATTCCGGGTGCGCGCTGGACCTGTGCTCAGGCCACACCACTGCATCATTAACCCCATTAATTACAGAGCGAATACGTGCTTTCCTCTCTATGCATTTCCAACAACTAGGGAGACAGCACTACTCTACCAACAGCACTGAGGGCTATCTGCCTTTGATTCCTGCTTCGGTGGCCGAGACCTTGGTCTCTGTTTCAGTGAGGAAAGGCTGTCCCGTGCAGCATGCAGCTGTCAGGAGAGCCAAAGTTCATCATTTAACAGAGCTTATTAGCAGAAAACCCGGATGTTTAGTCTTCTCTTCCCCAGGGTTTAAAAAAAAATGTTTTCCAAATATTGTTGCGTGGCATAAGGTCTTCCCCCCACTGCCAGTCGCTTCTCCGGTGCTTGGATGGGATTCATGAATTCGCTGGCAGGCTGCGTGGCAAACCGCCGCTTCTGTCTCCTGCCACCCATCAACCGGCCCCTATTAGAAGAGAAATGGCAAGTGGTTTATTTGCCGCCCGTATGGCAGCCCTTATGGAGCGGGCGTCGGGGGGGAGAGTGCCGCCTGCCAGGGGGTCGGCCCCCCCCAAAGGGGGGGGCCGACCCCCTGGCAGGCGGCACTCTCCCCCCCCCCACGCCCCCTCCCCAGCAGGAGCCTGCCTCTGCCAAGACCCCACTCCCCCCGCACCTCCCTGCCACCCATCCTTATCTTTGGCATAAAAACGGGGGCCGTGGGGAAAATCCCATCAAAATCACGACGTGCCAGGATTCTGCTCCCCTTCAGGTTTCCCCACCCACAGAGCAGCGCTGTTAACCTGCCACCAGCACGGTCCCTCTGTAACCCCCTTCTCCCGGCTTGTTTTCTTTGGAAAGGCCGTCGCTCCTGTGGTTGCTGACAAAGTTTCTTTGTAAGCATCCCGCAGGCTGTCAGTGCCTCCTTCCCCGGCCCGGCCAGCAAGGAGGGCTATCACTAATGTGTGTCATTCATCAAAGCAAAATTACATGTGTCCCAAAAAAAGGACAGCATGCAGACAAATTACAGCATGCAGCAAATTGCTTATTTACAGAGGAAAAAAAAAACACAAACCAGCACGCTGTTTTGCTCCCCTCCCAGAGGTAGGTGTTTAATTCAACATATTAAGACTGAGAAATCTAATTATAGCTAGCCACAGGACGGGGGAAACCCAATTGTAGTGAGGCACAGCTCTTGCCCCAGCCGGCGGGTGCGGTGTGGCCAAGCCGTGCCACGTCCTGGCAGCGTCAGCCCACGGCCTGTGCTGGGGGGGCTCCTGCAGCACTGCCCAGGTGAGCCCCGCCATGCCATGCCGCACCAGGGACGTGGCTGGGGAGCAGTCCCGAGGCCGCTCTGCGTTGCACCAAGGCACCTGGGGCCACAGGGGAGAGGAAATGCCTGGGGATGGGGCACGCTCAGGGCAATTTTTATTCCTTTTTTAAGGGTTAGAGGTTTAGATTATTTTGTTTAGCACCTTTCTGAGTTTAGCGGTGTTGCATTTCTCTGTGGCTGCGGCTCTACTGCTCCGGCATGAGCCGGGGCTGAGGCTGGGGAGAAGGGCTGGCTGCGTTGGTGAGCAGCTGGTGCTGGGGAAGGGGGGGCTGGAAGGGGACCCCCCCAGCCAGGTGTCGGCCACATGCCCCAGGAGCCAGCGGTCCTCCCAGAGCCCTGGGGCAGGGTGTGAGCCTGGCGTGTCCCTGGCATGGCACTCGGCGCGGCTCCTCCATCCCCAGAGGGAAAGGCAAGAGGGGGCCTGGCCCCCCGCCACCCTTGGCTCCCACCTGGCTGCCCCACCAAGAGCGCCTGTTAGAGGTCTGCTCCCCTGGTTTTATCTTTCAGATTGCAAAAGCCCCTTTGACATAGTTAACTGATTTTCATTAATCACAGTCTTCTCATCTCCTTGTTTATGTTCTTCACTACTTCACAAATCTAATCTGACATCTGATTTACAGATTTCAGAAATTAACCTTCCTCCAGTGTTTCTGTTTCGATGTATCTTTATTTATTTACGTTTCTGTCAAGTGCCTTTCAATAGGAATGATTTCTACTTTTGGCAAGCAGAGGAGCCTATTGTTTTCCACAGAAATGTACAGTTTTGCCAATGGGGCAGAACCCAAATGGGTAATTGTGGGTCAGACTGTAACACCCTTACTCCAGTCCAGCAGCACTGGGCTGTGAGGCGTCCCCGATAGCTGGGCTGCAGCGCAGCCCCTTCGCAGCCTGGGCAGCCCAGATGCCCGCCAGGAAGAGGGAGCTAATGGCAGATCCCCCTGCCCTGGCTGGGGCCGGGCGGGAGGAGGGCTGGCCTCCGCGCTGTCGGAGCTCTCTGGCAAAGCTGCAGCCCGGTGCTTTAGTCTGGTTTGCCACAGGGACCTGTGTGCTCCTTGATCAAACAGAGAACAGCTGCCTCCAGGAATAGGGATTCTGTATTTCTGAAGCAACAGTTAACCTGGCAATGACATTATTTTCTTATTTGCAGAGGACGGTGTGTGCATTATTACTGAGGCTCTGCAGAAATAAAGCTCTTTGGCTCACTTCACATTCAAGAGCTATTGTCTTTTACAAAGCGTCATGCAAAGAGCAAGAGTAGCTTCTCCTGCAGCGGCTGCGGTAGACCTTGCAAAGGAAATTAAAATAAACCCCAAACAATTCTTTATCAGAATGAAGAAGAAGAAAAAAAAGGTGGGAAAAAAGTGAGGGCACAATGCACCAAGGACTAAAGGTAATTTTGAAGAGGCCCCAAAATAATTGCCTCCCTTTTCCCTGGAGATGGTGGTGCTGCAGGCGGGAGGGGAGGCAGAGAGTGAGAGCTAATGGGTGGCACCGCGCAGAGGCAGCAATCCCCGCATCCATGCTGGCAGCAGCGGCATGCACACCTCGCAGTGCTCAACCTCCGCACAGGGCAGCAGAGAGCAAAGCAGCCGTGCCTGAACAATAGAGAACACGTTTTTCCAGAAATAATATTGAAGGGCAAATGGTAAATGCAATAAAATGTAGCATGGGTTTACCAAAAGCTGTTGGTATCAGACTAAGCTAACTTCCTTATTTAGTGAATGATTTCTCCAAAGCAATGACATTCATTCCATTTCATACGACACCCTGTGGGAAATTATGAGCTAAACAGGTGATGGCGGGAACCGGTACGGGAGCTGCGGGATGGTGAGGGCAGCAAGCAGAGCGGAGACGACAACTTTATAAGCTTCAAGCATATGTGTTGCGTGATAGGGTACTCACTTGTCCAGTTTCTCAAGCATCGTTCTTGGGAGCAGACCACGTCTGTGTTTTAACCATTTACCTTGACACAGACGTGGTAATGTGCTGATGAAATTTGCTGGGGAGGGCAGGGCGGGACGTGGTGCTGGGGCAGCCGGCTGGCCGCAGGCAGGGCGCTGCCTGGAAGGAAAAGCAGAGGTCATGCACTCGGGAACTTGTAATTACTTCTGCCGTTAGCTGGGAGCACGTTGGTTGGGAAGCACGCAGGCGCTGAAACGGGCTGGCCGAATTAATCAGGCCCTGAGTAAGCCATGAGCCGCAGCTGGGAGGTGGCCATGGACAGCGGGAAGTCAGTGGCAGGGTGTGTCGGTCCAGGCAGCCCCAGCAGAAGCAGCACCAAGCAGCACCGTTTGGTTTGATGTCAAGGTGGCAGACAATCGTCCACCTTCCCAGTGAAACTGTGGGTGGCTCTACCACCACAAATGAGCCTGACCCCAGAGCAACCTCGCAGCCTTTCCTCACCCTTGGCTGCTCTCGCCGTCAGACCACATTAGAGCCAAGCGGTGGCGGGGGGGGAAAGCCATAACCTGCAATAACCAACCTGAAATAGCCCAGGGGACCGATTCCTGACCTCACCGGCTTCCTGTGAGCGTCACTTGCCTGCTGTCGCGCGGGCGGCAGCGGGTGACGACGGCCCTGTGTGCAACCTGTGCCCCTGGGTGCCCTCAGCCGCCGCCGCATCAGCAGAGCGGAGGAGAGCCGTGTGCCCAAAATCCCCCCTGTGCCGGGGCATTCGGGGAGCTGCTGGCCGAGCCTGTGCCCCCGAAGGCTGGGGCACCATTTGGCTGCCCCGTGGTTACAAACCCAGCCCGTGACCTTCCCTCCATCTGTCGTCCGGCCTAGTGTTAATGGAGGGGTTGCTATTCTTGCTGTGCTGAATCCACTGGCGCTTACCCATCCTGTAAACAAAACCAGCCCTCTGGAAGCCAGCGGACATCAAGGATGTAATTTAGTTTCTTAATAGCCTTGCTGAGGCTATTTCGGCATGCACGCGACGGTGGTGCGGCGCTCCCTGCCACCTCGGCCAGTGGCCAGGGTGAGGGGCGGCAGGGTGAGAGCCTGGTGGGATGTGCCGGTGGTCAGAGAGGTTTGCTGTGTTCGCCTTGCTCCATCACGATTATCTGGCTCGGAGAATCTCCTTACCTTCCTCTGCAGTTGCTGCAAGGTTATCGTACCAAGCACAAACACGCTGGTGTTTCGTTTCCCTCTGAAACAGGAGGGCAGGAGTGGAAAGCCCAGTTTTCCCCTCAGCCTGGTGGTTCCCCACAGCAGTGTCCTGTTGGTGATTTTACTTCAGCCCAAGCTCTAAATTTGCTTCTACGCTGGCTGTACTTTTGCCACGGCGTTGCTACATTGCATACTCTTAGCCTTGGTGATAGTACACCATAAATCACTATTTATAAACATAAAATAAGGTGCATCCTATTTGAAGGCGTTTGTGTTAGTTTGGTTTTGGTCTACAGAGCGACACACGACTTTCAGAGCAGTGGGGCAGAAGGACGTAATCAGAAATATATCCCTTTTGGGTACCTTTTAAGAGCAGCCAGGCGGTTGTAAATGGAATCTTTCCTCTTCATAAAATATTAGAGGCAACAATTAATACCTTGTCTGCATTCTGTATTTCAGTTGCTCCCTCCCCTTGCCACCAACTACGAACCGCACAGTTTATTCACCTGCTGCCGCTGGGATTTCGGTGGTTCAGGCACCCTTCAGGAAAGCGTTCATTGCCATAAATCAAATGGCTCTGACAAAGGGCTCACGTAACCAGCTGAAATGCCATCGCCCAAGGCCACCGCGTGCCACGCGGCCCTTGCCGAGCCGAGGCAAGCAGGTGGGAGCCTGGACTTCGGTTGAGCCACAAGCAGTGTGCCCCTCAGCTCTCCTCCCCTCGCACCGAAATGCGGGCTGCCGGCACTGGCCCGGCAGCCGGAGGCGCGCTCCAGCACCTGTGTCTGAATCCCCCGAGGTGAGCGTGGGCAGCCTACGTGAGCCCGCAGGCTCAGAAATGAGGTGAAAATTTGCTGTCCTCGCAGCAAGGCTGCCCTGAGAAATTGTTGCCTGGGCGCTAATGTTAGCTTTGCCTTTGAACGCTTCTGCTTGCAGCGTGCTATTAATGTAAACAGTGGGTTTTGTCCGCGGAGTCCTTTTTCCCCCATTTCCTCCTCCAACCCTGTGCTTTTGGGGACGACTGTCACGTCGCGGCATTAGGGTGCGGGGACGTGGCGAGTGCACCCCTACAGAGACTCTCCTCTCGCTGGCAGCCAGGTACACCAAATCGATTTATTAAGACTTCAGCCCTCTGGAACACTCCTTCACTAGCAACGAAGCCATTTTCCTTGGTACTTGCAGCTCTCCGTACATGTGCAAACTCATTCAAAACCCAAATTCCTTCTCTGAATTAAATTGTCAGCCTCCCACTCAGGCAGATATATTAGCACTGACTGTGTAACATCAGCTCGGCTCTCTGTATAACATATGAATACGCCTTTAAAATTGTATATTCTGCCCTGCAGCATTTCTCTCATATTTTGATTCTGATTTTTCTCAGCTAAAATGCTTGCTGGTCTATTCAAGTGCCTTGATGGTTTACGCACTTCTAATTTAGGGTTCTTTTGGGACTTACCAGTTCTGCATTCATTTGGTAACAGTTTGTTCATGTACTAATACATTTCCAAGCCATGGATTATAATGGATTTCTGAAATTGTTAAAGATAGTGACAAAAGATTTTTTCACATTTCATAATGTGTAGATGTAGCAGTTTATACTTCTGAAGGAGGGCTTAATCACCGTTTTAATTCTCTTTTGGAACGAAAAAAATGTTATTTATCTTTAGAAGCGAAGACAGGGTTCAGGGGTAAATTTGAGAGCAGGGTATAAGACAACATTTCAATTAATTAAAATAAAAAACTACATTGGCTAGGAGAATTTGTGTCGATACAATATTCCAAAATTAGCAGGGAATTGATGCCTGCCACTGAGCAGTAGGTCAAAATGCAGTGGTTAAAAATAATGCGTCTTATTTTCAGTAAATCACCTAATATAGTGCCTTCATGAAAATTCTCACAAGCAGTCTCGTTTCCCAGCAAACCTTAAAGGCCCAGAAATAGCATCTTCGAGGCCGGGAGGGGAAGAGAGCTCTGCTAGTCCCAGAGCTGTGGCAGACCCCTGGTCATGAGGCTTGGTGGGCAGTGCTGCTGTATGGCAGTCGCTGGGAACCACGAGTCTCCAGCTCTGGCAACGGGCAGATCTCGTTAGATTAAAATAAATTGCAAACCTCCCGTTGACTTTGAGCGAGAAAAATATCCCATCTTTTCATGTGCAGTGCGAGTAATAATTAAAAGAAACATATGGGTTTTCAGCTGATGTACAGCCACATAAGGATTATCAATGGTATCTTTCTCCCTGTCCATAGAATACCCCACAGATCGATTTGCTTATCCAACGGCATTGAAACTCAGCAAAAAAAAAAAAAAAAAAGCGCCACGCTTCTATTGTGTGCTTACAACTGCAGCGCTACCTTTTTCTTTTCTCAGAAAGAAAACGCAGACCGCCCTGCAATTAGCAGCGAAACCATGAATACTTTCTTCGTTAACCACAAATGGTTCTTTTCGCGACGAGCGGGCTCACATATGTTCTAAATATGTTCAGTTTCATTAGGCGGCGAAGCGCTGTGGATCTGCTATTTTATTCGGGAAGGCAAACAAGAGCTGCATATGTGCAACATAAGTTGAGGAGAATGGGAAAAACTCGAGGCACTTGCCGAGTGCCCAACGTGCTCGGACGTGCTGATTTAATGTGGGATTGCTCCCAGCTCGTTTCCATCAGCCTTGTCGCTAGTGGAGATCAGCGTGCTCGGGCCGGTCATGCTCCGGCCCTCTGCCAGCCTGAAAGCCCTTCGGAAAGGCGGATTTGTGTGCGGCAGGTGACCTGCTTTGACATGGCGGTAGGCTGGGTCGCTGGGGTTTGTCTCCGCTGCCCAGCAGCCGCCCCTTGTGCAGAGGGGGCCAACTGCTCCCCAAAAAATAGTGACTCTGTCTGCGTAGGGTGCAGCGGGATGTGGCGCCGATTGCTGCTGCCCGTGGAGCGGGAGGTGAAGCCACCCTGAGTCCAGGCCCCGGCGCTGGGGGATGGCTGGACTTCGGCGTGCCGCAGCAGTCCGCAGGCTGGGGGAGATGGCTGGGGGGTCCTCCAGTTTTTCTCCCAGATCTCTCCCAAATTTTCCCATGTGCGGTGTTTAGGGATTTCTTGCTTATTGCTTGCGTGTTTCACTAGTTAGCTGGTTACAATGTTTCAAGTATTGGAAATGTATATTTTTTTAATAGCTCAGAAGACAAACATTCACTTTTTCTTATTTTCCTCAAACCCTTTTGGACGCCGGAGGTGAAGCAGCACTGCACGCTGTGTGTGAGCAGCCCCCCAGCGCCCTCCCCACCCAGCACGGCCCCTGAAACCAAACTTTCCATATCAGCACTTTTCCTCTGATGGTTACATCCCACCCCCCACATCACTTAAACACCTGCAGTTTGTTCTGGCGAAGAAGCTGGTGGAAACCGTCCTTCAGACCTCAGTATCCCTTTTTTTGTCTCTCCCCTGAAAGTATGATGGACTGGTTTTTTCACCGATGTAGCAAGTTTGTACAGCGTAGAAAATGAAGGTTTGTGTAAATCACATTTTTTTATGTAAACACATAGTGTTAAAAATATTCACAACCCTAAGTGTTTCCCATCACGTGTGCACTAATGAATGGATTAGGAAATTTGTTTTCTCTATCTTACACTTGGTCCGTGACCTGCTTTCTCCCACCAGAAGGGACCCCAGAGGAGGTTGGACGTACCTGCGGGCAGGGAAGTGCTATGAGCGGCTTTTAAGAAAGGTCACCGTGCCCTTGATCCCTACCGAGAGCTGGAGGTACCACTTTACTGATGCAATGTCATGGGACTTGGCGTTTGTCAAGGGGAAAGCTATCTCCTATGAAATTGCAACCCATTCGAGGTATCTCAGGCGGGGCTGCAGAAGGCGATGCTGGTTGCGTGTCCGTCAAGTGCCTGCAGGCAGGCAGTGTGCTCTCTTAAAATGTGTGTACAGAGCGACATTCCTCAGAAATAAAGACAGCAAAATGTGAATAAACAGAGAATAGTTCTCAAAGGGCCCCAGGAAAGGAGTTGTAAGAAATTAATCTATTACTATTTGCTGCTGGTATAAAAAGTATGTTTTAAATGCTCGATTTGTGGCAGAGAAGCGGTTGTAAAGCACCAAACCGAATAAACTAGCCAGAGCTGCCTTTGTAGGAACAACCAGCGATCAATAAGTGTCCCAATATCTGCAGCGACTCAATTCATTTCTCTTCCCCTAAACTCAGGCATTATATTGATAATGTCTTTAGCTGTGCATGGGTTGCTCCATAATCTTTGTGCAGTGCTGCCGAGTGATCTTCACCTCGGCACACCCCGTGCCTGCTGCCGGGAGCTCAGGAAGCATGGAGTTAAATAAGTTTGCCTTTTCCTCCATCCGAACAATTGGAATCAGCAGTTTGCATTATTTTAAAAATGAATGCTCAGAATCAGCAATTTTCTTTTTCTCTCTCTTTTTTTTTTTTTTTTTTTAAGATCTTGAGGGGTTTTTTTATTTAAAGTGGAAAACTACATTAAGTGCAAGGCACTCAACAAAGAAACAGTCATAAAGCCTAAGTATTCTTAGAGTTATAAAATATGTCCGTGGTGGCAATTCTACTGCCAACAATGAAGTTTTAAGCATTAATATGCCTTCATTGCAGTTTTAATGCCTTAATATTGACTCTATAGCTCTTTTGGGTAATTTTGCTTTCTCTGGTACTTGAAAGGTGATGATGTCAGCGTTCTTCGTACTGATTCATATGCAGGTTGATGAAGCTGAGTTATTTATTGAGTTCCATTATATTTTCTATAAACATTAGTTCTCAATAAACAGAGACATTTAGCCGAGGGTTTATTTATTAAATAGGTACTGTACAGATGGTTTTGCCACACATGATGTGCTGCAGAGGATATTACTCAGGAATAATCAGCTGTGTTATAGCTTGGCTAAATTAATAAGATGATAATGATGAAATTGATGCTTTTGAGCTAGGCTTGGTAAATGGTTTTTGCATAAACAAACTGATAAATTTGAGAAGCAATTACTTGCTTGTCAAAGATAAAAACACAACAGGGCCCATTTATAGTTAGGTCCTATTTATTTTTAAAGATTGTACCAGATTTTATGTTTAATACGCTGCAATTAAAAAATAATACTTAAATGAAGAATAATAAAAAACTAACTTTCTGAGCACTCCTTCAAATTTGAAGATGCAGCATTGCTTGGTTAGACATCAAGTAAACTTTTTCAAGGCTTTCACTACATCTAGAAAAAAATATAATTGTTTTATGAAAGATGCTGTCTGGAGTTGTGCAACGCAGACTCTGGCAGTGCTTTCTGTAGCAGTATTTGCTCTAAAATCAAGCTGGATTTCATATAGAGAAACACAGACTCCAATTCCCTGTTTAATATGGATTTCACTACAGTGGTCACGCAAGTGAACAAAACACACATTGTACTCCCCGCACACATCAACTTCATGTAACTCTCCAATAAAATAATGAATTGTGCGTGTATAGATGTATATGTGTGTACATACATATACACAATGAAGACTATCACTTGACTTGTCTACTAACAAACGTGTGTGTGTGTTATGTGGTTTTATATACCAGCCCGAGTAGCTTATTTACATTTATTTAGAATATGTTTATTTAGAAAAAACAAATGGACAAGTGATGTGTGACCCCTCAGGTGGCCCCGCTGGAGAAGACCTCATGAGCTTCTGACACGATCTATGTTCTCAGGGTGATAGCAGTACTTTACAGTGACCGTGTTTGGTGGTTTCTAGCTGAGGTTTTGAAGGCACCTCATGAACACGCATTTAGCTTTGTAATGTCCCTGAGAGGTAGGTGTTATCACACAGATCGCCACCATCTCCTCAGCGGGACCAGGCAGATCCTGTGTGCACCAGCAGGACAATGATGCTCCTAATGATTTATTTTACCTTCTTGTGCACTGAAGGAAGGGCCCAGGCCTTCAGTTAATTCCTTCTTTCCCTGGAAATCATTGTGCCTCAAGGGCACCCATGTCTTCTACATGTAAATACTCCTGTGGGACTGTCCTAAGTGGATTACACCTGAAAAGAGGCATTGTATGGCCAAATGTAGCAAGATGCATAAGCATGTCCTAACTTACAAGCATATGTTTTCCACCCTGACACAAAAGGCTTTCACCTTAAAGAGAGCTTTTGCTTAAGTACTTTGCTCCGTAAGGACCTAAAGCCAGTAGCAATGCATGGGAGGAGTCCAGCCCTGGGTTGCAGCCCTGCAGCGGCATGCACCGGCACGGCCACGGGCAGGAGGTCCTGCTCATCCAGGAGGACTTCCCACCTGGCAGTGGCATGGCACCGTCGGGAAGTTTTGTAAAGGGAGTGGGTGAGGAGCCCTTCCCCTTGCTATTTAAAACGTCCCCCCATGAGCAAGAACAGGTTTCTAACAGTCCTTCTTGGCTGTAGCTTTTTTTAGGAAATTTGGTACTGAAGTAGTAGTGTAATGTATTCCATGACTTTATGTTAGCAAGTCCTTCATATGTTTTTCTTGCAGCCATTCAAAAGGAATTTAAGGTCTTATGCTGACCTGAAACTCTCGGCAGAAATGAGCAGGAAAGTCATTCTCTTGGATGCAACGCCAACAATGACTACATAAAGGAAAAATCATAATGTGTCACAACATCAGCAATATATATAAAATACTCCACAACCAGACACAGTTTCTGCTGTTAGCTGTTATTTCAGTTTGATTACCTGAATTATAACTATTAATTATAATAAAATGAAACAAAGTCATTGGGTTAGCCTTAAAAACCTGAAATGAAGTAGTCTACAGTGCTCGTATCAAAGGTATGAACCTCAGTGATGACTTTTGCTTTGGATTCAAGGCCATAGGGAGACTCAGGGAGAGAAGCTGTGGTTTTCTGCTGGTTTTGCCAGGAAGGCAGAGCTGTTAAGCTGCCTCAGGCGGAGGTTGGCTAAGTATTTAGTGATCAGTTTTAGCATGTGAATAATCCCCTTGACTCCAGGCTCCCTGCTGCAAAACTGAACACACAAACCAAGGTGGCAGCCCCAGCCTCGGCCGTGCCCAGCTCCCGCCACCCCACAGGGAGACAGGCCCCCTTGGATGCTGCAGAGGGGCACAGGCACAGCCGGCACAGGAGGAAGGGCAGAAGCTGTCGCTTCCCGGTAAACATCCCCCTGTGTCCGAACCCAAACTTGCCCCACGGTCCTTTTACAGTCTCGTCATGTAAATGGCTGTGCTTGCAGGATACAGCGGAGTAGGTTTGCATTCACAAAAATACTAGTTCTGCAATTATAACTACTTATAGACTTTGACAAACATTTGTAAAATGTGCTTGATGGTCTGCAGGGAGATTTGAAATGTTGTGACTTTGTGAAAATCCAAATCCAAAAATACCGTGCAGATCAACCTGCTCAGCTGGGACAGGTTTGCAGGGGACAGGGACTTCGCTGCACTGCCCCGCCAAGAACGAATTTAACTCAGACATCAGTGTGATTTGACATCCATGCTGCTGAACTGAAACATTTTTAGTGAGAAGGTATTGAGTAGGGAAAGGCAAAGCCATTTCCATGCTGTGGTGCCACGCTTATTTACCCAGGCTGGGGGTCAGTGTGAAATGGAGCTGATGTCTTTCAGCTGGACTGCATGGGGTGGCTTAAAAGCAGGTCTTGGGAAAAGATTTGGGTGACACCTTTCTTGGGGAAAAATGTCTCTATATGCTTTTGGGTATTGCCAAGTTTCTTGCACTAAGAAGGAAAATAAAATGAGAAAAGTCAAAGTCACTTCAGTGCTTTCAAAATAAGATTACTTTTTAAGTATTCCTGGGAATCTCATGTAAAAAATTATAAGGTGGTTTTCTTTAGAAAGTGCCGTGTTCAAAGAAAATATTTACTTTTAAGTAAAACAAGATTGCTGTCAGTGAAGATTTTCTCCTCCTGCACAGCTTTACAGTACCCAAAGATATTGTTGATCAGTGAAAACCAAGACAGAATTTTCCCAAAACATTGTTGAAGGTTTTTTTTGCTTTAGGCAAGGTCAGTACTGAACTTTGGTTTTGTAGATGAGTCAGCTCCGAGCTGCCATTGCAAAAAAAATTTACTCCAAATAGAGAGAAATCTGGAGCTGCAGCTGCACAAGACACTTGGGCTTAGGACTGCTGGCCGCGAGCAAGCTGTGCCGTGCCGTGCTGTGCCGTGCCATGCCGTGCCAGCGCAGCGCTGTGCCTGGCCTCCACCAGTGCAGCCGGTGCTCGTCGGGGCCGCGGCGGCTGAGCGGCACTTCCTTGCACGTTTCTCACTGGGCTGCGAGGAGCCACTGAGCCTCTTCAGCGTCATTTGCTGTAACCGCTAAGGCTGCCTTAAAACCCAGCGTACGGCAGTGCTTTAAAATAGAATCATTCATTATTAATTAGGTCACAATAAAAAAATCCTATGGATGCATTCATGACGCTAAATGAGCCGATCCCAAATAACGCGATTGTAATGAATTCCAAAGGAATAAATAATGACTGGGCCATTAGCATAAAGTGCCAGCCACAGCTCTCCGCTGCCTCCGCCAGCCTGGCACCGCTTCCAAACTCACCAGCCAGCCACCGGCCCAGGCATGGGGATCCCTGGCCACAGGCTGACGAGGGGGTGGCAGGGTCTGTCCCGCTGCGGGGGGATGCTGCGGGGCCTCAGGGTACTTCGGTGACTCCCACCAGGTCCTGCAGTGGCGTCACGCCAAGAACGGCCACCCCAGAGCCCCTTTACAGGCAAGAAGCAGGGTAATGCATGTGGGAAGATGTTTTTGCAACTCTTGCTCTAATATATAATCAGAGCTTTTGTTCCATGGCTTGCACAAGCAAATTAATTAGAAATTTATCTGACCATAAGTTCAGTTCAGCATGCGTTTAAGGCAAAGGCCACTTCTGTGCACGTATTTGCTCTCTTCATCATGGAACAATTATCTGTCCATTTAGGAAATGCAAAATTTGTTTCTATTTTAATAGACGATCCTAACCATAAAAAATATCAGACTGCTTCTGACTGTAGCATGCTTAAAAACCTCAGAGAGGAAAACATCATACCCAGAGCATCGCCCCGGGTGTTTCCGGGACTCCGCAGGGCAGGTGGCAGCACCAGCCTGCACCGGCAGCGGGACAGACAGTGATGGCACAGCCACCTGGGTGAGCAGAAGGCCAGGATGGCAGGAGAACAAGGCAGGGTGAGGCCAGAGGGAGAGAGGTGTGGGGAAGGAGACCAGTGATGGTGGGTTTCTGGGAAAGAGAGCTGTTTCCCCCGAGCTGTGCGGCTGGTGCCGGTGCAGGGCGGTGCGGCGAACGCTGCAGCAGGGCAGGGACCAGTGGCTCTGGGGACACTAGCCCCGGGCAGAGCCCTCCATCGGCCTCACCGGGTGCCCTGGCAAATAAAATAAATAGATAGAACAGGTAGCAGAGACAGTGGTGGGACCTATTTTGTCAGTGTCCCCTTCCCTCCCAGCAGCCAAGCAGACAGGCGTGTCAGGTGCCTGTGCCCCTCTTATGTCTGCTGTTAAAAAACCCAGCCAGGGAATGTCATTAGAAACAGCCACACCATCTGCCTTTTCCTCCCCTCCCCTTTAAATAAGGAAACACCTTGTCAAACACATCCCACTAAATATCCCTAACACCCTCCCGCGCGCTTCGCGCTCGGCGGTTCGCGGGATCGTGCACCATCTGGACCCTTGCGCTACGTCTTGGTGGCGAGGCCCCAACTCGGACCCGCCGCACGCGCCATGGACACTGGCGGGTCTTTGATGGCCGACAGTGGATCTGTGCCACCCATGTCTATGTGGGGCAGCAGGAGATCATGGAGTTAAGCAAAAGCAATGAGCTCATGGCGGAGGGGGGAAAGCCCAGCAACTCTACTTCATATTGTTAAACCTAGAAAATTAACCAAGGAGGACCTTAAACACAGACATTTATTAACATGTAAATGGACTGAGTCAGCAATTAGTCAACAGTCAGCATAATTGAATAGAATATAGTAATTAAGTTGCCATTTAATTATTCCCATTTCTTTGAAGGTAAGTATTTACTACAGTCGTGGTTTTTCCATTATCTTTCGCATGGAAAACCAATATCTGTGGATTTTATCTGAATATCTGAAACACCCTGGGTCTGCATCGAAGTTTCCTAAGAACTTTAAAAAGGCAGGTTGCCTCCTCCCCTCCTTGCGGTGCCGGTCCCCGATGCTGCGGGTGAGCACAGCTGAGCAGCATTGACTGGTCTCCTACGCTTGGGACAGGCTCTGCGGGACCCTACAGCCAGCGCCTCCAGGCCCTGAGCCACACAAGGCGGTAGCGGACTGTGGTTTGGGGCTCGCCCCAGCTTGGCCACCTCCCACCCATGCCCCTGCAAACCTAGCCACTGTCTCAGGCACACACGTGCACAGACACACACACTCTCACGCACACCGGCTGCTCACTGACCGTGCAGATGAGTCTTTGTTCTTGGTGATTACTGTGCAGACAACACACTCACCCGGCTGCACCAAGACACTGCGTACAAACCAAGCGATGTGCTGATAAGCGAAATAGTGTTGAGAAGAGCCTTAGGAGATAGAAGAACATTATTTTAAATTATCTTGAACATAAAAAACACAGTGAGGATTTGGCAACCTTGCAGCAAAAACCTCAAAACCAGTTATTCCTTTTAAATAAAAACAAAAATGAGAAACAGTAACTATTAGAAATCCCACCTGGTGCTTTCTCTGTGTTAATGATGCTTCTTAAATTGCATGTGGGTAAATGGTAATTTTGTCTCACACCATTAAAAACTAATGGAACCCTTGATGATAAGAAATGCCATAGCTAGCTTGTTGGAAAACGTTTAATTAATAAAGTAATAAAATTATTGTAAACTAGTGCAGTTTCACAGAGGATTCAATGGGATATAAAACAGATAAAACATCCTTGAGAGTTGGTACAAGAAATAAATGCTCCTCTATAAAAAGCAGCACTATAAAGTTAAGCTGGTCTGCGTTATAACGAGTTAAGACAAGCTACGGTGATAATAAAGGTATTCGGATGAGCCTTTCTTGGAAAGTGGTGGGAAAACCTCATGAGTGCAGGTGGGTGTATTTTCACAGGAGCAGAAAGCCAGCGCACCTTCCTCTGCGCTGGTGTGGGGATGAAGGTGGCTGCTGACAGAAGCTGCAGCCCTCTGAGCCCATGGGAATATTTTGGTGTTATTGCTGTTATTGGCCTGTCCCAGAGCCTCCAGAGTCAGTGAAAAAATCTCCGCTAGCCTGAGCATATTTGGGGTGAGGCACCATCCAGCCCTGCTGCTACAGCCACTATGCTGTGTAATTTTTGTGAAGCAAGTGTCTGGCAGAGAGCGGAGAGGAGGGGTCAGACACTTCGCCCCCCACCCACCCCGCTGCTGGTGAATGAGCCCCTGTGTTCCGCGCAGCTGGTCTGCAGCCCCGCGCAGGTGGCTGGCTGGTGGCATGGGCAGTGGCACTGCTGTCACGGCTGTGGTACCAAGCATTTGCACGTTGGCAGCTCGGTGCACGTGCATGGCATCCCGGCTGCTCCATGGGTGAAAAAAAGGGCTGGAGAGGGATGAGCACGGGGGAAAACACACCAGCGGTGAAAGCTGGGTATGGCTGCCTTGTCCTGCTGCCAACCCCTCGTCTGTGCTTCATGTCCTCCCAGGGATGTTGCCTTGCAAGCTTTGGGGATGAGTGTCCCATAACTGCGAGACCGTACAGAGGCTTTCTACGCTGCACGAGCTGCACCAAGTACCACTGGTATGTACACACCCATGTACAGGAGCCTTTAAGTCTCTGTTACACAGACATCTTAAGTATTTTCAGTTGTTTAGAATCAGACCAGGTGTAACCTGCCAGGTGCCCACACTTCCATTTAGTCCAATGCCCAATCTGCACATCTCGCTGACAAGCACTGTCAGCTCTTTCTTGGGGAGCACTCAGCCCAGGGTGATGGGGAGACTGGAGGAAGCAATAGCTGGGAGAAAGGCAGGCAGCAGCATGTCCCCAGTTTCAGGGTGTCACAAGAACCAGTTGCAGTCCCTGTCACTTGGTGGCCCTTGTGCGACCTGGCCCTGCCAGGGCAGCGATGCCAAGTGATGCCAGCACTCTGTGATGTGCCACAGACAGACCTGGAAAGGTTTGTGACTGAGCTTGGCCGGTATTTTTCCAAACTTCCAATGACATTTTCCTATAAAGAGCTGGAAGTGTTTCCCTAGCAGGTTGGCATGCCTTCTTTGCTCCCACATCAGAATAATTGATGCCCACACCAGGAAATGAAGGACACTCCACTGTGCTCCCGATGTGGATCATTTCTTTAACCAGGGCTTCGTCCAAACGCCATCACAGCCACAGCCTCTGCCTTTCATGTAATGAAAAGAAATGATATTGCAGTATATACAACTTGTACATTGGTTGCACCACAAAGATTAATGCTTGTGTTTATTAGCCTCTTATGGCTTGACTGTAAGAAGGAGATGGTCAGACCTTAGTAATAAAAAGTCCGCTCTGCTCACCAAGTCACTGCAGATGTTGCTGTGCCCACTGATGCAAAGACAACTTCTGAGTAGTGTTTGCAACACCACCTACTTTTGAGTGCCTTTAGTTTCCTCTTCAGTCTCCACCTTGATCCTTAGAAGCCATCTTGCTTGATCTCTAGTTTTAAAATAACAGTTGTTTTTTGGTCTGGGGTTTTTTTAAAGCACATCAGCATAAATAACACTGCCAACAATGACAGTCCTTGAGTTCATTTTGGTAGGAGCAAGGTATGAGATGAACATGCCCCTTGGTGCCGCTCTTGTTTGGGGTTACCTCCATAATCACAAGCCACAGCTGTCGATGGACATAGACAGAATCCGGTTGGCAGAAAGATTTCGATTATGCAGAGACACCTCTCCAGACTGAAAAGCAGGTGCATGGTCCACCGGTGACCAGTTATAAACTATTGTTTATTTTGCCCAGCTCCCCGGGTGTGATGGCACACCAAGGGGCTCCTTGCCTTGGTGCATGGACAGACTGGCAATGTGAGACCTCTTCCCTACCGAAAGCACTGGTCTCCTCTGCGAAAAATATGGTGATTCCCCTGGTAGGCAGATTTTTTTGAGGTAGCCTCAAAAATGCAGTCAGGGAGGAGGCTGCTGCTCTTTACTGAGACAGTGTGAAAGTGTTTATGGGGCTCCATAGTCCATCCCCCTGGCAATACCAGCAATGACTTTTTTTATTTCCTTGGTGTATGAGGAATGAAAACATGAGCAGGAGTTCAGTAAGACTGGTACGGCCAAGGCTGGGATATTTGTTCCCTGGCAAACTGTGGTTGCTCTTGATTTAGCCACAGTTTTCCCAGCTGATGTTCTGCAACCCCAGCAGAACATTTAGCTTTCACAGCTCTGAAAGTGAACACAGGGCTGGAAGCCGCCCCTGCGCTCACCAGCAGAGGTTCAAGCCAAGCCTCCTTCCTTCAAGAAGATGCTGCTGGTCCCAGGACTGCACAGCTGCGGGGGCAGTGCGCAGACGGATATTTAATCTTTTATTTTTCCCATCTGTCATAAGCATGTCATAAGATGATGACAAAATAATAAGAAGTTGGTGGCTGCTTGAAACTTTTTTTTTTTAGCAGCTGTGTTTTTAGACTATTATAATTAACCACCCTTTTGCCTTAATCACTTTAACATTTCTAAAATAACTAGGAGCTTATTGTACCTTCCCTCGACATGAAGCCTCCCCATGTGGGGACCATGACTTTATTTTTAGGAAGGCAGCGCAGAAGAAGCAGGGCAGAGCTAGAAAAACAAAGTCAGGTTTATCAGTAGAAATTACAACAGAAATTACTGAAATTACTGTAATAATTTTAATGTACAGCCATTGTACTACAAGCAGGAAAAAGAGGTGACATTGTATTTAATCTACACAATGCCTGAGTCACTTCACCAGGGCTCGTTTTTGCAAAAATTTAAATGAAGTAAGCACGGTATTTGTCGGAAAAATGAAAGTGTGAACTGTGAGTAAAGGGAAAAATATCTGTCAGCTTGCCAGGGAGAAGCGCGATTAAAAGCTGACTGTTAATAAAGCATGTGGGTGACAGGGCTGTCTCACCACGCAGTGCCGGCGCCTGGCTCAGGTAAAAGCAGAGGGCTTTAGCTCAACAACGCACTCCTGTCTGTCAATGTTAGGGGTTTTTTTTTTTTTTAAATGACATGTTTTCTTTTGGCAGATGGGAACAAGTCTTGAAGAATAAATTTTTGGAGGCAGACAAATTGGCTGCCTGGAAATATATGTATTTAGGAACCTGTCGGGTAGCTGTGAGTGTCAGCACCACCCCAGCTCAGCTGGCCTGCACCGCTCTGCCTCTCTCCTGCTCCAGTCTCCCGCGGACCCCCAAATCCCCAGCCAGCCACTGCCAGGCCGGAGCAAAAATGACAACTCTGATACAAGATTTGCTCTGGATATTGCTGATATTGCTTTGTGCCTGCCTTATAAAACTTCCCCGTTGGCTATTTATCCAGCCAGGGGATTTTACCCAGATGAATGCGCTCGCTTCCCCACCAGCTGCCAAAATCCAACTTGTCTGTAAGTGGAAATAACGCTGCGGCCGCCGGTCGATCGGAGCCGCAATGCTCTTTACAAGAGGAGGCGAAATAAAACCATTCCCCGTGTTAACAGCTGCGAAAGCCGACGTGCCGAGAGGTTAAGTGATTTGCCAGGCACAAAGGAGGATGGTGCCCGGCTCTCAGGACCCCCATTTCTGTGGTGGTGGGGGCAGCGCAGGGTGGGCAGGCAGCCCCGTGGGGGACCACAGACCCCAGGCATCACCGCCAGCCCCAGCCCCTATCACCTCCCCGTTCCCATCCCCATGAGTGCAGCTGGTGGGGGGAACCACCTGCAACCCACCTACCCCCAGACCGGGCATAAGTGAAGTTTCACCAGTGAAAAAAATGTATTCTTCAAACCCCCCCAATTACATACTGAAAGCGGGTGCTGGGTTTTGTGAGCCAACATCGGAAATAGGTGGCAGCTGGAAAGATTTTTTAACTTCTCAGCAGTGCCTAAATGTTGGAGGTAAGAGAAGGGAGAGGTAGATTGAGCCAAAATCCAGACGCCTCGAAGCCCACATCAGTGCATGTTCCCAGCACAGCCTCTTGTCTGCCTCGGGACATTTAGGCCTGTTTGCTTAACCAACAGAGATCGGCACCTTTTAAGAGCAATTCAAGACGTCCAAATCAGAGCCTAGGGATCTATATAGTCCTTCAATATGGGTGGTGCAGTGTATGTTACTACAGCAGAATAGTTAATTTCTAGGAATGTAGTATTTACTGCCACTTTATTAGAGGAACATGCTACAAATGCAGTAGCTATGTATATGCAGGTAGGTAATAAATAAGGTACAGTAAAAGGCACACTCAAAAATACGCAGCATTGTTCTCTGGTTTTGTAGGGTCGGTAAAACTGGTAGCAGCTCCCTAGCAGTGGCTTCATCTCCACGCTTGCAGTGTGTGTTCTTAACACCTTCCTTCACTGCAAAACTGAAGTATTTAACCCAAAACATACAAACAAATCTGTTATTCTCTTCCTTTATTAACCTTCCGAGTCCTCTGAAATCTCACACGAGGAGAAAGCTCTCGCCTTTTTCTTTGTCTGAATGAAGAGGTTTAAACTTTACATACAAATAGACATGTGCATACGTGTAAGCCTACCCGTGTAATCAGACACATGCAGCACGCTCTCTCTCCCTCTCTATAAATATATATATACATATGTATATCCACAGATATACAGGCATGTGTGCGTATGTGTGTGTACAAAGAGAGAGAAAAAGACTCTTAGAAAATGAAAGACAAATGTTAGAGAATGATATTCCCAAGCCCTCAAATCCCTAATCATGAGTTTGATGCAATATTTGCCCTAATGGGAAATGATAACTGGCACTATTCCAAAGCAAACCTCGAAGAAAGGAGCAATAAAAAAGGAAAATGCTAGCTTGGCAGTTAAAGAAAGAGGAGCCGAAGCGAGAACTGCTGTCGGAGATAATAAAGAATTAACCACAAACCCCTTTTCTATTAAGCACAAAAAAGGATATTAAAATAACATGCCCCCTCCCTAAATGTTTCAAGGCTTGTGTCATGCTTTGCTGTGCAGCTTCTCCGGGACGTTCGGAGCCACAGGGATGCAGCCCTGCGCAACCCGCCTCCCCAGCCTCCCCTCTCGTGCGAGGAAGGCTGCTCCACACCAACGCTTACAATCATGCTCCTATTTTTTTTTTTTTTTAACTTACACAATATGTTCCAAATATTGCCCTTTCCAAGGAGAAGGAATATGGTGGCAACCCGTGACCATGGGGACCTTCAGGAACTGGCTGTGATAGACCACCTCTCATGGGTTCCCTGTCCCCTTCTCTCCACTTGGGAGCCTACACACTGCGAAGCCCGCTGTACAATGCAGCTTTGCTATGTTATCCGTACTGTCCATAGGCACAATGACATCTGTTAAGTATGCAGTGAGTCTTAATGCTCTGTTTTCTGGCTATGGTGGCAAACATCAGTGCTTTTACCTTCATATTCTTACTATGATTTTTACATTCAGGGCATTTTCTCACTTCAAAAATTGCACGTGATATATTACACAGGAAGTGCCACGGATTCGGGAAAAAAAATTGGTGCAAAAAATTGAATCAACAGCTGCTACATATGGGGGAGAAGAAAACAGAAGGGAGGGCTATGAGTCAGGAGGCACTTTTCCCTACAACATCCCCCTTGGGAGCCTACTGGGACATCCTGTAATGTTACCAACGAATAGAGATGCTGCCGTCTGCTGAGTTTTGTTTGACTGAGGTTAATGGGTGCTGCAGGAAAAGTGGGGCTGACTCCCAGTGCATGTGTGCCTCGGCACTGGAGACGAGGTTCTCCACAGCCAGGGACACACCAAGAGGCCCCAAATCAGCACTATTTCTGTCTGGTCTCACGATATGCAGGGTTTTGGTAAATGGGAGTTTGCCAATTTCATGACTACCCAACCCATTTTAACAGCAAGATCCAACATAAACATCCCTTGAAATTTCCACCTCAACTAAATAGCAGCTTTTAATATGGCAGTTCTAAATTTGCAAAAGAAGCAGTACTCAGCGCACCGCAGACCCAACAGGCTGAAGTTACCTCTTTATATCAAGTCAAAGAAACCCTCAATGATCTTCTATTTCAAAGCTATTATGACCTAACTTTGGTTCATTAGCACATAGGGAAGCATTAATCACACGGAGTAATGAAATGTAACAACTCCTTTGGTACTTTCTTATTATCTGGGTCTTTAGTATGCAGTTTGACAAGAGCTAGGCTGTAGCAGCTCTAACGGGATTTTGTAGAGCCAGTGCTCACTTGTGCACTAGGAGTGCCCCAAAACCAAAATGACACAAGCCAAAAAGATGAAGATGCAGTAAGGAATCACTGAGAGTTTATCATAAATGTTAAATGAAGTACATCTGCCAGTAAGAACTTATTTAAAAAAACAATGTGTATATTGCATTGATTTTAGCTGCTAAGAAGGTAAAGCTTTAGAAGGGAAAAAAAAAAAAAAAGGCCCAGCTGTACAGGACATTTTTGAAACCTAAACGTCTTGCTCTTTTAGACTTTCAAAATTCTTTGTGAAGGAGATATATTCCACAACTCAGGAAACTACTAATGCAATCTATCTTTCAGAGACAAAAATCAAAACTCCCTCCTGAGCTATGTCAGTGCAGAAAAGCAGAGTTAAACATCAGCTGCTTTTATCTGAGTGCCTAAATTTAAAAATACTTATCCAGAATGATACCAACTATTACAGGGTTTAAAAAATGATACTTTGTATGCCAGGATCAGTCTAGGTTAACTTCTAAGCTGAGCTTAAAAAAAAAAGATCAATAAAGGTGTAGGTGGAGACGTTTAAAAAATAACTACTGGAAATGGTGAGCCAAGATCTTTAGAACAACTTGTCTCCGCCTGAGGTACAGGCAAGCTGGTTTTCAGATCAGTCACCTACAACTGTGGTGTCATGAAGTGGAAAAATACCACCGGGAGTCATTTTTAGCAAAGAACATCAACAGCTCCTCTCACATTCACATCCAGTGAAACTCCATTCCGATTAGATTCATTGCCAAATTATAAATTCTTATTTGATTTATCAATCACAATTTTATATTGTTAATTCATATGTTCATTAGACAAATCTGTCCCTCCAAGGTAATCACTTAAGGTACTGCTGGCATGTGAACATGCACAAATGGATAATTCTTAATGACCTTCCAAGTTGACATATTTTTGGCATCAGTTTTCTGTATCCTAATTTCAAGCTGCCTCTCTGGTGTTATCGTAGGGCTGACTTCACTCAAGAAGGAGGACTTGCAATTGGAGGTCACTATTAAGATTGTTCCCATCAGATATCAGCAGAACAAGGAACAATTAAAATTATCTCCTTGGATGAAACCCCCATGTTTCTCTCTGGGGAGATCGGTAAGCAGTACTCTGTTTCAGCAGCCTTGGAAAGAGGAGAAAATGTTCACATTATACAATTTGACCAGTTTTGTGACTTTTACAGTATTTCCACAGTAAATAATTTTTGGCCTGCAGATGCTTGGTGAAAAGAAAAAAAATTTTAGTAAATACAGGTCATCAAGGCTACTGTTCTGCCAGCTGGTCCGCATGTTGCCCTCCCACAAGGCCAGGCCAATATCACAGATCTTCTAAGGCAGGTTAGTGTGGTGCAGGTGAGTCACGGACCAACGTACCTATGGCATAGCCATCTATTGTAGATGTCCAATGGAGGAGCTCACACGCGTTAGACCTGTGGATGGATCTGTCACTGGCTGTGGATGCCAGGTTTGCAGCATTACAGCGGGATTAGGTCAACTACCAGAAAATACAGGAATGTTTTTCATATTCTCAGTTTGATAGATGGGATTTGCCCAGCTGAATGACCATTATTCACAGTGATACCCAGACTCCTCCCAGCCCAGGAGCTCTCTCCAAGCACAGGGTCTCCATCCCCAGCCTCACGCTGTTACTGCCACTCGTCCAGTGCCGTGAGAAGGGGAAAAAAAAAAGACAGTGTCTTGAACACAAGGTTTCCAGGGGTGCCAGTGTTTTCACCGTGCTTCCCAGAGCAGATCAAGGCAAGGAAAAAGCAATTTCTGGCATTGCCCAGACGCTGAAAGAGACGGGAGGAAGAAATGTGGGGTGAAAAGCTGGGGTAGACAGAGTGCTACCGTCCACTGAGATTTGGCAATCGGTTTTTATGGGTTGGGAGGCAGGCTGGGAAGGGAGTGAGATGGGACGGGAGAAAAAAGCACCCGAGAAGAGCCTTTCCCCAGCTGATGGCTGATGCGACTGGCCAAGCCCCTCAAGAAGGAGCTGCTAGGGCGAGAGGCAGTGGGTCACAGAAGAAGTTGGCAGGGGCGTGCGTGCGTGCATGCGTGCGTGCGACGTGCGTCCCCTGCACACGGCAGGCACCAGGCAGTGCCCGACTGCCTCCGAAAAGTTGAAGAAAAGAGTTTGCATCCCTTCCTCAAAAGCACAGCTCGGGTTGCAAATCCAAATGTATGGACAAAATGTAAATGCATTGTGACAAGCTGTACGGAGAATCAAAACAAGGAACAAGGAGCGTATGTTTCTTTTAGAGAAATGTCCTTTATCTCGCAGGCAGAACGAAGTGTGTGGCATTCAAATGTTAAGATTTTTACACACTTTCATGAAATACTAAAGAGAAACCAAAAAAAAAAACCACAAAAAGAGGAAAAAAACAACAAGAAAATAACCCAAGTCCATGTCACTTCTCAGCTAGTTTGGTTATTGCTGCTCCCGAGTACTGTAACATATGCACTTTCCCTTTTGAAAATGTATCAAAGTTGTTATTTTGGGGGTGGGATAAACTCTTACCCATGCATATCTTATGTTTCGAAGCCAAGAATGCTTAAGAACCTGCTCTGGATCCGCACATCAGATGCATAAGTGATTAGTGACAAGTGACACAGAAACAGAGAATGTGCTGTGTTACGATGAATAATAAACACGCGCAATTTATGCAGGCAGAGCGAGCGAGGAGATGGCATCCTGCACTTTTTCCATATAAATAATGTGAATCTCTCGGCAATGGAGCCAGGCCGACCGGGGAGTTTCTCTAGCCCGCCAGCCACGCAAGCCGGCGGGGAGCAAAGTGGGGACGGGCGAGGAGGGGGTCGCCCACGAACAGGGCTGATTTTGGTTTCCTGTGGGTCATTACGGAACAAACTAATGGCAATTAATTGTCGCTAAACTAGAATAAAGACAGGAAGAAGATTTGCAGTGGGCAAAATTTTTCACTCTCTGGGAGAAAGGAGCTTTAGATAAATGAAAAAAATTCACCAGAAATTACTCATATCATTTTCTCCTTCCTGGGTCTCTGGAGAGCATCACTACAGTGCCCGTTGTAAAAAAAGCTGCTCTGTGATAGGATTGGTGGCACCTATCTGAAAAAGCAAATAATAATTAATTTTTGAATGAACAAACTCAGTTTGCAGGTGAAGTTTCTGCAGGAAAGACGAGCACACGCTCCCGGGAGGCTGGCAGAGCTGAGGCTGAGCTGGCAGCAGGGTTTCCTGAAGGGCCGTGGCGTACACGGCAGGCACCTTGCCACTCTTGCATTTTCCATTAGCCAAACCACACATAACCCCCAAGAAAAAAACAAATGCCGAAGCCAGACAGACATTCACCCTCAGCCCAGCTCTTGCTTTTTCCTCCTCTGTGTGCCTGGCCACACACAGACACCAGAGCCGCAGGGCGATGCGCACGCGTCCTCCTTCGGCCCCACGTCCCTCAGCCTCACGCTCAGCTTGGGGGGGACGGCCCCAGGCTGGCCACGGGGGCTCCTGCAATGTCCCTGCTTTGCCAGCTGCTTTCCTTTGCCCCATACTGCCATCCCACAAATAAGCTATCCTCCAGGGAAAAGAGAAATAAATTTAAAAAAAAAAAATTAAAAAATATCCCAAATGCACCTGCTACTTAACTCTGCACATTTTTTCCTGGCTGTCCTGGCCTGCCAACTCCAAGCAAGCTTTTCTCTCTCTTTTTTACACTCTCTCTACACTTCCAGAAATGTACGCACTTGGATAAAAGTAGAACTGAGAGGGGAAAATGCATATTCTGTTACACAAAAAAAAAAAAAGGTTGAAAAAAGTGTCTAAAAGATGGATGCGTAAAGAAATCATACCCATACTTTAACTCCAGGTTTGAGTTATATAAACTGAACTGTGGTAATTACCAAGCTCCTCCAGATTAATAAACAATTGCCATAGTAACTACACCATCGTATGAAACCTATGTTCATGAATTTTTAAAGCATAAATGGAAATACATGCCGGTTGAAAAAGTCTCCTGTTTATTTTGTTCCTGGAAGACGAGGGAGAGAGATCCATTAAAGGATCCCGTCAAGTTATTTCTTCCTCCGCTGGTTCCTGCAGCCACACTTCGGACAAGTGCCATATATTATGTACTAACTAGGAAAGTCCATTATGCGGTGCAGGGCCATGGACTGGCGAGCGGCGGGGCTGGCACCCCGCTCCCCCGGCAGCCCCTCTACTCTCACACCTCATTTCCCCAGAGGGGTTTAGGCAACACGATGCACCTCTTTACTTGCCAAAATTTAAGGGGTTAGCTGGTACAGCAAGTTGTCCCTGTTTACCCAATGGGGTCTTTTTATTGTTTTCTGTGTGAGAAAAGATTTCTGGCTGATGTTGCATGACCACACATGGGAAAGGCATCTCCATCAAATATTTGGTAAGCAGACTACCACAAGAGAATGCACACATCCAAATCTAGCCTTCCACGGCACGGTGTGATTGAGGCTTATTTCCAGCATATCCACCAGCATCCCACGAGGCTGACCCTACCGCAGGGCACATCACAGTCTATTTTCCACTAGCGGAAAAATTCAGTATGAGCTTCTCTCTTGCCAGTGTCTCGCACCCTGGGCCACGCTGGGAGCCCGGGTTCAGCTACCAGGGAAGGGCTTTGCTGCAGCCCCTGCACCTCTGCATGGCCTGACTCTGCTGTGACGGAGGCAGCGAGGATGGGCAAACATGACAGGCAGAGCAGCACTAAACCAGGTGCGGACTCCTGTTATGTGCAAGCCGGCATCACGGATGCAGTATTGGCACCCGGCCACCCAGCAGAAAGGGTGTCTCGCTTTGGCGTCGCCTTTCCCCCCGAAGCCTGAGTGGGGCAGCCCCTCAGCACTGCCCCGCACTCCTCCTGCCTCTGGGCCACTCCTGGCAAAACATGCCAAAATGTGCCCTCGTTTGCTGACACCAGGCATCAATGATTAAACACAGTCTATGACATGCACCCGAGGTCATTAAAAAAAAAAAAAGGCTTTCTCCACCAATGTCAACTCTTGTGTTTTACTCTCATAGATGAAAATTTGGTTTGAAAGCTTGCACCTTTATTTCAAAGCTTTAACACAGCCGAGCCTGGCTTTACTGCACTTCACAATTTGTGTGTAACAAGTAAAAAGAAACATATCAAAATGCCAGATAACAAGATTATATATCAACCTGTTGATAATTCTGACAGGAAAGCTGAAAAGCAGCACTGAGTTAAAAAATACCGTTCGGCATTTGCAGATATAGTCTAAAACATGAGGTGAGACCTCTACACTTCAAGTTTGAGCTGCTTATTTTTGATAATTTTGATGAGCTGAAATAATATCCCCCTTTTGCAAGAAAGTATTTCTTCAGACACTCTGAGAGTTAGGAAAGCCATTAAATCCTTGTGGATTGAAGGTAGAAAAATAAATTGTATGTATTTTAGACTTTGAATGATCTTCCTATAGCAATTTTCAGGAAAAAACCTATGAAGAATTCCGCAATTTTAATCTCCTCAGTAGCTTCCCATTACTAAACAAGCAGAACGCCACAGCACAAATGTGGATGTTACATGTCATCTTGATCTGCTGCTTTTTTCTTTCATTAAAGCTTTAATGCAGCAATTATGGCTACGTTGCCCTATAAAAAAAGCAAAAGGCAGTTTACTTTAAAAAGTGAAATTGCATAGCCTACTATTTAATTATACACAAATGTAAATGGCCTATTTTTCCATAACTGGTTATTACAGCACTGTTTTACTTTCTGAGTTTTCACAATCTCTAAAACCTACAACGCTTCCTGCTATATAATTGTTTTGCTACATTATTGTTTTTATCTTATTTTTTCTTTTAATGTGAGTGCAGCGGGATAAATCTTGGTTTTAAGCCAGCCAGTACTTCATCTACTTAAGCTTTTATAGATGAAGATTGCTGTAATTATCAGAATACCCGCTTATTTCTGAAGTATTATCTTGGCAACCTGCTGGCATTTACAACCAATTAACAAGCTTTGCCCATTAGTTGCATAAGGGGTATCACAGAGTAAAGGCATTGTGTGCTAATTTTCTATTTTAGATAATCAGTTTGGCCATCCAAAATGGAAAGGGGAAGAAAAGAAAGGTTTGACACCCAGTGGCAGACATGTAAAAATGACTACATGCCTCCCAGAGACAAAGGTATCCAGCAACTGCATGATTGCTTCACTGTCGTCACCACTGGGTTTTAAGTATTTATTCCCTTTGTCTCTTTTGGAAGAGAAAATAGAAAGTACAGCTTCAGCAAAGTAATCATGTCCTCTTTTTATTTTTTAAACAGACTGGCTTCTCCCTCTGTCCTCTCGGGCTTGTAATTTCACCAAATTGTACAAGTGTTAAACACGATTTCCAAAAAAAAAAAACCAACAAAAAGAAGAAGAAGAGAAAGAGAGTGAGAGAAAGAAACCTGGCTGCCGGTGGAAATCACAGCTTTCCTCTCCTAATCACAGGGGCCGAGCAGAGCCCTTGAGCCAAAGGCAGCCCCTCTCGCTTGCCTTGCCGGCACCGCGCTTGGTTAAAGCCGTGTGCCAGCTGGGGGTTTTAACCAGGCGACGCTATTAGCAAACAGGCTCCTGGCCATCCTTTGGCTGCCGGCTACTGAGCTGCGTGCCAGCCCCAGCCATCTCCTCCCTGCCCTAGATGGTTTGGGGCAGGGGGATCCCCAGCACAATGCTGGCTCGGGGAGTCGCGCTGGGCACTTCTCTCTGCGGAGAGGGGAATAAAAAGCTGTGAGAGTTTGGGGGATTTTTTTAAGCATTAACCTTTGGCTAAGGAACAGTTTCCTTTCCCTGTTGCCTGGTGCAGAGCAAGGAAGATGCATCACCATGTGGGTGCCCTGGGCAGGAGGATGCTCCTCTCTGTGGCCACAGTGCCTCATCCCCGTGGCATCCCCTGAAGCCCTCGGCCCCACCAGACCCATCTCCAGAGCTGCCCCATGAGCACCCCAGCCCTGCTTCTCTGCCTGGTCCACACAGCCTTTACTCGGGTCCTGCCTCCAGCACAGGCACCATACCCCAAAGCCAGCACAACAGGGACGCAGGCACAGCCTGCTCCAGCATCCCAAATCAGCACCGCTTTGCCTCTACCCACCCACTGACCGCGCACCACATCAGCCCCTGCCTCTGCCTTCTCACCCCATCCCTGCTGACCGACTGGCACCAGGCACAAGGCTTGGTCCTCCCCGAGCTCCCACTGACCCCAGGCTGTGAGCTTGGCCTTTCTCTGCATCTCCATCCCATCCTGGCCGCAGCAGCTGGGACCATAAGGGCCCCCTCCGCACCAAGGCTCATCCTGCACTGCGTGGCAATGGGCAAAACGGGGCTCTGAACCTGCCCAGGGAGCCTCAAGGTAAATAACGATGATGAAATGATTATGCTGGAGGCAGTAGGGCTTGCCCATTTAATTGTATATAAAATCAGATGTTAGACCTGGTATAGATGCCTGCGTTTTGTAATAAGGATAGAAACTAATCAGTTTAAAGATGAGCGCAGTCCTTAAAGCATGGTTAGATCCCATTTACTCTGTTGAACAGAATGGGTGGATGGTTCCTGTTGTAAAATGGTTTTATAAAATGTAGAGAACTGTACAATGGCATGTTTTATTTGCCTCCTGTGGTTTAGATTCATATTTTGCTTTACCATAAGTTAAACAAAATTAAGACTATGATTATGCTAACAGGATGCAGCCAGTAAAGATAGAAAATGTTGAACTCCTCGAAGTCATAAAGAATTATCAACTGTGCAATTAGTAAAGACTGAACATATACACTGAAGTCTATTAAGCCATAAATGAATGAGAAAAATGTTGTGCTTAGCAATTTGATGTGTATATTTGTCTTAAGTATTTTAAATTAATTGCTATTGGCTACAATCATTAGAAAATTTAAGATTTAAGTAAGGTATGGCATAAACCCCCTCCTATAAAATTAATCTAGTTATACAGCCAAACTGTTTTTTTATTGTCTAGGCTACTGAAAAGGAAGAAGTAAGAACAGTCGATGAGCAGAGCGCTGGGGACGATTGAGGTCCTCACAGCCTGTCTCCTGTGATGCTGCCCCAGGCTTGAGTGCACCGAAGCCCCTCCGCTGCTGGCAGGGAGCACGGATCCCCCAGGCAGCCCTCTCTCCCACCAGCTCCAGCAGCATGACAGCTCACAGACGTCCCCTCTTCGGACACCTCTGGTCAGTTCCCCCCCAGATCTGGCCTGGCTGCATGGCTGCTCGCGGCCGCTGCAGTGGGGCAGCATGCCATCAGCCCAGGCACCACCAGCAGAAGGCTGTTGGTATTTCTCCTCTGCATGGTCACACGAAGGTTATTGTTGAAATGTAAAAAAAAAAAAAATTGGATTTCTCCCAGTCCTTCACTCCTGAAGGACCCTTGAGAGATGAAGCTTATCCCAACCTAAAGGAAAACATTTTTGTGAATGGCTCTTATACGATACAAGTACCATACCAGTGTGGCAGTTTACCTAGAGCCAGCTAAGGCGCTCTGCATGCCTGGTCTCTGCAGGCAGCAGGGAGCGATGCCCTGCAGATGTGCCCCCGCGTCCCACTGCAGGAGCCCTCCCCGGCTGCCCGTGGGGCACCGTGGCACAGCTCCTGGCACCAAAGGGCCGGTGGGCACTGCGCCAGGGCACTGGCAGGACAACGCCACTGCCTGTTGTCAGGCATTGCACGGTCTTCTTGGGGTGCTTTCAAGATGCTATAACTAGCCAAGGGTAGGAACTGAATGAGGCCATGGGTCTTGTCCAAAAATGAGCATTTCAGAAAAGCCAACATGTTTTTTTCTGTTTTATAAATTAAAAGTTTCAATTTCTTGTTCTGAAATGTGATTTGGAGATCACTTGTAGTCATCTTTCATTTACTTTTCAGAATAAAGATGGTTAAAACCAGAAGACAGATATCAGAAGGTATGACCTTCTTCCCAGGTTTCCATTTTGCTAACAAGAAACCTGTATTTTAGGGGAGTTTTTTCCAAAGTCTCAGCTGGGCCACCAAACTGAAAAAGCAGTTATTTGTCCAGTTCTAATTAAACCATTCCCAGCCAAGGTTAGTGTGTCCCAACAGCCTTACCAAGAAGATGAGAGCAGCAACTGGAAAATAGGTGGGCAGAGAAACTCTTACCAGGGAAATGAAACAGTATTAAAAAAATCCCCATTGTAAGTTCTACATCTGCAAGGGAGGAGACGCATTCCTCCAGGACTCTAATCTCCACCACTAATATTATTATTAAATATTTATGTACCACCCTAAGTTTGCATGACACTTTGCAGAGATAAAAGATGCTCTCTCTGCACTGAAGATCTTACAGCCTACATCAGACAAACAAAGAAAGCAAAGTTAGCAGAAAGAAGACATGACGAAGATTAAGAAACTGATCTAATGTTGGTGACTCAAAAGCATTTTTAAATTGTAGCAGAGCATGGGTCTGGGGCTGAGGGAAGCTAGCGGCATCAGGGCCCATTTTGCTTTTAGTAGCCAGCTGACCACTTTTCAAACTCACGGTGGTCCTGTGGACCTATTTCCCCATAGCTCTGACCCAAACAAAGAAAATAACGGCATCCTGTAACCCCTAGGAAAATTCTTCTTTTATCTGACTTGTCTAAGGAAAAGAGAAGTTGGGCTGCCACAGTTCAGCTGTGCCTTTTCCCAGGCTGCACAAGTGGGAGAAAGACCGGTACTCTACACCACTGAGATGAAAATAGAAATAAGAGCTGCTCAGTCCTTCAGCTTTGGTTTCCTCCATTTTGCTTAGTTCCCTCGCTTCGTTTTCATTTCTGACAGTGCAACTAGAGAGCCGCCATGAATTCAGCCTTCCTTGTCAGACACACACACTAGGGTGGTTCTGGCCTTCAGCTGTGATGTGAAGCATCGCAGCAGTAGGAAAACAAAGCAGCGAAGGTGGAGAAATGGGAATACTCCGCATAACTCTACCTGCCTGTGGCATGGGGCGGGCTCCTGTCCGGCAAAGTACAGGGAATACACCTCTGCAGAAATGATGCTAAAAGCCCCTCTTGTGAAGGATAATACTCTTTCTATAAAGCCTTTAAAATAATTTAACATCTTTTAATGTAGACATTGTTAACATCCTGTGTAGCCAAGCCAAGCCCAATGTTAAGGTGCTGTAGGAGAACACCCCTCTTCCACCTTTTCCCCCAGGAGCGGAGGGGAGCCGGCGGCCCAGCAGGAGCCAAGCCTGCCCTGCAGCTCTCCCCCCACACAGTGCCACACGACCCATCCCCAAAACCCCCGGGGATGGGGGCGCTGTGGAGGTGGCAGCAGCAAAGGCAAGGCCACCATGCTTGGGGACAGCAAGAGGGAGATGAAGAGGGGAGGTGCCGGCACCTCTGCGGGAGGGGGTCTGGGTGCCCCAGCTCAGGGGGCAAAGACCCCTTCCTGGTGTGTCCCCCCCCCATTATTTTCCTTCACAAACTTGGTGATCAAGAAAAAGAATATTTCTGTTTTTTAAATTTTTAAAAGCAATCCTAGCCTCATCAATGATGATGAGAGCTTTCCCCAGGTTTCCTAGAAGAAATACATTTGTATATGGACCTGAGCCATCATGCAAGGAGAAGCAGCAGCACTCATCGTATCACCTGAGACAATGGGCAGGACATGCAGGGCAGATGAAGTGTAGTCTAAGGCATATAGCAACATATATATCAGCAGACACACACATGCACATGTGCACACACATACATACCTACGCACATATATATACACACATACATGTACATATACATGCTCCTAGCAATTCAGTTAGATTAATTTGCTTTGGCTATTCCATTATTTTACTGTAGTCCTTGTATAGTACTTAAAGAGTCAGGTTAAGCATTCTGCATTAGATACACAAACAATGCTTCTTTACCTCCACATGGGTGTTGTAAGACTTTAATTAATGTTTGTAAAGTGCTTTCAGATCCCCAGAAGAAAGGCACTATAGAAGTGTGAAGTCTGATTATTTCACAGCACACAAAAGTAGAGGTGAAAAGAAATATTCTCCTCCTTACACACAAAACTACTGATCTCAACTCCTGCATTTAAGAAAACAAGATGCTAAGAAAGAAAAGGATTCTGACCATGAACCTACTTCAGGCTTCCCCTTTGCCTTTTTCATCTGATTTCTGGTTGAGTGAAATAATAAACTATTGTATTGCTGTAAACTCTTTGTAAGTAGATTTGACTAAGACAACAGAGTTCAGTGCCAGCAGCTACTCTGATCATTCTTTTAAATGGAAATTTACCGTCTGCTGCATCACATGGAAAAATTATAGAACTATTTTTCACAGCTTGTTCACTGAACAGATTATTGGAGGGAAGAAAAAATAAAAAGGCTTCATTTTCTACAGATCCCAAATCTCAGCATAGAAAGTCTTGGCAATTTCCTTTTGAGAGGAGACAGATTTCACTTTCACATTGATTTAACAATGAGAAGTGCGTCCAAAATGAGGGCCTGATTCTGAACATTTAAATGGTTAGCCATGGTTGATTCAATAGCTTATCTATGGGAGGAAAATTACTCACATCCATAAGTCTATGTAGGATCTGGTCCTAATATAGAAGCAGTTCTTGATGTCATAAAATCTTTTTTAACAGCATCTTGTGTTACATTTAATTTATTTCGCATGGCCTCATAAAATAAGATAAAAGCTTGTAAGTCTAAAAGTCATATAAAGAGGATGGAAAAAAAAAGTCCTACCATGTATTCGTGTTTATTAAGTATTATCTTCATGCAACTTATAGAGTTTTAACTCCAGAATTTCCAATTTTTTTCTAATCCTAATAGCAGTCAGCAAGAGCTGCCAGTGCGTAATATAAACAGATTACAACACACACGCTTTTTGGAGAATGAAGTCCTTCCCAAAGCTCTCTCCCAGACAGATCCTCCCTTTCAGCTCGTGCTAGCAGCACAGAGCCTTACAAAGGCACCTTACCAGCTTACCTCTCGCCTGGGCAGGGCATGGGCAGGCAATATCCCTGCCCTGCCTGGTGCCTGGGAGGTACAGCGGTATGGTCTAACCTCCGAATTTAGCCCAGAAAGCTCCAGGGTGACAGGCGCAAGAAATACTAGCTTGCGTCGAACATGGTTGAATCTGGCGGTGGCCTATAGAGTGCACAAGCAACTCTCCAGTTCACCTAGTCTTAAATACAGAGAAAGGCTCCAAACAGAAAAGTCTGTAGCAGAAAAACATTTTCAGAGCCTGAGAAGGCCTCGCCCGTCTTTAAATGGAGGTTACAGAGTGCCTGCCCTCCACCACTGAAAGCGGGCTTTCTGCTGAGGTGCCAGGAGGGGAAGGAAAGGACTGCAGCCACGTACCCCAGGATTTCGGGTGAGCTCACCTGCAGCCAGGGGTACATGGCCAGGAGGTCCCAGGAGGCATGCACGGTAGCCTCTGGGGTGTGAGAAAGCGAGTAGGTCCATGGGGGTAGCTTGGCACCCACAAATTCCTGATGGAAAAAGGTCTCCTTTTCTGATCTTTGAGGGACAACATTTCTGGATGCTGGGAGATAAGTGGATTCAGGGAGGCAAGTCAGGAGGCAAATCTTGGTCTGCCTTTAGGGCTCCCAAAGGTGTATGTGCTTCTGGGCAGTGGGGTGCTCCTCCAAGGTTGGTGGTGGGGCAACCAAACGCCAAGTGGGGCAACTTCCTATTCACAGTAAGGGTCCTTTACTTGTGCAAGTGTATAATAGAAATCATTATAAAAGTGTCTTCAGCATCTCAGAGCATGTCAGTGACTTCAGAGGGCTACTGGTATGAGTACTTGTTTGCCAACATGAAAAAAAAATTGTAAAAATAAAAAAAACCCCAGCGCCCTGGTTCTGATGCCCAGGAGTGGGCATCATAACAAGCTAAGGGACTGTTACATTAAAAGAAAACAAAACAAAACAAAACAAAACAAAAACCCAGTTGCCCTTTTTTTCAGCTAACATTTCCTTAGTTTATCAATGATAACCATTACCATAAGAAAATTATGAGGCCTTACCTGATGCTGCTGCTAGTAAAATGGTTTCACTACCAAAAGGCCATCACAGACCGGCACTGTTTTAGGAACCAGCAGCAAACCCATTGCCTTTCCTCCAGGAAGCACAAGCCAGAGGCAAACCCAGGGGTAATGCGGTAAGCAAACATTGCACTTCCAACCTAAGCCCTGGAAAAGAAAAGTTACTTTTGATGAAGTAAAAGGATTCCTGAGGACAACTTTCAGTAAAGATAAACTTTAACCACAATCTGACACGACAGTCAATAAATAGCTTCAAGATAATCGCACGTACCTCTTTTGTAGGCAGTGGTCTAACCCAGGCAGAGATGCTTTTAGAACATGGCTGTTCTCACCAGCCCTTGATATTTTTCTTGCGATCCAGGCAACATCCACATTGAAAAACCTACACCACAGCTGTCAGGGCTCCTCTCCAGCAGATAATTAAATTCCAACTCTATTGCCATTGTGACAAGTGAGCTCAAGTTTAGTGATACCATCCCTGCCAACCGAACAAGAATGAGAGCCATCAGCTGCGTAGTCGTTAATCGCTTTACTGAAAGAAGAGGTGCCTGCAGTACTTACCGGCATCCTCCCAGGGTAGGTGTTCAGCCTCCAGGAGATATCTGACAATAACATGAGTATGTCTCAAGGGATGATTGCGTTTGGATCAGTGTGCTTACACAGGAAGGCAAAAGTGGAGAAAGTCAACAAGTTTAAAGGGCTTTCAAGATCTCTTCCAAACCAGAGAAAGGCAGGGTTTATCTTGGGTGGTTGCGTGGTAGGGTTTTGCTAAATGCAAAAGATGAAGCCATTGGCGTTTTCTCCTATGGATTGTCCTCTCAAGTTGCTCTTTTAGGTAAAGAGATTATTTTTTTCCTCTCCATTTGACTACAACATGCACATCCCATATTTTTGCAGATACGTCTATTTTCTTTAGAATATAGCTTTTAAACTGAGCTTCTCCATCAAAAATCAGGCTGCACATTAGCTAGGACCTATTTAACTCCCTAATAACTGCTTTTTCATAGCTATCTTGCTTCATATGTAAATCTGCTATTTCTAGGCTAGTTATTGAACTATCCAGTTTTACGTACAGCTACAGGAAAACTGTATTCTTCCTCACAAGGGAAGAATACTTCTTCACTGCTAGCATCCCAGAGAGACTCCCCCAGCTAATAAAGGATGACCAGGTCTCACATTTAAGAAGCGCATGAACCATACCTGTTCCCTTGCTTTGCCTGTTGCTCAAGTGTTTAAAGCTAATGTTCCTGCTGCAATAGCTCTGTGGAGGCCGCCATGGAGATTGCAGTTGCAGAGGCGTACATCTGCCTCCAGCGTGCTGTGCCAGCCGAAGGACAGCTCAGACCCCACACAGCCTCCAAGCTCTTGCCCGGTACATGGGAGGAGGTGTATATGGCCTCCAGGGAAGGACTCCAGGAGCCTACTGCTAGGCCAATGGCCAGAAAATGCAGCCCATTTGAGCAGGAAATTAAACCTGACTCTCCCATCGCCTCAACAAATGGCTCAACCAGCCTGCTATAAAGTCAGTCTCTTGGAAGTCTCTCCATCTCCTCTTAAACCAAACACCAGCACACACTTTCTGAATCAAACCTGGCTGCCCCAGTCCGTGGGACGTCAGCATCGGCAGCTGGGTGGGGAGGTCTGAGGCTTGACAGCACCTAAATCTGGGTGTAGAGGCTTAAAATTGTGGCTAAATAGGCTGGCCCCTTTCTAGATCTCATCCTAGGCTCCCAAAGGCTGCGTTTATTCATCACCCTATGTGCTTTGCTAGCAGCATTGGCTTCCCTGCTTGTCAACACGCCGATTTCTGAATTCTCAGTGCAAAGGAAGCCTTTCATGGTTTGGCATCCTCTTACATGTTTATGCTTCTCAAGATATATTCTCTAGCCAAGTCTTTAAGTTCTTACATTAGTCCCCAAGCCCAGACATCAATCTGTTGCTGATCAGGTCTTTTCACATCATGCTGCTTTTATCTGGAATGCTGGTTTTGATGCTTCCAGGGAAGCTCTGGCTGATGTTTTTAAGAATGTGGTTAATTTTTTTTTTTTCCTTTTTGTTTAAAATGACACTTGAGCACAGCTATTTCTTTTAACCTTTTGCTTTTACTGTAAGACTTTAGCCAGAAATTTGCCTTATGAATGCTATTATAGTGGGGAGGTCCTGATTTGCATCTTTGTCCTTGGATAGTGTAGCGGCAGCACAGGGGTCCACAAAAAGAGAGAGATTGATTTTTTTTTCCCTTTCATAGTCTACAATAAAAAGTTTCTTTAAAGGGGAAGAAAAGAGAGGCACATGCTTAATATTGAAGAAAAGCCTGCTTGTGCTTGATACATTGGAGAAACAGTTCAAGAACACTTCATCCTCCTGCAACTATTTCCTGCACTTCTGCCAAGGTTAGGGAAACCTTGGGTTAGCTGCCATTTGAATACCACAGGCTGGTATCAGCCTGAACAAGTTCAGCTGACTGCTTAGAAGATTTTAGTCTTTATTCTTCCTCCTGTTGTCTCCCCACTTTGGCAAATAGAAATCGCCTTCGTCTTTGGGGGAGGCCTCAGCCTGAAAGCGCCCAACAAAGAGAATTCCCCGAGAGATGCTGGCTGGGGGTCAAGGTCCTCCCATTGAGTCCTCCAACTCGGCTATGCTGGTGATCAGCCAGCTGTCACGAAAACGAGACTCTGTAGATCAGCATGCTCTGGGACCAGGTGGGTCGGAAAACACAACAGCATAGTCTGATAAATGACTGAAAAATTAGACCAACAAAAAAAAAACAACACAAGAAGGATCCACCCCCCGGCGGATTTTTTCACACCAGCGAAGAAAGAAACAAAGTGGCAGAAAGCAAAAGTATCAGGCAAGTATGACAAACGTTACCTCATTTTTCGTTTGAGTTTAAATGACCAAAACAATCTTTGGATGCTGATTGTTTTTTGCAGACAGCCCCTCTCACGTACAAACCAGAAGAGGAGCAACGCTGGGACAGAGAACAGACTGACCGGCGGATCCCTGCTCTGAACAGCTGTGGGACACCCAAGCCATCACGACTACAAATGGAGGACACAGTCCTGCCCCCCCTGCTCACTTCAGATTGCCCCTTACTCCGAGAACCAGCCCGTTCATTGTCCTTTTGCACTGCTTTAGGTCTAAGGTCTAAGGTCTAAGGTATATGCTATGTGGTTTAAGGTCTAGGTCAACACAGGGACTGAAAACAGTATTTGTCTCTAATGTATTGGATGATTAACCAGAGCCAAGAATTGAAGCATTTAAACTTTTAAAATTATTTTTAAAAAAAAAAAACCTAACAAATATGTCTGGAGTGGTTCATGCAGAAATGGCTTGGGTCAGATCATTACATTATGGAGTGTAAGCTCAAATGGGCTTTGACAGAGTTACAACTGTTCTTATCACCATGGAGCTGCCCCAGCATTTGTACAGAGACAACAGTGCTCTCCTGAACTCATTCAGTGTGTCTTATAGTAAGAGCCACCCGGGTAAACCTGACCTGCTGGTTCATGGAAGATAAGGCAAAAATACAGCAAATTCCTCCTCTAATGGTTGTCTTGTTGTAATAAGGATCATGCTAATCACCGCTTTCTCTCACAGCACCATGGTCTGGACCTGATTGTAAGAGCTGCCATCGTTTAGAGATGGGAAATGGAGAACACAGGGATGGGGATGAGCTTGAGTGCTTCAGCAGATAAAGGAGAGCAACTTCTTCTTCAGTACGGTCCCTTGGGGAAACTGCTGAAGACACATTACCATGGCTACCTACCTTGGCAGACAACTCTTTTTTTCAGATATTTTGTGGCAGCAGAAGGGACCCCAGGGAAGGCTTTCTACTTCTCTCTTCCATGAGGAGATGCCAGCGGTGGTTCCCGCTGCCCAGCCCACCTCCTCCTGAGACACCTGCACCCACCAGTCCCTCCAAAATCCTCTGTGGACCTGGGGCTGCCTGTGCACAGCACAGGGGTGCCTCTGCTCCCTGGGAGCTGCTCTCCACTGCTCTGGCCAAACCCTGGAGATGAGCTATCAAACCCCCCCCACAGCCTTGGGGGGCTGTCGGGGAAAGGGCCTGGGCCCTGCTGCGCTGGGGGAAAGCTCAGAGGGGAGAAACAGCGGGAGAACTGGAGGAGTGGGGAAAGAGCGCAGGTTTATTGGGGAGGAGGCATCCGGAGGGAGTGGGGTGCACTTCATGATTGTCAAGTCTATTTTATGATACCGCTTTTTTTCCCTTCTGAACAACTGTGGTTAGAAATACCCTAATTGGCAGTAATGAAGTTAATGACTAGTAACAGGCAACTATGCAGGCAGCTGGCCAGGACGGTGAGGGACACAGAGAGCCGAGGAGCCATGGCTGTGCTCCTCGCCCTGCCCACTGCAGGGCGCACCCCATGCTGTGCGGCTTCGCCCAAACGCCCCCTTGGCTGGGCAGCAGCAGGGCCAAAACGGCAGTCACCCCACGGCCCCATCCCGGGGCTCCCCACCTGCAAACAGCAGCGCTGGGTTGCTCACGACGCTGCCTAACTCCTCTGCAAACAGCGTTCGTAAATCCCCCCCTGCGTCCCCCGGCTCTGCCCGGCAGCCCCAGCCCCGCTGCAGCCACACCACCCCACGAGCCAAGCCACTTCGTCAAACACATACTCATTTAAGGATTACGCTAACGTTGCTCATTTCTAGGTCAATTATTGACTTGAATCATGTTAAAGTTTAACATAAATATGCTGCTATATCACCTGTACGTATCTTATGATAATTATATGGTTACAAAATAATTCTAAAATACTAGGGAAACTAGCTACCACTGGAAAATAAAGGCTCACAGACTGCTCTGAAGCCCGTGCGAAGAAATACAAAGAGTTCCAGTATCTTTGTATCAGCTTCACAAGGAATAATCAATTTAGATTATTACACACACCTACAAATTAGTTACTCTCCAGTTAAAATCTTTGCTTCCTAAAAATGTTTTGTCAAACCTTATCAGAGAGGAAAGAGGGGGATAGAGGATGAGCAGAGAAAGGCAAGGCATCGTATCATAAGCAGCTTGTAAAGCTACAAACAACATGAGAATAATCTTTTTTTTTTTCAAAAAAGAAAAAAGCACTGCTAACTTTTTCACATTTTAGTAAACTTTTCAATTAGGATTTCTTCCTGGCTATTTAAATATGCTTAAAGTAATGATTTTCTGTAATTTGTCTTTTTCCTTTGGAAACATACCGTGCTATTGTCAGCTTTAAAAAAGAAGCAATTTTCTGACTTTTGAGATTGAGCAGGTCATGGAAAAATTACTACTGTGGGAACCTATAATTAAATAGAAAATGCAGCTGCACTTATAAAAAACTAAAATTAAGTTTATTCTATTAATACTCGATTCTAGAATAGTATTTGACTCTTCAGACACAGGTCTTAGCTGAAACTGTACCTCACCTGCAGAACATCACTAGCTGCACAGCTACTTGCAAAAGCAGACATGATATAATATGTACAAACACATAGCCAATTATTTGCTGTTCATCGGAATTAGATTTAGTATAGCAGGATAGTCATTTACATTTACACACGTAGTCCCTTTCTTTCCTCTTTTCCTAGTATTGGCACTATATCCTTGGGCATTTGGGTTTTTTTTAGGAACTCAATTAAAATAAATCTACGTAAGTCAGTAGTGTTTATTATAAATTTAACTAGAAAAAAGAAGTACAGAAAGGAACTTTTGAACAAAACTTGTAGTACATCTGAATTGAATAAAAATGTCTTCCCAGCATTTGACTAGTCATGAAATGGAGACAAGATTCTACACAATACCATGATACAAAACCAGGCTTCGTGTATATCTAAAGAAAATTTATCACAGTTCCCAACTGAATGTTTGCATGGTACCAGATACAGGCTTTGAATTAAATTCTAAATGAAAATATTGAAAAAAAATTTTTGTGACCCACAATAGGTTTTAAAACACGTAAAATATCCAAGATAAACAAAAGCCTCACCGAGAAAATAGGGTAGAGACATGTTGACTAACAATTCATGAGACTTGTTCTGATGTCTGATGATAAAAAATACTTGCACAGAAATCTGAAAAGAACTATATAAAATTAGAAAAAGGCCAAATCACTCTAAAATAACAGTATTAATTTGATTTACTAATAGTAATAAAACCAGCATTTAGGATGACACCTTTCATGATTTTCTAGGGTAATAATAGGTGAAATTCCCCAACCCACTCTTATTGCATGATAACACAGAAATTGCTGAATACAAATGTTCTTTTATATACTATACAATAATTTGTAAAACTGTATTTCCTTTAAACCTCCACTAATTCACTAAGTTTAAGGGTTGTTTTTTTCTTTTAATAAACAGGAAGGAAATTTTCCATCTTCTTTTCATCAATCATTTTCACATATCCAGCTTTCTGTGCTATTACAAAGAACATAACTAAACCCATACAGTTTATATAAATGTCTATACCCTATTTATAACATATAAGAAACTGAAATCCTTTCTTCATGTGCAAGTACAACTTCACTATTTTTAATACACTTACATATTATATTTAATAGAGCTATCCACAACTAATGTGAGAATGAAAACAGCGTATCAGAAATGGTAAAAAGATTTGTGAAGAAACATTATACACAACCCAGGGAAGATTTTTTTTTACCCCTTTCAGAAATGACTTGTGAGTGACAGTGTCGTCGCAGAGAAAGCCCACAAAACCTATAACATAGCATACACTGCTTGATTAAGACGCCCAGAAGTGATCCTAAGAACCAGGAGTATAATTATTTCAATTTCACATCTACAGCTTGCTTTCTCTCGGCTGCCTGTTTGGTCAGTGACATGGTTTATATTTTTTTTCTCTTTGTGCCGTGGAGCTGGATTTCTATTTTCCAGCTGCATATATTCCACGGAGGAAAGGAAAACTGATCCATGAAGTTCCTATTTGCATAAAGCACAGAAACATCTGTCACAAGATTCTTGCTGGTGGATTGAAGCATCAGGAGATACTGCCGTTGATCATCTGCCCTTAATAATATTGAATTCTTTTTCTGTCAATAGGAGTTCTGAGTGAGGGTGTTTAAGAAGGCAGAGAAAAGAGAGCATTTGATCAGAGAAGATATATTCTTACTATTACTTGAAATGAGTGATCGGTTACGTGATACTGTCTCACAGAAACACTCACAAATGAGCGCTGCCCCAGGATCAGCAAATGCCCTGTTCCATCTGATATCAGTTCTTTGCAAATACAGATCTTATACAGGTATACGACGATCAGCATCCTGCTCTTGCCTACAATGCACAGCAGCTTTTTTTGTTAAACTTTACGCAATGAATGATCCACGGTAGCAAAGCTAACATTAGAAAGTGCTCAATCTGAAGTGCTGTTTTGAGTTTTGATTTCAGTTTAGGGAATCAAATAAAAAATCTTGAGGAAGACTTATCTGTGTCTCAGACCAAGAAAATGTTCATTGTATTTCTCTATGTATATAATGCATGTCTACAATCATAAATATCAGGTGGAGCAGCCAATTCGTTCATACAGAATACATAAATAGAATAGAAATTCAGTGAAATAGAATAGCAACTATTTTAAAAACAGAATTACTATGTTAGATCAGGTGTTATTTCTAAAAACACTAAAAGTACTTTTGGTAATATACAAGATTCATATTTCTGCATTACGTTTTGCTCTTTTTTATTACAGACTATTTTTAAAATTCGCTAGCTCTGTTGATATAACTGTACAAGCAGATTTTAGGCTGGCCTCCCCTCTCACACCACTGAGAGTCAGAAATCAGTCTAACCTACGGTATGCAGTGCAAACAAAGTGCTCTCCGCAGCATGTGTGTTTTGTGGAGTCTAACAGCCAAAATGAGAGGAAAATAAAGTTTCTTCACATTTACTGTCGACTTATGTCAGAAGTAGCATGAAGGTGATCAATACAGCATTATTCTCTCCGTTTTCTGCCAACAGCTCCAAGATAGCCGGCTTCCTAAGCTAGGTCAGCAGAGATTAATATCACATTCGTAACATCTCATTCATCATTGTCATTGTAAAACAAAAAGGCTTTAAACATTTCTTATTCATAGCGGATCTCTGTAACATGCATGCATGCTTTTTTTTTTTTTCCTGTGCTCCTTCACACATTCACAGATACCTCAATTCAACTGTAAATATCTGGGTGCAGAAAATGCCCACTCGCTCGGGAGCACAGCACAACAGGGCCACGAGTCCAGCCAGGGTCACAGCATATTGTGAAACAAACAATTGCAAAAATAATACAAAAAAACCCTGCAGCGGGAGTGATCTTTTCTCCCATACACATATTCGTATAAAAAGTTTCTCTGGCAGTGGTTCACCAGCAGGCAGTAATCAGCTAAGATACTTCTTTGTAATTTTTCTGTTTCATAAATAATACAGGAGTTTACTAACAGGAAGTTTGTGGGAAGCAACCGTAAACAGTCTAGCAATCCATCTGTTATTGCGGAATGCAAGAAAGCTGAATCAGGTTCTCTGCAAGTGGACTATTTTCGTTGTTTGTGCTAGGGAAGATGTGTGGGAAATGGGCATTTAGAGTCATTATTAACATGAACTCTTGCAGACCTCCTTTCTCCCTTGCCTTGCAGAAAGGGATGGCTGGGTGCGATTTCAGCAAGAAGCTTGAGTGTTTCGGTGGCTACAGGGCAGCTTGTAATAAATCTGAGCAAGAAAAGACAAGGCGGTTGTATCAGATGTGAGATATTCAGGTGACGGTTACAAAGAGACTTTTGCTCCCTCGAAATCAGTCTCAGAATGACTTCCCAAATTAAAGCACACACAAACTCCTGTTAGCACCTTCCTCAGTGTCAAGATATTTATCAGGAAGAAATTGAAGGGTTGGAGGGACCTGGAATGGGAGGAAAGGAAACGAGGAAAAATAAGGTAACAATAGAGGTTGTACTGCCGGGCTTTCTGTGTCAGCCCAAGTAGAGAGTCAAGCAAGGGTGAAAAAAAAGCTAGTATCTTTCCCGAAGACAGGCTGTTCTGCTGGCATTCGTCCACCCTTGATACGTTGCTTATGAATAGAAGGCTAGAAAGAGAGCGGGGGCAGGCATGTAAATTAGTCACTACTACTACAAAAGCAAGGTTTCTTTGCCAGCGGCAAAGCGGTGCCTCACCTCAAAGATTAATTGGTAGCACTGAAAGTGTGCATCCAAGATAAAAAGTTGTGCTGCCAAATAAATGAGAGTCAGAAGCCTAAGTATAGGATTATATTCTGTGCTAACTAGGAATAATTTCATTTTAACAAGATAACAAATTCTGCTTATTCACAATAAGTCTGAATATTATACATACAGCACTTGGTTTAGAAGAGACCTCTGTCCAAAACAAAACCTGCTAAAAAGATGTAGGAAGTTGTCAAGAAACAAAAGCGTCAAATTATTGGGCGCAGTATCAGCTAACTGTTGTGCACTTGATAAACTGGGGGCAGTAGTGCAAAAGTGCCCTGCAGGGAGAACAATGTTCAGCAGGCTACGCTTAACGTCAGAGTTTCAATCTTCACAAAGTCTTCACGACGGCAATGTAACGTGTCTTGGATACAGTCGAAACCAGCCTGACAGTGATGCTGACACGCGTAGGACCACGAAGGTGATGGGCTTGCTGAGGCCGGGGGGTCCCGGTCCCGGTGACACGAGTAGGACCACGAAGGTGATGGGCTTGCTGAGGCCGGGGGGGTCCCGGTCCCGGTGACACGAGTAGGACCACGAAGGTGATGGGCTTGCTGAGGCCGGGGGGGTCCCGGTCCCGGTGACACGAGTAGGACCACGAAGGTGATGGGCTTGCTGAGGCCGGGGGGGTCCCGGTCGCGGAACGCGGGAGCCGCCGGAGCCCGCGGCCCCTCAGCCCGTCCCGCGGGGTGCCGCTCCCTGCCGCCCGCCAAGGCTGCCATCTCCCGGCTCCCCTCGGTAAACCCGCTCCCACCAGCAGGGACGGAGGCCTCGCGCTGGGAAAAACACCCGTTCTTTGGGACCGTGGTTCAGAAGCAGATTTCGGGTGCGGGGTGGCTCACCCCCACCCCCGCCTGGTGCGGCACCGGGAAGCGGAGGAGCAGCCGCACGCCTATCCCCGCTTCCAGCCTCCCCAGCCCCGCCGTGTCCCGGCCGGCAAAGCCCAGGCACTAAGGCTGTCCCGAGCACGGGTCTCGCTAGCAAAACAGCAACGCTTTTTTCCGCAGGGGCAGGAGGGCCGCGGCTGCTGCCTGCCGTGCCCGGAGGGTGAGGGACGTGCCCGGCGCTGGGCTTCTGGCTGAGGGGTTTGCTCCCCTCAAGCACACGCGGTGTGAGCAGCTGAGGCTGAGGGTCGGAGTTGTCTGGGAGCCGGGGAGTCAGGAGGGAGCGCACGGCGGGAGCCAGAAATTTCGGGGCTCGAGGGCGCAGCGGAAGGCAGGAGGCGCCTCGCACCCCCCACCGCCACCCACCGCCCTCGCCCCCCCCCGCCGCGGCCCGCCGCAGCGCCCGGCCCGCCGCGCTCCCGAAGGGCTTTGGTGCCCCCTGCCGGCCGGCCGCGCGCACTGCGGCCCGCCGGGCGGCCGTTACCCGCTCGCGAGGCGGCCGTTACCCGCCCTGTGGAGGCTGTGCTGCCCCCCCAGCGCGCAGGGCGAGGAGAGGCCCGCCGCCCCCCGCTGCCCCCCTGCCTCGGCGTGGGGCAGCCCGCGCGGGCCAGCATGATCTTCCAAAGAAACCATGAACTACCCGAATGCCTGCAGCCACCCGCTGAGCCACTGGTACTCATACCTGTAACAGAGAAACTCAGCAGAGCGGCCCTCAGGTATGAGCGGTTCAATTTCACCAGATTTACCTCAGTCTGCATAAGAAAAATCAGGGTAGTAAGTGACATTTTCAAGGCTTCACTGTCTGCATAATACTGTTGGAGTACTCACTCTGGCAAACACATTTTTACAAGACAACATTGCACGATTGCCACTGCAGGAGACACTGACACTTTCATTATTTGTCCTCAAAGAAGTAAAAGACATTACCTAGTAACTGTGCAGTACAGTTAAAAGTTCAGCACCACCTATGCCAATTACACCTGGGCAAAGGGCAGAGTTGCCAAAACAAGGACTGAGCTTTTGATGATTCTCAGTCAAACCAGTGGAAAAGCCTGGAAATCCTTTTCTTGAAACATCAGTATCTGAATCTATAATGTCAATGACTGCACAGGACCCGTGCTTTCCTCACAAAAACCCACCAGAAGTGAATCAAACAGCGCCGCCACTCTACTGCAGGTTTCCCATGTGGGTACGCAATGGGCTTGGATCACTTACACAGGCAGTAGGCGTGAAATTGTCAAAATGTCGTTTAGTAAAGCTGTGGCATTATCTCCTATGACTGTCTCCAGCAGTAGCCCAGCTCTGGAAACATCAAGTCTTTCTAGCTTTTTTTTTTTTTTTTTTTTTTGAGTCTTGTAAAACTTGCTACTGCTCCTGACCAGTCTAACGCCTGCTCCTACCGTGTGAGCATTCACCTCCAAGCGACAAAGCACAGCTGCATTATTTTATTGCTCTAAGGACTAAGAAGGATACCTTATTTCTTAGCATGTAAATCTCATCCAGTTCTGCACAGTTCAAGAGGTGTGCCACTGAGCCAGGTCTACAGCAAAAAACGTTGCACGGTAAGAATTGGTGCTGTTTTGTTACAATTTTTTGTCCTGTCTGTATTTCACTCAGTTAGAGTAGAGCTTGGGGGCATTCTGTTTATTTCTGCATCACTAGGGGGTTGATTTGAATACTCACCAGTGTACCAGCAGGGCCCAGGTACTAAGAGCAAGGTAGCTGTGGTGGTCTGGGGCTCCACCTAGGCACACACAGCCTCTCTGCAGGAGCAGCTCGCTTAAACATGGCATGCACAGATGCACATAGTTCTTCCATTTCTGTAATCAAAATGAGTCACAGCAAGCTCAGGAATCCAGCATTCTCTGTTGCAAGAAACTGCCATGATGAAGGGTCTTGATGGTACTTCCCCTGGGTATCCACTGATATGCATGCTTCTGCAACCCTGGCTTTTCTGCTCTGGGTACCCAGCAAAAACCCATCAAGCAAGTGTTTGATGTTATGGACATTTGTGTGCCACAGGAATTATAAATGAGAACTAACTTCAGGTTGGCAAAATGGTTCTGACAGCTGACCGGTCTGGACATAAAGCCTTACTCTCTGGGAAGAATATAACAAATGAACTTATAATTTACGCACTGAACAAAATCCCTTCCACGGGGAGCCTGAGTCACTTTAACGCTTTGTGAGTTTATCACAGTACATCAACAGAACAGATGCAAGACTCCACTCAGCTTCACTGCTACAACCTAGTCAAGTCCCTAAAAAATCAGAGATCAAACACCTCAGCACAAACTCTCTGAGCTGTGATCCCTGCTGCACCTGTGAGGCACTGCCAGTGTCTCCTCTGCACAACTTGCCATCACTGGGGGGATCTGAGCTGTTATGGTCTCCCCATTGATTGCAGTTTGGAGGCAGGCTCTCTTTCACTCATTCCCTCTGGACCAGCCTTGCCGGGCATCTTGGCTCCAGTCTGCCAAGAGAGAAGTCTAGCATTGGGCGCAACCTGTGACATTACATATCTGGATTTCCTGGCAGAAGGCTACCAGAAATGTTCTCCAGTGAATACAACAGATCAGAACAGATCTGGCAGATCTCATCGTTTTCCCAAGGGTCTAAGGGAGAAAGTGACATCTCCAAAAGCATGCCCAACCTCCACCCCCAAAATGCTGAGTCCTTGGTTCACACTGGCTGCAATGAGGTGTAACAACACAAAGGCTCACACTGTAGTAGTTGGTAGGGAATTCAGATTCTGACCACTTTTGGTGAGCCTGCCTTAACAACCCTGTCAGGTCTTTCCCTAGGCCTTACCTCCAAGTAGCAAAAATAAGACTGCTTCATGTCCTCCTTCTCAAGCTGCCATTCCCTGTGAGAGTCTCTGCTCAGATAGGTTTATGCCCCCGTGGTGAGCTCTCAGGATGCCTCTTATCTGCCTCTCACACCTTCCACAGCAGTCAGTGCTCCTCTCAGCTATAATCCCTGCAGTACCTGAAAGCAGGGACTTTCCACAGGGGCCAGAAGCTGTATCCAGAGCTTTGATGGAGCCTATGAGAGCTGGGTACCTCTCCTTAGGCATTCAGATTTGATTCCCTGAGGCAAGGTCAGTCTTTCATCATAATTACAGAAATTAATGGTCAAAATCCTCTTTGCTAGACTTCCTCCATCTAATGGAGCTACACTACAGGAGACATCTCTTCCTACAGGGATGAAGTCTGTTTCAAAGTCCAGTTGCCCTAGTTGGATGAATCAAGCCGTATTTTATGCTGTTCCTGTTCCTGCTACTTCTCTTGTGTTTGGAGGTGAACTCATGCTGAAAACCACCAGCACCATTACGTTAGGCCATCAATTAAAAGTCATATAGACAGGGACCTTCGAAATTGATCCCAGACTGGAACCTTTGCCCAGATTTATTGACTCATAATGCTAATTTATTTCCTCTTTACCAGGGGAAATCCTGTCCCTATAGTTACCTTTTTTCTTCACTCCAGTTTTGTGCCCAGCTCAGTTACCTGATTCTTACTATTTTCTCTTCTCCTGTTCATGGTGACCAAAACCACTTTATCTGTGGAAAAGTATTTCATATGGCTTTGAAGCTAGTGAGGCTAATTTAAAACACACACACGTGTGCACGCGCACACATGGATGCATGTGTGTGTACCCACATGAACATGCATGCGTGCATACACATGCGTGTGCACATACACACGTGTGCGATTAAAAGTCAGTCCAGGAAGAAAACTCGGTCAACAGGAAAACACAAGTGTTTCTCATTGCTAGGAATCATGACACCGTGCAGCAGGCAGCAAAGCAAAGCCTTACCGTAAACACCCAGAAAAACAGATGTTGAGAGGGTGTGAGCTGGAGGTTGGGAATCGCACAGTTCTCCTTTATCTTGCATAATATAATTCTAGCCAGCACTGGGCAAAACTGGCCGTAGAAAGTCACAACATGGGAGAAGCAGAAAAATCTACCATGGTCTACAAGACAGACCACAGGCTTGCTGAGAACTTTTCCCAGGAAGGGAGTTTCTCCCATTGTAATGGAAATTGGAGTTAACGGTAAGTAAATGATAAAGGAAGATTGTCTCCCTGGTCATGTCCATGGAACAAATGCAGTAGCCTTTGTTGGCATGTGCCCTTGAAAAACACATGCTGCTTTGCTGGGAGAGAAACTGAGGGATCATATGCTGTCTTCAAATGAGGACTTGGGTGGGGTCTGAGCCCCAACATTTCTGACAATCTGAAATTCTCAGAGATGCCAATAGAAATTGAAGGTGCGTAGCATGTTATTAGAGGTGCACAGAACCCCACAGCACCGGGTCAGAAGACAACTGTTTGTTGCTTGGCAGCAGAGCCTCTTGCACCAAGCAGAGAATGAGCGAAATAAAGGAAAACAGATGCCTTTGTGCCTACAAAGGAAGAGCTGGAGAATAGTGTCAGTGGTTTGCAGGGTAGGGGTGGAAAAGTCTTGGTGAACTGTTTCAGGACCTTGGACTCTTGCATGATGTTCCCACTGCAAGGTGCCCTGGGGAGTGACGCCACACTCTGGAGCCTTACAAACTCCAAGAGGCTGCCCAAACCTGCCGACATTGTCAGATCTTGTCTGAAAGCTACATTAGCATAACATAGCCTTAATGATCCCAGCATGTACTTGCACAAGCACAGTCCTTCTGCTCTCCATCTCTTCTGTCCCTTGAGAGAAAGCCAGGCAGCTTAGATTCTCTGTCTGATAATCTGTCCTCTTAGGTAAACCATGAATTCAAAGAATTGGAATGCTTAAACCAAGCAGAAAATGTAACAAAGTTAGCTAAAAAAGGTTAAATTCAAGAGAAGTATCTGAAGATCTAGTACACAGTAGCAAACAACAGAGACCAGCAAAACAGATTTTCCCAGGCACTGATCATTCTTGATTCCTAAAGGCAGCAGGAACCGTTTGATGCTTCTGTATCCCTTGTAAGATTAAGATCACTACTGATTTATATGGTCCTTAGGTAGCCAGACCTTAATCTCACCCATTAACCCTCCAGCTCTTGAGGGCTTTCTGCTCTCAGATGCCAAGGAGTATTAGCCCAAAGCATTCAAGTCCTCTGTGGCAGACAGCTTTTGGGAAGAGACTTACCAAAGCAAGGCCCCACAGCCCAGAGATCACTCCTCCTCGCTTCACCCTTGTCTGCTCAGCTTGCTGTCACATCCTCTCTGAGGCCAGCTCTTCCCCGCCAGCTTTGCCCAAATCTCTTTGCTAGAGATTTAAAATCACTGGAAATTTTTAAGACATCCAAGACAAACAGTCACAGAAAAAGGAACTGGGAAGGGCAAACTGTTGGCATACTTGCTGACAGAAACTACATTTTCTTCAGAAGGAGAAATATGTTGCTTCCAGGTTGGTTACTCACAGAAAGTGCTGCTGGGATATGCCAGAAATACATACCTACACATTCTTTACTCTCAAGTAATGACAAATATAACTAGCACAAGAGATGTTGAGCACTGATGTGTATTTTCTCCCCTTGGTGGTATAGCTCTAAAATAGGAAAAATAATGTTGAAAATCCAAGGCATCTATATAGGTGATGTTTATGCATAGGGCCCAGTGCTTAAAGAAAGACATCATGTTTTATTAGTGGAAAAAAAAAAAAAAAAAAGCACATTCCTAAAGAACAAGCTTAGGTCCTGAATGTAGTATCTCTATGTGTGGTCTTTATAATGAAATTAACACAGGACAGGGTTAAGTACTTACAATATGCTTGCCCGGAATGTGCGTATTTACAATCTACATGGAATAGAGTCACCAAAAACTGTGTGTTCTGAAATAAAGAAATAATTACCTGGAAAACTGAAACAGAGTAGCAATGATTTTAAATGGTAATCTAAGCAACGTTTACAATTAATTTTATTTTAAAATGTTCTGACATTTCCAATACAATAATTCCATACAGACCCTCAGAGTTGAAAAAAACCCCAAAAAATGAAAGAAATATTTTTGCCAGATCTTCCCAGCTCTGCATTCTACCAAAAGCCATCATGAGGTCAGTCTTTGTGATGGTCTCCCTGGAGATTTTTGTCTGCCCTAGCTCTCAGGATGAGTTTTTCTGTCTTGGGTCAGTTTATCTTCCCACCCTCTCTCATTGCACGTGATAATACACATTTTGTTTCAGTTTGGGGCTGTTCTGTAATGTTGCCCAAGTCACATCTCAGAACTAGAGTGCTCAGCTTGCTTCTTATGCCTTTTTTTTTTTTCCTGCCTTGTTTTGGTAACTTCTCCATCTGTCTGGAGTTGCAGACACGTTTACTGATGGTTCCGTTCTTTCTTGAAAAATTTCTGGTTTCCATCTATTTCACATCTTCTCTGTCTACGTGATAGCAGCAACACCTGCATTTCTGAGTGCTGTGCCTCTGCAGCCCCTTTTTGTATGTTCTCAATTCTTACCTCTGCTACTCCCAAACTTCTGTGAAGTACCATGTACTGGTGGCTGGAGATGTGGTGCTCCTGTGGGTAACACTATGTGTCTTTGTAAAACTAAACGTGTCAATAAAAGTACCTCTGCTGATCACGAAAGAATAGCAAACATTATATTCTTCCACATGAGAAACGAGTCCTCAGTCTTCCCTACTCTCTTCCACCCTGAAACATGAGCTGCTCCGTCAAGATCCCTGCAAGGTGCAACTTGCAAACCATTGCTGGGTTCCGTCTCATCTCGCTTCAGGTAGTTGCAGCACAGACAAGTCTATCCAAATCAGGCATCAACATTTGTTTCCTAGCTGCCAGAGGGACAAATCCCATTCAGCCCAGCCTCGGCACACACACCTACGAAGGCCTAGGACTCTGGGTGTGCGTAAGTCTCTCCATCACCCGTGGCAGCTACAGCACAGACATCACCTGTTTGAGCTAGTCGCCTAAAGGTGGGCAGTCCACGCCTGCCTCTGGTCCTGCCTCGGCGTGTCACCCGCACTAGACGGGTCCTGGCCCCGTGTCGCCAGGACGAAAGCATTTTCCCGTGCTGAGACAGGAAGGAGGCGTGGAATATAGCTCAAAGCTGCCACTCGAGCGGTAGCTGCCTGCCCCCGGCGCAGCTGTGTGGACAGGGCTTCCCTGATCGAGCAGCTGCCGCCCGATCCCCCACCCCGCGGGGCACGCGGGACCCCCAGCCCCGCCGCCAGGCCTCTGCCGCTGCGCGCCGCGGCCGCCAGAGGGCAGGCGAGGCCAGCGGCCGCGCCCGCCGCCGCACCGGCGGCCGACTGCCTCCAGGTACCCCCCCCCCGAACCGTGAGCTACCTTCGAAAGGGCGTTCTCCCCTTTTAACCTGGGATTAACACCTGAAGTCACACGGGGAAAACACGCTACTAAGAATGTGCAAGTGATCAGTGGAAGTATGGGGGATTCCTCCTCAGAATGAGCACTTTAGGGTACGCAGGAAAAGAACGATCAGATAAAAATGAGTGGACAAGCAGGTGTGCCACAATTATAAATAAAAGGAAAGCTGCACATTATGATGAACCAAAGATCTGCTAAAGCATCTGTAGTAGGCTTCTTGCAGAGTCCAGTAGCAAGGCTAGGCATGTATTCTGCGGAAGAGAAAGTCAGCATCCAGCATGAGTGAAGCTGAAAGGACCACACCTCAACTCTATGTTTTGGGATTTCAACCAACATGCAGATTTAACAAGATGCCATTCTTCATGTAAATCCTACACAATCCTTGAAAATTCCTGAATTTTCAAGGGACTGATTGAAAAATTTCTCTTAAGAGGACTGCAAGTTTTAAACAAGTCAGCTTCACTACTTGCAATCCAAAAACCTCCTTTTTAGTATATACATGAAAGCTAAGTATATATTTTCTCAATGCTGCAACATAAAAAATGCACAAAACAATTGTTCCTGATTTCAACATTAAAGCTTTATTCATTCCAGGACTTGGCAATAATGTATAAACCTCAAGTCAATAGCTGTAAGTGAACCGCACATTTTTCTCACAGTACATTTAATTAAGCTCTCAGAGGTTTTAATTTTAAAAGACTTTTTTTTTTTAATTTGACATTCTCCTATTTCTTTCATAATATAGATGGAAAGAGTTCTTTGCATGGTCCAATGGGAATATCTGCAAGAAAGCATTAGAAACTGCATTTCAAAGCTCTTTCCTTTCCCAGCTCAGTTACCAAATGAATTTCCTTCACTGGTGCTCAACCACCTGCAAAGCCCGAGAAGTGTGTAACTGCATTTTCAGCATGAAAACTGTCATCTATATGGATTTAAAAGGGGGGTGTGTGTAAAAATAATGAAGTTCAGTGATAATTTGGGGCAACCTAGACAAGGGAAACTAGACAAGGAAGAATTCAGGAGCTCATGAAACCTCCCAACAACCCCATCAAGTAACTGTTTCCAAGGCTCCGTCATGCTACTGGGAACAGAGGAAACAAATATACATGGCATATACTGGTACCCACCCCAAGTCTGTTTAGTCCTGTAATCAGGCAGACAATCAGACAATGGTTACACCAATTTTTTATGCACAGCACATTTTCCTTCCCTGGGGAGCTCCTCAGCAGAGGAGACTGAAGCTGCCGCTGCTCCCTCTTAAGAGCCTTCAGGGCCCAGGCTGAAGACAGGACAAGCGGGAGAACCCCACCTCAGGGTGTAATACAAGAACAATGTTCCTCAACGGGAAACTGCTCCAGTTGGGAGATTTCAAAACAGTCACAAACATCCACTACTTTCTTGAGGCTACATTTTCCCAAGGTCCTCATAATGGCTGTTTTGCCTATTAGATTGAAATTTCTTGAGAAAATATATACTTTGCAAAAGGCCAAGTTAGCTGTTATTGTTACAGTGACATACAGTGTCATTTACAAGCTCTAATTATTTTGGAATAATTTTTCTGTCCATGAAAAGCAGCCAGAATGCATGGAATTTGGCTCCACTGATAAAAGTAGCAAACATTTGCTTTATGTTCCACTTTCTGGGGGTAAAAAAAAAGGCAGCTCATTTTGAAAAGGTCAAAATTTACAGGGGGAAAAGGTAGGCTTAAATGCCCAAAATGCAGCAGGTTTAGCTCTGTCCCTTTTAATCATCTGGATTGTAGGAGCTTGGCTGACACCAAATTAAGGAAAACTGAAACCAGATGGTGTAGTTGCAGCAGTTTTCTATACTGATCTTTTAAAGCAGCACTGGCACTCTTGAAGAGAGGTAAAACAATTATGTAAGGAAAGCACCAACATACTGCAACCTATTAATAAGAAGTTTCAAAGCATTGAGATCTTTGATGGCTGCATGATAACAGTAACCGGCAAACACAATATACAGTGAAAATACATTCCTTTCTCCGTTAAATTATCCTTGGACTTTCTCACTCTCTTCTCTTCCCCTTTCCACCAGCAGGAGTCCCACAGACATTAGGGTACAGTAAGAACTGATTAAAGACTTACAAATACTTGGTACGTTGTTTTTCTAATCAGAGTTAATGAAAAGTCTTCCACTGCAAGACATCATAAAGCTATTTCAGAGATATTCCTCTATCAATAGCAAGTTGGCCCTATTTAATGGAAGCTTGGAAAGTACACTGTCAATTTAAATTTGTACCCATATAAAAAAACAGTTTAGAAACCCATAAAACTAGTAGGAATGTTTACACAATTTAAAAACATTCCAGCAAGGACTGTAGCTATTAAACAAATCAGCATGTCCCAGAGTGTTTGAAGCCCAAACATTGAAACACTAAGTACCCATGAGTATAATTTGCCTTCAAACACTTTTTTAAAAAAGATGCTCTTTATGGCCAACAAAAGTTCCAGTAAAAAAAGGCACGGACAAAAGAATCTCATGAGTGAGTACTGAGTGTGGTATAGACAGAGGGTTACAGGTTTGCAGGGCAGGATGCTAAGCAGGAGTGGTGCCGGTTGTCATGTCAACTGGGGACTGTGATTATGATTTATAAATTTGCAGTAGCCCTTTTTAAGGGCAATTCAGGCCTTCAGGACATATTCTTCTGGTGAAGAATCATGGCTCCAGTGAAGTCAATAGCAAAAATTCTTCAGTGCACACAAAGCAACCCTACCTCTTTCTTGTCAAAGACTGCCAGGACTCATATACAGAGAACTCTACTACATTGCTTGCATAGCACAGCCAAAATATGTTCTAACAGGTGATGAAATCTTCTCCTTTTTTGGCAAAGTCCCTTTTGAGGAGCACAGCAACTCAAAACTGGCCCGTGTCAGCTCACAGACAGTACATCCCCTTTCTAAATGACACCACTAAGCAACCCCCGCTGCAGGCCACCAAATCCCTCAACACAGGACTGAAGATGAGGTTTGCTTCGAAAAGTGTCTCTCACACAGTGTCTCTTTTTTCCTAAAGAAGGCATCAGGAAGGCTTCCTTCCTAACAGTCAGCCCATTGGAGCCTGAAAGTCAGCCCAGATCCTTTTTTCAGCCCAACTGCAGAATTTGCTTTTTACAGGGAAAATGTGATACCAGTTCCATTAATGATTCACTAGTCAGAAGAGAATACACCTCAGCCTCTCTTTGTATTGTTGTTAGATTTATGAATTAGGGCCTTTAAAAACTTGATTATCTGTGTTGCCACTTTAGTCAGCAACCAAGATTCAACATACACCAGAAGGTCAAGAGAGAGAACAAGAAAATGTCATCTTCAGAGAGGCTTTTGTCTATCATAATCACAATCTGCATAGCAGAAATTTTCTTCATCATCTCTCCCATCACAGTGCAATCCAGAAGGAATGGAGAGAATTGCAGTGTGTCCATTGCTGTTATCAGCTCACATCAATGCAGTTACCAGGTGTAATGATCTATTTTCTGGCTCTTCACAGCTGTGTTCTTCAGGGGACTGGGCTCCCATCCAGTTAAATTCAATAAATACATGTGTAGTCTGAATGACTCTTAGGTTTAGGTGGGGAAAATTGCCTCCTGAGAAAAAGGAGGATGAAAACATGAGAAAGTCAATTAGTTCATTGTCTGAGGATACTCTTCACTGAGTTCCCTTCACTCTCCTTTCTCTGAGTCCAAGAGTCAATATGTTTTTGCTGAAGAGAGCATGATATAGCAGCTCCTTGTCTTTCTGTCCCTGTATGCCCTATTAAATTGCCCCTCCTGTTCCATTTCATCACATATAGGAAGAGCATCAGCACAAATGTGAAGGTGCCCTGTAGTAATTTACAAATATAAGTGCCAGTGTATATGAAATAATAAATACCATGTATTGGTATGATTAATGCACACTTGTCATATTCATTTATTTCCTAAAGGCCTGTGTGGGGCTCATGCAGGGCCGCAGTACTTGTGGGGACTTAAGAGTAGCTCCAGAGGAGCCAGCGTTTGGAGAGTATACTTGGGATGGACGCATAGGCCACAGGAGTGCACCTAGTTCTAAAACCATGGCAGAGACTGTAAACAACACAAATTTACCACACAAATCAAAATGTTTTGCTCCCCATGGGAATTCCAGAGTGTACCTCCAGCCTGAAAGTCTGCATGGGGGACCCATCCTGGTTGTATGCGACTTTTCCCAAGAAGTAAATTCCTTCCTCTTCGGAAGCATCTTTCATACCCTTAAAAAAGAAAAGTGGGGAAGGACGACATTTCCACCATGCCAGAGAGAAAAACCATGACAACAGCCTCAGTGGCTATTACAGCCTCAGTCACAAATCTCAGGACTGTGATAGGGCATGCAAGCAAGAGGAACCAGCAGTCTAACTAAAGAGGACCAAAAAAGGACCCTTTCAAAGTGACTCATTACAAAGGGTAAAAAAAGGAACTTGCATAGATAGCTAAGTCCTTTAGAGCACTCATGATCTCCTCTGTCTGCAACTCTGCTTTGGAAATGTGAGCCAGCATCACAGCATGTGGGCAGATGACTCTGGACGGCTTTCTCATGACATGTCCCTGCAATCCATCCATGGCTCAGCAGTTTCCTTGGTCATTACTGCACTGAAACAAGGTACAACAGGCAACAATGAACCATGTTCCAGATAACAAAATCCAGACCTTACGCAAACTGTTCTTGTGGTATAGGTATCCCAAGATTCAAGGCCATCAACAAAACAGACTGATTGTTTGGCAAGCAGCTCTTGTCTGTTTTTTGATATGGAGGACACAAATCAGATGAAACATGTTTCTGTGCTGTTTAAGACAGTTATGGAACGGTGCTAGAAATACTGCTCAATGTCCACATAAGCACGTCCATCACGGATGTATTTGACACCAGATTATCAACAAGGGGATTGTTTCTACTTAATTTTGCTCCTTAGTGGAGACACAGCCAAATAGGGTGAGTCCACAGGTCTTTAACACTCCATACAGGTTATCTCAGATCTCCCCCACATCTGAACCTCTACCTTTCTGACATGGGATCTCCAGGTGGAAGTACAGCCACATACAGCCCACAGCCTTGCAGGTACGAATGAAGACAAAGAAGCTGTTACAATTCCAGACCTGAGTTCAGCTCGAGTCTTCACTCAAGCCTGCTCCATATGCCTTTGCAGCAAAGATGCATGCATTTGTGGGTAACTCAAGTACATCCAAACCTATACATCTTGTGCAACGTGAATGAAATCAGACAGGCCTGTGCAAGAGCTAATATTAGCTGGGTGGGTCTCAACTACTCAGCACTTTAATAATAATCCATTTAAAAAGCAGTGTTTTCATTTAAACATGCAACATAAATAAAACGTCAGCTAACGTTACTTAAAAGACAAAAATGGGATTTCCATAACTTCAAAAATCTCAAGCACTTAGAAGTCATAAAATGCATGTCTAAAGACATCAGTTCTCACAAACCCCCACATTTTTTAAAGTTATAAAAAGCACATATTTTATCACAACAGTAATGGTATTTGCACACAATTTTATCGAAACTCAACACTAGATACTTTCTCTGCTGTGAAACACAAGCAAACTCTTTCTCAAGAAGCAGCAATTATCAGAACTTTCTGAAAAATCATTGGTCAGAGGATATCACTTCTCTAAAAGCAACTTGTTAAATCCACTGGTCAGAACTGAAGCTGTAAAATAACAGTAATGGTTTTAAGTCTGGAGGATACGTTTAAGCTGCATGAAGTTAGAGGTCTTGCACTTGATCGCTTATGTTTGTTTTCTGTAAGTGACATAATAGGGACCACACTGGCACTTTAGCAGCTATAATTGGTTTTTTTGGAATTATTAACCTATCCCAACTTGGTTCCAATTCAAAGCTGTTCTGGAATTTGTTTCAGCTTTCCTTTTTGACCCCCAAAAGAGCAAGATATTTCCACTTTAGACCTAGCTGCCAAGACCCAAATTTGTAGTTTCTGTGTTTCCAAGGTAACAGCTGGTGATGTCATAAATTTACTAAGTGGTACAGGGAGACTCTGTGCAGCCGCAAAAGTCTGGAAGAGAACAGCTAGCTGGCTCTCTGCCTGGCTGCCAACACCATTCACCTTCTCTGCCTGCCCAGGTCTGTAGACCCTATCTGGATCAATTTGGAGAGTTCCCCAGAAAGCCTTCTTGGCAATGGGAGTGGAAGGTGTAGAAATATCTGCTCTTATTTCTAGTGTCTCAATCTTGAGTGTTTTGTGAGCTCAGTATGCTGAGAATTGTTTTCTAAGCAAGGTTAGTATCTGAAATGACACTCTGAGTTTTTGTTTGTCACTGACGTAGCTGTCAACCAGCTCAGAACTGGCAGCAAGCTCTGCTTCCACACACATCACTGTTGCTAACAGTGACTGGTGAGCTCCTCTGAAGGTCAATACCCATAGCAGAGGTTGGCAACTGGTTCCTGATCAGCCTGGGTTACTCTGCCCGGTGCTGTGTCATACACAAAAATGTTGGGAAATGGGGGAACAAAGAGAGCAGGTGTAATGCCCTAATTTCTTACCTGGAGAATGACATCCAGAAAACGTGCATATTCCTAGCAGAATCCAAACACACACAACTGTACTACTCCACTGGAAGTTTCACTCTATTTCGCAACAGAGTCACCTGCAAACATTATAGCATATGCGTGAGAGAAAAAAAGCTTTCCCATCATTAAATACTAGGAGATAAAAGGAACAATCAAGGAATTAGATGCATAAAAATTCTGTTTGTGTGCTGCATCACTTAACTTCCTAGCATATACAGGCAATGCAACTGGCATTCCAGTCCTGAGATATGGCTCACAACTACACTGAAAAGAAACAGGTCTGCGTATTACTCTTCTAGATTAAGCAAAAAGCTGTTTATTCTAATTCAGGGCATCTCTCTTTGAGAAAGAGGCCAAGGGAAGAAAAAGAGTTAGGCATGTTACAGAGCTATCAGTGTGATTTGAATCTGATTTATCTGATGATTTCAAAGCAAGATCCTCCTTGACACAGTCCCTTGTCATGCTTCAATAGGATACTTCAAAGACGACAGAAAGTAAGGGAATTCTGTACATAAAGAACTCAGGAGGCAGCTGGACAAACACATTTCCCCAGGACTGAGAGACAAAGGAGCTTTTATATTTTTCAAGGTCTGTATTCCTGGTAGGCTAAAAACAAGTCTACCAGAAGCAGATACAGAATTTCTGCAGAAGTTTCATTGGTGCTCTACGGAGAAAACTTGCCTCTCTAGTTTTATGCCTGCCTTGTATTTTTGATACATCTAGAATGAGGAAACACCTGTGCACCACATTGCAGTGCCATATGGCTCAGATACCATAAGCAAACCCAGCTCAGGTGTCTGTACATAGCTGTGTGACCTTTAAGTTGACACTGTCATCCAGGGCTTTACTATGGGAGATCATTGGACAATTGTCCCTGACGTCATTTTCAGAGTCAATGCAATTCACAACAGAGAACCCATTGCCCATCTCCAGACCAAGGACAGAAGTTTCACTGGTGACCCCAGCTCAGCCAGACAACAGGAGTTCCAGGAGAAAGAAAGAGCTGTAGATGAGCAGCAAGATAATGAGAGCTTTTCCCACTCCATTTCATCGTTCAGATCCAGTTTTGACAATTGACAGCAGACTAGTTTCTCACAAACTCCTGTCATAGGGGACATCTCAGGAAAGATCAAAGAACTACACCTACTGAGAAATACTGTTTTTGTCTACATTGGCTATTCCTTTAAGTTTGGCCTAAAGCTTTTTGGAAAGGCTCTCCATCTGACAGCTGGTGCCTCCTCTTTACCTCTTTCTTCTCCTCAGCTCACCAAATAATGAGTTTGCTTGGGATCCCATCAGCACCAAAAATTAATAAAGTAAAATTACTTTGAGAGATAAGACCCTTGTAATTTCCCCTTTTTTTTTTTATATGGCTTTAGCCTAGAGCTAAGGTCTTGCATGAAACAAAAGAAAAACAAAACAAAACAAAAAACCCCCACAAAACCCAAAGTCCCTAGACAAATAAGAGGAATGGTGAACTCTATAGCACTCCCTAGAAAAGATGCCTAGGAAGAATATTACTGCTAGAAAAGCAATCATCATCACTACTGGTGCACCGTGAGGGAAAGAAAGCCCTAGGCTGAAATTGGTATCAAGCTTATTTTATTAATTTCTGTTATTGAATCATAAAACCTTTGAAATCATTAAGAAGTCAAACTGGGCGGCTGAGACCAATTATTCAGGAAAACATACTATGGGAGAGGAGACCTCTCCTGAATATTAGCAAGATACATGGGGAACTGCCCAGCGTCAGTCTCACTGGGGATATGGAAGTGTTGTTGGTATTTTAGCGTTTTCAGCAGTAATGGCTAATGGACATCTCTAAACAGAAAGCAATTAAGGTTTTAGGGCCACCAAAATGATTTGTTAGCTTCTATAATAAACATCAAAGTACCTGGACCTTAGACCCAAGAGTCAAATAAATATATAATGATTTCATTTACTATAAGAAAGGGTGAATTGTATCTGCTAATAGAGCATTAAGAGCAATAAAGCATGAAGTGCATCACCATGTCAGGCTTAGAACTAGGTAATGGCATATTTTAACATCAAGTGTCCTTACAAGAGGTTAATGAAGTCAGATTGTGTTTTTCAAAATAATTGTCAAGTTAATCTTTAACAGTCTGACACTGGTGACATTGGAATGCAAGAATAAGGGGTCACATAACATTAAATAGCTGACTAAGGTATATTAGTTCTAGCATAAGATGTGTAAGCAATGCATAAAATCTACAAACACGCATGTACTTTATGTTTCAAAGATGATACTGGCATGCCTAATGGTTTACAGGGAAGACAAGCTGTTTTTCTAAGATCTCTGTAGCCAGTTTATCTTTCCTGCTTCCACCAAACACAGGAGATTCTAATTACAAGACAGTTAAGAGTGTTATCCTTCAGAAGATGATGCTGAATACTTTCATGATTTCAGTATAAACTTTAACCCCGTGGCTTTTCTTGTGCAAACTACAAGATTTCCAATAATAATTGTAGTTGAAGTCTTATAGCTTTTGAGAAGGACAAGCCTATCTAAAAAACCCAGATATTAAACTGTGCTGTCTTCACCTTTATGTAACAGGTAACAGCTTGACAGATGGGGCTGAAAAAAGGAAGTCAATCGTCCTTATCAGCTGCAATATTTGCAGAATGTGCGGAACACAAATATGTTCTCCAATGGCCACAGAGCTGCCAATAGTATTTTTACCTTGGTGGCCACTTATTTTTTACTGTTCTGAATGAGAGTTTTTAAAGCTTCATTGGTATTCAACAAAAAGGAGAAGATCCTTCTGTCCCAAATAATGATGAGAAGTGGATGGAAGCCCACTGAAAAATACCATCTTGGAGAAGTTCTGAATTAGTCTCTTGAGGTTTCTGAAGCTGAGAGATGCTTCAGATATCCTCCAAACCAAGGAATAGGTGCCAGATGTAGTTAAAGTTTGAGTTTCCTCATTTTTGTGTTTTTCTTTAGTAAGCCGTGTCCCTATCGTTGTAATCCAGAATTTAACTCTTTGCTAGCATAAACTGGTTTTCTTCATGCATTGTGCCTGGTATGAAGACTGATACCAGCACAACATATCCTGCTCTCCAGAAGCAGCTATTACACACAAAAAGGTCCCATTAGCAAAGCCAAATGCTGGGATATGAATGGAAATCTGTTCCTGAAGAGGTAGTGGTTGAAGTGACACCATTCCCATTGGGAGCCTCACATCACGAGATCTTTACTCAGAAGAGACTTTGTTGTCACTCTTATGGGCCTGTCTCCATTTTCCCCCTCTCCCATCTTTCATCTCTGTCATGTATCACAATTCTTGACACCTGCAGATCACTCCCTCAGGCATACAATTATTCCCTTGTCTATGGACACGCACATGCACTCAACAGCTTAAAGAGCTTCAAAGCCCTTACCTTGCAAGGAACCCCAGGTCCTGCTGCTATGTAAATCAATAGCCAAGTTCACACAGGCAGGCAGGGTGAGGCTCTCCATCCTTCAGTGAACTACAAAGAAGAAAGGATCTTTGCTGTATAATCTCATTCATACTCCCTCTCACTTAAAATGGCTTTATCCAGGGGCAACTCTTAAGTGCATTGTAATGTTTGGACCGCAAAAAAAGACTCACTACTGCAATGCCAATCCACTCATGAGCTCACGCAGCAACTGAGCAAGTTCTATCTCCTGATGCAATTACAAAGAGATGCTGACTAAAGACAGCATAATTGCTAACACAAACATTTCTTCTTTATTGTGCTCCCAACAGTGGTATCCACATCCAGCAGAGAAGCTTTCAGAGCATCTGATAGCTGGATCTCCGAGTAAGCATACTTCTCACTTCTGTCCAATATTGCATTTCAGTATGATCACATTGTATAAACTCTGCTGAGATCTGAAATCAATACTGTAAACCCTCCAAACCAAAACTGAACCAATCACATTAAAAACCACCTCTCATATACTTGTCAATGAAAGCCACAAAATCGCAGGTACCTATGCTCCAAAGCAGTAGATACACAGTGAAGATGTGCAGGGGGTCTAGAGTCATTGGCACCAGTGAGCAGATTCATTTGCTCTCACTGCTGCGTTACAAAAGCTAACCTGGAAGAACATCTGATACTTATAATGAAGAGATTAGTCAGGGAAATTTTTAAACAGCCAAAAATCAAAATACAGTTAAACCTCACTAATTCCCATTTGTGTCTGGGTAACTTAATTTTGTTAATTAGCAAATAATAACTGAGTTGCAATGTACTAATAAATGATTTTTATAATGTCATATTACATCTTCCTGTACCATCATCATTCACAGCCACAAGAACATTAATAACAGATGAATTTGTGTTTCTATGTGTATATATATCTCTGTGTGTGTGTATTGATATACACACTATCACATATACATTTCTTTAAAACTCTGTGCTCTTAGCTTAGAAAAGCTCCGCTCTGAAACCTCAAAGTGGAAGAGGAAGAGCTTTTTGCAGAGTAAAAGATATTAGCAGTTGTCTGCTGCAGTGTTATTCAGACTCCAGAAGAGACACTTGACAAACCCGAATAGGTAAATGTCAGTAAAGTCATAAAGTAAGGCAGGGCATTGTTGCTGCTTGGGGAAAGAGTGGCTTTCACCACTAATTGTCACTAACTTCCAGCCTTAAGTCTCTGCAAGGAGGAACCAGCTCTCAACTATTTAAGTGTTGGTATACATTTTCCCTGGGGTTCTTGCCTAGGGTTCTTGCCCTTCTCTCATGCCTGCCACCATGAATCAGGATTTACTCCATTCAAGCAAAACCAGGGAGAAGAAACTCAGGCCTTCCATTTGTTTTTCATGAAGAACATTTGCAGTCACTCTTTATCCTTTTATGCTGATGAAGCGATCTCAGAATTTAACTTCATCAGCTCCTTCACCTTCAAATAGTGATATTCTATTTGGCACAATTACCATAAGGAAGTTTAAAAAAGAACAACAGCCGCAATAATAACCATTTTCTGAACTTGCCTCTTCTGATTAGGAAAATGTCTTGTAGCTGTCAACAGCTATCAATATCATGTAAATTTAACACTTCTCTTACCTGGAGACCTCAAAAGGCCATATGCATGACAAAATGAGTCTCACAGACACTTCTGGTAGTGAGGGGCTGAGCAGACTGCAAGCAGAACTAGCACCAGTACTCTTGAGTGCAACAAAATAACACTCAGGAGCCCACAGCGATATTATGCATCAAGAATATGACTGTGCTGAATGAGATGCAGTCAAGATCCTAAGGCTGTTTTGAAAGACATGGTTTTGTAGAAACAGCAATGTTATTAAATTCTGTCTTCTGTTTTATCTTAAATATTATTTATATGATGTTTCTCACAATGATCAAATATTACTATGATAAAACTCTAATACTGCTTAAACGAAATAAATAGATCATATCTTCATTGTTGATCCTTGCATAACAACTTGCTTTATTTTTAGGTTGCTGGTGTCATAACACAACTGTTCTGAGGGGTTATGCGTTGGTTAAGGTTCAGGCTGCTGTGGAGACAGATCCGGGTATTGGGCCCCACACCCGGACTCCTCCTCGGCTGCCTTACTTCCGCCCAACTCTCTGAAATGGGTCTACGTGCAATACCAAACCAGTGCCCACAAAACGATGCTTGAGATTAAGAGATAAAAGAAAAGTGTCCACCGGGCCCCCAGAGAAAGAGAAGTAAAGCAATCGAATAGCGGGATTGCCAATTTATATATGATTTATTCAGCATCTATACATTCATGAATAGAAACTATGTGAGATGTAACTCTATCCAGATACTCATTAATAAAGATGTACAAATACCTTATAGAAATTAAAATGTTAGCAATACAAATCAAACTTACAATTGCAATTACAGCAACTAGCAGTGTCATACGGTCAAGCATCCTTGACTGGGAGGATCTCACCACGCTAGTGAGATCCTCAGCTAACTCTAGCCAAAGCTCAGCTTTTATATGCAAGGTTGCTTTACCTATGTGCAATTACTTGCAGCTATGAACCAAAATCAAACCACAAAAAACACAGGCTGACTGCCTTTTCTGCCAACTGCCTTTTCTGCCAGTCGGGCACCTTCTGTACTGGGTACTTATGGGTAATTGTGGTTTGTACCGGCAATGTTCACATGTTTCTGTGAAAAAAGGAAAGTGGGAGGGGACCTTTGGTGGGGGGTTGTCAATTGCCTACTACAGCTGGTACTACTGTACCAAGAGTTTATTTAAAAGAAGGAATAAAAGTTCTGAGCAACAATCTATTCATTCAAAAATAGGAGAGCGAAAGATTGCAAAGTGATAGCTTTGATCACACTGCCAGCAATTTGACATGAATATATTCTTAACTATAATATAAAATACCCTTATCACACACACCCCAAAACATCTTAGTAGAGACATGTCTATTTTTAACAGCATCCAATGTCTGACAGAGGCAGATTTCATCCTCACCTTTCACATACAATGAGGATGAGGAGGAAAAAAAAATAAAAAGAAGAAAAAAGAAGAAAAGCAGCAGATACATTTAGTGTTCCCTTTACCAAAATAAAGCTTAGCGTATTTGTAGCTTTTGGCTTTCAGCCTTTCCTGCTAAGCTGATTGAATTCTTCAGGAAATGATGCATCAGGGGAGGTTTCCAGCCAGTTCTCTTGAGGAACTGAAGATTCCCAGGAGGGTGATGATAAGCTGAAATGATGGGCATGATAGGAGGCATTGCAGATATAGACAGGAAGAACAAACCAGCTTCAGCTAAACACATCCAAAATGCACAAGCCTGAAAGTGCATTTAGAAACTATTAGTCTGGAAAGATGCCTGCTTCAGCAGAAATGACTTGTCAGGAGCAAGCAGCCACTTTAGGACTTTTTAATCAGTATTTCCCAACTGCTGCACTGTAGGCATTCCTCCTGGCAGCATTATTCACTTGGCTGCCCCTATGCCTGTTCGTAATGGTTGTCTCTTAGCCTTATTACTGGGCACCAGCAGGCTCTGGTTTCATTCTTCCTGGTTACTTAGATTTATAAGGCAGCAGCCTTCCAGCTGCATGACATATGTAGCCCACAGGCATATACTTTTAACAAATGTTGCATCTTGTCCTTTACACTGTTCCTATGAAGCCGACACAAAATGAGGAGATTGGGACTGTTCTGTCCTCTAAGCAGTCAGTACGTTCAGGACCAAGAACAGAAAAGCTCCCAGTGTTGCAAGCCTGGCCTGAAGGATTAGGAACCGTAAGGATTAAACATTGCTGTGTGTCTAACCAGGCCCTCATCCTGAGTGTTCTTGCCTTGACTTTTCCTTGTAAATTATCTTTCTTTTAACCTACTTTTTCCTTTCAAGTAGAGAAATGCTCCAGGGTACTCTTGTAAAACTCATTCTGAATAAATCCTCAATGTCACTTTAAATTAGATGACATCACTGTCAAGACCATGAGACTTATCAGAAGGCAAAGTACAGACGTAAGATTTACATGAGCTATTCCTGATTTACACCCATTTAAGTGACAATTGAATCAGAGCAGCATTTTTACCGCAGTCCAAGATCAAAGACTTGAGTGTTTTACCTGGCTGGCTAAAGAAATGTTATTATTCCCTTGGTCATTCATAGTCAGTTTTGAATTTGCATTCAGCTAGGAGACTTGCATTCTGCTGGATACCAGAAATAAGCATTTGGTTGTGCAAAAACTCTTTGTTACTTCTCCAGTGGGTTGTGTAGAAAGCTCCTAATCCCACCATCCAGTATTTACTGCATTCTTAGCTTCAGGTTAAGCAACTATAAAGATCTCTAGTTTATAGAAATAGCAAGTGGAAGTAGTTACATAGTCAACCCTAGCTTTTTCTCACTGATATATACACCACATACGTATGTACTCAACACAACAGAATCTGCTGTATTCAAAACACAGATGACCCAGTGAATAATAATCATGTACTGAAAGATTTAAAATAGAACTATCCTTTCCTGAAACATCAGGTCATGAAGCATTACTTTGTGTGGGGCATTAAGTGGGACCTGAGCAACCTGACTTTCATGCTACATGTTCCAAAACACTTTGGGCTTATAGAGTTGGTGGTTCTCCACTTATATCTATGCATAGTCTGCACATGGAAGGAAGCGATATATAGCAAGGAAAATCAGGGATGACAGACTGCCCTAAAAAGCTTTAGAAGAAAATAAAAGTTGCTCTCCTATCTCTTCAACTGGCTTCCCCACAAAGGTGTATGCTGTGGTTCTCCATTTCATGACAAGCTGCGGTTTCATTCCTGATAGAGCAGTGTGCACAGGCTCAGCATTACTTACGAGAGTCAGTCTTGACAGAAGGGGACAAAAAAGAGGCTTTCAATAACTGGCATTTTTTTTAGCAACTTCAGAAGTGCTGGGAACAAAAGATCCAGCCTGGCTGTACAACTGTAAAACTGGAAAGCAGTTTATGAAAGTCTCCTCTCATCAGGAGCTCAGAATCTCCTCTTGAAGGGCTAAAGTCCTCTAAGTGACAAGGAGCTCTTTTTCTTTTTCCAATGTCTCTTGGCACTATTTGCTTCCTATTTGAACCTGGGATTAATGCCAGGCTGTTCCTGAAGCTTTCAGACCTGCAAACCATTTGTCAAACCTCTAAACCAGAGTCTGGCCACAATGCAGAGAAGCAGGGTAAATTTAGCCTACGCTGAGTCCCACGGCTGGATTCCTCTGTGATATCCAGCGCACTTCATTTAAAACTAGCTCAGGATCCTCTATACTCCACTGTAACACAGGCACACTCCCCAGGCTTTGTACCAAAGACACAATGCCCCTTTAAAAGGGAGTCTTGCGCTCTTGATGAAAAATCATAAAGCAGGAATCATGGAAGTCCTTTGTGTTCCCTTTATCCTAAGACTTTTGTGGATTAATCTTTCGTAGCAGCTGAAATTGTGAAAGGGGTCTTACAGTGGTGGTGTTTGGACGATTGGACACCACATGTGTTAGGGCACTGCGAAGTCCAGGAGCAGTGGGGGCTTACAGCCAGGGCCTGTCCTACCATCCCACCCGGGGAGCAGGGAAGCCTGGGGGCAGCCCCAGCCATCAGGCACCTCCCTGGGGACGGGACAAGGCCAGGCCAGGCCATACCCCCATGGGTGGGGGTCAGGTTCAGGCCTGGTGCAGGGAACCAGGATTGGACACAGCCCCAGGATGGCCGGGTAGGGCCTTGGTGATGGAAACGGGCTGAGGCCAAGATGTCAGCATGCAGAGCCCACAGCTGGGCAGGGCAGGGCCGTAGCAGAGGCATCGCTGGGGCAGGGACTGAAATGGGGTCCTGAGCCATGGGTAGGGGTGAGGGGAGGCCCCAGGGGAGGCTAAGCAGGGCCAGTGAGGGCCCATGTTAGTGCCCCATGGCCCTGACAGCACGTAAGTAACACTGTATGCTCTTGGGGCTGTCACAGAGGAAGGACCATGCAGCTGCCTGACACTAGACTGTATCCATATTTGAAAGTTTTAAAACACAATGAAGAAAAAATTATATATAACTCTCCATCAGGAAACGAAAAGGCATTTTGGTCTGGTTTTTTTGCATTTGGCAGACAGAGGGCATACTCAGCCTAGACCTAAATATAGCCTTCTGTCTGCTTGGGGACTATTTATTCTTTCTGTCTCCTGACACTGGTACACACAAAATTTGTTTAACATTCAGCAGATGCAGCATTCATACAAAACCATACAATCTGTTCCTGAGAAATCAGTAGTAATTTTAAGAAACCATCAGTGTGCTGGGGGTGGAGGACCAGCCAGCAGCACCATGACAGTCATCCATTTCCCAGCAAAGAACCACAGTTCCCCCCCAAGCACCTGAAACTGGTACTGGAAGTTGGGAAGTAAGATGGTCAGAACCAGCTGGGGCAATGCTACAGTATGACTGATCAAGAGTTTTCCACCTGACTGATTTTTCCAATAAAAAGTTACAGACTGTGCTCCCCTCCAAAATCACTTTTTTCTGTCAGCAAAGTCAGACCCACGGCTCTCTGCCCAGCTGCCTCTAAAGCTTTTGCAGTTTTGTTTCTGCCTCCAGGAAAATGGCCGTTTTTGGATGCCTGCATGTATAATAACCACATGGAAAAATTAGCAGCAATGAAATTTTCAACGCAAAAGCACTATTTTCCATACACAGAGACTCTGCTGTCAGTGATTGAATTAGCAGCCTTAATCTCAGCTCACATATTCATCAAAAGAGTTTCATTATATATTAAAGAGTGCAGTGCATATATCCTCACTTAATTTAATAACTATTCATCTGATGGAAGTCTGACAGGTCTTTAACTATTAGAAGTGAACTATTTCATACAGAAGATTTTGTCTATTTGCCTGCAAAACTTGTTACTGAATACAGTGAGACAATTTAAATATATACTGTATGTGGCACACACAAATATTATTCAACTCAATATTTACTAATATCCCTTTTTTCTTTGCAATATCAAGCTTTTCTATAAAAAGACACACTGTTAAAAAATGAGCTGCACAATTGAGTGCTCAGGGGTGGGGTGGGTGCCCCAGATGACTGGGTGCCTGGGGTCCCCACAGGTCAGCGTGTCTCTTAGACACCTGGGTCCCTGTGGGTTGGTGGGTGCCCCAGATGGTGAGGTCCCTTGCATCCCCAAATGCCTTGGTCCTGGGAGACTCCATGGGTCAGCAGTACCCCAGTTGCCAGGGGCTTCAGCCTTCCCGGACACTAGGGTCCTTGCCTCTAGGATGTGGTGGTGATGCTGGAGGTGCTGCCCCAGCTGTGGCTGCACTCACTTCTGTGGGATGAGCCCAGCCTCAACGTCACCTTTGCATGGCCGAGGAGGGCACAGGGACATGGTGGGGTTGGGGCACCCAAATGATGCTGCAGCAGCGGCTGGAGCATGTCAAGAAGGAGCAGTAGGCAGGATGCGGGAAGGACTGGGAGAGAGGGGAGAGAGGGGGTCATGGGAGGACACTGGGGAGATGGGGAGGGACAGGGACACAGGGACACATGGTGTCTGTAAGATGCCTAAGTGCTTTGGTCCTTCCCAAAGCACCACAACCCTAAAAGAAGTAGTGTTCCAGGATAGGTTGATGAGTGAGTGCCCAGAGGTTTCAAGGGTCTGCCAAATATCTGTGGCAATGGAAGAGGAGAAGAAAGATCAGCATGAACACAGTTGCAGGAGAGTGTACCAGGGCCAGCTTGTTTTTCTAACGGAAAATTGTCTTTTGTAATACTTGGTGCCAAAGGAGGCACCATTCCAAATTAAAACAGAGAAATCTGCCAGGCTCATCTGAAACCAGTGGCCACGGCTCACAGTCAACACTCTCCAAAGCAAGGAGCCATCATTGGCACTTGGGGTATCTCAGAGGTGAAATGGTACCCAGTTACTGAAAAAACAGATCTCAGCAAGGCAATGAGGGTGGACTTTCCAGACCAAATGCCCCCAACTTTAAAGGCTGTACTAGGAAGCTGGAGTTAGTCTATTAAAAAGAGCCTACCAGCTGCCACGGGATGTTCCTGCCAGGCCTCCCTGCTCATCCACAAGAGTCCAGAGATGGAAAAGGCACAGCTGTCGTGATGTGAAGTTGTATTTCTCTAGGAAAAACACCTGCACAGAAGATAGCCATATAAATGTGAAGTCTGAAGTGGTAGCAAGAGCTTGGGCAACTCAGAATTACACAACCTATTTATCAAGCTAACATCTAAAAATACCAGCACAGCAGGGGTAAACCCCACTGTCATTGAAGACTGGGAGCCCCTCACTGATTTTAGCAAAGCCAGAATTTCTCACATGGCATCAAGCATCATTGAAAGAAAAGAAAAAGACTACTGCAAATCCTATGGAGATTTTGCTCTTCACAGAATAAAAAAATGTGGGAACTAAATGCTTCATTTAATGCTTGGGAAGATAAAAACCCCAAAGCCTTAATCTCTCATTTTTAAGAACATGAATGCAAATCTAATTCTCATGAAACACCTATATCAATAACTTCCTCTGTATAAACCTGTGTTGCCTGCAGAGATGTGTTCCCAATTCAGAGCACAAAGAGAATAGGCAAGGCAGGCACTTGGATAAAAAATTAGACAAAGAAATGTGAATGCATTCTGTGGAGAAAACCGGAAAAGTCTTAAACTCTTAGCACATCAATACACCTGTTAAGAAAAGAATCATGGCTATTTACTCAAGCACTTGTTCAATGCCTGAAAACATACCTAAAGATGTGCAGGTCTAACTCTTCAAAGAACATTTTTTATTCTAAGAACATCAACTATAAACACAGTCAGAAAAGAGCACTAAGCACTGAAAAGTCTAGTGCTACCAGGAAAACTGTAGTAATGTATACACCTCTGATGGCTTAGCCAGCTGCACAAACCTCCTCTCAATCAAGTCTGCAGGCACTTCTTCAAAAGCCCTACCTACCTATGTTGTTTGTCAGCAAGCTGCCTTTTGCCAGCCAAAAATTTAATTCCTGGGTATTTTTAGTCCAAATCTACTTCCCACATCACCACTTGAATCTGGAGATGATTTGGAAAGTGCACATGCACTTTTCTTATTCCGCCCAATAGTTTTAAGACTGTCCTCTTCCAGGAAAAATGTTCTGTCCCTCTGAACAGAATTATAAATAGGGAGAGGAAATTCAGATGTGCTGTTTCATTTTACACGCCTGTGCTCTCTCTTTCAGCAGCAGCACACACTGGGTGTGATTCAAGGTATTTGACTGGGATCTTCTCCCAGCAGAGAACTGTTATGGAAGTAGCTTTGCATGTTGCTGCTGAGCAGCAGGTCCACTGACTCCTGATTCTTGAGCTGCGTTCACTGCTGGCTGGCACTCACAAATCATGTTCAGCCAGTCCTTCTTTGCTGTTTGTTCAGGTTCTGTCCATTTAGTAGGTGAGTCTGGACTTCACATTGCTGAGTTTGGGTCTAACTGGCTACAACAGTCTGAAATGACTGCTGTCTAAATGCACAGACTGCACCATGGCACGTGCCTTCCCATCCACTTCCCCTTCCATTTAAGATCACAACACATATCCATGGCAACTGCAGCTCCTGCTTACAAGAAAACAGAGACATTAGGAAATGTCTAGAATCTCCTTGCACAGTTTGGCATCGAAACATAGGATGTAGATCCAGTGCCTCTCAGTTCCCTGAGAACCATGACTATCTCCTTCCATGGACCCCAGGCCACAAGAGCACCATAGTTACCCTAAATACACAGCAGCAATCAAGCACAGCACTTGGCTTGAAGAAAGCCATTTCCTGCTTGAAGGATCCCTGCAATGTACAAAAGACGTGACAGTAGAAGGAAGACAGCCTTCATTATACAGGACAGGAACAAGATATGAAATAGCAAGCAGCTTGCATTTCACATGGGCAGAAAGGTGAGGCCAAGGAAAAAAAAACCGACGTGTTGGAACAGTCTGTTCCAGCAAAGCACAAAGCTAAATGTGGCACAGAGACATGCTATTCACCCACAAACTCTAAACCTACAGAGGAAGCTTACGCCTGTCAACATTTTGACTTATAATAGAATTAGCCTCACATTACAGCAAAACCAAAAAAGGCTTAAAAAGAGGATCCTGACATAGAAGAGAAAAATGAAGGTAATGAAAGAGCTTGTTATACTGTGCTGATCCTAGCTGACAGGTACTGAGAAAAAAGAGGTTAGAGGGGCTGTATATTGTAGGAGAGTCTGCCACTCCCTGATATTTGTGTATATTTACAAACCTAACTGATCCTTTGGGGTGACAGCACAGTGCGATTAGAATGATGCATGCCTGGCAAGAGAGACTCTCTTGGATTTGCTGTTTGACTAGCCACCAAAATATGCACTGTGCCTTTTTCTTTTTTTTAACTATTGCTCAGACACTGCATCAATGATTAGTTTGTAAATGAAGGTTGGACTTCTTCCTTCCCAGGGATACTGCATATAAGCAAAGGAATGGGAAATTCTAGTTCTGGAAAGAAATACAAGAAGGGATGTTCCAAGACATCCTACTGGAACATGTGTCTTGGTCTGTAAAGTTGCAGTGATTATATCCAAGACAGAGGTTTTAGAGAAGTTATGCCTCTTATTAAACCAGCTGATATAACGGGAAAGAGAAGTTTCCCAGCCTTCTTGTGTACTTAAAAGCCTCTGTCTTCTTTTTCCCCAAGACTATGCAAATTTGTCTTTTCTTTTTATTACATCTCTCTACAAAGCTAACTAGATCATGCTAGTTATAAGAATGTTACTAAATCATTGTAAATACTCTGTGAAAAGACACCACAGACATTAAAATAAAGAAAAAGTTTTCTATAAAGATTTTATCCTTTTGAGCTGATTTTGGATCAAGCCACAAGGGCTCAACACATATGCTGGAAGTTCAGATGAGAAAAAGGAGCCAACAACATAAATGTAATCCCTAGGTGCATGAGTTCATATAGGAGACAAAAAAAAGTACAAATTACATCCCACACAGCTATGTGTGATTTTTTTTTTTTCCAAAATTGGAATATTCGGCTTTGGTATCCAAAGGATGAAATCATCGCTCTTGTCAGACTCAGCCTCTCGCTTCTGTCTGACAAGAATGAACAACACAAATAGCCCATGACCTAGCAAGCTTCAAATTGCATTCTCCCCACCATTGGGAGTTAGTTATTACAGAAAGTCTTGTTATCTTGGGCACAGGTAGGAGTTAGATGTTCAGCAGTTACTGGCATCCAATGGATGCTGCATGTGTGTAACCATCAAAAAAGCAATTTTTGAATAAATTTCTGTTGATTGTAACCCGTTCCTCCATGTTATCACTATTGCATTGGCTATCACAATAGTTATCACTATTTCATTCTGCATATGAAATACCAACCGAGTGTGCTTTACATAGCTGCTGAAATCTTTTTCCTTCACAGAACATGAAAGTGGTATGTTCTGCTTGGTGGTCGCTCAAACTTTATGCTGATGGGGAGTAAAAACTGCTGTACAAAGGAGTTAAAACTTCATAGTGTTATGCCACCACTGCATGTTGCTACTGAGTGGGAACAAAAAAAAAAAAACCTACCAGCAAGGTTTACCAAGTTCCGATAGGGATGAACTCCACTTAAGCCCATAGTTAAGTGAGGCAAAACCTCAGAATTCATTATCAGAAGTATGCACAGTACCAAAACAACTCTTGCATCGTACCTTCCCATCCTGGCTTCACATTTCAAGACAGTGAGCAATGCACTTTCTTGGAGTCCATACAAGAGAGTCTCTGGTGGCTGGTTTCAAACAATGTAGTAGCAGGTTAGGACTTGTGTTCATATAGACCCTAGAAGCAAAGCCAGTGGAGTATGTGAAAGCTACCATGGATTTTGGCAAGACAATCACACCTCAACAAACACATTTAAAACATTTGGTTTAACTGTGGCTTCCGGTAAGAACATTTATGGCTACTGCAGTAGCATCCCTGGGTCTAGGATCCCTTTGTGTTTACTGAGGCATAAGCAGAAGTAAAGACATTCCTGCTTGAAAGCATTGGAATTTCAGAGTAAAACAAGAGACAACAGCTAGATGGAGACAAATGGGTGAGCAGAAAGAAATGCTGTGTGCCTACAGAGACAGGGCAATGCTACAGAGGGAGGGTCAGACTAGTTCCCAATAAACTAGCTAAGGTGTCCAGAGGAGAGCAGTCACTTGGTATGATCGGCCTCCTGCTACAGCTTCTAATGCTCGAGCTGCTCTCCTCAGAGCTAGTCCAGACACCTCCATCACACATCCTGTAGGCATAGCCAAGAAGTATTAGCCAATATGATGAGTAATACTGGTCAGCCGCACTACTTGTCTAATCATTGTTGGACTTATTTGAGCTACAACCCTCTTCCCTGCTCTTCTATCATGTTTAGCAGCCAAACTTGAAATGGCAGGCCAGGCCAAGGAAGGACCTGTGCCAGGGGCTTTAATTCTTTTTTCATCTACGATGAGGTGGACAGAGCTAAAGAACAGAACTAATACAGTTTTAGTAATTAAACAGTTGTTCTGTTTCACAGAAAACCTTGCACTATTGATATTAGAGAGACAGTGATGAAGCACTAGACTATAAGCGTGTGTATGTCTGTCTGTTTCTCAATCTTTGTTGGGCAGTGGGTGTAAGGAGAAAAAGCTGGCATTCCTGCTTCTTGATTTTAAAATGTGCATAGAAAGCAGTTACAGAAGTGGCATATACAGATCTACCTAGGGACAACTGATCTCCTTGAACATCACGTTTCCAAATGAGCAGATCAAAGATGCACAGGATCAAATTCTTTTGAGGAAGGCAAAGTGAATAGTCTCCAGTTTTCTCTTCTGGTAAGAAATCTCCAGAAAAAACATAAGGGAGTCATTGGCCATTCGGGCAGGGTGTTTACACTTACATTTACTACCAGGAGTTGAACATGTTCAGCTGGCCACAGACTCAAGTCTTCATATCATAATAAAATGGGCTTCATCAGCTTGGCCCAACTGTTGACTCCCCGAGCTGCATGCCACACAGCACAGGTGGCTCTGCCATGCTGGAGCCCACTTGACAACAGGGCTCGCTTGCCCAGCTCAACTGAACGCCTTGCAGAGCAGGGTCCTCATGCTTTCACACCAGCAGCCCAGCACACCGCACAGCTCTGTCCCTGCCGCATGCAACCCCTCAGCCAAATGCCCGTTTCCTTTCACTTGGGAGCACGCAAATATTTATTGGGCTGAGAACCAGTTCCTGTGCAAATTCCTCATAAGGTGTCTCCTCTCAGGCTGATAAAAAGAAAACAAGAATGTCTCCTAAAGCCAATTTTGAGAGTATTTACATCATTGAACAGGGTTTTCTAGCAAGGCTTCCCCTACACAACTCCACAGTGATGCATTGCCATATCACAGCTCAGCTTTATCTCCAACAATGTGATTCTTTATTATGAAGCCAATAATAACCAGGCAATAGCTAGCACAGCACAGCAATTGTGACATGCACAGGAATCAAGTATTTCTGCTAAGCTTTGAGGGAAATGCAGAGCATAAACCCTCGGTATTAACCTTCATATTGTGATTAAAGGCCTTGTCATGTAATTTTGCTTATAATTCTCTTCACAGAAATGAGAAACAGCAGGTAAGAGAGGCCCAGACATGGCTGCTTTTCCAAGTGCTATATCACTTTTGGAAGATTAAGAACAAAACTTCTACTTATGAAAAATGCATTACAGTGCAAGTCAGAAAAGCATCTGGGATTGTTCCTTCTCTAAAATCAAATGTCTAGTCTTTATTAGATTGGCACGAAAGGTTGTTTGAAAACAGCTAATGGAAGAGCCAAGGGCCAGGCGTAGGAGACCAAGCACAAAGCAGGATGCACAAGGCCTCCTAGCAGCACACTGTATGAGCATGCAGAGAGGGGAGAAGGAAAATAAGGAGCACTTGAAAGGTAGCAGAGGTACTGAAGAGTTTCTCCACATCATACTGGCACATGCTGTTGGTAATGAGCAGTTCCCAGCTGCAGTACTGCTACAGCTAAGCCATTGTTTCCAGCCCTGTTTCTCATTACAAAGCAGAGAGGCAGGACTCGGAAGAGGTCAGTGAGACTCAGCCATCCCAAACCCAAATGGAAAAGTGAGCAGCATTCTCCTTCCCATCTCCTCCCACCCTTTGGTGCCTCTTTCTGTCTCTCTGAAAAGATTTACATTTAATGAAGGTGGGCGTTTTCTCATTTTTGCAGGGGACATTAAGAAATTGGGGTCAGCTTGTAATAACGTATCACCACTGAGTTGCGCCAGGGGCATTTCCAATGGATCTTTCTATTCCAAAGCCAGCTTAGGCTGTCAGGGAAGGGTGCCTTTTGCACTGATAAGGCACTAAAGAGACTGGGCCCTCAATGATTTTCAGACCAGAAATGGGAGGCAAAGAGCAAGAAATGTCAATGATGCTCCAGGGTTTATAGACCTTCTGCTCCTATTGAGTGCTGAGAGATGATTCTGCCCTTCACACATCCTGGTCTAACCTCTTCAGAGCTCAGTGGAAATTTGTTGAAGGATCTCTGTTTAATCTGAAATTCCTTCAAGTTAGTCTGGCTTTTTACTGACTACATTTGCCCATCAGACCTCCTCTCTGGGTATGCCCTAGCACTGTGAAAGCACTACATGGCTGCTTTATAGCTAGCTTTTATTAGGCTTAGGAAAGAGGGGAAGAGAGGGGAATCCGAGCAATGAAAATGTAGCTCTGTTCTGAGAAAGCAAGAAAGTAGAGTGCACATGAATAAGCAATAATATGTGAACAATAATATAAGACAAAGATACAGTTTTCCAGACATAACAGAAGAACTCTTTAAATGCCTGGTAAAACCAAACATGTTTTCTTAGAAAGATGCTATAACTCATCTATATTTACATCAGGAGTGGGGGGAAGGTGAACCCCTATGGGAAGCTCTGCTCTAAATATATATATATATACACACACACATGCACACACACACACGCCTGTACAAAGGCTGCAAACATGGTGGGAAAACACCACAGAACTGCAAAGACTACGCAGGAGCGCCAGCATGTGCATGGCTCCATTTCAAACCAAACAGGGACAATATTTGTTGTTCTTAGCTAGTTTCTTAGCACTCAGGAAATCAAATGCCACATTGTTCTTCCCTTTATGCTTGGCATTTAGGAGGCTAGTGGTCATCGGAGTGCTATCTCTTAGGGAATTTTAAGGGGGTTTCTTTTCTTAACAAATTTTAACTTTTCCAAGAAATAACTTCAATGATTTAGAATCAGTTGCTGTAAAAATGTATCCGCTTGATACAAAATTTGCAAAGTTGACTAGACCCTGGAAAGCTGACAAGCTTGTGGAAGCCGTTACACTGGTTTCAGTGGGAACAAGCTCTGATCCTACACAGACTGCCAGATTTCACACAAGACAGCTAAGACTGGATTGAAAAAAACAAAAGTAAAACTTTTCAATGAAAATAATCAGTTGTTTGTAACATACAGATAAAAATTGGGGTTACCCCTAATCTGCCATTGCCCCTTTAAACTCTGAAATCACAACTAAAACTACCATCTTCTTCCCTGTAACCCTTCCATATGTCATTCAGGTCCGTTCCCTTTGCTCTATTTATTTAAGCCTACTTTGGCATGTCTATTCCCATGATACCATTTTTAGTGAGTGAGCCCAGCATAGTGGGAATTTTGATCTCTTCCCGCCAGTTACATAACTCCTCCCCCTCTAACGAGAATTTGGGACACAGGCACACACTGCCACAGATCCGCCTCTTGAAGCAGCAGCTTAATTCCCTATAGAAAAGTGAAAAAACCCCAGTCTTATTGAAGATAAAACATGCAGTGGTCTCAAAAGAAGGAAAATTGTAAGTAATTAGGTCCAAAAGATATCTTTGATCCAACTTCTTGTCCAATATTTTTGTTGCAGAAAACAGATTATTGTTACAATCAGCAGTTTCTTGGGGCATAAAACATTGTGTACAAAGGGTGCATTTAACATCAGTGGGGAGCCTTGCACACCCGGTCACACAAACCCTTCTACTCACCAGATGTGGGACCCTTCATGAAACAGAACCACAACCTTTGTGTGCAAGGACAGCACAACTCAGGTTACTGCTTGGAGTATGGCCTAGTCTTTATTAAAGATAGTTCAATGAGGCTCCTGGGGAGGTACTGCAAAGCAGACGTTTGCCATATAGCTTGAATATGACAGCCCATGAGATCTGGCAGCAAGTTCAGAGGAAGTGAAGCATCCAAGTTCTTTTCCGGTTTGTCTGCAAAACGTGATACATGACATGTTTTGCTTTTGATGATCTGCTTTATTTGGCAGGCAAGGCAAAAGGATTCAGTCATTGTCCAGTAAAGCTTTCAAGCAGGAATAGCGAGGAAATCAGTGCAAGAAGAAACAAACAAACAAACAAACCCCTCTCCCCCAGATTCTCCAACCCTAAAGCAAGGCAGAGTTTATGCTCAAGACACAACTTTTTTTTTTGCAAAGAATATCTTGGCAAGAAGAAGTGGAAATTTAGAAGCACCTTTGGCTTCACTCAGATGATTTCCGTCGAGGCCACCATCTTCTTCCTTTGTATACTTGGTTACTGATGATGTGTTAATATGGGACATATTCATCTTGTTTGCTTTCTGAACTGTCTCTGGAAGAAGCAGGCACGGCGCATACTTATCTAGCCAGGATAATAGTACCACAGACAGCTGTGCTGGACCATATCCATAAGCACCACAAGGTGGGGGCAATGAAGACACCATAGGCATGAATAACTGGGCAACCTGCAAAGGCGAGGTCACAACAAGTTTCCCAAAACGAGCCCTCAGCAAGCTGGCACTCAGGCTGCCCTGGAGGCTCACCTAGTGCTCATGGTGAGCCAGGCAAGCAGGCAGCCCCTCTAGCTCAGTGGCATGAGAAAGAAGTGAAAAATTCAGTGTCTGCTTCAGACACAGATGCACACAGAAAGACTTTTATGTGTTTTGGCTAGTTTTCCCCTTAGGAATGGGGCTGTGTTGGAGCCGCTGGCCACCTGTGTCCCTTGCTGCTGCCCTGCAGCATTTTTCAGAATACTCTGGGAGAAGAAACACAGATATATTTCTGGAAACTATGCAGTGATCGGTACAGCTGGAACGTCCTTCACCCAGCCAGCAGAGCCGCTGGCTTCAGCCGCTGCAGTTTTATCTCAGCTCCAGCAACATCGTTCAGCAGAGCTGTAGCAGTATTAAACCTGTCACTCCCTACCCTACAGCAGCCAGTGCACCGGGTGCCAGACAGGCCAGTCGAGTCGATGGCTGCTTCTGCTGGAGAACAGGTTGGCCATGCTGCAGGGGAGGTGCACACATACAGATGTTGCTATCATAAACACATGCAAGGTTCCAGAGGAAACATATCCACATCTGGGTTATCTCAAAGCTGCTATTGGTTTGATCTATTTTCTCGAGTGGGGAGAAAGTAGTGACTTTTTTTTACTATTTCATAGTTATAATCCCAGTGGCTCAGAAGTGCTGCTGGGACAGTTTTGAGGCCTAAAACACTCATCCATCAGCCACAGGACAAGCAGCAATCTTCAAAAGCAGTAAAAGCCTGAAACCCAGAGGTAGTGTCAGTTGGCACATGGCTGAATAACCTTGGCCCACAATCCAATGTACTGGAGTGTAATCTGATGACAGAAACTGTTTTTATATGAACTATTTTTGTACTTTCCACAACATGCATTTTGATTTTTATAGCTATCCTTCAACTGGAGCAAAAAGTCTCCAGACAAGATCGGGATCCTGTGGTGGCAGGACCCCATACATACAGTATTGTCACTGCCAGGAACAGCTTGCAACAGAAACAGCCCAGCCTCGCTAGGAAACTATCAGTCACACTTTAAAGGCGTGTACAAGGATTAGGCACTTTCCCAAAACAACTCTGGATATCTCAAACTCAGCTTTAGGCTTCAGAGGGCCAAGTCAGCACCTTCTCTACAGGCAATTCTTCCTCTCTTGAAGAACATAGATAGATTTTACAAAGTTTCAGCAAAATTTTCTTTGGGTTCTGACTGATTGGTAAAATTGCTCTGCTAGCCGCTGCTCTGCAGGAAAGCAAACACTACCAGTAGGCTGTTCTCCATCCCTTCAGATCATTTAACATTTTAGTAGTGGTGTCAGTAGGGAACAGGACATCTCAGTATTGAAAATAAAACCCCTACAACTCCTTTATTGCAATACACAACTCTGAGTCATCAGCGGAGCTTGCCCTCAGCTCAGAGTTTTCCCATTAAAATAAGCCCACTGAAACCAGCTGCGATCAGGTCTTTGTCCTGCATCTAATTTACCCTGTCAAAGCATCTCTTCCATCTGAGTCTCTGCAGGGAAGACAGTCATCTCCCTGTGATTCCACCTCTAGTCAAATCCCCTGTGCCCTACTGAAAGTGACAAAGACAGTATTTTCTGTAACATCCACAATTAACTGGTACGGCACATTAGGAGTATCACTTAGCTCATAATCTCCCTCCTTTATTCCAATTTAGGTGGAAGCAGGACAGGTTTTATCCTGCAGTGCTTGAGAAACTGTTCAAATACACTCCCTTTTCTGAACTTTTCAAAGTTCTCTGCTGTTCTGTTCATTTTTGCCATATAACGACACACCATTTCCTTGAAATGTCTGCGAACATGGGAGGAAAATACAGGCTCTTCAAGTACCTCTGTTTGCATCTGATCAAATGTAGTCTCTGAGTTTGGAGTGGTCGTGTTGCTATTTCTACTGCACTTCAAAAGAAGGAACCTTCTCTTCTGTCAGACATTCTTCTTAGAAATGTGTAAAGCAAAATTACTATTTTGCATACTGCATTCCCAGCAGCCAAGCTTTAGTCTAAGTTTTCTGAATAGTCCAACTGCTCAAATGACTTCTATTAATAATTTGTCAGAAGGATTTAGGACAAGCTTCTTGAAGGCATATTGATCATTTTGAATCAACGTACAAGATAATAGCTCTGGAACAGCACGTACAAAGCTGCCAAGTAAAAGTCATCTTTTCAGATAATCACATTCATGAGGTCAGCAGAGGACACTAACTCTCAGCACTTTGCTTAATTTCCACATGATCTCTTCCCCCTGGGGTGAGATTAGATCTGGAGGAAAACTAGTTACCTCTCATCTCCCAACCAGTCATCAGCACTGAATCTCACAGCACCACTACTGAGTCAGCTACAGATTGCAGCAACCTAAAGTCATGACCAGGGCACAAAGGGAGGGAAATGAAAGGACCAGCTGTGGAGAAGTCCATTACCCCTTCTTTGTCCATCTGCCTCTCTCCTGCACATCCCACCCACCCAGGCGAGCAGGGGTTTGTGGCACCCTGGTGTTCACAGGCACTGGCAGTCTCTCTGCTCTGGCCGTTGCACCCAAGGAGAACCAGGGTCCCTGGCAGGTTGAAGGCAGAAGGTGGATTGAGATTTAGGGGCACATAGCTGGGAAGGGCCAGCGGGATCATCGGATCCAGTCGTGCCATGGGGCTACATGGAGATTCAGTGTCCTCCAGTACTGTGCACAGATCAGTGCGCCTTACTGGGAGCCTGAAGTACAATATAGTAGCTCAGCCGTCCATCCCAGGACAGGGGTACACGGCTCATCAGTCTGCAGGACAGCCTGCTCATGTGATGGCAAGCAGGGAAGGCTGGCACATGTGGGATGATGCAGCTGGCTCAGCCAGGCAAGTTACAGACAGGTAGGAGCACCTTTCGCAGAGGGAGAGAAAAGCAGAGGTAGAGATAAGGCTCTGTTATCTCTATGGCAACTGCCAGGGAGTTGCACCATGCTCATCAAGGAGAGGGGAACAAAGGCAGAGGGTAGAATAAAACCCAGAAAACGCTTAGCAGGGAGAAACCCACAACAAAGGGAAAAACAGAGGTGGGAGAGGAGCAGAGCAGCCCACTGCTGCTGAAGGTGGAAAGCAATGGGGTCAGGATTGGCATCCAAGGAGAAGGCTCTTGAGCTCCCAGCACGGGAGCAGCTCCACCAGCCTCCTCATCCGCATCCTGCGGTACACAGTCTGCTGCAGCCAGGCATCACTCTCCGGCAGGTCAGCAGAAGTTTCCCATCATTTTCTAGGAGACACCAAAAAATGGGTGAGACTCAAATAACTGCACATAGGTCTATAAGCCTGAGATGCCACCAGTGCTGCAATGCATACATAATTTAAGGCCTGAAATATTCATTTTACTCAAGCCACAGATGAATATTAAGCTCAGATAAAGATGCCAAATGGGTGTTGAATAAATTACATTCATTGAAATCCATCTGAAACAATGTAAAATAAATATTGAAAAACAGCAGGCCAAGGATCATGCCAAAGCTGTACAACTTGTTTCATGTTTGCATCAGAGCACAACAAAAAGGCAGCTTTGATTCAAAGTAGCCACATTTGTTCAGCTTTCCCTCATCCAGGAAGGCTTCTCTACAACCTGGAAGTCAAGGTGAAAAATTCACTCCTTGCTTCCTGCACAGTCACAAAATCACAGAATCGCTAAGGTTGGAAAAGACCTGTAAGAACATCAAGTCCAACCACCAACCCAACACCACCATGCCCACTAAACCATGTCCCACAATGCCACGTCCACACATTCCTTGAACACCTCCAGTGATGGTGACTCCACCACCTCCCTGGGCAGCCTGTTCCAGTGTTTCAACACTCTGTCAGTAAAGAAATTTTTCCTAATATCCAGCCTGAACCTTCCCTGGTGCAACTTGAGGCCATTTCCTCTTGTCCTGTCGCTAGTCACTTGGGAGAAGAGACCAACAGCCACCTCTCTGCAACCTCCTTTTAGGTAGCTGCAGAGAGTGGTAAGGTCTCCCCTCAGCCTCCTCTTCTCCATGCTAAACAACTCCCGTTCCCTCAGCCGCTCCTCATAAGACTTGTGCTCCAGACCCCTCACCAGCTTCGTTGCCCTTCTCTGGACACACTCCAGCTCCTCAATGTCCTTCTTGTAGTGAGGGGCCCAAAACTGAACACAGTATTCGAGGTGCGGCCTCACCAGCGCCGAGTACAGGGGCACGATCACCTCCCTACTCCTGCTGGCCACACTGTTTCTGATACAGGCCAGGATGCTGTTGGCCTTCTTGGCCACCTGGGCACACTGCTGGCTCATATTCAGCCGGCTGTCGACCAACACCCCCAGGTCCTTTTCCACCCGGCAGCTTTCCAGCCACTTGTCCCCAAGCCTGTAGCATTGCATGGGGTTGTTGTGACCCAAGTGCAGGACCCAGCACTTGGCCTTGTTCAACCTCATACAATTGGCCTCAGCCCATCGATCCAGCCTGTCCAGATCCCTCTGCAGAACCTTCCTACCCTCAAGCAGATCAACACTCCCACCCAACTCGGTGTCATCTGCAAACTTGCTGAGGGAGCACTCAATCCCCTCATCCAGATCATCAATAAAGATATTAAACAAGACCGGCTCCAAAACTGAGCCCTGGGGGACTCCGCTTGTGACCGGCCACCAACTGGATTTAACTCCATTCACCACAACTCTCTGGGCTCGGCCGTCCACCCAGTTTTTTAACCAGCGAAGAGTGCACCTGTCTAAGCCACAAGACGCCAGCTTCTCCAGGAGCACAAGAAGTTATTCCCCCAAAATGGAAACATACCGTGCTTGCTCCAGGCCTCCAGGAGACTCCTGTCTCTACTCATCTCCCCTCCATTAGTCAGCAGTCATTCATATGCCCTAATGATTTGAGAGAAAGAGTGGAAGACAATTCCTAGGAACTTCTCTTTACATAGGTAATACAAAGAGCTCATTTCAAAACCTTACCTGTGTATGTGGTATGGGCTCTCTAGCTTGCTTAAGTTTCAGTTACAGTGACAGAGTGGTTTGCACCACTGAACTCCATGATTCAGAAGAAAACAGAGTGCAGAAGCCTTGCCAAGCAGAGGAATTAACAGCACAGCCCCTTCCAAGCTGGGAGGGCATTGACTTAGCACAGAAAATCTCTCAGCGGCTCATGCAAACAGAGGACAGGCTGCCAGCTCAGCAGCAGGTCAGAGACTTACTCCAGGCTGAACAACACATGAAACCTAGAAACTCCAGGCTGAACAACGTGCTTCCCCACGAAACCTAGAGCAAGGCTTCCCAGGCTGAGGTGCATCTATAATACCCCCAACCTCCCTCCAAGATGAAGGCAAGAAAAGCTCTTCCCCAGAGGTGATGGGAAGCAGCCAGGTTCACCTGACATAGGCATGGGAGATACTGCCCTCACCTTGGTGCCAAAGGAGATGGAGGGACTGAGGTAGTCACATCCTTCGACATGACCAGGGGCTGGCTCAGGTCCCCAAGCTGTGTCCTTGCTGCTGCAACCTCCTCAGTGGTTGCGCTTCTGTGAGGGAGGGATGCTGCCCTTCGATGAGGGCCAGGCTTGGGCAAGGTCTTCTCAGCCCCTCCAGAGGACGGGAGCAGAGAGGATGGTGGGTGGTGAACGCTGAAAGAGCCCCAACCTCCAGCCAGCACCTCTAAGCTCCTTTCTTCCTTTTAGCAAGACAAGAGCGATGAAAGCACAGTACCACATTGACTGCTGGGGAGTAACTGTGCAATAATCTGCTGCAGCTCACATTGCTGACCAATTTATCAATGTACCAGCTAATTAACAAGTGGGAGATTGGCATCACCTGTGCCCCGGGGATGAGCTGTGAAAGGAACTACTGCCATATGGCTTGGCCAAAGCATGAGGGATTATAATGACAAAACATGGCCTCACAGACTGGGGTTTCTTTACCTCAGAGCTTTTTGGTTAGCTGCCCTGTTCTATCACCTCGCCGCCAGTTTTCAATTGCCAAGCAGCAGCCATGCATTAACCCACTTGGAGCTGCCCTGTATCTATGGGTAGTTCTCCACCTCAGCGCTTGTCAAACAAGAAATTTAGTCTCCATTAACTAAAGGTCTGAATTTAAGGCAAATTTGTTAAAGTGCATCAAATACTGTTGGGGTTGCTCACATTCATAACTACTTTAGCCTTAGTTATGTTGATCTTAATTAACTTTCAAATCTAGGCCACTTCAGCTGTCCACGTATGTTTAACACCATTCAACCACTGGGAAACTGAATTCAGGTTTTTTCTTGGGGTACAAACAGACAACCAAATGACAACATACCAGCTGAGTCACAGTAGTTGCTTGCGCTCACACTGTAACCCTTCACAAATGTGACATCTGACACATTAACACAAATATCTCTCCTTGAGGTTTAAACGAAGGCTTTGCCTCACGGCTGCTGTGGGACAGGAGCACCTGCAGCATTAGCTCAGCTCTTGGAAAAAGGAGAATTTGATCATGCAGATAAGCCTGTAGGATGAGTAGAGAAATAGCCCCAGTAAACGCCTATGAAATGAAATGACGTGTATGCTCTGTGGAAAGGATGTTCTTGTCTCAGTCAAAGTCAACTGGGGATCACTTTATCTACGCTGAAACAAGCCTCTTTTCCATGAAGCGAGTGTCCACATGGCATCAGGCTTTGGCTCACCTCCTGCCCCCAGGGAGGGGGACACAATCCTGAAGGCTGCTCTGCGGTACCCCCACAGGCTCACACATGCATCCTCACACGTGCATCCTCACACATCTATCACATGGGGACATTCTCAGCCTCAGCGTGACAATGGTTAATTGAAGCTGTGGCAGCTCGTAATTCATCCATCTCCTGTGCACATGCACGCAGGGCTGCCCCAAGCATTAGGGGCAAAGCCGTCATCATTTCCTCAGGCGCACTGGCCCTGCCTGCAAGGATGGGCACAGCCTCCCCATCCTCCGCTCACGCTGCACAGCCCAAGGGAGCAGTCTGAGCACAAACTCGCACGAGAAGGACAGACCAGCAAAGCAGAGGCTTCAAGACGATTATTTTCTACACAACTCAGTTGTTCTTCTGCTGCAGCACCTGAAGTCATAACAGAAAAGGCTTTGTTTTCCCCTTCCTACAGCACTTTAAAGGATTTTTAACCCAGTGACCAGGTGCACTGCAGTGCCTGAAGTTAATGATAATACAGAAGAGACTTGAAGTGCCTCTGGCTCTTCAAGCCAAGTCAAGAGCGAGCCGAGATGGAGAAGCCCTCTGAAGAGACCTGACATGGCTCATTGGAAACCCTCCCATGATCACTTCGCTCAGTGTTTGCCGATGTCCTGGACGCTGCCAGGAGCACGCAGCTCAGTGGGAACCTTTCACCAGCAGAGCCAGAGATGAGGTAGAGAACTGCAGCATAGCAGCAACAACAAGCATGAGGCTCCTTGGGGAGGCCTCTGCTTGTCATGGCCAAAAGAAACAGCTGAGAAGGACGAGCCTGCACCAAGATGGCCAAAAAAGGTTTGTTTGTTCAAAAAACATTGCAAACCATGAGCTGGAAGGTGGATAAACAAAACCAGCAGGGATGGTGAGATGCAGCCTCATAGCAAGGACTGTGCTGTACATCTTGCAGCCAGGCACAGCACGGAGACCTCTCAGCCTGCGTCAAGGTGCGAATGCAGCTGGTGTAGCCCAGCTTGCAGCACACAGTTGCCAATGCAAAGCCCTTTGTAAGGATGTCCTACCTGTGGTGGGAAAGGGAAAGTGCTTTGGTTGCAGGGAACCTTGGGTTTTCAGTGTGCCCCTTCAGAACGAAATTCTCACCATCAGCAGTGGTACATGGGTAGTTTCACTGAAGCAAAAGGGGGTGCTCAGGCCCCATAGATTTTGCTGAATTGCAGCCTGTGCTCATGCTGTGCAGACCAGGGTTTCCAGGTAGAAAAATCTCTGGGGAAAAGAAGTACCCGTGATCTCTTGTCCTAAATGATGGGCTCAGACACCATTATACGAAGGGACCAGCAAAATTGTGTAACTGAAGCATTTTGGGCAACTCTCTATATGAGCATCAGCATAGCACAAGAGAAGATGGCTTTGTGGCTTCCTCCGAGAGGATGGTATAGGCTCCCTTAAATGTTGGAAGCAGTTCAGGTGCTGGAAACAGCTCTAAATCCCTTTCACATGAGAAGTGAAACCCCGAAACTCTCTTGTATAACCTATATTTTCTTCCTTCTTACAAGAACATTCATTGACCTGACAGAAGGATTACTAACTGAAAGACATTAGACTTAGGCTACCAGGCAGAAATCCTTACTAATCTTGGCTAATCTTATGCCTGCTTAAACTCTGCTTTCAAAAATTTCTGTTCAATCAGTTACAGAACAACCTACATTCAAAAGACAGACTGATGTCATTAATTACCTCTATCCCTCACCGTATCTCTCTCATCTGTCTTAAAGAAAAGCTTAACTCCCCAGTTATAAGTTTTCCTTGGACTTAGTGGTTCACGGAGGATGGGGAGTTGTGGCCTGCATGGGGAAGGTGAGGGCTGTGTTGCATTCCCAGGGAGAAGTTGGTTCCCTTCTCTGCCACAGACTTCGGGTCCCCATTAGCCGATCCCCTGCACTTTCTGTCTCCACGTCCCTCATGTGGCCGGTGAGGGCACACGGCCTCGCCTGATGGACGTGGGAAGCTGAAATATTGCAGGGTGCAATAGTCTTAAAATAATGATAGTCCCAGCCGCGGGAGTCCAGAAATCCCATGGGAGCCCTTCCAGGAAAAGAATACAAACCTCTCCACTCCTTGAATGGGCATGACAAAAAATGGCGATTTCATGGCCCATCTCCCTGCCATCTGGCACAAACCAACCACTCAGCGGGGACCTCACAGGACTGAGGTGCGTTCTCCAACAGGAAGACATTCACTTGCTAAAGTGAAGCACGAGACCAGAGGCTGCACACCTTCCTCTCCACCACCCTGCGTCCTTGCAGCCCTCCTCTACCGGTGCACCATCCCGCAGCGCTGAGCCGCGTGCGTGCCAGGCCCCACCGCCCCGCTCTGCCCATGCACAAGGGCTGACCCTCCGCCATGGTGGGAGGAAGAGGCACGGCTGTGCTTCCCACTGAGTCTCTCTGGCAGACATAGCCACATGGGCAATGGCACTAAATCCCCATCTGACGTCTCAGCTGTTCTGGATGCCGTTAGAGGCAATTTTCTGTCCAGCCACCCGTTTTAATGGGATGTGCAGTTAAACAGATTCATCCTTTCAGCTTCACTCTGCAGAGCCTTCACTCTCCAGCCGCTGTCGCCGCTCCCAGAGAAGTAGCTCTTGCCAAGAAAAGTGTATAATCTAGAAAGCCACCTGCTCAGCTTTCATTCTTTGAACTCCCTACAATCAATTTGCCTTTCCCAGGAGAAGATGCAACTGTTTTCAGCGCAGGAGGAAACAGAGGGTTCATGATGTGCTGTAAAAGCACAGCCAGTCCCAGGGACAAGGTTAATTTGCCTCACTGAGGGAGCAGCAGAGACACCCTAGGATCCCCAATGCTGACCTTCCGAATTTCATGACACTGTCCTTGTGCCTGCTTCAGTCTCTTGAAGATTATCTTCACGTACCCATCAGGCCAGGTTGCAATGTTAGTACCATACAAAATGAGATGTGGCACTTCACCTTCCTGACAGGTCTCCATTTCCTCCCTGTGGCTTTGCTCCTGCCAGAAACGCTGCTCTGCTTGGGATGGGGGTGTCTGGCATTTGCTACAGGGGCTTCTCTTGGCTGGCCACCCTGTGGTGCTGCCACGGTCCACCTCAGACCCGACGTCTGAAGCAGTGAGGACAAGGTCTGTGGAGCTGAAAGGCACCCTTTCTCCTCGTCCTTTACTTTTTGCAGATGTGAGGGTTCAAACCATTTAATATCACAAAACATTTCTCAGCAAACAAAAACAGCGGCATCTGCCCCTATGTCTTTACAGGATAACCTGAATCCCCACAAACCCACCGTGATCTTTCTTGGATTTTCTTGGTCAAAGAACACAAAAAATGACCGAAGAGATACATCACTTGGCCTTGTACAAGTGTACACCTTGTGACGAGCTGTCACAGCTAGCTCTCTATTATGCAGATCAAGGCTTGGTTTCTCTTCAAGGGTTACTGCTACAAATACTTGCAGGAAACAGCAGGAAGCAGGCACTGTTAGGATAAAACAAAACCTTCTCCTCAAGTGCACAGCTAAAACAGGTGGGACAAATTGCTGCCTAAAAATACGTATTTCAACACCGACAACAGAGAAAGTTTGGCTGCCCAGGAAAATCTGCCTTGCACGAGATGGCTGGCAGCCCCATGCACAGAGGAGATGCTACAGGCAGTGACCGGCACCGCTGTCCCCAGGAGCCCACCCTGGTTTCCTCATCAGGCTGAGACACTGCTAACTGTGCAGCTTCTCCGAGCAGGAGCCTCTTGCAGCACTGAGCCTCTCTGGGATATGGCTCAGAGCACCATCTGTGTCCTGCTTGTCCTAGGAAAAGGCAGGTCTTACTGCTACCTGCTGCCTTGGGTACTAGAAACACAGGAGCTGTTTTTTCTTGCTGCATAGCTGGGATCCAGAGGCCCCAGCATGTAAGGCTACCCAATAAAAATTCCTCACCAGGCCTAAGGCTATTTCCCATGCACATCGTTACTAAATACTATTTAGTCAATTTTCACATCCAATTCATAAAAATAATGGGAGGAATCAAAACTGGTGCCATTCTGTCTTCATTAATGCTGTTGTCTGGCTCCACATTGGAGACTTTCATCTGTCCTTAATTTGCTGCCTGGTAGAAACATTTTTCCTGTGGACATTTGTGTTCATTTGATGTTAATTATGACCTTTAAGCATTAAAAAACCAAATCCCCTGGCAACAGCTTCTATGCACAGTGTCAGTTTTCACATAACACATCTCAAGACCTGGGAGAGACAATTCCAACTGAATCACAGCTGCGTGTTTATTGCAATCACCTTGCTAAGAAATATCAAGTTAGAATCAAAAACAACAACAAAAAAAATTCGCCTCTTTTATGGAACTGACACACCCCAGCAGAAGCATCACACTCGGTACTACGATTCTATGACATTAATTCTCTGCACTCATTGTAGCTCTTCTAACACATCCCATGATGGGAGAATGCCGCCGAAATAAAAGTCACAATATTTTCAAAGCTCCCAGTGGCAGGGGCCAAGGAAGCCATGATGAGAAATAAAAGTATCAAATGGCAAACAATTTAGATGGAAGTCTATGTGTGGTTTTCCATATCTCAGCAACAAGGTCAGATGGTGCCCAGCTCGCTGGCAAATAGCTCAAGGTAACACCTCCGTCCCAGCATGCTGGCTGGCAGATGAAGCTGCACAGATGAAATGCAAAGGCTGCTCCTGGAAAGTTCTCCCCGCTCAGCCCTGCCACGCTGCCCTGGGGGCTGAGCTCTGCAGATGGCCTCGGCCCAGGGAAAACCTTTCCTTTGCAAAACAGTCAATATGGCACAGGTTCGAAACACCAGAGAGGGGCACAGCATGACAACGCTGGAAGTTTTCACAGCTCCTGACCCAAAGACACACCTGGGTTTGCTGATCCCCGCAGCCTGCTGGATTGCAGGCAGTCACTCACACACGTCCTGCCTCTGCTCAGACCCTAAATATGGCAGTAGGCTTTCCAGAAACACAGGATCACCTTCTGCTTGCCATAAGGGACACGGGTCTTGCAGCAAGTCCTAGCTGACCTCAAACACCATTTGCAAACCTGAGCCAATCATCTCATGGATTTGGTGTTTTGGGTTTACTCTGGTGACAATTCTTCAACTCTGCAATCAATCACTTCCAAAATGTTTTGGCTGATCTGACAAGGGGGTACCCTCCCACGCCATCGTCTGCCCGCTGCTGTACGTCTCTAGGTTGTTTTCTTGGTCAACGCATCCAATACCTCAGAATAACTCTGTTTCCAAACCACAGTCCAATACCAGTCCTGAAATGGTGTTGCCATGCTCCCACTCAGGAGTCGGGACAATGTACCGCTTGCCTTGGTGAGCCAACGAGCACCAGGAGGCTGGGACGGGCCTCCGCAGGAATCAGCGGGCTGGTTTGTGTGGGTGCCTGGCTACTTACAGACAAGATATGGGTGAAAGGTAGCCACAGCATAATAGGTGAAATTACAGTTTGGCTTTGGTGGGAGCTGAGCCTGCTCACACTGCGATTGGTCTGAGCCTCCTAAAACTGGCTTCACCAGACAGTCTCTGAGCAAGCAGCCCCACAGCGAGCTGCTGCCAGCCCGGGGCAGCCCCACATGTCCCAGAGAAGGCTCCCTGTGGCCCTAGGCTGCGTGCCCGCTGGTCCCGCACAAAATCATTGTGCAAATAATTTCCTTCTCACTGCTTGGACTCCATAAAACCTAGAGACCACTGAGGAGTGCAGAGGAAAGGAGCAAAACAGATTTCCTCTGGTGCTGAGGGGGAGCGGTGGCATGGCTCAGCTGCAGCTGTGCTGCCCTGGCTTTGCAAAAACCTTGTGCAGGAAGGGTGCTGCAAACCAGCAGAGCACAGCTGAGTCCGGGCCCATGAAACCCAAAGGCAAAGGCAGGAAGGACAGTACATCAACAGCAGCAAGCAATGGACTTGCCAATATCAGTATGTTCTTCAATACTTTGTTTCTGCCTCTCCAGCACACTCTATTTCTTCATTTTTCAGTTTGGGAGAACTCAGCTACGAAACGCAGCAGTGACCGATACTTTGGCCTATTTGCTTTGTGTAGGAGGGAGCAGCAGCGCCACTCGCCCTCTCCCCGGCACAGAGCATGCTAATGCTGCAACTGCAAAGCTGCAAAACTCTGGCTGCACTTTGCTGCCAGCACCCTTCTCCGTCCATCAGCATCATAAATAATCATAGCAGCTCCTGCTGTCTGAATCATCATTTGTATCTTGTTTTTAATTGTATTATGTGTGGCTGGTCCACCAGACCCTCTCTGAGGAAGCATACAAATAGTTCATCTGTATTCCTCCATTCTCCCCACATGTGCTTCCAGACAAACCATATTAATACCAGTCTTTGTCTACTTCTAATCTCATCTCCATCCTGTATATCTAGTACCTTATTCAGCTGCATTTTCAGCTTCCATCTGAAATTAATGCTTCACCTGGCATATTCAATCTCTTCCCATATTCAAAACTCTTGACTAAATTCACTTCAGAGACCGAAGATGAACTTTAGGCATTCAGTCAGGTTGACTTCGAGGCCTAATACTTTCAGGTCAAAAAAGATCATCAGGTTTGTCTTACAAAAAATAACACCTGATACATTATAGCAAGCAGAAATATCTATGATGCTCTTGGTGGCACATTATATCACTGAAGCACAGCAATTTTGTGATTTTGCATGCCAGAGTCAAATGAGGTGATTTAATGAGATGTCACTTAAAACTGATTGACACCTGCAGCCAGAAACCGCATCGAACAGCACTCCTACCTGCCAGGCCACAGCAACAAGCTGCTTGTGTCCAGTGCCATCAATGCCACAGCCCCAGCCGCTGTGAATCTGCCCAGCTCCGGGAGGGCTCCCGCTGGTGGGAATGCCTCTAGGTCCTGGGGCCGTGGCCACGGACTCTCCCGTCCCCTGACGGTTTCTCCCACAGCCACACTAATCCATGGGTCACCAATCGCCATGGCCACGGTGCCCCCAGCCCTCACTGAAGTCTGTGCAAACTTCTGCTGGTGGAAACCAGCCCCACCGGTTACCAACATGCTCACTGCCCAAACAGCCCTTCACCACCACTGCAGGGAGGGTGATGGCTCCTCCCAGGCGCTCTTGGCCAGCACTCACCCACGCAGAACCCCAAAACTCAGCATCCTGTGACACATCCCGACACGCCACCTCCTCTCCATGCTCACTCACTTTTGGCCTCAAGTATCACGTTTGCTTCCCAGCGCTGCTATATTCATGTCTTCATAAATGAATGAGTCCCCACTGCACAATTTAACAGGGAAAATACTTCTAACACCACCAATAACTCAAACTTGCCTTTGCAATCATCCATTTTTCTTCCAGTTCCCAGAGTAGGGTGGTGTGGACTGTGCACAGCAAACGGCTGTCAAACGTAACATCGCCACCTGCTCATGTGTTGTCTGATGAGATTTTGATTTCTGCACTTTTTCTTGAAATTACTCCATTAATATTTTCTGCAAAAACAATTTATTCATAAACTGTTTCAAATAATCAAAGGGAGTAGAAAATCCTCATTTAAAACACGACCCATTTTATCGGGGGCATGTTCACGCAGTACTCTCTGTTGCAGAGGAACAGCTGGTGGGACAGCGGTTGCACCACATTTCTGGCTCGGCCACTCACATCTCAGTTACTCAACTCACATATTCCTCAATATTATTTTAAAAAGGAAACATTTTTTCAGGGATCTGCTGCGGAAAGCAAATGCGAGACTGCTCAGCCTGAGTCTGTGCAAAGACGACCCGAAGGGACCATGCCAGAATAGTCTCAATCAGCACTTGTGCTTTGGATCCAGAAAATGCATGCCAGCAGTACTCACCAGCTGCCCAAGGAAACATACCGCCTTGTGCTTGGTGTGGCAATTTGGAGACAATTTTACAGGTACAATATAACGGAAACCTTTGTATTTTCATGTCTGCCCAGGGAGGTGAGAGGAGCTGGTAGGGGAGGCATTTGGATGCCTGGTGTTTGCTCCATTCCCCAGTGCACATTCACTGTGCCCAGGTATTTCCATCCTTCACAATCACCTTTCCCCTGCAAAGCACTGCACTTTATAAGAAGTAAATCTCGAATTTATTGAACGCGTACATCATCTACTGCTGCTGCGATATGAGGCAGGGCCACCACGCTCAGTCCCACAGCAAGGAGGGGAGGTGAGAAGAGATTGTTTCTGTGACCCCCTCACCTTTTTCTTTTCTGAAGCTTCCTGAGTTAGTCCCCTGCACGATGCTGCTTTCTATCGCTATAGGAGTGGGACGGAGGCCAAGGAGGCTACGACCTAATGTTTTAGTCTGAACAGATAGATGGAAGAGATGGATTATTATACAGGAAAGCTCTCTCCATGCATGCAATTATCTGATAACAATCTATTTTGGGACACGAATCTCAGAAAGAGGAACATGCAAAACTCTCACCCTCACCTTATTTGCACTGGGAAGCTGTGTTATCCCTTTAAAAAACAGGGAATAAAATGCATGAAAAATGATACAGAAAGCAGCAGAACAGCATGGTGCTTTAACTCGTGGTGAGCTCAGGAGAGGGAGGGGGAAGGGGTCAGTCCTGCTGGTCACACCAGCACGTGAAATTTGGTAAAAACCATTCCTGCTGATTTAAGACTAATCAGGTGCGTGAACAGCTGGACTAATTCAGTCTTGTTTCCTGTGCTTCATGGCTGGATTCCTTCATGTACATAAGAAGCAAAATCCAAGAGAAACCTCTGCATCCACTCTTTCTCTTGTGGGCGCTGGTGCCCAACACACAGGTAGAGGTCATGCTGCAGCCTCGTGCCCCAGGGAAGGTGCTGCCGGGGCTGTCTTTGCTTGGGAAATCTGCAGGAACTTCATGCTGTGGAGGCGGCTGCCCCTCTGCCACACTTGACCGAAGGTGCAGTTTGGTAGGGGCCAAAGACACAAGCATGTGGACAACGTACCTCTGAGCGCTGGAGGAACCGATGCTCTCGGGAGAGAGGAGCAGGTCGCAGTTCAGCCCTCCTCGCACGCACTGGCTCACCTGCGCTCACCAGCGATGGAAGGACTTGGCAGACACTGGTGTTACAGGACAGCCCAAACACAGTGCCTGGATGTTCTCCTCAGAGCACCAGCACACTAAAAGGGGCTTCAGAAATCTGTCACCTAATCTGTGACTGGGAAGCAAAACATTATCAGTCTTATCTTACAGATGAAAGAATAACACAGGGAAAATAAATACTGTAAAGATATAAGACTTGGTGGCAGAGGTGGAACGAGAACCCAGGTAGATTCACTCCTGTATTCCCTCTGGAAGACACTCCCCAGGTCAGTCCGTGAGAGCTTCTCTGATTTCTAGTTGCTAAAACACACTGTAAACAATGGCAAATACCTGTAACCCTCTCCTGACGTCACTCCCCCAGAAGTGATATAGATAATACCCACCCATTCAGATGGGACATCAGGCAAATTGTACCAACACGGGGCCTGGAGAAAGTTGTTGTGACACTGCAAGAAGCCAGGCATGTCATGAAACCTTCCCCAAAAGGCCAGGCTGTCAGTCCCACGTGTGCTGTTGCTGTCCATACTGGATATGATTTTTCCATGTGTTCTCCTTCTTCCTGAATTTTTATTATGCCAACTGCTGCTTTAGCATCCACTCCCACTCCCAGTGACATCGAAAGGGGCACAGAGGAAGGTAAGCTGAGCTTTTGCTGCCAGCCCTCTCTTCGTGCAGGAGGGAGGGTGGAGCTGCTCCAGCTGCAGGGCTGTGGGCGCCAGCGCCAGGCGCAGTCCCAGCTGCTTTGGGCAATCCAGGGTGCCCGAGGTTTCCTGCTCCCTGTATTTTGGCATAGAAAGCCACGCAGCATGACCTCAGCACAGGACACAACATGAATGCTAAACATGGCATGAAAGATGTGGGCATGCATGCTACGGGATTTCCGTCCAGCCGCCGTCTTCGGGTTCTGCAAATACACATAGAGCAAGAGCTATGTGGTACCCCTTTCCACGTGACCACAGAAAACAAGCCCTTCTCTATGTAATTTTATGTTCATTTGTTTATAACATCAGAGAAGGAAAGAGGACTAGAAGGTATTTTGCCAGCAGTTCCTGTACAGACATTAGGATAGCCTTTAAATTGAGGAAATCAAGCTATTTCTAGGTTTAAATGAAGCACCAAGAGGCAAGTCACTCAGCCTTCCTGAAGCAACCTCTCGCTTCCGAGAGAGATGCTCTCCAAAAGCTGATCCTTCACAATTGGTGGTGCTAGGTTAACAACTTCCGTCCTCCCTAACTGTAAATACTGAAGGCTAAGTGCTGTTTTTCATATAAACACAACTCGTGATGAAATCAGGAAGGTAGCCCAGGCGGGCAAAACGTGAACGTGCACACTGACACCATTGATCTGGGCTTTATGTCTTGCCTGAAACACAAAAGACACCCCTCTCCAGATCTCAGAAAGGCTGCATACACACTCATAATCTAATGGAGAGCTAAACAGAGGATTTAGGGCTGGATCTTAACAAGTATGGCAAGTTTTACTGAAATGGTATTTAAGGCATCCGAGTTATAACCTTTGCAATAATACAGTTCCTATTAGAGCAGGACCTTCTCTCAAGCCTCTTACCCACTCTAACCCACCTTTATCCAAGTCTCGCTGATTACCTTCTGTGTTAAATCACTTTAAAAACGTGGGTCAAAGTCATTTCATAGCTTTACTCTCTCAGTAATGTGCAACATGAACATAATAGTGTTATTAAGAAGTCAAAAATAACTTAACACAATAGCTATATAAGATTCTCCAACGGTCAAACTTTCAGCAAGTACTTTTTGTTAAGTTCAGAAAATTAGCATATTTGTTAATCAAATTAATTTAAAAAGTAGCTTTTCAAAATAAAAGCAATGCTTTAAATAAATATAGTCTTTTTATAACCATAAAACACTTAGTCCTGTTAAAGGTAACACAAATACTACACTCAAGCACAGTACTTAAACGATTGAAATGAATGTTGTGAGAATACATGAGCTGGACACTGGGAGGGACGAGGATGCATCGCTTCATGACATTCTTTGTCTCCTTTCTACAGCGGAACAAACAGTCATCCAATTCTCAGAACTACCCTAAACATATGACATGTGTCAGGATACTTGTAACTGCTGCACAAAAATGCTGGTACCTGTTTTTTCCCCAAGCTATTTCTCTACACTACATCTGTAGCAGTTCTGCAGCCTTGCTTCAAATTTCTAGCACAGCATGATTCTTAACCACAACAACATAAGGCCAGATCCTGCTTGCTTCATCCAACTGACTTCAGCATCTAAGCAGAAGGTGGCAAGCAGGATCTGACCTCTCACACCTCTTGCAGCAAAGCTCACAGTTTGTGAAATTTGTAAAACCTTCCTTCCAATACTGGCACCACTGGGTGTTTCAGAACAGCCTGAAGCTCACCTTCAGAGTTCACGATCACCGAAGGATATTCACAGCTCTCCTCGTAACTACGGGGCTGACTAGCTATGTTCATTACTACACAAGTTAATGCCTATCAGCAAAGACTGTAGCTGTCCTGCAGATCTACAAGGTAGCAATGATTTACTGAAATGAAATAAGTCAGCTAGTTCTTACATTAGTACGTGCTATCTGGGTGTATCCCGAAGAGCAGTTTGCTAAAATTCAGTGAAATATACACCTCAAATCTAACCGTAATCTATCCAGCAACTCTGACCATTTAGTATCTTGTTTACTTGGTTTGAATTGTTCATTAAAAATCATGTTCAGGTGCAGCAAACCACTGTTTTTGCCCTCACAAAAACAGCTGTCGGTGACATTTGTTATATATTTGTTTGTTTAAACAAACAGCGTTAACAGTAATGTAACCTGTAAGTTAAATGATAAAAGCTGAAGAGTAAAATAAAGCACAAAACTGATACGAGTACTCTCTATTTGTTTTGATCTTCGGAATGAACAGGCCTATTCAAAGATGACAAAGGAATAAATTAGCAAATGGCTAATGTAATGCATGAAAGGGCATCTACAGGTTTTGCATGTGCGCACACAGACGCACTTGTATACAGACAGCTTGGCTTCATTAGAAATCTCGCTACCACAGTTTAACTTAGATAAATTAACTGCATTAAAATACTGACATTGTGAGGATTTTAATACTATCAACCCCCTGTAGAGGGCATTCCTGTGTGAATTTTTAAATGCTTTAAAAAAATAGTTTAGAGTTATTGAAATCTGTGACAAATGCGACAGCTCTGCCTCCCCTCACAGCCTTCCATTCTCATCTCCGGTATCCTTCTCCTGTATTGCCTCCAGGCACCGTTTTGACTTGGCGTCCGTGTGCCCACTTCCAGTTTTGCTCAGTCCACACGACAGGCACGCCAGCTGGATCTGCTTCATGTTCTCCAGGGCTTCATTCTTGGCGTTCTTCAGGAGATCTCCTTGGCCCTGAGGATGCACAGACAGACACGCAGGAGAGAGTCAGGGATCGCACACATCGCTTGGGACCAAAAGCGGCAATACTGCTCTCGTGTCTCTGCCATATTGTTCGGTGCCCTGGAACAGGATCCAGGTCCTGTCTCAAATCCCCTCTGCCCCCTGTGAATGCCAGCCCCTGCGGAAGGGACTGAAGCCCCTTCTGCAGCCTGGCACCCAGCTCAGCGAGGAGGGCAGTGGCCCGCACAGTGGGCAGGGTGAGCAGGACAGGGACCAGCCTCCGACCCCCTTCCAGGTCACCCCCTGGGAGGTAATTTGGGCCTGGCCCTGAGGAGCCCATCGCTCCCAGAGGGAGAGCATTTCCTCTTCCGCAGTCAACAGCGAGGACCTGCCAGGAACAGGGCAGCGATGGCACATGTCACCCCCATGCCCATGCCACTGCTCCGTCCTCATGGGAACGCCCCTGGCATCAGATCCCACATGGCAATGGCTGCCACGTCCCCAGATGGGGGACCCCTATGAGCTCTGAGACCCTGCTTACCACCCCCTCTCCAGCACCTGCATTTGCTACCCAGCCTTGGGCACTCCCTTAGCTGAGGCAGGCCAAACTGCGCACTTCTAAGAAGCACAGCACGCTGTAGTGCCGCACGGAATCCATCTGAACCATTTCCTTTGGGACCTTCAAGCAGGCAAATGGGAACGAAAGACTTCATGAGTAAAAGCCTGCTTCTGTATCTTCTCAGAGTGTGTAAAGGTGAGGTGACTAATGTCAATCCAATTTGTAACTGTCAAGGAAAACGTGTTACATGAAATTTGTATTAAGGAGTTGGTGTTCAGAAATGCCAAAATGAATATTTATGCAATATTGATATTTCAAGTGCCACAAAGCAACAAGATTCTGGTGCTAGAGGATACAAATAAATAAAAGCCAGGAGACGCATCTAGTTATTAAAATTCAGTATCACTGAGAACTTGAGCTGCTCTTCTCCTAATGTCACCCGAAGTACAGCTTAAATTACACCACCCGCTGCAGCTGGTTATACGCATATTCAGAAGGAATACCTCCGCTAACTGAAATGTCACATTCGCATCCCTGCAACCTAACCTGACCTCCTGCAAACCACAGATGTCCGCGGGGTCTCAGAGGAGACAACGGATATTACAGCAGGACCTGGGGCACACTGGAGGGGCAACTGATCACAGACTCTCCTTCAATTTTTAAAACAAACCAGATGTGTTGGATGAGTCACAGCACGACACCTTCCAGCAATGGGAGCATCTCTCTGCTCTCCCTTTCCCCAGAGCTAAGAGGAAGGATTTATCCCACACCAATGAGCACAGTTCCCTTTTTGCCAGCGCCTGGCACCAGACTTGCACCGCCCGAGCCCCCGTAAACAACATTTACAACAAAGAAACAATGGTGGCTTGCAAGTCCCACTGCACTGGTAAACACCACGGGGGAAAACACATCAGCCAGGGATGGCAGCCTGCGCCCGAGAACATGATTGCCTCATCTCCTGGTGACATGAATTTGTCCCTGCTGAGCAATGCAAATCACTACCCAGATGCTGGGACTCCAACTCAATGCGAGAATAACAAAAAGCACTGGGACTGCACGAGTGGCTCTGTGCTATTTGGTATGAAGCTCTTTTGAAGAGATTTGTATCTCAGCAGTATGACAGTTATGGGAATACACAGACAAATAGCTTGGGATCCAGTGAGCAGACATGGTTTGAAAAAACAAACCAAGAATAATTTATGCAGCACATATTTCACATAGCTGTGATCTTGCTTTTAGGACAGAAGCTGAGCTCATGATTAAAGGCAGTAGGCAGGAATCCAGGAGCTCCCTATCTGCCTCAAGCACCCGGCACACCCCGGTCTCCCTCCCTGTTTGCAAAATGGCACACGAATTGTGCTGGTGTTGTCGCAACAGGGACAACACACTGTGGCACAGGCAAAGAGATCCAACAGCAGTATCATTAATGACACGATCTCCTGGCTAAGTTGAATGGGTGTTAGCAAATGTGATGTCCATCTACAAGAAGAGCCAGAAGGAGGATCTGGGGAACTCCAGGCCTGTCAGTCTGACCTCAGTGCCAAGGAATATTATGGACCAGATCATCTTAAGTGCCATCACGCAGCATGTACAGAACAACCAGGCGATCAGGCCCAGTCAGCATGGGTTGAAAGGCAGGTGAAAGGCAGGTCCTGCTTGACTAACCTGATCTCCTTCTATGACAAAGTGACCCACATAGTGGATGAGGGAAAGGCTGTGGATGTAGTCTACCTAGACTTTAGTAAAGCCTTTGACACAGCATTCTCCTGGAGAAACTGGCTGCTCATGGCTTGGACGGGCATACTCTTCACTGGGTGAAGAACTGGCTGGATGGCCGGGCCCAAAGGGTTGTGGTGAATGGAGTTAAATCCAGTTGGCAGCCAGTCACAAGTGGTGTTCCCCAGGGCTCAGTTTTGGGGCCAGTTTTGTTTAATATCCTTATCAATGATCTGGACAATGGGATCGAGTGCACCCTCAGTAAGTTCGCAGACGACACCAAGTTGGGCAGGAGTGTTGATCTGCTTGAGGGTTGGAGGGCTCTGCAGAGGGATCTGGACAGGCTGGATCGATGGGCTGAGGCCAATTGTATGAGGTTCAACAAGGCCAAGTGCCGGGTCCTGCACTTGGGTCACAACAACCCCATGCAATGCTACAGGCTTGGGGACGAGTGGCTGGAAAGCTGCCGGGTGGAAAAGGACCTGGGGGTGTTGGTCGACAGCCAGCTGAACATGAGCCAGCAGTGTGCCCAGGTGGCCAAGAAGGCCAACAGCATCCTGGCCTGTATCAGAAACAGTGTGGCCAGCAGGAGTAGGGAGGTGATCGTGCCCCTGTACTCAGTGCTGGTGTCGTGGTTTAAGCCCAGCCGGACTAATCACCACACAGCTGCTCACTCACTCCCCTTCCTCAGCTGGACAGGAGAGAGAAAATATGAGGAAAAGGCTCGTAGGTCGAGATAAGGACATAGGGAGATCACTCACCAACTACCATCATGGGCAAAACAGACTTGACTTGGGGAAATTAGTTTAATTTATTACCAATCAAAAGCAGAGTAGGATAATGAGAAGTAAAACCAAATCTTAAAAACACAACACCTTCCCACCCACCCCTCCCTTCTTCCTGGGCTCAACTTCACTCCCGATTTTCTACCTCTCCCCCCGAGCGGCGCAGGGGGACAGGGAATGGGGGTTGCGGTCAGTTCATCACACGTTGTTTCTGCCGCTCCTTCCTCCTCACACTCTTCCCCTGCTCCAGCGTGGGGTCCCTCCCACAGGAGACAGTTCTCCATGAGCTTCTCCAACGTGGGTTCTTCCCACGGGCTGCAGTTCTTCACGAACTGCTCCAGCGTGGGTCCGTTCCACGGGGTGCAGTCCTTCAGGAACAGACTGCTCCAGCGTGGGTCCCCCGCGGGATCGCAAGTCCTGACAGCAAACCTGCTCCAGCGTGGGCTCCTCTCTCCACGGCTCCACAGGTCCTGCCAGGAGCCTGCTCCAGCATGGGCTTCCCACAGGATCACAGCTTCCTTCAGGCATCCACCTGCTCCAGCGTGGGGTCCTCCACGGGCTGCAGGTGGATATCTGCTCCACTGTGGACCTCCCTGGGCTGCAGGGGCACAGCCTGCCTCACCATGGTCTTCATCACGGGCTGCAGGGGAATCTCTGCTCCGGCGCCTGGAGCACCTCCTCCCCCTCCTTCTTCACTGACCTTGGTGTCTGCAGAGTTGTTTCTCTCACATATTCTCACTCCTCTCTTCTCCGGCTGCCGCTTCCTGGTTTTTCCCCCTTCTTAAATATGTTATCACAGAGGCGCTACCACTGTTGCTGATTAGCTCAGCCTTAGCCAGTGGCAGATCCGTCTTGAAGTTGGCTGGCATTGGCTCTATCAGACATAGGAGAAGCTTCTAGCAGCTTCTCACAGAAGCCACCCCTGTAGCCCCCCCTGCTACCAAAGCACTGCCACGCAAACCCAATACAGCTGGTGAGGCCGCACCTCGAATATTGTGTTCAGTTTTGGGCCCCTCACTACAAGAAGGACATTGAGGTGCTGGAGTGTGTCCAGAGAAGGGCAACGAAGCTGGTGAAGGGTCTGGAGCACAAGTCTTATGAGGAGCGGCTGAGGGAGCTGGGGTTGTTTAGGCTGGAGAAGAGGAGGCTGAGGGGAGACCTTACCACTCTCTGCAGCTACCTGAAAGGAGGTTGTAGCGAGGTGGGTGCTGGTCTCTTCTCCCAAGTGACAAGTGATAGGACAAGGGGAAATGGCCTCGAGTTGCGCCAGGGGAGGTTTAGGCTGGATATCAGGAAAAACTTCTTCACTGAAAGGGTTGTCAGACATTGGAATGAGCTGCCCAGGGAGGTGGTTGAGTCACCATCCCTGGAGGTATTTAAAACACATGTGGATGAGGCGCTTAGGGACATGATTTAGTGGTGGACTTAGCAGCGTTAGGTTAATGGTTGGACCTGATGATCTTACAGGTCTTTTCCAACCGAAATGATTGTATGATAATGTTATCTAAAAGGGTGGTAGATGCTTCACTGCAAAAATGCAGTTTTAAATAATCTGTTTTTAGGATGAAAACCTAAACCCCAGCTACAGTGGGGCTGCTGCTTTTTCTTATCATGTGCATGGGACTGAAGACACCAAAGGCTGCACCAATGTGCAGACAAAATTGCTGTGATGATGCTTTGCAGCCTTAACTTCTCTAAGTCAAAACCTGACACTACGTATTCATGCACAAGAACAGAAAAATCCCCTTAGCACAAGAAACAACTCAAAATAGACATCCCTACAGCACCAAAAACAACTAAGCCCAAAACCTGGGAGAGCCAGTGCAACAGAGAAGTAAAATGATGACGATGAAGGCCCAGTACCCTGAAGCACCTGGCGTCCCCTTAGTTGTTGTGTCTGGGGAAAGACTTCTAGGAGCCTGTCCTCTGCTGTGGCATGGCCAGGTCTCCCCGGGCAGCAGGAACAATCACCCACACTGTGCACAGAGGAGGAGGATTTTCCGTCAAGCAGCAGCACAAGATGGATACAGCTCCATATGCTGACACAAAGAGCTTCAGCTGAGTCTATGTCACCTTCTTCATGTCCTCTTCCTTCTCAGAGTGAGGGCAAAGAATGGAAATCTTTCTCAGGGTGGCCCACAAACTGTGCCTTTGCCTAGGGACTCTCTGAGACACTCATTTAAGGGAAGCTACTTGGGATCTGATACGCCCCTGCTTGGAGGATGACAGCCTGAGTCTGCCCTGCCAAGACTCGTATCTGAAGTCACCGGAAGCCAAGGGACTTCACACCCCGTGTGAGGGTGCTGAGCCACCCTCTCTCCCTTATGCATATTCCAATTTCACATTTAAGTAACGAGGCAATTCAGATTACAGGTTTCATCTGAGGCAATGCATGACATATCTTTGGGTTCCAAGAAGAAAAACACTTCTCCTGAGGATACTTCCAATATTTTGAAGACATTCTTATTTTACAGAGATCTAAAAACAGAAATGGACTTATCAAAATAGTGCAATTCCATTCATGTGCAGACCAACTGATTTATGCCTTAGTCTCCTTTTATTTTTTATTTTTAAACAGCTGGTTCATTTGAGCAAGCTGAAGGAGCAAAAATGATTTTGAATCATCTGTCACAAGAAAATTAATGACAAACCAGCCCCCTCTGACAGAGCTGTCAGAATCCTAGAGACACTGTAAAAAAAAAAAAATCTGTGGGCATGCTCTGTTTGAAAAGCCATCTGTTTGCTTTGAAAAACTGGCTGTGAGCATAATCCACTTAAGAAAAATGTCAGCAAAATTTTGTCAACACCTTAACGAACTAAATACGTGATAGAAGCTGGAGTAAACTTTAAAAGTATGATTGCATCGAAACAACCTTCATAAATCAGTCATTGTGATCATCTCTGTGCACAGAACAATCCTCTTTGCCCTTACAAACAAAGCATCTCTCTTCCAGACAAAGAGAGATCACAACAGTCCACTTCGGCATCTATCCATCTACCCCCCTTCTGCTATTGATATCATCAGCCTTCCTGAAAATAAATACTTGTGAGAAAGGTTAAACTCAGCATTTGGCAGGACACTAAATTAAGGCAGAAGAGATTGATCGAATGTTCTACTTGAAAAACTGATCAAGGGGCCCATTTTTATTTAGAGTTAGGGAACATTAAATGTCAGGTTTCATACACCTAACTACAACTAACTGCAGAGCCTCAGCACAAATTAACATTACAGTACAAATAATACAGCTTGTCAAGCAAGTGTAAGATTATAAGCCTTTACCTTGACAGGCTAATACTACTTAGAAAACATGGATAATTTGACATGGCTTTAAATATTGCTCAGTTTCAGTGACAATCCATGAAAGGCTTTAAGAAGCGTAAGTAGCTCTAGCTAGACACTGCCAATGGCCACAGATGGGACGAATTCTGTATGTTGGTTTTTATTATTTAATTTTTTTGCCAAATCAAACTCCTAAGTTTTTATGAGTCAAGACGACAGCTCATTATATCCAACAACAACCCAGACTCTGAGCTTGGGAAAATGAGAGGAGGAGGTGGGTTAGTAAGAGGCACCATTTTGTATTCAACTCCAGAATATGTTTTTTTTAATATGTTGCATGTATATTTCTACATAAATATAAATATATGGGCATGGGTACACACACTAATAAATAATTACTATTTCTGTTCCTGTGCTTTCTAGGAATCACCCTGCGACATGTAGGTCATGACACACTGCTAGCTCTGGGTACCCACCAGTACTGGGGACCCCAGGTCCCACACAGGCAGGACCCGAAGCCCTGTGTTGCCCGCACCAGCATCAGGGGGCTGCAGGAGGACCCTGAAGGCCACCGCTTGGCCTGTGCCCAAGTGAACTGCACCAACAGGTTGCCCCACACAAATGCCTTGCTTTGCTACCAGCAAAGTGGAAAATCCCGCGTTGAGCAACAGGGCCTTCCAGGCGTGCAAAACTGGCCGTGTCTCCAGGGAGGCTGAAAAAGTGGCTGCGAAGGCCATTTTGTAATCTGCTGCTTGCTAAAGCAGACGGCTGCTTATCTCCTGGCAGACACGTTCTCTGACAGCACATTATGGGAGCTTTCCTCTCCGCTCCTCAAGGGCTGAGTAAACAAACAATAAATAAGAGAGGTCTTACCGCCCATGCCACATCATGATGATATTACTGTTATTTTTTAACTTTTTCTCAAAGAAACAAGCTCTTACGTTATTATTTAATCACAAAGTAAAATCTCCAGAGGCTGCCAGTGGTTGGCTGAAAAAGCCAGACACGGCCAAATTAAACAACTGCAAGCATTGCATCGCTCCATGTTTCAGAGCTAACACGGGTAAGGTAACGGCACCAATAGTCACTGCCAAGGGACTTGGAAAGCAGAAATGCTGGAGAGCTGCTGTGATATTCGGATACTCTGTGTGGAGGTGGCATTTACCGCAAGGGGTGCATTTTCAAAGCATCATAGTGGGACTTTAATTGCGTTTAATATTAATAAGGAGGCACACAATTAAATGATCGCACATGGCTTTGAAAATGTAATCCTGAGGAGGAAATCATTAATGAAATGATTTGACTGCTATGTTAAACTTATTACAAAAAGCAGATATTTTTCCATGCCTCCTTCAAAGTTAAATGTGGGAACAACTGATACGAATTTGATTATGATACATCCACATTTCAGAACAGAGTGCTCCAAAAACATACAGACTATTTCTGTATCAATGCAGATAATAAAACCCCACCCTTTTCATTATTACTGCATATTATTTGTCAAGAGCTTTGCTTTATTCTCTGTGATAGAGATCATAGTGCACATGTTGGCATGAAAAATTACTGTACGCAAAGATTATACATGAAGTGTATAATCACTTCTTGCACACTGAAAAAGAAAGGATTGCAAAAATTAGTTACCCCACAGGAAAAGCAGGGGCCAAACGTTACTTGCCAATTTATTTTAAACCCTTGCATAGGGGAAATTCACCTCCTGTCAGAAAAATACAAAGGCCACGAATATAAAAGATGGCACTTACTTAAATGGCACTCCTTGTGCCACTGGTGTATCATTTAAGGTCTGGGTTTTGGGGGTAGCTTCCCACATACCCAATTCTGAACCAAATGCAAAAGCTTGTTTCTACCTGGCTGAAGCCAGCACCAGCTTTGCCACTGAGTAAATCAGGAGATCCAACCGAGTCCTCGCTGGGGCCTGAGTCACCGCATTTCTCAGTATTTGCTAGTTATTTCAGACGTCAAACTGAGCATCTCGTTTTGGTGTATCAGAGCGTTACTGACAATCAGAGACCTTCTTTCCCATTTCCCAAAGCAGGGTCTAGCAAAAATTTGCAAGAAGGAAACAGAGCTGAGAATCAATTATATCACACAGAGAACAGATCTGAGATGTATGAAGAAGAGAATTATCCACCTAGGGAAAGGCAGTCATCCTTACATGAAGTGTTAAATCTCTGTAAGCAAGAGCAGGAAAGAGAAACTTATGTGGAATAGATTGTCGTGTGCAGCTTTGACACAAGGTTACGTGATAAAAATAAGGTGAACATGAGTTTTTAGATGAGCGTTAAAATTGAATCAAAGGTTGTGCCAAGCAACGAGGTCAGAAGCTCTAGGGCTGATCCACTCAACTCATCATAGCCAGCAGCTGGGACACCTAGGACAGCAAGGATGAGGAAGAAGACAGAGAGGAGGAAGAGGAATAGTTAACAAGAACCTGATATTTGCACAAGTCTCAGAAATGAAACCACACCTGCAAGCAACACTGGCAGCCTCGAGGGAACTCACCAACTCACCAAGACCCACAGCCGTAAGGTGATGCATCCCAGCCAGCAGCCTCCTGCCAGCAAGCACCTAACTTAAGGACAACTTCTGGGTGAAGAGCTAAGGGGTAACCATCTCTGAAAATACTGTTTACAAAATGCGGTCTCTTTTCCTGTGCAGTCAGTTGTAAGAGCAAGAGAACAACCCCAGCATTACTCCAGGTGGTTGGTAAAATTCACATGGCAACTTCAAAGCAACCTGGCCAGGAGCTCCCTTACAAAATCAGAAGGGGCTCCCAGCAGTTCGAGGGAAAGCAGGCAGGAATCTGGATTACTGCCCCTCCACAGAGCCCATTCGGCCCTGGCTTGCCCTGAGCACCCAGCAGGTTCCAGTATATTAGTCCAGTCCTCTTTGAGGCACGGATCTCTGGAACCATAATAGGTGTTCAGATACCACAGTAAAGGCACACAGAAGAGGTTAATAAAAATGAATAAATAAATGATAATAAATAGAACAAATAAATAATAACCAAAGTAAAGTAGGATTCAGAATGGCCCTAACTTGCAATACAGATCAAACCTTAACCTCACTTGTGGCTCTAGTGCAATTACTCATTGTGGCCACAGGCTGGACTACTCTGTTAACACATTCAGTAATTTTGTGACTGCAGATGGATACTCTGACCCAGGGATGGAGCCTGATGCTAAAATTGTAAATGTGGTGTGTTAAGATCAATATCCAGGTTACCTGAAAACTGCTTCCATCTGATTTTAACTACTTACATTTAAACTCCCAAACTAAACTAATCTGCCAGTTGTTCATCATTAGGCTGTCCCATGCAAGCCTCAAAACTTCTTAACTGATTCTATTTGCCATTTGGGTCTCACCCCAAAGGTCTGCATTGGAGAAGATGATTAAACAGGGATCTACGGAGGTGTTCTGCATTAGCCTGGCTAGTTTTCTAGGAGGCTAGTGACGGTTCATTGCACAGCAAAGCTGTCAATCCCGTGATTGACGTGAGCGGTTGGGAAAAGGGGACGCCAGCTGCCTCTGCCGTTGCAGCACCTCCTTGCAAAACACCTGTGGCATTTTTCACCTTCTTTCCCAGCTGTTGGAAAGGTGCAGTTAAAATCTAAATGGCTGTGCTGGGTACCAAGAGACAGTCCCCTCTGCACGGCAGTGGGCAAGGCTCCTCCGTTTATTACAGAACTGCCAGCCCATCACTTGTATATTCCCAAATCATGGGACACAGCCAAACACAAACCCTGAGGGAGCCTGGGAGGTGGAAATGAACAAAACACCTCTGTCATAGCGGGAGAACCTCAAAAACCTCATGCAATTAACAAAAAAGCAAATACTTAGAAAAACTTCTGATTCTGGCTGCTGGCCTTGCCAGTGTGCGTATACTGCTGCCTTGTGCAGCCACGGCAACTTAGGAAAGAGGGCCCGTATTCGTAAATCTCTTACAGGATTTGCCTAATGAAATAAATGTGAAGGACATATGTGGCCAGCTTGCTCTCTGAAACACAATCAAGTGCCCTCCCAAACCCTACTGGCCCTAGACCAAAGTCTGAGAAGGAATTAACGTTAAGCATTTGCTTGAACGCCTAAGTGGTGAAAGCACTCATGCTGTAGCATTCCCCATTGATCTTTAAACAGAGCTCTCCACTGAAATCTATGGGCTCTTGCAAATCAATTGCACCATACAGCTACTAATCTATTCCTTCAAGCAGGCATTTTACGTATAAAAAGAGTGGGCTTTTATTCTCATTTTTTTAAAAAAAATGCCTCTTGCTTCTCTCTCATCTGGGCATTTAAATTAAATTACCTTATATTGGGCTGTCAAAAGCAATGAATGTGAACATCGACTGTCTGTAACTGTGTTGCAGCAGGAATTTGCTTTCAGAAATAATGGCATTAATTTGATGTTAGCCATGTGCTGAGCAGTTCAGCTGCTTGTGTGTCTCTCAGGCATTGCATCTAGCAGACAGTTTGCAAGCACAGCCAGAAATGTATGGACTCTCACTGTCAACCCCTCCATGCTAGGAGCCTGCCTTTTTTCTGGTGGTAAGTTTGAAATCAAAGGGTTGGCTGTGAGCCTAGGAGTGCACAATCAATACTAAGAAAACCCCACATCATCGAAGAAATTGGGGCACTATTTATTTTTGATACACAGCCATGAGATGGAAATCAAAGCTGTATGTCCAGACATTTATTTCTTAGTCCTCCTTTGGTCACAAAACCCAATTCCCCACATGTACCAGTGCCAGCTGGTAACTCCAGTAAAGTCCAGAGAGCCCCAGAAAAACAAAACAAGGGGAAGAAGAGTGAGGCAGAAAGCATAGAATCTTCTTGCATTTCATTTTTCTGAGTAAAAGGACCAGCTGCAGGAAAAGATATCTTTTGCAGCTATCAAAACACCTGTGCAAAGCAACCCCTGAGCAAAACACTTGGCTGGGAATTGCTGGCACCCCCCCACCTCCCTGCTCCCCTGTGCCCTCTGCGCTGACTCACAGCCACTCAGTTAACATCAAAATCATGTCCTTCATCGCAAGCGTTGACAGCTAAATGTCCATTAAGTTTGTCAGAACCTGGAAAGGGTTTACTGACCACCTCTGAGTTGATTCTGGTTTGACTGAAGACAACAGGCACCTGTACTGGTTTTGGGGTTTTTTGGCAGGGGGAGTGTTACAGGAGACGTAGCACAAACACTCACTGCTCTCCTTAGACTACTGCTTAGGACAACAGCTAAAAAAACCCACCTGCAGCTGTGCTTAATGCTAACTGAAACAATCTAATTAAGATGAAATGAAATTACGCCAGTCAGAGCACAGCCTTTCTGGACAGGTAACAGCGCGTACTCACGCAGTGCTTGTTCCCGCGCACAGCTCCTTATGCTCCCCTTGACTCCGAGTAGCCACCTGGCACAAACACTAATTTCTTAGCAACTATATGGTTTGCAAATCCTCCTGCTGCGGTGGTGGCTGGCAAACATCACCAGCTGACTGGGCTGCAAGAATCTGCAGAAGACACCCGAGCTCCCCCTTCCTACTTCCCCAGAGAGGACATGCCACCCCTCTGGTTTGGCTGCTCTCCTTCCCTTCATGTGAGGTCCTGTGGGCAGTCAGTTTCTAACCTGTTCACAAGCAGCACAGACCACAAACAATGTTATGTTGAAGCAGAAAGCTTTAAGCTGAGACCAACAGCTACAAATCACGTGAAAGGTTAAGTGAAGAAAGAAAAAAAAATAACACAAAACGCTGTCTAACTGCTAGGAGGGAACAAGTTTTTAGAAGATGCCTAAGCAAATGCTCTGATCCACCTCGTCATTCCCTGGGACATTCCCTGTCCAGGGACCAGCCCTGTCATTCTGGTCCCCTGCAGTGAAAGGCAGGTTTGGTGGTGAGACTGGCCAGTGAGCTCAGTAAAGCAGAGCCGAGCCACCTTATCTGCTCACGTTCCCCCAGCCAGAGGTCAAAGAGGCTCCTGTAGGCACAGCAGCCGTGGGCCCCGCGCTAAAAGGGCTTGTATCCCTTGGGAGAATCCCAGCCTCACCCTCCCAGTGCAGATGTGAAACCAAGCACAAACAGGAGCCGATACGGTTATTTCTGTAAGCAGCATACTGACCCAGCAGGCAGAGAGCTACCAAAACGAAGCGACTGGGAGGGGAGGAGAAAATCAGGAGGGATCAGAAATAGGGATGGCTGGATGTGAAAACTCTCTGTGAAGGATGAGAATGGAGACACAAAGCAACCAGAGTGAGCCAAGCACAAAAGTAAGTGGTGCAGGATGGGGACTGTAGTATTCATTTACACATTCATTGCCCCAAAATGTCAATGAGGGAAACTGAACAAACATAATTTCCAACCCGTTATGATGCCATGCCACAGAAGAGGCTTTCCAGCAAAACTGAACTCAGTTTTTAAGCCTGATAGAGAGGGCTGTAGTAACACCTCCACAGTTACTGGTGAGGGTTGGAGAGGATGAATTTAGACTACACAGCTTCAGACCACCAAGCCACCCGCTGAAGGAAACTATCCTTCTCCTGATGCTGCCAGCAGCCTCCAGTCTCAGCCCGTTCACCCCAGACTGCTAAATTAGGCTCCTCAGGCTGAGCTGTGCTTTGTCACTACTTGAAAACATAAAAAAAATTTTCAGGTGCTTTCCAGTGCCTTCACATGGCTCACCTCCTCCCGGTGCTAGGTACACCAGCATCGCCAGGTCACTGGCACAACGCAGCAGGAGCCCAGGCGACACCAAGTGAGAACACGCAGAGCACTTAACTGCAATTATCGTCACTGCCTGCGCTGTCAATTCAGAGCGATCGCAGCCTATCAGTAAGGCTCCTCCTGCCAATATGGGACCTATGTCTGATCCATAACACAGAGGATGCTGGAGAAAAAAACTACTATACAGGCCTTTTTAACTTACTCCTCTAAGTCTGACGGTCGTGTCTTTTTAGTATGCTCTCTCACGTGCACAGCCTATCTGACATAAGCAATGCCATCTTTTTCTTTTTGTGATCTAAAAATAAACAGCAGCTGCCACAGCAACAGAATCACTGGTTTTGCCTCAGCTTTTCTCCTCAAATGGTTCCCACCTGTACCTGGGGACATGACCCATAAGAAAGGGTCCTTTAGCTCCCGCAGGGTTTGTCACCTTGCACTTGATTCCGCCTGACCCGCATAAAAGAAGACTGTAGCTGTCAAGGATACAATATACAAGATCACAGTTTCCCAATCCGTTGTTCATACAGTAAAGCTTATTTCCACCTGCAAGCACTTGGGCCTCTGATTTCCCTAGCTCCCGCGCAAGTTTTTGGGAACGCCTGCCACATTTAGGGCTTATGGGATCTACCAGTGTTGCTGGGGAAGAGTAACAGCAAAGCAAATGCCTCATCTCACTGAACACCTACAACTTCCACTTAATGCAGTCTGTGGCTTTCAACTGACTGTCCAAGCCCTCCCTGCAGATCCATATTGCCAGTTATCATATATGTTAATACAGAAGCCTTTACTCCGCAGCCCTCTACTGCTGGTGGCTGCAGACTACAAAAATTAATCAATACTGCCATTGACTTAAATAGTGTTTCATTTCTTTAACCGCAGCCCTCAGAATATGTTAGCAGTGTGGATGAACATTTTCTCCTTTCAATGTCAGGAGGCAGTAATGGAAGCTGGACTGGCACAATGAAACGGGGAAGGTCATGCCAGCAAATGGCTGCCTGATGGATTCAGAGCTCAGGTCCCCTGACTCCTGTACTCACGCAAGTGCAAAAGTCCTCAAAGGTCCTGGCTAGCAATGGTATTATGCACATCCCGACATGTGGAGAGAGGATTCCTACCTATGCTCAGGAGAGAGAGGGAGAGGACCTGGCATTCATACAGAGACACACTAGCCCCTAGCTTCAGCAAAGCACAAGGGCCAGGTATCACTCAGTTATAAAGTACGTCACAGGATTTGACCAAGGCCACTGACAGTGCCAGGGAAAACCCAACCACCATCTCAGCAATGGGAGAGGAGGAAATTTCGATGGAGTAAGCGGCAGCTTTCATCGCCTCCGGAGCTCCCCCAGGGAATTAGCTTCAATTAAACACCCATTCCCCCACAGGCAGCGGGGTTTTGTAGATGCTGGCACGTAATTCACATAATAAAAGGGGCAGTCAGCTTCCCATCATTTATAAGCGCTGGGAACTCTCTGTGATCTGCTGACAGTAGCTGTAACGAGCTCAAAATATGCCACAAAGGTAATTTTTAGAAGATGTTAAATCTCTTGGCACACACCAAAGCTTACATTCAAACACAACCATTTCAGGCTAGCACCGGTTTACAGCTCCCAGAGAACGGCACAATTCAGATTTAACAATAAGCAAATGCCAGAGAAAAAACAATGTACAAGCGATCCTCTCTTAATGTTCCCACCATGTACAAATCAGTACCCCGGTCTCTCCCTGATACTCAACAGCCCTACACAAATTCAGAAAAAATGACTGTGGGTGGAGGCTTCAGGCAGCAATTCCCTCTTGCTCTGTCCCACTATGGGCCACCTAGCCCTTTGCTCAGACACACGCTCCCTCGTGCGACGGCAATGCACACGCAGGCTGCCGAAAGAGGAAGCTCCCTGGCGGCACAAAGACCTGTGTCTAAACGAACCGGGGAATTTAACAGCGTAGGAACACCACTGCTTTGGGTAAAAATCTTCCCAGAGCCTGTGGGTTACCTTGCCGCAGGCAGGGCACTGAGCTGACACACACAAGCTCCACATCTGGAGGAAAACAAAGGGAGTTTTCTCTACCTGCATTTCGTTAGGCCTGAAGCAATCACAGCTCCTCCAGATCTTCACCAGGACGCACAACGCTGATTCACAATGGCATTCGACTGTTTAAGACACGAGGAAGACAAAACACCCTGGCAGGCACCATCAGTGTCATTTCTACACAGGCCAGAAGCCGCAACTTGTGCTAGCTGGGGAGGGACGAGATGAGCACAGCAAAAGCAAATTCTAGGATGTGAAGTGAATTTGCTAAATAACGGAGATTAAAATACAACTGAAATTATTTAAAAATGTAGCGTGTCTTTTCAATAATAAATAACCATGCAACTGAATCTTTCTTCTCATGTATTATTTAAGGGACATCAGGAACCCTCCAAATTGCGTAAAGAGATAACTGGAGTTTTCTAAGCAATAGTCAGTCCCTGAGCCCAAGAAAAAACATCCATTTTGTGTGTCTTGGCACATAAGAAATACCGCGCTGCTTAACTGACCACTCTTAAACAACATCAACAGTGAATGTCAGGGTGCAAAGGAAAAGACCACCGAGGTCTTCAGTGTTATGAATAATCATCCAGGTGAGGCACCACGGGACACTGCCAACCCGGGAAGAAAAAGCTCTCTCCAAGCCGCTCACTAGTGCCAGGCATCGGGGCAGGAGCACTGCCTGGGACACAAGCCCAGTGCTACCCCATGGACCGGGAAAGGACCCAGAGGAAAGGCTCCTACCACTCCAGCACACTGCCTCACTGCTTGAGCTGCGTAAGACAGGACTGGCAGCGGATGGGCTTGGGTTATAATGCAATCTTTAACACCTCACAGAGGCAGCTGCTCATTTTCTTTCTTTCTTTGTTAGTACAGCCATTGACAGATAAAAGCAAGAAATGTGTGAATTTCTGCTGAAACTTATACTGTCATTACAGCCCTTTTAATTCCGCTGAATGAGGTCATGTTGTCAGATTGGCACAAACAACATTCCCAACTTCCATGTCTTCCAGGTTGTGTTAATTAACTCCACCGCCGGGTATGGCAGTCTTTGATATCCATGTCTCAGATGAAAATGTCACTGTTGCAGGGGAGGGGACGGTGGCAGAAGTTGCTGAAGCTCCTACGCCAGTTGCAGTTCCTGCTTTCACTGTCTCCTCCTGCAAGTTATGGGAGATGACACTGACCCGGTTTTTACACCCAAGCAATCCTCCTTTAGAAACATAGAATCATTTCGGTTGGAAAAGACCTGTAAGATCATCAAGTCCAACAATTAACCTAACGCTGCTAAGTCCACCACTAAACCATGTCCCTAAGCGCCTCATCCACACGTCTTTTAAACACTTCCAGGGATGGTGACTCAAACACCTCCCTGGGCAGCTCATTCCAATGCCTGACAACCCTTCCAGAAGAAGTTTTTCCTGATATCCAATCTAAACCTCCCCTGGCGCAACTCGAGGCCATTTCCCCTTGTCCTATCACTTGTCACTAGGGAGAAGAAACCAGCACTCACCTCGCTACAACCTCCTTTTAGGTAGCTGCGGAGCGTGGTAAGGTCTCCCCTCAGCCTCCTTTTCTCCATGCTAAACAACTCCCGTTCCCTCAGCCGCTCCTCATAAGACTTGTGCTCCAGACCCTTCACCAGCTCCATCGCCCTTCTCTGGACATGCTCCAGCACCTCAATGTCCTTCTTGCAGTGAGGGGCCCAAAACTGCACACAGTATTCGAGGTGCGGCCTCACCAGCGCCGAGTACAGGGGCACGATCACCTCCCTACTACTGCTGGCCACACTCTTTCTGATGCAAGCCAGGATGCCAGATGGGGAACCATTTACAAACATCATTCCATTCAGACATCTTCCCCCCCACCCCTCTTAGTACTACCCATTTATCAGCTCAGTTCTGCTCAGGCACACATATGTGCAGGAGTAGCTCCTTTTCCTCAAAAGATGAGTTCCCTCAAGGAACTTGTAATCCTACCTGCTGGTTTTTCAAATAACCTCCTCATAGGTGATAATCTTGTTACTGCTCAGAGCAGCATTTGGAGAACAAACTCTCTTTGTATTCACACATCATTACCTGAACGTTATTAATTACTTTTCCAGTTGCACAGTCTTTGGACCAGATGACCCATACCCCCGAGAGAAGCTGGCCTTCACACCCAGGTGCTAAAATCCCTGCCAGGTTGGTAAAGAAGAGAGATGACAGCAGCGCAACTGAGGCTCAGGCTGTGAAGGGGTCTGCCCCACCAGTGGGAGAACAGCGGAGAGCCAGATCCCATACAGCTATCCCAGGGTGAAGTTGGCACAAATACAGAGCGATAAACTCATGCGAACCACAACACAGGTGGAGACAGCTTTAGAGTCATGAGAAGTTTAGTCCAGATCAAGGATGGGAGAGAATCGGACGCATGTGTAAGGCAAGGAACGTGGTGGTTCTCCCACTGCTTTAGCATGATTTAGATGATACGCACAATTGGGGTGATGCAGAGGGAAGGGGGAGTTGAGGCTGAGGAGAAGAGACAGGAAGGATGGAGACGACAGTGAGGCACACGGGGGTACCTGAGACAGGACAGTTGACCAAGGAGGGGGCTTCACTGAGCAGCGAGCCTACACAAGGAGAGAGATATCCATCTATTTTGGCAGACTAGTGCTATTTAAACATCTTGACAAGCCTCCATTTGTGAAGCAATGCTAAAATTGGTTTTCTACACACAGCACCTCAGCGTGCCAACCCTCTGTCGGGCTTGAAGCCCGCGCCACCGAGGTGGCCTTGGCACAAGGGGCGCCAGGCACAGCGATTCCGCACGCTCCTGGCCCTGTCTCCCACCACCATCGCTGCAATGCGATGCACCTCGCCCCATGTGCACAGCCAGCGGCTTGGCATCGGATGCATGGCTTTTGGCAATTTGTCACATCACTCAAAATAAAAGGCACATCACAAGATTGCTTACTGTCTATCTCTGGCTTATTTTAGTCAAATACAAGGAAAATGAGCTAAGCAAGATATCACTCGAGGCTTTTCATACCATCTTCCGTTTCTCTAATCTGTTCTTTTTGTCACAAAGTTACTGCTGTTCTGCGTATGTATTTGATGGCCTGTCTCACCTCCTATATACGTACATGCATGTGTGTTTGCACACATACAAACCCATCCCAGCAGAATTGAAGGAATAATATTTACATCTGAAATGCAGAACTTTGGATTGCAGTCCAAAAGAAAAAAAATTTTAAAGAAGGTTTACACCAAAGGAAGGCAACTCACAGCACTTGTTTTCTGGATGAACTTTGTTGACCCTCCATTTGTGGTCTGTCCTACACTTGGGTCCCACACTGATTGCAAGAGGGTCTTGTCCCTAAACCACTGTTGTGAAACACCTGCGGGAGCGGAGCCCTGGTGCTGGAGGAGGAAGAGGGAGTGAGAAAAATGGCAGACACCCATATTTCTGCTCAAATGACTCTGGCCATCAGCTCTTTCCCCAAGTGCCAACTGACTCTGGGTCCCTGAGTTCCCCAGACACTGGGTGTCACCATGGAGAACACCACAGCTTCATACCAAGCACCTTCCATGCCAAGTATTTGAGCAGGGCTTAGATCCCCAGCAGCTAAATATTCAGTTTGACCCTGCATTGGGGCAGCAGGAGGAACTATATAGCCTCCCACAGGCCCTTCCAAACCTATTTTCTATGCACCCAAATAGCTCTTAAAGGCTGGAGAAAAGTCAGAAAATGGTGCGTGCTCCCTGACTGAACAGAAACTATTAATTGGGCTTGGTCCTGCGGGGGCCGCACGAGGTGGGGAGGTGAGTGCTGCTCATCACAAGCACCAGCGCTGCAGGCAGGCCACTGCAGATGCACGTGGATCCCCTGTGCCTAGATGGTTAAGCACCGACTCTTGCCTGATCCGAATGTCTGGACAATGTCGGGACTGGCTTCTTGCCAGTCAATAAAACACTCCTGCTGTGCCAGTATTGGACAAAAAACCAGGAATAAGCGACTAATATGGGACAAAGTCTCTCCTCTTTGTCAAGCCATTGTGGGACTCCATGCTGTAGCACATCTCCTCAGAAACTCACAGTGTCATGAAGGAGCAAGAGCTGTAAACGCTGTCGGTCATTGCTCTCCCTTCCCCCGTTAGTCCCTGCTGTTGCCAGCATTCGGTACTTGCAGATTTAAGATTGCCTGGGTGGCCTTTGTGTGTATTTTAAACACACGTGAATATTTAATTTGCTCTAAATCCTATTCATATCTTGAAATGTTCCTTGGCCAAGAAAACGGAGACCTTGTCAGAAACACCATTAGGGCTTCAAAAGCTCGCAGGGAGTAGCCAGGTACCCAGAGAGGCCATGCTGTACTTGTTTGAGACTGCTCACTACATCCTCCCTGGAGCAATGCTCGGCAGCATGGCTGACAGCCAAGAAGAACAGGATATTCCAGTTGATTAACTAGTACCGCTGAGAAACTGGGATTACACTCATTTTACCCTGATACACACTGTTGAAGTAACTTGAGAAGTTTCCACCACCAGATACAACTGACAAAATCCACCGAGACTAAGCGTCTTTCAGAGAGCTCTGGTTCCTGTCTTTGGGCTTGGATAAGAAAGGCAAAAGCCAGTGCTGTGAGCGGTATGGGGGAGAGTTCAAGCAGGCATTTACCAACAGAATCAGCACAGAACAGCACTCTGCTACGTACAAGAAGGATCTGCCTACCTTAATAGTTATGTGGTTTGGTTCTGTTGGTTTACAAAATACACCGATCAAAACAGCTTTGCATGTGCATCACGCAGTTTTACCTCCTTATGTAGCTCAGTATTATTTAAAGGACTCTAAATCCCCCTATCCCAGAAAAATCTTGAAACACTGCCCCATAGACAGATGAGCCCTGTGGCACAGCCTGAGGGCCAGGAGCACAGGCTTTGTCCTCCAAATGAGCTTCGGAGCTGGGAGCCACCACCTCGTTCACAGCACGCGAAGGGCCCGGGAAGGAGTTGTGCTCCCATGCTGCTCCTCCAGACTCTTCACATGCTCAGTAAGGAACAACCTAAACCTATCTCCTTCCTCACCTTTCCCTCTACTTTTAAATAAACTGGTTCAAGCTAAGCAGGTTGGTATTTACAACAATAAACAGAAGTTGACCTTGCTGGACCTTTTCACCTTCTCTTTAGCACTCTCTCAGAAAAGCCAGCTGTTTCGTGCTTTTTTTTTTTTTTTGTCCTTCAGTTCACGCGTAAGAGACCAACCTGATCTAGTAACTACGTGAGTAATTAGAGCAGCTCTGCATTTCCTCGTAGGTTTGTAAAATCTGTCGTCTCATCAAAGACTGATTGGCTCAGCCAGTCTCAGCTGCAGCTGAGCCGGTCTCGGAGTGAGGCAGCAGATCCTTCAAACGTAGCCAGGGCACACAGACTGGAGAGGTTTAAAAGTTAGAAACACCACTCTGAACTGCATCAACAAAGGAAATGCAAACAACATAAGGACTAGACAGCAGGAGAGGCATTTAACCTCTCTGGAAAAAGAGCCTTTGGGATAACCACATTCAAAAGACATTTATCTGGGGAGATCTGGAGACGAGTAGACATGGAACAATACAACGAGCCGTGCATTTAAAAGACAAGCGTGAAGTCTCCATGCCATGCAAATCAATCCTGCCTACTGCTCTTGCTGGACTATCACTGTCACAAGATGACAGCAAATCACAAGAATTTGTTGCTAAGCCACTATGGCTTATAGTTCACCTATTTTTGCAGTTTCACAAATTGACCACCGATGTGCTTATATCCACAGAGATATGCTGGGAAAAGGAGGGACATAAGATAGGAGGAATTTTGGGGGGGATCAGGGGAAGCCTAACTGACACTTACAGGGAAAGAAATATACATGTACATGGAATGCAGCAGCTTTACAGGGGCTCATGAATTCACTGTGCTCTCACTTAAGATCTAGGTAGTGTAAATCGTTGTGCAAATCCTTTGGCAGCAATTGTATGACATCTGGTAGAATATATTGTTACCATTGTACTTAATTACATGAAATGTCCCCAAGATACTGCCATACTGCTCTTTGCCCACTCTGTAGCATGCCAAGGAGCGAAGCAATGGTTCTTGCCTAACTACAGGAAAAAGGACTGTTGTGAAAAGACCCAAATAAATCTTACTTACAAGAGTACTGTAGAGTATCCATTAAAAACACTCCCATAGTGCACTATAATAATCCTTAAATTAAGGCTGTGAATGGACCTAGTTCTTCCAAATATCAGCAGCAACTCGTTGCTTTTCTTCCTTAAGAAAACCAATACCTTGTAGCGATGCTAAATTCAGCTCAGTTTAGGTGAAGCCAGATAAGTATAGGGCTGTCTGTATGTACGTCTTTCAGAAATCTGGCTTTTATCTCTCCAAGTAGCCTCAAAGTGCACATTTGGGGCTCTGCTACCCAAGTGAGAGGTCTGGATGCTGCAGGTCTCCCAAGCAACTGAAGGCTGATTGTCACAAATGACTGTGATGAAGAAACAGGTCATTTGTGGATACGGTCCTCCAAAAGTGCTATCTGTGCACAGTTTTGCTGCATAAAACCACTTACACCAGAGCTAACATTGATCACAACTACATCATAAAAATTGTGGATTTCTCCCCCAAAGAGTGAACTGCATTATCAATTTAATAATTGTACGCCTTCTGCATTCAGCAACCTCTCTCTTTATACATCTAATCAACATTAATTTAAATGCAGGATAATTAGCAGATACACTCATGGACAGGTGCTGAAATGATCCCTGAAAATTTAACCACTTGATGTCTCATAGCATGCACTAACAATTGGAGTCCTAGTAAGACAGAACACACTTACGGCAGCAGAGGCAGAATCTTACCATGGGCAGCAAAAAAGATTTAAAAAAACATTAATGCATTTCAGAGCAGAGACCAGATTCAAACATTTGGGTGTTTTTGCCTTCAGTAGAAGACCAATACAGTAAATGCCACTTTATCTTTGTCTTCCCATGTTTTGTCTATAAATAAGTCTGTATGTTGGTATATTAATATCTAAATATTAATATCTAGATATTACCATCAACATGCAGGCAAGTATTTGGTGGTATTGTTCCTAGACTTTCTATGTGCTGATCCACCAAAGCACAGATAGCTCAGCAAAATATGTCTGCAGACAGACAAAGCATGTCTGTGTGAGAGCAATAAATCCGAACCACAGTCAACACACTCGAACTTTGCTTGGCTTACTTGCCAGGCTCTTGGAACTCAGGTGGGTCCCAAATTCTTTGCGGGAGTAAACACCTCCTGGTAGTCCGTGACAGTCTTGCCTCAGCAAGGAGAGCAGTTTTGCAGGCTACAACTTTTTTTCCCCAAAACTTTCTCAAAAACTCATAAAGCAGTCATTAAATCAGTGGTTTGCACACGTGACAGATGCTGAAAGTGCCTCACTTACTGGAAAACGCTTGGGACGAGATCCTGTGGGAGAGGCAGACGGAGCAGGCAGAAGGGCCCCAGGAGAAGCGGCAGCCAAGAGGGCTGGGAGCAGACCCGAGCTGGCCCTGCACGCACGCTGCCCGTACGTAGGTGAGCATAGCTGACCTGAAAGCCGTCTAGTGCTCTACGGCAGCACTGAGTGCAAGTGGTTATGTCCCAGCTCTCAGGACTCATTAGCTCAAAGCCAGAACTGCCCTTATGAGGCTTCTCGGCTTCTGCCTGTCACGGCTCGGCACCCCCCTCTCTCCAAGCGCAGGCAGGAGAGCTCACGCCTGCCTGCAAAAGCGGCCACACGTGCCAGGGAGGACGTGACCTGGCCAGGGGAAGGCGGGAGGAACTCCAGCATCTGCGGAAAAACAAGCACAAGCCCACACACCCTTGTGAACCCCTTCACTCCACGAAATGGATAGTCACCTATTTTAAAAATGGGCAAATATCTCATGAAAATGAATTGTGAACTTTTGATGCAAAGGAGCGTCAGCCAAGCCAAGCGGTTTTGCATGCTCGTTAGGATGAAACAAACGGTTCCTAGCACTATGGTCCCCGTGAGGTGGTAAATACAAAATTTCTTTTGCTACCTTTGCATTTTACTGGCACTTCATTAAATACAGAAAGGAAAAGAGAGGCACAGAGACAGCGCTGCACGGAAATAAAAATGAAAGCAAGACTAAATTTGGGATTATAACCATTCCTGTAATGTCACTGTGAGAACATGATTCTTCTGTCTATTGTACTGCTGTTGTGCCTCTCAATATTACTGACTGTGAGCCTGACAGTATTTTACACAACACAGGACCAAATAAGAAGATGTGACATTTTAAAAATATGTATATATGTCAAAGTTGACTGTCATGAAGTTATAACGTCCCTGTTCTTACTAAAATTTTTATGTTCTGGCAAATGATTTGTCCTTCTAGCGGGTATTACTAATATGTAATTAAGTTTATATAAACTAAGGAAGAAAATGACATATTGTTTTGATTCATTCTCATTAGGTACCTCTTAAAAGTACCTCAGGGCATTTTTAAACATGAAGAATGCCCACAGTTATGATTTTTATAAAATATACTTTAATCTTGTACTCTGTAACTATTTAATGATTTTGCCAGTAGCAATTTCTTATTGCATCCCCTCTTTGTATTCAAAGCTTACGTATTGCAATGGTTCTTTATAAAGAAATACATTAATTAAATATGCCTTTGGTTCACTAGCCTAGGAAAAGACTATTAATCACCTGGCAGGCACAAGCACAACATAATACCTGCTATTGCTCATGGGCACCTCACACAGACTGACTACTGCCGCGTGAGGTAATTGCCTCCAACCACCTCGAGCACACAAAGAGGCTTTCTCCCGTCGGTGTTGTGCCGTTCACTCACCTCATCTAGTGTAAAGCAGCTGATGCATTTGCGAGATGTTATGGGCTATTTTTTCCTTTTCTCACGTCACTATACCAACATTTAGTGAAATATATTTGTAGTGATCACCCTGACACTAGACACACGGAGGACACTGATGGCTTGAGTGGGGCAGGGTTGTTGGTCTCTCCTCACCAAATCCTCCTGGGGACCTCTCACCAACAGAGAGGGGAGAGTCAGTGCCAAACACGAGATGCAGCTGTAACCAGCAAATAGGTTTGTTATGGGCAGGGTCACTGAAATACAGTATTCTTTAAGAGAAAAAAAAAAAAGTTTAAAAATAAGAACAATGACTGACGGTCTCGTATCAGACACCTGAGGTTTGACAACCACACTCCCAGTTGCCTAATGTCATTGCTGAGTTGGACGTCAGACAGAATGAAAAGGTGTTTTGCATGCATTTATACCTGTGGATAGTTGCCACAAACTCTGTTAATATTTTACTATGTAAGAACGGTAAAAAAGAAGTTGTGACTTAGAAATGAAACATGTCAATTATTCCTTGACCTTGACTAGATGTTTGAAATGCTTTTCAGTATGTTGACAAGATGTGCTAGGCAGCAATTGTTTTTCATCGGAAATGTTTCTCTGATACCCTGCTTGTACCTTCATTAATCATAGGTCACCCTCAGAGGTCTGAACTTCTCATTTGACAAACATCTAAAATAGAGTAACCCTGACCATGTTCAGAGTGATTCTGAGCATGAGGCTTTTATTTTACCTAACACAGCTAAAGGTATTCAGATTAATGTTCAGAACTGCCTAGTGTTTTGGGTTTTTTTTTTTCCTCTTTAGCTACTTGCCTCAATTATGCTGTGTGGAAAAGGTCAGTCCCTTCCTTTGTATTGGTTGCCTCTTCTCTTCATCAGAGGACCTATTAAGTGAGCCTACACTGACTCCATTACTCACTTTCCCTCTCTCTCATGGTGAATCACGGTATGCAAGGAACCACAGGTGTCCCCCAGGTCTTCTCTACTACCAACAGCCTCTCCCACCCATTTTTGCCCCTCAGCCTCTTCATTCCCACCTCCATTTTCCCCCTCCTGCTCAGGACATGTTAGTGTTCCTTCCATCTCCACGACGCTGAAACATGCATCTCCTACTACTCTTGCTACCGCTGTTGTATGTTACGTTTAGGTGCATATTTGACGAGGAACTTTGTAAAAATTCCCTGTCATGTTACGTTTAGGTGTATATTTGACGAGGAACTTTGTAAAAATTCCCTGTCATCAGCTGGCTCACCCTGGGATGCCAGCAAAGGGAAAGGCATTGGGGGGGGTCACAGGGAGATGCTGTCAGACAGGGCAATCTGCTTAATGGGAGCTGGAGGGAGGGAGCAGCAGGGAGAGAGCGAGGGGAAATCAAAGTGTGATCTATCAGAGCAAGGTGGGAAATGAGTCTGTGAAAGAAGGTGTGAGCTGAATGCTAACAACCTGAATGCTTGGCTCAGGTCCTCTCCCTGCCGTCTGCTATGGCTGCACCAGATCCTCTCCTCTTTCTAACTTCAGCTGTCCCTGGGTAACTTCACCCAGGCTCAGCCATCCAGCTACTGTGGCAATTTGTGGCTGGTCAGTGCCAAACCAGTAGCTAAAGCCTGGTGAGTAATGTGCTCACTGAGCAGTGTGTCACTGCGCAGCCAGGATGGAGGGATTTTCATCCCTCCCTTTTTTAGCTGTTTGGATAATGATCCATTTTTGGACATAACCCTGACATTTCTGCAGGATCGACAATATTCCTTGTGTTTTTTCGTGACACTCCCTCCAGCCCTGTCCCTTCCCAAAAAGATGCTCTAGTCCTCATTTTACAAAACAAGTACCTGAGACACGGTGACCACAGACAGGTCACATTCAGAGTGTGTGGGGCAGAACAGACAACCAAAACCAGGTCCCTGGGCATACAAACCACAAGCTATCTTTTCTCTTTTGTTCAGGCTTAGATAAGTTCCCTTCCACAGCTTCCAAACCAGAGGTGTAATTAGATATACTTGATAAATCTCAATAATTGGGGGTAATTTATACGTCCCATTAAAACAAAATGTTGCTTCAGTATTAGTAAGACAGTACAAACAGATGAGCTAAAAGAGCAAATGTTTGCTTATAGAGTTAATGGGAGAGAGAAGGTGGTGTTTTCTGTGCTTACCTTCAGCACTGTGATATTCCATGCAAAACTCTCAATGGCTTTGCTTAATTTTCTTCCTTTCAAACCTTCCTTTGTCCCGAGGTTATGAAGCTCTTCGTGGAATTCCATTCCTAAAAATACAGATTGCTACATCACCCAGTGTATGATTGATTTCCCCTATAATATGTTCAGTAAGCATTTTCGGTATCGCTGCTGGTACTTCCTACAACCTCTGTGTTTCTCCCCCTTCCCTGTTATGACCCCATCCTGGAGAGCATCTTCCAGAATAAAACAGTCATGTGCAATCTTGCGGTTGTGCTTCCAGTTTGTATGTAACTTTCCTTCCCAGTGCTGGGGTCCCACACAGGCACGCACCTGGTCCCCGCACAAACACTCCTTCAGCGGTTCTGCTTGCAGTCTGCATTGCTGGCAATATTGCGACAAAAGGCAATTGCTTGTCGCTCTCCTGGAATAGATCATTTTGTACCTTGGAAGGCAGTCTGACAGATGTGGAAGATACCTGTTCAGCACAGCAAATACAGACTCAAAGGCACAGCTCCTCATTAATCTTAATCACAGTCATACAGAAAAGCCCTTGTACTTCACAATGATAAATTATGTCAGAAATGCGTACCGCTAATCACAGGATTGCTATTCCTGCAGCCTGGAGAACTGGGACTTCCAATCACAGCCCTGGGAATTGTTACATTTCATTGCTAGTTTCTGTGGCAAATATCTGCAAATCTGTTGCTGGATACAAGAATTCAGGAAATCTGGGAGCAGATTAAAAACCTTAACGAGTCCAATTAGCCTACCAATTCCACAAGATTTGCACAGTGTATGTGAACATTTCTCTGAGTCTGGTGTGGATTAAGAGACAAAATGGAGACCAAGCTGCTTGTGTTCCCTTAATTTGTACCTTATGAAGGCCAAATTGGCATTAAATCACTCCAAAATGTCTGAAGCCCATCCTGGCTGAACAAACCAAGTTCCACCTCCAGTAGTTTCATAGCTCTCCCTCCCCTAACATTTTAAGGCAAATGTCACTCACAAATTTGAGCTTCATTGAAAAGACATCAAAGAAATGCCCATCGAGAGAACACCTGCACGGAGTAGACACAGAGGGCTGTTTAACGAGTTGCTGAAGGAGACAGCCCAAGGCAGGCTTGCACTCGGCGTAACTTGCCCAAAGCACTCTTGGAAGACTAACAATAGGTTTCTTCTTGCCTTGCATGGATTCCAGGAGCTCGATAACAGAGGCAGTTGAACCCCATATAATGCAAGATTTCTCTACTGTTTATTTTCCGAAACTTTGCCCACTCACAGGTTTTGCCTGTCAAGGTTAACAGAGCTCCTGCAGCACTTCCTTTGGAAAACAGTTTAAATAACTGCACCCCAAGCAAGACTCCCCTGCACGTGTGCCTCATGCCAAACGACTTACAAATCTTTTCACTTCATTAAGTGAAAGAAAACCTTCAAATGACTCACTTTGTCCTGCTAAAAAATACGAAGGCTAATGGTGCTCAGCTCAACATGGACAGCCCTGCCTTTCTGTAGCATCCTTTTAGTTATTTTTCCCTCTGGACCTCACTTCCCCACCTGTAACTTGGAGAGACTGCTGCCCTCGAGGGAGGGAGCCACAGACATTTGTTAGGCTTTGGGTAGAAGCTCCAATGAAAACATTTAGCAGTTCAGTCCTCCAAGCTGCTGCTGACCACTGTGCATTGGGCACATGAAAAAAACCAACAAAGCCACCTGAGAAGCCATCTGGGGGAGCAGGCAGGACCCTGGGGCACAGGGAACCTGGACCAAAACAGGCTATGATGGGAAGCAGAGGTCTGGTGGGAACACATGTTTAAAGGGAGCAGGACTGTTGTGAGGCAATTGTACCTCTGACACCTCTTAATTTTGAGTGTTTCATCTTGCCATCTTGAAAATGTTATTTAACAATTTGCCTGGGTAACATTTGCAACAAACTAATTGGCAATTGAGTGTGGTGAGGGATCCTCTCTCTCCTACTCCTTTCCTCTGTCTAAATCCTGAGACTTCAGAAGAGCACTTCATATCTCTCCAGCCTTCTTCTCAATCAGAAATGGTATTTTAAGGCTAACAAAGCAAAACAAATGAAAATACAAGTAGATAGAGCAGCAAAGAGAACAAACTTAAGGAAGGAGAGGGGAACTGCATGAAACTCTGGACTTCAGCATGGTGGCATGGTCCTGCACCATGTTCTTTGCACACATCTCCAGCCCTCTGCTCACAAAGATGCCAGTGCCCAGGCAAGTGTTGCGGGTTCTTCTCTCTGTGCACAGAGCAGGGTGGGCAGAAAGCTGGCTGATGCGCCTGAGGGTCTGCATAATTTAGTGCAAAGTACTGCTCTTAAATTATACCATCTAGAAAGACCCCCCCATGCTGCATTTTCCCATCACTGTCCGATTCCTAAACCCTGTGCACCTCATGAAGGCTTTGGGCTGAGGACGTTTATGCTGCTTATGCAGATACACAGAAGCCAAGGCACGACATAAGATGAGGCCCACAAAATCCAGCAAGACATAGCTGCTTGCCTCTCCTCCCTTTGCTACCACAGTGCCAGCATGGCTCCAGAGCTCTGAATTTCCAAGAGCAAGGACTAGGTTCCACCCTGCTCTTGTGCCACATAAAAATCAGTTAAATGCTATCGTTGAAACAGTTTCCAAATTTCCTCCTATTAAAAAGATGAGTTAAAGGATTTACTACAAAAAAATCAGTTTCAAACATTATTTACATTTCATAGAAGCAAATGGCTGTAGCCTGCGTCACTTGCCAAATCCAAAAATGCCTATCAGAAAGAACAGTATTTATGATTGCTGTGGTCCCAGAAGACTATGCCCAAGAACACAAATTAAATGCAGTAGCAACTGTGTGCATTACTGACCTTCAAGGCTTGCTACAGGTTAGGCAAGGTGCAACTGTACAACTAAATGAACTGAACACAGATTTAGTTTCTGCAGTGTAAACCCCTAATAGAAATACACTGCGTGTATTTATTCAGCATGGTTTCTGATACATGAAAGCTGATGGATTTAGTTGTAGAGGATTACCACTGCCAAATGTGGACTCCTATCTCTCTTGCAGGGCTTATTCTTGTGTATCAGTGGAAACTACAGGAGACATGTCCCAGTTCCAAGTCTAGCCTGCTATCCTGAACAAGTGATGAAGAGGACTTTGCATGAGTAAGCTGAACTGTGAATCACAGTTTTGGTGATTTCTACCATCCTGAAAAAGGAGTGTGAACCTGCAGCAGAGCAGATAGCATGCAGGTGGCCACTTCTAAAACCACCTCTTCCCTTTCTACTGGTGCACACAAGACAGAGCCCTAGTTCAGATAAAGACATCCAGTACAATACACCAGCAACACATGATCTACTTTAAGTCTACTTACAGTGGTTTACGCCCATATCTGTGACATACATAATGCATAGCCACACAGATTCACTGTGATACAATGGAATTATATTGGCATAAGTTTCCAAGGTCTGAAACAAACCTAAAGAGCAAAAGTAAGTAAAGGTATGCAACAGAGCTTGGTCCTGAGGGTTTCAAAACCTCTTGCCTCCTCTGTGTTTAAGGGAAGGATTGTGGTAGAGAATGGAGCTCAGTAAAGGCAGCACGTCTTCTCACTCCCTCTTTTTAATTGAATGCCTTTCTAGTTCATTTGACTAATTTAAATACTGTCAGACATTTCAGAGCTGTAGAGCAGATGGAGAAATAGCTTTAAAAGTGAAAGCTGAGGATTATTCCCTGATCCCACGCCTGCATTGCTACTGGAGGATGGGCCTCCAGGAGGGTGGAGTCTGCCAGGGAAAGACCAGGATGCTCACTTAAGTACCAGGTGAAAGATGCTGCATTAGTCACAAACTGGAAGTAAATTATGGCACATCATTTCCCATCTCCCATCCAGAACTGCACAATAAAGAAGGATTACCTGCTTTCTGGCACTGAACAATTTTGTCGTGAGTGATGTCTGCCATCTCAATGAGAACCCTGCTCTCTTGAATCATCTGTCAGAAAATAAATGGAAAAAAAGTAGCGTTACTAGAGTTGCCTGCAACATCTAGTCCACAGAAAAGTACAAAGGTTCAAACTTAAAAAGAGCTCTGCTCTGCGAGCAACACTATAAAGTTTGGATCATTCCTTCATATCAGGGCTCCCAGATCTGTATCAAGCTAAGTGACAGTTGCTCAGAAAATGTTTTGCTCCAGAAGTTAAAGAACAGCTGTTTTACATCAGTGAGACACCACTGCAAATAACATGAAGGAAACACAAGTGATTTCAGAAGAAAGCAGAGTTAGCAGACAAACAATATTAATTCTACGTGAAACTCAGCCCTTTCTAATTAGTACTCTTCTTGAAACAAAAGGAGAAAGAAGTATAGTCCTTGACCTAAGCGGTTACCAAAAATGTTACCAAGTCATGAATAGCACTGATTTCAAGAGCTTCTTAAGCCTGTGCTGAACTTTATGCAGCTACAGCATTTTTCAAGTTTCTCTTTGGAGAAATTCAGATCCAAATCCTATCCTATCCTCAACATTTCTGTCGATGTTTAAAAGAAGAAAAAACAAAAGAGACAGGCAGTTTCAACAAGCCTACTCACAAGTTTCAAGAGATACCCATATTTATGCATCTTCCTAGAGTAGCCCATTAACAACAAACAGATGAAGTGTCCATTACGTGACAAGTTTCCTGAGCCTCCCTTCTTGCAAATGCTATTCTCCTTTGATGGTAACAAACCTTCCAAAACCCTTCAGAAGCCCAGGCAAGCAAGCAAATTGTTCCAATGCTATGTTCTGCGAAATTGCAAAAGGTGGCACATACATCTGTTACAGAAGGCAAGAACATGCTGTATAACAAACATGCCTGAGAATTATTTCACTCTCCCAGGACGTACACCACAAACCCCAATCAAATCCAAGCAGCATGACAGCGGTGCCAATTAGAAATGAAGCAAACTGAATACTGCCTCATGTTACATCCTGAAATTACAGAAGCCGCCACCTGAAAGCTTTGCCAAAATGATACAACTGCTAAAAGACTTCCTACTTTCAAACACACTAAATATGAAAACACAACCAGTAGGTTTCGATGATTTTAGTGGAAGACAGTATAACAGTATTAAATTAACACTTGCAAATTAGCACGTTGTATTGTTTTAATTAGATACAAGGGAGGAGGGATGCTTCCACTTGTCACACCCGAACTTCCAAATTCTGGAGAAATTCAGATCCAAATTTTGCTCCTCATGCCATCTTCATTTCTAATTAAACCTATTGAGACAGGCTGCATTTAATAAAAATACCTAAGCCTTTGCTTTGATATAAACAAGAATATGAGAAAACCAAAATCCATTACCAGCTTCATGGGCAGAGAAAAAAAAAGCCTGATACATCTACAGAGTGCAAAATTGTTTTTTAACAGAACATGCCCAGTGGATATGCCTGAGATTGAAATTACTTTCGATAGTATCCTTTGCCTTTCATTCTTATTACTTGCTTGTTCGTGCATCATGTTGTTTTTTTCCTCTTTGATATTTTCCCTTGTCATCTAGAAAGAAATGACAATTTCTACCCACCCTCTGGCTTTTCTGTACCATAGCACATAGTCATTTTGTGCTGAAGGAGCCGTTCAGCCGCCAACTGCAAACGCTGAAGTTGGTCTGAGCAGTAAAGAGAGTGAGAACCCCGAAAAAACCTGCAAGTCACTTCAGAGGCAGCCCGAGGCCAAACGTGCATCTCTTGCACAGGCTGACCCAGGGCCTGGGAGCCAGTGCCCGCACTGCCTGGTCCAGCCAGGCGCTGCCAGCATTTCCACAGCTGCGGTGCCCCGTGCACCCATCACCCCGCGCTTGGCCCCGCTGTGGGTCTGTGCCTGTACCTTCTACCCAGCAGCAAGGTTTTGGCCAGCGAGGTCAATGCATCTAAGCTGGGACAGTATATCCAAAGCATCTGACTCTCCTGTGCTCAGATCTCTAAAGTAGAACTTGACTTGTGAGAGTTTTTTATATAGATGTACATATACATACATACATATATATGGCCACAGGAAATTAGCCTACCACACACAAAAAAAGCAAGCTTGAGAATCATGCAGTTTGGTAATCTAAGTTTGACCATATCTTCCTCCAAGTACCGGACCCACTCCCAGGAGCTTCTGGCATGCCTGTTTTAGGCTTCTCAGACATGAAGGTATTACATTCATTTTTTAAGAGAAAAGTGGCAATAGGATGTCAATTTTCCCTTACTGCAGGGTAGGTAGAGCAGCCCTCCGCTCCTTTGATGCTCACATCAAAGTCTCACTGCTCTCAGCTCAGCAAGAACAAACAATTAAAAACAGATCTTATAGCAGAATTTAACCTGTTCCCGTCTTCCTGCTCAGCAGTAATCTTGACAAAAATAAGCAGCTTTTGTCCCATGACAGATCCTGAGAGTGGATTCAGAGTTCCTCAGCTCAGTGACTGGGGTTAGCGGATGTCCTTAGGGCACCACCTGGCATCCACCCGCCAGGTTCCTCTAGGAAATCATGCGCTAGGTAGAAATAATACACCCTGGGCCAACTATGATACACAATTTTGGCCAGCCTATGGTGTCTTCGCCACCTGTGGTAACACAGTGTGCGGGACCTGGTACTTCTACATGACAGGCCAGGCTCTGCTCCCAACAAAAACTGCATGTGCCATTTCAGCGGGCATGAGATCCTGCTTCCTAACGCTGCGGTACGAGATTGTAACAACAGGCTACTGCAAGGACGAAGCCTGGGTGTTCACTCTGAAGAACCAGAAACTGATGTATACAGATAAGAGTACAATAGGCAAGTAACTGCTATCCAGGAATATATCCAGGAGTTTTGTTCTTTGGTTTGGTTTGGCTTTCTTTTTTTTCCTTTTTCTTCTCAAAGCACATCACAATAGATGCTCTTGAAAGGATTCTGTGCAAATCCTGGCAAAAGAGCTGATGCAACCCTCAAAAAATAGCCAAACTAATCTGAAAACCCACTTTTTCTGGTTTTGTTTTGTTTTGTTTTTTAAATTTTCCCCACCTCATACATTTTCAATAACATACACAAGGTAACACCTTGGGGGATATTTACTAAGTAAAGATAGTAAAGGTCACCTAAAAAGCTAAGTTACTAGTAACTGTTTACTGGAATTAATGTTAACAATTTGTCAGTAGTCAGTCTAATGCAGGTGAAAGCAGGTGAGAGCCTCAGCTAGAAACTGGCGCCCACACATCCTTTCATGCCGGACACAGGACAGCAGGCAGCAGTTTTGGCAGGGTTGCCGGCCGCAGTGGAGGATGCTGGCCAAGGATGCAGCATGTTGGCCATAGATAGGTCTGCTTGGTCCCGTCCATCAGCCCCTGGGAGACTTTGCCACCGTGGTTTTCCTCATCAACAGCTCCCGCTTACAGCCCCGTGTCATGGCATCTAGATACACTTTTTCTTTTTTGGCACTGGTTCTGAAATGAGTCCATGGTCTCTCAGTCTGAATGGTCCTCTGCTTTTCCAGGTGGCATCACATCCGAAACCCTGCTTGGGGATGTCACCTACTTCTCGCTGTGCCAAGACAAGAACCAGAAGCCCTAAACACAACATGGAGGGCTGTGAGATTTTCTGCTGGGAAGGTAACCCCATAAATCACATGATAGCCTGAGATTTTCAAGCCCAGTTTTGCCAGTGATGTTTCAAAATCCAACTACCTGTCTCAAATGTGAAGAGTCAGCTTTCTGATGTTTGCAGCATGAACTTCCATGCACCTTTACTGTGCTCAGACCCACGCTGAGCAGCGCTCTCGGGCAGCTGTGTAAGTCCCAGCCATCTGCCTGGAGCCCATCAGGCTGCTGTTTAATGTCAGCTCCCAAATGGCAGCTCGCTTCCGTGAGCAAGAGACGTCCTGCTCCCTCAGGAAACTCATGCTCCACCAGAGTGTTAACTCCTGAACGCTGAGCTTCAAGGGACTGACCTCCAAGCAATGTATACTGAAAAGCAACCTTTAGAGGATGGATGCTGGTATCTGGGTCCACTTGGCGTTTTTAGCGAGGCAGTTTTTAGCAGCTGCTGAAGCTGGTAGGATTGCTCAGGACAACTTGCATTTCCCATGTCAGAAAGAAGGTGATAAACTTTACTGAGAGATGTGTTTAACATAAGTAGAGGGGGGGAAAAAATGGACAAAAATAGGAGTGAAAGCACATAAAACCTGATTCTGGTATAGGGACTTAAAAAGCTACCTTGCTGACCAACAGTGTATACCTATTAGAGTAAGCAGAAGGGAAGAAGGCTGAATGGGAGAAACTACCACACACCTTGACATCATTTAGGATCCTGCTAATTTCAGTACTGGGCTCTGCGTCCAGAGGGCCGAGACCTGTGGGGAAGGCGCGGGGTCCCTTCCATGCTGCAGCAGCGCAGAGCTCTACGTGAACAAAGGATGGCCCCGCTCCTCCCATCGGGGACCCCTGCCACGTTTCCATGGGAGCGGGGACACAAAGATTTTTGCAAGTCCTGGAGATGCTAACCCTCCTGGAGAGGCTGCAGCACCAGAAATGCTCTCGCAACAATAAGTGAATAAGGGTTTGTTCAGATTGACAAAAGAGGCACATGGCACAAGTCCCAGAAGTACATGTCACGTTTAATAAACTAATGGGAATGAAGAACACAAAGCGTCATCTGCATAGGTTAGGGTTTTTTCTGCAAAAAAGCTCATTTAATGTAAATATTCTTCTTGCTGAAAGCAAGAAGCCTAAACTTGATTCATCCTGATCTACCTGAAGCACCCTGTTATGATCATGCCAGTTTTTCACAAAAGCATGGGAAGCAAGAGCTGGCACAAATCCGGGAGCTCTCTCTTGTCTGGTATATGAGACCCAGAAAGTGGAACAGACCACGGGCTGAAAATATAACTAACCTGTCTCACTTAAGCGTCTAAATATAGCATGCAATATCAAATTTAAAATCCCATTCCTTCGCAGAAAGAACAATACTTTACTTTGTCACTTCTGATAAGTGTTAATTACAAAGATAAATAAATTTTAAGTGAAATTTAAAATATCTTAACACTGAGGGCATCATATTTTTACTCACAAGAAATTAACAGGGTTATTTCTTGTCTGTAATAAAGGCAGTTTAATAATAGGATCACTACAAACTGAACAAAAAATGTTATTTCTTTTTACTTTAATGAACTCCTGTGCTAGAGACCAATTTCTTCTTTTCATTACAAACTATTCTACAAACTGAAAAGGGGAGAGGAAATTAACACAGCAGAGTCTCACCAAAAAAAGACAAAAAAAGACAGGAAAATCTCCTGGTGGCAAATTAAAGCGCTGCTCCTGCTGGGAAGATAAATGATACAAAAGGGACAGTTCAAAGAGTCCTCTCATAAATATTCCAAAGTTTAGAATAGAAACTGACTGAACATCAAACTAAAAAGAAGCTTTCTCTCAGGTGTCTCCTCATGGCTGTTGTCCCAATCTCCTATGCCTTTCATCATTGACAAAGAAGAGTTTTGCCTGTGTAAGGAGTACTGTATCGTGTCTCTATTGCTAAAAAACCTCCAAACAAGCAAACAAACAAAAAAAACCCCACAAACAAAAAACCCCCAAACCTACCACCAAACAAAAATAAAAGAGGCTACAAAAATACAACCAATTTGGAAAAAGAGCTGAAGCGCAAATTGAGCTCATGAAAATTTGAACAGGATACCCTCTTTAGCATTGAGCATTTCTTGCAGACATTTGGGACAAGAAACAGCCAGGCAATCGATCGTGTGCCAGCAAGGCTTGTAAAAAGGAAGGATGTGCACATGGTGCCAGGATGTGGGAAGAACGCTGGCCACCAGTCCGCCTTGTCTCTGTCCCAATATGCTCCAAGACAGGTTTCTGTATTTGAGCCTTTTCCTGTAACAGCCCAGTAAGAGGAACAGTTATCAGGGATGGTTACATCATTACATCATCTGAAATACTTTACTGACACAAAATGCAGAAGGAACTGAATAAAATTCACCTTGAATTCCAATTTCATGTTTTTGCTTACAAATATTTCTGGGGAAATATGGTGTCAGAGTGTTGCAGGATGTGATCTGGTACACAAAGACCAGCCCTCTATAAAAAAGGAGCAGTGGAGGAACAGGGGAAGGAGTCAGCTTTCAATATGCTTATGCTAAAAATGAGTAACTAAAGTACCCAACTGGAACTTCATTCCATAAGAAAAGTGGTGATCTGACCATTTTCAGGTCCTATTTTAGAAGGGGCCAAGGGACATGGCTATCAGAGAGAGAAACTGTGAGAGTGGTGGGTAAATAAGAGAGAGAATTATAAGAAGCCGAGAAAGAAAAAGGGTAATTGTTTTCCCAGTCTATGTCCAATTTTGGATGGAAAACTCTTTAAAACAGATACAAATTCAAAACAATGTCCATGTACTGGACTGTGTTTGACGTCAGTGCATTATGACACTTATTTGGCAGTGGATGCTCTGCTCTGCAATATCCCTTGTCTTCAGCTGCTCAGAGAATAGTGAAAAACATTCCTTTGGGGATGACTCTGTCCCAGCTGAAATACGAATTTCAGTGGAAAAGCTCACAAAAATCTATTCAGTCATTTTGCATTGACATAAACTGGGAAAATGGACTTTCTCCTTGGGAATAAAGAGCTGTCTCGCCTGCATCAGGATAAAGAAACCCAAAAAGACTGAATCTGAAAGCACAGCAGACAAAGAACAGTTCCTCTCCACACACACCTCAGCAGACTTCTGCGTGCATGGACAAATACCTGTGTCAACAAAAACAATGCCATTAAATACATCGACTTATTCCCCAGCAGCGTCACAGATATTACTTCTCAAAAATCCCCAATCCATCTCTGTGTTGGCCGAGACATTCTTAACTAACTTGCCTTCTCTCAACAGCACCTACATACACGCTGTCCTTCCTTACCTGTCTGCTCCAAAATAACAAGATCAGTTCCAGTAAAGAGGCTTCAATACGGAGAAACAAGTTAATGTCAACCTGAGTTTATATAACAAATAGCTTCTCTGTTCAACCTTTTTTACACTTTTTGTTGTTTATGATTCAAAAACATGTAAAGATACTTGCGAGCTTCTTTTATTCTTCTAGAAAAATTTCTGTATGCACATGAGCCAGGAGATTGGGTAAAATCAAGAACATTTATTATCACTTGTTTATCGCTTTTGATTTGCAAATGATTCAATCATTTGATCTTGGAGGAAAAATAATGCTGAATCAATAACTCAAAAGCAAAGTGCACAAGCGTCCCCGAGTTCATGCATGCTTGCATCAGCAAATGAATATATCGTGCAGACAGAGAAACCACAATCTGTTTCCGAACAATTCGCAACCAAAAAAAAATCCAAACTTCACAGGATAACTGTTTGCAGTGAATAATTCAACCATCTGTCACGTCCAGCTGGGCCCCATCCCTTCTCTTCACATTGAGTATCTCCTTTTTTTAGGTGTGATCAATGAACACCAGCATCAATTTGACAGGTTATAAGGCACACCACACGCGCTGCCCACCTGAGCAAGCATCTTCCAATGCCTGGCCACTGACAAGGTGAAGCACACAGGCGGAGGGGGAGAAACAGAGTCCTCCTTCATGGGAAAGGAAAGGTCTGAAGGACAGCTCTGTAAGTGACACACTACGCTATCCTAGGATGTATGTGTGGGAATCAATGACGTTACCAGAATCCATTCATCATACTCTATGTATGGTATCAACCAAAGCTGTAAGTTGAAATAAACTGTTCTAAACTGTATTTCTGGTAGTTGACATACTTTCCAAAAATGTTTTCTATGTATTGTCAATGGTCCACCTTATTTTCGGCAAATCCCATTCCCTGCTCTCCTCTGCAGAAACTCCCATACAACCCAGTATCATCAAAGAAGCCTCTTCCTCCACGAGACACAGCAACAGTCGAGTTCCACTAAACCACTGCAATGCGACCATAAAAAAAAATAAATAGAGCCTTGAAAAGTCATTCCGGTTCCTTAAACAAAGCACATTAAATTTTATTCTAATAAGGCCTCTCTCGAAAGAAAATATTTAATGCGGAACACAACGGTAAAATTAATTGCCCAGGAAAAAACAAACAAACTGCACAAACCGGTCTTTGTCTGTCACGCCTGCTGACAAAGGCCAAGCAGGAGGGAACAGACAGTTAATTGTTTTCCAGATCATTGTGGCAGGTCTTCGAGCATTTGTACCTCCATTTGCCTGGACTGTCAGCACTGTCTATGGCCCATTAAACACACTGGCAGAGTTCATACTTTCCGTGGAAAACGAAAAAAAGTATGTTCAGTTGGCAATTTCCAGTAGGGGGAAAAAACTCAACACATTAGGGCTGTTATTATCAGAGATTATTTTCAAAGCAGACTTTTTAAAGAATGTGAAATATGTGGTGTTTTTGGAAGTGGCGAGGAAGGGTTTGCCCAGCACGCATGCTACCTGGGCTGTGGAGCCCAGAGAGTGAGGCAGAGCTACAATCACAGCTTCCCACTATAAGATTTTGAGCCAAATTTTTTTCCATTCTACTGTAAAAGCAATTAAGAAGTACAGCCCATTCATACAAGAGGGAGGCTGACATCAACAGCTTTTATTTTATGCATTTAAAATTTCTCTCAGGCCTATTCACCCAGAAAGCGCTTTGAGGTGAAGAGACGTTTCTGGGGAATTAAAGACATGCAGCAAGCACTTGTGGATCCAGTTCCTTGAAGCCATATTTATCCACAACTTAAAAGGTTGAACTATAGTAGATCTTGAATAAAAATAAATAAATAAATAGCTAAAATATTTTAAACTGCTTTCCACCAACATCTCCTTGTGCTCTCATTTGCACACAAAAAAAGGAAAAGAAAAAAAAAAATTATTAAAAAGAAATACACCCTGGATTATACCAAGTCATTACAAACACCATAGCAAGGAAAAGCCCTTTCTCAACATTAAAACGGCAACCCCCTCCCCACAATGTATTTTCAAGTATCAAGATTGATAGAGACAGTTCATTTTTTTTAACACAGAAAAGGCTAACTAGATTTCAATATTCTGCTGCTGGTACTGCCTCAAAAGGCAAATACCCAAAATGTAGCAAAAACATTTATTTAATCCGGCTTTTGCTTTTTCAGAAGCAAATAGTTTTAGCAAAGTAAGAAGCAGTTCCATCCAGACAAAGCAGGTAAAAATAATTTAAAGTATCATGTTCTCATTAACCAGAATTACATCTCAAATCAACCCTTATGTAGGCACAGAAGAACTCCCTTCTCCTTCTCAGCCCTCTGATTTTAAACTCCTTGCACTGTCTCTCGAAATTCAAGGTACATCTTCCTCCATCAGAGACAAATGTGAGAGCAAACATTATTTAAGACAGTTATACAAGTGTTTTTGTTGCATCTGAAAGAGGTCTTTCACCTATTTAAATTGAAAAACCGTTTCCAAAGCACAAAGAGGCCTTGAAATGCCCCGTGTGTACTTTTCAGCATATAATTACAAAGATAAGAGGTGACACATTCATTTTGGTAAAACTCCATTAAGCAGGCCTCCAAAGACAGAAAAATCTCTTATTTATGTATGTGGTATTTGCTCTTTCAGACAGACATCACACCATGTAATAAATCTATCCAAAAGAAGTCCAATCTAAAATATGGCAATCAACTGGATTTGCAAATCCTTGTTCTGGTATTGTTACAGCTGGTATTTTATTACCACAACCTAATCACTTTCAAGTAATATAAACTACTCTGGAAGGAACCCAAGGGTTATTTCAGAGTATTTTTAATATTTCTCTTTTAACCAACATTGGTGTCTCCCTCTTCCCCCCAAGCTGATTTTCTCCAGAAAAATGTGTTGTAAGAGCAAAAAATGAGACGGAAAGGAGGCCAGCACTTGGCACACTGAATAGCTGGTCAAAGATGTGATCACTCTTCGCAACACTTCAGGGTCTCTGGAAGCAATTCGATACCCCCAAAATTATTCACCTTTTTACTCCTTATGAACATAAGCTGCAGAAATAACTGCCGTGCACTGATCATGCATCGTGATTTCCTCTGGTTGCCACAGTGTAATATTTAAGTCAGGGTTTGCAAAACTATGCGGCTTGCTATCAGTTGCTGCAGACCATCTACTAAGGATGGGAAGTGACAGGGCAGTCCAGTAGCCTGAGAGGCACAAAGTGACAGCAACTTCTGCTGCTGGAAGTCACACACAGCTGTTGCTCAGTCACCCAAAGCAGTGACATATGTCATACAAGGCTGAGCAGCAGCATTCACCTGGAATGACTTTAGCTCATCTATGTTTTTGTAAGTATTCCTGTACCATACTGCCCTCTCCTTCCTTATTGGAAAAAACAGGTGTTTTAAAACTTCCCTTCTAACTTTGCAATGTCCTTCCCAAGAGCAACACCGACTTGGTTTGGCAGGGACACGGGCACTACTTAACACTGCTGCTGAAAGGCGTTGGGAAGGGGACGGCTCAGCTTTGCTCAGGAACTCCCAAGCTGCAGTTCCCTGCCTAATGGCCTTGCCCTCTGCTGCGGGGAGGCAAGCGAAGGGCAGCGCAAAAATCTTGCCACTTCTCAAGGACAACAACTAACAGCTGCTAGTACACGGTGAATTGATGCTATTTTTGTAAACAAAGTCCCTCCTCAAGTGCCAACCTGTGCTAGTCACAACCGTGTTTAAAAAAACCAAAGAAAAAACCAAACAACAAAAAGCCCAGTGCGGCAGTTTTGGTAATTAAAGGACAATTCTGCATCGCTTAAGTCATTTGAAGAGCCTCACTCATTTAACTGAAACATGTGGGTGCGTGAAAGCCAGCGAGCATTGCCTGCCATGTTCACAAAGGTGAGGAAAGCAGAGGTACCAGTGGTAAGCGCCTACCAGGTCGTACGCTGCCAGGACCTTTTTCTGCACGTCGGGCATGGTCCCCAGAGGTTCTAGGTAAGGAAACGCATCCTTCATGCAGAGGGTAACAGAGGGTGCGTTGTCGCTGCTCACAAGCCGCGAGGACAGGGTCAGGATGCACTGCTTCAGGCTCGCAATGGGTGGCAGCCCGCACAGCTCCTTGACAGACACCATGGCATTCTGGGGGAAGGAAAATAAATACTTGAGCGCATGTTGCTGTTTGCCACTCTGTTCCCCCCCCACCTGCCAGTACCTCGTCAGTGCCTGCCTGCTTCTCCCACCTGATGTGGGCAGAGCTACCCCACTGCCTGCCATCCCTGGGCTCCCATGGACCTGGGGTGCCGGCACACACAGTGATTCCTGGCCCCATTCTCGGCTCCCCAAGCCTGCCGCCAGCTCCAGCTTTCCCCCAGGCCCAGGTATCCCAGCTGCCAGCTCTGAGCTACTTTGCACTGCAAATTGAGCCCCAACAGGGACAAGCTCTGGTCCCCAGCATATTAAACCATCAGCTTAAAATACTATTTCTCTTCCCAACTGTTCAGACTCCAATTGCTTTTGATGCTGTAATCGCCTTGTTCTCCCATCATTATCATCCTCCAGCAAGAACAAGTTCGACAGACCTTGTATTTCCCATGGGAAAGGCAAGCAGGAAAAAAACACTTTGTTTTCCGCCTTGCATTACCACATCATAAAGAAACACAAACACTCTTTCCCCTTCATAGGTCACATGTAAGAAAATCAATACTGGATATACAGGTCAAACCAAACTAACATGCCAGGATTTATTTATTTATCAAGTCATTGGCTGTACAGCTGACATGCCCTCATCTTTTACCTTCTTGAGTCATACAATGAGTGACCAAGATGCACAAAATCTAAGTAAGACAGTATTATAACAACCCATACCTTGTAAACGTTCCCCCACACATCTTGCTGAAAAAACAGTCAACAGAAAATTCCCAGTTAATTAATAGAGGCTTTTCTCATTAATCAAATACATTAGCATGCAGATAAATCTAACAACTGTGTCTTTACGAAGCATTCCCCAGAACAAGATCTTGTACTGAAATTTTGCTTGGAAGGCACATTAATGCTGTTTCTGAGTCAGATTCAGAGTATCTTCTTTTATATAGTTCACATATAACGCCTGACCTAGACTGAAGGTGGAGTCAGTGGTTCAAACTAGTTACTTTCAAGGCCTGCAGGAACGGAAAGGCTGGGAAGAGTTTCCCATTCTTAAAAATATGCTTAGACTATTCCTTTGGGAGTGATTTAAAACTTATGTCATTTTGTAAACTTTTCCAGCTGCCAACATTTAATTTGCTTTAGACTCTGTCCAGAAGAGTGGGGTCAATGAAGTGCTATGTGTTTTTCTCCTGTTTTCAAGAAAGAAAAATGAATTGTTTCTGTATCTTTACCAAGGAGATAGTTATGACTGATTTCAGCTATTTATTAAAGAAAACGCATTGTTTAATGCTACACAGTTTTGTTTCTAGGCAGCGCATGGACCTCTGAATTGAGTTGCCCGTTAATCAACCTGCAGAGTCGCCCCCGCCACAGAGGAGAGCACCGGGCAGACTGGCTCTCGTTTGACCTCGCTGCCACTTCACCTCCTGCTGACGACGAAGGTCTAACCCAGGCAGTTGTGACGGTGCTGTGCACCTGGGCCCCGACACCTCCGGCCACAGCAGGCTCCGGCTGCTCTCAGAGCAGCATGGGCGGGTGGATGTGGTGCCAGGAGACTGCCTGAGCCAAGACACGTCACCGGTGTCTGTGCCGGTGCTCAGCCAGCAGAGACAACACAGCTATTTAGCAGGGAGGAAACTGCAATCCAAGTGGCATTCAGTGCCTACGTTGAACATCTGCAGCCCTTGGGCAAACAGTGGCAACGTACGCTCGGGGAAACCTGCTGGTCTTTGCACGGTGGGTTTCTCTTGTGTGGACAAGACCTTAATGACACATGCACTGACTGTTTCTTACACTCACCCAGACAAAGAAAATTAAGAGCATAACCCTCACTCAGTTAGCAAAACAAAAGCTTGCTGACGTTTTCCAGGACCAGCGAGGAAATGAAGTTTTTGAGATCTGAGGCCTGGGGACACAAATGTACCCTTGGTTCTGCTTTCTCAGAGAAAAACAACCAGTAAAGCACATGTTTGGAGAGAGTATATTGATTTTTAAAACACTTCTGCCTAATCCCACATTTGCTTGTTAGTTAACACCTGTAACTATCAGCCTTCCAATGTCCAATTAAAGGCTGACAACAGCTGCAGGTCTGAAGCTTCACCAGCTTCAGCAAGTTTGCCCTATCAGCAGCTCACACCAGGACCTTCACTTCCACATTCAGGACACACCCAGTCATACCTGCATATTTTCTCTCATATCAGTAGCCTCTCGTAGCGGATGCACTGCCAGCTTAAAGATGTCATCGATAGTCTTGAGACCGGTGTTCCTCAGCATGGTGTACTCCCTTGCTTTCTTTCCTATCCTCACCGAGAGGCTGCGCTTTTGGGCCTTCCCACCTCCACTTCGGTTGGTTATTGCAATGTGAACAAAGAGGGTAACGTGTTCCATGATATCACCAACAAAAGACCGCAGCGGTATGTGCCTGTATCCAGGCTGTAAGCACTCCAGCGGGATGGTGTACTGCCCTATGAACTCATCCCCAATGTAGTCATCATCCAAAACAACAAAACGGATCATGGCCAGCTCTGGTAGATTGATCTGGAACTCAAAGCTTTCATCAAAAATGGGGTTATCGCTGTTTTGCTGAACAGTTTTAGTTCTTTGTTCAGTGCAGTCTGCAGGAATCCCATGTATTTCTATGCAGACATAGGGGTCTATGACATCCCCTTTTGCACATGCACCCTTGGGCTTTGGAAAGTTCTGACCACTGATTATTTTGACATGTAGGACCTGGGGAGAGACCCCCGGAACAATGCCCTTGGTATTTGCGCTGAAGTAAGACACTTCATCACGCATCACTGAAGGTCTGAGAACGTACCCGCATCCCCCATTCTGTAGAAACCAGCCAGTGTGTAGGTCCATCATGGGCCCCGGGGTCTGATAGTTCATTGCCACTATCTGGCAACCACAGTTCCAAAAATCTTGAGGATTTAAGTTACTGGAGTCTATCCTCATAGCACTCGGGTACACCCTGGACAGAAACTTTTTGTTGTAGTTGACAAAATCTTCAGGGTATTCATTTGCAATCCTACTGGCTTCTGCCTCACTGAAGGAGCACATTTCCCAGTAATTTTGAGCTTTCATGGATGTTTCAAAGTCTTTGTATTGGACAGATTTGCATAGGGACACCAAGTCGGACAATTCCCTGCAGAGCCAGATCAACTTCGGTTCCCTTGAGAAGTCCTCTGACAGTCTCCGGGATATTTCAGCCTCTTCGTCTTCATCTGTGACTTCTCCTTCTAATATATCCTGGTCGCAGGGCAGCTTCTTCCCCTTCACAATGATCTTCATTTTCAGTTTCTCAGGTGATGGGAGGTAGACTTTCGAGGATAAAGGTGCCTCTGTGTAGAGTTTGTTTCCAAAGATCCTTTTCATGTGTTGTACCACTACCTTCTGCTGTTGTACTGAGCAGTGGTTCCCCAAGCAGAGAATAAGGGGGTATTCTGAAGCAAAGAAGGCCAATTTGTTTATTACCTCAATAACATTTCGAAAGGCAAGTGGAGATGTCATGTTGTTACGGTTACAAATAATGGGTTCATTATCCGGGCCGTCACAGACATCTAGTTCAATACTCCGACAACTCATCTTTAAAGCTCTGACATAACCATTGATATCAGCTGGTCCTCTGAGCTGGTCTTCTATTAGATATGTATTGTGGGATGCATTGATGTAGTAATGTGACAAAGGCTGCGTCATGTCTTGGACAATTTTTTTGTGCTCTGGGTCAAAAATATCACATTCTGGGGACAGCAAGTATTGAGTAAATCCATCAATTGCAAGAAACCCTTGCAACCGCCCTTCTTGAGAAAGCTCGTACCTGCGTATAATATCTAGACACATTTCTTCTGTTATGTGGGTCACTCCTTGCTCAGCCTCTAAAAACAGCATGAGGTCATTGGCATCTAGATACTCTTTGTTTTTAGATATCTGCACAAGCAAGAAATAAACTTCAGGTCTTGTGCAAAGTTCGCTGAATGCTTCACAAAATTCCTCTTTTGTTACTCGTGTTGTCAGTTTCTCTTTGCTCTTCTGGATTTCCTTAAATTTTAATCTAATCTTTGATTCCTTTAAGGTGGGGTTAAGTTTCTTTATTAGCTCCACAGACGTATCTTCCAACATTATTCCATTACCGTCAACGTCTGCTGCTTCAAATACAGTTTTTAGCCAGGCAAACCGTGGGGTATTATGGCTGCTTTCCATCAAATCCAAGGGTTGTTTGCTACGAGAAACCAAGTACCTTAATCCTGATACCCAAATATTGGCCACATCAGCTGAATTGGCAACCAAGTCAAGAGACTCATAGTTCTCACCATGAATTACCGACAGCGCACAGTCCTCAGAAATCTGGTCTGCAAGTCCGTTATTCCTGAACGTTTCTGTGTTCTTCCCTAGCCTGATTTCTTTTATAGCAGCAATATCAAGCTTGGCTTTCTCAAGGTCCTTCTTGGAAGGCTCCCAACGAAGAGCCTGCAGGTCAGGATCCAGAGTAAAAAAACGGTTATAAATCCGGGAGTTTGGACGAACTTTCTTCAATTCACACCCAGCCTGCATAAAGCTGATACAGTCACTGGCGCTGCTTATTTTCTTCTCTGACGGCATGCTGCTGAAGGACACTGTTTTCTTTCTTCCACATTTTTGGTTTGCAGGATCCTGTGGAATAATTACATAAAAAAAAGAATGATTAAGTTTTCTTTGGCCATTCCACAAGTGCATAAATAATAGAGAAGATATGTTTATGTAAAGATAATTCATGTTCTTCTGAACCTCAAAACACAACATATCATCCCTTCCCACAATTCAGTTCCCTACTGAGCTATAAAATATACTGAGCTATACAGTGACTTGATTGATTGCAGTATTAGAGATACCAAGTTTTCATGAGTGACATTTGCAGCTATTAAACTGCCTCCCAGATCTCAGCAACTCAGTACCGCCGTGAGGAGGTGCTATCCGGTTGTGTTACATACATCTTCTAAAAAGATGTATATGGGAAGAGGTGTTTCATAGGAAGCTCCAGCACCTGGTTAAGGTCTGCATAACCAGAAGTAGGGTGTATCTCACCAGGGTTTAAGAGATATCATGAATAAAAGGAGGAACTCTGGGATAAAAAGACATGAGAAAAGAGTCTCAGCCTATGTGGGAGGAGAAGGGGAAGAAGTCTCCGAAGCAGTGCTGGGAAGGAGAGCCTGGAGCGGGTCAGCATGTCTCTGAAGGCACACGTGACAGCTTGGTGCTCAGCAGATGAGCGTCGTGCCTCAATTCTGCCTCTTTTCTGCAACCTTGGACACCTTAAGCATAACTAAAACAAAACCAAACAACAGTCATGAGTCAGACCCCTGAGATACAGAGCCCGGAGAGTCTGGGCTTTCTTATTTGTATGTTTCAGCGTCCTTTGCCAAAGGATGTTCTCACTAGGCTGAGGAGCCCATCTCTGCTGCATGCACAACCACATGGCTCTCATGGCTGCTCTCACGGCAGCCCCATGTACCTCTTCTGCTCAGCCCTAACCTACTTCACACTCTTGTCTCCCCATTTGCTTTGAAAAACAGCTATTCTGGTCATTTCTGTGTACCAGGACTACAAAATGGTGTGGGACAATGGACAACCAGACAAGAAACCCAAAGCCTTTTTCTTTAGGGCATATATTCTAACTCCTCTTGAGAAAATTCTTAGCCAGACACGTGTGACTGTCTTTTCAGTATCAACTATCTACTTGCTGCTGGATTTAAACCCAGCTGCCTGCAAAGCTTTCTGTAATTTTAGTGCAGCAACTCAATTTAAATCTTTTCCCACGTATTATCAATTCAAAACATTTCACAATAATCATAAATTGCAAATCCTTCTTTTTTCTCTGCATGATTTCCATCTACTCCATTAGTATATAAACTATCCAACAGCTACCAAAAATATTTTTAAAACATCATTCAAGTTAATAATGAGACACTTGTTAAAATTGCTTTCCCTCCCATTTCCCTAGCCACCAGCAATACTTTCCCAGTACTCTGCCTTCTGCTGTTGAAGGGACTTTTGCTGCCTGGATTTTGAGTAGAAGAGAGGTCCCAAGGTGAGGAAATTTTGTTGCTGGGTGTAGGCACACAACCCTCCACCACGCTGCCCTCAGGCCCAGCCATGAGAGCTGCACCAGGGACCAGCTTCCTGACAGCCCCAGGGGACCTGCCCTGAGACACCAAAACCCCTGACTCCCAAACCCTTTGCAGCCTGGACTACCCTCCCCTACCCCAGGAGCTGGTTCCCTGCATCTCCCATTTATCTGCTGTGTCATTCACCTTTCCTCAAGTCATACCCCCCTGCAAATCCTAAATGCAGCCCCTGCTCTAGCAGTGCCCTCCATCCACCCATCCCTGTCTTTCTGCTGCTCCACACTGTCCGTGCCCAAGCAGGACCCCGTGTAGCTCTCCCAGCCACAGAGCATCAGTCTTGGTGCTTGTAAGAACATCTCCACTCATTGTCTGCACGTTTGTATAGATACTTTCAACAAATTAGTCAGTTATAAATGTTTCTACAAAACTGCCATTGTCATTCACTCACTTCGTTCAATAACATCCAAAATATTTCCAAAACCCCAACCCCTCAACAACTGGATTTAAAGGCATGGGATCTGCTGGGAACAAAATCAAAACCTCTAAACTTCTTATGCTAAAGATTTCTCATTAAACTGATACAGGGACTTCTACTGACAAGAAGAATTACTACTAATTACTGTAGTACTTATTATGAGAATTAGTCTTAAAAAAATAGGAAGAAAGTGAATGAAGCGAGTGCCTTGGGTTAGCTACTTTTTTAGTTACAGTTTTCTGCTAAAATATTCTGTTCCTGCATTAACATACTGCCTTTTAATACACAGCTATGGCCGTGAAAATCTTCAAGCAATAGATGCTAATGAATACAAACGAATGCAGCCGATTACCCCGCGGATTCTAGAAAAGCCTTCTCTTTCTTATTTCTTTAGGTTTACAGGGGCAGTATTTGGATGTAATATTGATGATTAATTAAGATTTTTTTCTCATATAGGAAGATGTATTAATGGCCTTTGAATCTGCAGTGATTCATTCCTTGGCGGAGAGTGGTTCCTCAGGGCCAGACCTGGAAAACTCATCAGAGCAGCGTAACTGATTTAGCTATAGGTCTGCCATTTTGTCTTTGCTAGAGAGGCAGGAATTATTATGTGACTAATTTTTTTCTCCAGAAAAATAAAAGCCATTTATTTTTAGTTCCAAGATACCTGTGCTTTTTGATGAAAATAAGCCATGGAATTAATCAGCTATTTTTCCGGTATTAAGGTGGGAAAAAAACTAATTGGCCTCCTGGAGAATCAACAACAGTTGCCTTTTAACATTCAGTCTTAATCTCCCAGGGGTTTGGAGGGAATTAGATTAGCCTCTGTGTCCTCTTTCTCCACTTTTATTTTTGATGGTTACTTTTGGTTTCGTACTTGGTGGTACGTAAGGAACATCAGAATTGTACAACAGCAGTTCTTCATCTCTGAGTAGGACTTCCCCATATCTTTTAATCAATTGAATAGAATTCAAGTCTAATCCATGGACTAATTGCCTAAAATTAACAAGATTTGAGTATTATTGACATTGATAGGATTATTTTAACTGATGCTAACAATCTCCCCAATCTACGGTATAATACATACAAACCCTGCAAAACTGCAATTGCTAACTGAGCTTATTACTGCATCAGCTATTCCCTTCTTGGTCTCTACAGAATAGGAACATACTCGGTCTTTCAAAGTGAGAGCTGCTAATATAGATTTAATGAGGCAGTTTTCATTCATAATTATAAATAAATTTTTTTTTTTAGTATTGCAAAAACTCAAAATGTGTTTCTGTAAGCTCAAATCCTGTCTTCTCAGCCTGACAAGCCAGGCACTTGCCTTTGTTCTGCCACCTTCACATTGCTTGAACAAGCATCTCCAGATCCTGACACCAGGGTTTAGCCAGGACACACACCTCCAAGGTCCAAGGGATTACCCTGGGGAGCAGAGGAGTGTTTCCTTCAAGAAGTGTCCTCCCTCCACTGGGTCCCACTCACATCAGAGCCTGGAGAATACAATTTAAATACACTTTGCCTCCCCACTGATTTTAAGCTGAGCTTAGTTCAACTGAGCCTACAAACTTAGGTTCCTAATTTTAGTTCAGCTATTGTCTTTCTTTTAAGTCTCTACCTTAATCCAATTTCTACACGTTGCTCTTCTAAGACAAGACATCCAGCTAAGGATACTTCTGTGCTGTAGTGTCTCTAGTGGCTAAATTCCTGCTCTGTTTCACCATTCACTGGAGACTACGAACAGGAACAAGTAGAGCCACCTGGCAAATTAAAAGCTGCCAACACCTTATGTGAATAAATAGCAAACCTGCTCTCTTGTACTACCTGCCAAAAACATTCACACTGCAAATTGTCAAAAAAACCTCTCTACAGTACTCACCCACACAAGAGCACTTGTTCCCCTTCATTAACCAAACCACAATGAGATGTACCCCTGAATCTTGGAGGAGAAAAGTCTATCTTTCTCCAAGAGGCTAAGTTCATCAAAAATTATCTCACCACACAGTACCTGACCTAGGATTGCTCTTTATCCTCAGTCAGTTGAACTGATGACACTGAATTTATTGTGGCAATGAAAGAAGGAAAGGAAAGCATGACATTTGCCAAAAAAGAAATCTGTATCAGTGCGAAAACAAGCAACTAACTTGTAGATTTTCCACCCTAAGACCTTCTCTACCAGAGATATCATAGCTCTGTACAAAACACTGTTATTGGAAACAAACACAACCAGTTTGTATGCAATGTAGACTTTCAAAAAGAAAAACTCTACCTATATGGGATACCTTGTGCTTTCCAAGGCAAGACACCTCATTCAAAGTGACTCAAACTTTGGTTTCCCTCAGTTCTTTGGACATCCCCTATAAGGTGACTTAACTGGCTGACTCCAACTCCTGCTCCTGAGCCTGCATAATATCCATTATGCAAAAATACCTCAAGAACTCAACCACAAGACTATTTCAACATGTGCTTAGCTTTCAGTGTACACACAGCTGCTCTGAAATCAGTTAACACCAAGGAGACATACCTGAGTGCTGGCCTGACTGCATCCTAACATCGCAAACAACTGTTTTCTAAAGGTTTCTAAAGGAGGGATTCAGAGCTCCAGTCTAAGCACGTTCCCAAATAGTAGAAGCTCTCCTGTTGAACACATCATCCTCGTCAGAGGGACTGGATATGTAAACAGCGGGATCACTAAGCCATCAGCAGTTGTGGGAAAACTCCACCCCATTCACCCTGACCTTTGACCACTCAATCTTCTGCTGTTTACATCAAAGAGCTAACAGAAATAAGTATGTGGGATTAAAAAAATATGAATAAACATGCTCTCTACCTCATCCCACCCCTTTGTCAAAACTATAGGATGTAAATTGTTGAGCTGAAGTTAAGAAACAGGGCAGTAATAAGAGCTGTATAGCCACCCTGCACACAGAAGTCAAGCTCATGAATTATTATTTGTCTGAAATTAAGTTACCTGAAGGGCTTCTAAAACATCGACAGCCTTCCAGGATTCTGCTAAGGAGGATGAGAAGGGCAAAAAGCATCCTTTACCTGAAGACACCAAAAGCCCTTAAAGAGCTGCAGGGCTTCTGTGAAAGGACGCGAAATTTAGTAATGATGCTAGGAGCTAAACTTGTTAAGTGTGGCTAAGAGCCATTTCCCCAAAAACCAATTCACATTTTCACCAGTGAATATCACCGTTGCTAAAAGAGAAGCTTTATTCTGATTTTTGCCATTTCCCATGAACCTAGCACGAAGAAATCAATAACAGACAGCTTAGTCTGTCCTCACAAATAGATTGTGATAAACGGTACATCCTAAAAGCCATCTGCTCTGGAAACTCCAGAAGATCCACTTAATTGGCCAAGTGATTACCTGATTATTTTTTATTCCCCAGGAGAAACTAATTAGCTCTACAGGGTGGGGTTTTATTCAAAGCAAAAGAGTGCCACAGCGTAAGGATAACCATTTTGATCTTTTGGGATGCTTGTAGATATTTCAGTTATATACAGAGAGAATCCCAGTCCCTGAAAATCTTAAAGCTTTACAGCTTTAAAGCTTTACAGCGGGAAAAATGTACCTTTAAACATTAAACAAAGAAATCAGTGAGTCGCTAGTGGCACTCAAAGCACCATGTAGTGGCTTGACAAATGATGGTGTAATTTTCTATAATGAAGTAAGTCAGAGCAGGGAAGGTTTATATAAACTATCCAGGAGAACACAGAAAGTCAATGTTGGGGCCAGAGCTGCAACCAGATCTCATGCACGTGCGAGGCTTATTCCATCTGATCAGAGATAGGACTCAAACCTTGAACCCACAGTACTGGTACACGATTACTACAGGGAGCTGTGATCATTGGAAACTGGTATTCATTACTAGGAAACAAAGACTCCTTCTGTGAATCTCAGCCACGTTCTGGCCATCCTCAGAGAGCATCCCAGGATTGCCCATTTTGCAGATTTTATCTGTTCTCACAGTCTCTGCTATCACAACAAATTAATGAGCAGAACCCCCTCTAATCTTTCTTGGCACGGCCTGTAGGATGTAACTATCAGATATGCACTGTGACAACTCACAGGACAACAAAGAAAAGGTTACCTACTCAAAATTCACCCAGGCTGACAACTCATGGCACAAAGCAGCTACCTTTGCACAGGGGCTGAACAACCAAACAACCTCATCACCGGCGCAGGCAGCCACAGGGGTGCTGCCAGTCACACTTGGGCTAACTGCACAGCTCAACAGATTGCAAGAGCAGATGTTAATGCTGTGGGATCAACCTCGGTAGCCTCTTCAAGGCAAAATTCCTGCTAATTCAGGGATTTGAGCATATGTGGAATAAAGACCGGACCCAAAGTTCAACACATGCGCTCTTACAAGCTGATACACACACGTAATGGAATAAACAGAAAATTTAAGGCAGACCAAAAATACAACATGGCCAGATACATGAGAAATAGCTTCAGAACACAGTGTCCAACAATTTTCCAAATACCAAAATAGTCATGCCGGCATGTCTGCAAATCCAGCTAGTTGACACTAACCAGCAGTTTAACCCGAGCTCAAGCTCCACACAGAAGCCTAAGCACTATTATCATTCATGAGAAAGCAATGACTAAGGGATCTCAGACACAGGGGAAAGAAAAGTGTCACGGAGAACAGTAATATCAGCATTTACAGTGGGCTTTTCTCAACTCCCCAGGATAGCCCAGACATCGGGTATGGGTAGTGGACTGTCACCAAGGCCTATAATAATGACTTTACAGTCAGCTTCTCATCAAAAGGGAAGGAAACGTCGCCCCGCAAAATGGGCCCCCCGAGGGCAGGAAAAATGAGTGAAGATAATAGCTTAACTATTCTGGGATGCTGAATAGTCCCCACTGGAGAAGTTCAACAAGAGGCAAGATTATAACGGCTTGTCTGCTTTCCTCTTTCCCTCCATTACTAAAAATCCCTTTCAAATAATGGCGTGTAAGGCTGGAGAGAGAGAAAAGAACGTCTTGAGGAGATCTTTGAGAAAAACATTTGAACCAAAATTATTTGCTGTTCAAGGAATACTTTGTTGTGTGTTTGCTTTTTTCCTTTTCTTTTCTTTTTTAAATGACTAGCATTGCCAAATTTATTCAATTTTACCTTGAAGAAAATTTACATTTGCTGTTTAAATGACAAATAAGAGCAAAAGAAAAAAGCAGCAGCACGTAAAGACTCCATCTGGAAACTCTTTCTGGAAATGGAAACCACGCAATGCGAGAAGGGTTTATTTTCTGGCATGGTACGACACTGAAGTTACTACTTCTACTTGTTTTTATAATTAGGGCCATGGAGCCAAAGTCAAGAAGCTTCCAAGAGCACAAGAAAATGAACGCCTGTTATGAGGCTACCACTTCATGGCTCCTTCTGCTGTCGTTGTTCCTGAAGTTTTCTCCTTACGTTCTATCATCCAACTGGTTTCCACAAGGACATTCCTTAAATAAAGGTATTAAGCAACACCTACAGTGAGAAATAAGTTCCTGCATGACACTTCAATACATACACAGGACACCTCCATATAACCCTATGGAAGACCCCACCTGATGCAGAAGATTTTTCATGGATCCTCTTCATTCTCCCTGTGGAACAAAAACCTTCACTTATGACACCTCAAGTGCCAGATCTACTTCCAGTTGCGAGGAAGCTTTTGGTTTGGAAGGGACTGACCCAGCCGACTGGACGTAGCGTCTCCAACCGCTGCCGCTCCCAACTGCTCTGTTAGTTCCAAGTACCTGGGTTGCTTGCAGGCTGTAATGCTTATGAGTCTCCAAGGGCACTTTGGACATGGATTGAATTCATCCCCATGCTCTAAGGGAATATAAACCTAAGAAAGAAAAACACTTTCTGTCTTCAAGCAGAAGTGGTAACAGCAAGCCCTGGGAAAATGAGATCTCGGCAGTTTTCCCAGGAGAGCTCCGTCGTACAAACCCTCATTCTTTTACAGATTGTCCTTTGAATGCATCTGAGGCAAAAACTAAAAAGGGTGTCTACTTAAAGCAACTAATCCTACAGCAATCACAGACCTGCCTTACAGAGCTCCTCTCCGCACACAAAGCAGACCACAGCTCCTATAAGCCCTCACCTGCAGATAAGTAAGCTGTACTGAGCAGTCTGTACCGAAGTCCAACAGATAGTGCTGCCTCAGACCAGGGAGGAGAGGTGAGTAACCAAACCAGAGGTACTTACTAAGTACCCATTTTGAGTATTTGACCTGATCACCACTCTTACTAGGTGGCACAGCAAGAGTCGCTCAGGTCGGAAGGTCCCAAGTTACTTAGATGTAAGAGATCAAATGCATGCCTTAAATCCAATCTGGAGACAAGCCAGCACCAAGAGTAACTGGTGGAGTTCAGGCAACATGAACTTCCCTCATTTATACCTACTTAAAACTTCTGCATCGTCTTCAGGTTTACAGAAGTGACTGCAGCGATGGGGCCTTGTACTGACCAAAACCTGGATCACGGTAGAAAGAGCTACATCTGGAGAAAACGGCCAGACGCCCCACAGAAGGGACAGATGGGAAGCCATGCTCCATCCACTCTTTATACAGACATGGAGCAAAGGCATTACGTGTGCACAGAGCATGTAGCCAGCCTGAACCTGCAGTAGAAAAAAATGAAGAAGATCTAAGATCAAGAACTGGGAAACACGAAAGATCCGGTGTCTCAGCATGTTCCTGACAGCTCTGAGCACCGTGACCAGGAGGACTCTAAAACATTGCTAATAAATACTGGGCAGGCTCACTGAGAGTTACAGCATTACCCTGACATAAGGGCTGCCATGGCCCCCAGGAACAGGAAAATGAGCACTGCAATATCTGCATGTCTCAGCACAGCGTTAATGTTCATCTCTTTTGCTAGTCAGAGATAGGACAGCTCTGCAGCGAGCGTGGAGGACATTGCCACAATGTCCTTCCAAAACACAGAGACTGGATCAACTTCCCACTGTCACTAGTTGGAACAAGATTTAGAAGCTGGTCCGTGCATTAGCACGGGTTGGTGCAGTCACACCTACACCTGTGAGCTAACGCAGAGGCACCTGACCCACCTTCAGGGTCCTCACCCACTGTCCTGCTAGCAGGGAAGCCACAGTTTGCTGTGCATGCTGCCGTGGCCCCCTCTTCATAGTGCCCAAGCCCCAGTGTGATTTCACAGCCTGCACTCCCCGTGCAGAATAAATCATGGCAGAAACCTCAGCGATCCACAGGACTTGGAGAGTGCTAGCAGTCAAAACAGAAAGAACCTATAGGCCTTGAAGCATCTGAAACTATAGACGACAGGCTTTTTATTTCCTCATCACCTGAGCGCCTGGGAGAAGAGCATCACGCCCTACATCCCACGACACAAAAATCCAAATGTGAACACAACACACTATGCACGCACCTTCCCACAGGCTTTTACCTGCAACGATTTTGTTTATTTCTGCATCTCTTCGAAACAACATACGCTTTAAGTATTTTGAAGAAATTAGTTATTCCGACTTGGACATTAAATCAGTGCAAGACCTTCTCTGCACCCCTTGTTCAGAGGAAAAAAAACCACACCAACAAACAACTAAAATTAAGGACTTTCACTGAGAGGGGATTGCAAGAATCTGACCTAGCTGAACTTGAAAGATATTTTTTTTATTATTTTAAAGAAAGAGACCTCCATTGCATCTGTGGGAAGTTCTCCTTAAAACCTGACAGAAGAGGATGACCTGTGGGTAAATCACCTAAATTTTCTTCAATCAATCCACGGAAAACACTACCTGAGCCAGACAAGTCAGAAAGAAGGTTATGCTGGTTAAAAACACTGTCTCTTAAACGGGAAAGAAAACCAGCTACAAGGAAGCAATACATTACAAACAGAAAATAACAGAAGTTGTTGGTGTGGGTTATAAAGTAAAGTAAGGAAAATTAGGAAATTAGTAAAGGAAGAAAATATAGCAACCAGAGGAGTTGATACAAGCAGGAGAAGGGTTTAGTGGCAGGTGGCAATTACAGCAGAGAAGGTCCAGACAGTTAATTTGAAAATACTAGGAAGAGGCAGGATCCCACCAGCAGTCCGTCACTGACCAGGAACACTGGTGGTGTTAATAGTACAAAAAAGCATTTATTCACTAAACGACAGTAAGATAATTCCACGAGTAACTCAGGAGGAAAAGCCCAAAATGTTTAAAAAGACCTGGCTAAGGAAAAACTTGTCGTGCTGGTAGTCCCCTTCATTACACCTCTGAATGCTGGATTTGCAGCATATCTGTGAATGGATATTTTTCATTGTCAAAATAATGGAAGAGCTGAAAAAAGATTTTATTAAGAAAGAATAGAAAGATGATTAACATTAACTATTTCCAACATTATGGAAAACAGAGCTTGTCAGACTAACCTGATATCTCTTTTATGGATTACAAGTTTGGTTGATACACATAATAAAGTCATTGTAATATACTTAGACTCTGTAATATATTATGGTTTCTGCAACGCATTTGACTTGGTACTGAATGACATTTTGATTAAGAAGATATAGCAATAAAAATAAACTCAGAAGACATTAAATGGATCATACACGAGACAAATGATGTGCCTCAAATACAACAGTAAATGTGAAACACTCATCATGCAGATACGCTTCAAATGGGATCCTGCAGGGACCCATTCTTAGCCCGATGCTATTTAGCATTTTTAGAGTGACCTGGAAGAAAGCATAAATCAATATACATGAGATGATACAAAGCCAAGATTTGAACAGCTGTGAATAACAAAGAATATGGCTCAGTGATCAAAAGTCAAAAGACTGCTTGATAAGCACAGGGAAAGAAAAAAAAAAAGCTTGTTCCAATAAGGACTAAAATGTGAGGTCATAAATCTAGAAACACAAAGGGCAGGCCTTATTTACAGGACTGTGATCCAGGAAACAATAATTTTGGAAAAAACCCTCAACTTTGTCATCACAGATGATCAGCACAGAATGTAACAAAAAGATTGCAATGGTATACTTGGTTGTATAAACTTATTATCTGCTAGGGATAGAGAAGTTCTAATATCTTTGTGTTTGTCCATCATGTGATACCCTCATTTTAGAAATTACCTTGAAAACTGGAGATAGTTCACAAAAGCCACAAGAATCAGGAAGATTTTGGAAAACCCATTCGAGTAAGAGATTCCAGATTCTTTTAGTTCAATACACATATTGTCTGGTCACAAGCAATTGCAGAAGCCCAAATTAAAATAAGGAATAACTTTAAAGGACACTTCTTATGCCCTAAAATAAAGGCATATCTGGGCACTTTTGTTCAGAATGTAATGGTTCCAATTCAATAGTTTAATTAAATAGTGAATCAATGTATTTTAAGAAGTCCTTCAAATTAAGTTTCCTTATTGACCGTGTAGAAACTCAAGATGTAGACTGACGTTGTCTCACAGATTATAGATGATTACACAAAGATCAGTACTGTCATGGGATACATCCTTTCAATACCTAGAGGTTGACACATTCAAAGCAAAACTAAGACTTTAAAAAACAACAAACCCAAAACCCAACAAGAAAACCACCTCAAAACCCACAGTGAGGATAGCTGATGAAGGTCACAACTCCCAAGGACAGCAGGAGAGTCTCCATCACTAAAAAGGCATTCATCAGCACCAGACTCCTTCCAAAAGCATGTCACATGAGATCGAACGTGATTTCATTTAAGTCCTATATAATGGAGAGCAGACCAGATTTCAGCGGTATCTTCTGGCCTGGTTATTTCGATATTAGCTCAAAAATTCAATTCCGTATTTTTCCAGAGAAAACCATTGAACGTGACTATACTGTCTGGTATCATGGCACTGGAGATTATGAGGCACTGGGGGCCCAAAATAGGATGACCAATTTAATTTCATTCTGAATCTTACAACAATCCTCCAGGAATAAAATGTGTAATCCAATAAGCCACCCAAATCTCCATAGTCTAATCACATTATTTTAAGCCCTTTTTAATCAACTTAAATTATTTCTTCATTAATCACATTTATGCTGATTCAGATCAACCCCAATCCTTAAATTTAGCAATGAAGTTACAAAAATCAATGGAATAAGGTAGTCAAACTGTTTTAATGGGAATATTTTTAAAAATTCTGATTGTCATACATAATTGAATTATTAAATAAGTTGAGATAGAATACATTAAGCCAAATACGAGCTATGCGGGCAAGCTAACAGTGTTGTTTTAGCTGGTCTATAATGCACTTGGGGGTGAAATTTTGCCTCAAGCATGCTGTCTAAAGGCCCCAGCTTTCTGAGAGAGAGAAAAGCAACTTTCAGCATACCCAAAAAACACATTAGCTCCTGCAAGAAAATTGTTTATCAATTTAGGAAAGCGTCCTTGAGGTGTAGGAGTTTGTACAGCTGGTGTGCAGACTCTCTGCGGGGGTACAGGCACCACCTCCACGGGAACCCACAAGACAGATTCCTGCAGCAGCCCCAGCGCTCCCCAGCTCACCCAGCGTGGGTGGGTGTGCAGTCCACCTCCCCGTGCACGTGGCATGCCCGTGGACTTGAGTTGTCTTATTTGTGCTTTACTATCCCTTGTCAACAAGCTTCATCACAAAACCAGGATTAGGGAAAACTTTCTGATTGCTCCTCCGCAAAGCGTACGTACGGGTATCGAGGTGTGTCTATATGTATGTGCATACTCAAAAATCTCTGAAGTATTTTACTCCCATCTACAGTTTTTTAGCTTTGCAACTATGTGCACAATGCATAAAATATATTAACCTCCAACATCCTTAGGCTGAAAAGCTAGGTTGTAGGTATAAATTATGCCTGCTGATATAAGAACAGACTGTGTCAAGCCATGAAACATGCCGCTACACTGGTAGAGGAGTTGACAGGGCTAAAACCAACATACAAGTGAAACAATTATTTCAATGGTCTACTTAGCGACAGTATAACAAATTAAATGTCTCCCTTAAAAGCAAAACACAGATTTCCCCAATAATACAAAGGAAATGAGTACTCAAGAGACAGCTGTGGTAGCCTCATTAAATCATATTATGTGAATCTAATAAGTAGGCGTATTCCAAATTTTTACCAATGCAGACACTGAATGTTTGCATTACTCATCAAAATCAGGAGTAAATGATGCAGGTTACAAGCGCTTTGATAAGCCTTCACAGCAAACTGCAGCATCATAAACATCCAATTTATTTAAAGAATAACTACTTTGCTATGGTGATGCATTATAATTTTTTATCACATTTCTTCAAAACTATCCACCTTCAAGGGCAGAGCTCTCCTACTTCCAGGAGCTCAAGTATCAGGGAGCGAAAAATTGGTCATTTCTTTTTTTTTAAATAAACACAGGACTGCAATCATAATGTAATTTTATTCTGGTCATATATTTTACTAAATAATTGTAATTCCTTTTTCTCACAAGTAAATTAGCTGCATGCCTGAATATTATGGTCCCTTGGGTTTCGCACAGCACATGCATTTTTACGGTTTAAGTATATCACCAACCTGGCGTAATTGCTTCCATCCAGCTAATATTTAAACATTATGAATTAGTGGCAGGAGGGGTATTAAAAAAATCTAACCACAGTACAATTATACTGTGACTGCAACATAGCTTAGTACTTCATGAGAAGAAAATAACACCTCAAATCTCCAACAGTCCTGTACACTTGCAACCTTTAGAAAATGTTGAGCAAGAAGAAAAATGTTGGGTCTGCTACCAGAGAAGTGGGAATCCGCCGGCTTCTAGTTCTGCTCACGACCCCAGGAAGAGCCCTTAGGAAACACTGTCTTCTCCAGATTTGGACTCATGTTTTCCATGAGACTCAAAAATGTTTCTGAAGCACAAAGCTCGGTACCTTCAGAGAGAAGGGTGTCTCTGCCAGGGTCTCCATCCTTCCCAGCATCGCATCATGACGCACCGTGAGGGGATGCACTACCGTCCCTCTGTCCTGAAGTACCAGCTGAGCTGCTGCCACTGGCAACCACCGGTTTGTTGTTTCTGGTTTCATGTATAAACACTTCAAGGCTTTCAGCCAAACAGCATGATTCTAGAACAACTGCACTACTGCGCGTAACAACCCAGCTCAATATTGCACATGTTATATGGATTTTATTAAACAGGACGTCACCTGTTGTGGTGAGACACATGAAGGTAAGCCAGGTTTTATCCCTGAGCACTGCAGCGTCTCTCCAGCTGCTGGAAGGACTCACATCCATGCCAGACAGCTGATCCCTCCCTGCAGTGCCTGTGGGAAGCTGGGTGCATTAGAGGGAGAACCACAAAAGCAGAGGTGTTGGGCATGATCTTCTTAACATATCCAAAAAGAAATGCCAGAATAGGAAGAATTTAATCCTGCCTTTCTTCAGGAGTTTGCTCCATTACTATAGGTACAAGGAGAAATCTTCCTCTTCTTGGAATCAGAGCCTAACTTCATATAAATTTGATGTCTAAACATTTCTTTCAAAGAAAGCAAAGGGTCACCTCCTCCGCCAACAGACTGAAGTGACAGCAAAACCTTTCTTGCAAGAACTCTGTGTCTGGCACCCAGGCTGCAGGGGAGCTGAGTATATTTCTGCTCGACAGCACGTAAGCCCCTGAGAGCTAGGCCTGATTGACAGTCTTTGACATACTCTGTAAGGACAGATTAATTGCCTCCCGGTGATGCTGTGCCCCTTGTTTGGAAGTGTGAAACACACAGGGTAAGGACAGATCCCCACCACAGCAGCCACCATGCCTCCCTGGGGACGCGAGAGCACCGAGTCCCTGCTCCTCACAGCCCCCATCGCTGAGGCTCACCTTCTACGAGCGGGTGCCGTCACCACTAGACTTTGGTCACACTGAGCACAAACACCCCCAATTCACACTCAGCCCCCTCCCAGCTGTGTGGCACACACGTCTCCAGCGGTGGAGTTCACCACAGGAGCCCAGGGACAGCTGCAGGAGCACCCCTTGCCTGGGGGTGATATGCATGGCAGGAATGGGGACATCTAGCAGCAGGGATGGGGGCAGCTGGGCCAGTGGTTTTGGGAAGCTTTTTGTTTTGAGAGGTCCAAGTTTTGTATCTGCCTTCTTGAGGACAGAAAGCCACAGGCCCCATGGCTAAACCACAAGCCTCCCCTACCATGTTGCACAGTTGCCATTAACAGGCACGCTCCCCAAAGCAATTTGAGAAGGACCTAAAAGACATCTGTTAAATACTGGCAACGTTTAATTTTGCAAATGTGCACAAACGATGGCAGGAGCATGGCATAAGTGAGCTATGGCTCAAAAGCCAGGACAAAATGTGTGACTGACTTATGATTATGCTGCAGGGAAGTAAGCAAAAGCCATGCCTGCCAAGCAAACATGACACTTCCTACAATACTTCAGAGTCACAACAAGGATGGAAGCTATTCACAAGAAGCATTAAAAACCTGAAGGGAAGGTATTCACAGGAAATTGCCGCTAACCACCAGGAACCACATTTCCATGGAGAAAAATCAGCTCAGAACTCGAAGTCCGTTCAACGGGCCCTTTGAAATAGATTATGATTTGCAACAACTGTGTGATTTAGCAGTAGCTCGTTTTAAGCTTTAATCTTACGAACACTTACACACATATATAGTCCCCACGGTCACACTGGTCATTTGTTAGTATCTTATTCAGCATAAAAGAGGTGTGCCTGTGCATTTGTTCATCCAACATCTCCTCAAGTCCTTTTTAAACATCAGTGCTCTGGCTTTGCAAGACTTTTAGAGCTAATCCCTCCCACCAGGGAAACACAGATTCTGAGTTTGTCAGTGTGGTTTTTTTACATAAGCAGATATGGTGAAAAGATAATTTTTAAGGAAAAGCCTTTTTCTTGCTCTAAAAGAATTAGCTCCCTCTTTTCTTCTTGCTTGTTATTTTTCATCAGTTCCTTTAGGTGGACGTATGAGCAATGAACACTCCCCAACACGTTACTCCAAGATAAATAAAGGGTAAAAGAATACACCTCCATTTAGCTACAGGACCTGCTAACTCTTGGAAAAAGAGAGCAGAGGCGGGCAAGAAAGTGCCCTGGCAGGGATCCAGCAGCAGTCAGTGCCTCAAGCCCTGGGGAGCAGGGGACACGCACTCATTCTCAGGCCGGACGGCTCCAAATCCAGCATACTTGGGAGAAGCCAACTTTTGAACTCCGTTTTTACAGATGACACTGTATTTTTTTTCTAGCTGGCGGCCACAGGAAAATCATATTGCTGTAAATGTGCCATTTTGCTATTTTTTAATGTGCCTGTCTTTTAATGGAAGACTAAAAAGGACAATTATAAAAAATGATATAGTTTTCAGAAAATTACAGAATTCATTTTCTTTGCCTATCAGCTTTCAGTTTCAAAGCTTTTCATGAAATTTCCAGTCTTAACCCTAAAGCAAAGCTTTATGCAATAAAGGGCAGACATATTTTCTATCTGTTTAACTATAATAATGAAGACTTTGGTAATACATTTAAAAGAACTACAGTAAAGTCAGGGCTGTATGCAGAGAACTGCTTTGTTGTACCCAGGAGAATTTGTCTGTCTTAATTAAGTCTCCTCTCTCAGACGCAGAACATAATGACTCTTTCATCTGAACTACCTTACGTAATTGCACAACAGCTCTACTTATTGCATATGGCATACATTGTTTTCCAGTGAAGTTTCTAACACTATCATCATGCTTCTTAAAGGAAAAATATAGAAAGCATAGAAAACAGTCCAGACAATGTCTTTGTATATACTGAACGGTATGCACATGCTTCACTCTTGTAGTTCAGCAAGGCGGGCAGCAGTAAAATATGAATGCCCTAATGCTATTATTAAGCTGAATAAGATTAAATACTCTTAATTCACACAAAGCAATTGCTCTTTACTTACCTGGGTGTAATGAAAGCAGAATCTAGCCCACAGGAGCAATGTATGAGGCTCACGAAAATCCCACTCTTAATTATACCATATTTTCTGGCTACATTGTTTTAAGGTATATTTGGAGTCGGGAAAACAGTACAAACCACTGTAGTAGCACCAGATAACTTACAGGTACATTAAAAAAAAATAAAAATCTATTAGAATTACTATAGACAGTAAACTCCATAGCTTATTAATTTCAGTGGGGTTTGTCTCTGCTGTTTTCTGATTTTGAATCAATATTGAAGCTTATGGAAAATATTTTCCTCCTTCTGCCTATACATGAACAAAATGAATTAAAGTTTTTCTTCCAGACAATGTGTTCAGCTGGGATCATTATTAACTGAGAGAAGAAAAATAATCAACTCTTCATATGCAGTAAAGTGGCAAACATTTTTTAACTCTGTACTTTGGAAAATAATACATTTCTAACTCATTTTCCAAAGCCAATTAAATTATCTGTCAATGAGTTCTTCAGCTACTGGGTAAATTGAGGTATGTCAGATACTCTGTAATTGCTGAATGCTCTCTATTGATCAAAGCACACAGATGTAGCTCAACAAATTGAAATGGCATTATTGCCCTCATGAAAAATGAATGCTTCATCCTGCAACCATTTGCCAGAATCTGAAAATGCAAACACCGCTCTGAGTGCTCCAAGTGCAGTGCAGTCATTCAGAGAGTGCTGTGCACCATCACACCAACATGGAGAGACTTCAGTTGTGCTGTTTCTGTGTGAAAAGGCTGGCACAACCTCACATCAGTCATTGGTTCCTTCCTAAACCCTGACAGAAAACATAATTTTCTCCTACTAATAACAACATGCCCCAGAATAAACTCACATGCAACATCAAAAAAGTGTATGAAACTGCAAAAACCACACCATTCAGAAATTAGCCAAAATATTAAACTACAAAGGATAAATTTGGAAGGGGTCTAAATACAACCTTTGATTTCAGGGTCAAGTGGTAGACGAGAAGTAACTAAACCTGTGAAGGACTGACAAGTAGAACATATTTAGAGTATTAACTGAGCTGGGCTGTTACCTTCCAGGGTTTATAGCTTACTTTTGGTGGCACATTCATTGGTAATACCTCAATGGTAAACTTGGAAAGTTTCCTCTTTCTCTGCTGCCTGAAAACACAGGGCTTGGAATCAAATTCTGAAATCCAAGTAGGAGAACATACAAGGCTGGGTACGAAGCAGGTCTCCTTGCATCCCATTTCTGAAAAGCTCAAGTACAGATGTCACATATCATTGTAGATAGAGATAGAGGTACTTATATATCAACACTTAAGCAACAGCTCTGACTCCAGAGTAACATTCACTTAAGCAGAAGTTCAGTTACGTTGCATGAAGCACAGAGCTGATAATACATCCCCAGCTCTTGCTGAGTCAATGAAATTTTTAAACACAGATCTATTGTATTCAGTGAAACTTAAAAGATATTTTAGCACTTCACTAATCTCAGAGACTCAACCACAGTCGTGCAGAAAGTAGAGGGCAGAGGAGCCGTGAATGCTGCTGATATGCTGTTATATTGAGCCACAAAACCACCCCTCTGTTTTCAGAAGTTGCTCTAACTCTGTGTGAAACCTACATGTTTTGTGAATCACATCTTCATGGTATGAATATATCAGTATGCAGTAAAAACAAGTCAAACAGTTGTCTTAGTAAAATAAGACGTTTCTTTGCAAGTGCAGAAAAGACACTGCACACCATTCCTGAATGATTTTTCAACTAGACTGCTTGGGATATCTTCAGAAAAACTAGGCTACGTATCTGAAAGATAATTCTTTCCATTTCTGATGATAAACATGATCTGAGGACAGATAGGAGAAATGGACTTGAAACCTCTTAACCTAAACCATATCCCTTTGACCATGAGTTTCCCAATAATTAAGCTAGATGTAATAAACAGTTCAGTTGGGATAATACCAAATGCTGGTTTCTTACATAAAAGTTTCAGTGTAATTGGTTTTCCTTTTTGCATTTGAGTGTTCTTGTTCATGCAATACCAGAAAAGATACACGTTACAAAGTTCCCCATTACCTCCCCCATTTCCTTTCTGTACGCTTAAACAGTGATGACACGAAAAACGTTTACTTCAGCAGAGTTTTGTGCAGAGCTGGTCCAACGCAAAAGCAAAACCAGGTTCACAAGCAGCCCATCTGCACAGCCTCGCTGAGAAAATGACACGCTGCCCATAGTTCAACCAGAATTTTCAAAGACAGAAAATGTCTCTCAAGTCTACGAGATGCAGGTGTTTATGCTACAGGGAAGAATGGGACTAAAAGGCCTGGAAAATCTTTTCTTGTTTTCCTATTTAAGCCTGTGCAGAGAGACAATGTTTGGCAAATAAATGTATTTTAAATACACATCCTGGACATGTTTATACTCCATTTGAGAATAACATAGGGAATTGAGAAAAAAGCTGTGTTAAGTCCTGTGGCTTGAGACGGGACACGTGTGTATAAGCACAGAGGCACAAGCAGAGGCATGCAGTTGTGTGAGCACACACCACACACTGACACACACCTAAGATGGAGCTGTTAAGGGATTTCACCACCTCCTTTCCAAGTGCATTCTGTAAAATTATAGAAAACCTGGTACATTCTGAGCCATTCCAAAAGCAAACATTTTCCCCCACACAAATACCTCCTCGAAGCCCAGAGAGCAATCATGTTTTGCTGGGATGATTATGCAGCATCCAGAAGGGGAAAGAGAGGCAGAACGAGAGAGGAAGAACTCCAGCAGGGAGAAACTGGGAAAACCAACACAAAACTTCTCTCCTTATAATTACCTTGATATAATAATGGCAGAATTATACAAAAGGAGCAACCAGAGACCATTTCAGCATAGATCGCTACTGCTTGGATTAATCAGATAGAGCTGTTCTTGAAACCAATACATAAATTGACATTAGTTCAGTCCGCATGTATAATTTCAATTGACTCTCATTTTTCACATCAAATGATGTCAGATTTTAATTAAAATCTTTTAACTGAAAATTAAAATGTCAGTGGTGATGCACAGATGCTGCTGAACAGATTTATCTTCTCCCTAACATAAATAAAAAAGAGAGGAAATACCTAAGAGCAAAAGTTTCAAGTGATACTCTGCTCAGCCAGCATCAGGGACTGAGCACCACTGAATTAAGTCCCGTGGTTGCATTTTCTTTCTAAACATACCTCTTGCTGCCAGTTACACACTTGCAGGATCAGGGACTACTCAGTTAAACTCTATTATTCAAATACCAGGGGAATGTATAAGCAAATAGCTCCTAAATGCAGTATATCAGTACAGTGTGTGCCTAATGCATGACTGAGGAAGCTCCAAACAGCTTTTTCACTCATCAGACAAAAGATGGCCTCTTAGCAAAACCGGAGCCTTGAACTCCACCACTGGTACATCACCCAGCGCAGACACACAGATGCCTGCTCATCTGCCTCAGCTTTCCCCCAGCCAAGGCACTGCAGTCCCACATTTGGGTGGGACTCAAATGCAATGTCTGAACGCTGCCTTCCACCTCTCCAAAAACATTCATCAATGAGTTTCACTAGGAGAAGCGATAATGGAAGAGCCACGCAGTGCGACACTCATTTTCCAGAGCTGCTGCTCTAGTGAAGCCTAACTCCACTTCTGACTGCTAACTGCTTCAAATGAGCTAACGTGGTCTGACACACCAGCACTCATTTACCAACAGCTTCCAAGGGGCGTTCCCCAAGGTCCCTCTTGGCCCTGCTACTACCATCAAACTCACAACTATTTTAATCAGACTGTTCAGTCTACATCCAAGGTCCACAGGATCACTGGCATCAAGTGAGACCTGCAACTCTTTTCTCCAAAGCTGTATTTCCGATGTTTGAAGAGGTTCTTCTGTTTGGTTCAAAGGAGTCATAGTTATAAACTTGGTTCATCTGCCTCAAACGAGCCATCAGCTTCAGCCTGAATTTCGAAGTTCACACAGGGTTTGGCTGAGCCCATCATCATATGCAATCAGGCCCTACTAACGCTGCTGGCCATTTGCAGAAACACCTTCTCTGATTTCACAAATAAAGCCCATTCCATGGCTTAACTTCATTTTCTGGCTACAAATTAAATAAGAGAGATAATAAAATGTTGCATATTACAATGTACTCTTACAGTGAACGGGGAGCCCTTAAGCAGAGTGGGAACATAAACAAAAATTAAGGCATGAGTCATAGAGAGCAAGTCAAAGGAAAAAGAAAAGGAAAAAGAATATTGATACACAAAGGAGGTGAAGAAGTTACAAACACAAGAGAAAAGTCATAAACGGCGGCCCGTGTAGAAGCGGCTCTCGGGCATGGGCAGCACACTGCAGAAGTGGACAAACTAAAGAGCTTTTGACACCTCGCTCAGTCCAACTTTCCCTCCTCATTAAAAGAGCACCTGAAAAAGGAAACTTCCACTCTCCAGGGAGCACATTTACTTCTCAACAAATGTTACCGAGAGTTGCACTATTGACATCGATAAAAGGAGGGTAGTTTAATCACTAGTTTTGGGTTGCTACTGATTTGATGAGGATCTGCTGCTCAAGCTGCTGATGGTTTGAGCCTAATTTTCTGATAATTTGTTTCTGTTCTCAGTGACTGCATTTATGACCCTTTCGTCATTCCTGCGGTATCTAACATCACTGTACCTGTCAGGTGCTGGGAACAGAAAATTATTTCTCTGCAGTGTTAAAAAGGCTGAAAAAAGAAAATGGATATCACTAATGGGCAGCTCCAGCACTGCTGTTCATACAGGATACGGCAGTTCCACGGAGCTGAATTACACTGCGTACTTGCACATGGCAATTTGCGCTGCACGGAAATACTCTTCTCCTTAACTGAGTCTTGCTGTTAAAACCGATCAGCCAGGAAAAAAGAGTAGGAGTTGAAATGGAAAAAAAGCCAACCTCATCTTTTCAACTGTCTGCAGAGCACAGGCACATCCCCACGAACCCCTCCAGCCGGCACACTGCACACCATGCAGCTGTGCATGGCAAGGATGGGGGATGCAGAAGACGATCAGCAGCTCTCATCCTTGAGACCAAAGGCCAAAATGAGCCAACCCTTCCAGCAGTGGCAGAGGCATGTGGCCAGTGGACGCCCAAAAGCAGACACCTGCCAAGGGCAGCCGGGCAGCACAGCGACACCCAACATGCCACCACTTCACCAGCGATGGCTCTGCCCCAGCCTGTCAACAAACCCAAGCATTTTGTGCACGACTCTTTCCCAGGGTCAGTTCTCCTACTGCTCGTCCTTTGCAGACCCGATGCAAAGTGTCAGCCGGCCGGGGGGAGCCCGGCAGCCGGCACAGAGGCAGCAGGCACAGCCTGACTGGCCTGCACGGAACAGTCAATGCCTGACACGTTGAAGACACTCCGCACTCAGGCATGCACACAGTGATTCACAGCATCCATTTCAGTTGCCAGAACTATTTAATAAACCACTAGTAGACTTCAGGCTTGAAATTTCACAGGGATGTTTAGACTGAGAGCTCATACAGTGACAAACTTCTGGCTTTGAAAAAGACTGTTAAAACCTGTCTTTGGTCGTTTACACATCCTCTCTTTTAGTGTGAGACCTGCCATCTGCCTACTGCGCTTTGCCAGTTACGCTGCCGTATCACCAGCCACCATGCTGCTGCCGCCACGCTACTATAACACAGAGAAAAACCTCTCTTGGTGTTTTCACCCGCATGCTGCTTTTGGACTGTTGCCCAAGGAGGAGCAAGTGGCTTAGGGGTAGAGGCAGAGTGCAGGAGGACTCAGTCATTTATATCCCAAGCATTGCCATACAGGTAGGCTCTTCCTCTCCGGGAGCAGCGAGGAGCACCAACACCCCCAAAGTCCAAGGGGGGAATCCCAGTGAGCTGACACCTCTCCGCTGGCACTGCAGAGAGACTGCCCAGCACCGGCCCCTCCATCACCACGACTGCATCCATGCCTGCACCTCCTCCACCCTGTTTTTGGGACACTAACCAAGGCCCCCAAGAGCTGGTAAAAACGTCAGCCCTCCCACAGATCCCTTATCTGACCTTACACACAGTCAAATTCTCCCTCCTTGCATCAGTTCCTCACCTGTGAGATCAAAATCACGCGCGTGATTTCCACCCCTGCCTCCCCCCTGCAGAAGCCAAGCCGGGGGAGCAGCACATGAAACAGCAGCGGCTGTGTGTTCAAACAGGGGGCTAAGGGACTTGGCACACAGTAAGTTCACGTCCCCTGCTCCTTCCTCACGTGCCTGAACCCAACTGCGTACAACAGACTGTTTAAAAACAGAGGTAATTTGAATTAAATAGTAGTCCTAACACATTCCAGGAACATTCTTGAAAACAAGCATTTGGATTAATTTTATTCAAAAGCCTCTGAACAAACACCCAGCTCTGCTGTAACACTGCTGCTCTCGCCTCGCCTTAGTAATACAGTTCCCACTGCGGGGTGCTATTTATCTCATTCCCCTTGCAACATAAAAGCCGTTTCTCCAGTCAAACCTCTACATTATAGATGGTTATTTTCTCCTTTATCATAGACCTGCTAATAGTCTATTTCATGCAGAGGCAAAGCACACAGCTGAATGATGAAGGTGGCGGCTGAGAAGCAATCCTGCTCGCAAAAGGGACCTCTCGCAGGATTTTAAGCTGTTTGCGAAGGCCTGACTCCAGTGCCACGCTGGCTGTACATCACTGTGATTACACTGACTAGGTTATTCTGATGTAGTGGAGAGAGAGAGGGGCGGAGAGGCAGGAAATTGGCCCAGCAATGATGTACTAATGTATACTTCTCCCCAGAAGCTCAGTGCCTCCAAATATGAAAATGTTAAAACCATGTTTTTGATAAGCATCACAATCCATGTAAAGTCATTACAATTTTATTAGAGGAAACATTTTCAAATGCATTGATTAAATTAGGAATAATGACTTGGACCTAAAGATACAAACCTCTAATCTCATCAGCACTAATAACCTCCTGAAATAGAAGGGAGGAAGTCAGCATCTTCAGGGCCGAGACAAAGAGCACACAGCACACGACACCAGCCCTTCATCAGCCTCGCTGCAATGGGTAAAACCGTGTGAGGAGACAAAGACCGCGGACAGCCAAATCATGATCCACACATTAAATTGCTTCAGCTATCTGTGATTTTAACCACTGTTCATAATGACAGAGTTCTTGAGCTCCAACAAACATTGAGACAATTATTGTAATCAAAAAGCAGCCTATATAAAACCAGTAAGTGTTATTCTGTGCATATTCACAATGAAGCGTATGGAAAATTGTATGCGTTCGACCTGTAATTGTCTTCTCAATGCAAATGGCTTCTGGTGTGCACCTTCCAATCTACATGTATTGGGTCTGGCTGAGATGGAGTTAATTTTCCCCATAGCAGCCCTCATAGTGCTGTGCTTTGTAATGGCAGCTAGAAAGGCGTTAATAACACACCAGCGTTCGGGCTACTGCTGAGCAGTGCTCACACAGCATCAAGGCTGTCTCTCCAACATTCCCCCCTCACCAGCAGCCTGGGGCTGGGCAAGGTCTTGGGAGGGGACATAGCCAGGACAGCTGACCCAAACTGACCAAAGGGATGTTCCATACCATATGATGTCTGCTCAGCAATAAAAATTAAGAAAGGAGGGAGGGCGGGGGGGGGGCGCATTCGTTATTACGACATTTGTCTTCCGGAGTAACCACTACACGTACTGAAGCCCTACTTCCTGGAAAGTGGCTGGACATTGCCTGCTGATGGGAAGCAGAGAATAAATCTTTCGTTCTGCTTTGCTTCCGTGCGTGGGCTTTGCTTTTGCTTTATTAAACTGTCTTTATCTTGACCCACAAGTTTTTTCCATCTTATTTTCTCCCCCCCCACACTGAGAAGGGGAATGATAGAGTGCCTTGGTGGGCCCCTGGCATCCAACCAAGTCCCCCAGTCCAAACTGCTAACTCCAAATGAAGAACATGCAGCAGGGAGCTAGTCATAAGTCATTCAGAAGTCATTCAGTAACACCACCACCCGTCTCTCACAGAAAGTCCCAGCTCCTTCCTGATACAGGCAACAACCTCCCTCCATAGGCCTGCTGAGAGGAGGAAGAAAAGGGAAGGTATAGACCTTTCATTGCACGTAGCGCTTAAGGATCAATCCGATGGCTCCTTACCTCCCTGATGTTGACTGACAAAGAAAAAACATCAACCACGGAGTGGGCCTGACCTGTATTTCAAGGTGCCATTGTCAAGATTAGGGAGACCTGAGCTTGGTAAATAGCAAGGAAATGAGCATAGATGACCATGCATCTTCTTAAGTGTTCTCCTGGGTCCTGGGAGTGGCCAGGTCTTGTTCTCATCCCTGCTATAGTTGAGACAATCTCAGGGACATCCACAACCTAAACTCATCCCCAAATGTGTGCACGTTCAGCAAACTGGGTGGAAAGCAAAGCACAGTCCTTTTGTCCTGCTTCCCAGGCCCTGAGCATTGGCACGTGGCTGCCACCTTCTCCCTGCAAAACTTGAGAATTCTCTTCACACCGAAGGTACCTCCTGGTGGAAACAATCACTAAAAATAAATCATTCATGCAATAGTGCGTACCTAATCGGGGCCTTTTATACTGAATTCTCCTTTTATCATTCTCCAACAGCAAACGTTATAAAAGGATGTTTTATTGCATTTTCTGTCCCCACCCACACCATGTTTAGCTCTTCCACTCTTGCTCTGTGAAAATCCCAAGCAAGAAGGAAGAGTGAAACAAATGTATGCTATGCCTGTCAAAATACCAACAATAAACTGGGGGAAAAGTAAACTGTTCTTCCCTAAACTCAACAATTATCATTATCTTACATGTTTTCTGAAACACCATCAAACATGAGAAACTGCTGATAGAAGAAGAACTGCTTTAACAAAGGTTGTATCTTTAAATTTAATATTACTAGGGAAGAATACAGTAGTGAATTATGCATCAGTGTGGAAAACCAACAGAATTATCTGAGTGCTTTCCCCCACCCTCCCTCTTTTATGCAGTTTGTAGATTTATATACTTCTCTTTCTTGCAAGGACTACATCACAGGATAATGCATCATTCATTCATTCATTCATTAAACTTCACCAGTGTAGTTTCATCTGTCAGGTAAATAGGAAACACATACCAACCATATACAGCTGTACATTAACCCTATCTCTGCCTGTCTCACCACGACAGAGCTCAAATCTAAAAAACAAGCCTCACCTCAAACAGGGAGCAATGTAGCTTAACCTCCTTCAAGACACCCTGGTACCCCACATGAGAGTACCCTGTATGGTGAAAAACTGACTTTCAGAGCTTCAGCTCTGAACATCCGGGACTCATGAGAAGCCAGGAGCTTGCTGGCTACAGCCACCTTCCTGCATGCTAGAAGCTAGAAAGATGCTCTTCTGTGCATCCCCGTAATTTCCAGGAACACAATACAGAAATAATCTCATGTGTGTATCCAGCAACAAGAGAGAATGATTCACCTTGCACATTTTATGCAAATTTCGTCTAAAACTCCAGACAACTAATTACTTGAAGTGGACCGCTATTGTAAGATTTGGGTTTTTTTCCCTTGAACTGTAATTTCTGATTCAAGGTATGAGTTTGTTTGCTTTTTCTTCCCTCTCCTTTATTACAGGAACAAACTTTCTATTATTAGTCTGTATCTGTCACTAAATTTATAGTGTGTGCAAACACTGATGGGTGTTTTTTTGCTCTATCAATCTCTGTTCTGTTGTAAGAACTGGGAACTACATCTTATACTGCATTACACATACAAAATATTTAGAACAGACAAAAAGAGAACACTGGATACCCACACACATTAAATATCTGATAGTAAAGTGAACATAATACACATGGTAGTGCAGCTGCACAACATTATGATAATTGAGTCGGTCCTCCACCTCTCAAGCCACTGAGTTTCAGTCTTTTTCAGTATTCTTATCTTTTTTTGTTGCTGTTGTAAATAAAGAGACTTAATTTCCAAGCTCTTTCCATCGTTATTTTTTCCCTTGAACTCACCTCTGAGAGACTTAATGAGGACAGAAAATTGATCAGCGAGTACATTTTATGCCTTATTTGAAAGCACATAATGTTTCTCACAAGTCCTCTTTGTAGAGAAGATGTTGCCAGCAAGTTCTTCTCTTCTATAAAAGCATTAAGAAAGGCGGAAGAGAGAGACATGGCAGCCCAGGACATGGGCACAGGCCTATGCCATTCAACTTCCACAGGAAGATTGACTCCAGTTCTACAGGTACAGGGCTGGGTGAAGCACCGTTAACATGACCGATCTGTTATCCCTCTGGGGTTCACAGCTGGACTGCTGTTGTTTCACAGACACTTCTAACTGCAGTGAGTGCTCATGTGGTAAACGGTGTGGTTGCAATCCACAGATCGCCACCGGAAAGGTCTGCGCACGCACCTGAGCTTGCACGGGCAGCTGCAGAACTCCTCTGCAACTTTCATGATACACATTATCTTCGTTGTTTACATATGGCAATAAAGAAAACCCACCTACCAAAACAACTCCCAAATCAGCTGTCCCAGCACATGAACATCCTCTTTGTATTGTAGAAGTCAAGCTGATGTTGAATAGTCACATGCAAATGCCATCTTTACTTTACTGAGCTCTCCAGGGATTTTAGGGGGTGATCTATGGGGAAAGAGTGTTCTGTTTTTAATGAGCCCTTGGCTCCTACAAAAATTGAAAGTAAGAAAAGTTACCTACTAAATCTTCATTTATTTCAATGTGTGAATTCATTGGTCTATGCAGAAAGGGGAAGGAAAGCATGGCAGAAATTCCATACGCCAGATTCCAGCCCGGGGTGAGCCCCGGCTGCTGTGTACTAACCTGCCAGCCAGTCTCTTGGTGCAAAAGCTGACAAAACCACAGAGGTTCCTCGTGGGAGCGCACAGCTCAGCACACTGTCGTGAGGATCCACTGGCAGACCCTCGATACAACAAAACACGGTGACTTGGATAGCACAGAGGTGCTTTTAAGACACCGAGACTGCATCCCCCCAGCTGCACACGACCTCTCCCCAGTGGCAGCCCAGTGGGTTTTAGGACTAATCTGAGAGATTTTGCTTATTCAGGTCATGAACCTCCAGTGCCCCAAGTAACTCACTTGTGCTGAAACATGGCTCCCTTCGAGAAGCATGAGGCTCGATCCTGTTCTGTTTTGGTTTTATTAAATTAAAAACAAAACCACAAACATATAATGCTGGTGTTCAAACCCAAATCTTCATCCTTCTATGGACCACTATTTACATGTGGGGTTTTGTGTCTCCTAGAGCTGTCCAATTCAAAATGAATGTATAGCCCTGCGCAGAAACATGACATTAACCACAGAGTGACAAGACATCAGCATGGGATAAATAAACAACCCCTGGCAGAACACACTGGGGTGCAAGTTAGCTAACATGCAACTACGAGAGTAGTAGGAAACAAAAACAGCTAGTTACCCTTACAAAAACTAAGACAGTATGCTTAAAACTTTATTTTCTACTGCTGACTGCTATAATTAGCGGGTAGTAAATATTTGTGTGATAGCAGTGTCCAGATGTCGCAACAGGGAGCTGGACAGCACTGGGTAGGTACCGTATGACTAAGAAGAGGCAACAGTTGGCCTAAAGGGTTGACGGTTAATATCGCTTGCGTTATGCCCATTTCTGGGGAAAAAAAAAAAAAATCTTACTCAGAAGGAAATTTTTAAGGGCGCTCAGAACATATATTGTCTTATCAGTTAGGCTATTAACACAGAATAACTGTGTTAATAATAAATGAAAATAAATACTGTGTTAATAATAAATACAAATTACTCAGAGCAGTAACAGTAAATTATGTAGTTTGAGATAAAGCCTAATAATAGCAGTGGTTTTCTTATCCGTATCATTACATGCACTGTTTGTTGAATGGGGCGGAGGGTTTAAGACATTTCCCATGTTAGTCAGGAGTCATTTCTAAATTGAACTAGAAAAAAGTTTGTGAAAAATGGAAAAAAAATTGATTGCAAAATGGACTCAAGACGTGCATTAAATCAGCTAAACTTATCAGGCTCCATGCATCTGTAATTCTCACCAGCAACAAAAATGGAAGGAGGATGGGAAGCTGTTTAAAGTGCCTTTAAGCTTCCCATTGATGTACTGTAAACAGAAGGTTCAAGGTTTCTGCAGGAAGAGTAACAAACCCACCAGGACTTCACGAAGGGTGCGTGTCCTCAGTTTTCCCATGAACCCCGCTCCGCTCTCAGCACTGCGGCTGTGGGAGCGTGATGGCCTGCCTCACCCGGGGCTGCGGCTGGCTGGGGCTGTGCAGCTGAGACCCTCTCACGGCAGGCAGCTCATCTGAGTAGGAGTGCGTTTAACACGACCGTTCACAGCAGTCTCCCTACACACTGCTTGCGCTAAATTTAATAGTTGTACTAGATTGTTCAAGATCTCCTTTTAAACCAATTGCTACATGCAGATTTTTATATTAATTTGCCAGATACAAAAAATAAAGGTTTAAACCATGAATTCGGCTACCATCATTAACCTCTAATTGATTTTCTATTACGTCATTTTAATCTTTTCATGCACCCACAATATCACAGACTAAAACTTAGTCTCTTCAGCAAGCCGAGTGTGCCCACAGTCAGTCCCTCGGGCAGAGAGAAACCCTTCCCTCAGCCACACATACCATCTGTGGAGGTCAAATAGCACAGCTTAGGCACATGCTATAAGTAAGTGGTTATAGTGGTTATACAGGGTAAGGTGAATATTTTATGCAAGGACATCCAAGCCTCTTTGCCTGAAATAAACCCCGTGCCTGGAAGAGACAAGGGAAGGAGTAGGAAGCCTATCAATCCAGTGGGGCTAAGGAAGGGAAGGACCTCACTAGCTGGTTGTGCTGCAGCAGGAACACCCCTGCCAGACCAACAGCAAGTCCCAGCTGAAGGGCTGCAGTTTGACAGCGATGAGGGAGCAATTGCAGGAGAACAGAGGGAGGTGAAGGCAGACAAGGATGCACCATTTCCCTTCATACGGGATTAAATGCAGCCCATGTGCAAAGCAAAGTTTCACCAGGCGCATCGCCAGGGTGCAGCAAGGGGAGGGCAGTCCCTGGCTCACAGAAGGGCTTGCAGGATTGCACCTTCGGGAAACATGGGCATCGCTCCCACCCATCTGCCGTGGAGTGTGCAGGGCCTTCAAAGACCAGGAGGAGAAGCAGGAGCCTGGCCCTGCTGCTGTGCAGCACTCAAGTAACAGCTGCTACCGGGCTTCCCGGGGGCTGCACCCAGATGCACACACCAAGACACCCTGCTCTTGGTTCCGCTGGCAGGGAGATTTGCCAAGGGGAAGGCAGCTGGCAAAAGCCAGTAAATCCTTCAACTCAAGCTAGCAGAGATCCTGCTGGGCCCCTGCCAGCTCTGATGGTGGGTTAGATAAAGAGCTCTGCGCTCCAGGTAGCTCATAAAAAGAGATTAAAGCAACACAGTCAATGAGACAGTTTCCTTCTATTTGCCCACTCAGGCAGAACAATTTCCCCTCCAGATTAATTTCTGCCTTCCTCCACTCAGTGGAGGAGGCTGTAAATTGGCTCTGATTGGGAGGCACCAGGGTGCCCAGGTGGGAGGTATGAGAAAGCCGCAGCCAGACCGGAGAGGGGCACAGCCAGAGAGGCCCCGCATCCCGCTCCACACTCATCCTCCTGGCACTGGACCACTCCTATGGGATAATTGTGCTTCCTGCTATGGCAGGGACCCAGACTGATAGGCTGCAACACAAATGAAAATGAGCAATTATAAAAATAATTTTAAAAAGCATTTAGTTGTCACACAACTAAACAATCATTTCCATGGCGTTTAGAGAGTCCATCCAGACTGACTATGGAGGTCCATCAGACTGGGAGATTTTCCCTGCTCCTTGCAAACGTGGCTTTGACTGACAAGGGAGCACAAGACGGGTTTTAGCGATGCCCCTTGATAAACTTTGTCAATAACGCAACAAGGAAGCCAGAAGTTGCAGCTGAGATGCGAGAACAACAGATACAAATTCTGCCAAGGTAATGCTGCTTTCCTCCAAGGACAGCCATGACCTACCCAAGCTCCACGGATGGTCATCTATCATGCCAACATCCCCATCTTTCCCAAGAAGGGCAAAGCTAGCTCCCCAAGGCTCAATATCCCTTAAACCTCTCCATCAGAAGGGATAAAAGAGAAAAAAGAAGTGATAGAGCAACACCATGTATCAGCCATGCAATTACTGATTATACATGAAGTCCATATTGGCTATGCTTTTCCCTAAAATTTGCAGAGCACCACCCAACTGAAGTCTTCATCAATGAAAACCATTTGGCCACCGGGCAAAGGGAATCCACTGACCAAGCCTCAGGTATGGATCTGCACAAAAACTTTTAGAAGATGGAGGTCTGCAAAAGAACATACTACTCTCACATCCATATGACTAACATCTGTGTTGCGCTTCACACCAGGTAACTAATTACAGCAGGACAGAAACACTAACACCCCAGTTAACAAACTACTTAATGAATCAAGATTTTGTGGGTGTTAGTTGATGTTTCTAGGGAAATGCAGTGTAATGATGAAATATAGCGTGTTAGTGGATTCTTTTCAAATGCATTCAGTTTGGTTTTCCAAGCTGAATAACCAATAGGTTAATATTTCTAATGTACTGAAAATATTTGCTGTGTTGTCCCCAAGAACCCCTACTCCCTTTAGCACAGTCTGAGGTTTCTGTTACTGCACCAAAAGTCTCAAGAGAACAGCAAGATAAAGAATCTACATTCTCCTATGTACAGCATCTCTATTGTAATTGCTGCTTCCTACATCCCTGCACAGTGCCTCAACATATTTACACCTGGTTTTACGTTTACTGTAAGTTCTTTACAGATCGTAATTCTGAACTCTGTTCCCTGTAGAAAAACTTTCATCTCTCAATCTGATTCAAGCTTCTACCACATGACAGTTAAGTACAACATCTGAGCCCTGAGGTCAGATTATTAAAATTTATTTCAAGATTGTGCATAACAGAAGGCATCAGCTCACAGCAGGAGCCTATGTGAACAATTAAAAACACAAACAGAGGAGCCTTTCTCAGCTGTCAAGTGGCCATTCATGTTTTATTTAGTCTGTTAAGCATAGTGCTGCTGGTTTGAAATGAAGATGAATATAGTTTGCTGACAAACATACTTTTAGAAAAAGTAACTCCTGTTGAACTGCACAAGTGTGACACAATACATTTGGCCTCACCCCACAATTAATAATGGCCTGTTTTACCCTAACTGCCTACCAGTGTCGTCTTCTGCCATGGACTTCACCTTCAGCTGCACCTTCTGGGAAGAGCTATAGTGTTATTAATAGACTTACTATACTTCAGATTCACTGAAACCAGCTGTAGCAACTCCTGAATCATGTCTCTTTCAGCACTCCATTCCTGTGAGAGTCAAAAGCAGAGACTTTCCCCTAAGCTGTCTCTGCCCCATACTTACCCGGAGCTGCTGCAGTGCTCCTACAGCCGCAAAACATTCCGTGTACAAGAAGGTCACTTTAATTAGCAGATGACACCAAGATGGTTTTGGAAATGGAGAAATATTCCTCTCTCATTTTCTGTTTCGCAGCCTGTCCCCAAGTCTCTAATCATAGATATTCACACCTCCACACAAAATTTAATGGGAGTGGAAACAGATTCTTCATCTGCAGGCAACACACAATTTTTCTCTAAAATGTGGAAAGTTGTTAAGTAAAATGTCACTAGGAAAGGAATTCCAGGTGACTTTAGGTTATGTAACTGTCCACACAAAGTCTTTGCATACACCTGGAAATCAAAGGTTCCTTTCCATTAAAAAAGTACATATAATTCTAAGAGTTTGCAATTAAAAATGTGTTGAGAAAATGCTCTGTCTCTAGGCTGGTGCAAATCTTCATAGTTCTGCTGATTTCAACAGACCAGCATACAACAAAAATACTTTTAAGTGGAAAAAAGGTCAGACAAAAATATTTCTTCAAGTCCTTTATTTCAAAGTTTGGGGGAGAATTACTCTTCTTGCACCTAACCCTCAGGAGTTTTGCTAAAAAAAACCCCCCAAGATGTGAGGGCAGCAGCAGCCTCAGAAAGCCCATGACAGTCAAAATTCAGCAGAATTATTTGTTTTGCTTCTAGCAAAATAGAATCCACCACTCATACTCTTCTAACAAGTAATTCCTTGTACAAAATAATTTTTTCATCTTGAATCGTTTAAGGAAAGGGGCACTCAAATATCTCTATGAACTACACATCCATTTCTTGATAATCTGCTGAAAAGATAATTCCTACCAGTTACAGAAACCTAAAGTCCACTCTCTGAATGCTCTTTCAATCAGCTGTTTTTTGCACCTCTGGCCAGCGTGGAGGGAACAGGAGACCCGGGAAGATAACATCAAGCAAAACAGGAAGAGTTTTCTTTACCACAAACTACTTTCTGACACAGGCTGCTCAAGAAGAAAAAGCTACAAAGTAGGAGGACTTCACTGACAAATTTCATTAGAAGGATTTCACTGAAAGAGGAGGAAAACCAAGGAGCCAACATCAAACAAGAGCCTGCTACCTCAAGCTCCACCCGGCGCGGGGGTAAGGGATGCCTGAGGGCACTCTGTGAACCAGGGCTTATGGCAGAAGCACTGCCCAGCATGTTTCTCCTACAGCCAGCACAGAGCTTGAAAGTGGACGGGAGCCACCAGTAGCCTACCAGTGACCCTGCAGCTTCCCGTGGGCCATTCCCCACTCTGCCAAAGGGTCTGCTTTGGTTAGCATGACCATAAGCTTCTTCCCCACGCAGATGCTCTGGGACATGTCTCCCTCGCCGCCGTGGTCCCCTTAGTTCAAAACACAGCAGGCACCTTAAGCACTCACAGGGCGTATCTGCAAACTCCGCTGAGACGCAGTTGCTACTATCGATAAACGCAGTTTTTACTACGCAAGGCAGGGCCAGCGCTGCAGAGGCAGCACATCTTGTCAAGGACCTTACTCCAGTTCCTATTTTGCAAAGGGGCAAGGCATGCAATGCACAGGCTGATTGCCTCTACCCCACTGCCTTTTCTTGGAAAGGGCCACTACAGCCTTGCGAGAAGGTGTCCTATGGCTGAAAGCTGTAGGCCCCAGACACCTGCACAGGTGGCTAACACCACGCACGGGCTAACAGGAGGATGCAAAACTGGTATCTGCCCCCAACTACTTCAACATTGGGACACTCGGGTTTGAGGCATAAACTTTGCAAGTAATGGTTTGCTGTTTCTTTGGTTGGGTTTTTGTTGCGATAGCAGGTTCCATAGGTCCGGCTTCCCTCAAAAACCCTTCTCAAAAGAACGGTCTACTGCGAGCTGAAAAACAACAGCTATTATACTGCTAGGCTGCTTAAGTGACTGCATGTTACAGATGGGCCATCCTGAACTCTGCAAGCCAGAAATACATTTCCAGTATTTTAGTTTATTCAAAAAAGGTCGACTGCAGTTCTGTAAACAGAGCCTACCTCCAGCACCAAGGGTTTAAAGTCACAAAGTGAGCTGGAATATGCATCTCCTATCTGCAAATCCCTTAGTAATCTCAAAAACAGGAAATGAAACAAAAGCCCACAAATAAATGGTATTTCAGTCACTGGTCAAAACACTGGACATTTCTTCCCAGAACCTCTGACCTTTACTCAATATCTCATGGAAAATAAAGATTCAAGGGATTTCTGCTTAGGATCACATTTTCCTCTCCTATGCGTATCTTCAGCCCTCATGTCAAAGAAACCTTCTTAAGAGCCGGAAAGAGAGAAACCACGGTTCCCTCCAGAGCTCAGCTCACTCACGTTGCTCCTCCAGCTGCCTGGAAGGAGGCCTCTTCCCCACCCTCTCACCTGGGAAGTGCCATGTCCCAGCCTTGGGAACTTCTACCCAGGCAGGTGGCTGCTGCTCCCCTTCCTCTCGTGATGCTGCTGCGGCAAGATGAAGGCAAAGGTCACTCTGATGTCTGAATCTTCTACCACGTTCGTGCCCTGCTACTCCACACCCATATGGCAGACAAAGACACCAAATGAATCAGGGCTTTCTCCTTCCAACTAGCATAAGCTTTTATAATTATCTTACCTAATTCTTGCCAATATCTACACTGCAAGATGTCATCATACTACCCTTAAACTATCTATTCATGGGATCATTTTCAAGAGGTTCAGTGATTAAAATGAACTTGCTCTGCTAGCTGCCTCCTCAAAGACAGGAGAATATGAAGTATTAAAGTATTATTGAACCCAAAACTTAAGAAATTGAAAAAAAATTTTTTTTGTGGGAACACTTCAGTTAAATGTAGTTTGGGCTTTTTCCTCCCTACTCACGCGGCATATTCTTCCTCCATTTTTATTTTTATAGGAAACAAACAACAACCTAGTGTTTTCTCTGTGCCAGAACAGTCTCCCTGTGTGCTATTAATGCTGCAGGTTCCTCTTGTTCACTGCAAGTGCCCTGCAGGACGCGTCTGTAGAAGGGAGAGAGAAAAGCTTTTCTTTACGCTAACGGGGTTGGCATCCGTTCCTCGTGTCACCACTTGCTCAGAACTACACTTCACAGATTCATCTCTCTTGCTCTTTTATTCCTTGTCACCACTGCTGACTGAGACACATTCACTTATTCCTTGTCACCACTGCTGACTCTGAGGCACATTCACCTACTTAAATTCTGCTTGAGCTCAAGTTCTGAGTCATTAAAATGTTTTTAATTTCCAAGGAAAGGAAGATTTAGAAAGACTGTTCTCACTTTTCTGAAGCACACGCACACACAGAGCTTCCCCTGGTTAGTACATCATTAGTTGTTCTTTCCAAAAATTTCATTGCTTGCAAATAGATTATTTTTGGGGAAATGTGCTTAGTGTAAAATCTTGCACAGAGGTGTTGATCAGCTAAATGCTGCTCATTTTGCATGGTCTTTTTTCTCTAGTTTTGATCTGTAGGAACTTCCAGGGAGGTTAACAGATGCATAAGAAAAGTGTGTAAAATGAACCAAGTGATTGCTACGAAAGATGGGCAAATGGTTGTAAGCATCAGCTACCACGGAGGGCTTAGACACAGGCAAACGTGGACGTGGCAGCACACAGGATAAACACAAGGTAAGCGCTGCTCTCAGCACATGTACCGGGTGTCTTCAGGGTCACCAGCGTCCAGCCAGCCACGCTCTCAGTTACGCTGCCGGCAGCACCAGGCTTCCTGCCAGGGCTGGGATGGATGGGACCTCCTGGACAGCTGCAACTTGTATCTTGAGCAGATGAGGAGGAAAATGGTCTATTATTGGGCTTCTTCTAAAACAGATTAACCTACATGCAGGAAAAAAGGAAGACTAGAAAAAGTCTGTTCTCCCATGCTCATTCATGTGCCCTTCTGACGGGAAATTAATCTCTTGGCCCCATCCATTTAGAAATAGGAAAGAACAAAAGCCTTGTTTCAGTTAACGAGGAACACCACAGTGTCGACCACAAATACTTGCCTAACTCTGTTTCTGGAGAACTTACATGTAGGTAAACTAGGTAGTTCAATACATAAAATATTGCAGCTTTGGGGAGAAAAAAACACACAACACAGAAATTAGTATTAGTTGAGGTTTGGTTTGTTTTTACACAAGTGCGGAAAAAGAGTTAAGATGGACATTTTCATATTTGGAAAGCCAAAGCCATGCATCTTAGCCTATGTTATATGTCCATATTAAAACCACAGCCTACAGCTGGAGCTGCAAATACTCAGAGCTTTAAGAAATCAGGTCACTTATTCACAGAGCCAAATTTTCACATTCTAAAACCCCTTTTTAAGTGGTTTACCAAAGTTGCACAACACTTGAGAATTTGTTTTAAAAAATTCTGCCAGCTAAGATTAGATTTGACTTCAGACTCCGCTCACATACCTAAGACTACAGAACGATTCAAAACTTCTCCATCCCATGGCCAATCCGTCCAGGAGCATGAAATGATTACATTCTGGCATAAAACATTTCTTCTAATTTATAAGCCTTATCTGAGGTAGCATGGTGATTGATGCTCGAGTAAAGAATTTCTTCCAAATTTCATTTTAGGTTAAGTATCTGATTTTCAACATATGCAAACAAACAAACAAAAAAGTAGTATTCTAGTTGTAACATGAAGCTGACATTTCTGAAATGCCAGCAGACTGGTTTCTAATTTTTGCTGGAGGAAAGACTGCCAATATTTCTTTGCTTCTTTCAGCATTCCTAAATTTTCCCTGTCATCGTTTTGAAATAGTGGGAGTCATCCTTCACAGCACAGCAACCCCCAAGCCTCTCTGATACCAAAACTGATTGCTACATAGCAGAAGCCATGAAAACTGTTTTCCCTCTGTCAGGTTGAAAGCAGAGCATGGATACCTTAAAATAGGGCAAAAATCTAGAGAGATTTAAAAGTGTTTTCAGGCTCTAGAAAAACACCTGAACCAAACCTTTGAGAACAGCCAAGAAACACTCTAGTTGTTCAGATATGTTAAGTGTGTAAGTGACACTGAAAATTGAACTTAAGCTAGAAATCCTCTGAAAATTAATGGCTACTGTGCTTTGCATTCCCAGTCAGCAGCAGCAAGACCCCCCTGAAATAACCTAGTTGCAGAGACAGACAGGGCTTGGTTCGTGGGGCCACACCAGGCTAATACCTCTTGGTCCATACTCACTGTTCTCCCAGCTTATTGCATGGTTTAAGCTCACCATATAACAAACATCTCTGTTCCTCCGTGCAGCTACCCACACAAACCCTCACCTGCTAGGGCCTCACTGAGGCTTTATCTATAGGAGTTTTAACACCTTTGGCTAAAGGAGTGCTACATAAGGCACAAAAAGGGGGGTTAATCTTGCCGATTTCCTTTGCCCCCTGCACACCACCAGAAAGGTATCATGCCCCAGCAACCTCTCCACCCTCAGGATGTTGCTCTGTTTCCCCTCTCCCTCCCTCAGTGGAAGCCTTTTAAACCACTTTTAATAACCCATTAAAGCCATGCATCTGCCTACAAACCAACATAGCACCTCGCCTATTATGTTAAGGAGGCTTCTTTGGGTATCACTCTCCCAACAGCAACCTGCAAAGCCAGTTCTTACTTGAATGGTGTGAAGATAATTAAAATTTGCAGTCCTAACCAGCCACCGAGGCTGAGCATCCAGCCTCTGCTCGGGCTGCTGCTGGAAGGAAACAAAAGCCTGTGTCAACAGAGAGGAACGATTTAAACGTGTTCGCTTTTTATAGCGATGCACTCCATAGCACCACTCGGTAAACAAAAATGTGCCATTTAATAGCTACCAGTAAGCAATTCTGCAGTTGACAGGTACCCAATTCTTTCCTCCGGCCTAAAGAAAAAAGACTTTTTTTACTATGTCAACAAGGTGAATAAGCTAGAAACATAGCAATTACCTGAATCCATAGAGCTCAGTTCTGCTCCAGTCACCCTCTGCAACCATAGCAAAGACAGAAAGCCTTTCTAGCTTTAGAAAGAAAGCAAGGTTGGACCTTAAGTGTTTAAAGATGACTGATTATGGCAGAAATTTCCATTAGTACTGAGGTGCGGCTCTGACCTCACTGAAACCAGTGGAAGATTCACAGTGGATTTCAGGACCTTCAGGACATGTCTCTTCAATGGGACCTGTGAGGCAGCCGTGGTGGCACTAACTTAATTTCTGATGTGGTCTCTTGAAAAGGTGAAATCTCATTATCTGCATCTCTTCTAAGAACCTCTGTTTTCACTTATGAAGTATCACTGAGCCTTTATTACTAGGGGCATAATGAGGCTCCTGTTCACTGACAATCACCTCTCCCCCTAAAAACAACATAAAAACGGAGAAAAAATGACGACAGTATTACCCTTGAAGGCTCATTACACTGTCATGTGCTGGAGCAATCCTGATTAAACAACCCCCTAGCCACGATGAGCAAGTGACAACGGAAGGGACGGCCACAATTTCTTATGGTGCTGTATTCAATGTTTCAAAAGTACAGTGGCAGACCTTTTAAAATGTATTCTGTTAAAACCAACATGAAATGACTATGCATTACTAATTCTGCATACATTGTATGTTGAAATTGCTACAGGAAAATGCTTAATCTTGATGCTTTCATATTGCTATTTCAGGGGTGTAACCTCTGCGTTTAGCAGCCATTACCTGCAATGTTCCTATTACTCTTCAGCAGAATTAAAGCCATGCAACTGCCCCTTCCCTCCGCCATCCTGAATGTAGAAAAGGAAAGAGTGTAGAAAGGCAATAAAGTCACTGTTCTCCTCTTTGCTGGTCCACCTCCCTTCACTGGTCCACCTCCCTTCACTGTCAGCAGCCTTAATTTTCATCTGATACACATGAAAAATCAAAGACGCCAAACACAGAAAGCACCAAATCTGTTCCCCAATCAACATGCAACGCCCCGACATTGGTGGCTCTGCACTTAAAGCAAGCCTTGCCCAGGCAGAGGAATGGTGCTGGTTCAGCAATCAAGTTTCAAACCTCATTTTGGCCAAACTGCTGCTGACCCCAGTCTCAGCAGTGAAGACCACACAAGGACAAAGGCCGCTCACAGCCCATGCGGCAAGGCAGGCATCACCCAGGGACAGAGCAGCCAGAAGGATGCAAAGAGTGGGGGACTGCACCCCTGTGCTCTCCCTGCTGTTCCTGGTGCAGCAGCAGAGTTGGCACATTATGGTTAAGCACTGCTGCATAGACAACACAGTTTGCAGTCAAGTTCTCTGTGATACAGAAACCCCCTTCTCGATGGCAGAAGCGGCACAGGGATGGCTCTTGCTCTGGTGGATGACAACACTGCGGAGAGACCGCAGCACCGAGGAGGTAGGTGAGCAGAAGAGGTACTGCAGAGGTAGGACAGAACGAACTCGCACATACCTTCACAAACCAGGACAAGTTTGATGCTGTACCGAAAGCCAAGGTAAGCCCTCAGTGGAGAGCAGAGGGTCAATGTGATCTATCTTTTCAGTTTACCCAGCTGGCAAGCAATAAGGCCAATCTGTTCATCTTCTGCAGAAATTAAGTGAAATTGCAGTGTTCAAAAGCATTTGAGTTGGATTAAGAGTAACAGAATGAAGCTGGCTGATTAAGAGTGAGTTGCATTAGGCACTGAGGTGTTTAAACAAAGATTAAGAAAGAGCACATGCGTTTCAGTTGGGAGAACCGAAATAATTAAACATCACTAGTCCCATCACGTGGTGCAGCACAGACAACAGTACTGGAACATCAGACCACAAATGAAGACTGTAATTAGGACTAACCTGTACAAAACATCACAGAGTTGCTTTCCAGTCAACACAATGTAGCTTACGTTTTTCTGAAAAAAATGAATTAACAGATACTGCACAGGGGTCTCAGAAATTGATCTTCAGGGCAATTTCTTGATCACTTCTCCCCACACTATGGGTGAAAAGAACACAGGGCCTCGACAGGTGCCCTTGGGTCATGAAATCCCATTCCCTGCTACTGCACACAAGCATATCAGGTATCTAACCCTACACCTCCACCCTCCCACATCCACCCCAGCAGCACCCGGATCCTGTAGTGGTGGGAGGGAGGCAGCAAGGGACAAAGGAGCAGCAGTGAGAGAAGAGAAGGCAGAACTGCAAGACTGGAAAGAGAATCACAACAACACTAGAGGACGAAGCTGGCCATCAAAGGGCTGCAGTGAAAGGAGACTGAGTGAGGGGAAAGGACGACCAACCACTTATCAGGTTAAAATACACAAGAATCTCCCTGTTAACCAAAAAATAAACCACAGGTGAAGGGACTATGCTGTGGAGGTCCCTCCCATAGCTCCTTCTGGGGTTGTCACCTGGGGAAGCCTGACACCTCCCTCTGGCTCAGAGGCATGGAAAACACACCAAGAGGTTGGAAGACAGCAACTTATTCTTCAGAAAATCTCAAAATTTATGGGATTTCTGCTAATTTGCCCCACAAAAAAGTCTCCTTTGGCTCCCACTCCAACATGGAAGACAGGGAAAGACTGAATATGGAAAGGAAGGAAGATTTTTAAAAAAGAAATATGGGAGACAGGGGAAACCTTCGTTAAATTTAACTTAACATGGAAAGGAGCTTAATCTGTGAAAGCAACAATAGGAGTAGGTCTTCCCTATGACCCAAAGCACATCCCCAAAAGATCTCTCCCACAGGCATGGTAAAGCAACAGCGTTTTTTCAGCATGGCAGCAAAGCAGCTGCCAAGTATGTTCCGATATTGTAATCAGTCTGTTAACCACAAATCCCCACAACAACTCTTAGCTACATAACTGTTTTTTTTTTTAAGAAGCTTTAGAAATAAAGACCTTTTCCATTTGGTCTACATGGTATTTTAGTTCAACTGATGAGTCTGGTATTGTAACTCCTACACTCATTAATGCAGCCTACTTGCAAAACCAAAACCTGCTCTAGGAGCCATGGTTCCTGTACATCTAGGAGCTGTGTTTACCACAAGAATGCTGGAAATAAGAATAAATTTAAACCTTTCTCTGTTCATTAAAACACCTAATGAGAAAATTGCTGCCTAGAGCAGTAAATGGTAACTTGTTATTGCTGATGAAGACAGAGCTCATTTGTAAATACAGTAAATGCTATTTCAGCTACTCTGGCCCTTCATCAAAAAGCCAGCATGTTGTCCATTCATAAAAAAAGGTGATGGGATTCGTACAGCCTGCAAGTACCTAAATGTTGTATTTATCCCACTGAAGTGCAAAGCTGTACAGAACAGGATCCTCTTCTCATTGAGGACCTCATTGAGGTCAGGACAGCTTTTGACTCAAATGGAAGCAAATTAAACTCTGCTGCCTCTAAGCTGGTAGACCAGTCAAGAGGACCTACTGTATCCAGAGCTTTAGGAGCAAAAATAAAGCAACCTGGACTGAAAAAACACGAGTGAAGCACTACGTTGTATAATAGCTGCATGTCTCTTCAAAAAGGAGACATGTGCGTCCCTGATTGGAAAGCCCAGCTATTCATACTCAGTCAGGCTTACACCCTGGCACCATTTTTATTGCTCTCGATCATTTGAGCCAACGAAACCTCAAAGAGGCAGCATGAAAGTCATGCAGATTTCAACCACGGTTATTTCTGGAACTGCCAAAACCGGAAGAGAATAGCCTCTCCCCCACATTTTTAATCAGCTTAGAGACAAAACACAGGAGCATTTTCTCACCATCTCGCATCACTGAACAAACAGTAACACTTTCATCCTGAAGCAAATGATGCTACAGGAAACTATTCAGTCAGCAGGGCAATGGGACGAAATTATCACCAAGCTGCTCCTTAGTCTGTCAATAGAGCCTGTAGCTTCATGTTTGAGCTTCACCACACCAGTGCCCCAGGCACAGACACACTGCATACACTTGACACTATACCAGCACCCACTCTTAGACAAACCATGCAATATTGCATGATGATTCTTTGTAATTTATGCATGCTGATATATCTATAGCCATTATTGCCATTCAGACCACTACACCCAGTAACTGGAACCACCGAGCCCTAACCAGGACTTTGATCTGCTATTCCTTTTGTACAGGAACTTTTGTAGCAAAATCCATTATAACTAGTATGGTACAAACTGGCAGGTGACAGCAGAGTGAGCTCTGAGGAACATTTGTATGAACCCGAACTGAGACAAAGACATTTCACCACGCTGAGTTTAATACATTGCCTTTCACCTATTAAATTAAGCAAGGGCAAGACACTTTCCCATACTCATAGCAGTGGAGTTAAATTATGCATTCAGAGCTAATTATCTGATATGCTGTTTAAACCCTGTCATTATACATGTCAAATAAGGAGAATGCAAACTGTAGCTCTCAGGCAAATAAGACAGACACAGGGTGAGCATGAAAGACACAAACTTCCCCTAAAGGATTGCAGTGCCCAAGACACCAGCTGTCCACCTCCAGCAACTGGACAAAACTCTGGCGTATGGCAAGGACAATGCAATGCTAATCGTTTTCGTCTCCCAGCTGGGGTTGAGGTGTGTTGGCAGATGTAGGTGTCTGTTCCCTCCAATTCCAGGTGCTCTCTTAACACGAGCATGACTGATGAACCATCTTGCCAGGCAGCATGGCAGGCAGTTATTTTTTCTCCTCTGGTCTTCCTCATTATGCACATTTTCTGTAGTCTGGAGGAACTGCAAAGTTTTGAAAGCCACCCCCAAACCTGCAGAGGGACTTACTCCGGCACATACCAAGAACAACCAGAAGTGACTGATTTGGTTCCCAGCTGCCCTCCTGCTCCCCCCGGGCCGGCAGAAGCATCCCCGCAACCTCTGGAAGCGGCATGGGGAGCCCAGCTGGCAGCCTGCCAGCAGCTGCCTCTCCTCTTCTGCAAAAGGCTGGCAGAGATGCAGAAAGCTTTGCTGGGGGAGCAGGCAAGGAGGAAAAAATGTTCTCTCCTAGCACAAATACAGCTGTTTCCACAGATGCACGCCTGCACAAATGCTGCTTTTGTTTCAGGCAGGAGTGAGAAATCCGACTGGTCCTCCACATCCTGCCACTGCTTCTGGTAATTAAGACCAGAAATCCTGAGAAAAGAGTGATTATTTTGTGACCCGGAAAAGTTTATCAAGAAATGATGGCAAAACCAAGTTTCATCTGTACTTAACAGTCACGACTGGCAACGACTTAATGAAAACAAGGAAATTCAGGAAAGCCCCTGCAACTGGGTGCGGATGTGGAAGCATGGGACCACCCCATCATCATTACTGGGGAATCCCTATTCCCCAAGAAAATACATTTCTGGCAATTGACGTTGCCGCAGCTCCTGCTGATAACTGCTCCCGTCAGGCTCCCTGCTGCTGCATCCCAAGCCTCCCCAGCCAGGTCGTAGGCAGTGCCATTCCTCCCTTTACAGAAACAAGGGTAGGCAGGTCCCACGGCATGGCGAGCCTGCACTCTCCCGACAGCCCAGCCAAGCTTTCGGGCCCCCAGAAGTTTTCTCGGCACTTTCCACCTGCACCCAGGCGCATCCTTGCTGTGCAGTCAGCATGCTCATCCAGCCACAGCCACTGCCAAGCGCCCCAGAGGCTCATGCATATCGCTGCAGGCTTCTTCAAAACACTTCCCTGGAGGTTCGCCCAAATTGAATGAAGCCATTGCAGTTCCCCTTATTTACACCAGGACTGACACCAGGCTAAAAATGGAGGCCAGCTTCAGGATAACAATAAATACACGGTGTCCTTCAGGGGGATGAAGTTGAACTCCAAAATTAATTTAATCCAAGGTAATGACAGTGATTAATAACAGTCGAAAAGCACGTTGTACCTCCAAAAAGACGCCTTATTAAGTCATTAAAAAACCCTGAAAATGTCTGTTCCTTTGTCACAGTGAGTATGTTCTTGATTAAAAAGTTGACCAACCAGCAGGACCCCAGAACTGTTTGCTCTGCCCTGGTTTGTGCTGTGCATCTAAACAGCTACAGGCAGTGCGATTATAGAGGGTCCACAGGGTAACAGGCACTGTGCAGAGGTAAAACTGCCGAGCAGCAAAAGTAGCCAAGTTCCATTAATCACTGACAAAGCATCCTGATGCTAAATGCTTCACATTCATCCTTTCCTGAGCTTTTCACTTTGCAGTTTATTATAAACAGAGCTTGGCTCCAGAACCTCAGTAAACCCCCATACAAAGCCACATTTTTCAAACTGTCATCCCTAGCAGTCCTGGGCATTCCTGATCATCCACAAATGTTCCTCCGTATTTACACTATGTATGTTAAGAACATTTTTAATTATTCTTCCAGCCCAACAAACAAGCACTCACAATAATTCGGACACTGACACTGTCTATCTGGGGCAGGCAGATGCTACCGTGCTCAGTAGAAGAGGGAGCTATTTATATTTTTAGCATGCGGGCAAAGCTTTTCAGAACAAGCAGACACTAGGGAAATTTTTGCTCTTTTTTTTTTGCTGCTCCCTGCCCCTTGCTCCTTGGGGGAACAGTGCTGCCACCGTTCGCAGCAGGGAGCCCACCCGGGGTGGTGCAATGCCAAAGGACAGCTGCCTTTCGATGGTCCCCATGTGTTTATACAAGTACATATTCCTTATTACAGCTGAAAAGCTGGCCAGACAGTACAAGTTGTATATTTCAGTGTATTGGAAAGCAGTATTTTTGAAAGATGGCAGGATCATTTGCTTATATTAAAACATTAGCTATCCTGCGGATCAACTGCAATTATCTTATGACTCACCTTCCAGTGGCAGTGTGATTTTTGAACAATTACATATTTTAACTAAGTAAGAAGATAAGAAACCTTTGGTTATCCACAGAGCACTATCATCTCAACAAAGGCTTAAGAGGTTTTTGTATCTTCCCCTGCCTCCCCATCATATTCTTTGTACCGCCCTTTCCTTAGACACACATTAGGAAATACTCACCAGCAAGCACTTAATTCTCTTTGTTCCTCTATCCACCCCACTCAATACTCCTCTGCCTTTCCCACGTCCACTGGCCCACAGTTACAGAGCCTGGCTCTCCCAGGTTTCCATGGAACTGACTGCAGCTTAACATACAAAATCTCCCATGGCCCCTTTTCAACCTCAACTCATGAATGCCCAGCCCATTCCTCTCACCTACTCGGGTTTTTCATGTCTGCAAAATGCTCAGCAATTGCTTATGTGCAAAAGCACTGCACAGGAGAACATTTTACAGAGTTTTAAGGTGCCACCACAGTGAGAGGGGAGCTGGAAAGACCCATGGATGGCATACAAACCTCTCACAGCCCAGATCCTTGGGACAGATGAAGGATGCTTTCAGCAGCTGCTCCTTAAAGGGTATGAAGACAACCCAACTGGTTTATACAATAAAAGCCCTGTAACTACAGCACTGCTTTTTCAGCTGAGCCATGCAGAAATGGTTCTTCAAAACTATCTCTTCAAAACCACTTCAGTTCCCCATCACCATGCCATCCCTCAGCTCCACATGCAAGTTTTTCTGTGTTACTGTTACCGAATTAAATGGTAGAGCCCAACAATAGCCGAAGATGGTAGATATCTGACTTGCCAGGTAAAGGTAAAACTGCAGCCCAGATGTATCTCTGTTCACTGGAAGTGCCTGCACCATTCATGACAGATACGCATGCCAAAAATGGTCCCTGACAGGAAAAGCTTCCTGTTGATATTAGATAGATAAGGCCAGGTTCTTCCTTAGGGTAACTCTGATCTGCAAAATGGAACTGAACTAGAGATTGACTTAATATTATCATCAAATCATCATCATTTTTAGCCACACTTCTGCTTAATCCTCTTACCAGGACTTCAGCTCCCTGGTGGAAGAGAAGGCCACGAGAGCTGGGAGAACATGAAGTGCCTGATGACACATCTGTCTGTACATTTTCCTGGTGAGAAAGGCTTAAATACTGGCAGTAATGTCATAAAAATTACCAGGGACTTAGCATAGGGCAGTTGAAAAGAAAATACATACTTCTATGCCAGTGTTCAGAGGTTGATAGGATGCTGAAAGCTCTCACAGTCGTCTTGCCATTCAAATGGAAGCCTCAGCTGTGCAAATTCAAAATCAGCAGACTGCAGCAACTGTTGATAAGAGTGTCAATGCACCTTAGTTTCCAAGTCAGGACTATTTAAAGCCCTAACTCAGTAAAGTACTTGTGCACTCAGCATCTCACGGTTCAGTGAGCTGCTTGCTCTCCTAAAAGTTAGTGCTTCCCCAGAAACAGCCTTTAACTTCCAGAGTGAAGGGGGCGCAAATCTCCTGTTTGCTCAGCTCCATAGAGACCGAAAACTTCCTGGTTTTGCCAAGGAAAGATTCTCCAATGCAGACACTAAAACAGGCAACAACACTTCCCTCTTGAGGGCTTCTTCTCATCCTCCAGTGCAGAAGTCACCACGCTGGCAGAACAGCCCACTGCAAAGCATGCGTAAGTCCACAGGCACTTAGGTTGTTCTAGTTCAGAGTGGTTTCTGTACTCAGCCCAGAATCAGCAAAGCACAAAAACCTCTTAAAATAATCGCTACATCTTTATAAGTCTTCTTCCAGGCTAAAATTCAACATAAGGCCTTTTAATTGCTTTCAGAATAAACACGGCAGGGCACAGTGCAATGGTCTGCTGCTACAACTCCAACTGCAGACCACAAGCATCTTGCATCAGTGACAACTGAACCTTTCTTTTGGGCTCTAAAGAGATACTTCATATACTAAACGCCTGCGCATTCATGATGCTATGTATTTCTCCAGGCTGGAGCTTCAATGTGTGTAGTAACAAGCTGTAAAAACAAGTCAGCAGAATTTGAGCTGAAGTTGCCAAGTGTCAAAATAGGATACCATTTAAACATTTGCAAATTTTGCTTATGATACAGCAGCACAAGGCAAATATACCACCATTAGCATTTCAAAAATAGTTTCTGAATGAAAGGAAGCTTTAAAAATAGCTTTGTTTTATCCTGGCATCCCTATGCTAATAAATTCTACTTTTAATTTAAAAAGTCTCTTGTATGCAGGCACAAGGCGCCACCATCTCCTTATGCAATGTAAGTTCCTCCGGCAAAGCAAATCAGACCATGGTCCACCTCTCACCTCTCCCCAACAAACCTGGGAGGTTTTGTGCACAGGTTGGTGTCTCATGCCGCTCCAGATGTCCACATTCCACTCAGAGGTGACAGTAAGCCCGTGGCGATCCCTTCGAGAGAGTTCTTTCATGTAAACTACATCACATTGCTGAGAAACATGATTGAATTCTTATATAGATAAATCAACTGAGCCAGAGAGAAATGAGCTTGTTTAGCCAAAGTCATCAGATTACTGCTTGTACCATCATTAGTATCATAGCAGACCGTAAGGTATTAAAGCCACAGGAATCAACATAAAACTATAAGGTAGGAAAAAGAAAACGCGAGATTCCTACTGAAAAAAAAAGAGTGTAATTATGTAATAAATGACAGTACCGTAACATATAACTGCAGAGGTGATGAATTCTAGTTACACAGGCCCTCCTTATCCATAGGATGCTTTGCTGTGCAGCATCAACATTTTTCCAGAGGATTTTATGCATGTGTTGCAAAATACACTGAGCTGTTTAATCTATCTTTCAGTACATTGTTTTTTTTCCTTTTCCTCTCATTATCTTCTCAGGTATCCAACACAGATCTGTGGTTTGTAAACACTGCTAACTAATTCAAGAATTATCTACCTGGAAATCTCATTAGCTAAGATAGAGAAAGCATTGCTAAAATAGATAAAGATGATTCATTTTGTTTCTATTAGCCAAAAGAACACAACAAACAGCTGAGAAGATCTAAAATTACACACTTGAAGCAACACTAAATCTGAATACGGCACTGAAACAAAAACCCTGGACAAGCAAGAATTCTGCAAGTAAGGTCCTCTGGAAAGCAAGTTATTAACCTGACATTTAATCAGTTTGGCCTAGTACAACTTCAGTGGTAAATATACTCTGTCACTGCTTTCATTCAGGATTTCTATAGACTTCATCACTCATTTTCCCTAATTCCTGTTTGTTACAGTTTAAAAGATTCCATCTTACTATATGGCCCTTTACCTCCCAGCTCAAAACAAACAGACAGATAGACAGAAGCAGTGTTGGGCCACTTGCAGTGAAGAGACTGCAAAGTTTTAAAGTATTTTGGAGCTCGTCATTTTACAGGATTTCTATGCAAGAGAGGTCATTTGGTGTGGTGGTGCTAACAGCAGTGCCATGGGGAACCAGTTAGAAGAACTTCAGTATTTCTGCCCGTGTTCACATCATGACAGGCCAAATGCTCTAACAGCGCTTAGCACCTCCAGGCCACTCTGCAAGTTCCAGGCAGCTCCAAGACCTAAATCACGCCCAAAAGGAGGCATACCTTGAGCTTGATCTCAAATCCATCAGACTGCAGCATCAGATGGGAGAAGGAAGTATTTTTGCCCCACCATCTGAAGAAAGTAATGCGACCAGCAGAAAAGGAAGGAGACTCTACTGTAAAGACAGAATTAAGATGTGCCCTGGTGACAAAACACAGCCCTTCCATGCTACCATTCACCAATTAGCACTACAAAAAATCATGCCTACTTTTAGCTTTAAGGCTTCTCATAACAATATATTTATGCACATGCTTACACATTTTAAGAAGTGGGGCCAAATTAATATAAACTGATTAAGTTCCTTAACTTCAAAAGTGATGAGCAAGTTTGGGCTTTTTATTTTAAGATACCCTCCCTGCCACACCCTGGAGGGGCCTGATTTTCACAAAGTACCACTCACCCTCTCTCCAGGAGATCCCTTTCTGCCATGACTCAGAACAGCCAGCCAGAACCGCGGGTCACACTGGAGAGCACAGGGTACCCTATGCCAAACACCATGCTCATCTTCAAATCCCGACCAGCTCATTGATTTCTCAACTGTGTATTTCTGAGCATGGAAGCTGGCTCGCTGTACCATACGACAGGCCTACCTTGTGCTCCAGAGTGTGGCATCCGGAGAGCTCTCCTCCTCTTTTTGCTGGAGCACAGATACTAAATCCTCAGTGTTCACAAGAGACAGTCAGTCCCCAGGCTGCAGCCTTTCATAGCGTACACCTGGTAAGAAAACTATGCCCTCATACAAAGCATTTCCAGGTGCCAGAGCCCAAAGAGCACTCACCCTGCCAAGAGTGTAAGCTGCAATTCTCACCACTGCTAAAGGAATTGGCTGTATAGATTTGAAACCCTGAAGTTTTAGAAACCACCTGCCTACAAAAAATAAACAAAAACAAACAAACAAAACAAAAAAAAAAAAAAAAACAAAGAAAAAAACAGTCCTAAGAAAGAAAAAGAAATGTAAGCAGGAAGACATGAATTTTAGTCAAATCATGTGGGCAGACTGCACAGACACAGAGAGAGAAGGAAAACTTACATTTTGTGTACACTAGGGAAATACCTCTGGGTAGGGGCACCATTAAAGCAGTGCTGGCTGGAGATATAGTGTACAGCTGCAAACAAGTAGTGTAGCTTGCATCAGTTCAGGTAATGAAGAAAGCTATGCCAGGAAAAAGACAATTTTATTTTTTCTTTGAAAATGTAGCTCCATTCTAGCTAAACTTTGGGGTTTTTAGAAGTTTTTCCAGTCATAAAATGTCAAAAGTAAATAGAAAATAATCACATATGCAACCAACAGCTGCCATACAGCAAATTCAATACAGCAAGGGTTTGTACATCTTCATCCGGTATAACCAGACTCATATCCAAATCTTGTAAGAAATACATCAGCACATACTGCTAGTTTTCCATTTCATTCATATCCCAGGAGAGTGTCAATTAATTTCAGAGGCCTGTGATGCTCTTCAGTTCAGAGCCTCCCTAGACTTCAGAGGCTCTGAATTGTTGGAGAGAAGAAGGGAAAGGCTTTAGTCTCCCCAGCCCGTGAACAGCTGGTGGTGCCCAACAGGAGTGGTCAGACCACAGAGGCAGAGGGTGCAATTCCATGGGTGGCTTAAACTGGATTCAAGCCCAGACTCCTCCTACACGGGGCATTCTCATGCTCGTGCCTCCCCAGCCCCAAACCAAATGCTTCCACACACTCTCTCGTGCCGGCAATGCAGTCGTATATAGCAACATAGTAAAGCAGGAAACTGATGCAGGTGAAAGCTCATCTTTGCCAGTTTAGTGTGTGCCAAAATATACGTAATTACTTATGGTGCAAACTTGTACGTAAGAGTCAGAAACACCCCTGAAGGAGTATCAGGGGACACTTTACCCCACAGAACCAACAGAACTTCTCTAGGAGTTTCAGAAATTGTTCATCTGTATTTAACTTATCTTCCTACTTACTGATACTCACAAAACACATCGCCAGTGTTTATCAACAGATTAGACGATAGTCCTTCCCTAATGCTGTCAAATATTAATATTGTAATCTTTTAGGAATTAGTACTAAGGAATATAAAAGTAATTCTGCATAGCACTCTAAGCTGTGGCCCTCATTTCAGCAGAGCTAGCAGGCAAAGTGCAGGAGGAAAGACCTATAGTGTTATAGAGAACATGTAACGCTATACAATATTTATGTCATGCTGTACAACTATATGTGGCTTAGATAATTATAAATAAAGTGTTCTATAGAAATATTAACTTGGTAACCTCAAGCACACCCCACCACAGGCTAGGGAAGAAGGCAGTAAGGGCAAGAGACAGGATTTCTATGGAAAATACCATCCATGAAGGGAGAGCCTACTCCAAATTAAATGCAAGACTGATCTCTTTCCTCCTCTCTCCTGCCCTGGAACTGGCCCTGCTGGTCGGGTCTGCCACCATCCACCCAACAGACACACAGCCAGCTCAGGAGAAGCCCTGGAGGCTGCGGTGCTGAGCCCTGCCAGCCTGGCGGTGTTTGGAAAGACTCCCTGTCCTTAGCTGCTGGTCCCGGGCACTGCGCCTGGAGCACCGGACAAAATAGGGGGCTGCAATCCTGGTTGGTGCCTTGCACATCAGCTTGCCCTGTTCAGGGGGACACAGCCTCTACCCTTCCCCAGCACTGCAGCCCCTCCTCTGGATGGGTGTCCAGCACAACCCACCACCGCTAAGCCCCCGGCCCAAACAGAGAACAAGCTCCCTCCCTCCGGCAGCACGAGGCGAAGGGGGCTTCTTGGACCGCCGCCCAGCCCTCTTCACACAGCATGCTGCACCGAGACAGACAGCCCGGTACAACAGATGAGATTCAACGTGAGGATTATGGTGCTGCTTTCATGTCTGGCCTTTAAAGGTCCCCAGACAACACCCGTACCAGTGCTGAATTAAACCTCATAAATGTAACCGCTGAACGCATTTTATGGGCATAATTCCCAGGGTCTTTGAAAACAATGCATTCTGTCAAAATAGCATCCGAACGAAACAGGCTCTTTAACCACCCAACAAAGCCCTGTTTGATGTGCCACATTCCAGGAAGCATAGCTCAGTATGATTTTATCTGTGCATTGTTGGGCCCCTTGTGCCTTTTGTTGAAAAACTAATACAGCTCCACATCAGGGGAGAAAATACTCCTCTCTAAAATTACACAGCCAGAAAAAAAAAAAAAGAGTCGGTATTAAAAAAAGAACCGCCATACCAAGTTTCTCTGGTGTCACGCTTTCTGTTTTCTTCCTTCAATGATTTAAATGCTCACCTCCTAGAATTAGGGTCTTTTTTCAGGCCACCTGTAGTGACCAAAACATTTGTACTAACCCAGCTGGTAAGGCAAAAACCAGAACATGTTTTGTTCAGACACATCCCCTTCAACCTCCAATATCTGTGCATCGCCTAGTTTGCTTTTAAGTTATTAGTCATGATGTTCATCTCACTGAAGTCAGTGGGAGGCCTCACAAGACAGAAGGGTGCTTCCTTTCTCCTGAGGGCAGGATGTTTACACCTCAGGATAAATTTCATTTTTCATGTCCGTGTAGGCCCACACAAGCAAATAGAGTATGTTCTTCTCTAATGACAGTGCACATCCAGAAGGGAAAATTCAACACCAAAGAAAAAGAAGTCCTACCCAAGCTTCTCAAGTGCTCAGAAATCTCTGCATGATCACAACACAATGGCCGAAGTAGGTTAAACAAAAGGTCCATCTACCTGCTATGCTTTCTTTGACAGCTGCTAACATGGGAGACTTACAGGAGAGCATTAGACGGTGGCCAGTGACACTATCGGGGTACAGGTTCTCTGGACAACTTCTAGATATCTATGACTGAGAGACTTCCTGGGCCAGCAATGGCATTTTTGAGTTTAATAGCTCCCAATCAATTTTTATATCATAACTTTGGTTTTTTGGAACCAGCTCTGCTTTTGACATTCCTATCAAAATATATTTGGCAATGTATTTAAGCTTAATTCTTGTATGAAAAAATGTATACTCTTTGGTCCTGAAACTGCCACCTGACAGTTTCATTTGAGGTGCCTTAGCTTTACTACAAGCTAAAATAAGCGGTTGTTTCCAATTTATTTTGTTCATGATGCTCATGGTTTGTAGAGCTTTCCATGTCCTTTCTGTAGTCTCTTTTCTGTGATGAAGAACATGCACCTTGGAATTCTGTGGTTGTTTAGAAGTCATCCCATACCTGGGACCATTCCCATCACCCCGCATTGTGCCCTTCCAGTACTACTAAGACTAGTCCAACCTGGCTGAGACTAGATGGGCACAGTGAAAGCTGACAACTCACTTCACATCCCTCAAAGCAACATTTAGCAAATGCCTTGTGGCCATTACTGATAGCTGGAGGCAATCAGTGTCCACCAGCAACTGAGGGCCACGTTCTCTCCGAATCTAAGTTCCAGCTCAATTAATAAAATGACACCCATAGCAGTCTGGCTTGTTGTTTAATGATTTCTTAGAAGGGTATTGACTAAACCTTCATTCCTGCAAAAAGCGTGCAGAGGCAGGGCATTTGCGCATCTTAGTACTTCGGTGGCCAATGTGGCTGTCATAACAGGGTGGAATTACCACTTTTTTCTTCTCTCTCTCTCCTTTTTTTTTTTTTTTTTTTAACTTTGATGTCAGCGCTTAGCCCAGGAACGGAAGATTTAATTTGACAGGCAGGCACCCGCTGAGCCACAACTGCATCCATGGCAGCCCACCAGCATGGTGGGCTCTGCGCTCTGTTGAACTGGCTTCCCGCGACTGAAACCCCATTGCTGTCCGTGATGTCATACAGCTGCCAAACCTGGCGGGTGGGATGGGAAGAGCCTCTCCAACATCTCCGCGCTGCCCTGCTAACTGATACACGTAGCTGTTCTGGAGCAGACGCTGATATACACTCTTCACAGATGTCCCCTGCCAGTGAGGCCAGCAGATTTACAAAAAAAGCCCCAAGAAACTTGTGACCATCTTGCTCCAGGGCAGCAAGCTGAAATTCCCTCACATAAGAAGTGAGAGAGGAAATGGGGGAAGTGTTTAATTAAAGCTGGCACAAAGAATGCTGCCCTTCCAAGAACATGACTACTGCTAGCAGGGCCTCAGAAATGGCCATTTAAATGATAAACTGTTTTCTAAACACCTTCCCCAGAGTTTGTGCACAAAGAGAAGTATTTCAACCCATGGAAGCAGAGTCTGTTGAGCTAAAAACCAATGTATTTTGCACTCCCTCACAGCTATTTTATTCACAAAACACGGACCTGTTGGTCAGCATGCCTTTGGAGTCATGGTGGGGAGGTGAAGCAACCTTGACCTTGTCAGCCACTACTGCACTACCATTAGCTTCTGCACGCTGTGAGACCATGCTGCCTGTGCTGCTGCAGTCTTTGCAATGCAGTTGCTGCCCTGAGGAAGGGGTAAAATTGAACCACTTGCACATTAGGATTGACTTGTATGGTTATCTATGCTACTGCATTTCCATATAGTACAGATGTGATTCCTTTTCTACCTCCGCACCTCTCCCTGCATTTTGGTTTGCACTTCTGGCTTCACTTGCTAGACCTAAAACCTGCTTGGTGAATACTGACGTGTAACAATTACAGTATTTCTTATCTTATTTATGTAAATGGAGTTCTTAGTTCCTTGTTATTATTATATTACCTTACTTTTGGCCGAATGAAAACAAAAGTGATTTACATCATTCTGTAAGCTGACATCCTCATTACTTGCTTGCACTTCTGTATGCAAACTGTCAACAAAACCCTGCACTATCAACAATAGGTACGGGAAGACAGGAATGGGTCTCATTGTTCAGATGTACATGTTAACAAATTCATTTCAAAATCTCAAGTTTTAAACCAACTTAGAAGGTTAATTCAATACAATGGGAGTTTTTTGGATTTTGTTTTTAATCAAAAAGACACATATTACTAGTTCAAATGATTTAGAGAAATCCAAGCATATTATATAATTGCTTTTTTTTTAATCATGAAAGCATATAACCCTATCAAAACAAAGAAAAAGCCTGACTAATCTACCAGTGGTTAAACCATACTAAGTAGGAATTATATTTTTAGCCTTTAATACTCCAAAGTATTAAATTAATAGAGAGTCCCAAACAAACTGTCCCCTGTCAGCCTGTAGCTAACATCAAATCAACCTGACCTCTAACTAGGGTTATGCTTTTGGGCCCTTTTTAAACACCAGAAGGGCCTGAGAGTCCCACAGGCCTTTGGAATTTCCCCAGTTTCCCAAGATTCGTTAAAAATCAACATTAGTGTTTCAGAGAGAACGCTGCAGACAGCTTCCTGAGCTCTCCTGGGTGTTACTTCTCGGCGCCGAGGGTTTCAAAACACCTGAACAGACACTGCCTCGCCACCCCTGCTCCCACGCAGGGCCACCTTCCCTTTCCATGCACCTCACTGCACAAGCGGAGACATCTGCCCTTCGGCTCCAGTGCCTGAGAGAAATAACCCCTGAGCATCTCTGCTGCTTCTGTAGCGTTGTTTATAATTATACCAAGCGTCTCCCTTTACACATTAATTAGCTCTCTGGAAAGTGCCATTTAGCCTGTTCTCTCCTGAGACTGAGTGGCCTATAACAAATCCCCATCTCCATCTTGTGTTTAATTAAATATACAGCAGACAAAATAGTTTTCAATACGTAATTTTTATAAATACTACCTCACTGATACAGCCACTTGTGTACTGGCACATTATCTTCTTGTGTAGGCACATAAATCTGTGAGTCCTGTGCATATATGAACAGGCAATTGTGGCTTCTCACATATGGATATGGAAAAGAGATTAAACCAACGCTTGTTAAAAATGGGACTACTTTGAAGTACTTCATAAACATACTTAGCATAATACAGTTTGTATCTTGACTGGGGCTTCCAGAAACTACCAGAATATAAACAAATTATAAAGATAATGTTTCTAGAAATAATTGCAAGACTCGTGTTTTCTGTTTTACACAGCACCAGTATTTTAACTCAATGACCTGGCATCTGATTTTTCCAAAATGTGACATTTAATTAACATCGTTTCCTCTTGCCATCACATCAGAAAGCTGTTCTCTGCACAAGATAGCTTTAATCTCTAAGCATGTGTGTGTGTCTACACACACGCATCCTACAGAGGAATTTGCATGCATTAACAGGTAACTTGATAAAGGACATTAAGCCACTGCACTGCAATCACTGTAACTGCTGCACCTCTGCCAGATCTATCTGTGCTGGCTCGCCAGGCACTTGGCTGGGGTATCACTGAGCAGAGCTGACCCAGTGCAGGGCTGGGGACTGACCTCCCCCGAGGGACGGGGGACCTTGCCCAGCTAAGTGGGAGCTGCCTGCTCAACTATTTTGAGTTGATTGTGCCTCCTCTCCTGGGTACAGCTGCACTAGCTACTGCTATATATGCTCACAGATGTTGTTGCCTGATGCCTTTAATGGTCATTTGTGGTCAAAAATAATTTTAAAGGCAGCTAGAAGGGGTGACAGATGCCCTTCTGTTAGTTTTACAGAGACACGGGAATAAATATAATAAATAACATATCACATTCCAGACCTATCTTTTGCATTATGTAAGCAACAAGACTCCTTTCTTGTTCTAGAAAACTTCCAGTCTCTCTTCCACGCTCCAAAATAGCAAGGGGTATACAATTAAATTTGAACTGTTGCAGCACAAACTTTCTAAACCTTTGCGCTCGCCTAAAAACTTAGGGATATTTGTATCTGTCATTTCCAAGATGGCAAGCAGCCTGCACCTACTGCTATCATTAGCTAAATCTGTGCCTTCTGATACTTCTCATTTTCCAGCCTTATCTATTATTTTCCTTCCTCTCACTTGGAGGAGCACACTCAAACTCCCTGACATGCTGGAGAAAAGCTGAAAAACAGTCTGTATTTAGTAAGCAAAACTGTGACCATTTTATTTATTTATTTAGGCAGTTTCTCTGAACTCACTGATCATATTTGCATTAGTGTTCCTCATCTGCACTAGCTGGATGCTACAGAGAAAAACCTCATAAATAATTGATAGTTCATGAAAAACATACACTTTGGGAGCTATTCTGCTCCTCGGGACCTTTCCTCTGTTTCTGTTCTCTTCTTCTTTATTACTAAGGACATTTGTAGACAACAGGATCATTGCTTCTTAAGTGAACATCTGCTATTAAAAGCTATCTCCCAAGTGAGCCACATCTTGCTTGCCTTGGTCACACAAATAGTTTTATTGACTTCAACAGAGCTATTTGTGTGAAGCAGACAGGACTTGACCTCTGCCAATATCTACTTGCCATGTCCCTGCAGGTTGCTCTTGATACTCTGGTGATCTCACACACCGAAGTTTTGAAGTACTAGTAGTTTAAACAGCAAGACACTAAAGAAAACCAGTTCCTGCCATCGTATGCAACTCTAGAGAGTCAGGAGAGAATAGCAGACAATAAAGCTTAAGACCTTTTTCTTATCAAAATGTTTCTATCACATTTCAGTGCCTGTTCTGCATAGATAAATTTCTCCCAATATTGTTTTTCTTCCCAATGCTTAAAACAGGAGAAGGCTACAAACTCAACCCCCTCTTGTATGGGGTTCCCAACTCCAGTTTGGGGCTAGTGAACAGCAGTCATCGCTGTGCTGGGACATGGGATGGGACATTACCGCAAAAGGGAAACTGTGTGGTGAGCCCAATCACACCAGCTGGCAAATCTGCAGTCTCTCAAGGGGTGTTACAAAAAACAGGTTTTACAGCAAACCCTCATGCGACTGTGTCTTGCATCTGTCAGTTTTTCAAATGTCTTAGTTCAAAACTACATACACGCAACATCTCCTTTCTACTGCCAGCTCACACTGCTGCAATGGACACGCTTGGATAATATTCTTACTGCCTCCTTTGCATTTGTACAACTTGTAAGTGATAATCTAATGCTTACAAAGAAAGAGATTAACCACACAGTAGGCAGTGCTGAACTCCTCCATTCAGCCATAAACCACAGCAGTCCTACGTTGACAACTCAGCTGTAATGCTACATCCTGTCAGAGCTGGACTCCCTCTCTACGTATATTTTAGCCCAGGCCTGCTTTTTTTGTTTAAGCAAATATTGGAAACCAGCCCATTGCTGCACAGATGGGTACACACAACATGGGTATACTCCACCCCTTAAAGTGCTGTCCTTCTGTGGCTGATTCATTCAGAAATTATCTGAGGATTCAAATGTGTTCCAGTCCCAACAAGAGCTGGCTAATTCCTCAGAAAGTGACAGCAAATCCACTAAGCAGCACCATCTCCCTGCTCAGCCTTCCTGTGAAGGAGGGAATTTGCCGCTAATCCTTTTAAGACTGTCCACCACATGTTGGCTAGTAAGGACCAGTGCTGTCACAACGAAAAATGTTATCATCTGCAAAATATTAGTTTTACTGCTTTACTTCTGAGGATAATAGCTGTTTTCATACACGACACAAAAAATAGACTTTAATTTATCTAGGCTTTCAAACAGTTTGGAGTTTTATTTTAACTACAGAATTTAACATTTACTCTAGAGGCTTTTTTCTGGTAGTTAAAGCACTTGCCATTTAATTTCCTTAATTTATGAACTGTGTCAGAAACAGCTATTTAGGACACTTGCTTTACCTTAGGACCTTCATTCGGTTGTGTTCTTCCTGAGGACTATTGCACTGACACTACCTAGATGACACCGCAGCACAGCCTTTACCCACTCTCATACATTTCCAGCAATCCACCCATAATTGCCCCTGGAACAGGGAAGGCCCTTTCATTCCTAGGAAGAGATACCTTATGTGTAAAATCACCATGATAATTGGGCTGGGCTCTAGCAGGGCTGCCAAGCATCACCTACCTCCCACACCCCAGGCTCAGAGGGGGCTGTACTGAATTATCGGGATACGGGGGGGAGCAGTGGCACCTGGCTCTCTGTGGACGGCCTCTGTGCATGCCCTGCCCGCGCTGCCTGCAGCCTGATGGCAGAGGCAGCAACGAAGGCACCTAATGAGGGGATGATAACGAGGAAGGGAATGGGAGGCAGGCTGAGGGACGGACGCGATGGTCTATTTGCAGGAGTCCCAATTATCTCACAGAGTGAGTTGACTACATCTCTCCCAGCTCCTTTTAAGGTATTCTACTCTCCAACTGGTACCAAAACCAGAAAATGAAATGGAAATAACTGGAACACAAGATATGATGCAACTAGTGGGAAATTACCAACTCCCTGACTTGAATTCCCTGTACATGTTTAAGGGGATAGCTCTTCTGAAGTCTAAAAGAACTGACAAACATTTGGCTTAGAAAACACATACTTCCTTGGGAAAAAAAAATAAATTATTACTTTCTCATTATCCATCCACCTCCTTTTTTCCATGTTAGTAAGACAGGGAGGAAACATAGCTGTCTGACAATTCATTTGCTCTAGTTTATTGATTTCTCATATGAAGCCATGTTCCCCAGACTGTGATGTCATTTTATTTCCATAGCGACTGTATAACATCAGAGGACTATACCTAAGCAGGTGGAGGAAAACCTTTAGGGAACAAGAATATCTTATGTTCCTGCAAATCTGCCTGCACCAGAAAAGAGCTTTTAGAAGACGCCTGAAAGCTGGCTCTAAATGGTCTTATAAAAGACTGAGCAGTGACAGTAGTATTAATCATTTTTCATTGGCAGTGGTCAAATCAAATTCAGATGTGCAAAGCCTACTCTTCTCTGCCCTGCAGAGCGCTACTCCGTACATGCCGCATTCAGAGAAGTGGCAGAAAAACACAGCTTTTCACCAGCTCACTCCAACCACCAAAGTCCCCCCAAGCCCACAAGAAAAAGCAGCACTCACCAGCTTACCAATGAACCCAGGGCGGTTACCAGATTTTCAGAAGCAAAATATACCCTTCCAGATCAATACTTAAAACCTAAGTCATCTCGTCAGTGCCAGCCATCCCTATCCTTTGCAGGACGAACTTAATGCAGCAGTTGCCTCCAGCCACAGAGCAGACTCTGAAGTTTCTCATTCTGCAGAAGAGATGGCACAGAAGCAGTCCAGGGACAGAATTATTTGATTGCATGAATTACTAATTACACTCATTACCTCTCTCAGAAGGTAATTTTTACCCAAAGTATCAGGTCATCAAAGCCTCCGTGGCTCAACAAAGTCCTAGATGTGGTATTGGCTCTTCTTCAGCAGTCACAGTATTTGAGCTCAATCAGACCTTTTTTTCCACCTAGCAGGCCCATTCTTTTTCTCCCCAGAAGGCACAGCAGCCTCACTCACAACCACAAGAAAATGACCCTGCTAGAGCCCTTTCTTCACCACCTAAGAAAGTGTGCCAGTGTCAAAGACAGGGACGTGTCCCAAGGTCAGCCCTCGGGGGCAGACAAGCAGGCTCACTCACACCCCACCCCACCCCCCCCACCCCCCCCCCCCCCCAAGCCCCTGCCCCCTGACTCACTGCCTCTGACAATCATGTGAGTTAGCAGCATATAAAGGGAGAACGGACACAAAGGTGCTCAGAGATTATCAGCAGCTGACAGCAGCTGTGTAATGCAGAGCCTTCCTAGCATCGCTGGGTTGGGTACAGACCTGCTTCCTTCCAGTTCTCCCATAGGCATACACGGCATTTATTACACCCATGCAGATGACCAGATGCAATCAGCTCTTCCTACCATCAGTAAATATCAAGTAAGCAACTCTGCTTCCACCACTGTAAAATACTTCTATAATCTATACTGATCAAGTACTCCAGGCTGATTTCTGCTTTGTATAAAAAGTAAAAATGGGAAGTAAGCCACTTTACATGGCAAATAAAAACAAAAAGTAAAAAATAATTGTTGTTACATCTTTTTTCTTCTGCGAAAGTCAAGAGATCAACACCTTAAATGAGGTTCAGCTAATGAATCTCTAGTACAACAAAAGCACTAGATAGTAAATGGTTGCCTATTCAGCAGATTGCTAAATCCATTACCATGAAATCCTGATCTAGTTCATCTTAGCAAAGCATAAACTGAGGCTTTTGCTTTGAAAAACTTCAAATTGCAACAAGAATCATAGAATCATTTAGGTTGGAAAAGACCTGTAAGATCATCAAGTCCAACTGTTAACCTAACACTGCTAAATCCACCACTAAACCACATCCCTAAGTGCCTCATCCACACGTTTTTTAAAACACCTCCAGGGATGGTGACTCAACCACCTCCTGGGCAGCTCATTCCAATGCCTGACAACACTTTCGGTGAAGAAGTTTTTCCTGATATCCAATCTAAACCTCCCCTGGCGCGACTTGAGGCCGTTTCCCCTTGTCCTATCACTTGTCACTTGGGAGAAGAGACCAGCACCCACCTCTCTGCAACCCCCTTTCAGGTAGTTGTAGAGAGCGATAAGGTCTCCCCTCAGCCTCCTCTTCTGCAGACTGAACAACCCCAGCTCCCTCAGCCGCTCCTCATAAGACTTGTGCTCCAGACCCCTCACCAGCTTCGTTGCCCTTCTCTGGACACACTCCAGCACCTCAATGTCCTTCTTGTAGTGAGGGGCCCAAAACTGAACACAGTATTCGAGGTGCAGCCTCACCAGCGCCGAGTACAGGGGCACGATCACCTCCCTACTCCTGCTGGCCACACCATTTCTGATACAGGCCAGGATGCTGTTGGCCTTCTTGGCCACCTGGGCACACTGCTGGCTCATCTTCACCTGGGTGTCAATCAACACCCCCAGGTCCTTTTCCACTGGGCAGCTTTCCAGCCACTTGTCCCCAAGCCTGTAGCATTGCATGGGGTTGTTGTGACCCAAGTGCAGGACCCGGCACTTGGCCTTGTTCAACCTCATACAATTGGCCTCAGCCCATCGATCCAGCCTGTCCAGATCCCTCTGCAGAGCCTTCCGACCCTCGAGCAGATCAACACTCCTGCCCAACTTGGTGTCGTCTGCGAACTTACTGAGGGTGCACTCGATCCCATTGTCCAGATCATTGATAAGGATATTAAACAAAACTGGCCCCAAAACTGAGCCCTGGGGAACACCACTTGTGACTGGCTGCCAACTGGATTTAACTCCATTCACCACAACCCTTTGGGCCCGGCCATCCAGCCAGTTCTTTACCCAGTGAAGAGTATGCCCGTCCAAGCCATGAGCAGCCAGTTTCTCCAGGAGAATGCTGTGGGAGACAGTGTCAAGGGCTTTACTAAAGTCTAGGTAGACTACATCCACAGCCTTTCCCTCGTCCACTATGTGGGTCGCTTTGTCATAGAAGGAAATCAGGTTAGTCAAGCAGGACCTGCCTTTCATAAACCCATGCTGACTGGGCCTGATCACCTGGTTGTCCTGTACATGCCACTCAAGATGATCTGCTCCATAATCTTCCCCAGCACCGAGGTCAGACTGACAGGCCTGTAGTTCTCCGGACCCTCCTTCTGGCCACATTTGCTAACCTCCAGGCAACTGGGACCTCCCTGGTTAGCCAGGACTGCTGGTAGATGATGGAAAGTGGAAGCTGGTCTTTCTTTTCCTATTAGCAAAGTATATAAACCGATAAGGGATGCTTTGGGTAAATTCAAGACTTTAATTATTCATTAGCTTGACTAATTAATCTGCAGTTCAGTAGAGGTAATATTTTCTTTAAAGTAGCCTCAGAACTCACGGAGATACAAAGCAACAACTGGCAGTGCAAACGTATTTCTCTTTTTTCCTATTACCCACATTAGGCTGTGCATAAAACTTTCTTTTGACATGTAAGTACTGTTGTGGTAACACAGTATAAGTTCAGATTATTGCTGCCAATAACCAATATTTTCCATTTTTATGATCTCTGTATCCTTCAGAGGCTTCCCTCTGCTTTATAATTCCATAGCCCATCTATTCTCAGTTCTCTCAACATTTGCAACCTGTTGCCAACCATGATTTGATTTACTTTGCCAGTAATGCTCCTTCTTGTGCCCTTCAGTCTGTGCTTAAACATGAACTATATCGACAGCTAGAGAGACTTGACTGACAGCTCCCCGTGTTTCCTTTTCTGAGTTTAGCCTGTAAATGTTGGGTATAGTCTCATGAAGGCACATAGATGAGGAGCTGACATCACTAAAAATGCCTCAGTGGCAGGCAGCCTCCCTGAAATACTGTGCATGTATTACCACACTCTCAGATGTGCCCCAAAGACAACATGAATATTATTCAGCCGATGGTCCCTGTATGGTTGCATTGGAGAACACGTAACAAATTTAAACAGACTAGTAACTAGCCATACCATAAAATGCTGCTCTTCCTGCAGAAGAATATATACTTCTCCAGTTAAACCCCCGGATCAGTTTAATGAGTTGACTAACATTTTTCTGCATGAATTCCTTGTTTAGTATTCAAATTGTACTAGACATCTGGCACACTAAGGTGTTCAGCTACACAGCTACTGCTAGAAGGTCCCTCCCTTGATGGAAAAGCCTGCAGGGCTGCATCCCTTTCCTCCTTTTTCCAGTACCCCAAGACATGACTGTTCAGCTGGGAGCAAAGACCGAGAGAAAGAACATTTTCCTCTTCTGGCTGAGGAGGAGCTGTTACGGAAAGACTCCGAGGGCTGTTGCTCCCACACCTGCAGCTGCAGAAAAGATACTGCAGAAAAGATACTGCAGAAAAGATACTGCAGAAAAGATACTGCAGAAAAGATACTGCAGAAAAGATACTGCAGAGGTCTGTGCCAGATAACCAGGGCAGACACAGTGAGGGGAATAAATTCCCAACTTCCAGAGGAGGCCGGGTGTCTGGACACGATGCCTGGGGACAGATGCAGAGGCTCAGCCCTTGCTCGCAGGGCCACTGCATGGCAGGACTCCCTGGGGCTGGCCAAGAAGTGCGTTCTGAGGGGTAAGAGTTCCCCTCCACCAGGAACACATCTGCAGTGGGATCACTGAAGATGTCTGCAGTGATGACATTCAGATACACCGAAAGACCGTGATTTTCCAAAAGGGAAGCCCACACCTAGACAAGGAGTTCTTTATCTGGCCAGATTTTCAAACTTACGTTTCCATAAGCCCTGTTGACTTGAAGCTTAATCCTGCGAAGTCTTTGCTACTCCGGCGGTCACCCTGTACAGATCCCACCTGTGTGCTCAAACACTGTAGTACCTCCCCAATCACAACAGAGTGACGGGGTGCCTGCCCGATGCTCGCCTGTCTCACCTGCTCCACCCGGCCTTTGAGACCCATGGGGGGAAAAATCTTGGTCCACGTTAACAAATCATTACTTAATAGATTAATGCATATGAAATAGCAGACATTAACTTCAACTAATTCTTACTTGTAATTCAATTCAAATTTAACTAGATTTAATTAATTTGGAATGCAAGAACATACTAGATTTTCCCAGCTACTCACTCTCTCTCTTACCTATCACGTAAATATCAATATAATCTGGAACCTCATTCTAACCCCAACTGACATTGGTATACAACACTATTATCTCTACCACTGTAATACAGTCCATCCATGTGTTCCAAGAGAATAATGAATTTTGCAGTCTTGAAGATCATGCTGATATTACCTAGAATGGGAAGGTGGAGCGTTTCAAAAGTATCTTCAGTTCTCCGTTTTAACTTAACTTGTGGAAAACTATTCTCGTTTGTGCAATTAGCTACAACCCTAGGAATATTTCCTACTGTATTCACTGAGCAACAGGGAGAGCTCAGCCAAAACAGGAGCAGAAACAAAGCAAGCTGAAGCAAGCCCATTTATGTCTAGTTCTGTTCCTTTGTCTTTTGTGAGCAGAAGGACCACATATGATGGACGGCTACCAGCTTCTTGAAATCAAATCAGTTTCTTTCAAATAACATTTGTATTTTGTAAACCAATTAAACCACATGAATAGTACAAGCATGAATAGGCTTTTGTTTTATTCAAATTAAGATATTTTGGATTTATGAAGATGCAAATAGATATGACAAAAAAGGTAACAAGGGTACAATAGAAAATTATGGAGCAGGGAGAAATTTAATTTCATGCTTGTTTGATTGAAAGTTCAAGGTTCTTTTTATATTGCTTCAAATTTAAAAATTCACAGATCCCTTCCTTCTGTTTTCCAAATATGTTCAGGAAAATAAGTTGGTTGAATTTGTCCTTCCATGGCTTTTAATTTTAGTTTCATGCTATTTGGATCCTTTTATTTCTATGGAAATGCAAGACTAGTTCCAAGTCATGAATTAACACACTTCTTTTTAATGAAGACTGGATCAAAATCTGCAGTCCTCCTACAACAGAAAAATCCCGCAGGATTTAACTGTGCATGATAACCCTTCTAAAAAAAAGTTTAAAGAAAATCTAAGCCAGCCAGCAGCGCTCTACAACACTGTACTCAATGGCTGAAAGAGCAACACTCTCCATCAAATACTGGAAGTTTTTAAAGCAGTTTTTAGAACACTATTTCATTCCTATAAGCAAAACCCTTCCACTAGATTTAAAACAGAAACTCCTACAGACACAAGCAATGAGTTCTGCTTACAGCGCCACTGCAGCCTGACCCTGTGAGCTGACCACCTTCATCCCCATCACCTCCTCAGGGCGATGCCCCAGCCTGCTTCAGCACCACCCAGTAATTCCCATTCACTTGAGTTCACTGGGATTTTTTGCTGGATAAAAAAAATATACATATACTGAGAGGCAAATTTACAAAAACATACACATGACAATAGTCTTCCTGATTTCAGAAATCATATTCAGGATGAGGAGGGTGGGCCAGATACATGGAGTTCTGCTATACGAGTCTTGAATGAGGACTTCAATCATCTGGGCCTAATCATATTCCCATGAAAATGAACAGGAGTTTTGTCAGTTTTACTAAGAGCCGCATGATGCGCATGATGCGCATGACACTGCTGCAGGGATAAGAGACCTATGGAAAAAAACACTGACCTGGGTCTTTATCAACTTCTAGGTGAGAACTCACTACAATGAAATGCACGTGGTCATTGCTGAGCTGTATGGGACAAGTGAAAATAAGCATTAGGAACACAGCTCCAAGTAATAACCTAGTGTCACAAAAGGCAGAAAACTGCCTCTTTCTTTCAGCAAAGAAAACCAGGTCTTAGCCTTTAGCCGTATCTGTCTATTTTCACTCTGCCATCCTTTTTAATGCAATCCATTGGCCTCTGTGTTCCCAGCTGTATAGGCAAGCTGCCTGTTCACCTAAAGGGATCCGCACAAGTGGTAGCTTTATCTCTACAGGTAAATAGCCAAAATACACAGTTTGTGCTGTGTAAAAGGTAAAGAAATATAGGCCCTACCCAGCCCCTGGTGTTTCCTCACCTCCTGTCAGTTATGGGACACAAGCCAAAGAAGCTAACAGTGCAAGGTGCCAAGTGTCTCCTGTAAATTAACTCCCTATGTTGTCAGTCCTAAAAGGGGACACAGCAATACAGGCTGCTATTTACTGGAAGGATACTCACATTGGTCTTCACACATTTTTTTTTACCCCTCCATGTGACAGAAAGAAACTGTTTGTACGAACAATGACTTACAGCAAAGAAAGCAAGCCAACTGCAAAAATATGCTGAATATAGCAAGAAGAACTTAATGCACATTTCAGCTTTCTCCATGAGACCAGCTCCACGGCTGCTGCTGGCTGCTTAAGCCAAGTAGCACCCCTCGGACCACCTCATCCACAGCTAACAAGGCCGGCTGCAACACAGGCAGCTGCTCACCAGAGCCAACCTCTGCCTCCTGCTGTACTGAGGGCACAGGTCAGCAAGGGCCAGCCCAATCCCTGTTACTGCTGAAAATAGCCGAGTCAGCTGAAAATGAGAAGAGAAAAAAAGGAGTGGGGGGATGACGACATGAAACTGGTCTGACTTAGACTACTGCAGAGGTTGCAGGTGACCTGTCTGTACAGTGTATTTTGAATTCAGCTGGCAACGAGGACACAGCCCTGGTATGCTACCATGTCACTTCTACACAGATAGCTTCCAGAGAGGAGCTGCACTTGAAATAAACTAAACCAAAGGAAAAGTGAGAGCACTGGAAAGCTATCTAGCCCATTGGCCTGCACAATGCAGTAGCTTTATAATAGCTCTTGCAGGGTAATAAATGTGCTGCAATTAATACCAACGAACCTTGGAGTATATTAAAGCACATCTGGAGTGAATTAAAGCTAGCAGCACCCATAGACAAGGAAAGGTTCTCATTTTAGACAACTTTCTGTAAATTTTAAACAACAGCTGAAGATTTGGCCCAGCAAGTGTAAAGAAAACTCAACTGAATCCATCATCTTGGACTTCACAACAGATGTTTGTGGGATGGAACAACTGCAGTTCATAGTTTTCCTTTTGAATTGCCACTGGATAAAACAGATCTAACCATTACAACAGGATAAATTCAAGGCCATGGTAAGGTACCGTGCCAGAAAAACTGCAGCTGGCCAAGGAAACTATTCAGAAACTACTCAGCGCACAGTTCTCCATTACAGGGCCTGTGGAAGGCAGCTGACTCTGCATTCAGAACACGAGGTTGTACGTTCAAGCATGAGACAGCAAGGGTCCTTGAATAAGCTCCTTTGATTCCCCCAATCCATCTGAGCTACATTTCCATTACTCCTGCTCTTCCCGGCAGAAAACGCTCACATGGCAATGTGCAAGGCATGGGGCTACCACTAATACTCCTACAACAGCATCCACAATCAAAATCTCAACCTAGTCATCTTCCAGGCTGAGGAGGGCACTGACGCTGACAAATGAAAACTGCCATTTAAAAAACAAAATTAAATCATGCCCTCCACAGCAAAGGGGAACCATTTAAAATGTAAATTTCTCTAGCGTTTTTGTGTTAGTTGTTGCTTTTAAATAAAAAGACACACTAGGAAGACAGGCCGCTGCTTAGGATGTTCACGCACTGTGAACATAACTTTGTCACCAGCCTATTTCCTCTTTTATAGTCAGGCTCCATAAGGCTGTTACTCATCTTTCACAATAATGTTTTCCTGTTCAAATTACAAATATTCAGAGTGGCATAAAAATCATTCTTTTACATTTCAGTTACTTGATGGCATGCTAACACTGCTAAATCACGTATACATTGAGTAACATACATGTCCAATTTAGGGGATTATTTAAACAGTTTCCTGCTTGCACAAATGAAGAAAAACCTGAACTCAGGAATTGCATAGAAGTAATTTACAATTCTGTCTCAAAAGGGGCAATGCTACATAATTTGCCCCTCCTTTATTCAGCTTTGGTGTTTGTAGGCTTTGGGGTGTAACGTGTTTGACAATCCATTGCAGGGGCATGCTTGGCACACGAGGGAGTAGCTGGGGAAGCCTGGCATCCTTCTCCATGCATGCTCCGCAGACCTCATGGACTACTTCTCGTGAGTCCACAAGAGGTTACTAGGAAAAATAAACCTGCTGCAGGAAGCTCACCATCACTATCCACATCTGCCTCTCCGATGGAGAGCTGTTACAGGTCTGCAAACTGAAAAGGATTGAAAACCTCTTTCATGTTTTACCATGTCTGCATGAAGTCACCCAGAGCTGAAGCAGCATAATCAAGCCAGGTACAGAGTCACTCGCACTATCTGGGAAAGGGTAGGTCCTGCAGCATAAGAGAGAAAACAGCAAGGACAAAAACCCTCCATTACAGTTGCCTATGTTGGTCATACAGACTTTCTGCACAGAGAAGAGGCAGGTATTACTATCTTCCATGCAGTACAACTTCCTGTTTACAAGCACTGCTCCTTCCTTTCTTCCTTCCTACATTTCCCTACAGAAATTTCCAAGTACTTCTCCAACAGCTGCAGGGTGAAATCTTGCCTCTACCAATGTCAGTGGGAAATCTGCCATTGACTCCAATGGGATCATTATTTCATCCTGTTTTGGGAGGGATCTTTGCCTGAGTGAGTGCTGCAGGACTTGGTCCAGGAAGAGCTAGCGCTCTCTTGTCAGCAGCACAACTCCTCCCCTTGTCTAATTTCCATAATAACTCTGAGACAGCAAGACTTTTTTTTCCCTATTAATTCTAGCCATGACAGATGCTCTGTGGAAGCTGAACATTACCTCTGCAAAATGATCTCTGGAGTAATTGCAAAATTTCATGCCCTTATGTTCCCCAAACAGGTTGTCTATGCAGGCAGTGCTACCTGCCCAGAATTTGACAATATTTCTTTAAAGTCGCTATTATTATGCTTCTGTGGATATAAACACCAGTTCTCTTCACTCTTCCCAGTTAAAACCTCCTCTTTGTATAAAGGAGTAGATCATCAAAAAGGGCAGTTCTAGTCAACAATCTTAATAATGACAACCCAAATAACACAGTCACTTCCATACAGTTTCCATCCCAGTGACCTCACACATATTCATTCAATAAACATTCTTATACCTGGGTAATCAGTGAAATATTGATTATCTCCTCTACTTCATTTTGTCTTTTATAAGCTGGGAAGTACCAGTGAAATTATGTGACTCACCTGCAACAAAGCAGAGTCCAGAACTCAAATATTTTCACCTTCCAAATTGCTCAGGCCCCTTCCAATTTGTAGTCGCACACACAGCTGCTTTCCTCATTTAAGCCATCTTTTCATTTAGTTTAAAAAGACACCATAATTTAGGTAAAATATAATTCAGGAACACCTACAATAAGCATCTCCATCAGTATTGACACCAGCTGAAGAAATTTTACACAGCAATCGCAGCCTAGTATTTGCCATGCTGTCCTTCAAATGGTTTACTTGCTCACAGTTTGCTAAATTTATTAGGAAAATGTCAATCACTGTTGGTTGTCCAATTCAAACAGACAATTAAAGTCAGATCTTCTACACCAGCACCAGGAGACGGCTCAAACTTATCATTTGTACAGAAGGATGGAAACTTTAATTATTACAACAAAGACTGAGCATGACATAAGTCATTCTGATACCTCTGGCTTTTTATAGCCATTCCCATTTTTAAACGGATGCAACTCTTTCTATGGCCTCCAACATGCTTGTCTTTCAAGCAGCTAGATGCGACAGTCAGATATGCCAATACCCTGCCTTACCTCTGTTAAGCATAAATTACTCTGGCACCATAAATTTCAAAATCCACAACCCTCATTAATACAAAACCAAAATATGCACATGCAGTAGGAGAGCAGAATCTCTCCAGAAGATATCATACTCTACCAGCTTTACAAGACAAACTCACAAACATAACATTTAAGCCACTCTGCGGAGGAGGACTCGCAATAGAGAGCTACTGCATAGAAAGAAGCGTCAACTCACACCATACTGCATTTCAATGTGATCCCAAAATCCTAGGCTGGTTTAATAGGTGAAGAAATGCTATTGCACACTTTATAAAACAAAAGGACCTTCCAAAGCTTCCTTTTCAAAAGCTCTGTCTGCCAATTACTGTTTCAGACACTAAAAATGAGCAAAAATCAGTTAGTGCTTCTCTGGAATTAATGGATAGGCTTTGCAGAAGGTGCTACAGAGGCCCTGGGTACTGTGTATGCAGAGATGAATACCTAACACCTTCCACCAGAGAAAGCTGAAGCCTCTTTGAGAAAGCACCTACCCATAACTATCTTTCCCCCATTACCTCACACTAACCTGCAAGAGCTGCTGAATGAACAGCAGATGTTCATTTGCCATCAGTGCTTCAGTAGGTGGCAGAGGAGTGTGAAGGGTCCTGCCAGAACTCACTGTGCCCAGCGGAGCGTCCAATGGTGAAATCCAGTGTCCCATTAGAAAAAAGTTTTTCTGCCTTGCCTGTGACCAGAGAAGACACTTTTTGGGTTCCTTCACCTCCCATAAGACAAAAATTGAGACATGTTGACCAAAAACATAATGAAAGAAGATTTGCATTCAAGAGAATAAATGCCATTGTGTTTTCAATGGAAGATGCAAAGTAACCCAACTTACCTCTCTGCAGACATGATCCTATTTGCTGTACTAACACATGTACACACCTACATACCCTCCTCTGCTGTTACTGTACAGACCAACTTGAATATAGAAAAGAGCCTGTACGCCTGAACATAAACCTTTGACACTACCTGTGCGCCCTGCATGGACACATGAACTTTCAACTCTGCAGCCGGAATCAACCAGAAAGTCTAAGGCTTCACATGTTTTGTGAAGATGGTAAGTTGTGATGATTTTTCCTGCATTTTCAGCCAGTACTTGCATATCCCTCAACAATGAAGGTGCCAAAAGGCATGGCTCAGAGCCAGAGGAAAAACTGCCATTATCCTTAGCAGTTTTCTGATTCAGCCCATAAATTTTTTCACATTATAAAACAAAAGGGCCAAGGGCTCTATAGAGACAAAGCCCCTCTTTTTCTGTGCTGTGATGTTTATCATGCTGTAAGACAGAAATGCCAAAAGGCCATTTTACATGTTTACATTATAGAGCAACCAAGGTCTTGAATCTTATGAAATGACATTGCGCGAGAGAAAGAAAACTGTCATTCTAGCAATCTCAAGGTGAGACGTATGTTGTCTCTCCCTGCAGAAAAACAACGTGAGAATGCATAGGCATGTGCATGGGCAGGTTTCACTATGGCTTAGCTCAAATATGGTTTCTTATCATCTATGGGTTTAGGAACAGCTTATTGAGCACCCTGAGGAAGCGTGGGTATTGCAGCCAAGTTTAACGCTGGAGCAGAGACTTCCCCAAAATGGGGGAAGACGACTGGAGCTCCCAGCTCATCAGGTTGGTAAGGAATTTTTGAAACATTTGCCATAACTTTACATGTTTCTAGTACTTCAAGGTTAATTCATTAGCAGCAAAACAACATGAATTTTTCAGGAAAACTGGAAAAGGAGACTAGCTGGCACTGAAGGAGACTTTCTGAATGACATAAAAGGATAGGGGAAAGTCTGCTTTTTCATCTTCTGAAACCCTTCAACACAAGAAGAATATTGTCCTCTGATTTGTAGATGTTAAAGAAAGTCAGGGCCTTCAAAGTAGTCATTGGTCATACGCTAACTGCTGGAAATAAGACACCACATACGCACGAATATCATAACTACATAAACAGAGCACAAATAATTGTGCAATAATGCTGCAAAAATCCGCTATATTAAAAAACCAGGATGAGTAATACTTTCAGTACTGGCCTAAAAGCAGTCCCCAGTATTTCACTTCAACACATTCATTAAGGCGCCAAGATTTTTTTAAGCTTTCATAAAAGCAAAATTAATGAATATTGCTGAAACAATAAGTATGATTTGTTCTTTACAATAATAACTAAAAAGCCTTGTAAAGCACAAGAGCAAGCAGCAATGAGGCTGAGAACTAGAAAGCATCAGGTTTCCTATTACACTCAATTAAATTGTTTATCATGTCATATACTCACTTTTTAATCTCTTTAAATCAATACAGCAGTATGAGAAGTAATAAATTTGTTTCTATGAGAAATCTTCTGATGCATCCTTGGTTGCCAGGAATGAAAACTCTTTATGAAAAAAGTAATTTACAGCAAAAGTTTATATGAAATATAGAGAGCTTCATGGATATCAAGCCATATGAACAACAATTCAGAACAGAGAGAAATATGAATATGCTAAAGTTTAATATTAATTCCTCATATTTCTGGGACCTATAATCTACAGTTTGTAAAGCTTTTATTTATAATACTGTTTCTACTGTTCCATAGTAGTTTATCTCTTTTCAATTCTTCCAAAATTGGTGAAATCCTGTTCATCATGTGCAATAAACACTATGCAGTTGGTATGTTTTAAAAACTGGGACTTCATTACAGAATCTGTTGCCTTTCCATTAAATAGGTGAAACAAAACCTGCAACAAAATTAATCATAATCTCCATGCCTTTGACAACAAACGTGTTTTTCCTAATCCTGCAGCCCAACAGGATTCAACAAGAACATGAGCTCTTCGATCTCTCTTTTCCTAAACTTTAATCCCCATCCTAGTGAGACCTGCACCAAGCTTAATCCCAACTCCATTGCCTCCTCAGGACCTTGCGATCAACCAGTCTTTTCATACAAACAATCTTCTGCTAATGCTGAGCCGAAGCCTAATCCCTGCTATCTCTGTACATTGCACAGCTCACAGCCAGCCTCACATCTGAGCACAAGCAAATTCAGCACTGCCAACAGCACCCCCAAACCTGGCCCTGAAAACTGTGAAAGTTTCTCCAAAAACACAAACTTCACCTCGCTTGTTTTATCACACCTTTTCTTTTACTTGAATATGAAACCTACTCCTAACTATACCTAAATCACCAATACCTTTGCAAAATGATACATAAGGCATTTGTGTTTGATGTCACCAGCATTCACATTACCAATGTGATCCATGCAGGATTCAAAATTGAACTGCTTATCCCTTTTATACCCCACAAGCCCTCATCTTTTCAACCACAACTCCAAATTTTGTCTGGAATAAGAAAACAAATGCCATTCATGTGTAAATGTGACATTCATGGCTGCCAACCATGTCCTCACCCACCCTAGCGCACAAAGTAAGACTCAGACAGAAACTGAACAATTATCTCACCCAAAATTGTGCAAAAAAATTCTAATATTAAACACAATCAAGTGATTATTACCTGCAAAAAAATGAAAAAAGCTTATTCAAACATGCCAAAGCCAGGCCACACCACAGCTCTGGGACGTGTTACTTTTACAATTGCTCATCCTCTTTTAACAAGCCCTAACACTAACAATACTGCCAACGTAATAAATGCCCAAATCGCTAATCGTGGCTGACATCACTAACGAAGTTTAACACAATTCTTCTTCCCAATTCAACCTGTATCCTAAAGCTGAGGACCACGGAAGATTTAGCAAGAAACACGAAGTCTCACTCTTGCGTTTTCAAAACTTAACCTTACCAAACCCTAACTCCAGCCTTAAGGTACTCAGACCACCAGCAGCTATGCAGAAGGTAACCTGGCACATTCACCCCCAGCACCAGCTCTCATCCCACCCTGGTGGTTCCTTAAAGATATAGGAAGAAAGGGACCTCTGCTCTTTCCTCACCCTTTCCTCACTAGCACTGCCTCAGTGCCCATGCCTTCAACAAACCTAAATACCCCGTAGCCCCTTCTGCCAAAACTAGCTCTCGTGCCACAGTAACTGCTCCTGGAGGGGATTCAGCAAGAAATTGATTGTCGTCTTCTTAAGGGGAGAAGAGGTGGCAGCTCTGACACCAGCCTAGAAGGAAAAAGGGGGCCAGAGAAAGAAAACAGAGACTTTGATGAATTTGCCATTACTTCAGACCTAAAGCAGGGAGCAACTGTCAGAGCCTGCCGTGTTGACTGTTTAGAAGCTATGGTAATTCTCCACGCATTTCCACATGCTCCCAGGCCTTAGGCAGAATGATTAATAGCCCTCTCTCACAGCTCTGTACAAATAGGAAGGTAACGACAGTGACAGATCACTGTGAATGAGACTCTCCTAGTTGCTGCCAGCCTTCGGAAAGTCATAAATGCTGTGATCTCCTTAAACCGCAGGTAAGGTGTGTCAGCATCCCTGCCTCCTGTTAGGACCCACAATTACAGCTTCATGCAAGTAACTCCTAGCTAAGCAAAGATCCCTTAACACTCTGGCAAAGCACTGATCAGGGTTAGAGAGCCAGAAGAATGTCAATCACCAATTAAGTCATAAATGTTTTATTTGGGGGAAAAAAAAAAATTAAATTCTTTTTTAAACTCTGACTGTGTACGACATATCTGCCCTTTCAGTAAGGCCTGAGAGCCTGTCACTTTCTCCCTGGCACATCCCCTCATGATCTTCAAAAGCTCTGAACTCTACTAAATCTGAATTACTAGAGGCATCCTGATAACTAATAAAGGCAAGTCATTCATGCTATCCTCTAGAAAATCAAGGCTTGCTTTCAGATATCTTCCCTGCTCTGAAATCCTTGGAAACTCAATTTGCATGCCTAATTAGCATCTCTGCCCTCATGCCCCACTGTTTACAAGAAGCAGTCTACATTACGCAGTTATGCATCTGTATTTCTTCTGCTTTTGAGTACACATTGTGCATTTTAATTCTTCGGTCTGTTTCACTTGCTGGTTTGGGTGCGAGAAACACACGTTAACACTATGAAGAGCCAGCCTACCACCTTCATATTTGTTTTGCTCAGTTATATTCATGATCCAGCTCTTAAAATTCCTTCCCATAAAGCTTTTCTGAAATACCCGAAATCTACCATAGCTTTACCTGTGCAACTGTGAAAAGCCTTTTGATCTTAGAAGTAGAAATAACCTTGGAAGCTCATTCAAACTTTAAAGGTAATACATCGAGGGATGGAGGGCAGGGCAGCTGAAATCTGAGAGCTGTATCAAAAGAATGATGATTTATTGTTTTCTTAATGAGCATTTGTACCTGTTTTTTACCCTTCCTATTTGGGCCTGGATTTAGAGCTCCTGCCTACCTCCAGCTCTGCTCAGCCTCCAGTGCCCTCTCTTACACACACACGGTTCAGGCGTGCAAGGGAAATGCCACCTTGCAGATGGGGAATGGGGTGGACACCCACGATGGTGCTAGAAGAATTAAAGATATCATGCAAGTAATACAGCAATGTATTGTGAGAAGCAATTAAGAGTACCATTAACATATTCTCCCAGGTATATATTAGTTGGCTATGTGTGTCCATAATGGATCAGCAAAATTTGTTTGGGAAACAAATTTAACACAATCTGCAAATAGTCCAGATGCTGTGTGATGCTGCTGATGAAACAGCACCGGAAAAGCTTGTATGGCTGAGCAAGACTAGCAAACTGAGAAGTAACCCTATCCTGTTTATATCCTAAGCTTAATACCTAACAATTTAATTTGCCTTTTCTTCATTTGCTTACTCTTTGCAACTTCCTCACACGACAGATTTTTTTACTTGGACTCGTTGGTATGCCAAGCCAGTGCTGTGGCGTGCCAAGGAACACCACGTTTGTCTGGTGACTGAGAAACACACGTGCGAAGAGGCTGCAAAAACTCTTGGGTGTTTTCCTCAAGGCACTACTTGCGACTCATTATGGATGCCTCCATGGGGCATGAGGGGCATGAGGTCAGAGGACCTCAAACTTTTCCGTTTTGTGACAAAACACCATCTTTGGACCTCTCCAAACCCACAGTAAGGGCAGGCCCAGAACAGAACTTCATGTCTCATCATGGCCCCTCTCCTACAGCTACTGCACTTCTTATTTTCACCCTGACTTGAAAACCCAGTGTGATCAGACAGATTTTTTGCTGCTCTGTGTAAATACTGACCTGGAACTACCTGCGCTGACAGACTACTGTTTGTTTTTACATTATATACATTTTAAATTTTCTTGCTTGATTTATTATTTGTTTTGATGGATGCTTGACTGCTTTGATATGCTTCAGCCGCTAATAGGAGACAATATCATTTTAAGACTAGACACAGCAGGTTCAGGTTCCATCACAGTACAGTCCCTGGGTGATAAAAGCTTGGAAAGAATTGTGCTAAACTGTATTAAAAAAAAATTCATCCTCAATCTTCCAATAAACAAAGCCACAACGTATTGTTATTTGTGCACTGGAGTGCAAGGTACGCGTTGCTACAGTAAGGGTGAGCTCCATCAGAAATGACCAGCCTCTAAATTCCTTGGTGATCAAGCCAAAGTCGAGCTTTGGAGCTGTTCAATAAATAGTACAGTACAACACAAAGCGTGCACTGAACACTGTGTAATCACTGAAAGAGTGAAGTTGCATGGAGGGAGGAGGTTTTCCAGCATTTCCTTCCCCCAGGAGGGACATGAGCTCTAAATGGGGTTGCTCTGACAGTGTAACACAGCACAAGGGCAATGAATGGGTCAGACTCAACACCCGTCCAGCCCAGACACTGGACCATCAGCAGCACATGGCTCGGTCTGAGTACAGACTGAACCCTTCTCTAGCGTACACCTTCGGTTTTTAGAAATCCTGGGGTTACAGGCTCCCACACAGATTGGGAAAAATGCATCTTTGCAGAGACTTAAAGAATTTTGCATGCAGGGCCCTGTTATTAATGCTCTTGTTCCTCCAGCAATCAACAAAATATGTTCCTCACAAGTAGCAGCACTTTATAGACAAATAAAAGGCATGACCCCTGCCCCAAACAGTTTACAGTAGAATGAGAAAACATGGTAAAAGGCAGTGAAGTGGAACAAGAGAATTGATACAGCGTAATGTCAGGAGGGCGCCTGCTTTCATGGTCCAAGCATGCTGTTATTTCCATCTTCTAAAACACTGGCACAAGCCTTCAGGACCATGCCTGCCCTATTATCACTAACGTGCCAGCATGGCAAGCCTAACTTCTGCATGAATGATTCCTTTCTTTAAATCCCTCTTTTCCTTTGCTTGCAATGCTATTGTTTCTGTAAGATCTCATTACATATTAATAACCATTCACCCATTCATTGTGATTCCAGATGGGAAATACCAGCTATATAGGGGCTGACAGAATGAGATTTTATTCACAGGTCTTAACATTTCACTCATGTTTCCAACTTCACCATGGTTTTTGAAGCAAGGAGAGAAGAAACAGCCTGGCACTCAGCTATGCTGACAATCTACTTGACTTTTTCCAGGACTACAATCTAGTTCTGTGCCTGCTTAGATTAACCAAGAGTTTGACTCTTCAATTGTCACCTCATCCCTCTGCCAGCTACGTTTTCCAGCCAGCTATCCCTTCATGTCTTTTCATCTCCTCCTGTTTCAAGCAGGAGAGCTATTAACAGCCAATGCAGTGGGCTTAATCACGATGCAGCCTCCTGTGATAAACGGGAGCTCAAATAAGGAGACTGATGATAAGCATATTAACCACCATGTGAGAATTTTAATCATTTCACAGTCTTCTGCACCAGAACTCCACTTGGCGTCTCTCAGTAAAACATAATGGCCACATATACTGTAGCTTTACAGCCTGGTTCACTTCAATTGTTTACACCAAATACAAACATACATCACTGCAATTCTACATAGTATCTTATTCTTTCTTCCTCTCTCCCTGACACCATCCTGCATCACGACCCTGGTAGTCACTCAGTGAAAACAAACAGTATTTAGAGTTCAAACTCTTTGACCTGAGCCTTTTATTATCTGGTTGTAGAGCCACATACTGTCTGATTTCTCTGCTCTTTCTACTGTTCTCTTTGGAAATGGATCAATAATATATTTTCAACAACATGAAAGGTAAGTCTGTGGAAATACAAGTATCCATCTCCATATCTCAAGACAATTATGTCAATTAGTGTCTCAGGTCCCCAGGCAAGTTTCCTACCTGATAATAAGAAATGCTAATTACTAGCCAAGGTTTGAGCATCCTTACACCTTAGCTGTGCAAAACAATCATTCTGAATCAAGATGCTCTATTAAAACAAACAACCCTTTTAAACTTGAAAAAAGTACTTACTGGGACAAAAGGTTTATTTATGTAGTGAATCACATCTTCAGTATTATTTTTTTTTTAAATTGTATGTTGCTGTGATTTTAAACAGTATGAGGTGTACATGCAAACAGGCCATACTTATCAGTATGTGAGATGCACACATGTGGAAACACACACATAATAAAAAGAAGATTCAGTTACAGATAGAAATATTTTCCATATATAATTCATTTTTATTAGCATCTCTTAAAATTAAAGCTTGAATAGAATGTACTTTCTTGCATATGTTTGTAAGTAAAGGCTAGCACATCCTTTACAACAGTTTCCCATCCTTCAATGGCCTGCAGGGTTTATTTTATAGTACATTATTAAGGCGACCACAAAAGCCACCTTCATTCTCACAGGCACTGAACCCGCACAATTCTTTTCCAGAGCTGGGGCTGTTCACTCACTTCTCACACGCTCCACCTTCAATCCCAAACATACTGCTCATTCTCCATTTCTTAAAGGGCTGACCAACTTCTTTGTCTTGATACCCAAAGATGTTGATCTACTTGCAAACCTGTGGGGCCAATTCCGTTCTGTCTGGGAGTCACCAGGCATTCAAAACATCCCCTTCTGTGTTCAAAACATTTAATTAACTTCCCACACATAGCATACTATACTACCTGCTCTGCTGATTTTTCAGGAAGTCTTTTCATTCTCCCTGCTCCAAACCAGGCTGCTTTTCTGCAACAAGACGACCAAAATCTCTCTACCATTGTTTCCAGTTTCTTCTATGTATACCTCTGTCTTGAACTCGAAGAATAAAAGAGAATACTGTAGACGCTATACAGAAACCAAGTTGCCTACATGCTCATACACACGTAGAACAACTTGACAATAACCAAACATGTCTCTAGAGGATACCAGTATTTACAGTTCTAAAGAAATTATGTTCTATATTTAGACACCACTAGATTATGCTTTCATGCTTCAGTTCATGAAGATGCCCAGAAAGACAAGACTGCAATGTCTTCTTTAAGTTACTGATAGGTGATTTCAGTTACAGTAACTTCCACTGTCAAGCATCAGTTTGCGATTAAACTGTAAATATCTCACACTGAAAAATACACAAAGCACACAAAGTGGACTACAAAGAAAGGACATGTGTTCAGGCAAGTTCCCCTTGAGTAGAAGCATTCCTTAAGTATGAAAAAAACCATTTTCTCAATTACTTATGCCTGGGAAGCTTCCTTTAGCAAGCCTGCATTTTTTTGTTTATTTCTGCAGAATTTAAACTCTCTCTACAAAACATAAGTTAATAATCTTGGCGGGTAAAAGACAGGCAATTTCCAAATGTTAATGAATGCTGGGATTCTTCCAGATGCTGCTGGTATCTCTGATACCTCCAGTGCTGCCTGTCACCTTGTCAATAGAGTAAAATTGGGATGTCTACAATTCAGATCCAGCAGGATCCGGCAACACTGTGGGGGGACAAGACACACAGAAATAAACAAAAAACCACATCAACTTCAACCCATGGCTTGTGAGAACACCGAGCGGTAGGTGAGGGCAGACACAGGAAACACTGCAGAAGAAAAAGGAAGAGCAGAAAGAGTAGCACCTTTTCCCAAACTCTAGGACTCCAAACCAATTCCCACCGAAGTTGGCACTGCTGGCAGGAGAGGGAGAAGGAAAGGTCCTCTGCCTTGTTCCCCACTCTCTAGCAATGTATTCCCATCCTGTGCACTCTTCCAGCACAAGCATTTATGTAACTGTACGACGAGCTAGAAATAATCCAGGTACACAATAAATTTCCATGGATGGAGCCTCCAAGGTCGATGAGTAAGAACAAGGAAAAGAGGGATCATTTCATCCTCCTCTCCAGTAGCTGAAGGAGGAAGTTAAAATGCCCAAATTGCAAGCCCAGGGAGGCCACACTTCCCTAACACACGCCACTCCTCCCTGTAGCTGCAACTCCACAGCATCTCATTGTCACTCACTGACAGGTAATTCATTGACCGTAAGAATGTCAAAAATGTTGACTAGCCCTTTATATTTAACAGTTCAGAACCCATCTCTAGTGTTTTGCATGCAAACATACCACTTTCAGCTAAGTTTTCAGCCAACACATCTTTGCATTAGGAAGCATATAAACAATGATTGCATTTTAAATGGAGCTGTAAGCAACTGAAGAGGAAGATACCTCCCTCTCTCTGTGACAGCTGAGCAGTTGACACCAATGGAAACAAAAAAGAAGCGAAAATAAAAGTGTAATAACCTATGTTGATGTGAGGTGAGCTCTTTCACCTGTTTCTGACCAGTCCGTTCCTCCTGACATTTAGCAGACAGAAAAAGCTTATAATGGAGATCAGTGGACGACCGCTTTTCAGCAGGTACTGGCCACCAGGGTTCTGGTACATCGACTTCCATCACTTGTTCACAGGACAGACAGGCAGTTTTTACAGCCAATAGTACTTCATATCATCTGTTCAAACACTTCTGCGTGTAAAAAGTAATAGGTAGAGGCAATTTGTATCTGCTAGTCTCAAGAGCAGCTTCAAGACTTCTTTTTAAATATTATTTCCTATTCAACCAACATTTGCTTTTCTCCCCCAGTATGTTACGCTTTTCAGAAACTCAAGTTCAGTCATTTAAAAGCTTCTACTAAAAATCCACTTTAAGACTAAAACCCACTTTACATACTAAAACAAAAATAATCCAGCTTTAGTGATGTGTACCCAGTCTTCTGTATACTCATGACAACTTAAAAAAACTGAAGCTATTTAATACTTAGGTCCATTGGGACTTGTATACAAATAAATCCATCAGAAAGCATCATCCTCATTTTCCTTCTTCCTTATGCTAGGCCATCTGTGCAACCCACTGCACAGCTAGAGAAAAAAAAAAGACAGAAAGGGGATGCTCTAACATTAAAGGAAAACAGTTATTTGAGAGAAGAGCATTTTGCTAGTGGTAGCGCCTTCAGCAGACAACACTTCTGAATTGAAGGAGAAAGTAACACTTATTTCAAGGGAGGTTTGCCTTTATCCACATCCTGATGGAAACTTCCAGCACACAATCATAGCTCCAAAACGTTTCCACCACATTCGGCTGTTAACCACACTAACAGATGTTTAGACCATTACCTTGTATAGAGAGGTTACACCATGGCCTTGCCATGTTCATAGGGACAGAAGTCAGTAAACTCCTTGAGCACAAAAAATGAAGATGAAACTGGTTCATCATAACCGTGTTATCATTGGAAAAGAAGAGGCTGTTTTTAAGCCCTTTATTTTGTTTCATGGTGTTAACAGCAAAGCCTGAGCACTTGGTGCTCACCTTAAAAGACATGCAAGAAAAAAAAAAAAAAATCATCCCTATTCCAAATAGCAGGTGGCATCTGAAATTTAGCCATATACTGAGCGCCTTCTTGAACGACAGCCAGGTCCTGCAGCAACAGCAGGTATCCCAACAGTTCTCATGTACCTGGCGGCAGCAACATCTACACGTAAACACCAACAACTAGAGAGAAATCCAGCCTCAGTGCTCGTAAGATTGCCAGATTTTGCAGGATGCATTGGGACTAGTCAAAGCCTGAAACAGTAGGGTTTTACTCACCGGGGTCAATCTAATGATACCTTTCATGCCATCTGTACTGAGACTGATGAATACATTTGCACTGCTAATTTATTACTCTTTCTTCTACCTTAAATTTCCCATTTCTCTTATTTGAAAGATGTGTCAACCTACCCAAAAGCCAACATGTTTAAGAAGAGTTTTCCTAGTAGGCCCACCAGTCTTACAGAATTATGATTTGAGGAAGCTTAATCAGACATTTACAAATGTTTAAGTAATTTTTTTCCCCCACTGTAATACAATTTTTTGCTAAAATAATGTTTAGTCCAGTTCAAGGGGTTTTGTTTTCCCTGAAACCAGCTTTTAAAAACTGTCATTTTAACCAGCCATTTAATCCTTTTTTTTCCCCCTGGTTTCACTTGAAACAACAGTTCTTTTTCATACATTTTTATAAATTGTCTCAAGGACTGCATCACACTAGGGATGACCCCAGCAAGCCATCTCCATTTTTACAGCTGCTCCCTCAAAGGAACACTAGCCACACAGCACCTTCTTTGCACACAGAAGGTTGTCTTCAACAGAGCACAGGGTTTCTCTGCACAACTCACCACTGTAAATCAGCTCCCCATTACTCCTCAGTCTCGGCTGAAAACATAGTAAATTAGAGACCATCTTTTCTCCCTCCATTAATACTAAATCCAGTTGTCTAGAGACAGCACAGAGCATTAGGCTTTGAAATGGTTAGTGAGTCATTTCTACGAAGGCAGTTTGGGTCCCTCTTCCTCAAATACGTTTTTCTGGATAATTCTATTTTAGAAGGAAAATAACATCCTTTAAAATTTTAGCAAATGCAATAGAGGAAATAGCCTGGTTGCACCACCTCAGGACTAGCACAAGGCAGACTTTTGCTCCTAGATCCACACCCCTCCTTTCAAGGATTAAAACTGGCATTAATATGTCCCTCGCTGTGCTGGTTTTAGCTGGGGTAGAGTTAATTTTCTTCACAGTAGCTAGTATAGGGCTGTGTTTTGGATTTGTGCTGAAAACAGTGTTGATACTAGAGGGATGTTTTTGTTATTGCTGAACAATGCTTACACAGAGTCAAGGCCTTTTCTGCTCCTCACACCACTCCACCAGCGAGTAGGCTGGGGGATGCATAAGAAGTTGCATGCACAGCTTTTGCTTTGCCTATTAAACTGTCTTTCTCTCAACCCACGAGTTCTCTCATTTTTACTTTTCCGATTCTCTCACCCATCCCGCCATGGGAGGAGTGAGCAAGTGGCTGTGTGGTGCTTAGTTGCCAGATGGGGTTAAACCACGACACTCACCATTACTAGTTAGCCAGCCCTCCAGCACCCTCTCCCTTCAGCTTCTCAGCCCGCCTGTGAGAGACAGAGAGACATACAAGGACCCCAAACTCCCAGATGACCTGCCTGTTTTCCAGGAAGGGATGGGGCAGAGGAAGAGCGAGACCCTTTTACCCCGATGCCTCCAGCCTCAGCTGACAAAAGCGCTCCCCAAAGATGCAATGCCCCATCACAGGGGGGATACAACCGAACTGCCCAATGACCAGATCAGTACTTGCTCATTTCTCTCTGCTTGTTACATATGGAAACACCACAAATACGGTGGAAGCCTTATATGAAACTCTCAATGGATTAGACTCCAAATTTGTAATGAAGTGCTTGTTAGATCTACATTGTGTCTAAATCACTACATGTGGTATTATAAATAAATTAAATGTAAAAGTAATACAAAGAAGATGGTCTGGCAGTTCAAGCCCTTGCTTCCACCTCCAAGCAGAACTGACCCTTCATCCAGAAAGCAGTCTTGTAGGAATATAAATTGCCACTGCAGAAGTAGTGAGTATTTTTTCCACATAAAGCAAACCAACCTTATTATATGCATAAAATATTACAAGTTTCCACATTGTGTTACATTTGTGAAAGCCTCCACTGAACAGATATTCGTTTCAGTATTTAAAACCAGGGAAAATTTGGAAATTGTTTTACATTATTCAAAAACAGAAATAAGGATGTTTCTTTAGTCTGTAATTAAAGTGATATTGTTTTCCACTGCTGTCATCATATTAAGTTGCAGGTTTTATTGGAGTTAGCCTGTACAATAAGGTAGTCCAATAAGGGACCATTTCAGCTGGTTTGGGCGTAATAAACATGGATTTCAATTTCCACACAGACCAGTCTAACAGACCCTGGATCTTGCCCTACTAATATGAGGTAATGAATGGACAAGCTAGAGCATGTAAAAGAGGGGACATAAGGTGACAGAAAGTCTGCTTGTTGATCTTTATAACTGTTTCATTGTGGCAAGATAACTGCAAATTTCTGTGTTGTCTCTTTTTCCACAGTAGGAGATGGGCAGCACCACAGCTGAATACTAGCCACAAGTTTTCCACATGCTCTGCTGTGATCCAGCCCTAAAACAGGTCAAATTGACATGTGAACCAAAAGAGGAGCCACCTGCACAGATCTGCAGGCTGTGCTCGCTGACTCTCTTCAACCTTTGTTTGCTACTGTGCTTTGTTTTCTCCCTCACGGCTCATCAGCTCAGAAAGGCATCTTGAGTTTCACACCATATGCAGATTATGAGCAATTATTATGGGACCTGTAATCCAGAAGCATTTGATATGGCTTGCACTACCTACAGTAAGATGAATGTCTGAAGGATCCCACAAGGTGACCTGAATCCAGCCCTCCCACTAATGATAAATGAATCCTGTCAATGAAGGTCAGTGTGGCAAACGTTTTTGCCTATAGGGAGCTCTGGTGCTGCTGTATTCTTTCTATCATCTGCTGCGCTCTATTTTTAAAAGAAAACCATAAACAAATTTAAAAACCTGCTTTTTGGGGATATATGCCATATTGCAACAGAAACATGCCAGACGGTTCCACATTTCAACCCTAAATTAAAGCACAAAGCAGTTAGTTTGGTAAGACCCTTACTCTACGTAACAGCATGCCGAGGGTCCAGACCCTTGCTCCCAGGAAGGCTAGGCTGGCACTCCCCGGGCCCGGGAGGCTGACAGCATTTCTTCCCAGCCTGCTGCTTACAGCCGCCACTGAAGGGTCCTCTCCCAGCAGGTCTCTCCAGCAGTTAAAGCATTCCTCAGGTTCATACATTCTGTTCCATGCTCATGCCTAGATATGGCTGGAAATCTACTATATCTACTATGCAACCACCACTGCGTAGTGAATGTCAAAGAATCTGAAAATGAAGCTTTTTTGCTGAACGCTTGCTTGGCAGAACCACTCAGATTTTCATGGATAAAGTTTTTCAGTCCTTGATGACCAAATGCTGAACACTCTGATTATTGGGCTACAGAAAATACAAAGTGTTCAAATTTTCATCTCTTAAATAAACTTGGCAGGGAGGGGGCGGGACACACCAAAAAACATTCCCTGTATTTTGTCACAGATGGGACCTTTCTCTCAAGAACATCTACTCAGGCAAAAAGTTATTTTTCTTCTAAAGATGTTCATCCCAAGACTGCCAACCACCTCCCTCACCCCATGCCGCAAGCAGCTTAACAGCTCCTCAGTTTTATGACACTGGTTTACTGAGTCAAAACCAGATGTCTATTGAGTTTGAAAAGCTTATTAGAAAGATTTGTTTGCTTTTTTCCTCATAGTTTTTTTTACAGTTTCATTGTATCCTCTGCCTAATTAAGCTTCTCATTTACTATGCTCTATTATCCCAAACTTTTTCAGTAAATATCCACCAACCAGACCTACAAGTACTCCACATGGGAAGAGTGGAACATTTACTGACTACCCTATAATTATTCTCTAAAGTCGAATGGGTTTCTTAATGCAGGCTCACCAGCCATGATCAAACTCTACAGAAACAGCCTGCTTTCAATGTCTGGTTCACCCTTCTCAGTACCACTCATAAGAAATAAACAAAAAACCAAATTACAATGTATAAACAACATGCAACCTTTTGCACTTTTGATTCTAAATAACATTTCATTTAAGGCATTCCAAAAACAAGCCCTCTCCTTTGTATAGTAAGAAGGAAAAAGGAGCAGCAGAGACTTATGCTTTGGTCCATATTATTTTTCAAACTGCTTTTCAAAACAAGCCAACCATATGGACATAATTTATAAAAACTTGAGTCATATTGTCACACACTATTCAGCATGACCTACCGTAACAAATGAAAATCACTTTCAAACGAACATGAATTAGCTCTTTTGTTCCAAAAAGTGAGACGAGAAGTTGTTTGCTTTTAAAACAATATTACCCAAATATCCTCTAGACTGAAATATAGCTATTGTCACACCTTATCATTACCTAGTAATGCAAACCAATTATGAAGTAATTTTAATTCAGATCTAAATGCTGCAGGAACAGTAAATAGTAAATAAAAATATCATATCTGAATAAATACAGGAAATACATAAATTGTGCAATTATTTCAGCAACTGCGAACTAAACACTGAGTGAACATCTGTGCTTTTATATAACCTGCCAACCCAGGAGGACCTAAAGGCTCAAATAAGGCTACAGAACAAAGACTGACAACCATGGAATCTGAAAATATGAATCTGAAACAGCTTCAAAAGGAACTAGACTCAGGTTTGACTTTCAAGAACACAGTTCTCCACTTGAGTTGGTGCTACATTCCCTCCGTGGTCTGTGAGAATACATCAACTGGATTCTCAAGAGCAGCCACATTCCCATGAATAAGTTTTCATAAAACAACTGCCCACAAATCCACCACAGTCACTCCCTCCACAAACATCCAATTCCAAATATATGAGCAGCTAACCAGCCAGCAGCATCTCTGGGATTAACACGCATGTAAAATGTTTATTACCATTAACCAGGTTCTGCAACCCTTCCACAGAATTTTATTGTGTGTCCTTTACTATACTAATACTGCATTTGTCTGCCTGAACATTTCTTTTCCTTTAATTCTATTAGTGGTGACAAGGAAGAGGTTCATGCATATCCCAATTAAGATGGGTTTCAAACATGAAAAGTAGAGTCTTGTTTTCTGATCAAAGAAAAAAAGCCCCCATGTCCTCATCAGCTGTACAACTGGCTAGAATATCTCAGTCCTGAGGTAGCTGGAAGGTAAAAATACAGGGTGAAAATGGTCTGCCTCTACATTAATACGAGGTCCAAGGGGCAAAAATACAGCACAGCCATATCAGCTTTTATCAGGAGATATCTGAGGCATTGCAGTATTTTTGTACACTAGGAGCAAAATACTTATGATATGCCAGACTTTGCAGTGTACTCTCTGCTGACGTGGTAAACATGGCCTTTTCAAACAGACTGAGGTTATTCAGTCCATTTTACTACTAGTGCTGGATTGCTCTTGACAGATTTTTTTTTCCAGTACTTCATCCAGTTTAGTTTCAGATGACCCTAGATGCAATGTGATTATTTTGCTTGGGAGATAATCCCCAAACTGAAGGGGCCTCAGTGTCTAAGAAATTAAGCCCCATGAACCCTAAGAGAAATTCAACCTGACTTTCTCCTTTTTTTAATTTCACCTAATCGGTCCTAGTCAGCGCCCCTTATAAGTATAAACTGATTGTACCTGATGCTTTCATGATAAAGCTTGTAATCCATTAGAAAGTCATCTGTGACCACAAAACTCAATTTACCTATGACCTTTTAAGCCATCCAATCAAAATTATTCCAAGTCACTTCGGTTAATGTCAGGTCTGACCTGCAGATTAAGGAAGCACATTAAGTGACATACTCAACTGTACATGTCGATGTTTCTCTCTGAAGAGGAAGTATATTTATCAGAGATTCCTCTTTCATTCCCACATGAATCATACGTTATGTCATATGTTTTATCTGCAGCTGTCATCTGCTTTCGAATTATAGCATCAAGAGAGACAGTCAAGGATACAGCCATGGATGCATTAAAATATTCCCCTAAGCCAGTTTGTGGGAAGATCTAACTGCTCTGTGATAACTAGCACTTCATGGCTTATTGTGAAAAGTATGAAAATAATGTGAGGACAGGGTATTGCAAACCAAGTATAGCATTAGAAATGCAGAAAGTATTCACTGGACCTGTTTATTACCATCACTGTAAAATGATACGCCGTCCTACTTAGCATCTTTATTTACTGAACTTTACATCAAATACAGGAGACCAATCAATTACCTAAGTGTTTCTAAATTAGTCTCTGTGAAAGACATAACTGATTTTCTGAGAGCTGTGGCTCACAACATACTGATTTGTACTTTTTTCCCTCAGATAAGAGCCCAAAGCAAGCTGCCCTCATTCAGCCCAGTTACATAACTGCCTAAAATGTCATTTAGCAAGTGTTTATAGGGGTGGCCATAGGATTCATAATGCAAAAACGATCTCCTCCGAGAGTTGGTCAACATATAGCCTGGAAAGAAAGAGTTATTGTCATTCTGCTTCGTTTGCTAAGAAAGGCTCTTCTGCTTGGCTAAACCCTGAATGGACTCAATTTAACTGCCTGGGCAGTTTCTTATCTCATCCAGCCACGTCCAAGGGACTTCATAATTTCCCAAAGCAAAAAAGGGCAGCCAATTAACTACTGTGAGGGACACCAAAATATCTTCCTAATCAAAATAAGGATTAAGAAATTCCTGAGGGAAGGTTTTGCATCTGGAAAAAAACCCACAGCTGATTTGGAAGCCTAGAAGGGAGCCAAGACTCCCCAGATCCAGATCATCTTCTGCAAGCACAATACCTGGATGAAAATAAACATCATAAAAGCCTCCACCAGGAAGCCCTGAATATGCAGCAAAGAGAGGGGAGCTTGTGGAGCTAACCCAAATAGACAAAAAGGTAGATAAACAGGATTATTGTACAGCCTTTTTAATTTCTGTTTATCCCTGCCTTTGTAAAAGTGTTGTCCCCTTTAAACTTCGTAAGTAAGTATCTGTATTTCCTTCCAGCTACTCTGAGGTGCAGTTGATTTCCACTTACGACCAAAGCCTGCTGAGCAAGGCTGCGGTTAAAACCTGGGCTGAAATAGCCTCCCAGTGCCAGGGGCACTGTGGTGGTGCATTCCTTCCCCCCCTCCTTTTTCCTGGGCCGCTGTCAGGAATTCCAGCTAGGCCTTGGCCTTTGCGCAATGAGTTGGGCGATTAAGCATCCCTTGACCATACCAGGAACTCTTGTATGGCTAAGGTGTGGAGTAGCACTGACTGTACCAGGCACTCCTGTTACCCAACTCAAGGTAGGTAACGAGAGCAGGAATAATCAGTCATCCCCTGACAGCCCTGGAACATCCCTTACCTGGACTGTAGCCCGAGTGGAACGGTACCAGTGTTACTGGAATTCCAGTAACTTTCCAGCAACTTGCTGATGACTAAAGCCAATCATCTTACGAACCTATAAGCAGTGGTCTCAAGTGAGACCCTTTGAGCTCTCCTGGACTGCAGCGAGCTGCAGCCAGCATCTCCCTCTGAGTGGGATGCCTCTCAGAGTGTCACGAACTCTCCAGTTTGTGACACTTGGAGGGCCGCCACTGAAAGCTGGCAACAGGACCTGGGCTGAAACCATCTCCTCCTCGAGGCTCAACCCTTGCCCGTTGAGAAATGCTGAGAGATTTGAAGTGAGTATTTCATGGAACTCGAGGGGAATTTTTAACAGGTGTATCTTTATATATATATATTATATATTTATCTCTCTATATCTTTGTGTCTGTGTGTGAGAATCAATTTGTGCATGTGTGTGTGTGAGAGAGAGAGAACCAATTTGTGTGTGTGTGAGAATCAATTTGTGTACTCAATAGCAAGTACAATACTATCACTCCAAATCTGTAATCAATCCACTGTTGTGATTCTAGTAAATTCTATCAACTCACTTTGCAAATGTTAAACTAATCCATGATTAAGTGCTGCTAAGATTCTATTATTTACCTTAAACTGTGAATAAACCTTAGATTGCTGCTAAAATACATATAATCCTTTAGATATAAACCGTTGATCAAGTCTGGGACTAGGATTAGACCTAGCCGCACCTAGACTCCTCTCTGAGAAGGAGTTTAGAAAGCAAGGGGGTCTATTCTGAACCTCGTGACTCAACGGGAGCATCTTTGTCCCGTGTACCCTTCCTTTCCTTTAGACATGAACCGTTGACCAAGCCTGAGACTAAAGTCTGGATTCAGCTGCACCTAAACTCCTCTCTGAGAAGTTTAGAAAGCAAGGGGGTCCGTTCTGAACCTCGTGACTCAACGGGAAGGTCCTCTTTACCCTTTTCTTTTACTGGTCTCTCTGTATAAATCATTCTGAATCTATCCTAATTCAATTTTCCTTTGTATGTTTTAGTAAGTAATAGAGTGAACCTTGCCATCGAATTCTGTTAAGTTACACTTTTATAAACTTCTATTAAAATAGCTTTTGCCAATATCCTTGACAGTGATTCTTTAAGCGGCCTAAACCACTCATTTGCAACAGGCTCCCATGCTGTCCTCTAAAGTGCTGCACACATCCTCAACTAAGCTGCACTTGCCATCGTAGGACACACCAGCTCTCGCTCTACATTGAAAAGGTCTCAGGTGAGTCGTGTTGGCTGGGCAAGCCTCTGGGTAACAGCACAGAAACAAGGGGGTGCTTGCACCCTGAGCAACCAGGCAGCTTGTAACAGGCAAACAGGAATAGGAAACTAGTCATGTAGATGAGGAATTTCCAACCTGTACAGCAAGAGCACAACAGGAAAAGCCTAAATTGAACACCACACAAAAATGCTTATTAGGAGAGCTTGCCACAGCTGGAATGAAACACTGCAATCACACATAGCTGCTGATAAAGTCCACCTGACAGCTAAGAACCTTGCAAAGTAATAGCAAAACACAAAGCCAGCTGGCTGGAGCGGACTTTGCATACTCCCACTAAACATAAAAGGAGTTTGCATCATATTCACAGTTTTCAAAGAACTGTGAGTGTTAATACACAATGGAGCACTTCCTTGTAGCTTCTTGTTACAAAAAAGCATCTTAAACGCAAACTATTCATATCTCGTCCTGAGATAGGAATACAGTAAATACAGTAGGGCTGAAGCCTGCAAACAGGTTAGGTGTCCATTTGGATAAAGCACAAGAGGATGTTTTTGAGGCTCCCCAGTGTTTGTGACATCCCTTTCCTGCAGCCCTGCCATAACGGTCTTCCTGCCGTTCGTAACTACCTCTGCCTATTTTCAGGCTACCAGGTCAGTCAAAGCACTGGCCTAAAAAGCAAGATGTCACCATGTCCTTCCCCCTCCCAGGCTCACTTGTCCACAGCCCCTCCACATCCAAGGATGACTTTTCTGTGGCTGGGCATGTAAGGAGGAGACATCCAGGCCCACTGCCCTCCCTGAGCCCAGCACAGCAACTAGCGTAAGGCTGCTCATCCTTTGCTGCTTCTTCATCAACAGCTTTTCCTCCCTGCCTCTCTGTCCCATGCTGCTCTATGCAGTGGTGTCCCACCTCCTCCAGCCACAGGAGAAGACGACATGTCTCATAAGCCAGAGCCAGCCCACGAGCTTGCAGCTGAACCACCCTGAAACACAGCTATCACAACCCAAGCTGGAATAAAGGTCACTTACTCCTCCGCGTCCCCAGGCAGCTGAGGCCACACTCTAGGAAATGAAAGCCAGGAAGAAATTGTTTTTTCCAAGTGATTGTCACTACACAGGGGTGCAGATTAACAATGACCAACTAACACCTAAAGACAGCCACATGAAATGAAAATAGGAAGAGAGGAGAATGAGGCACAAGTAAAAGTCAGAAAAAGACAGAAAGAATCTAGAAGGACAGAAGGTAAGAGGTGCATTTACTTCATTAGCAAAACAGTCAGAAAAGCAGGGCTATGGGAAGTCTAATAGCAGCTCTTCAACATGGGAATGATCCCTCTCCAACCTGTCTGGGAAGCACCTCCCCTCTTGCTGCAGTATTCACAGTACTCATTTCTTTTATCTAATTACCACCAACAGGCATCTGCTGCTGTTTGCATCCTCACTCTAATGAGCAAAAGCAGCAGCCAGATCTGGCTGGAGCAGAGGAGAAGGAACATGACCGCAGAGGTTATTTTTCCTCAAGTTCACCAGAAGCACCTGCTTCTCAAGCAGATCCAGAACTGTCCCAAAATTGCGAAAAGGAGCAGGGGGAAGTGCATCAAAGAGATTAAAGTAAGAAGAGTTTTTAAAGGAGGCAGTGAAGTAGAAAGTGCAACATCGACAGGTACATCCAGGGCAAAATGCTAACCCCTACTGCTCAGCCGGAGGGAGCTATTTTGATAGGGACCAAAAGCAACAGCTGCCTTTTTTAAGACTGCGAAATTCTAGCAGGGGTAAATTCACACACAACATAATCTGAAGTTGTCTTTTCTAGAACACCACAAGGGAGCTGTATCCTATTTCCAATGTAAACATAGGACATGGTGCTCCAATTAGAGGTGTCTCTAGCCCATAATATAACTCCTAAGTGACATTTCTGGTTTACTGGCTTTAACAAAGTCTATTTAACAGTGCACAAGGTGCTCTGGGAGTAATCTGTCTCAGATAGCATAAAAGCAAAGAAAAGATGGTTAGAGTCACTCATTCAAAAAATTAGTTTAACTTCTTTGCAAAGACAGAACTAGAAAAAAATGTAAACCTGACTTTTAAAAAAAATGTAGCAACTGCCCCATAATTTTGTTCATGTACAAATGTGCATTGGCACATGTATTAAGGTTACTTACCTTGCAGGGAAAGCAGAGCTTTCTAACAAATAAATGCTTAGGTAAAGCTATTACTGACCCTGACAAAAAGGCACAGATGGTGAATTCAGTTCCAATGAGTCTGATAAAATGCTGCACAGAGTCAATAGATGGAATTATTTTACGTCACTTAGACCGTCAGCCCTAGACGACAGATATAAAACATTTGCATTAAAAGACGATCACTTGTAATACATGCTAGTAGGAAAACCCAGACTGAAGTTTTAGGATACAAAATAAGTATGGGATTTTCTATTTTATTAGAAGTATAAACCTGAATAACCTGCAGGAATTCCTCCATATTTTCAGAAGCTCCTACAGGCCTTGCCTTAGCAGGAGTTTAATTTGAGTCGTTCAATTACCTTGGGTAGGATTATTCCCATACTTATGGGAATTGTCAATCTCCCTCTCAATATTATAAACATTTTCCATGTAGTACTTACTAAGTCTATCATCATTAATTCCTTTGCCCAAGACCCTTGCAGAACTAAAGTTGATCACAAGTACCAATCTGAAATGCTTTGCCTGTATTTATCCCATTCTTCTAATCACATAATCTAGTGGCACTAGGGTCCACCGACTGTGCCAAGGCGAAGCCCTTTTAGCACACAGGCAGACACCAGAGATCTAAACTCTGTGGGTATAAAACAGAAGGAGTTGCAGGGCTCTAACAACAGAAGTGTGGCTACAAAACCTGTGCATGCCATATGCACAAATACCAAAGGAGAGCTCTGGACGCCCCATCCTATGATCTTCACAAACCTCGTTCTCCAACACAATTCAAGATAGTTAGCAAACACACTGCAGCAATACCTGCACTATGGGTATGGTCCAGTTCCACAAACAGTTACATGTGTCCTTAACTTCACTACCACGAGTAAAGTTGCAACATATTTCCAGCATCAGCGTATTGGCCAGCAAAACTATCCTTCATCAATAGTTGAAGGCAACTTCCTTCTTCCCAGCAACAAGTACAAAGTAAAAGCAGTTGAAATGCCTCCCTCAGAATACAGCAACCCCCATCCACTGTATTGCAGAGCTGTCGGCTTGTTGTTTTTTTTTTTTTTTTTTTTTTACACTTAGATGACTGCTCATACTGATAATAGACTTTCCTGTATTGTCTCGTCAAGTCATGTTTACCCCCCCCAAAAAAGACTTGTGTTTATTGCCGTATCTAAAAATCTAGCTTGAAGATGTTTTATATCTTGACTTCAGTGTTTGCATAACGTTCCTCTAAAAATGCTCTCAAACTGCATGCGCACTCATAAAAGCTGTCAGAACATGATGAAACTGTTCTAAGTGACAATCCTAAAAAATGCAGAGAGATTATCCTGCTTGGGCTGAACCACTTTATTTCCAAAAGCAGATCATGGGCCGAAGACAGAATCTTTCCTGTGAGGAAGCAACAGGAAAAAAAAAAAGTGCAGATTATCTATCCCTCTCTATTCCCAAATGAATATGCTCAGCAGGAGCTGTCTCTGTGAGGTTACATCCAGCAGTGGCATTCCCCAATTTGCATGTAGAAGACCCTCCACTCTCACCGCAGAAAGAAGAGCAGGCAGCTACTGGTGCAAATATCTGGCTTTGGGGTGCTGAACAGAAGCCCTCATCACTACCAACTTCAAACTTGAAACAATAACACAAGTATATCGAGAAGGAAATCCACTACACTGGGAATCCCCCCAAATACTATCAAAATTATGAATGAAGCACAGATATTTGCCATTCTACGATGTGACCCACTTTGTAACCTTAACTAGAATTTGGGTGTCCGCTGCGGCAGAAGACTGTTTTCTGCACAGAGATGCTGGGAGAAGGTCAGCACCACCCCTGCCTCCTGCTGTTAAGTGCCTGATCCTTGGAAATGCATGCCCACGGGTTGCTTAACACTGGGTAGTAAAATTACTTACCTAGTGAGCTGTTCATTAGAGGGCTGGGTTCACTAAAATAATCCTTCTCTGAATGGTGAATGCATTCTCTGCTTCTCAATGGCAACAGTTGTGATTGATTGCTGAATATAAGAAACATTCACAATTACAGCTGGATTGCAGCCATGCCCTTTGGATATATTTTTTTCTGTGAAGGACAAGTCTGCTAATTAGAATTGCTACAGCTCTAAAATAACAGAAGTCTTTCAAGCAGAAGCTTCTGATGTTTTTAACTGCTTCATGCTTGTATTTTAATGCCTGTTTCACACTAACCACATAGTATGCAATTTGGATGCAAAACCACTAGTATCTGCTTTTTTTCCTATATTTAATGTAGCTGAGGCCCTTTCCTCAAAGACAGTCACACACTGTAGACCAGACATTTCTCTAAAAGAAGTAAGATCTATTACAAAAATAAAAACTTAGGAAGTGTTCTTTACTTAGTTTGCAAATAGATCAGTATCTGAACTTTAAAGACCTTACCCACAAAGCTCCTCAGACATACCAACTTACTTAAGCATGCTAAAGTTTGACTGACATGCACCAACCACAGTACCAAGGAGTTGCCTTAAGACCTCTATATTTTTCAGTTGCCTCAGTTAGCGTAGTTTTAGGGCAAAAGCTGACTCTTCCATTCCGGACATTCTGATTTTCTGATTCTACAAGCTAGAAGTTGTCACTAAAAAAACCAAAAACCAAACAAACGAAAAAAACAACCCCCAAAACTTTTTATTAAAAAAAGTGTTTTTAACAGAGCTGGTAGAAATTTTTCTAACAGCCCCCTCATTAAAAAATACTCTGAAATATGCAAAATCCTAATTTAAAATCATCTTCCTTGCTAATCTTGGGAAGAGTGTCTGGCTTACAGCAGGGTCATCTAGCGTCCTGTAGGCAATCTGTCAGGGACTGGCTTGTCTTTCCCGTTGCACACCAAACTCCTATTGATCTCCCTTCCACGATCAACTCCAGGTCCTTTCCAGGACTAATGCTTTCCAAGGGTTTTCTCCTTTCATGGAATATCTGTGTTTTGAATTATTTCCCCCAAAATATGCCAGCTTGTATTCTTCCACTTTGAATCTCATTTTATTTCTCAAGTGTGTTTTTAAGCTCTCTAGAAACTTTCTCCCATTTACATTATTTCTCTGACTTGCCAAGCAGCGTGAGCAAATTAATTCCACTGCTGAGTTTAACCACCTCTGCAGCTCACTTCTGCTTTCATAGAGCAACAGTGTTAAACAGCACATGGTGTTTTATGAAATTGCCATCAGTCCAGGCCAGGACTTCGCACACAACACAGACTAGTCATTCTGGGAAGGAGGATTTCAAGTCTACATGTCTGACAGCCTCAGTAAAGAATCAGCTTTCAGTTTCCTCAGCTAAGCCCTTAAGCAAAACCTGATCCCTGGATACTCCTCCCATTCCTGCGTATTGCTCTTCCCGACTCCTTCCCCTGAGCTGCCACTCAGCGCCATTCATCCCACAGCTCAGGGTAGTACCTACCCATATACGAGCCAACCTGAAGGCTACGGCAAGAAGCTTCTGCAAGACTATCCCTTCGTTACAATGCAGTTTCATCCTTTCCTAGATAGAGCAAGCGCTTCATCACTGACTTGTGCAATTTGATGTAAAGTTTTGATCAAATCTGCCTGGCAGAATTTGTCCTTTATAAACTGATGTTGTTTATTACGTCTTCATCTTCTCCAGACTTCCCCTCCCGGCTCAGAGCCAAGAAACTATCTCACTGCTACAGAGATACACGTATTTCATGAAGCCTGCTGATTATATCCCACCCCGAGATCCTCCCTTCTGAGCACCTCTTCCTTCTTTTCACCCAGTTCTCATCTGGCTCTACATTAACTGTGGTTTAACACTCATTTCTGAGACATGGCTGCATAAGGCAATTTTTTTTTATGTTTTTGAAAGAAGGGATTCTCCAGTCTGTTAATGTTACTGGATTATAGATCATTCAAGGGCCTGTTAACAGCTGCTTTGAAGCTCCTGCATTTAAGGGACAAAACCACCCCTCGGCCTGTGTGAAGAAGTGAGGAAATACAGGTTACCCCTAGCTCGTTTGAACTCACTCTGCTAAGCCATTGCCGGGCCATGCCCCGCTCCCAGGACTGCCCTTCAGCCCCAGCCCAGCAGTAGGAAATGGGGGCTCATGAAAGGTGCCTGCAGTCCCCCCACTCCCTGGAGGGTGCAGGATGGGGGCCACCCCCGCCAGGCCCCTGGGAGGAGGCAATGCCCCCAGCCCTGCGTTCCCCACCATATCCCTGTCCTTCTGGGCAGGGCACCACTGGGAGCTGCTGCTGGGGCAGGCGGGAGCTAACCATTTTTCTAGGTATTTTTCTACAGGTAGGCCAAATTCCCGTAGAGTCGCTGGTGAAATGGCCCAGAGCCTTCTTCCCAAACAGTACGCATTGTTTAAAAACTGGCTCATACACTGATGGCAAAAGAGGATTTTCTGGTACAGACAGAGTTTTTCCTAGAGTCTTTCTCCGAGATCAGTTCACAGTGTAACTACATTTGGAGACAGTGATAACTTTTACTACTTTCCACTGCACTGGCAATTCTTTATGGTTTTTGTGTTGTTGTTGGTTTTTTTTTTTTTTAAGTTTGTTACAACTTACTTTGTGTGTGTGCGAAAGACTCTAAAATGTAAACTTTTACACCCTACAAAGTTTCTTCTCACTGTGCACATAAATCTTCCTGATGACAATGAGTGTTATTGCTCACATATTTAAAGGAAAGTGACCTTGTTTAGCTGGTTAGAAGTGCTCTTAAAAAAAAGTACACTAAGCCAATAGAGAAATCACAAACACTGCAAAGCAAAATTCCAGGAGTAATGTCACAAAATAGACACAGGACTTTAATACTAATTAAGTGTGTCTCACTCTGAGTGTCAGGTTAGTATGATATCTACGTCACTTTTTTATTTTTCCTGATTAACAGGGTCGTGAAAGACTGTTCAATACCAGTAACAGTTTGTGTTAACCACAGGGAGCACCACTCAGTCCCTCCCTTGCCAGTCGTGGCTCTGCAGAAAACAAGAGCCATTTGCATGTGTCTGGACTCAGTCCTGAATGTCTCCTCTTGCCAAGACTCATTTATCAGTTTAAGTAAACGATAATGTAATTTCAAACAAAACAGTTTCTCAAACTAGTAGCTAGAATATTTCAACAAATAGCTGGACTATATTCCATGGTTATCTTATAGCACCTTTCGAGACCAAAATTAGTACAGAATATGTATTTTCTTCACAAAATAGTCATCTTTAAGGAGCTCTATTTTGTTTCTGAGAAGATTATTGGCCAAATACTTAAGTGCAGAAAGTTGGCATATCCCCAGTAAAAACCAATGGAGCTATACAGTTTTACCGCAGCTAAAATTCCCACATTAGCTGTGCTATATATTTTGTTGGTTAGCATGTATTGCTTTAGAGTCATCACACCAAAACAGGATGAAGAAACATGTTATCACTGTTGAAAAGAATCCCATGTCCTAAAGATGTCCTCAATCCCCTCGCACAGCTCTGTTGATCATACAACTTTCTCAGAGTTAACTCACAGCATCTGTTATGGTCATTTTCTTCTAAAAACGTATGAAAACTACATTTGTTGGCTTACGCTATACAGTGAAGTGGATCACATGAAATGTTGCAATTTCCGTATAAATACAGTTGTTCCATCTTTTCCCTGGGATATTAACTTCTTCTAATCCGCACTTCTCTGAATCACAAGATTCAATCTAACAATTTATGCCTGCTGATAGCAGTTACGTGGAAAGGAATTATTTCAGCAAAGCCAGTATAATTACTAATGATCTTATGACTAGTTACTCTCTTCAGATGCTCAGTAAACCATCCATAAATTCATTCCACCTACTATTTATCTTGTCAGGCAAGCTTACTGATGGGGAGTAAGAACGGCTTTTAAAAGGAAGGAACCGAACCAAGCACATATGCCTTTGCCCCGTGTGATAAATCCAACTATTGAGGCAAGCCCAAAAAATCTTTTAATCCAATGATTGTTATAAATGCCTGTACCAGCATCAAACATCGCTCCAAATAAGTGTGCAGCCACATGCAATGTCCACACGCAAAGTAGCTTAAGTCAGTGGGTTTTTTCCTTTTTTTTTTTTTTCAAACTTGACTCTTTCCCCGTTCTTCTGCCTCTGAGCCACTCCTTGCCCTGTGCAACCTCTTCTTCCTTTTCCTTGGCTCAGAAGAGCCAGCAGCAGCTCAGTTCCTCCAGAGCAGGGAACCAGAAGCCACTTGCAATTACGAGCTGCAAGTGCGGCTACTCCCCAGCTCCTACCAGACAGAGCAGATGAAGCCAATTAACAAACTGCTCTTTCTCGATCCATTTAAACACTTTGTGAACTCCTTTAAACTTTCTCACAGCCCTGCTACAGGATACAACCCACTTTGACAAATGCAAGCCTAAGGCAATATTTCTGTCTGTTCACAAAGCAAGCTGAAACACACAGCACCGCAAAGCGGCAGACCAAAACCCACTCTTTTTCAGCGATTGTTTGCTTACAGGTTGTGCCCTTCTGTCTTGCTACAGAAGCACTCAGTGCCAATGCTCTTGCAAACACAAGCTGTTATATGATCTAAACTCATCTTCATAGGAGCACCTGGGTTCTGGTAGGAAACAGAAGCTCTTGAACAAGTTAAGTGTGTTATCTGCAGTTGAGCTGGTTGAAGATGAGGAAGATACAATCCCTTCTCCACCTCAAAACCGATCCCATGGCAATCACGTTTGTTTTTAAACACATTAGGCCTAACCTGGTATATACTCTTCTCAATGGAGCTACAACCACCACTTTTCCAATTTTCTATACTCCTGCAGGTTGCTTGAGTTTTACAGCTATCAAACCCCCCCTTAATCTTGTAGTTGTTTGGATTCCATATTATTTTTTGTTTATTTTTTAATAATTCAAAGGAAAGTTCTATTGTTTTTTTTTTTCTTTTGTGAGGTGGGTTTTTTTTATTATTATTATTAAATAACCAATGCTCTTGCTCCAAGAGTTAGTCACAATGGACTGTTCATTTTTTGGCAGGTCTTCCGACTATTTTGGAGCACATTCTCAATGGCATTATGCAATCATTTCATTAGTCTCTACTGTTTCACTTGGCAGTAAGATGCATTATAAAATGATGTCATCTCTTGGAAAAATAAGGAAGTCAGAGGAGGTGACAGTTTCAGGGGTACACAAACCCTAAAATCACAGCCACCTGGAATTCAGAAATCCACATTTGTATACTTGTTACCTCTGTTTTTCACCAATAAACCACATCATATCGCAGTTATCAAACACACACAGAGCTGCTCCCCACCACCACCCCAAAAAAGGGAACATTTTGGACCCATTTGTAGAGAACCTTTTGGACTACCAAAGATGAACTCATATCTAGTTCAGCACAAAAGGCAAGCCAATGAAGTACAGTATGCCCCTCCGTGCTCTTCACTAATGCAGTATGACGTGATATGCATGACATGAGTCACACAAGGTAACAAAGCACAATTTCTCATCACCTTGCCACCTGACAACCCTACTAAGTGGTTGTCACTCCAGTAATAAAGACCTAATTAGATCTTCCAGATGCCTGAATACAGGTCATCTTTCACAGAGGACACACATCGTGTTCTTGCCTTAAGTCACTCAGTGGCTCCTGGAAAGCCAAATGTATCCAGAGCAAACAAAAACTAGCATAGAAATTTTGCTGATAGGGAGAGCTGTTTCTTGAGCCGAGGGTCTCCTCCTCCATCTCCCACCACACTGTATGCCAGGTGGGTTCCTTTCTTCAGGGGCTGGGGAAAAAGTGGCAAACCTTTTTAATTTTGACGTTTGCAGTTCTAATTTCCCAGACTGCCTCTATAACCTTGGCAAGCTTCCTTTTTGAGATGTCACGTAGCCAAAACAGCCAGTGCACTGAACTGCAGTTTCTGAGGAAATTTAACTCTGCCTCTAGTTTCAGTATGGCCTCAGAAAAGTCAGTTATCTGCATTCTGCTCCACTTCCCCTCTCTGCAAAACAGAGCAATGTCCACAACTGTAAAATGCTTTAAAGAAAGTCACAAAGATAGTATTTCTTAATAACAGTAGCATAATACAGATTGAATCACACAGCCGAATGATAACTACCCAGTCAATTATATACAATAAGAAAATCAAACCAAATTCTTCCACTATTACTGCTTATTAGTAGATGGTTGTGTGAAACCTTCCCTTTCCACGCTTCTCAACTAAGAGGGTCACATGCCTGGTACCCTGTGATAGATAACACATAATCTAGGAGTTCAACCTCTATGCCACTGTGGGAAAATTTCAGATCATGCAAACAATTTCAGTGAATATGGACCCCTGATTCTCAGCTAATTTTTGTGTAGCTTTCCATTAACTTATCAACCCCTCACCACAGTTGTCATTGACATATGAGCACAGCATGTCAGCATGCCAACCTGATGTCCTCTCGCTTTGGATGCTGTTTCATGCCTTTGTATGCCAGCTCCACACATATCTGGGAGGAATTGGAGAGCCAGTCTGACTCTGCAGAAGGCTGCATTTTGAATAAGCAACCTACAGTTCTGGGGTGCTCCAAATTATAAACTGAAATGTGGAAAACTTAATTTTATCCATGTCCAGTTATCTTCGGACCACCCGCCACATTCAAGCAACTGCTGACAAGCAGGAGAGATAATAAAAATCGATGTGTTGGCCCTCTTGTCTCTAGAAATCTAAAATGAAACCAGTAACAGAGCAGAGCCTCCATTGCATACAGACCTCGAAACAATCCAGTACTACTGCTGTTGTTGCAAAACGCTGCTGTGAGCAATTGGATCTTTTCCCAACTCCAAAGCAGCTGGCATTGCAGTCTGGGGCTCACGTTGCTTCTGTCAGCATCAGGGCTTGTCATTAGCTGTTAGCACACCAGAGGAGATAGGGTAATCTTCACAGGAGGGTAAGGAAAAAAGAAAGGGCCATGTGGGTGGGGAAGAACCTCTCACCCCCAGTTCAGCCTTTTCAATACAGGCTGCCAGAATGCTGCAAAAAGAAGATGAGGAAAAATCCTATTGTCAGGGGAACAGCCACAAACCGACAGACCCCAGAAATGCATCGTGCTTTCTGATACAGCAGAACATGCAATTTTATAAGAAAGGAGCAATTAGAAACAGAACAATGCATAATACCCACTGGAGCAAGGAATTGCTGACAAAACCTATTTCACCTATATACGTCAATATTTTTCTGACAAATATCTACAGAAGTCTCTGTAAAATACTCTCAGAATGAAATACGCCATAAACAAGAATTCACATTTTCAAACAATGTCATTGAAATGAAATACCATACATTAAATGGATAAGTAATTATTCATGGAGTCCACAAGTAAAATATGTAGGGTAAAGGCAAAGCAACCAAAATCAATGCCTCGTTTTTGTAGCTAGAAGAAACTATTGTTCTTTTTTCAATGGATGTATTCCATTTTTAACACATTAGACTTGAAGAAATGATCCTGAAAGCCTTTAAAAATAAAATTGAGCTAATATTTGTACTTTTGCTCTAAGTCATGCTCTGCGAGCATTAGCATAAGTATTTAATTGCAGTTTCATGCATAAATCAAAATCACCAGGAGCACAGAGAAGAAATCAACAAGTATCTGCAAGGACCACAGATCAGAAAGTTACAAAAACGTAAATAGTTAGGCTCAGTTTCAAATGCACTTTTAAATACTGTCAGTATGAATTAAAAAGATTAAAAAAGCAGACGGTATGAAAAGCCTAGAAAAGATGTAGAAGTTGTTTGTGGCACTACAACAGCATTCTTTTTTCAAATCCAGAAACAGCACTGGATGAATAGTCTATGCTTACAGTGTCTATTGTACCATACAAGTCACTGCCAAATCTGCTATAGTGATCGATGCATTCAGCGCACATATGCTGACCTGAATTTTCTTCTTCAAACTTTATCGTTTTGCCTTTAGGGCATTTCAATTCACTGTTCAGAAAACCACTACTCGGAGGTAAGCATCTCTTCCCTGTGTTTTATATAATAAATGCTCAAAGGAGAGCAAAGTAAGCTCTTGAGCAGGAATAGCCAAGTACTTTACGTGCTTGGAGAACCTCAGCAAGAACAATGACTTTGTGCTGATAGGAAGAATTCCAGTGATTACTATTGCATTAACCTGTGCTTCACTAGTTTAGAGGCACTCACAGAGTAAGTCTACAAGGGATGCCCAAACTAAGAGAGACTCAAGCCAGATAGTCCACATGGTGCAGTGCTAAATTCATGCTACCACTTTGACCTGGTTATCATGGTAACCAGGTCTCTGTGATGGGCCTCCCAGAAAGGCCACAGCCATCTGGGATGCTGGCAGACCCCTCTCCTTGCAGGAAGAGAAGGCAACTGTCAGAAATGGGAGCAAGGGGATGATATGGGGTAAGGCAGCAATACGGGAAGGAAAAGACCCCAAAATACTTCTCAGAGACCTTGTTCCTCAGGGCTTTCTGTTCCAGGACTCATCTAAATGGAGCCAACAGACGCCTCTCTGCACCCACAGCTTTAATATGCTCTAATAATCTGGTAGCTTCAATAAAGCAGACAAAGAAAGAGTGAACTTGCCTTTATTTTGGCACTATGCGGTATGCCATAAATAACTGCTTAGGAAGAATAACTAGACAAACACTTCAAACTATATTTGTCAAATAAACTGGGCAGGACACATTTGGTGATCACATCAGCCTTGCTATTGTATTTATTAATTTGCTTTTTAATCCAGCAAGCAATAGCACTGACAGCAAGTCTCTCAGTCATTAATGAACTCTATTTGTTCTGTTTACTCCTCATCCCCCAGAGGGCCCACTGAAAAGAATGGGGCATTAGAGAGAGGAAAGCTTGCTAACCCTACCAAATCCAGGGAACAAAGCCCAGGCAGCGGGAGACCCAGGCTTGATCTCTGCGCCAGGGTGGCAGCGCGCTTGGGTTTTCAGCACATGTGTACATCTCAGACCTGGCACAGTGAGGAGGAGACACGTCCACTCAACACTCTGCAACTCCTCTGTAGTCATCATGCAGCAATGATGAGGGCTGTGGGGACAGTGACAGGAGGACTTGAACCCATTTGTAATTTAAGCCCTGACAGGATTCACCATATAACAACAGCAACAGCTTAGCTTGTATAAACTTCCACAAACAGAACTACTTGGAAATAGTTGCTTAGCTGTTTAGAATTATCTGGAAACATACAGAAAAAGACTTTTCAATAATCAGGTCTGCATAGCTGGGAGTTTATGGGGAAAATCCTATGAACGAGACAGTTGTAAAGATATCTAAAGCTTCTTAAACTGAATAAGCTGTTTGTGCTATGGGCAGCATCACAGTACCTCTGCGCTTCAGCATTAAATTCATCCAGTATACAATGGTTTTAAATATTCTTTAACTTTCTGAAAACCACACTTGTAACTTACATCCTCTTAAAAGAAGTTTAAGAAAGCTAAAAATAAGCACCATCACTTTCTAGCAGAAACCTTTGTGTACCTACTATACCCCATCTCTGCTGGTGTGCCCTGGGGGAGGCAGGGAAGAAAAAGAAAGTATTTTTTCCTAAAATCTGATCCAGTACCCTCTATTTTGAAGAGTAGACATACCCCTGGAAATGTGAAGGACTATTATTAATAAGGTAACATTCCACCTTTTGCCCAAGCATCCTAGAAACTTTCACCTTTCCAAAGGAAAAACGTAAGTCAAGTCACCTATTATCCTCTATTTCTGAGGTCTCTTCTCTGATGGATCTAAGCACATCTTCTTTTGATAGACTTCCATTTTTCACTCATTCATATCTTAGAATGAAAACAGCATCACAGATTGATTGCTGCCAGTCAGTGGCATTATTTCTTATGACTACTTCCTATTGTTCACAAGTCACTTGGAAACCATGAGAGCCAGCTCCTCTCTCTCATTGCCTTTCAGTAATACTGCCTGGGTGCTTTTAGATCCCTAAACATAAAAGGGTTCAAAAGTGATCAGGCAAGTTCATGGAAGAAGTGTCTATCAAAAGATATCAAATATGATGGTGAAGACCCAATGTTTAGCTTAGAGAATCACAATACTGCAAGAAGACAGAAACATGTCCTATCTTAGACTTTTTTAACCCATAAGAGTTGTTGCTCTTTCCCACTCCCACTATCTTCTGGGTAGTGCGTGTCCTCATTTCCACACTGGTTGAGTGGCCACAGAAGAGGATTGTGCCATCAGCAAAACAGAAATCTTCTAGTACCATTTTTAAGCTATGTGCTGTGTCTGTCTAGAATTTTCCACAATAGAGTCAAGAGCAGTATTAAATAGGAGGGTGAAAGGAAGCTTCTTTTTTTTTTTGACACCAGTATTTATGTTAAGGTCAAAACAGATCTGAGTGACTTATTTAAATGTGGAAGTTGCAACCTGATTTAAAGCTTCAGTGTTGTTAATTATTTTTTTATTCACATACCCTAACACTTTGAAATGTGCCAGAGCAAACTGCAATAGAAACTGTCAAATGCTTTCTCAAACCTATGCAGTTAGGAAAATATTGTTTCATTACCATGGATTATTATCTTTCATGCTAATTTTGGGGGTGGAAAACTGGCTAACATATCATCTCCTAGGCTGAAACTAGTTCAAACCCTCCATCAGCTTTGCCTCAACTGGGTTTTCTCTGCCTAAGCTAGCAGGGAGCACCCAGAGGCCAAGCAGCAGTGTCAGCCACCCAGCACTCCTGGGGTGCAGCACAGCAGCTCCCCTGCACAACTTCAGAAGCAAAACAGCAGCTCTCACATGGGTTCAGCTGCACCTTTTTCCACTTTGAAGCATCTAGTCCGTCACTGTGCGATAGCCATGGCCCAGCTAGCTTGGCGTTGGAAGCCAGTCTAGAAAAATTATTAAGCCTCTTGCTACAAAGCTACAAAGCTGAGTTTTCTCTAAGACAGAAGATTCAATTTTAATGATGGCATTAACAAAGCAACATCAACCCATAGCATTGCCTTGGATGAAAAAGGACTTTTGTTTGCTGAGTTATAGTTAGCTGAGGGAGTGCAATTTTCAACCAAGTTAACTATTTACTTAGCACTAATCCTTTAGGTGATTGAAGTCACTCATGTTTCCTTTTGAAACAATAATTTTATATTTCATAGCCATCTTGTGGAAGGAGCTATCTGACGACATTCTAAGCTTTAATGCTTGGAACAGCTTTACCACCCCCTGCATAGCCTTTCTCAACGCTCAACCAAAGAAAAGCATCTCCGTACACTATCCCAGAGACATAAATTTCAGTCACTCTAATCTTTTTAAAGGCTCATCAACGGTAATGAGCATCGTTATTACATTTTCACAGAATCACAGAATCACTAAGGTTGGAAAAGACCTGTAAGATCATCAAGTCCAACCATCAACCAACAAACACCACCATGCCCATTAAACCATGTCCCACAATGCCTCGTCCACATGTTCCTTGAACACCTCCAGTGATGGTGACTCCACCACTTCCCTGGGCAGTTTATTCCAGTGTCTCACCACTCTCTCAGTAAAGAAATTTTTCCTAATATCGAGTCTAAACCTCCCCTGGCACAACTTGAGGCCATTTCCTCTTGTCCTGTCACTCATCACTTGCGAGAAGAGACCAACACCCACCTCTCTGCAACCCCCTTTCAGGTAGTTGTAGAGAGGGGTAAGGTCTCCCCTCAGCCTCCTCTTCTGCAGACTGAACAACCCCAGTGCCCTCAGCCGCTCCTCGTAAGACTTGTGCTCCAGACCCCTCACCAGCTTCATTGCCCTTCTCTGGACACGCTCCAGCACCTCAATGTCCTTCTTGTAGTGAGGGGCCCAAAACTGAACACAGTATTCGAGGTGCGGCCTCACCAGCACCGAGTACAGGGGCACGATCACCTCCCTACTCCTGCTGGCCACACTATTTCTGATACAGGCCAGGATGCCATTGGCCTTCTTGGCCACCTGGGCACACTGCTGGCTCATATTCAGCCGGCTGTCGACCAACACCCCCAGGTCCTTTTCCACTGGGCAGCTTTCCAGCCACTCGTCCCCAAGCCTGTAGCATTGCATGGGGTTGTTGTGACCCAAGTGCAGGACCCGGCACTTGGCCTTGTTCAACCTCATACAATTGGCCTCAGCCCATCGATCCAGCCTGTCCAGATCCCTCTGCAGAGCCTTCCGACCCTCGAGCAGATCAACACTCCTGCCCAACTTGATGTCGTCTGCAAACTTACTGAGGGAGCACTCGATCACCTCATCCAGATCATTGATAAGGATATTAAACAAGACCGGCCCCAGAACTGAGCCCTGGGGGACTCCGCTTGTGACCGGCCACCAACTGGATTTAACTCCATTCACCAGCAGTAAGTAACTGAAGCAATGGCTTGCAGTTAACTAATTATATGTTCACCTAGAAAGTAACACTTAAGTTTCTTTTAATAATTAATCACTATTCATTTCCCAGTAGCCTGATAACGATAACTTGAATATTGCACTTTAAAAAAAAAAGTGTTACGTGTTGTAAGGGAAGAACTGCCTGTATGAAAAATTCTGGTGACTTCTCTCTTTTGAAGGGACTCAAAGGAAATCATATGCGCCCCTATGAATCCCTACAACAGCTAGAAAATTTTATTGCTTCAGGAAGGGGAAAAAAAAAATCACTCATGAAGTTAAACAGCCATAATTTCTGCTTGACATTTTCAAAACAACAAATAAATGAGGTAACTGCTCCTGCCTTCAGGCCACTGAGCTCTGACTTTATACCACTAATTAAAACAAACCTACATCACAAGAAACATCTCAGCAACAAGCATAATTTGAATTATTCAAATTCAAAATGTGAACTAACAAATTCCCTTTATTAAAGAATAATAATAAGTGCTAATAAATTATCCTTTCCAACCTGGCACTGCAAGCGAGGGATCTGCTGTGATTTTTAATGCCAACAGCCTTAGCTGAAGGATGGGAAGGGCTCATCCTTGAGCAAGCCTTGGAGTTGTTCTGGCTGCCTCCAACAGCTCCAGAGCATTTAGTGGCATTTAACCACAGTGAACAGCCCTGACAGTGTGCAAGGTACTTGGATCCTGCAAATGCCATGGCAAACTTGTTCTTATTAGAGAGTCTTTTCTTCAGACTTTTGGGTCTGTACCCTCATATGAAAGGATTTGGATTGTGGTTCCCCCTATACAAATGCAGAGCAGTGGGTGGGCTACACTCCATGTGGCCTCCTTCAGTACTCCATGTTTGCAGAAATCCCCAGTCCAGCAGATTCCTTCAGCATACACATAATTTCAAAACACTCTACAACTGTTCTTAAACTATGCACATGTTTAATTTATTGGATCAAGGCATGAGTATCTATACCTATGCCTCTACGCAGATGGAATATTTTCTGTGGGACTTGCTTTGGGCAAAATTCCTAAGCATTTGCATTGAAGTTTTTTTCCCTGCACTGTCCAGTAACAGTAAAAGTGACTGTAGAATAGAGTACATAAACCATTTCTTCCTCCTTCCCCTCAATCACCTTGCAAATCCAAAGAAGGCCTGCTGTTCCAACAGGCACAAGGTTTTTTTCATTGCAAATATTTGTTTAGGCAGCCAATCCAGATTTGGCATAATTTTGATGTGATATAATCCTGTTCACTTCTGGTCTCTGCCAACATTATCTTCCTTTGCTATTTTGCTTCCACTGAAGAAAGTATTTAAATAAAAAGCTCACTAATCTTCTCATGTTCTGAAATACACACATCTGTTATAAATACCTAACCTTTCTGGAACATGCACTCTCCAAATACACGTTTCACACAATCCAACATCCCTAGATTTCTCATTGGCAATATGCAGCAAACCAAATTGGACAAAGCTGATCCTAACATGGGAAGTTATAGTAAACAAAAATGTTCAAGATCTTGAGTTTATTCTCAGCAATTTCATCAGTTTGAACTTTTTACACCCACTAAACAAGTTAGAGCTTGCCAAATAGCAACACACATTTAGGTGTCTCGGCGGAGTCTTTCAGGGTGAAACAACATCCTGAGGTCATGTAACTGCTCAATTTTTGAGGAATGTGTAGAAAATGTATGAACAAACAGCAGGAGTACCTCCTGTATAGCAAGCATATGCTACTTCTCTTAAAAAGAAAAAAGTGGATGGGAAAAGAAAAAACAACCCAAAACAATGGTAACTAGCAACATAAACTCTTTTAACCCAAGCCGTTAATGACGTATCATTTATCAGCATAAATGAGACGCAGTTCTGCAAGCTCCCAGTTGTTGAATCTCTATCTACATAAACATCACTGCAACTGTTATTTCAAAATAAGCAAAGAAAACTGATGAAGTGTTAGCTCTGGAGGTCAGGAAAACAAGCAACTTTCAGAAAAGGCCAGCTGAGTTCTCCTCTATGCATAAAGGACAAACAATACTCCAGTGAACTTTGTGGACTACTTGATCTGCACGTTGTGTTACAGCCAAGAGTTGTGTTGGTTTACAAGCCATGAGAACCTGATCCAACCTCACTCAGATCTGCTGGCTGTCTTGTGAATCACTAGATGGTGGCATGTTCTTGAGATTTTGCCAGTCTTTCCACAAATACGTTGAGGTGCTTGAGATTTACAGCATCTGTGTCCCTATGTCCTCAATGTGCCCTTCGCCTTACTCTTAACCTGTAAATCATCACAGACAGAGAGGACATCCATGGGTTACCTAAAGGTGGTTTCCCACCAAACACCCTCCAGATCCTCAGCACATACAACTGTCCCCAGTGGCTGATGGCATTTTAAATAATACAGAATTCTCAGGGCAGCCCTATTTTTATGATCTGAAGAGGAGGCATTTTAGGTCGTGACATTTACTGGAAACCTTTCCAGGAGGGTGAGTGTTGAGAGACCATCAGTTTTACAGATCCCATTCACACTGTCCCCAGATTAATCCCGACAATGCTGTTACCCTAGGACATATTTTCAGTGGTAATACTACTTCAGTTTGTATAGGTCAGGTTCCCACAAGACTAGAATAACCAGCATCTCTTTCACAGCCTTAGCAAAGGGACAGATGATTGACTGAAGTCAGTAACTCTGCTCCTTCTTCCACCCACCCAATCAAGCACCCAGGAAAGGCCAGGTAGTGGTGGATTGCATTACTTTTAGTTGAATTGCTAAATATAAAGTATTAAGTCTTATTTCTCCATATATCTGACAGCAGATACATACAGAATCTCAGGCTGTGCAGTACTCAGTGTGGGCGTTCAGATTCGCACAGTGCTTCTCTGTTTTTCCAAACTGCTTTTCGTTTTTCTTATGTTTCCCTCTATTCTCTATTGATGCCAACAGTGCTGGGGCTATGGCAGACAGACAGATGGGTGTTTCAGTTTGCTCCAAAAATGGACAGGCTTTGACTCAATCTTATCTTGTATGGTAGCTCGGCCCAGGGTCAGTGCCTTTGGTAGAAAAACACCCTTCAAGCCCTGCTGTCACCAGCTCAGTTCCAGCCTAGGACCGCAGCTGTCCTAAAATATGTTTTTCAATCACAGAAGCGGCTCATGGTCTTAACCTCGACTGCAGGTGAGAGGTGAGTTCTTCGAGGTTCGCATATCCTTCTGGGGAGCAGAGCAGGGATTGCAGGAGTCTAAAGATGAGGCAGCATTTCTCAAGCCCTGTACAGTATTACCAGACCAAACATTATTGCACTGGTTTTGTTTCTCTTTACAATCAGATAATAAGTAAAAGCAGGTGGCATCAACTGTGCATAGAATAAAACACCACAGGTTATCTGAAGATCATGGAGATTTGCTTCCTCTTTCTCCTACTGAAGCTGTGAGTGCCTTTGCCATGTGGGTACAATCTTAGGGATTATGCCAGCCCTGTGCCTTGCAGGAAGGAGGTATGATGTGGCTGTAACCCGGCTTGATGAAAGGCAGGCATCTGCGGGCAGTCTCTGGAGACAGCTGGCTGTTGGCTGGGTGGGCACAGGCAGAACTCTGCAGGATTCCCCAGGCGCAGCACAGGCAGCCTTTGGCTCTACCCTAGATAGGCATCAGTGCAGCCAACACACGTCTTGAGCTGGCAGAAAAGCTTGTTTGCTCTGGAGTTGGATTTTTTCTTTCTTTGTTTTGTTAGGAAACAAGTAAAAACCTTACTAGTGGCAAACTTTATGCAAAACAGAAAACCTCTTGGACTGCCTCAAGACTCACAGTCTCCACAGCAGAATTTTAACATCAACATTACTTATGTTGCTAATTTCAATCAAGATTTACTGCAATGTAATAGTTTTAAAAAGCAGATTTAAAGCACTGTGCTATTTTATGAAGTCTGCTTCTTTCCTTAATTACTTTTCCTGAGGAAAAGCCCATTCAATCTGTGGGAGCACAGCTCATTTCAGCAATGAAATTGCAGCTCTGTACATTTTCCACCTTGTAAAAAAAAAAAAAAACAAACCAAACAAAAACTAACAAAAAACCCCATCCCAAAACCCCAAGTAACACTTCCTATAGTACCATGGGCCATATCTGCAAATGTATCCATGCAGAAGAGTAAAAAGAAAGGCTACAGTCCCTTTCCTGCATTTCCCTGTTTCTACTTATTTTTTTTAATCCTCATCCCTTCCACATGATTCTTCTCAATATTTGGTATTTTATCATGTTTCCTTTACCCTAATTCTAAGCTAAAACATTTTTAAACAGTGGAATTACTCTCATTTCACTCTCTAGCAGCTGGTATCCCCTGAGCTTTGCATCTTGCTAGCCTTTATGATTGTCCGTGCTCTTGCTTCACGAAGGCCCTGCTCCTGCAATCTGACTTGCTTAGGCAGAGCCCTGCAGACCCAAGCCTACAGAGCTTCATCGTACCCAATGGCCAGAAGAAACTGCTCACAAATACCCAACAGCAACACTGTACTTGCTATTACTCTCAAAGGGGTGTAGATTTATAGCTTTCCATAGCCTACACTTTGCCAAACTTAATCTGTACTTGCTTCTTTCTTCAGACTCCCCTCCAGCATTTTAATTATTTATTGCTCTCTTATCTAAACTCCCTCCAGTTAGTCTATGTCATTCTGACACTGAAAAAGCACAGAAGTAAAATGACATTTTAAATACAGGCACCATAGCTTTACAAAACAGGTCTATAACCTATAGGCAGGCTTTCGCTTAACTTTCCCCTAAATTTCCTTTGCCATTATTGCTTGCCAGGTGTTTTGCCACAGTTAAATGTCTGCTTTGGTTTACTTCAACCCAATACACTTGCTTACATATGAGGCTGAATTTCACTGTTTCTTACTCATGTTCTGCATGTTTCAAGCTGACATATTTTGCTATTTTCCCCATCTTTAAATGCATTTGCAATTCCTGTCAGTATGCTATAGTCTGCAAGTCATCTCGTTTCTGATGCACCAGCCTGGAAGACAGGTCTCCATGCTTGCTTGAGACTTTGTGGGAAACCTCAGCCAGACTGAGGACCTGGAGAAGGTACACAACAGCTTTCTCCTACTCTAGATGTCTGCGTTTCCTTCCAACAGAGAGCAAGCATCACATGCAGAGGCTGGCGATCATTCTCAAAACATTGCTCTTGCTGTCCCCACCAGGTGACCTCCAGACTGAGTGACTTTTGCAGAAGTCCTGTACAGCAGTAACACTTCCTCAGTGATATCTGTATGATGTAACCCAAGGGATGGTAGTATTCAAACAATTTAGACTCCCCTGCCCTCACCATGAGGCACTTGTATTACTACAGTGAGCTCTGCCCAAGTGCAAGCAGATGAATTCTTCAGAACGCTATTACCCAGACAACATTAAATCCCCCACAGTAATTTTGCTGTGCTTTTCCAGACTTCCTCATTTACCAGTGTTGTGAATCTCAGCCCACATCAGCAGCACCCATCACTCTGTGTAGCTCTGCCAGCACAAGCGAGCACCAGGGAGAATACGATGCCTGGGTTTCACTGCTGCTCAGTGGACAGCTCTGTTTGCTCAGACATTCAAGGAGAGTGCCCAGATCTGCTCCCTGCCTTTACAGGACTCAGAGGTCTCCACAGCCTGTCTTCAGCATCTCCTTCTGAACGTTAGCTTTTGTCTGCCACTATCACTATTCCTCACTTCTTTTAGCATGGACAGAAATCCCAACCACTCTTGCATGCTCTAAATAATTACAACTCCAGTAAACCGAGCAGCTCAGGATCTGCCCCTCAGAATGGTAATAGCTTGGTAAGAAAATTTATTAGTCCAGCCTAGCCCAGCAGCACATGCACCTAAGACTTCAGCTGAAGCAGAGTACCGTCAGCAGCCACGCCTCTTGTATCATATACATAAATGCTTAGCAATCTGCGTGTCACACAACACAACCTGCATTACCTTTTTCCCCCTCTTTTCTACAGCCACTCCTTACTGCACTATCTTGTAAAAATCAATGCTAGGACAGTCCCTGATGCATTAGTGGAAGCCTCTGGCACTTCTTTTTTGGGGAATAATTACTTACCAATATAGGATGCAAAGCATTTATGTTTTAATAATAGCAGTTTCTCATATCTTGGCTACATTTTATGTACTCATTTATTTGCTTCTCATCTCCACAAAATACTTTATTAATAAACTTAATGGCAATACTGTGATTTTTATTTCAGTTGGAATATATCCAAACCACTAAATCTACTCCAGACACCTACTGATTTATGGTCATCTTTTAATAAGTTCTTGCTATTGGTTTTATTAAAGCACCTCTGGGTGCTATTGCAGTGGAGCTATTTGCAATTGCAAATGAACAATGAGGCAGATTTTCTAAGAAAAAAAAAATCCAGAGGGCTGTGGAAAATACACACAGGAGAAAGAGCTTCACCTACGTGATTGCATATAATTCAGTGAAATGCCAAATTGCTACATACTGTGTTTAAACTAGACTGTAACAGCTCTTAAGAACAAATGTGGTTTTTGATTGCTTCCATAGACAAATCTGGACAAACCTGTGTCAGAGATTCATTACTCACAAGATGTATAGCAGAACTAGAATACCGGAATATTTTAAGCCCTTAAGATATTTCTAAACCAAAAAAAAGGCTTTAATACAGTCTGTGAAATGAAATTAGCAGTGCCAGGAGAGGAGGCAGACCTCCAAAAACCAAGGGCTAGTATACTAACAAAGAGATGGTTGGTACTGAGTTTGTATGAAGTATACCACAAGTGCTGGCCACGCTATATTTACAACTTCCTTGGCAGCAACTCAGAGGAGGCTATTAAATAGACCTCTGTCAAAACTGGATCCTTCCCATCCTAGCATCTTCTGTCAAACCACAAGGAGAAAATAATAAAGGGAAGAGGAAATAAACCTAGAAAAAATTGGCAACGAAAAAGCACACCATGGATTGATTAGGCCTATTGTATACTCCAGGGCTTTTGGTTTTGCCTCCTTTTTGTCACTATTAATTCTTCTGCAGACACTCAGTTGCATATTATGGTACAATGAGGATTTTAGAATGAAAGACAAACTGTTGTTATAACCAAGCAAACATTGAATGGGATCATTCTAGTTTGCTGTATTTTGAAACTGCAAAATCAAGACAAACAAACCGGCAAGACAATGAGGAAGTCAAATAAGTAGAAAGCAAAAGCGGCAAGCTGTACTATAGAATAACCACTGAAATTAATTTTGATCCTTCTCTGAAAAGGCTCTGCTTCTCCCCCCCCACCCCAAAAAAAGAAAGAAAACCCACAGCTGGTCACCTATAGATGCCTTTGGCTCTTCTGTTACTGCGCAGAGAAAGTGCTGAGGGAAATTCAACTTCACCCTGGGATTGAGTAAGATTACTCAGGATGAAGAGAGGATATTTCAAAAACTTAAGGTAGGATCTCAGACAAACAAGCTGTTTCTCAGGAACACTGCACACCTAAGAGTTCCTGGGTGATGTCCACCTGCCTGTATGAGGAGCCAGGCATCGCCTCCAACATGAGCAGCAGGATCTGGCTCGGGAGGATCAGGGCAGAGCTCTGAATGCAGCCATGTTCTGACTTCAGTTCACCTGCTGCTACCTGGTGTGAATAAAGGTAGTTTACGAATAATTACGACTGAAGCAAAACTAGAATCTCAAAAGGCACAGAATGTGGGAGGGGAAATCTATCAGGAATTAAAGCTCAGGTCTTTTTTTGACATTTACTGTAGCATTCGAATAACCTGTCGCGTTCTGCAGGGAAGCAAAAGCAGTGCCAGCAGCAACAACCACATCCACAATCCAGTCATTCTTAGCCTGTGGAACAACTTAACGTTTGACATAGCTGTTCAAAAACATCTTAAATGCTTAATTAAGTAGCACAGAAATTAAGCCTAAATACGAGCTATCACATTGCTCAGTGCATAAACCAGCCTGGGGGCGGGGCGTGGAGAGAGCAAGCACATCATTACAAACAAAAATGCTGAGTAAGATTGGTCTTTTATTCCAGTGAAGCAAAACCTGATTGCATCTTGACATGTGCCCCACTCAGCCCCTTGGCAAGAGGAACAGATTTATTCAGATGACAAGTAGCAGGGAGCACGTAGAAGTGGCATATCCACTCCTCTCCCACAGACTCATGTCTCACTGAAGTAGAAAAGGGGACTTTCTGGATGCTGATAGGAAAGCACCAGGCAAAACAGCTTTGTATAAATAGCGGGTTTTTTTCAACTTCTAGACTCCTATACATTTTCTAGGGGCAGTGTGAAGTGCTCTGAAATGTATTTAAGTCTGACTAGTAAACTTACCTCACCCTTCACAAATCCCTTAGAAGTACTCCATGGACCACGTATCTGTGGTCCACATGCTACCCTGGCTGGAATCTGGTCTTCAGTCTAAGCGAAGAGTTACTCATTCACCTACAGCAGCAAAGAGAAAAAACAGGGAGGAGGTGGCAACAAGAGGGTAGTCCATCCCTCACCCCAAATTTGTTCTGTCCTTCTGAGAAAGCTGAAGGTAGCTCCTGGCCTGCCACTCTCTCCAACTCCCTGCCCTGCTCAGCTCTGCCCACTGCCAGCCCCTCAGCCCCCTTCATCCCACAGGGCTACTGCCATCACAGCTTGCAGCTCAGGCTACTCTGGAGGTGGTAAAGCCAGGAAGACTTGCTTCTTAAATAGTTTATCCTAAACAGATGCTGCTTTGACTGCTTCCTTTACTGAAATTCGTTTACAATGTTTTTAAACAGTCAAGCCCTACAAGCACTCATTCCCCTCAGCAGTCTCAGGCCATTCGCTCCCGATTTCCACCAGCTCCTACTCTAGTCCTTGCCACAGCAAGGAAGACAGCCATTGCTTAGGGGAAAATAAAATAACATAGCTCAGTGATAAAAAGAGAAGTTTGAAAGGTCTGTTTCCATCTCCACCAAATTAATACCTACAGTACTCGCTCTGGGATGACATTTAGAAACCTGTTCTACGTAGTTCTCATGAGTTATATAGCCCTGGGAGTACCGCATCACAAACTTGACCCATTTGGACTCCTCCAAATTCACAGCATCTCACCATGCACAACAAATGCTGACAGTAATAACCCATTTTCTTATTTAAAGAAATAACGTCAGTGGATGCAGAGCATTACATAAGACTGTTTCAATTTTATTCTGGCTCCCATAGAAAGGCTTTGGATAATGCTTGCCTACTAATCTGTCTAATCTTTAGTTTTCATTTCATAGAAGACTGACTGTTTCACGGTTACTGGCAGAGATGGAAGGAGGACAAATAGAAACAGGGAGTAACTCAAAAATCAAACTGGAAAAGGGATGGACCACCAAATCTTACTCTTTCCTATTAGCACGGTTGTGTCCCCCTCCGACCTCATTGCTTTGAGCTAAAGCCAGGTGAAGTCATGGGAAGCCTTCCTTGAACGCGGATCAGACCAAATGCTCTTCCTTTCTTGCAGATTGAGACATACTCAGACTCTATACTCATTTACTGCTAGACCTAGTCTTTATCATGCACAGGTTGGATGCCTGAGGAGCCCTACCGAAGTATGATGTGTACACAGGACTCCTTGTCAATCTGTCTTACCATCAGCAGTATTTCTTGGAAGTCAAACTGGCTGGTCACTATCACAACCACCACACACCACCTCCTCTGAATGCTTGCTAGACCCCGGGTCCATTTCTATTGCAGATGTCTACGTACAAGATGTGGTTTAATATTAAAACCTATTTCATGTTGCAGACTAAGTATAATTTCTTGAATGATCCTAAGATAGTTTTGCTGTCCATAAAATACTTTTATTAGCTCCAAACATTTAGATCACATAATCTAAGCATAGGCCGCGACGTGTTCAGTGTTACTAGTTAAAACGCACAAGGTCCATTTGATATGACCATCTGAAGTCTGCACAACATCACATAACCCTATCTACCCAATTTTATCCTAAGAAAAGAGAGTTCAGCAGTAAAACATTGTCTCTTTAGCTCACAGTATTGGTTACATGAAGCCCTGAAGAGACAAAGATGCAGCAACAGCACAGCCAGAAGCAGCATCTTCTTTATCACAAACTCACCCCAGAACACACTTGAAAACACAAACTTTTGGTGTTTTTTTCCTGCTTTCAGGTTCTGACTGCAACAACAAACCACATTTAGGGGACTGAATCCTTCTCTCTACTAAGAGCAGTTCACTTCCAGGCACTGAGCTGAATTTGGGCATGCACTTTTTAAAAAATGAGATTATTCATTTCTAACCAAGAAAAACAATGTAATCTGGATACACAAGATGTTCCAAAGATGTAAAGCCAGAGCAAGATGTGTAGATTTACTCCTCCCTCTGCCAGACTAGATGGATACTAGGTTATGGTTCAATGGTAGTAAGGAAATTCACACACACCCAGCAAGATCCTGGGAAAGACTTGAGATATATAGGACTCCACAGCCTGGGCATAATGGTGATTACAAGACAGTAAACACTTTGCACCTTGATTTATGACAAAAAAAGAATAAAATCTTTCTTACTTCATACTGATTTTTATACATCAAGCTCTAAGCAGCAAATATTCTAATTAACTTTTTTTTTAAATGCAAAACAAAAGCTATGTTTCATTTGGAGTGCTCCTGTGCCTATTTGTTTTCATAACGTTATGTTAACTTTGAGCCGTCATTTCTAGAATACAGTTATAGAGGCAATGCTCCAGCAAGGTGCTCCGAAGAAACAGACGTTATTTCCTCTATTGCTCCTAAGAGAGAAGCCCAAACAAGCCCTTATACCCACTGGGAATCCTGGTCTGATAAGCAGGGATAAGTATAAAAATCATGCAGTGCCTGAGGTTATAAACACAGTGTGCAACTGCTGCTTGCAAAGCTTCTGGTACATAGGACACTGACCATTATCACTGTGCTTTATTTTCCCCATACGCCATCTGTGAAGCAAGATAAAACAGTACCAGGCAAAAAGAGGTGTGACGTCTTCAAGGACAGGTTAAATCAAACTCTGCCATGAAAATACTATTTTCACAAATGTATTTTTAGTATAATCCCAAGGATGTAATTTTATCTTGCTCCCACACAGTGCCTTCTTATCAAGTCCCACAGTCTGTGTTATAATTCAGGGCAAACAGCCCCAACTGCTACATTCTGCTGTCGCAAAGAAAAGCCAGTACTATTTATTGGCTTTTAAGCACCACATACAAAGTGAACTGCATTGCTTGTACAAAAAAATGTTACTGAAAATATTCTTAGACCATTTCAATTTAATTCCAAATAGGAAAGAAATCACTTCAAAAGAACTATAAATTGAGAGTAGGAGGACCAAATCTAAGCACAGCTCATTAAGTGACGTGATGACTTAAAAAACCCAACACACTCAGTTTTTAGTTATAAAAATGATGTTGTAGCTCTCAAACTGGCAAATTTGAAAGTGTGACCTATGTGTAATCCCTACAGCAATATTTGCCCAAGTCTGCAGCCAGTCCTAAGCAGTTCCAAGTAGCATGAAGGGCACTGTGTATTTGTATCTGTCAGTATTTCTTGGAGTCAGTAGTCTGGGTGACAGCGGGGCAGTCTCACAAAACATTAGCCTCTCGAGAATTTTACTGGGTTGGATGGCAGCTCCGTTTCCTTCTCTGAGATGGGCCAATTTCTACAGAACACATTTAGTGTTCAGATTGAAATAATAATTAGATTTCATTTTGGTGGTCTGGTTTCTAGAACTGTTTAAAAAATTGGGTCTTTGTGCTTAAGTGTTTGTGTAAATCCTTTCACACTGCAAATATTTAAGACTTACGCTGCAAGTGTGGCTTATGGCAGACCCAGGAAACAAATCACTGTAACAGGGGGCATGAGTAACACAACTTGCCCTCCCCACCCCTTCTTTTTAACCATACATGTGGAATCTGGGTATTTCCATAGCTCTCCTCTCTTACTGTGGGAAAGTCCCTGCCATAGACAAAATAAATACAAATTGTAATATTTTACAATGAGGTATGTAATGTACAATCTTAAGGCTAAAACCTTGGAGAAGGAACAGAGTGTAAACTGAGGATTCACTGTTACAAGTGACAGCTACAAGGCCACAATTCTCTAGAAAAAACCTAAAGCTCATTATCTTATGACGTGAGTAAGTTCTATTGCTCCAGAGTGAACTGATAGGATCACAGCACTTTTATTGCTGATTAAAACAGTGTTCCCCCTTAAAACATTAAATATAAAAGCACTTAATAATTGCATGCATGGGAATAAAAATGACTGGTACATCTGGAGATCAAAGAAGAAAGCAACAGCAATGTAACTTCAAAGTGTTTTCTAACTGCTTAAGTTTTTTCAGGGACATTTCCTTTCTCTTCTAATCCCTGATTAAATGTGTGCCAAATGGTCTGCCAGAAACTCCATCACCAAACATGGAAAAACCATTTGATGCAAGTCTCTGTATACACAAGTGAGTACACACACATTTCTGAGAAATTTCTCAGTTTTATCTTCTCCCAGAACCAGTAGGGCCAGTCCCACACAAGTTAAGTCGGCAGATAAAGTGCAGCAGTAGGATTACTTGCAACATTTCTGTTCTGTCTGAAGCCCTCTTCTAGACGTGGTTTATACTAGTTTCAAAGTGCTGGGTCAGTGTCAGTATGGCATGTACCTTCACCAAAAAAGGTAGCTCACGGAACCAGACAGCTGTAGCTGCAAAAGCAAGGTTGTCATCCTGCAAAGTAGACGTGACCGCCTTGGTCTCCACTTACTTCCTTTCAAATGGGTAAAGGAATTCTTAGAAACAATACCTTCCTAACATGATTTTCTGCTAAGACAGACTTATCTAAGGGATGCTGATGAGTTATCTTCCTAAACAAAACAAAAGTATTAGTAATCTACTGGTGTTGAGAAATGCAAAAATATTTAAACAGCAAAAGCATCCAAGGGCTTACTGATCTTCAAAAATTTTTCTTTCGCCACAGCAGAGTTGACTTTTACTATCAGCGCTCAAATCTCCACCAAGGCCAATGCAGTCCCTTGGCTGTCTCTACAATATGCATGCAGCTCAGCAGATCTGCTATCCCAAGCTCGCTCTCAAAAGTTCATACATGTGGCGAGGACAAATGCCAATCCCTTTGCCGAGTCTGGGGTTTCACCGACAACCTGAGCCCTGTCCCAGCATTAACTGCCTTTCCTGGAGCAGTCCATATGTTGCTGCAGCCCAGGCCCATTGCTGTATTTTGAACAATCAGGCTTTGAATCAGGCTGGGTGGGGCTGCTGACTGAACCTAGCACTGCTAGGCACTTGGACAGCTTGAGTGGGCTCTGCACTGAGACACAGAGGCCCCTTCAGCTCATCAGTGTGGCAATAAATTAAAAAGCAAGTGAACACTTATTTGGTGTCTGTGAAAAGTCAATAAACCTCCCATTGCAAAATCAGCAGTAAGTAAACTCCTTTTATCTCAACACTACCATTTTTCAGCTCTATAATAAGGAAAGCCATAGAGCTTTTCTACTTAGCAGGCCTTTTGATGGGTGTAAATCTCTGCCTTCTTGGTTCTCAGTTGTTTTAACAGGTACATGCAATTTTAAATCAGACAAGCCTACAAACTGCGTGCATGGCTCAAGCCACTTTTTTTCCCACTAATCTGATTTTCAAAATGCACAAGATATCAAGACTAACATTTTCATTCCATGTTCAAGATATGGGTCATCTTAGATGTGCTGCCAACTGTTTTCCTCTTCTCTGGTCTCCACCCACAAACAGCAGTGGTCTCCAGAAAGTCTTCAAAAGGTTTTGGGTTTTTTGTTCATTTGAGGGGGTTGGTTTCATTGGGTTTTGTTTGTTTTAAGAGCTAAGTGAATTTTTTAGCCCACTTTCTTGCCTACTTCCTATAAAAGCACAAGAAGAATGAAGAAACCACCTTCTATCATAATATGGCACTTCACATTTAAGTTTAATTTAAATACAATTATAATGCATTTGCTTTTTTTAAAATTACTGATTTTTTTGGATCTTAATTGTAAGGCAGCTGTCGTTCTAACATTGCAAATCCTAGTGTACCTGATTTTAACAAGATGTACAATGATGTGAACCCATTAACACACATAGCATCACATTCATAAAGCATGCATGAATGGAAACCATTATGTGTTGTATTGACTGTAAAATCCTAAGAATTGAATTAATCCATTACTACATTTCAAACTGAAAGTGAAGTGGCACAAGATACTATTGGACTAGTACCCCAGCATTACTTTAACTAGGAACTTTTATTTTGAAGGAGATAATTTGCAACAAAAAGGGGAAAAAAGAGACCTAACCCTGTAATCACATGTGTATTGCCAAATTTTTCATGGCTCTGTTACATGAACACCTAGAGACTAAAATCTAGCAGATGGCAAATCAGTCTGAACAATAATAAGGCCTTTTCTTGATGAGTGGTTAAGGTCTGAATGCTGTAGTCTTCTGTACTGCTTGACACTGCTCAAAGTTTTATCTAATCATAATTGGAAGAAAAATAAGTGTTTATTTCAACTGGCTCTCCTGTTATTTTAATTATTAACCAGAAGATTAATACTAAACAATCACTTTCCACCAGCTCTCAATATACTTTTTGCCTCAAAGATTTATATAAAACTGATCAAAAAAAAAGGATGAGTGTGACAACCACACACACAAAAAAGAGCCTTACCTGGGAAAAAAATAAAAGCATCATGCATGGACACAGTACTCAGCCAATTTACCTGAAGAGGGAGGCCCTTAAAGGAGGTTTCATATTCAGACTTCACTTGAGAAATACTTTTAAAACTTAATCTGCAGACTGGAAAGCAGAGCAGTACAACTGGGAAGGCAAAACCCACCTTCAGTTATAGTTAAAATACCATTTTGCTACTTTATCAAAACAAGGATTGGGTGAATTGGGTGTTCAGTTAGAGCCTCTCTTTTTCCTCCAGCTGCTGGGCTCTGACTGGACTGATAACCAAGACACACTGCTACAGCAGTGGGAATTGTTCAAAATACTGCCCCAGTCTCATTTCCATGGCAATATACCCCAAGAAAAAAGAGAAGCAAAGTCTTCAGTGCCCCAGCCATCCTCAGCTCTCTCTTGGATGCCTGGGAACCCTGCTGGAAGTCTAAGCTTTAGCCATATGAAAGCTTTAACTATCGAGTTTACCATATGCTAAAATAGCCTTCCAAACTGAGTTGAATTTGAACTTTCAGCCTTGAGATAAAAGGCCCACTTCTGAGCCACATTGTCCCTAGGGATTTCCTCTTCCAAGTACTTCAGTCATGCATATCTTAAGTGGATCATGAAGAGGACAATAAATATAAACGTAATTTAACAGTGTATTTAAACTAAAAGAACAAGTAGTTGTGGTTATTTTTATACCTTGCCCAAACAAGGAATTACCCACCTGTTGCCACCTCCTGTTCATGACCCAGCAAAAAACACAAGAAAACTATCATCAGTTACATTTAGCACTTTCAGAAAATCTGAGAGGGATATCAATATTTTCTCTCACTCTCAAATTCATGGTAGCACATTAACATTCGAATAGCAATGCTATAAAGAGAATGAGTACTTGACAATTCTTACATTTCCAAGGGCATATGATCGAACTAGGCACTATAGTTTATTCACATTTGCCTCTAAATAGCTTCTACTTTCATTTCCATGCTAAGATGATGTTCTGAGGGAAGTAAGTTATCTAAATAGGTAAATTCAAATATCTCTGAATCTAGAGTTCAGTGGAGGTAGAAGGAGGAGAAAAATCCAGAAAAAAACCCCAATATGCTAACCAAAAATTTATCAAGTTCAGCATTCATTCAAAGCATGTGATAAAGAAATATAACAAATGGGCATTCTGGAGTATAGCCTGCTCATATTCCTACAAAGATGCTTTTTGTAACAATCAGTCAAGGACCAAACTATGCATCGCTGGGACTTCTGATCCTGCAGTGACTGTTGCTCTTCAGTGTTTTCAGAGATCATTAGCACTAACAGCCAGGATGAGCACAGGGTACTAGCCAGCTATGTTTCACAGCTGACAGGAATGTGCAAGAGCCTTATTTTTTTCTCAAAATACAACTCAGCTAATTCTAAAACTTCTTTTTTCCCTAAATGAAAAAAGATTATTAGACTCCATAATAAAATGGAAACCATCTAATCCCTTCTCCCACATTGGTAACAATAAATACTGTCCTCAAGGGCAAAGGGACAACACAGCAACTGGAACTCACTGGTTAAATGCTTTCAGTGAGAAGTCGCTGCAGTGACCTAGGCATTGCAGTACTGTGCACCCTGGGCTCTGCGGTGGAAGGGGAACTGACTGACCGCTGCTCTTCGCTGACAATAAAGGTATGTTTTTCTGGAAGGTAACATTTGTGGACATGAGTCACATTAGTTTTATTTCAAGGTAAACTAAGTAAGGAGAGCGTTCAGGACTAACTCAGTAGCCACCTTCAATGGTGATATAAATGGTCTGCCTTTAATTGCAATTTCACAGTGAGGTTCCTATCATCACATTTCTTACCTTGTTAGAGGAACCTCCCCCCAGGGTTTGAAAGAAAATCAACTTTTCCCAGCTGTTATATGTCAGAAGCCAAAAAGGGGTTATAAATTCACAAGCTAAAAAGGACTCTCTTTGTAGAATACCTCTCCAAGCATTCTCATTGTACTAGAAGTGTCCTGGGATAGCTGGAAGGATCTTTCTCATGGAGCTATCTGCAGCTGTTACCTCTCCTGTGCATTCTCACAAGATTGTGCTATTTTAGTCAGGACTTTCAATAAAATCTTTTCTTAAACATCTTTGGCCTGAATTATGAGCCCAGCAAAAAGAAATTGAACCCAAGAGGTTAAAGTCCAGAAAAAAATAAATAAAGCTATACAACTAAAGCACAGCAAAAAAGCAGTGAATTTTCAGACAAACTTTTCTCCTGGTTGAGCCACCTTTGCCTGCCTTGTACAGTGGACAGACTACTCATATGAAAACAAGTTTAAACCACTGTACCTATAATAGCAGGACCAACCACACCTTGCACTAGTAGGAAGTTATGATACAAGCCAGTACTGGCAGCTTTGAGTGTGCAGGTTCAGCTGAAGTGACCTCAGTCCACATGCGTGCTTCAAACACCTGCTTCGTCTGTTCTCTTTGACTGCAAGCTCTTGGGAGTAAAGACAATTCTCTGCTATATATAGGTACCAGGTTTGAAGTGATGTTGAGGCCTTTAGGCTATAATTAAAATGTCAAACCAAAATAGTTACCGAGGAACACCGCAGGAACATTTTTTTAACTTCCAATTTTTAGGGAGTTTTTTGTTTGATTGGTTTTTTTAAAGGAAATTAAGTACCATGTGCCTTAAAAAAGGAGGCATGGCTTTAGAATAGACAAACAACAGCTTTAAACAGTCGTAACCTTTATTAATTTAAAACTTGATTAAAATCTCCCCATGAAGATAAAAGTCTGGTTTTTGTTAGGAGACCTCTCATCTGTACAATTTTCCTGCCAAGAAAAATGCTTATGGTATTGCATATCAACAACTTGATCTACTTTCTCTTCCTGCTGTCAAAAAATAAATAATTTTATTATTTTACAAAGATTAGTATCATCACTATGACAACAAACCTATGACCTGGAGAATACCATAAAATAATGTGGCAAGAAAAAGGAACAACAAGGAAACAAAGAATAAAGATCAATTCTGGAAGCATTCCTCTCTCTTGAAATAGTCCTTTTTCAGGAAACTCAGTTCAGGAAATCTGTAGCTCCACTTCACAAGGAAACAAAGATGAAGTGACTTCATTAAAGTTTGTAGGGAGACTCCAAGTGCGGACCAAGATTTCACCCCAGACCAGGCCTGCACTTCTCAACAGTGCAAAGAAAACCCCTGAAAGGGCACCTCTGATTCTGCTGGAACAGGGTGGGAAGCCACGTACACAGATAAGTCACCAAAGGAAGCTCCCACTGAAGTTACTTTGTTTTGCCACTCAGAACAAGGGACCCGTCAGGTAGAACAGAATGGTAGTCAAAATGTCCCCTTCCTCTAAAATGGGGAAAGCATTACTTCAAGCTATCTCCCTGGAGCTTACAAAGATCAACGTTTCTGGAATGCTGTGGGTATTGAAAACGCAATAAGAACATTAAATACTATTATTCTGCCCTTAATGTTCTTTCTTGTTTTTATCTTTTCTCATGGCCTAAGATATTTATGCTTGCACAACTCGTGTACTGGGATTATATTGCACACAAGAATGATTAAAGACACACAAGTAACTCAGCTTAACATTTCTTAAATACTCTTAGGTCCTCTTTTGGCAGCACATTAGTGGTAGTGACCATCTGATTCACTCTTAAGCATACAAGAAAATAGTATCACTTACTATGTAGCCTGCCTTACAACAAGAACTGTTAACAGCAACACAAATAACCAGCAGGTTTGACTGCATACTGCAGCATCCAACAAAGTCCAAAAGCAACAGGCTAGAAAACAACTTGCCTTTAAAGGAGTCAAGGAATCAAAAGATCACCTCTGAGTAATTTTGGTCCCTCAGTTAAGACATTATCTGTGCTACAGTAAAACAAAAGCTGTACTTTGCACATGGGCATTTTCAAACTCAGGGCAATGATGCCTTGAAGATATTTGACAAATTTAGAAAGAAATCAAAAGTTGCATTCCCTTTTCATTCAGAATGGGCTTTGACTCCATTTATGAAAATGAAGAGAAGGATTTGGCCCTACTTTATATACTCTGAACCCCAATTAACTTCACATTCAAACCTCTTTTACTTTTCGCAACTTAAAACCTTTTCATATCTTTTTCATACTTCTTTTAAATGGCAGACAGAAATATTTCCTGAGGCTATCCAGATGTAATAAAGCATCTTTATCATCTTGAGCAATTCCACTTACTAAATGCTAAACCAATGTCAAATTAATATTTATTAAAGAAGTGGATTTCCATGAGTATTTCACAGCCAACACTATAAATGTCATTCCCACTCCATATTTCTAACTCTTCAGTCTTAACTACTTTGTGAATGATAACCAGTTCACTACTGTTACTGTTCAGTGACTACTGTGCTGTGTGTACTACAATCAAGGAAATGCAATGGAGATGAGAAGTTTTTTTTATAGTATCACAAAGCTTTATGCTAACAGACAGTCTTATTTTTAATTCATGTAACCAATAAATTTATTTATAAAATGCATAGCCAGTAGAAAAGACAGTTGGCATTTGTCTATAAGATGAGAACCAGACTTAATATTTTTCAGCTTTTGTTTTAGACAGTTCATTTTCTCAGGACTGGTACTTCAGGGTAACCAAAAAAACAGGTATATACAGGTGAATTTTATCAAACACTTTGGCTGCAACAAAAGAAAAAATGTTTTCAAACTGTTGGGCTTATTTGGTTCAAGTTCAGCAAAACATTAAAAAAATCTCTTAATAGTTTGTTCCAGCAGTTCCAGAATAAACTATACTGACATTTCCACAACATGGAATTTGCAAGCTCTTGTAATAAACACCTGCCCACCCTCAAATTAATGTTAGATTTGCAAAACACTGTTCCTTTTTCCCAACGACTCTGGCCCTCCCTGGCCATGGAGGGCCCACATTGTCCTGTTTGCACTGCTTTCGTCCCCCACATGAGAAATCTTAGAAATCCTGATTTAAATTCCTTCTCTGAACCAGATAAAGGATGGCAGCTGCTCAGTGGCCTGCCATTTGAGTACTGGGAGCTGGCTTCATAGCCCTTTTGACAAGAATCAAAACCTTGCACGGTGCCCTCAGTTCAAGCTAACTCAGCCCTTGTGCAAAAGGGAAGGTAGCTCCTGGCCCTGTTTTGAGAACATCACTTTCCCTTGTAAAGGGAAACCGACACATTTTTGCAAGTATCAACACAATTAGCTTCAGATACATCAGAATAAACTATTTTGACACATCAGAAACACTGCATTTGACCAAAAATGAAAAATTCAGTTTCCCTTCATTTCAGTAAGAAAATATCTTTGAAATTAATCAGACTAGCCCAACCTCACTTTCTTTTTTCTTACCCCATCCCCCCAGTTTGATCAACAAATCTATCAGGCATTTGCATAAAGTAGATGCTTTCTGATCCAAAATAAAGAGAAAAGCCCAACAAGAGGAAGATTAGTAGTTAAAAAAGTAAAAAGGAAAACAAAATAATGCCAGCGTCTTTCATGGTCAATGTTCTACAACTAAAGAGGAAAAAAAATCCTCTTTTTCATTTGCATTAAGATAATACTTTGATGACCAATCTAAGATGAGCTTTCCATTGTGCTCAGTAAAAGATACCATCCCAACTAAACAAACAAGGGCAAAGAGCAGGAGAGGAAACAAAAGCATAAAGATATTAAGCAACTTACCCAAGGTCACCTGAACTTACTGGAAGAGCCCAAGATAAAGCTTATAAGGTTTACTTCCCATGCACTAGCCCATGCTGAGCCTAAATGCCTTCCCTGGGAAGCAGTTCCTGAAGAAATATCCCAGATGCAAAGACTACCTCTGAGAAATTTAGACAAAAAGTAGTCAACTGTCCCTTCCACAAAGCAACATCCATCTTCCAACGAGGGGGAACGGTGCAGAGAAGAACCACCTGGCTGCCTTACAAAGCTCAGAAGAATAATTACAACTGACAACAGCCTCTGTACCTACAGCAGCTTCCTATATAGTCTCAAACCCATCATGACACTCAAGTCTTAGAGAGTGTTAAGTCTTACTTAAACTTTTAAGCCTAAATAACAAAAAGGTGATCTGTCTGGTTTTCAGAGTGCCTGTAATATAAATCATGTCCTTCCAAGCTAAACCAGGTAGACACATCTGGAGACACCCCTTTTTTCTTGGATAACAGTGTATATTGAAAAGCCAAACAAATATGCAAACACAATATTGTCTTCACCATGACACCTCCTCTTGCATAGAGTTGCACTTCTGAGGTATTTTCATTTAAACAAAACCCACAGTGCCTTGGACAGCAATACAATTTTGATTATTGAAATGACAGCCTTAAAAATCAGCTCAAAACATGTATGATTTCATTCATTTTGTGTTGCACAATCAAAAGAATAATCCTTACATGAATAATCTTTATGCGAATAAAATAAAGAATCTAAGAGTAGTAAATCTACAGTTTAAGTTACGTGAAAGAAACTAACATGCAATTGCATGGGCCAAGAAAGCACAGATCAGAGTGTCTGTCTTTCTTCAGGACAGATCAGCAAAACATTTGGAAGCGTTTGACTTAAAAGCAGTTTTCCCTCTTACTGAACTTTTTAATGCTTATTTTCATTGAGCCATGATAAGGATGAGAAACACATTGATACAAAACTAAGTTCACTTACAGATGTTGAGAGAGACAATACAAAAATTTCAGGTTCTCTTTCAGCTCTATTTATCTAGCTTTAATTTTGTGAAATGTGTTTACGGCAATTTCTCAAAGTTATGTTGATTTTACAAATAAACAATGCTGCCTACTCATAAATACATCTCTGACTAAAGCAGCATTAACTTGATATTTAACAGGAAGCAACCAATTTTCTCCTCAGCCAGTAAGTTGTTCTACAGCCATTAACTACTTCTATAAATATACATTGATGTTGCTATTAATCATTAAATACAGCTTCTAACACAATCAAACATTAATCATTAATGACATTAATTGCCAGTTTGTCACAGACTTAGTAGTCTCTTAAGTGAGCAAAAGCCTCATTTATTGTAGACTCTAGGCATTGATTCCCTGGATGATGAATACATAGTTTTCCTGTTATACTAGTGAGAGCATTATCAAGGTCTTCACTGACAACTGTCTTCTCTGAAGATTATAAATTAAACGCATCTTGCATCTTTCGCCCTGAAAAGAAAATTGTTTTGAGAGCGTGATGTGTGTTCATTCATGCTCCTCCTTACAAGTCAATTTGCCTCTGGATTTCCATTTTCTAAGACTTGTAGAACTTAAAAGGAACATGAGGTGAAAAATTGTGAACCAGTAAATCCAACCTATTCATTTTGTAGTGCCTTCCTTCCCCCCCTACATATCTAATCTCCAAGAGCGCTCACACCTGTACCTCCATCTCCCATGTTAGTTCCATCTCTCTAGACTATCCTTGCCACGTATCTTTCTGCATACCCCTTCCATGCTAGAGTCTCTTCTTTTCTTTGGATAGCAGCAGCTCAAGTTATTTTCCAGGATATTTGCCTTTTTACCTTAGCACTCAGATCTCTCTCCAAAGCTCCTCTATCACATTGACTCCATACCGCAAGCACTCTTCCCCTTCCAGCACCCAGCTGAGCACTTCCTTATTTCAGATGACAAGTCACCTATGGTAAGACATGGAGCTCTCCACCCTCACCAAAAGCTGCATGTGCCACTCTGATGGGGCTTCTCAGTACATTAACAAAACAAAGACTTGGTCAGTTTGCCCCCGTCACCCTGCTTTTCCAACACCCTCTCACCCCTTCTCTTCTTTTCTTGCCCTTTGTTCTAAGAAATAAAGCCAATGAGAAATAAAAATGAAACATAAGACTGCTTAAAATCTGTGAGGACAGTTTGCTTCTGCCCACACAGCATGCCTGGCTGGGTGACAGCAGCAGAGCAAAACACACTGTCTATCCTCATTGCTCTCCCGCACTGGAAATACTACACACAGCACAGGAGTCTCAGGAACTCCAGGTTTCTGCACCACAGTGTGTGTACCTTCTGTGATTCGGGCATTCGAGTCTAAAATAAAAGGGAAGCAGCGCAAAAACTAGGCAGTAAAATCATTCCAGCCAGATAGGTACATTAATCAAAACGTGAGCAACCGCACAGCAGTTGCTTACCTGCATGCAACATCTTCAAACCCTAACGGCAATGAATGGTACTAATGGTGTAGCTACATGCTTTTGGTTCACAACACACTAAGAAACTTTGAGGTATGTTATTTCTTACAGAAAAAAAAAAAAATCTGAACAGAACAGTCTGCAGCTCTACTACATAAACAGTAACTTTGGAAGAGAAAAATTATTGCAAATACTACTATCTGTTTCAAAAAAAAGAAAACAGCTAGAAGGACCAGGGAGCATTTGCAACAGGACCAACTGTTAACCCACCTAATTAACACACAGTTATTTGGGAGCTGGTTGTTACAACAGAACACCATCCTTCCTATTTACCAACAGAGGACATGGCGGGGTGGGGGAAGGCGCAGAAGCTAGTCTAAGCTGCAATGGAAACCAAAGGTCTTCACTTAATTCACAGAGGACTCCTATTTAAATCAAAAAAAACAGTCAGAACAGGTAGTGACCTGAATACTAATAGGGCAGAGGGGATGTAAAGGAAGCGGGAGGCACGGTGATCTTGGCCTAAAGCAGTCCCCTCCCGAAAGGAACTGGAAAGCTTGGTGGGGGGAGCGAGCACTGGCTGGGGTGCATGGCAGGCATAGGGCAGCAGCTCCTGCCGCCCGCTCCCTCGCACGCCCACCCAGCCAGCCCTGCTGCCTCCCTCCATGCCATGTCAGAAGGGATTTCTTGGGAGAAGGACAAAGCACACTCATCTGCATGTGTTTTGTTTTAGCACTGTAACCTCTGCCTGTACTGCAAAGATCTCTGGGTACTATTATCGACAACATCATAAGTAATAAAAAGGTTACATTGGGAAATGGGAAAAACAGCCTTCTTGTTAAAGACTACTTTTTCCTCTTCATACGACAAAATATTAGATGAGGTCTAAAGTAGTACTTTTTCCCCACACAGTTACCCAATCAGGCTTCAATTTAAAAGGCATCCATATCCAGAATAGAAAAGGACATGCTAAAGTCCAAACAGGGGATTAAGTCCTGTTCTCATGGGGTTTAACACTAGGAAAATATTAAAAGGCTTGTCTTGAATAACAATATCCTTAAAAACAATATTTAACTGCTTTCTTGAAGTGGGGCCATGAGGGAACTGTAACCCTGAGGATCGGGTGGGTGGAGTGGAGACTTAAGAAAAAACAATAGTAAATTACTATTAAAATCAGTGGCTGCAGGAGTGTATTAGTGTACTTTGTTTCATTTTGGTACTTATATTTGCAATTTATGTGTCTTCTGTGATCACCAAGAGGAGATGTATTCATGCAAATGAGTGACTTGACTCAGTGAAGAGTTTTAATCCTGCCTGCTAAGAGAAGATACACTGTGCAGTGGGCAACAGCAAGCAGCACCTTGAAGAAGGGCACCAAACTGGGCCTCCCGAATGCTTCACAGCAAGGTGCCTGTGCCTTCAGAAGCAACACTCCTACCAAAGTTTCAGTACCTTAAGAATTCACTGATTCAGTGAGAGGTCTCCCAAGTGTAAGGCAGAGGAGTGTCTCAGCTTCTCAGACAGCTCCTCAGGCAGAGAAGGTGGTTTGACCTCCCATAAGCATCCTTAGAAAGGCTGGGGAAATGCAACCCTTGGTGACACAGCAGCAGCCTTCCAGCTCCCAGGTCACTGCATGCCAAAAGCAAACAGACTCAGGACAGAGGCAGCTCAAACCCAGTGATTTCCCCATTTCCCTCACAATTAAATCTTCCAGTCCTCTCAAGAACCTCTTTTTCAACCACTTTCAATGAATCTGCTTTTTCTTAAGCCATGCTGCACAAAACTTGAATACGGCTCTCTGGTAAGGTTTCATCAATACTGCACACAGAGCTACACATGAATCTTACGTACACAACTCCTGCTAATACCCAGAACAAGATTTTCCTTCTTTTAAGACCCACAAGCACTGTGCAGTTGACTTATTCACGATCTCTTAAAATCCCTGGATTCTGTTATTCAAGATACCTGTCAGGCCAGGGAACCTACGTTTTGCATTCACACATTTTGTTTTTCTTTCCTTGGGTTTCCTTGTCAAGGTCAGCATGGCTTTTGCAACACTGAACAGAAATACCACTTACAGAGCACAAAACGCTTAGACGAAACACAAGACAAAGTCGTACTTTAATGCACCCATATCTCACCCTCTCACAGCACAGCACTTCGGAAATAAATTTTTGTGTTAAAGAATCATGCATTTGCAGCAAATACTACGTTTTGCTGACTTAGAAATCTTAGGTAGACAATTCACGTCTTTCTCACTTTCTGCCATGGAAAATAGTTAGCTCGTGACTATGTCCCAATAACAGTTTTCCTCTATACACCAATTTCAGTATCCTCCACTCAAAGGTGTCACAGAGGCACCCATGCAGGACGGGGCAGAATAACAGAACATCAAATCTAAATTCATAGTGTTAAAAGACTTACCTAATAAATACAATGCTTAATTTACTATTTAACCTGTCAGAAAATCCATTTTAATTCACGTGCTGGAGGACTGCTTAAATCACTTGGGGGAAAAAAAAATTTAAATGCTCCCGACAGGAGACCCATCTTCCAATCTTAGATGAGACTGACTGCAGTCAAGCCATCAGTCTACCCAACTAGCAGAAGGGCAAAACCAGTTCTCACCAGCAGCAGCGCTTGCCGTTGTACACACTTCCTATGCTGTTGTCTCAGGCAAAACCGAACACCACAAAAATGCAGCCCTCCACCAGGAACTGCATCTCTGCCACTACCCATACAGTGCTGCTTTTTTTGTCCTGGGATCCATAGCGTAACAGCTTTGGAGTCCAAAACAAGATACATCTTCAGATGTCCATCAGGTTCAGCCTTGCCACTGACAACAAAATGAGATATATCGAGTTCACGCTTGGTTTAATCTATTTCTTCTCAAACAGTGGATGGACCACAGCAGAGTACAGTGTAGTGAAAAAACATCACTCCCTTTTCCATTGCTTTGTCTCAGATGGACATTTTTACTTTAGATTATCTTTTCTTTGAATTTTGTACTTTTTCCTTGACATTTGTGGTCTGTTTAATTCATTTCATTTTCTGTATTCCTTGGTTAAAAAGGAATAGAAAGAACAAGCATCAGTGAGTTACAAAAGCTGGCACCAAATAAACAGATGCTAAGTACACATCCAACACAGTTGCATAGGTACAGGTCTTGTGAAATCTTGATGAGATACAAATCAAGGATATAAGCAAGGAAATTGATGGAACAAAACACATATGCTTAATTTGTTTTGCTCTGCAAACAGCCTGCCTTACTTTCCCAATCTACATGAAAGATTAATGTATTAATGCATACAAAAATCATTCTTTATATCACTGCAATACACACCTCTCAGTTTACTCACAAGGACACATGCTAATACAGTCATACCATATCCACTGGCCTTTGCAACACGGTTCACTGAGAACTAAGGTTTATGTTTCTGCATTGGACCGGTATTATATTGTAGTCAGAAAGTGCTCATAACCAGGCAAGCTAGATCACTGTGGCCATGGCTTTCCTTACACTAAAGCCCTTTACATTCTTCTAGCTGCAAAAAGAAAAATTAAAGCAACTGTAAATCTAACTGGTCCCCATTTAACTGCTTTATATCCACATGCAAACATCCGTTTTCACACTGTCACAGTCACAAGGCTGGAGTGAGACTCTCCACCCTCCCACTGAGTCCTTATGCCCTTTAAAAAAACAAACCTTGTAAGGAAAAAAACCCTAGTCAAGTGTAATTATTACCATTTTACTTTAGGTCCCAGGAAAACAATGCAAAAATGCTAAGGTTGGTTGACTGAACTTGAAAGTTAGTAAGAGATCACATAGAACAAGACAGTAATACCATTTCTCTCCTGATGCAGTTCAGAGGAACAACAGGTCATGGTGCCATCCTGTGTCACACTCTGGGACCCCCAGGCTGCCCAAGAGGTGCCCTGGGCACCCACTCCCACACCATGGGCTGGCCAGCCTGGCTTGGTGCCATGCATCCAAAAAGGCCCAGGAGGTCCAGCAAACAATGTTCAGAGGAGGGAAAAGTGGGCGGCATCCTAATGCCATCTCTTAGACTACATTGCTGCAAGGATTGTAATTCTGTCCTGGGTTGGTACGGAGGGGTCAGCAACCATCTTCCCTCCACAGCCTCAAGTGAGCATGCAGAACATCACTAGCTCAGAGCAGACACAAACAGCAGAGAAAGAGCAAACATCTTCCTGATAAAACAAAGACCTAAATATTGATGGTACTAACTGCTTTTAAGGTGCCTTAACACTCTCCACTATGTGACCTTGTTTACATTAACTGTCCTCTTTCTCCAGCTGAATTTCAAATTGGACAGATATGCAATTTACAACAATGACATGAGAGGAAAAAACCCCAGCCCTTCTTGTCTTCATATGTCAGAAAAATGGGATGACCCTTTCTTTGATCTATTCCTGAAGATATGTAATACTAAGGACTCTTCAAAATAAAAGCCTTTTAAATCAGGCATTCCAAGTAACACTTTTTTTCTCCATGTCTCACTCTGTCTATAAAATTAAAGATATGCCCTCAGTTTGCAGGTGAGGAAGGCAAAGTAATTATTGCCTGAGCAACACTAAGCTATTATACTAGTGAGAACCAAAGGAAAGCTCATGAGTTAGTTAATAATCCTATCCTGAAAGCATCACTTCAACAGCACATAGTTACTATAGCCTGGGATACACATGCAACAATGACAAAAACAAAATACTGAAGAGCTGATCATTAGGTAAAGAGTCCCTCCTGTGTTGTGGATAAACAGGAGTCTCAGAGGAAACATTGTATGTGGCCAGTGTGACCATAAAAGAGAGCATTAAAATGTATGCACATGGTCAGCTGTAGTATGACTACCTGGGCAATCTTAAGTCTGCCATTTTCCCCCTTCTGAGAGCTGACTTCACCACCCCACTGATGGTCCTTTAATGTAGGGAAAACTGTATGTTTATGGAGATAAAAAAAATACATCCATCCTCAATTCTTTGGGAGAGTTTTAAAGAAAAAACACACACATGGCAAAACGCCCCATGTCCAAGCCCTCCAGAAGGCTGAGAACTGCCTGCCTGAGCAAACAGGATTTATGATCATGCTTGCTCCACAGCCACAGGCCAGCCCTGGAGCACCCTGCCCAGCACGGCATCCCCCCAGCCAGGCCAAGGAGTGGACCTGCTCACAGGGTGGATGAAGCAGCAGCACTCCTTTCCTGGCTCTCACGAAGCAGACAGAAATTAAATGGAAACAGCAAGGGGAGAAACATCCAGCATGTTCTTCCAGCTCACAAGCGAGGGAGAAGAGCCAGAGAGAGTGCACTGTGTGGAAAGCTGTAAAGAAAGATGCAAAACAGTTCTGTCACAAGCTTCCAGCACTGTAAGACAGTGCTCCAGGCACAGCTCTAGGTAAGCAGAAAAATGCTTCTATAGTATATAGTATGATGTTGGGGCACAGCATCATACAGCTCCACTACATACCTCAAATACAGATTTTCTTTAAGTTAGTGTAGCAGGAATGATGGAATATAATCAACAACCCAAACCCATTCTGCAAGATTTAACAGCATACAATACAGAAGAGAGTAATTTTTTCAGTGGATTAACCCTCACCTCTAAAGAGGGGTCAGACAAAGCTTAGGCAATAAATGAAATCAATTTGAGGATCTGGTAATCCTCACCAGGCAAAAGCAAGCCCTAAGCAGCAATATTAACTTTACTTTTAGCTTTCCCAAAACATTGCTTTTAATTCTTCTTTTTAAAAGCTTCAAAGTAAGTTATTTTAAATAGGTGTAAATGCAAAGAAAAGAAACCACGTTTACTTGTTCCTTCCTGAGAATCAGAATTACTTAATTATAGATTCCCATAGCTTATACTAATTAGTGGTTAAGATACATATCTGAGTCGCCTCAACTATATAAAACCACTATACAATCATGTTCGTGAAACATCCAGGGAAAAGTGATCCACACCTTAAAATAGAAATTTAAGGTAAAGTACCTTGGAAGAAGGAATTCATTCAAAATCCAGCCCAAATTAATTACAATAAGATTATTCTGATTGACCTAAATGGACTTTGGATCCAGTATTTACTAGCTGTGCTCTTAGAAACCAGCAGTGACCATCAAGTAACAAATGAGTTTTGATTTAGAGTACTCTCATTTTCAGTGTACTGTTCAGCTCCATTGCACAGTTCCCCCACGAGTACTTACAAACAATTTTACACTTGAACTCGCCAACAATCAGTGCTTTTCCACTTAGAGGATTTCAAACCAAAGTCTTTCAGCAAGTTAAGTATTTTAAATCCGGGGGGGGGCGCGGAGGAGGGGGCTTCAGAAGCAAACAAAGCAACCACAAAAGGATTCTCAGTTTCCCATTTATCTCCCTCACCACCAAGAACGGTCCAGGTCAGTTCCTGCTGACTGCCTCCAGAGTAATTTATAAAGCAAAACAGGTTTGAATATTGTCCTTTGTACATATGGGATGAAGTTACAAGGACTGCAGAGGTGACAGTGCCATGTTATTTCTTTCTTATCCATAGCTTTTAGTGGAACAAAAAAATGTTGACAAACCCTATTTCCTTTCCCCAAGATGAAAAGAAAAAAACAAAACAAACAAAAAAAAGCAAAAAGCTTTCTTTGTCCTTCACAGTTCAAGTTAAATTGCAGAAAGAAACAGCATCTGATAAGGTATACAGTGATTACTTTGTTCCTTAGGAATATATGTGTGACAGCCACAGATGCTTCTTCTAAAGAAGAGATTTTTATCTCAAGAGTTTCTTTAAGAGATTTTCAGTAAACGACTATGACCATACAGGTTTGCATAGTGGGCACATCAGTACCATGCTGTGGATCTTCATTTGGCAGTGCTTCTGCATATTCAAATGCCGTGATGCTTCCGCCATCAGCCCAGATAGACTTTTTCCATTCTAAGGTTAATCTTTATGCTAGAGCCAATACGGAGCCTGGGGTACAGTCAGAAGCACAGAAGAAGCCAGGATCTCACAACTGCTTAGCTTCCCAAGCCCCAGTGACTCCGAGGTAGTTCCACAAAAATCAGCTATCCGGTCAATGCATCCTCGCTACCAAATGACGCAAGGAAGACAACAGCAGTCTCAGGGAAGGACTGTTCATCACTCACCTTTGCTATGCTTGCTGCCTTCAAGGAAGGAAAGAAAATTAGAACTGAAAGGGAACGGAACGGATTTAACAAACAGAGCTGGAAATGCTTTCTGTGGATCTTTGACTGGGTTTAACCATGGTCTTACCTCAGATATCCTAAATAGAGCCACAAAAAATAGTAAGGATAGTTATTGCACTCAGGTTTGGAGCCAGTCCTAAACCACCACGCTTTAATATACATGCTCCCTCTGCCAGGCTGCAAATAAACAAAATACTAATACTTCAGTCTCTGCAGCTGAGAAGAATCCAAAAAAAAAAAAAAAAAAAAAAAATCGAACCACAGCAGGTGTGCTGCTCTGCCAGGAGGCTCTCACCAGGTCCAGAAAGCTACCAGAGCTGGCACCAGGCAGAGGATCACATTTGCTCAGAGCTCTGGTGGCCCACCCACAACTCCACATTGCTGTGAGCAGGGAACAAAGATCCCTCCCTCCCTCGGTAGGGTGAAGAGTCTCTTTCCACCCTGGAAAAGGAAAATACCAAAAGAAAAAAAAGAATTCTCTAAAGTCTGACTACATAACGTTTTAGATCCCTGGTCTACGCCTACCCTGCTAACCACAACCAAATCCTAATGGAGACACTCTTCTTATGAGAAAGAAAAGGCTAAGTCAGATAGGAAAAGTTGAACTCCACTGTTCACAGGGGAAAGCAGCCCCACTTCCCAAGTAAATTCTCCCAGGCCATGCTACATCCTATTGACTTCGTAATATCCCAGGTAGGGGCTGGAAGAGTAAGAAAGTAAGAGACAAGATGCTAGTGCAGCACAGATAGAAAACAATGCTGTATGAGCTTTAAACTTCTGCCTCTTTTGGGAAAGATCTCATTGCTATTATCACAGGTTTTCCTTCCAACATTACCATCAAAGAATGATTATGCAGGTGGAAATCTTAAATTTTCAGTTTGTTTACATTCTACATTTGACACCAGTTTGTTCATAGCCAGAACTACTCCCCTGAGGAGCATTAATCAATTTCCTTTGCTGTATATGGATTTTTCACACAGCTTGCAGGCAGAAAAGATATTTTCAAATGAGATAAAGTGATTGCAAGAAAACCTACAAAAATCAGAGAGAATAACTTAGATGTTTTACCTGCCTTTTCTTTTTTTTTGCCTAGTATGAGGAAAGAAACCCCTGACAACACATTGCTATACACCAATTTGCTTCTGTCCCAACACTTTTGAAGGATAAAAAAGTAGTAAGACAGGCCAAGAATAATAAAAGTAAATAGGTCTTAAAGGCTTTTTTTCTAATCAAGGACACTTAGAAAGGACTTGACTAAATAGCTTTCTTGCCTGTGTGTACAATGCAAGTAAGAATGAATGTTCAGCAGAATGAATGTTACCCAAAAAAAGGCTTTAATGCCACATTAGCGCTTAACCCATGATCACAAATTTTTATTTAAATTCTGCTGTGATTGTGAAGCATTTCAGAACAAATGAAAGTATGTAATAGACCATCTGATATCTGCACCAAAGCAGTTAGCTACCTCTCCCCTTACACACAAGAAAATCAAGTTCTCTTTGTTTAGATTTTTTGGGATAGTTTTGCTCACTTCACCATCCAGCTCTTTTCTCCTCCTTTGGCAGATGGACTTAAGGTACATGCAGGAGTTAACAGATCCCTGAGATTGAAAATTTATTCCTTATACATCACAAAATAGACTATTGCAGCCACCACATGAATCTCCTCATCAATTAGTTAGTCACTACCCAAGAAACAGTCTGAAGACATGACAGAGGTGGGAGTACAACTAGGTTTTAAAAGAAAGAGCAGCAGAATAGTGGAATTACTTATTTTTCTCCCTCTTATGAAGAAAGAAAATGCCAGAGGAGAAGGGACATATCCAGACAAGGGAACACTGTGATACCCTATTAGTCTTTCTGTCTTCAAGGCTCATTACGGTGAGCAGAGCTATAGCCTGTGTTAAAGGGAGGCTCTCAGTGCTCCCAGCTGCCTTGCAAAGCACAGCACAGGGGGAGGATTTATGCTGGAGCACTGTCTCAGCAGCCACTTCGACATACCCAGCTGCCCAGCCTCAGTTTCAGCAAGACAGCCCAACATTGACATAACTGACCATACAAAATCCTACTATGTCTCAGCAGAGGAGGTCGTGGCATGTATTTCCCCAGAGCTCCTGCAGTGAGGACAGTAAACAAGATTACGCTTTTGATGCGTGAGTGCTCATAGGCAAACCAAGCTCACCCAGTTGCACAAATTCAGACCTTGGTAACTGCCCAGGACCCAGGGACCGAGTCCCAAACCAGGAAGGATCAACACCTGATTATCCTTTCCCTACTGACCTTAAGCATGGAGTAAAGCTCTCAGTATTTTGGCTTTGCTAGTGTTGCTTCTTTTCAAGACATTACCACACAACAGCCGTATCCTGCAAAGCACTGAAGTCCCCAGGGTACCCTTAACTTTGTATGCATGGCTTGTCTAAGATCTCCTCAAGCAATACTGCACTCCAGGATAGTTCTGTCTTCTACGCTAGCAGCCTAATAACAGTCTAATTAGTTGAACTGAGCCAAAGAGAGCAAGCAAATCTATTAATAAACACCATTTTAAAACAGAACTTTGCATAACTCAGGCTTCTTAATAAAACTTCTACATAATTGAAGAAGAAATAGCTACACTGCACTCAAATGACTAAGTTTGAAAAATTAGCTGTTCAGCGGCACTCTGGCAAAACTGCCTCGGATTTTTATTACTAGTAAAAAGTGCAATTTAATTTTTTAAAATACCAGTGATTATTACAAAGTATCTACGCTGAAAAATAAAAAAGCTTCTTGGAAATAATTATGCACACAAGATCAAAACACCACCACAAACATCTTTTGAAGGTTTTGCTTTATGTATTAATACTACATTAGTCTCTTAGTTCTGCCGATCTTTAAAACTGCTTCGACATGCAAACACAAGCCATCTGTACATCAGCAAAGCAGCATGGCCCAACTGGAATAGGTTTAGAGAGCAAAACAGTTGGTGTTGAGGCCTCACCACACACCTCAAGGGTTTTGCTGGGACTAGCTCTAACCCGGCCCCAGGCTGGACACTCAATAGGGAGCGGAGCATCCTTGCTGCCCCCCCCCCCCCCCGAGCCTGGCTGTGCTCCCCCAAACCACTCTGCAGCAGGACCCAAGGCTCAATAACAGGGAACAAGCTGGGGGGTCAATTCAAGAGTACACTCACTCTTGCTCTGAGCTGAAATGCTAAGATAGATGCACCCAGAAGCAGCTGTTAATTGTTTCCCCGAAGTGCAACAAACTAAGCACAACATTTATCTATGCGAAGAAATATTGACCAGTTGTGGGGGTTTTTTTAACCAAACCATTATGGCTTTGAGAAGGGGAAAAAGTGACTGCATTCTCCCTTATTTTTTTAATCCGATTGCTTAAATTTGTAAAAAGGTGTTAGTGCTAAGCAGATGTATTGTCTCTGTGTGAGTTGTCTTTGCTATAGATTCTGAAAATTCTGCAAGAACTTTACAATACCTCTCACCTGAACAATATACGCTTGTGAAAATTCACTGCCCTTGGGGTATGCTGAGTGGGTAGTGACGAGGTACTGTATAGAAGTCTTATTTTCACTCCCAAAGCACTAAAAAGAAACAGCTCTATCCTTAAGGGGAAGACAACTCCATTTTCAGGGTTACATTCTCTGTTGTGAACAAAGAACTGAGCTGCGCCTATGTATCATCCTGATTCTCAATACATTGCCACTGGAGCCACCCAGCTTATCTCAGTGATGCTACCTTTGAGGGCCTACATTCATTTGACCCAGTAAACCAAAGCTTGTTGGTGACAGAGCCATGGTTCCCAGAAAAGGTCTGGAAGACCAAGATGACTTTGCAAGATCAACAGCATGTTTTCTTTGCATTTTTCACACTGAGAAGTTTTCTCCAGTTTGCTGCCTATAGACTAGGAATCAAAGAGCAAAGCTGTGTGCATGTGAGCAAAGATACTACCCTGCTCATGCCTAAAACTTCAGCAGTAAACAGAATTTTTCAGAGACAACAGGATCGAATGGAGCCACAAATACTCTCCTAATGCTGAGATGATGGAGGGGCTTTTTGCAGTCTGGTTTAGACGCTTTTTATTTCATATTCTTTTCGTCATGTAAAAGCTTTATAATGTTAATGCAAATACATTACTCATGAAAGTGAGAATCCAAGGGTATCAGCCTGACCTACACAGGCTGTGAGCACACTGAAAAGAGAAAACAAACGGATGCTGGCTTTCTTGAGACTGTCATCAAGATTTTTTCAGCAGATTAGACTGCTGTTAGGTAAATGCTGACTAAATATAGAACGTTGAGGAAATGTTTTTAGCTCTCTTTGAACTGTATGTTCAGAAGTCATGCACGTTGAAGGCCAAGCCAATGAAACCATCTATTGCTAATTTTACTCACTAGCAAGAGCTTGCCTTTTTTCAGTTGCTTCTACACCTGCCAGCTTTCAACTCTTTGAGCTGAAATTTTCTATATCAGGTGCCGGCCTTTAAAGAAGAAAAAAAATTTAGAAGTATCAAAATAATTCAGCAGTTCCAAGAGCAAAGCTAGGAAAAAAATAAGTTGCTTTGCCAACATTTGAAGAGAGGTCTGGAGAATGTTTAAAAGACATAATTGCACACAATGACCTACACTTTGAGTGCCTGACTTTGCGACCTTACCCAAAGTGCATTTGAAAGAGCTTTTTCTGTGTAACATACTATTAGATGGAGAGTCATGTATCAGTTAAGCTCACCTCAACTTGTAGTTTAAATGTGAAATGTATATGCTGCTGTTCTTGAAAGTTGTCTTTTCCCATGGAAGTGGACAGTGGGGTCAGTCACTTGTAGAAAGCTTGTAAGAATCAGGCCCTGAAGCATTTTTCTTTTCTTTCTGGAATCTGTTTCTATTGAAAAAAATTTATTATGCATATAGCCAAGAGCTAAAGAACTCCCTAGTCCTAGCATGTTACACAGCTGATACCTACCCACAACCAGAAAACACAAAGCATAGAGTCCATCTCTGATGTCCACTCTTCCCTGCAGTCTTCCAAGATCATCAACATGAAATGATATTCTCACCAAGCATGAACAGCAACACAAGGGACAAGGAAATGAAGAATCATCTCTCCTAATCTTTATGCTGTAGCCAACCCAGCAGAAGCTGAGTGTGTCAAGAAACAGAATGAGTAAGCATGAAGTGGGTGGTTCAGTATGTTCATTTTCCTCCAGTATTTCCATTTCAAGTGTCAGCTTCCCAAAATGTATTTAATTTGTACTATAAATTTTGATTCGAAAACTCTTGCCATGCTGTTCAACAAAACAGTCTGCACATACACATGTAAAAGGAAATATTGCATAAAACCCTAATGACAGCAAGGGCCCTGGTATGAAATCTGTTGCAGCTACATTTGCTTCCAAATCTGAAATAAAATGGCGAAAGTTTTTTTGGCTGGATGGATCTAACGACAAATGAGAAGCAATCCCTCTACCATTTTTCCTTCACTACGCAGTCTGCACCAAGCTTTCATCCAGCAACAGCAGCAGACTGCTGACAGTGTTACCAAAGAGGTTTCTATGGGCTCATAATCACGGTTGTAGCCTCTATTATAATACTATCCTTCTGACTCCTCATTAAAGCCCAGCGTTATGTTGGAATAACCACATTCACCACTCCTGTTATTTAATATTTGGTATTGCCTGTAAATGCAATAGAATCAATGAAAATGCTTTTCTGCAGATGGTTCTGTATGTTGCAATGAAGGCTCAAAGAAGGACTCCTTGTTGTAAAAGCCAGATGTAAATCACCTCCCATAGCCCCAAAAGGAATGAGAGCATCTATAAAAGCTCTCTCCTCTCTGTCCCCTGCCATGGCAGGTTCTCACCAGCCCCACTGTTGGCTAAATTGGTAATATACATCAACTAGTTTAATCAAAGAAAAAGGGGTCAGGTGTGGGAAAGTGTGGGCACCCAGCTGAGCATGAGAAAAGCAAAGAGGAGGGCAGAACATGGCATACTGTACCCAGTAAAAGAACACAGCAGGAGACTTTGCCAAACAGCGCCCCTGCACACATCGTGCTTACCTCAGCACATTTCCCACAAGGTCAGACAGCACTGCAGTCAGTCCCCTCTGCAGTCAAGGGTGCCTGCTGCAATCTGGTCCTACAGCTGCAAACCATAAATATCTGCCTACAGGAATAGATGCACACCCGCTGCAGTAGGATCTCTGTAAAAATCCAATACAGTAGGCATTTTCTTCAACCAAAGCTTCAAGAGATTCAGGCTGGCATGGCAGTCACTGAACTGAACTCTTCCTTTCATCTAATAGTAGATAAAGGTACAGTTTCCTAATGCTTCAGGATGAAGCACTGAGCAGATTGTCCATGGCTGTGCACCACCTGTACTGACTGATCCAGAGGGAGAGCAAAGCACCCTCAGAGGCTGTAACTTTGAACTGGTTGCTATGCCCATGATAGCAAAAAGCATCTCTAAAATCAGAGAAGCGAAATAAAGCCTTTTCAATAGGAAACTAATAACGCTAAACAAAGGGGCCATTACTCCTGTAATTAATGCCATAAAAAAGCAGATTGTCATAAGTAAGGATCCTAACTAACGGTAAAGCAACATTTAGTGAAAGGTAGGAAAGCTTACTCATCCAAGCTCAGAACACACCCATCAAAACCTGTTACTCACTCTAGCTGAGTAGGAGTGTGGAATTTTGCAAGCTTGTCATAGAGCAGGATTTACTGTGTCAGCTCTAATTTTAATTGTTACTTTGCTCTGGAAATGTGATAAAAATGGCAAATAAATATTAAATAATGGATTGCAGACTTAAAGCTGTTATAACTGCAAGAACTGTTAAACGCCTTGTGTTTATGTTGTTAAAAATGTATAGTCTCTCTTTGCGCCCATCCAAATACTGCTGCAGAAGTGAATTATTTGAAAATGTGCATGGAGAAGGCAGGCAAAGCCTCGAATTATTACTTATTATCAATCAATACTATTGTCAGTCCTCCAGGTCTTATTCCAGATCAGGTACGTAGTGTGGCAGAAACCATGCACACAGTTTCTGTATTAGGAGAGCTGCCGGCTTACCTCCTGAGCTGCAAAGTCCAGCAGAAGGAGCTGGGGGGTGACACAGAAACTGCACGAGCAAAGCTTGAGATTTTTCTCAAATTCAGACATAGGTCTTTTTGAGCAGTCTTCAGCTCCATTGACTTTTGTCTTTTGGAGCATTACAGACTGAGCTGGAGGGTAACAGACAGTAAAGCCACCATTTTTCTCACTGGGGTACAACACAGCGTATTCTCCTCCCTGCCCATCCAGAGACAAGGATGATTTGCTTCCCCACTGATAAGGCTGGAGCACAGCCTGAGGAACACAAGAATTAGGATTAACTGTGTGTTCCATAATTAAGAGTTTTATGGGCATCCCTCCATAGCTTTGCAACATACATAAAACCTTTAGTCCTCCTGAGAACTACTGGCAGTTTCCAGCAGGTCTTCCCTGCTAGCACTACAGTAAGTTTTCTACTGAACCATAAGTCTTGCATACAAACCAGTTTATTTTTACAATGCCTACAAACTGAAAGAAGTCTACAAAACCTGTTTGCTGGCAGCTGCTGCTAAACTCTAGTCAACAGTTATCCCATTACTATATTTTAATAATTAATGTTGATGAAAATTATTTTCTCTAAGTATTTGCAACATCCTTGTCAGCAGTGCATCTGGTATGGTGGTTTACAATTTAGGTTTCAACATCTATGCTAGTAGGCAACCTCAGCGATGTTGCAGGTCGCGTATCAGCTGAAGCATACACCCAGGTACAACTTCTGTATGTGATGAACCCCCTGATTCGAGACTGAAAAAAATTCTACTTTGTGAAAACATTGCCATCTGCCCTAGTACTCCATTTTCTGATGAGCTGCAAAACTGCTCCTCTTGCAGTACTTTACCCTTTTCATCCTGTTTGTATGAAAATTGGACAAAGACATATAATGGCCATTGGTATGGAGATGAGCCAAATAGTTCAGTCCTCAAATAGATTCTGCTTTGATTCAGATTCTAACCTGCTGCTTATTACTAAAATTTATGCCACTTCTTCACAAAATTAAGTTACTGCCCACAGAGCCACAAAAATTACACTCTTTTACCACAACTGACCCTGAATTTTTCAAATGCAATATTAAGCTGTGAGCTTAAAAGCTGTCTGCAGGCTCCAGAGTGTGCAGTGAAACAGAATTAAGAAGTTGTTTGGTCTTTTTTAAAGAGCAAAGTAACTTTTGATAAGCCTGAATTTCCTTACCAAGCCTATTTCACACTTAAGACCACTTAGTGGAAAACAGCTGAGACTGAAGCAATCATTCCATTTATTTTCATTTGTAAAGAAAAAGTTACTTCAGTTATGTCTCTTGCCTGTTGCAAAGCCTCCTTATAAGTGTAACGATAACACAACCTCCTACGAGGCCCCACCCCAAATGACACTGGAAGTCTTTTGCTTGTCTTTTTGTTGCACAGAAGAGCAAGAGGCCCCAGTACACCTTGGAAGCTGGGCCAAAAGTACTTATGCAGTCTGTGTATCCAGAGTGCCAATAATGTCTGTAGTGCTGATCAAGTCTGTACTCTTCACACTCATTCATTTAGTCTCATACTGAGCCATCTGACTTTGAATGTGTGAAGAATCATAAGAGATGATCTGCTACACATGGATTCACAATGCAGAGGCTCCAAGCAAAGTCCTGACCCAAGCGATGTCAAAGACACTTTTAGATCATACAACATTTCACATTACTATTTTCTGTTAAATCACTTGTTTGTGTTGATATCAGAAAAGGGCTAAACAAATGCTTGGTTTTAGATCTAAATACATTTTTTTAAATGCATATTTGTGTAAGGCAGATCAGTCTCACACCCATCATTTACTTATTGCACATCTCAAATAGTCATCACACATACAGAACAGCTTCACTGCTGAATGCGTGCTCTAAATTCACGCAAAGCGTTGTGGTTTTTATCCTGAGGATATTTAACTCACTCAAATCAGTTTTGACTGGAGCATATAACGTACTTTTTACCTCTAGAAAAACAGGCTTCTTGCCAAATATGTGCAAGATCAAGTTTATAAAGTTGCATGAAAGCATGTATATTTTTATCCTTTACATGGCATTTTCTGTATATATTTGTCCACACACAGTCACTTTTTTGACCAATCAAGAAAATTGCGAACTCATTTTCTGAGTTTCACAAAGATCGGTCTAAATAGAATCACAGAACCATTTAGATTGGAAAAAGACTTTTAAGATCATCAAGTCCAACAGTAATAATATATTGGGATTACAATCTAAATGTTTATGCTTGTTTTATAAAATTATCATTCCCACTATGACAAACAGAAGTTATTCCAGCTCTGCTACTTCCCCTTTCTGAAAGGAACTGCACACAACAGGGGCGTCCTTTTACTCCTTGTTTAGATATACAAAGGCTTTGGATCACAGGGAATACTTCTATGGGTCAGCAACAAACCAGCTTTACTGAAGCCATAGAGTGTTTGTTGCTGATGGCATACATCAGAGCTGACTTTATTAGCTTCTAGCAATAGTAAGTGACACAAGATTTCATAAAGGTGACATACATATCTAAAACAGGATCTTTGCACAGATTAACAGAAGATGCAGCACGCAAGAGTAAGATGCGTATTCAAACAACGCTGAGTGTGCAGACTCTGCATCGAAGACATACCTTCTTTCTCAAACATTCACCAGGGCACAGAGAAGACTCTCCTTTTAACATGAACCACCGAGACAGTAGAACCACAGGCTTAACAAATGTTTCTAATCCAACATTAGAATTGATTAGTAAAACTGTGCAAAGACAGTTGAGATGTAAGCAACCTAAAGATGAAATGAAGTGTCCATGTGGGTAAACTGTTTCAATGCCCCGTCTCACTCTTATTTTAAAAACTGCCTCCATTAATATCTATGAAGCCCCATCCACAAATTTGCAGTGGATAAAGGAAGGCAGTATCTGGCTCAGTCTACTTTTGTAGTGATTTGCATCACAAATTCAGTGGGAGGTTGTCTGGTTGACACTGAGGGCAAAGAACAGACCCACACATACAGAAGTGGTGCTTTAAAAAAGTCCATTGCCAGGATTACAGTGAATAATCCAAGAGATAAGCCTCTCATTTCTCAAAGTACTCTAGTCCATATCTTGAATTGCTTGGGTAGGAATAAAAATATTTGAGCTATTTTTGTATTTACAGACTAACACCTCTGTTGTGACAAATTCTGGATCTATGTGGTACCACCATTTTTCAGCAGAGAAGTGTCATTTGGGAGAACTGTATCACCTTCTTTTTATAACATAGTTGCCTCCCCAAAAAGGTTTATCTAGTCCAAATTTATCCTTTAAATTGACTTTTATAGAAACTTATATAATAGCAACACAATTTAATACCCCAGGCTTAGCTTTCTTTCCATGGCTAGACACTGCCACTACAGTAGGGCCTACAATCATCTGCCAACGCAGTGAAGTCTTTGCTACCTTATCCTATTTTGTTTCACACATTTTAAAAACCATTAACGTTATCATTATTAGAGAGAGTGATGAGACTAAAAGTCCATCAGAAGCATATTACAATGAGTGCAGTTTCTTCCACAGCTGGTTATCCTGAGGTTGCTTCAGCACAGTAGCGGTTATCCTTCACTAATGCCAGAAAAACTCATCCTTTGAATGCAATCTCTAATTCATCTTGATCAAAATACATAAACATTTTGTTAAAGCACTCTCATAAGGCTCAACTAATCATTTAAACAACAGCCCAAAATAAGAGTATTTTAATACAAACAATACCCATGAAAAGCCTGAAGGATTTCATTTGTAACCAGCCCTGCAGTTATCTCTACTTCCACAACAAAATTGACAAAATGAAGACAGGAAGAGGAAATAATAATTCATCCATCAGCTCTGAGACCTCTCTAGACCTTGGAAGAATCACTGAGACAGTATTTAGAGGAAGGTCCCACCCAGCACAAGAAAAGCTGGCCTCTTCAACCACTCTAAAAACAGAGCTAAAGAAAAGGAAGCAATCAGGTTTCCATTGATATTTACAAGATAAACTGAGAAATAAAACATTTTTGTGGTTTCAGTTAATTGGATTTTTAAAATACCTTAATATGAAACAATAAGCTAAAATACATCTTACTCAAATTGTAACTGTGTAAGAGAACTATTAATTGCATCTAAACTTAATTTGGCCCAATGGTTTCTATTGAACAGGAAAGGAATTACCAGTAAACTAACCCAAGGGAGGGTGTTGGTTCTAAACCATCACACTCTTAAATTAATGGTCACACTAGTCAGGAAAGCAGTGCATTGCTTTACAATACTGCTTTACAGTAGGAAGTACATTTGACATCCAAAATTTTGTAGCTCCCAGGGAAAAAGGGAAAGCATGTTAGCTTCCTTTACTTGGAACTGGAAGACTGTCGTAAAATGTTCTGCAGTAATATGTTGCTTAACAAAGATGCAATAAAAATATTTACAGATTCAGCCATTACAAGGCTTGGATCATCAGAAAATAGCTAGCATAAAGCAAAGCATCTGGAGGGACAGTGAGCAAAAGGACACTTCAGTACATAAACTCTGTGGTGAGGCCAAACATAGCAACTGTAGCGAGAAGAAAATCAAGGCAATTGGGATGGTCATTATAAGCCACTGCAAAATAAATTAGCGTGAGAAAGATACAAAATGACACTTTTGAATAAACATCCTCTGAAAATTAGAGGTGGAAGTCACTTAAGTCATTGTGTGGAACAAAAAGCTTTGAGGAATGAACACAACTGAGTGTCCTATGTGCCTTGCCCCATATCCCCACAGCAACATCCTCAGCTTCCATGTCCTTCTTTGCTTACAACAGCAAGTCCCTACCCCCAAGAGCCTGATGTTGCTCCTCAAATATCCTCAACTCCCCACCACAGCCCCTCACTGCCGCAGGAGGGAGAGCACTGACACACAGCTCCCTAGACAGCCTCCTGACCCAAGTGCAGAACCGCAGGGACTCCTCTGCCAGAAGTTAGGAACTCCGCAGCATCCGCCTCTGTCAGCATCGGCAGCGAGTTCAAAAGGATGGTCACAGAGTTGGCAACTGGACCTCGGCAAGAAAATCCTGCTTCAAATATTATGCAGTATCTTGCACAGCTTTTCCTTACACGATCCAAGTATGGTAATTAGAAATGAGAAAAAACAATTCCCAAAATGAAAGCCTCCAGAAAACATGTCCCCTTGACTACCTGAATTGTTCTAATGGCCACTAAAAAAAATTCAATTGGTAAGTAGATATTGCGGATAGGATTTTATTTCTTGGCCTTAAATAACGGGGTGGTGGCAAAAATTAGTAATAGGAAGTTAGTTATGAATAACTCATCTTCATAAGAAGTGCCACAGTTATGGCTCTATCACTAAAATTAAAGTAGCAGTTAAAACTTTTTTATATGCTCTAAACTCATATCTACACCATTTGCTTCTTCAGACGAAGAAAGAACTGAGAAATCAATTTTTATTTTTACTAGTTATATGTCATTACTGGAATAGACTAGGGGGGTGTTTTGGGGAGTGGTTGTTTTAGCTGGTATTTCTTCACCTTTTAGGAAAAAAAAAAGAGAGCTTTTACATGCAAAAACACTCAGGAGAATGAGCATCAGGAAAAAATGAAACCAGGCTCAGTTGCAGAATTTTCAATTCTCACTACTACTCATGCTAAACTATAACCTCCAGACCTGGGTTTTGTTTTACGTAGAAAAAAAGAACATGTGTTGCAAATGCATGTAGGCTTAAACATCTCTGCATGCTGGCCTACTACATACGTTCAGAGAATGACTTGCTACTGAAGGCCATCTATACCTGAAATAAACCTGCAAAGCAAGGTCATGAATACAGAGAATTAGGTTATTACAGTAAAAACGTTTCAGCGCTTGGTTCTACAGGCCCTGGTCGACACTGTCAAGCTCTGCTCCAAACAAGTCCAGAGATGAGAAAATAAGAGCAATACATTGTGTATGACACTTCAGAGCTCCTTTTGTACACCTCAGTGGCTTCAGGCTGAGTAGCCAGACTATGTACTTCTCCCGTATATGCTGTGAGAAGCAGTGATACAAGGGAAAACACAGTACTGAATCCATCCCCTCTCCAGGAGGCCCAGGCAGAACGTGGCTCACAGCAATGTTCAACCACGATCCTGCAATTACATGATATACATATTAGAGGCATATACATGTATGCTTAACTTGCCATTAAGGGTCTTGCTGATACATGGCAGGAAAACGATGGGCTCGTAGGATCACAGTATTAATGGGTCTGAAGAAAACTTAGAACCGAGAAAGAATATGATTTACGGTTATTTCTTTCATCAAGCAGTTCATGCTATGGAAGTGTCACTTTAACACTCAAACCCCACTGAAACCTGGACTACGCTAAATTGGAGTCCTCCCATATGCTTTTCATAATTACAACTTTTAATGAGATTATTTTTCAATGAGATTTTATTTATGTGTGACAACCCACTAAAATAAAGGCTTTTCAGCAGACCAGACCGTCTCATAGATGAAAGAATCTTTGAAGAATAAAACAGATTACCAGTTCAGAACCTGTATGTTCTGGCAATACATAAATTTATATCCAATACATAATATGCAATATCCAGAATAATAGCTGTTTGGTGCCCAACACCAAGCGTATTTCTCTTGGTGGTCTATCTTGTGGGAGAAGGAGGTTTCACCACCGTGAAAGTCTCAAGAGTTTTGAGAAAGTAATCCACCTTTTCTTACAGAAACACGTTTGTCAAAGTATTTTGCAAAAGCAGCAGGAATAGCTATTTCACAGACAGCAGTTTTCCATTCCCATGGTTGTAACCTTATAAAACAAGATATATCTGAAAAACAAAACAGAACTACACAGGTTTAAAGTAGAATAATAACCTGCTGACTTTTGGTAACAGAAGCCTCTAAAGAATTATATTTTTGCTTGACTGCAGAAGTGATCATTCTGAAATCCCTTTCAATTTGTATCCAAAGTAAACCTCTTAGGAAAGTTTATTTTCCCTCCTAAAAACTGCAGGTTGAGATTTTTTTATCACTTGTCAAACTCATTATTCAAATAACTCATCACATTGTTCAATCACTGCAGCTCTTGCCATTGTTTTCTATAAAACTGATTAGCATAATACTACCTATATCCTTCAGTTATTTTCCTCATCCATTTAAGTATGGGTAACTTAAATCTGAAAATAGTTTTGGCCTACTATTTTCCTTTACAGTCAGAAATTATAATTTATAGGACCCATAAAATGTAACACAATTTGTAGGCTTCTTTTCAAAATAATGGAGTACTAACAGTGCTGGCAAATTCCAAAGGGAATGTAGGAAGACAACTAAATTCATCTTTGATACAACTCAACAGGACAGAGCAGGAAAGAATGAAATGACGGGCAGTTCTGATTCCCTACACTGCAGCAGAAGGTCTCAATTTCAGGAACTGGCAATCAAGAGTGTGTCTGTGAAATGTCTTTTCCCCTCAGTTCCATCCTTTCCTTGGGTGGTTTCAGCACATCCGCAGAAGCCCTCTTCCTCACAGAGAGAGGGATTTTACATTGGCATCATAATCCTTAAAAAAAAGTAAAAGGGAGGGAGGGACTTCCTTTAAAACCAATAAAATGAGTAGTTAAGACTTGAGAAATAGAATTAAAACCATGGGACAGGAAGAGTATAGGTTCTCTGAGTGAAGGATTCTTGAAAAGCCAAGAAATTAAGTTTCTAGCAAGACCTCTGTCAAGAGTTATTTATGACCTGCCTGGGTTGTCACACTGCCACATGGTATATATCAGCTCCAGGAGGGGAGGGGAAGTCCAAAGGGAAGATATCCAACCCGGCAAGAACATACAGATTCCAGCAGAGCCGACCAAATCCCAAGGTGAAATTGCTTCAGCCTTGCCAAAAAAAAAAAAAAAAAGGTATTTCCAGTAACTGACTTCAGTAAAACAGTAGACAACAATGAAGCTGAGAAAGTGTCATTATTCCACTGAAAAAGGAAAATTCTGGGGCTGAAGGGATTCCATCAGTCTGGAAAAATATGAAACCTAAATAGCTTCAGGACATAGTCCAGCAAAACATGAATACCGAATACTAACTAGGATCAGCAGCCAAGACTCTTCAGCTTTTTCTGTTAGTTGGGAGAGTAATGTATATATAATCTCCATCCTTATACGCAAAAAGGAAGAATCATATGCAGAAAGATAAAAAGACATAAATGTACTAAGAATTAAAACCAACTGTTGCTATAAGAGTAACCAACAACTTGTCGCAGAGGCAATATTTCTTATATTTATGACAAAAGTGTTAACATCAATTTCAGTAAAAGCTATTCCGAAGGGAGCAATGCTTTTCCCCCCCAAGTCATGCAGATTGGACAGCCATGGTCAGCAGGGAGACTGGCTACCCAGGCTGGGGCTGCAGCCGAGCAGCCCAGTGCAAGAAACATTGCATCCTCTTTAACCTCACTGTTAGCAAACAGAAAAGAGAAAAATCTGACATCCTCAAAGCTGGATGGTGAAGAAAAAAAAGAATTTTATTTCTGTTCTAATACAGTGGTTTAGAAGTCTCATCCTTCTGGAGGGTGATGCTCCATCACAAAGGCTCCTTTCTCATTCAGTAAAAGAATTTCTTTGTTGTCTTTTCTGTGGCTTCTCATTTCTTTCCCCAACTTTTTGGGAAGAAACTTATAAAAAACCTCTGAACTTTTACTGTGCTGCATAGTGTCCTTGTAAATGTTAAAATTAGAGAGTGTCTGCCTGTCTTTCTCTTACCATTAATCTTAAAAGTTAAATGCACACAAAGCATTTTATCTTCTTTGTCCAACACCTTGTATTCCTTCCCCAAAAGGCAAAGCATGGGGTTTTCATCTCTGACATTATTGTTACACACTTGAAGTAAAGACACCACCACATTATTATGGCAACAAAAATAATATAGCTTTAAACAGTACTATGGGGGTAAAAGAAACAAACACAGTATCTCCTACATGATCCAAAGTTAGTTTTCATGCAGAAACTATCATTCCATGTTCTTAAGTCCTGGGACGTGGGTAAAGCCTGCTACTGAAAGAGTAATCACAGCTCTATACTTTTGTCAAATATAACACAACTTTTAAAAAGCATGATTAGAAAAAAAAAATCAAAACAAAACACACTAACACTCAACAAGTCTGTTGACAACACAATACTGTCACTCTTACTAGTACAGTGTTAGTGCCACAGTGAATCACTCCCACAAGTTTTGGCAAACCCTGATATTGTAACAGCGGTGCAAGGTGATCGCAGGCAGAACCCCGAAGCACTGAAAGAACTGGTTCAATACTTCGCTTTGAACTACTCAGGGACAGCACAGAAATAAGGCTTACCGGCTAAATGCATGAAGTCAAAACATATATTACTGACAGTTTAACCTGCCCTAGCAGGGAATTGCAACGACAGTAAACTAAAAGCACTATTTTTTCTGACAGTCATCAAATGGGATTTAATCTGGACTTCTATGTGTTGTTTTTACATCTTTAGTCAATTTGTCTTCCACTTCCCAAGAATTTCCCAGTATAGGCAAGGCCACAGATCAAAGTCAAGGGGCAGATTCTGAGTTGACGGTTAACAAGGTTATGGTGGACAGTGAGTGGGGGGGGGGAAAAAAAAAAAAAAAAAAAATCTAAAATCTGTGTGTCTGAGTCAAAATTCACAGGTTGATCAACACCACTTTGGCCTGACCAGCCATTTGGTAAACAGTGAGCACAATAGTTTCAAAGCAACATAGATTTAATTCCAACATACAGGGCAAAAAACATTACTATGTGGACAAAAGGTTGCAGATGTAGGTTTTTAACTTGACAATGTTATCAATGCTCTTCACCATTAACTGATGACCATTTGCTTTGCAACAAAATAAAATATTCTATTTTTAAGTGGCAAGATAGGATTGAAAAAATAAGAAAGAGCAGAAGTATTTGGCTGTAAAATGAGGTAAAGCAGCTACTTAAAACCAGCTGGCAGACTCTGGCAAAGGTTAGAAATACTTAGTCAAGGCCTGATTAAGTCACACTGCAAGCCTTCTCCACTGCTCCCCTGCTCTACACATCCAGACTATTCCCCTGAGCTGGCAGACACATTCACAGAATCACAGAATCACAGAATAAGTACGGTTGGAAAAGACCTGTAAGATCATCGAGTCCAACCTGAAAAAAAAAAAAAAAAACAAAGCAAAAAAAAAAAAACACAACACCAAAAAACCCACCAAAAAAAAAAACCCACAAAACCCACGCCACACAACAACAATAACAAGCCACAACCCACCCAACACCACACAGCACCATGTCCATCAAGCTACATCCCACAATGCCACATCCACACGCTCCTTGAATACCTCCAGGGAGGGTGACTCTACCACCTCCCTGGGCAGCCTATTCCAATGTTTCACCACTCTCTCAGTAAAGAACTTTTTCCTAATGTCTAGCCTGAACCTCCCCTGTCGCAACTTGAGGCCATTTCCTCTAGTCCTGTCACTAGTCACTTGGGAGAAGAGACCAACACCCACCTCTCTGCAACCCCCTTTCAGGTAGTTGTAGAGAGCGATGAGGTCTCCCCTCAGCCTCCTCTTCTCCAGGCTAAACAACCCCAGCTCCCTCAGCCGCTCCTCATAAGACTTGTGTTCCAGACCCCTCACCAGCTTCGTCGCCCTTCTCTGGACACGCTCCAGCACCTCTATGTCCTTCTTGTAGTGAGGGGCCCAAAACTGAACACAGTATTTGAGGTGCGGCCTCACCAGAGCCGAGTACAGAGGCATGATCACCTCCCTGCTCCTGCTGGCCACACCATTTCTGATACAAGCCAGGATGCCATTGGCCTTCTTGGCCACCTGGGCACACTGCTGGCTCATATTCAGCCGGCTGTCGATCAACACCCCCAGGTCCTTTTCTGCAGGGGAACTTTCCAGCCACTCATCCCCAAGCCTGTAGCGTTGCCTGGGGTTGTTGTGGCCGAAGTGTAGAACCCGGCACTTGGCCTTATTGAACTTCATCCGGTTGGCCTCAGCCCATCGATCCAGCCTGTCCAGATCCCTCTGCAGAACCTTCCTACCCTCAAGCAGATCAACACTCCCTCCCAACTTGGTGTCGTCTGCAAACTTGCTGAGGGAGCACTCTATCCCCTCATCCAGATCATCAATGAAGACATTAAACAAGACCGGTCCCAAAACTGAGCCCTGGGGGACTCCGCTTGTGACCGGCCGCCAGCTGGATTTCACCCCATTCACTACAACTCTCTGGGCTCGGCCATCCAGCCAGTTTTTTACCCAGCGAAGAGTGTACCTGTCTAAACCACGGGCCGCCAGCTTCTCTAGGAGAATACTGTGGGGAACAGTGTCAAAGGCTTTGCTGAAGTCCAGGTAGACAACATCAACAGCCTTCCCCTCATCCACTAGGCGGGTCACCTGGTCATAGAAGGAGATCAGGTTGGTCAAGCAGGACCTGCCTTTCATGAACCCGTGCTGGCTTGGCCTGATCCCTTGGGTATCCTGCATGTGTCCCGTGAGCGCCCTCAAGATGAGCCTCTCCATAACCTTCCCCGGCACCGAGGTCAGGCTGACAGGCCTGTAGTTCCCCGGATCCTCCTTCCGACCCTTCTTGTAGATGGGCGTCACGTTGGCAAGCCTCCAGTCATCCGGGACCTCCCCCGTTGACCAGGACTGTTGATAAATGATGGAGAGCGGCTTGGCAAGCTCCTCCGCCAGCTCCCTCAGCACCCTTGGGTGGATGCCATCAGGCCCCATAGACTTATGAGTCTCCAGGTGGCATAGCAGGTCGTTAACTGCTTCCTCCTGGATCATGGGGAGCCTATTTTGCCCTCCATCCCTGTCATCCAGCTCAGGGGGACGGATACCCCCATTCAATGATGCCAGCCTCTTCTGTTCCCAACTTTTAACACCAGACATTGGCTTCACAGAATGGACAAAGTATGGCTAAACAGGATGAAGCTTTCACACACAAATTACCCTTGCTTACAGAGAAAATTTACAGGAGAAATGTTATTCAAAAATTTGAACTGGATTCATGACACATTTCCCCCTTCCCTGTGCCCCAGTTCAAGGGAAGGATTTTGTAGTTCCATTACAACCTTTGTAGTCTATATTAATAGATATTCCAATACCATCCCATATCTCCCTGTGTTTTGACTCCAAGCATACACTACAGTAATTAATACAAGCAGCACCTTCTCCAGCAGCATATTTATATAGGATTACATGGGAAAGGTCCCTGCAGTTAACTCTCTACAAGCTCTGCTTTCTCTTCTGGCCAAATAATCCTTCCCCTACAAGTACACTATTGCACAACGCACAACATACTTTAAAGTGAGCAGGAGAAGGGAATTATTTCCTAGGCTGTTCACCTCCAACTCTTTGAATGCTTCTAGGTACAGTTATTTGGCAGTTAAACTTTTTTTCTCGCTTTTCACACCTCCCAGAACAAAGTACAGTGGTGTCCTCAGGAAAGAAAGCACTCGGACAGATCTGTAAAACTAAATATGAATCCATCATCATAACGAGTCAATTAATTAAGCAGCTAGGCATGGCTGGAAGTGACCTGCTGGGAGAGACAGTGGTAAACTTCTCATATAGTATACAAACTCGACGAAGGAAAAAAACCTAGAGCAGTCAACAGCAAAGGAAGCATTAATCATTATTATCACTGGAAACACCATGAAGCTTATCTTAAAAGTTAAACGACCACTTGAGAAGAGCAGCAACTCTCCCTAGTGCATTGCCTGGATTATTTTACTGCTATTGATCACTAAATCATCGCAGAAAGAGAAAAGAGCTTGGCATTCTTTGGTTGTTAGTGGCTCATCTGACATCACTAGAAGCTCATTTAACAGCTCTATAATTTGTCCAGCCATCTCAGGTCCTTCCAGAAGGATGCTTAATACCTCCCTGATGTCTGGAGTCTTAAATGCTAGTGACGTTAACTTCTCCAGCCTTTTCTAGAAGGGATTTAAAATTACCACTACCAATACAGCTGAGTGTGACAGGTACCCCAGATACTTTCTTGACATAGTAAAATCTTTTATACAGCAACCAAAACATGAATTATACATGCAGGGGCAAAACACTAAAAAAATCAAAACAGACAAAGAAACCAAAACCCACAGTGTTTCAAAAAACATGGAAGAGGGAAGAAATCTTCAAGTCTTGCAACAGAGCAAAATCTGGTGTACAGATTAATGAGTATCCAAGACCCCTACCTGGGAAGTAACTGGCAATACCAAGTTATACAAACACGCAGCATGTTTACATCTTTTCCGCAATATAATTCTCTTTCATATCATTTACCTCCATATTTGCATTAATCCATTAATTACTTTATTGGAGCATAATAAACCCAAAGGGGTAATGCAATTTTCTACCCAAACACTGCCCATGGATTCAGACATCAACCCTTAACTGGAAATATACAGAGTTCCTGAAGAGAAAATGCACTATGAACAGCCACTAAAAATACAGATAGGCATGACAACCAACCACTAAAAAAGAAAAACAACAAAAAACCCCAGATTAATGTACTGTTATTAATTCAACAGTAAAGTTGATATTTTATATACACAGTCAGGAAGATTAAAGAACAATTTCCACTGTCCAAACTGCAAGTAACTGGTATTTTTCCACAGGGGGTATTCATTGGTCCCATCCTGAAAGATGCCATTCACTTACAACTGCCAATATTCATCACTTATGAAGTAACTTTCACTTCTGATACCAAGAGTTTTGCCCAAGGCTCCTGAATAGTCTTTTCTACCTAAATACAGTATGGATCAAATCTTACTTCAGTGCAACAGGCATAAATAAGAGTAAACGAAGTCTCAGGCCTGCAACACCTCTGTGCAAGCAGTTCTGTTGGCACGAGGGAGTGCTCTATATTGCAGTTTGCCACAGCAGCATAAGATAGTCTGCAACTCTCTTCCTCCTCAGGGAGCAACACGCACAGCAGCTTTTTGCAGAAACTGCCAGCTCAGGCTGAAGGTAAGCACACCAGTTTTCCAGGAAACCCACCGCCCTATGGATGCGACGTTTGCTCTTTTGCATTCTCTGGTCGTTCTGAGACTTTTTTTTCATCTCCATGTTCCAAGAAAAGGACCCTTGGCCTTTGTCCACACAGAAACTTATTTTAGTTAACAACTAATGCAAATTGCTATATGGACAACCTAGTACCAGCTTCAGTTTTAGCTAATTCCTGATGACTGTCAGTTTAAAATTGAGACTTGTCTATACACAATTTCTTTTTTAAAAATCTTTTTGAATAAGCCATTGTAACTTGTATTTACAGTAGGCCAAAAAGAGTAGGAGAGAACTAAAAAAAGTACTTGCAAGTTATTTGGCAGTGTAAACCATAGTTTGCCTTCTTACACATATATATCTGCTGCAATGCTGAATTAAAATAGTCTTTTTTTCCTTTTGAAAAGAAGTTGTATTTTGCAATAATTACCAAGTTTAGCTCTTGGGTTCATTAAAGGAAACAACATTACCTTTTCCCACTGCTAAAATTGAGTACAGATGCAAAATTTAGCCTAAAAAGCCAATTTATCATGCTCTGTGAATTTCTATTAGCATGCCAAATATATGGGATACGTACATGGGTAGACGGATGGGAAGATAATAAACTGAGCAAGTGGAACTATGTTCTTTTGAACATACAGATATCCAGACATGTAAACACTTCAGTGTTTTCCTCGAATGATATTTGGAGGACTGTGCAATATGTGCTCTTGGCTGCAATATGCCACAACACAAGTTAGAGATATTCTCTGATCCCTCAGTAGGTGTACAGATAGGTAAACAAATGGCATTTTAAATGAAATAAACAATTCTGGATTATACCCCATCTACACCACATAAATAGTGCATCTCAGCAGGATCATGTCTTTTGCCTCACAACTGTTTAAACAAGACAGAAAATGCTGCAACCTTTTTATGTTAGAAAGCCGATCTTTCCTCCCCTCGCCCAGTGAATGGAACACTGTGCCCACACTGTTCCTTTCAAATCCTCAAATTTCTAAAAACGATGCCAAATGCACTTGCAGTAGGATATAGCTCAGTTTACTCAAGCTGCAAGCTGAGTATCTTTGGAGAAGTTAAAAGCTGGTCTGAAGGAAATATGCAGTTCTCTCTTTGCAGAGAAGGGATATGTGGAAACCAGACACCAGCTATATGCCAATTTCCTTAAGAAAGCTGAGAAAATTTATGGTCCTCTCCTATTTGGAAGGCAAGGGTGTACTCTTAAGCTTCGGGGGGTTTACTTCACAAAATGCAAGTCCTGATTCTTTGAAAAGGAACAAAATTGCTCTCTTCTTCAGGCATCATAGGCACTACCACAAGTGGGCACCAATAAGGTGCAGCTTCCCAGCATCTCACTTCCTTTGCATTGCTCTGCAGTTGCCCTGCTTAATGTGCTCTCTGTTCCTCTCTCAGTCTCATCTCTTGGGATCATCTATCCAGCATCAGCTCATGGCTAAGCATGAGCCTGGGCATTAGCCCTCAGAAAGGCGAGCTCTTCAGGCAAAGGGCCAGTCCTCCTAGTGACTCTCCAACATTCGTAAGATTTCATCACAAGTGCTTGTATGTCAGCATTTCACAGCACATGGGACATTGTAAGTATCTTTGACTGTCACAGTCTTTACATTGATCAAAGCAAATGAGGATATTAACGCCATTTCATTAAATTAACATTTTCTCCTATCACTTAAGCATTACCTGCTCCTCACACCCATGCCCTCCCAGCAAGGCTACTGAGCCTAGGCAAAGCATGCTGCTTTACACAATCACATTTCACTCTCCCAAGCCAAAAAAATTACTTATCCTTCCCCTCTGCTGCTGCAGTCCAGCTTCTTCTGCAGAAAGACACGACAGTCCTTGGACTGGTCTATGTAATCTATGCTCAGGATGAGAATAAAACATAATTTAGGTAATATATAATAGTTTAAAAAAAAAAAAGCAAGTCTTCAAAGTTGGGAGGTATTGCTGCAGGGAATGCTCCTCCTTGGCAACCAAGAGTACCGGGAAAATGTTCTGAAGTCGATGAATGGGCTCTGATTTGATCTCAATGAGATTTGGATCAGTCCCTTGAAGTTAATTACTTCTAAGAACTATTCCTGTCCATTAGACTCCTGTATCTCAACACTATGTATGAAGGTGCCTCCCTCTCATCCATAAAGAGGTAGCAAAAAAGGTATTGAATATGACCAGAATTGTTAATATGCATTCAGTGCACACAGACCTGGCAGTAGCACTGTCAAGCAAATAACTCACAGCAAGTGCCTTTGTTTATTAAGTCATATCTATCTTTTTCTCAGCTCTAATAGCAACTTACTCTTTTTTGTGTTTCTAATAAGAGCCACTGTTATCTGAAAACAATCCCCTAAAATCCATTCTTCAGCAGTAATGTTGTTCAGGTTTAAAGCAATACAGCTTTGCCAAACAAACCTCATCTAGCTCAAAGTAGGATCACCATAACAAAATTAGTAACATTTTAAGTCTTTAAGAGCCTGAAAAAGAAAGTTTCAAAGTAAAATAACTGGGTTTAGTGATTGGGTATTTGTGTTCAGCCCAATTCTTCCTCCATTGATGGCAGTGGGAAAATTGCCACTGATTTCAGAGATTGCAGAAACTATGTTTATACTCAAAATCTGCACTGCTTTAGGGAGCAACTGCCACTGCAAATCATAACACTCTGAAAGAGAAATTCACAAGCTATGTATGCAATGACTTGCATTTTCAAATCATACACAAATACAATCAATTTTACATAACACTAGAAGATGAGACTTCCTTCAGGATGCATCCACACCTATTTCCCAGAACAAAAGGAATTTACCCCAGCACCAAGACTCAGGTGTTAACCGCAGAGCAAGGCCAGCCCTGGCAGACCTCACAAACAGCATTCCCGCTGAAGGCTGCACAGCTTCTAGGCAGTCTCTGGGACTGGGCTTCATCTACCGCAGAACACAAAATGTTCACAGAAAGTCTTTTTTCATACATTTAATGAATTCCAACGTCTATTTTTTAGCCAGTGCTCACAGAATTTTTTTTATTATTTATATCTGGTAGCCTGAAGGTGTGTCATACTACAATAGGATATAATTCTTTTACTAAACTATGACATTTGTTAAATTAATTTAATAAGCTCCTAGATAATCTCATTTGGAAAAAGAAAAGAAATCTTACAGTAATTCATTCATAGTGCTCTCTCCTGATAGCTCTGGCTTGAAGCGATCAACAGTCACTTTAGCTGAGCAAAATGCAACTTCTAATCAGATATTGACAAAAATTGTTATAAACTTAAATCTAAAAAACCACATTGCATGGGTCTTCCAAACAGAAGTACAGCTTATAAAAAAAGTTAATGCAAGAACCCAGAACTCATCGACATTTATAATGAGAGTTGCCTATACTGTATTTTGCAAGTGTCTTAAGAGAAAAATCTAATGTTAAGTCAAACATGATGCTTTTTATTCTTCTATGCAAATAGCAACAGTAGGCTAAAACTGACAGAATCCACCAAGAATATCTCGTTTCTCAAAAAATTATCCTGACAACAAAACCAGAATTATAACATGACTGTGATATTAACTTACAAGGGTAAAACTCACCTAAATGCTATGGGGATGTGGAAACCTTAATAGGAGATGCCCAAATGGCTTTGGAGTTGCCCCAAAATGGGTGGCAAGCTTCACTCAGGAAGAGAGGGATGCAAAAAGAGGGATGCAAAGAATTAGATGCAACCACAGAGCTGGCAAGAGCAGGACCAAGGCAGCCCTCGCTCATCCTCCTCTTGTTGCCTCCACCAGAGCTGTCATAAGTGCTTGTGGCAAAAAAAGACCCTCTGGCCTCCTGGCAGCTACCTTGCGCCCTCTTGCAGCACCCCCCACTCTACCCCAGAACTTTACATCATTCAGCCGCCACTCCCCTTAAATACCTACACACCTGTAGCTCGGTACACGCCCAAGAGACCACTATACTGGAGCAATTCAGCTCTGGCAACAAACCGTTATTTTTCTGCCCTGCACAACTTTCCCTGCAGGGGAGCTCAGCACTGGGTCTGCAAATGGGATCCCCGTGGCTGTGCTCCAAGCTCTTGCTTGAGTCCTGGTCACTGCCTTTTGCCTTGTCCCTATCCTGCTTGTGCACTCTTGGCTGACTTCTGACTCCACTGCCCAAGCTCCCAGCCAGGCTCCCCAGTTTTATTTCAGCCTTGCCTGCTTCCCGTGACAGCCTCCCCTCCCAGCAGCATTTGGATTATGTATAATCAATTTTTCTGAATTTCACTTGAGCTTCTAGACATGCTCTCACCCTGCTCTGCCCCATGGCTTTCCCACTTACTTGAAAACTATCATCTGATTCCTGATCAAGGAGTTTCACTTCCTATTGCTATTCACTTCCTACCTTTTTCTCACAAACATAGTCTAGCTAACATGCTCATGCGGCCACTAACAGCACACATACTCCTCAAGATGTATTGACTTTGCAGTAGGATCCAATGTTAGATAATTTCTTCAATTCATGGGGTCTTTTTCACCAATACTCCTGGCAGAAGTTCTTGGTTGGTTGGTCCTTTTGTTTTGGTTTGTTTGTTTTTTTAAGCAGATACACTTTCTAGGAGATGCATCAACACAAAACACAGAAAGGTACACCACCATACACAAAAGCAAGATGGATATAGCCATGTTTGCGTAAGCAGCAGGCCTCTCAAACCACAAATGCACCCCGAGTTTTACTTAAGCAACTCTTTGTTGTGTTTTCCCCCAAAACTATCTGAAAGAGCTAAATAAGATAGAAACTTTTTGAGGCTTACAATCAAAACAGATTAGCAATCCATCAAAACTGTCTAATGAATTAAAAACATGCTATGCCTACCTATAATACGATACAGGTAATCAGATCCAACTTATGCTGGGAAGATCACTGCTCAACATAGCTTGACAGACTTTGGGTCCATAAAATTATAAACCATGAGCACTATGTCTGAGTCCAGACTTATTTGAAAGGTATGTCACTAAGTAGCCAGCTTCATACCGAATAGATATCAGAGATTCTTATTGCCCATTCAGAAGTTGTATCCAAGTTACTAAAATGAACTTCCAGTCAAGAACGATGATTTTGGAGTCCTAATTATCCACCACCCTGCTACTTCTGCAGTCATTTACACCCATGCAAATCAATACATGGCAACTTTGCAGTACTCAAACTGATTTCCACTTTGTATGAATCCCTGAACAAGGTACCAGGCAGCAAAGACATGCTCCTTTTGCCCCTTGAAGAAGTACCAAAGCAGCATGACATAGGTCAGCCAGGAGGGATGAGATCTAGCAGGATGGAGAACCTCTGGGAGATAATCGGTACGAATATAATGAATATTTTCTGTAGCTGTTTTTGCTAGGATTATCCAAGACATGGTGTGAGTGTAGTACTTCCCTGACATGCAATTCAGGAGGAGAATCAAACCTTCATGGTACACATTTACAGCTAGAATATTTTTTTAAATCCTCTCAGTAGAGTAGCAAAGTAGTAATACTTTGGTGTCACTTACCTTTTAGACATTGATGCACCGTTAAATAGGCATGTCACAATAACATTACGTGACGCATGCTGCCCAAAATAATCCCAAGACTAATTTTGTTGATGTAAGTGGCTCTGGAACAGGAATGTTTTATCTCAGTTTGATACCAGTTAATTATTTAAATTAGGGCCTGTACACAGTCTTAATGGTCGGAGACTTCCAACTTAATAAATACACATATTAACAATGAACCACAACTAAATGAAGTTATTACAATAATCTTAGTAATTCAAACACATTTCAGGAAGGGGCTTAATAATCACTAAAACTGCAAATTTCTAACACAAAAAGATTCCCCAGAAGACCATATTCTACGTAAGTAGGCTTCAAAACCAAAAATGTTTATGATACAGAAAGATTTAAGAACAAAGCTCTGACTGTAAATGTACTTCTACACCAATACATACGAAGAAAGATATCAGTCTTCGGAACTTGTTAATATTTGGTAAAGCCATTTAGCCTTTTGCAGAACTTAACTTTTTAATCAAGTCTGAGCAGTTCCTAAACTGTCATGCATGTCAAAACCTCCAAGCCATATTGGCTAAAAGAAAAAAAATAAGCTAGAATACATGTGTAATAGAAAGTTATATTAATCACCAGTCTCCATTTCTTAGAAAAATCACCGAGGGATTACCAAAAATTACACCTACCAGGTGCATCCTGGAAAGATAAAATATGCTGATTAGGTTTACGAGCATGATCAGCTAAATGTTTCACCACAGAGGATGCATCCTCGGTTCTACAGTAACTGTCTGCATTTTCACATCTACTGTGGGGAAGGATAGAAAAAAACCCATACCGTTAACTCAAATAAAACATTTTTGTTACAGATGGAGTTGATCTCAGTGGAACTACAAAATGAATAAAGTATTATCATAAGAAACAGGATTTGTATCTCTGCACAGACATGAATACTTAGTTTTATTAATAGCTGCTTAACATATGGAAAACAGTAGAAAGTATTCCTCCACCGTTGCTCTACCCACCAGTGCCATTACTCCAACAGAATTTTTTTTAATCATTATTTATGTACTTCTGCACAATAGTCCTTGTGCACATAACATTTTTAAAACAAATCAACCAGTATCACCAACTTTATCTCTTACTCGTGACCATAACAGCTCCTACCTCTTACCTAGAAAACGCAAACGTCTTCCTGAAAAGACCTGCCAGAACTTGTGTTTGCAGACCGCTAGACTTGCTAGTATCCTACAGAAAAGATATTGTCCCACCAGTTTGAGAAAGGTCACCTTTAGATAATTTCAGTGGAAGACATTCAAATAATATTGACTATTATGATCCTGCATGGAAAGATACCACCAACACAATGCTATTATCCATCTCTACCCACATGTTTATTGAGACCATTAGTCATGTGTTACATTATGTGCTATTTGGAACCGACTGACAAGAAAACTACTCCAGAGTTAGCAGTCAGCATAACAGACAAATTTGCTATAAACTTTCATAGAAGCAGTTTGCCCTGGATGTAGGTTGTTGGGTTGTGGGGTTTTTTGTTTGAAAGTCATAACTAAAGTTTACACAAGTCAATGTAAAGGCTCCCACTGATTTTTAAGGGACTTTTAGCCAAGCCCCAAGCTCTCCTTCAGCAGAAGTTAAATATTTTTTTTACTGGAGAGCAGAGATGGCTGGAAATCAGAATTACTGTATTTTGTGGCAAATCCAACCATCAGAAACAGACAGTCTAAATGAAACATGAAAAATTTCAAGAATTGCATGGAAAGAAACCTCCACCTATTATTCACAGATTGACTTGGGCATGAAGTACATATTAAAATGCTCAGCAGCCAGTGTAAGTGACTCCAGGCCTGCACAAGTCAAATCTCTGTAAGAAACTTTTCTGGTAAAACTTAGATCCCTGGAAGGCATAAGCAGCTAGGTGAGCCTTCAGGACAGCTTCATGGGACCCATATGCCTAAATCCTGCACCTGAATCCCATTTTATACACTTAAAGTCTTCAGTGGATTGTGGTCTGCATTCCCATGGATAATTGACAGCTTGACACAAAAAATTCCACAAGACCTAAATCCTTCTCACTAAAATGTTATCATCTTAGGCACAGACATACTGAACCTACCAATGTTACTTTGTTTTCAGGGAAGAGGTGGGGGTTAAACCCCAGTCTGAAACGCCTACTGCCCTCCATGAGAAAGTATCTCAGTGATAAATGCAACAGTTCTATAGAAAAACTGTCCCTCTTCAGTAACACTGATATAACTCATTTGACAAAAGCAGGTCTACAACCAGTACAGGTTCTGTTCAAACCTGTCTTTAGTAGATACTTACAAAAACACAGTGGTGTATGGAATACAGGTGCACTGTTATGAAAATATTATAATGACTACAAACAGCTATGCCTCAGCAATCCAAAAAATATCTCCAAAATGCTTTGCTTCTGTAAAGCTGGCAAAAAAAGTGTAATGAATTCTAAGTAACTAATTAACAGAGAAGATTCTTTCAATTTCTAATAATTTTTTACACTAGCAGTAATGGCAAACAGTCTTCTGTGTCTCTTAACAGTGTTGAGTTTGTCTTAACAAATAGATACCAGGTTAGACAAAGGCCAATCTAGGCTGGTATCCCAGCTACAGGAGTACATGCATTGGGAGACACATAAGAAGCAGGAAAGTACAAAGTGATAAATACTCCGCTGTAGCTTCCCAGTGTTCAACCGCTTGTAGTTTAGGGACTTTCTAAGCCAGATGCTTTTGGTGCATTGTGAAGCTCTCCATCAATTTGTTATTTTGAACCTGCTTGAACCATTTACATTTCTGACTACCACAGCTTTCTGTGGCTGTTAAGTGCATGATTTAATCACATGCTGCATCAGAAAATACTTTTATTTATTTTAAACCTGCCGCTATATAACTATCACTGGGTTTCGCCTCCTTCATATTCTGTGAAAGAGAGTGAATATCAGTTCCCTGCTTCTCTCTCCACAATGTTTGGGAATTTGCATACATCTAAAATATCACCCACCAGTTACCTTTTTCCAAAGCAAGCTGATGAATTTCTCATTTTGTGGCAGTATTTCCATGGCTAGGCATGTCATTCTTGCCCTTCTCTATACCTTTTTAGGGTCTGCTGTATTCTTTAACGTATTCTTTACCTAAATATTTTCCTTTTCTTCTAGGGTAGTTATGAATATGCCAAATAATGCAGTTGTGGTAAAATCACCATTAGGCTATCAACTAATTAATGAGCTTTAATGAATCTTACACAGTCATAGTTTTAGATTATTAAGTAGCAAGTATCTAAATGCAAGCTTACACAGCAAAAAGCTAAGTAAGAGTTACTGGAGAATCATTACAGTCCTGAAAAACTCCACGGTCTTCTGAAAAAAAGTCTTAAATAGTCATGTTGCATAGACAGATGTATCATGTATTTAAAACACTTGAATTCTGTCACCACACTTCAGAACACAAGATGAAAGAAACTAAGCCTCTTTTTTTTTATTGTAGGTTTGTGTTTTTTACAGCTAAAAATGTCACTATGATAAATACAACTTCTTGAAACAAGACAGCTGGCTATCTTGATACACTTCCACTGATGAATTCAATTGCAAAACCCTAATCCTTGCAGTTCTTAGATTAGTAGTGTATGACAGGCAAGGACAATTCAACTGGCTTTTAAAGAAAAAAATCTGTGAATGAAACAGAAGCAAATAGTCTTTGGAAGAACTTCAGTGAAAGGTCTCATAGCTCCACTGTGACTGAAGTTAAAGTCTGACTCTGCAGTTCCTACTTCAAGTTCACTTCATGGGCATAGTCTGCTGTTACTAATATAATACAGAGCTGCATCATCTGCTACACTATCTTGACATGAAAATCCAGGAAGAAAAAAAAACCCAAACGGTCCCAAAAGTTTGTATTGCATGCAAACAAAGCAGAGAGAGAAGCCTGATAAGAACTGACAGGGAAATATTTTAGTAAGAAGTTACAAAATATTTCAGTAGGCATTACATAACAAATTACACAGCCTTCCTACCCATTTATTAAAATGCTTGCACGTGACAATGTCAGAAGGACCATGCCAGAAGGAAAAAAAGTCAACTCTGTTTAGAACCCCACGCGGGAAATCTGCGAAGCGTTACATGTAAAGAAAGAAGAAACCCAGTTCTTTGAGCAGTCGTCCGTTCTCCTGACCTAAAAGTGGTTGCAATTAACATTTTATTTGCCAACAATTGGCCCTGGATTATTCACAAGAAAAAAAAAAAATGGAAACACTTGGCAAATAATTTAGCTAATCCATGGTCCACCTTCAGGCTTCTTCGAAAATGGGTCAAGTTCTATGCCGTCTTGCCCTTTCTCTGATTTTGTCTCCCAACTATTATACTCCGCCGACTTCAGGCTGCTCATGGCAAAAACCCTTTCTTGCTCCAGTTCCGTTTTAAGACCATTTACCTCTTCCTTGCATAAAAAAAAAAACCAAAAAAAAAACAAAAAACCCAACAACTAATGCACATGTATTAGGGAAATTTTCTAAAGCACAAGAGTGGCTACAATAATTTTTCATCAATGCTATTTCAAATTTACCTCAATCTACAAAGCTGTGAACATTAGTAAAGCAAAATGGAAATAAAAATATTCCAACTACATTTTGTTCTTTTTATATGAGTTCTCTTGTTTCTGAAGCCAAATATAGAGCACATGAACGCACTGAAGATTATCTAGAAGGTTTCATATTTTACTTGCAGTATATGCCGAATGTAATTTGCTGCAGGAAAGGTTTCTAAAGCAAATCCCTGTTCGTTCTTTATACTTCACAGTGATACTGCGGATGCCAAAACACTCCGGTATAAGCAAGTCTGGCTTCCACTGGAATTGTGCTCAGTTGCTAACCTTGAAACTTGCAGAGTTCTAAAAGATAGCTCAGAAAAAAATGTTGTTAAAAGTATACTTTGATCATCTAAATCTACAGAATTTTAACTTTTTGCTTAATTCATCAAGACCACTCATGCTTAAAGTATACCTTTAAATAATTGCGAGAGAAATGGGAAAACAGGGAAAGTGTGTTCAACTCCTGCAGAATAAGAGCTTGCCCTGACTGTACAATTTCTTTTGCTTTCTCAAACCCCCTTTTTCAGCTGGTAAGATCAGCTTAAAGAAAGCAATGGAACACTATTCTGACTACGGATTTGTATGACCGTACAGACTTTTTAGAGTAAATTAAATATAATAAAACATTGTAAAATTCATTCCCCTGCAAAATGTACAATGTTTAAACAGAACTCCTGCACATTAAAGTCCCGAAAAAAACAGAAGAGGTAAAAATCCACTGGGTTTTTTTCTCTTAATGCCATCTAAAATTTGCATTCAACACCTGATAAACATTTCCTAGGACACTAGAAATTCCTGAAAGATGCAGACAAATAAATCATTTAATTCCTATCCCAAGTTAAAAGTATTTCCTATTCATTGGTGTAATGCCACAGGAAAGCTGTGATTCAAAACACTTTTATACACCACTGAGACAAACTTGTGGGAAAATAAACATAATGCTCTGTATGGGGGTCCCAACAGTATGCCTTAGAGATACATAGCCTGCAAATTCTCAAGTTCAGGTGCCTGCTGTCAGACACAACCATGTTATCTAATTTAATTCATCAGCTCAACAACTAAATTTAAGATGAATTATGGTATTTTTCATTCCGTTTCTATTATAAGATCATTCCAGACCCTTACAGTGATTGGAATAATCTTCTAGTTTCCAGACTGGATCTGTGCATAGGCATCCTTTGTTCTAAAGGCAATGCTGTCCTAGAAATCAAATTTTCCCCTCATACAGTATTCAATCCATTGAACTTATCAGCCCATCCTAGTTATCCTTCTTTGCACCTGCTCCAGTTTAAATGCACCATTCCTAAGCACAGGAAACTTGAGTTTACCCAGTATTTCAGACAAGGCCTTACCAGTTCCTCCTATAACATTAATATTTTCTTATCTCTATCAGAAATCCCTCTGCTGATAAACCATCCCAGGATGTATCTCAAGACATATCCTCCAGTTGGAAGACAGATCATTATCACTCTCAGTAGCATTGCTAAATATCAACCCATAGCAAAAACGCTACCCGGTCATTAAAACTTACCTATCATTTGTGACATTAAAACACATCTACCACATAGAAATGGTATAGTCTGTAAAAACAATTGTACATTCTTTAATTTAACTCCAAGTTGTGTATTTTCAACTTTTGAAACCTTCACACAATTCCAAGAGAAAACACCATTTCAATACCAGAACACTTACAGAACTTTGGTCTTGATTTAGTAAAGCATTTATGCATTTATGTAACTTCAGATTGGAAGTGTTCCCATCACATTCAGGGGATGCCTTTAGAAGACTCAAACCACACTTCAATGCTTTGTTGGACTTAAATCGGTAAGTATTTCAAGGCAGAACTTTCAAAGGAACCTGGAAGCTCTTTTGCACTTAACTACCTCGGTCTCCTCTGAATGTTCAAGTTTTAAAATGCAAAAAGCAAGTATTTTGTTTATCCATTCCTCCTTTGAACGGATATACCAAGCTCTAAGAGCTAAGCATGTGTTCTTTGCTTCTTGCCTTGAGCTAGAGCTCTGCCCAGTGCCTTCACACATTTACAGAAGCACAGTCATTTTCCACTGTTCTCCCGACGCCTTCCAAGTGTAAATCACTACAAGGCATCACGTGTGACCATATGCTAAATTAAGTTTGCCCAGGAGACTTCATTCATCATCTCCCCAGAAACTAGTGATTAGCCTACATACTTGCAAGGAGATACCATTTAATTGGAAACCACATATTTTATTCTTAAAAATTAAACTGGGGAAAAAAACCCAGCTAAACACAATCATAAAGCCATTTTCCTTACCGAATTATAACAAAGACGGAGGCTTTTAGTATCACGCCCGACCTGTTAATTTCACATAAAGGGTGTTAAACACGCGGTGCTGCTCGGTAGCAATCTGTACTACATTCAGCCTCCAAACACGCCTTCTGTTAATTTGTGACACTGCATATTTTGCTACCAAGAGCAGAGAGAACCATCGCTGTAGAAGCTATTTATTCTGCCTCCAGGTGCTTCATAAATATTAAATAGGAACAGATACGAGCTGCTACACAAAAACTTTACAACTCCGTGGGAAGCTGCCCCGCTGCGAAATTCCCGGGGCACGCACGAGTGCGGACACCTCTCAGCGGCACCAGGAGCAGCGCCTCACCACACACCAGCTCCGGACCCCGCTGCCCCGGGACCGGACGGGCCCCCCCACGGACACCCCCTCCAGCCGCCGCTCGGTCCGCGGACGCACCTTCCCACGGAGGGCTCCGGGGGGGCAGCGCCGCGGCCCCGCAGCCCCTGTTCGGTGCAGGCAGGGCAGCTGCTTCACCTGCGCGGAGGGTGCGCGCAGCCCCTCCCCGGCGGGCTCCCACCACACCCCTGCCCGCGCCCGCCCCCTCCGCTGCCGGCCTCAGCCGCCCCGCGGGCAGGGGCGCACCGGAGGGCGGCTTCAGCCGGGGCAACCCAGCGGCGGCGGGACCGGCGGAAACTTCCCAGCCGGGGCGGCCCGCCCTTACCTTGATGATGCTGCTCCTCCGCGGGGTGGCCTTGGCCGCCTCCAGCAGGCAGGCGTCGGGGTCGGGCGCTGCCGCCGGTCCCAGGCTACCGCCCGGGAAGCGCTCAGCGGCACCGACGGCCGAGACGCCGCTGCGGCGCTCCCGCCTCCTGCCCGCGGCCGCCGCCGGGGCGTCCAGCGAAGCCGGCTCGGGGTCCTCCTCGGCACGGTGAGCGGCGTCGGGAGGGGCACGGCCCGCCGCCGGCTGCTCCCTGCTGCCGGCACCCTCTGCCATCGCCCCGCCGAGCGATGTCAACTTCTCCGGGGCGCTGAGCGGGCGGGGGAACACACACACGGACGGCGTCCCGCGGCGCTCCCCTCACGGCGCGGCGGCGGCAGCGCCAACTTTCCCCGGAGGAGCCATGCCCGACCCCCGCAGCTGAGCGTGCCCGCGCGGGACTCCGCAGCCCCCGCGGTGCTTGAGGAACGGGGAGGGCGGCGCCGCTCCGTGCCGCGGGGACGGCGCAAAGTGGCGGGGCGGGGAGCGCCGTGCGGGCGGCGCCCGCGCAGGAAGTGCCGCCGCGGCACCGCTCTGTTGTGACAGGAGCCGGGCGTGTTTTGACAGGCGGCGTTGACGGACGGGGCACCGGGCCACTCAGCGCTGCGGCGGCCCCCCGGGGGCGCCGCGGCGGCCAATAGACTTGGTGAGGGGCGTGCCCGCGGGATGCCTGGATGGGCGTTCTGGGCGGTGCGCGGCGGCGAGCGGTCGAGGGGCAGGTAGGGCTCAGTGAGTGCACGGGACGGGGGGGCTGCAAAACCCGGTCGCACCCACGGCAGCTCCGAGCAAAAGGGCGCGGGAGGGACCTTCCCGTCCTCTCCGTCCGCGGGGAGCATGCGTCTGTGCCGGGACAGCCGCGTGAATGCCTCCCCGCGCGTATTTTAGGAAGGTTTGGGCTGCGCCCGTGTCAGGCTAAAAACAGCGTCTGAAGAACGGGGATTGAGGTTAACTCCCCTTCAAGCCCGCACCCTGCGCAGCTGCGGCGCTCGTGCGGAGGCACTCGCCTTAGCGAAGCCGGGTCGGCGGCGCGCGGTTAGCGAGGGAGCGCTGCCACCGCCAGCCGCAGCGCTGGTGGTGCGGAGGGGAAGGCCGCGCTCAGGCCCCGGTTGCTGAGGGCGGGCCAGCAGAGCGGGTGCGAGGCGTGAGGGGGGTCTCGCAAAAGACGGCAAAGACTCACGTTGGGACCCTCCGTCGCTTGAAAATGGGCCCCAAAAAAAAGGCAGGTCATGCGGAGCTGCGACTTCGCCGCCTTCTCCCCTCAGCTCACTCCCCTCGCGGCCGCCGACCCAGCGCAGAAGCCCGCACCCGCCGCGCCCCTCGCAGCCCCGGGCCCCTCAGGGCCGCCGGCGCGCGGCGCCCGCCGTTGCAGAGCCAACACCGCCCCCTGGCGGTGCGGAGCGGCGCGGCCGGGTGCGGTGCCTCAGCGTGAGGCGGAGAAGAGGAGCCATCCGGGAAAGGTTATCCCCTGGCAGCCAGGCCAAGAGCTGTGGTCCACCATAGAGTATATATAGTATTTATAATTCCACTTAAAAAAGCCCAGAACTTCTGTCAAGGTTACCGAGGCATCTATCATGTTCAACACAAAGAAATGCTAATTGAGGGACAGAACTAAATACCACTGAACTTTTTTTCATGAGCTTCCATCTAAATTTGATGTAAAAAAATATGTCATAATACAGGTATACAACAGTTGTTTGGGTTTTTTTTTTGTTTTGTGAGAAAGCCCATAAAATAAGTAACCCTAAAAGAAGATACAATATATTCACATTGAAGAAACATTTAGCTTTAAAAATACTGGAGAGAAAAGACTGGTAAGGGAGTGCAGGACTCAACCCCAGCCTGCATTGTACGAGAGAACACGATACCAAGTCATAGGAACAAAGAGAACATAAAAAAGCATTAATAAAAGCTTATGGTTACATATCCACGTACTATCACGCAGACTGACCTAAGAAGACTAATTTAAAGACAATGGAAAAGGTGATTACCATGCAGTATGTTATCAGGGGGAATTATTACTTTCATGTAGAAATATGTTGCAGCTTTTCCACATATTTTGTGAAATGATACGAAGTTTAATCACCAGTTTAATTATTTGGGAACAGCAAAGTACTCTCACAGCTGTAATGTGCTGCATCTACCAGAAACTAACTGTAGTGTATTGCACAGACAGATGCATACAACATATTAAAGAACTTTATCCTTTCTAGGATGTCTTACACATTTCAAATTAGAGAGATTTATTGTCAAATACATTTGTCTTCTGAGAACAAAAGTTTAAAATAATTTAATTCTCACCTTAAATTACAACCTTTGAGATTTGTAGTCTTTAACTGAAAAGGGTCTACAAGGAACCTACAGATTTTAAGTTTCATAAACATCAAGCCTACAGGGAACACAAGACAAATCGTATTTCTTTTGACCACAAGATGCAGAGGTTTTAGAATTATGTATGGTAGAGCTAAGAGAGAGTTTAGTTAAGCTTCTCTCTAGAAGAGACTAAAAGGTTGACTATTTTTTAGTACTGTATTTCTGACTACGCATCTCTGGATATTCTGAGGCATCTCTATCTATCTGCTTCTGTTTGTAAAGGTGAAGAACCATGAATTATGAAGGAAAAGAGCAATTGGTTTTGATACTTTTTAATATCTGTTAGAGAGTTAACAAAAGGAAGCTTTACACTAAAAGTGCTTGCACAGAAATTAGAAAAAATCAAGATTGCTTGGTGATACGTGTATTTAACAGGTTTCCGTATTCAATTTTAAGATGTTCTGATGCAGCCCACTGTGCAAAGACACTGCAGTGTGGTCTACAATTACTTGAGATAGGGACAGATTTTCAAGAACAGTCACGCAATTCACTCAAGCTAAGAACGGCAAGATGATAGATAAAAAAAATCTATTTGTGTTTGCCTGCACACATGAGTCAGCAAGTGCCTGCAGTGTCTATTTTAACATGTTTTTCTGTACAGTCAACTTACTCCATCCTCGAGGCACAGAATTGTTCCTTAGTGGGCGTATTTTGTATCATAAAACAGCTGAGAATACAGTAGTCTTGGAGCTGTGCTGGCGTATAGCTTATATAAGCCAGTAGTTTCCACCTAGATAGTGCATTTTGGGAAGCTCTTAAAAATTAAGTGTTCTGCTGGGAGCTGAAAGTGGTGCTCCTGTACCAGTTGACCATGACTGATGAAGTGTGAAAACTGACATCTTTTCCTGTGTCAGGAACATCTAATTTACAAGACTGGGAAAGAGCAATAGGGAACAAGTTGTAATTTCTTCAAGTATGCATTCACAATGATAGCAAATCATAATTCATTTTAGAATTGATGAGACTTAGGCAAAGCTATTGATGAGAAAATGTATTGCTAGGTAATTCATAAAGTAATGACTTAAAGTAGTAGTCTCAGTGGTTATTGTGTCTGTTTGTGCTGCGTATCCTGAATATGATATTCTACAACAAAAACAGATATTAACAATATAATTTATTTATACAAAGATGTACTTGTTGCTAAGCTTCACTCAGGTTTTGGCCAGACAACCCCAAGTCATCTTTTGCCTATAAAACTATTATAAAGTTTTTAGGCTGAAAAAAAAAGCAAATTCAAGTCAGTATAAAGCAAATACAATCAAAAGGTCATAATCTTCAATTTAAAACATACTGTATAAGTTTTCAATTTTTGTTAAAATTTAAAAAATATTTACATTACTTGATTCAATGCCTTCTATTTTTTTTTGTTAATTTTGTTTTGTCTTGTCTCCTCCTTTGTTGAAAAAGCCTCACTATACTTATAGATATTATTTTATTTTCTAGGTAGTATAAATGTTGTGTCTTCTCTAACTTAGCAAGAAGTACTTTGTGATACGCCTCTATCGTAAATGATGTTCTTGTTCCAGCTGAAGTCGCTGATGCATTCTTTTCACTGCCTGATAGTACTTTCAGGCTAATCCAGTGTTTGTAATAATTAGAATACTGCAGTTATGGAAGATTCCTGCCAACTCTTAGCTCCGAGGAATAATCCTTTATTTTAGCAGCATTTTTTTGCCCAAACAGATACACCAATTCAATGTGAGAAAGGGTAAAACCAGGACCTCAATTAGGTCATGTTTAATCCTATTTTACAGCCACTGCTTACTATATAAACACAGGCCCTAAGCCCTTGGAGTGGAATGTATTGATTTCTATACAGAGATCAGTGCATATGAAAAGAGATTAGCACTGCAAAGAGCTACCCAAAAGTTACCAAACACTGGGTTAGCGGTCCCAGTGCAGTTTAATATCCTTTGGTGTGAATGTTGCAATCATGTAAAATGCTATAGGACTGCAGCTCCGCTCACTGCATGGGATAATCCCTGTGAATGGGGATAATATAAATAATATAATATAAAATCCCTGCTTTCCTCACTTTGAGCCCTACCCCAGTTCTTCTCACCTTCCTCCAGACACGACATTTTACTGTCACCCACCACCTTGTCCTGTGAGCTGTAGCAAGGTGTTCTGGCACTCAGCATCTCTTTTTCTCCCTCCTTCCCCTACCTGGATCCTCCGAGTTACTGCTAGCATCTTTTGGTTACCAGCTGCCGTCGACCACTCAGCACAGGACACCTGAGAGAACTACTGGACACCCTTGCCAGCATGGTTGTGGCATTTTGTGCCACTGTTGGGGGTACTTCTTTCATTGCTCCTGCTATGGACTTGCTTTATCCATTTGCTCCCTCTCCTGCAGACTCAGCTCTTACCACTGTGTGTTCGACCTACATAGCTTCCTTCAGCCCCAACCTGGGCATAGTGATAGGTCACTGCAAGCAGGAGGGAGAACGTCATTGCTCATGGCTCTGCCGGTTGACTTTGACCGTGATACAGCACAACTGCTCCACAGCTGCAGAGAAGACTGAATGGAGCCTGTGTTAGGTAATGCCTGGCATGAACAGGGGAGTAAAATCTGAGATATCGAGATTCTGTAAACAAATTTTTCAGAGGCATAGCAGGTAGCTACATTTGGAGCAAATTTCGTAGATAGGAAAGACCACATCTCTGATAAGGAAGTGATTCTTCCACCAAATTTAGCATCAGTTGTAAAATAAGGTGACATTAGAATTTTTCTAAGGGAGGGTGGTAAAATGTCACGTGTTGGTTTGTTTTGTAAATAATTAAAAAACATTTTTTCCTATTCTGATTTTCAAGGGTAGATGTTTGATAAGAATCCATTTACCTTACATAAACAAAGAATCTCAACATGAATCATATACCCATCTTCAAAGTTTTGGCCAAAGTGATTGAAGTTCAGGAAGTTAACAAGTAATTGAAAATAAGTTTTTTCACGGACAGCATCAGATAATCCCAGAAGTGGTGCTACAACCTAGGCAAAACATAGATAGAGTTTATTCATTTGTGCAACTAGTGAAGCTTTCTCAAGTTTCCCATGTTTATTTGCTAGTTGCTTAAGTTTGGGGGAGGGAAGAAAAGGCATGTTGTATACATTATAACAGAAATTGGCTTGAGGATTTGGAGGAGTCTTAAAGACCAATTCTTATTCAAGTCTAATGATAATTAATAATCATGGCTTTTGTTTAAGGTAGGTGGTAATTCCACTTAATGAGAACATTTACCAATGCCTGAATTTTTCACAGAGCTCTTTTTAACTCCTCTGAGCATTGCTTTTAGTATTTCTTTGGCTGTGACACATGCATAGAAATCTAATTGTAGTTGTTGCTTTCAGGCTATGTGAACTTACTCGTTAACTGCTATGAACAGTATGATCCGATAGGTGTATGCCATTTCCCCCTTTCTTTGGTAATTACTTATCAACAGGTACAATTTCATGCCAGCATACTATGTCACAGCTGTTCACATCCTTGCCAACTCAATGGATATGTTCAGTGTTAGAAATATACGTGGCACCATGGTTCCCATGCACTTACATCCAATTTCTTGGGAACATTTGGATTATCATGAACTGTGCAGCTGCTGAGGAAGCAGCATTAGTGTTAAATGATACCTATTAGCCAGGAATTTTTCTTACTGAGGATAGAAAGCCTTCTGGTAATATCCCAATTAAAAAGCTACCATTATGGTCTGTAATCTTGCCACCTCAGAAGAAAATTGCTAGCAATGTCAGCAGTCGCCATATTCGTATTTGCTTTGCAGTTAGACTTTGGAGGCAATTTGGTCAGTATACCAAGCAAGGAATCTAGGCTATTCTTCTGCCTGTTAATCAGACACACAATGTTCCTCTTAACATGTGCACTCTGATTTTGCATTGCTCAAATAGGTTTGGTCATAAGCAAGTTAATCATGTGCAGCCTAGACCACTGAGGGGATATGCACTAGCCTGACCATCAGGAGAAAAGACTACTTATTTGGAATCCTTTCAGGGGGCTCCTGACAATGATGTGAGGAAAAGTATCAAATAGGAGTGGATCTGTACAGAGAGAGCTTTGGTGCTGAGAGCCTGACATCCATACCATAGGCAATTTGGGTGGGGGTTACTTGGGAAAAGCCCTAGTCCAGTCCCATGGATAGAATAGCTGCACATTAGAGTACAGTAGCGGCACTCCTGGGTCACAACGTGTCTCTTAATTTCAACTGAGAAGTTAGTTTGCACACTCAGAAACTGCTCTGTGATGTGAACCAAGTAGATAAGTTAGGATGATCAGGAGATTTGCTTCAAAACTGCACCCGTGATCCAAACAAAAATGCTAAACCAGATGCACCCAAAGTATGTCAGTATTAGAAGTACATTGCTACCTTTAGATCTCCTGTGCCTGGCTGGCTACCCAAGGAAAGAGTGTAAAAAGCTATACCCATGCCTGCCTCATTTCAAAGAAATCTGGTTTCCGACAGAAAAAGTCAAGGTAGTGTCTTCCAGCAATATTTTTGACAGCTTCTGCACTGGCTTAAAGTGGTAGTAAATGCGAGCAGAGAACAGGTACCCTGTAAAGTCTATACTTTTTAGGCAGTCTTTGGCATAGTCCTTGATACCACTTCTAAATACAAGCTTACATGTGGCTAGACAGATGGATTTGAAAAGTTGCTAAAAACATTCATGTCTGGTTGTTTCTCATGCATGCAAATTTGGCCCATCTCTCTTAATTCATTAGAAAAAGTCATCCCAAAGAAAAAAAAAAGCTATATAATTATGATCAAAATGTAATCCTCAAAATAACTTAAATTCCTCTGGTATTAATTGAACAGGATTTTAAGAAGATTCAAAATCCTTTCCATAAGGGATGGAGTATGTTTAATCTTTTATTGCAAAACCTCTTGTTCCTTAATGTCAGGTTAGAAGATATTCTAAGGACATAGAAAAGAAAGGCTAATGACTAATCTACGTAAGGTTATTTTCCTGAAATTTGCCACTGTGGGAGTACTAACATGCATAAATTGAAACCATTGTTAACCACTGTTTATCTATATCTTTCCTGAGTGGGGTTAAGTAAGATAGTAGTTAAAATCTGTAGCCTATACTAACTCCCACTATAGCTGACAGCAGGATTAGCAAAAGTGAAGCATTCTGAAAATAAAAGGCCAGGAGAGTTTTACTCCCAAATGCAGAGATTTACAGACAAATCCACAATAAAAGTGGAAAAATACATCTGTGTTGGGCAAACTTAAAAGACACCTATTTACATTGTGGTTTGGAAGAATCCTCTAATTCTAACCAGTTACTGTCTCTTCATCTAATCTCAGATGTGCAGTCAGACTCAGTAGAAAGATCTGGGGAGATTAAAAACCAAAGTGTATTAAGTCTTCAAGCTATGCTGCTGTCAAAAGACAGCAGGACTTTTCCCATATGTGCTCTGCAAATGTGATGTCCAAAGATGTCAAGAAGTGGTTTTATGAGCAGATATTATACACAATGAGTCTCAGTGAACCATATTTGAACAGACCACTACTCAAAGGTTTGTGATTTTGGGGAGGATAAGAAAAAGGAAAGGAAGAACGATGTTTCTTGTTTTGTAAATCCCGTGTCCATAGTGCGAGCCAAAATTTACACTGAATTATTTCCTAAGAGCTACTACAAGGAAATCAGATTGATTTTTAATTACATACCAGTCCAAATACTCTGAAAGCCTTGATTTGAATGGAAGGCAAGAGGTAAAACCATTACAGAGCTCACAAATGCCAGAGGAAGAGATTGTATTCTACAAAATGCAGAAAACAAGTGAATTGCAAATTTAGCAAAATAAAAAAGAAACAAAGAAAAAAAATCCCCTAATCACTCACACAGGCAAGATAAGTGATCTTATAAAGCTTGATTCTAATAAACATTAATATGGAAAAATCTCTTCATGTTACATAAGAACAACTCAAATTTAATGTTAAGTCAAGTAGGGAAAGATTAGCAATCCTTTTTAACCAGTGCTTTGAGTTCTTGTTCTTCTCACGTATCTAATAATACTTAAAAAATAATAGAAATTTTCAGAGGAAGGGGCCTTCTTTGTATAGTTATTTGAGATCTCCAGATAAAATATTCTATTTCATTATGCAAGTAGATTATGATGAAGTGCTGCCCATTAAAGTTTGCCAGGCTTATTTCTCTAAAATTGATTAATAAACATCAGAAAGTATTTTAAAAAGGATATCAAAGTCTGAGGTTATAAAATTTACTACTTTCATCTCTGCAACTGGTATTTTACACCTGTAATTCTCCTTTTCACCATTAAATTCCATATTCATGTCAATCAACTAACATGGAAAGTAAATCAAACCATAATGCATAAAATGAGACCATGCATAAACTTTTCTTCCTGTACTCAGCTGCCTTCATCCCATTTCAGTTCTCTTTTGACTCCTATTAGGTACTTCACTCATGTAAAGAAGGAAGGAAAACACTGGAAAAGACAACACTTCTTGATATGTTTGATATCTTCATAACTATCCTGAATTTATGGCGGTTGGGGCTGCACTACAGAAGCTCTTAATTCACACGAGAAAGGTAGATGGTAGGTTGGTATGTATTCCATTCCATACAGTTCTATACGGTACAGTGAGGGAAAGAACAAGACAAAATGAAGTAAAGGTTGATTATTTTACTGCTATGTTCAACTCTTCAGGATAGTGTTTCTAAGCAATAGCAATCATGTTATGTTATACTTTTCCTTCACTTTTACATGTAGTTTTGAGTAGTAGATAGTAGAACAAAAGCAACAGAAATGTGTAGGGATATATACAGGTATTCCCCCATGAATGAGGTACCTGCTAAAACAGAAGCAGCTGTTGATCTGAATCTGAAAAACTGCATGTAAGGAGTAAATTACCACATGCACAAAAAAGAAAGAAAATAATTTGTAATGGTTAACAATAAAATGTCTTGGCTCTTTTACTGCATTTATGTGTGCCATTCTACTTCAAATCACTGAAATCAATAGAGATAAAAGCTCCTGGCCTTTTGGACTACTGGATCTAAAACACAAGAAAGAAAAAATACAATAGAATATTGCTATAGAAAATTACAACATGACTCTTAAAAATTTCCCCAAGTATGTGGAATAGATTAGCAACATCCTATCTACAGTGAGATTCTTCTTTACTTCTTTTTTTTTTATTTGGAATCTATGGATGGTTGGACTTGATGATCTTACAGGTCTTTTCCAACCTTAGTGATTCTGTGATATACGTAGACATATAATGACAGTTGAAGAATCAAGTTGTAAAAGGTGGGATTAGAACCCAGAGCCATTTTGTCTGTTGGCAATCAAATGAACTGGGAAAAGAAGAACCTGTTTACCTTACAAGACGATCGCTTTAACATCATGGCAGTGTAAAGGTGTTATTAAATTGCACTTATATCCATGTATTCCCAGATACAAGTCATTTCCTTCTGCATTTCTCACATGGCACTGACCATATTTTTTTTTATTCAGTGGCACTCCTCAGGTGACCACCATCATTTGCTTCTAAGCTCTGTTAACTCTCTCAGAAGGCCTCCGCAAAAGCCTTGAATATATAAGAGCTCTTGGTTCTTTGATTGTTCCGATTAAGGCTCAAGGTGTAGAGAATCCATTCACAAGCTCATCAGAGAAATCACAGTGTGTATCTTCATAAATAACAGATTTTTTTAATACAGTTGTAGTCTATGCAACAGAGACATAAGTCAAACTTTTAGTAACATCCTAAGAGACATTTTTATGAAATTGAGAGCAGGAAGTAAGTAATCTTTCATCAGGTACAGTCTGGCTCTCCCTGTCTGACAACAATATATTAATGCTCATATTTCCATGAAAGGATCTTAAGTTGATGGTAGGAAAGCTAGCATTATTATCTACTGATAAGTAATAGAAGCCAAGAAGGTAGCATGTCTTCCAAGGTCGGGGAATCAATCAGTGAAATAGCAGTCTGTTGCCAGGCCCTGTATTACTCATAAAATCATCCTTGCCTTCTTGTGCCTGCAGAATTCTTTTCCTCCTTTCTCCTCCCAAATAATTTTTTCTCCCTATTTTTCTTTATTGCTTTTTTCAGTTTATCATTCCTCACTTAACCTCTGACTTTCTCTGATGCTATCAAAAAGGACAAAAGGCAAGAGCCTACATGGTCAGATTCTTGTCCTTGTCCAGCACTGCCTTTTAATTTGTGGGAGAGAACCGTAGGAGAGATCATTTCATGCTGTGTATATTGCAGACATGCAATCATGAGTCAGGAAAAACAGACACGCTCCTCACTTCCTTTGAGAGTGACTTCCTCAGCCAGGATACTATTCCCTTAATGAAGCAGCCACACAGTGCAAGGGCAGCCCAGCAACTTTTGTTGTAATATTTAAATCCTGTTTGCACGGCGACATTTTTTGGCAGCCCTGCAAGTAATCTTGTTAAATTTATAGATGTGTTGGATTTCCAGGTTTTCAGATTTTAAATTATCAGGATAAAAAATAGCTCAATCTTTCACATTTATTTGCAAAACTCCTATTTTTGTCACAACTGCCTTATTTTAAATGTAAGTGTCCCAGATTTATTTTTTTTAACTTGAAGAGGAGGTATAATGTAGAAGATCCGACAATTAAAACTATGCAAAATTACACTTTCATGTGTCAGAATGTTTCTGTACTCTTTCAGCTGTTCTGACTTTAAATTCCCCAAATCAAGATATGAAGCACATGAAAGCCTTGGCCTATTCTACCTTTCACATCATTAAAATGTAGTGCTGTTCTTAGAATAAGCTTTGTTGCTGTCTGATAAATATTCATAAAAGTCAATGAATGCAATTCAGCAGAGTTCTGTAATCTCGCAAAATAACTATTTCTAAAAATCTCATCAGCTCTACTAAAATTGCCTTTACTTCATAGTTTTCTCAAACAGCTAAAAAAAAGTCACTACTAAGAGTTAAGCATTATATTGTAATATATTACAGGCACAGAATTATTAGAAAGTCTCTTTTAGGTTTTTTTATTCCCTGTGGTAACAATAATGTTGCAGAAGCTGGTAGATGTTGAAGCAACACCAGAAAAGTACGGAGCAGTGCAGGGTCCTATAAGGACCGCAGGTCAGTGCCCTGCCTACGCTCAGTGAGAGTTAAATGATGTAATTTATATGGAAAGTGCTGTTGGGTTTAGGTTGGATTGGTATAATGTGCATAAAGCAAACTTAAGCAAGACGCAAAGATTTGAATTCAACTAAAGTATATTTTATCGTAGGCATTATCAAGATAATTTTCCTTGAAGTTTTTATTTTAAAGCACCCAAAAAAGTAAAACAGGAGAGTATCCAATAATAAATTGACCCTATAGTGATCCCAACATTGTATCTCGGGGTTGAGCTGCTGTGACTTAGCCTGTCAACGTTTGATCACTTTGAAAAGCAGCTTTCCTGCTGGGGTGGTTCTCCCGGCACGCATTTGTCTGCATTCCAGCTCTTGCCATCATCAAATCAAGCATTTTTGTCAGGCTGTACCTTGTAACTACATTGATTACAATTTTGACATTTGAATCACTCTTTTTTCCAGACCTGTTTAGCAGCAGAGCTATTTTTAGGGCAATCTGCATTTGCAAACAGGATGAAATTAAGTAATGAGGGAACAGGTTGTAGTGCTGTTTGTTAAATGACCGCGGACATACACCTGACACAAGTGTTGCTATTGGTGCTTCTCCTCCAGTTCAGTAAGGGCTGAAAAAAGAGTTGGAATATTCTGAAGAGTGGTCATGAAGGCGAGTGTTATTTCTAGTCCTCTCTGCTAACAGACCTGAAATTACATCTCTAAGGTCATCCCAGGCCTACTGTTGCACGGGCATTTTCAGGGCAGCCTGCCTGCTTGAGAGTCTCTTTGAGTTGAAGTTAAGGACTTTTCACTTCTTCATGCTGACAGTCATGAAGTCTAAACTATGTTTTTGCCTCCATCAAGCACGGCCTGGTGAGTCAGACCCAGGCAACAGCCTCACTGGGCATTTTTGTATTTCCCCCGTTGAGGCCAGAGGACAGGTGAAAGGCACGACCCTGTTTTTCTCCCCGTTTCACTCCCTGGTTGAGAGGAATAAAAACACGGCTGGCGTTTGCCCCTGCCTCCTCTCTTTACTGAGAGAGTAGTGAAACATTGGAACAGGCTGCCCAGGGAGGTGGTAGAGTCACCCTCCCTGGAGGTATTCAAGGAGCGTGTGGATGTGGCATTGTGGGATGTAGCTTGATGGGCATGGTGCTGTGTGGTGTTGGGTGGGTTGTGGCTTCTTGTTGTTGTGTGGTGGGGTTTTTTTTTGTTTGTTTGGGTTTTTTTTCCCCCAGGTTGGACTTGATGATCTTACAGGTCTTTTCCAACCGTAGTGATTCTGTGATTCTGGGGACAGACCTGGAGGCAGGTTCCCCCCTCTGCCCCGGGGCGTCGCAGCCCCGTTCCTGGGTGCAGCGCCGGCACCTCCTTCTCTTCCAGCCTTCTGGCTGCTGTTCCTGTGCGGGGCTGGCCGGTGACACGACACCCGCGGGGAGAGGAAGGAGATGGGCCGCCCGTGACTGGCCGGCACACGGGCAGAGGCAGCCAGGCCGCGGGAGACCGCACCGGCCCCCAGGCCAGGGGCGGCAGGCAGTTCCCCCGCCCTCGGCGGCGGGGCGGGAGGGGAGCCAGCACCCCCCCAGGGCCCTGAGGCGGGGCGGGCGGTGAGTGACGCCGCCAGCGGGGGCGGGGGAAGAGGCACCCGTGGCCGCCCGCTCGCCGCAGGGATCCTCTAGGGGGTGGCGAGGCCCTTGGCGCGCGGGGGAGAGGGCGCAAGTTCGCGAAGGTGGCCGTTTCCCCGGGGGAAGGAGGGTTGAGGGGTGCCGGGGAGCGCCGCGCCAGCTACGCCCTCAGCGGCACCTCTTCGGAGCTCACCGCCGCTGCGGGGGAGCAGGACTCGGCGGAGGCGTCTGCTTTCTGGGCGGGGGCCTGCGCGGGCGCTGGGGCGAGGAAGGGCTGCTCTGTCCCTCCTCGGCGTCCCCTCCGTCACCGACCCCTGCCCGCTTCCCCCCCTCAGTGCTGCCCCTGCCCGCAGCGCTAACCGCCGGGCTGCGCCTTCCCCCGCCCGTTGCAGCCTTCTCGCTGCTGGCGCTCGTCGGCCGGGCACGAGGCGGAGCCGAGGAGCGCGACACGTGCGGGGTTGAGGCGGCGGCGACGACGGACAGATGGAGCCCGACAGCGCGGTGAGGAGCCCGGCCGGCTGACGAAGTTGCTTCCCAGGGAGCCGCTCCGGCGAGAGGGCAGGGAGCGGCGGCGGGGGTCGAAGCGCAGCCTTCCCGCCAAAGCGCCCCTCGCTAGCGGCGGCAGTTGCGGCCCTGTCCCCACCCCCGCGGGATGCCGCCATTTCCTCTGTGGTGCGGCGCTCTGGGGTGGCTTCAAGTACTGGTAAACCGCTCCCCATACCTCGGGTCCACAGCGGTACATGGTACCTGGGAAAGATGGGTGTCCAGTTTCTGATCAGAGGATACGGACTGTAGAAAGGGGGTTGTTGAGGGAGTAAGGTGGGATTAATCAATCACCAGGCCTTCGTAGTGTTTGGGTGTCCCGCTGTGGATGTGCTCAACATAAGGATTTATTTTGGTAAAGAGCATTTGTCAAGCATGCTAAACAACCCATAAAAATACTGATGAGTATACATCCATAGTGTTTGGGGGAAAAAAAAGATAAAAAGTGAGTTTTAAAACACTGTAGAAACACAAATGATTAGGCAAGTGGCATGCTGTTAGCACATAGATCTTTTTTAATACTGTTTTCTTACTGCTACACTCATTAAAAAGAGGAAACGATGTTTGAGATAGCTATCAGAATACAGATTTTAATGTTTTAAAATTCTTAGGGGGTTACTGTAGTGGGAATTCACAAGTGATGTGTTAAATTCCTCACTTCCATTTGGAGTTTGGGTTTATTGGTTTTTGGGTTTTTTTAATAAGAGTTAACAACTCTTAAAACTTGTGTGGAGAAAATGAAATTTGAGATCTTGAGGTAAGGAATACGTTTTGGCTGTGGTGTCAATTGTTACTTTATAGTTAAATACAGATATTTTAGCGCTGTACACAATTGCCAGATGATTATACAAGTAGAATATTGTATTTGGTGTGAGAGATGAAGGACGATGAAACAGGTTACTTTCTTAAAAAGTTGTTATCAGCAGAAAAAGTTCCTTCTTCTAAAGCCTTTGGGAATGTAGAGATTACAATTGTTCCTTGTCTGTAAGTGGTTGGGTTTTTTTTTCAGGTTAGGCACTACTCTAGGGTAGTATTCCTAGTAGGAGGAATGCATACTTTCTCCCGAATAGATCAGGTTAAAGACTTGGGTTTTTCCTCTGCCCCAAAAGTGTATATTTTAGTTAATTTGGAAAGGATTTTTGTGTTCACTAAAACTAAAAAGGTGTGGACTAAGCTGGATTTATTGTCTTGAATGTATCCAAAACCAACGGCATTAACCTATTACTCAGAATTAATAGGGCTAATTCTCAGGTAGCTAAGGAAATACCAAATTATCCTAAAAGGCTTGCAGGGCAATTGAAAAGACAACGTTTTTCCTAACATTCATCTTCATTATTGATCTTCTGTTTCTCACTGCACTTTAACTGTCAGCCTTCATTTTTTGTGTGTTCTCCCAAAGGTAAGTGATTTGTTATTATCCGGAGATGCTTAAAGGCAGAGATAAGAAAATGCCATTCATGTGGATGAAATACTGTCCTGTGAGTGAGAGAAGCAAAATCAGAAAGTAAAACACAGTGTAAATGAAAGGGGGTTTCTGTGAGTAGAACTGTTTAAGAGCACTTCATTTTCAGCTCTAGTTTTTGAGAGGCTAAAAGATACGGATACCACAAGAAGCGAAAGAATTTTACTAGATGCAGTAGCTTTCTGTTTTTAAAATATGCTTGCATGTGTTTTGTCAGTCCTCACTACAAATTCTAGGGGTTGCACAATGATAAGAAAAAATACGTTTCTCTTGAAGTCCTTTCAGAAGAAAGGTTGGAGGTTGATACCCCTAGATTCCTACTTCGCTTTTTATTAGTCTTGTCTTAACTGCAGCCTGCGGCAGCTGCTTGTCTTTGACTTTGGGCTCCTTCCTTAGTGATACTATCAGGGCACTGTAGCCCAGGGTTGGTTTCAGTAAACTTTAGTTGTGGGGAAAAGAAAAAACAACACAGCAAAAATGACCTTGAAGCCTTTACTGCAACTTCTATTAGAGAAGTTGGTGACAGTACTACATGGCTGCTTTACAGCTATCATCACACGGTTAGAGTTGACTATGTAAGGCAGTATTACTTTGTTCTGTAAAGGGTTTCCAATGAAATGCAAGCTGGTATTGTTTCACAATTCACAGGTGTAAGCATGGTGGAAGTTAAAACATCACGCAGACTTCACTAAATCATGGTTTCTGTGAAGGTTCCTACTGTACTGCGTTTCTTTCCGTTACTGGGGCAAGAGCAATCTGGTTCTATCTTTGCAGAGAGAATTTGTTAGGATCACTGTGCACTGTGTTTGTAGGCCAAGACAGTGTTGAATTAAAAGACTCAAAATTCAAGTGCTGTTCTCATCAGTTGAAATGAGCTTGTTGATTTTATGTGGTGGAATTACGGGTGCTCGGCACTTGGAAAATCAAGCAGAAGCTGTTGCAGAGCGCAGAATTTTGTAGATGTGTGTGAGAGTGCAGGTTGAGTTGAAAAGGTCCTTTCTGTATAGGCTTAAAATAAAGGGCTTCTAATAGATATAAATTAATCTCTAAAGTAGAATTAATGACTTGGGATTCATACAGCAGGCTGCTGTGCAAACAGAAGAACTAAGACTGGGGGATTAGGCCCTAAATATCTAATTCAGAAAGGTGTTAAAATAAAAGTCAAACTTCAGACCATAATATATTCACTTAGTTACTTAATTGCTTAAAACTAAGCTTATGTTTAAATACTTTGCTGAGTTGCATTCTGAATAAAAATATGTGGTTAATGTTCAGTTGTTCAGCATGTGCTCTGCCTCCCAAAAAATTCTGTATGTATTTTCTGTTGAGAATCTTTTTATTCAATAGCTTGTAACATGTAAAATACTGAACATATTTTCAAATACTTTCTTTCAATCAGCAGACCACAAATCAGACGCAAACAGACTCTCTATCTTCATCTCCCAACACTGTGTCACCAGTGCCATTAAATAATCTGACCAGTGCTCCAAGGTTTGGAACAGTTACTCCAAATCGCATCTTTGTAGGAGGAATTGACTTTAAGGTATTTTTTTCTAATTTTACTACTAAATGATAATTTATAACCCTATAAAAATCAGTAGGGAAAAAAGTGAGATGCAGTCATATGTGTGTTTAGGTGGTAAGTGCCCTTCACTATGATGTTCAAATCGACAGTAGAGAATAAAGCTTTAAGCCTTGATTTACATAACTGTACTACAAAGTTGACTTTTTGTGCACCTAGCTGCTAGAAGCTTTTGACATACTGGTTCTGTAGAATTTTCTCTTCAAAGGAGGTGCCTTTTGTAATCAGCAGAGCTTATGGTAGGAAATATATGTAGAAGTTTTTTTATTATGGATAACACTTAGTGTAATTTAATAAATCATAAACACAATGTTGAAGATTGCAAACAGAGCAAATGTCAGTAGCTTTAGTTCCTCTAGCGCTTTTCTTCCAGTTCATACAGAGAAGGAGCTACAGCGCATGTATTCTTCACCATAGTAGTTTTATTAAAAGCAGGTGTTTGTTTTAAAACAAGTCTTAAAGCTTCTCTGGGCAATTTGCAGTACTGATCTTAATTCTTCGAATGCTTGTGCCTTTGCATATGCCCTAAAAACCTCAAATAGCAGTGAATATTGAACCATTCTTGCATTGTTCAGTCACTTTGAACATTTGTAGTGAGATGTGCACCAGGCCTTTATACCATCTGCTCTCATTTTTCTTTCTTACCACTTTAGATAATAAGTTAAGTCGTCGACTTCTGTGAAACATTGTTGGTCTGCTTAGCTGTTTCTTTGTTCCCACCAACAGCCTCCTAGGCTGAGGACCTTTTGAGCACTGACTCAGATGAAGAGGGGGAAGAAAGACAACTCACTCAGGCTATTCTGGATAATGCAAGAAATTCCAGGATCTTCCAGCTCATTTGGCTGAGATAATTCAAATGGAGGTGTTCACAATTCAAGAGATGTTGTTTGAGCTTTAGCAAAGAGGCACGGTAGCTTTTTGCATTAATAGTAAGCAAATAACTAGAGCTGTAAAAAGACTTGTCTCACTCTGTTCCTTCTTCACTGCAATTTCAAAGGTTAAAACACTTTTCGGCATAACATCTCAATATGCTTGTTAATTGTAATATTTATTGTTCATTTTGAAGGGTCTCTTCACTTTTTGGTTCTGTTCCTGATAGGTCAAAATCTATTACAAATCTTAATTTCAACAACAAAGGAATTAAGTGTATTTGTATCTATAGGCATAAAGAAGATCGATTTCATTGGGAAAGGAAATAGAAGGGACGAAACCTCTGTAGGCATTTTAGCCACTCTTCCATTTACTTTGACTCTTGATATGAAGTAGAGCCTTAAATTTCATATCATAAATTTCAAATCACAGGATACATGTGTCAGTCTTGAATTGTTTTCTATTGGGAATCTTACGGCAAAAAGCATTGGTTTTTGTTGTGTTTTTTCCCCCCTAAAGGTCTTAATCAAGTCAACTTGGGGGGTAAGAAAGCTATTTATTTTTGTGAAAAAAGGAGACAGGTAATCAACAAAATTATTTGCTTTTCAGCAAGCTTTTATAATTTTGCCAGACACTTCCAGTGGGTCTGTCAGCATAGCGGTGATTCCTATTTGTAAGAGGAAGCATCTGGCCTCAAATTTAGAGAAAGAATTCAGTAAGAGGAGTTACAGTTGGGCACATTTTCACGTTGGTCTGAAGAGCTCTTTCTTCAGTGTGTATGTTGTGTATCTTTTGACATAGGTGAAGGCTTAACACTAGCCTTTCTTAAGAAACTGACAAGTGCCTTTGTCCTGTCATGAGCAGGAAAAGGCAAGTCCTGAATATGTTTCTGGCAAGCTTCTAGACACCACATTTGTCCAGATACTTGCAAATTTCACTGTGAATCTTAGAATACTGTTTCCTTCTTATTCCCCTTTAATACACTGCTCTGCAGATAAACCTTTGACTTTCCGAGTTCATAGTCTTGTGTAGCCATGCTTCATGTCCTTGAGGTTTTGAATGACACTTTTGGGACTGATCGATCTTAAGGGCTCTTCGGTCATTTCTTGGCGTATTTTAGCCTTCAACTACTTTGTTATAGGTTCTTTTTCTCAGCTTTGTGAAGCAGGTGAGCTGCATGTAACGTGTGGAGATAAAAAAAAACAATCTTCCAGAAATGAGAGCTTTTCTCTATAGGCCTTTCATTTCTAAGCAGATACATTTCAGTGTTCATTGGAGAAAATTTTAAGGGAAAGAAAAATCTCCACTATGAGTCTTTTGTACTTTGTACATGCTTTTCGTTACTCAAGAATGTGAGAACACTTTAGCATATGCTGTAGAATTGTTTTATACAAGCTATCAGTTGTTTAGCTGTATCTGTTTTCCAATGTACACAGGCTTTCACGCTTCTGTTCAGGCGTAAAGCATGATCGTATATTCAAGAGGGTGGTTCTGGACTCCAGTCAGGAATTTTTTAACCTTTCCATGGTGGGTAGTTTCTTAAGAACCAGTGCAGGCAGTTTCCAAGGAGAGGACACAATTTCTGAGCTTTAATAAAACGTTGAAGTATTTCATGCCTGTTCAGTGCACTTGTATGTGTTTTTATTCCTCACACTTTCGGAGCAACTGAGTACTTTCTAATATTTTAATGCCTGAATACTTGGATTAGTGGGGGAGATAAAGCGGTCTAATATTTTAATGCCTGAATACTTGGATTAGTGGGGGAGATAAAGTGGTCTTCTACCGTCATTGCTCTCTGCTGGACTTGGAGGTTGTAGCAAGGAAGGTACATTACTTGGTTTCGTAAAATGTGTCTGGAGGGTAGAATTATTCAAAAAGAGCATTAATTTCATATTCTTTCCAGTTACGAAAGTTGCTTAAATTGGGTTTTGTTTCTTTTAAGTTCTTTTTGCTTCTCAAACTTAGATGAGGTAGATAAGCATTTGGTGTGCAGGAGGAGATTTACTAAATTGTGTATGTACAGTTAAAGACAGTAAGTCATTCACTTAGAGGTAAAATATACTTTTGATACACGTCTTCAAAATAATGAAAAGTATAGATGAATACAGAAGTTACTTGAAGCATATGGAGATCCATGCATATAAGCATACTTCTTTCAGCATTGAGTATAGTATTAACTATGGACCATGTAGAACAAAACTTTAAAATCTGAGATGTGTGTCTAGGGCACCATATTTGATATATGCTTACATTGTAAAAGCAAACTGATTCATAGAAGGTAGAGAAGTGTTCACACAGCTTAGGTGTGCCTTTACATTAGGAACTTGTCTTCCTCCATGCATACTCAGAAGGGAACAGTTTCCTCCAAGTGGATTTAGACCATTCTCCATTAAAAGGTCCTTTTATTACTTAATTTGTAATGGGGAGTTCCTGTGGTGTGCCTATACGTATTTGCAGAGTCTTACATTAAATATACTTTAGAAAGAGGGATCATAGTCACTGTGGTTTAGTGGGGATTTTTTTTCATGTGACCTATGCATATCCTTTATGAAAGCCTACATACTGTGCAATTTTGAAGTTTGAAAATGTTGCACTGATGTTTCATATTATAAACAGTCCTCTAGTACATAATTTACAGAAACTAGAATTCAGATTGAATAAACCTGCTTCAGTGGTCTTGCCTGTAAAGGGACAGTTGTTACGTAAATCCACTAAAAGAGGAATTTTAATATTTTAGTGGCTTTCTAGTATTATTGCTGAATATGAAAATGCAGTAATCAAATAAGGGTGCTCTCTTCTTGCTGTGAGGCTCATACATGCTCACTCTATTCTCTTCCTATACAGGGTTATAATTAGTTTGTAGCAGACATCCAAAGTATAGCCGTTAAAAGTATTATGGTAAATATTCATTGAATAACTATGCAAACTAACTTTTCTTTTTTTCTCCCCTCCCCCTCTTAATATACCGCACTAGACTAATGAAAATGATCTGAGGAAGTTTTTTGCTCAGTATGGCAGTGTGAAAGAAGTGAAGATAGTAAATGACAGAGCTGGAGTATCAAAGGGGTTAGTATAGTAGAATAAGCATGTTGTGGGAATTGAAAATATAACAGAAAACTGACTGACTATAGTAAAACTTACTATGATTTTCATAGCTCGGAATATTATTAAATTTATGTCATTGACGTTCCCAGTTATTCCATGTATGTGAAAATCTGCTCTTGCCCTTTAGTAGCTACATATAAATGTCTTTGTAAATTCCATAACTGTAAAACTCTTTAGTCGTGTTACTATAATATAAGATGAAGCTGTGTGCAAGTAGGAAAAAATCAGTAGTCCTTTCTGGTTTTTTTGTTACAATAATAATTTAAGTAGATAATCCTAAAAAGGTAATTTAGTTATTAAACATAAATATTTCTGCCACTGAAAGCCAGTGTGGAAAGGAGCCTAAGAATGGAGGAAGAGGTGAGATACACTTGATTGTGCTGGAGTGCATGGCAATAACTGAGATTTTGTGTGAAGATTTTTGGAACAAGAACATAGGAGAGAAAAAATGAATCATGATTGCAGAAAAGGGGACTAAGACTGGAAGTCAACAATAAGAGAAATGCCAAAGAGCAGATCTGGAGAAAGATTAAGACTGGGTAGTAAAGTTATTGCTAGAACCCCAAGGATGGTGAAGGAAATAAGCTAGGGAACTGTACTGCCACAGAAGGGTGGAAAGAGGGCTGAAGCAAAATGAAATGTGCACGAGAATTTGTACCTGTAAAGTTCACTTAAAGTCCACTTTGGTCAGAAGTTCTCTTCTCAGCAGTAAGCCAGTGGTGTCTGAATCTCATAATTTTAATGCTGTCAGCACTTAACATATCAGCAAATTACACACTGAGCTGCAGGTCTTAGCAGAGAATACATATATCTGCATGGCATGTTGGACTTGGTCCTGGTCCCAGATCTGTCACCAAGCTTCTTAGTCTCTTACTGAATTCCAAGAAATAACTGAGACTGGCAGTATATGTGTCCATACAATACAATAACCTAAGAATATCCAGTTACTGTGCAGTTGTGATTGCCAGCATATGTCTCACAGTAAATGTGTTGGAAAATAATTACTTTAAATGGTGTTGGGATGTCTGTTGAAATTCAAGCACAGGCTTCATTGCTTCTCATTGACAAGTGATTTAAGAAACTTACGAGTTTGTGTAATTGATTATATCTATTAGTTTATTGTCCTGATAGCACGTAGAATGAAAAGTCTCTGTAGGTAAGGTCCCAAGCTAGGAAAATAGTGTCTGTGTTCTTTGAACTTGGAGATGTTTCCAAATTTGTTTAGAGAAGACAATACAGGAAAAGCCCACAGATTTAAAAGTATAGCTGGTCAGAGACTTACTGGACCTCTGTACTTCAATAACTACGGAAATGCTCACAAAGAATGATATGTTATATTGAAAAATTTGATCTGCTGGCTGGAATGACAGAGGCCTTCTTGGTATCTTCTGAAATATGACCCTGAGAAATGAGCCATGAACCTAAGAAGTTATGCATACAAAACTACTAAAAGATTTCAAGTAAAGATTTGTCAGTATTCAGAAGGTTGAAGTTAATTTTGGAAAAAACAAAACATTTTTTCATATGTATATGTTGTTGTATAGATTTTAATTATAAGACCAGATACTTCCGCACAGGCAGTGCCACATGCAGTGGCCTAGATTTCTCTGAGAATGAATTGAGGGGTTTTGGTACAGCAGGAGTCCTGTGTAGAAAGCCCATTTGATTTGTTGCAGCAGTTAGAAGAGGTATGGTGAAAAAGGCATACTGTGTCACGAAGTATGAGAATACTTCATCCTTCATCACCACAGAACTTATTTTTTAATGCTAGTCACGTCAAGAATGACAAGAATAATTCACAGACAAGCACTATCTTTGCATTGCTGCTTTTTCTGAGAACTCAGTTTAGTATACTGGATAGTGCTTGTGGAAGTGTGGAGCATTCACAGTTGCTGAAGTAGGTGGGAGCTGTGCTATGAAGTACAGTATTAAAAAAAAAAAATCCCAGGTGTCTCATGTTAGGCACCCATAACGAGTGAGAGCTTCAGATCAAAATCTCTTTGTTTAATAGAAATGAAGGAACTAAAGACGTACACTGAGTAATAAGGACAATAGAGAGTTTTTTATAGCTTTCTACTTGGGCTACTCATTCACTGCATCGAAACAGTAATATATGATGATGTCCTTATATATTAGTAAGTAGACTATAACAAGGATGTTAAATTAAGATTACAGTTGTTACTGCAATCTTTATTTCTATGTCCGATTTTATTTTTGCATTTGTTTACCTTTTAATGTCATTTGTACTATATATGAAGTAATAATGTGCATTGTATGTAAATATGAACTTCAGAGGCTTAGCTTCTCTAATTTTTATTTAGGTATGGCTTCGTTACTTTTGAAACCCAGGAAGATGCACAGAAGATTTTGCAAGAGGTAAGTGATGGTCCACATTATGGTTATCTGTTAAATGAAATACTTCATTTCATATTAGATACCAAGTAGCCTGGGTTGTCTGGTCCTCTTCTGTTTGCCAAGTTTGGTCTGCATAGCTAAGAAGATGGCTTGAAAAGATCTAAGACAAGATTTATACTGGTATCTTCTGGAACTAGAGAAGGGAGTTAGTTGCCAGTTCATAGTGGAGCTCTTGACTTTGACATACAGTCTTTACTTTCTTAGTCTGCATGTGGTCTATAGTACGTATAGAGCTATGAAGACTATTCTTCACAATTGCTTTCATTTGCTTTACTAAAAAATCCATTGCTGTCAAGATTTTGTGGGGAGTCAGGAAAGATAACTGCTGTCTTTTATTCTGACATGTTTGATTGTCAAGAGCTGACGTAATTATTTTCAGGAATAATTAGATTCACTGAAAGTCTTAAAACAATGAAGCTCATTTTATGTCATGTAATTGTTGCTTCCCCTCTTAGCTACGTTACTGTCTTGACGCTCCTTGTAGAACCTCCCTTGAGACATGGATAGCTTGTCAGCTGTATGTTAGCTCTTCAGTTTGTTTTTTGGTTTTTTAATATGTGCTCCATGTTCTGGTTGGAATGTATTGGAGAGATCTGTCGGTCAGGATCTATTCATACATGTGAAGGTATCTGCGTACGGGGCGGGGGAAAAGCCAGAAATAGTTTCCAAGGCTTGCAAATTGCCTTCTCCCAGATATAAAGCTGGTTAAAATGTTGAAATACTAAGCCTTTGTTGGAAATGCATGTATTAAAATTCAAAATAAGAGCTGGGACATTTTCAAAGAAACTTTCAGAGTGTTTGCAAAAAATACGGTATGTGGAGCCAGAACAGTATACAGACGGGAGCTTCTTGAGTCAGCTACTTTTCTTCCCCTGTGTTTTTTTTTTTTTATTGTTTTATTTCTGTGAACTAAAAGAATAGTAGTGGTACTGAGTACCATTGTGAAAATGGCTTAGGACTTTTGCCTCTATTGTAACTGAAAGGCTGCTCCATGTGAAGTCTCACTGGTGTCTCATTCAATGATACTAATACTTTTTGTCTACTTTAAGTGCTTTAATTTAGATGTCCTACAATTCTATCACCTTTTTCATCTTTGCATCATACTGCTATCTCATATTCATCTTAAGATCAATTAGCATCTAGGTCTTTCTCAGACATCTTAAGCTGAGAGTTTCTAGGCTTTAATAATTTATGTATGAAAGGAATTATGTTTTTCATTTTGTACTCTTGAATTTCCTCTCTTTTATGTGACATTCTGATCATCCTTTGCACTGGTGGGTTTTGGGTTTTTTTGTATCCTACTTTTCTATCATGAGTTATGTCTCCAGAAATTTCTTTTTCTATGTTGCAGTCTTTGAAAGTATAAAATTGCATTAGTATCGAGAACAGACCTTGAGGAGTTTCACCAGGATCCTCTTTCCGGTCATATGCTATTACTATTAATGGTACCTCTTCCCATCTTTCTGAAGTAATTTTTTATTCACCACAGTTTTTCCTATTAGTCTTCACTTTATGTAGCATAATGAGTAACTTTGCATGCAGTGCTGTATTAAATGCTTTGAAGAAGTCCATACAGACGAGATGTTTCTCTTAACTGTGAAGGTTGTGTATAAAAAAGTCTAAATTCTGATGGATCACATCAATGAAATACATTGCATTGGGAAGAATCATCTTCCTGTTGTCTGTGTTGGAATGCTGTTTGAGTGAAATGCGCATCTGTTTTCTAGGAGTTGCTCTGTGTTTAATAGGCTAGGTAGGTATGTTTGCCATAATTAATACTTGTTCATGAAGTCCCAGATTCAATAAAATAGTTCAGCCTCTTCCTAACTATAAGTCTGAGAGGTGGGACTTAGCATTATGTACAGGTGTTCAAGTATTTTGCTAAACTGGGCTCAAATGAAGAAAATCTATTGATTACCTAACTGTTGTCCTTCTGTTGAATGTGATTTAGAACTGTATTTCTTTCTATGTTCCTCTTCAAGAAGTAATTATCTCCTTACTGGAGAAGTTAACAGCTCTGAAAACTGGAGACTTTGTGGTGTAAGTGGTAATGTTTAGTGCACATTCGCCCCTACATAACTGTTCAGGGAACCAGGCCTTCAGAACCGGTTCAGGTTTTACAAAGCAGCATTAAATAGACGCTGACAACTAAAAAAATGGTTGGTTTACCCTATTCCTTTCCATTATATTAACAAGTAGTGAGTTCTGTGTCAATTTAAAAACAAAGGCAAAGCTTTAATTTACCTGATGGACCTGGTGCTCACTTTCTGTTGTAAGCAAAACAGTTGGAAGACAATGTAGCTTTACATTTATCTAGCATTTTTTTTTAATTAAAATTTTTTTCTGCAGTAGTTTAGCCTTGCTAGGATATCTGGTTTAGTGTGCTTTTATGTTTTGTTAGCCTGGATATAAAGAAGTTTTCAGTCAGTCCTGAGTGACTATGGGGATTTTTTACATTCAGCCCTTATAATACAACCATTTTCATAGACTTACTTGTTCCTGTCATCTTTGGTAAGGTAATGTCATTATCGTGAAAAAAATTTAATCTTTATACTTGAAATTGTCAGTTTGTGTACGCATGTACTTTTATAAAAGCAGTAAATACATAAGGAAGGTAAAACTAAAAAAAAATGTGCTGACAATTACAGGTATTAGTTGTTAGTCAAGAGGCTCCATGAGAAGTAAGTAATACTTGAAATTACGAGTAATTGATTTTGTCTATGTGAAGTCTAAGGTTAGACTGAAAAGGAATTAGTATAGCTTTTGGGTTTTCTGAGGTGCACTGTAAATAAAATGCAGGGGAGGGTAAAACTTAAATGCCTTGTCTACTGACTTTTACTTCTTGGATGCCTAAATATGTGTAGAAAATATGCATACTGAATGTCCTTTTTTTCCTTTAATTCTAGGCTAAAAAACTTAATTATAAGGATAAAAAATTGAATATTGGTCCAGCAATAAGAAAACAACAAATGCGGAGTCCTCGTATGTATTTCTATTTACATTTGTATATTATGTAAGTGTCACTATGAATGTAATTTTTTAACCAAGATGTGCCTGGTCATGCACTGTATTAATGCTGTGTGTGGAATACTCTCAGAATGGTTTGCAGTGGAAGTAAATGCATGCCAGTGGAAATGTCCAAATAAACAGATTTATGATCTTTCGTTCTTTTATCTCTAATATGTTATTTACTTTCTTGGAAAAGATTATCTAGGAACAAACTGAATGGAAATTTCTCTAAGTTGCCAGGCGGAACTTCAAATCTAAACACTTAGACTGTCCTCAGATTCTATGGGATAAAGGAGGCTGTGCTGGTTGGTTGGGTTGTTAGTGAAGTATTTATATTAGCACAATCCATCAGGACTGTTGCATCTTGCTTTCTTTGATAGAAACCATAAGGAAGGGGTGGTTGCAGTCACCTTTCATTTCTTAAGAGTTCTTTGCTGTAAGATAATGCAATGGATGCTGTATGTTTCTTCTTTAGCAACGAACTATTTAGACTGAACACTTACGTAGGACGAGTATTGATAAGTTGTTTTTGGTTTTCTTGGTTTGTTTTTTTTTGTCGGATGGCTTCTTTATCTTGAGCAAGTACGCTGTTACAATGTTCTTCTGGGGGAGACAGAAGACAGGTTTTTTTCTAGAGAAGATGCCCTCCCCTTCTGCCAGGGGCTGTTTTATTTCTATAATACACTTCTGGAAATGTAGGATATAAATCACCAACTTTTAAGACAGGATCTGTCAGTGTTTTGCATAGCAGGGCATGCTGTTTTGTTATTCCTCAGTAAGGGCTAGGTGTCAGAGATGAAAAATACATTCCTTTTATAAGTGCAGCAGGGAATGAAGTATACTTTTGTAACTTTCCTTCAGTATTTGTCCTATGGTACCTTTTGGAAGAAGGAGAAAAACTTTTGCTCATCTTCTGTCTGAGGACAATACAGAGAATTTTAGTTCAACTCTAAAGCTTTCTTCAGTTGTTACTGTCACATTATGGATTAGAAGTAGTTGATACGTACGCTAACGCTGTTGGTGCAGACACACGTTCTGCAGACAGACTTCCCTCTCTTCCTCCCCTCATGTATAGGTATGTCCTCCCTTGTAAGTGTGCAGGAATGGAATACTTTGTTCCAACTTTGCTTTAGAAATTATTCAGCATGATCTTTGCTCAGTCAAGGGGTTATGTGCTTTTTTTTTTGCTGTGCTTTATTTCTCTTTCCGTCTTTAATTTGGACTTTCTTAGCTGCACTGCCTGACTTGTGGTGCTTCCTTCCTCTGACTCTTGTGCTGAATGTGTGTATTGATAGAAGAGGGGTATCTCTCTTTAATTCTGAGACCTGGGGTAACAGAGGAAAAAAAAAAACCTCAAAAACAATTTTTGAGGAAAGCTGCTGTGTCCTTTTGAGATCTGTTTGTGGCCCTGTTTGACTCTGCCACTTCCTCCTCAGGCCTAGGATAGGTCTGTGATACAAGATCATGTTGACATCTAGGGACATACCTTAGGATCTGATTTTAGTGTTTCTGCTCTCATGCTCAGCCTACCAACCTTAGTCACTAGGATACTTTGTCCTCAGCTTATCCTGAGGTTCATGAATCCATAAAACCTAGACTCGCAGTATCACTGTAGGGCTGTGGTTCTATTACACTTAGCAGAATTGAAGAAAGAACCCATTTATCCCTGTCCTCTTCAGCCTACCTGTAATTTAGTACCTGTCTTCCCTACTATTAAGTGAAACAATTTTTAGCTCTTCTGCCATCGTAGGACCTTTTTTGCCTAAGAACTTTGAACATACTGGGAGGACCACTCAGTTTGCTTTTCCCCAGCACCAGGTATTGAGAAAATGGGCATTCTATAAGCTGAGAAGTAGAGACCAAACATAAACAGCTGGAAGAAAATTGATGAATTGTTGTGGGCTGGAAAAATTTCAGATAGCTATACCTCTCCCAAGTTTTTTGTTCGTTTGTTTTTTTTCCTGTCACAGCAAGTTTGCTGGGTTTGATGGAGAGTATTTCCTTTTCCTTTGGAAGAGACATACTCCAATGGTGGAAGGTTCTGTGCAATGTACTTGATGGTTAGTGAAGTGGACAGGATTGTTGGCCATGGGATCCTGTTGGTTTCCTCATTTGAGACATCAGTAACTACTATTCTAGATTGCTTACTGGAGCTAAAGTAGCCTCTAATTTTTCTATGGTCTGTTTAACACTGTCCTAACAACCATCTTAGCCTGACCTGTCTATGGATAGTTTCAGCTTAATTGTATCCAAGTGTCTTTAGACTTATCTAGGAGTTAGTCGAACTCCTGCAATTGGTAAAGGCCCTTGAATTATTGCGGGACTCTTCTTGGTCCTCCACTTAGCATTCTAGTAATCTCTTCAGTGTTGTGTCTGTCCCTAAAATGGCACTTCCTCGTGGCACTTACCTTTGCAAGGGAAATGAAAAACTAAAACTTGCTCAGTGATCTTCTTTATATTGTGTTCTTTCTGAGTTTTTCCATGCTATGTTACCACTTAATGTGATTTCAATTTCAGTTACAGAAATAATTTTTCCCTTTTTTTTACAGAAGTCTTTTTATATTTGGAACTGAAACTGGTCTTCATGTTTGACATAAAGTTCTAGAGAAACATGAAGTCCTGTCCCATGCCCCCCAAAATGCAGACAGAAATCAAGCCTAGGTGATCTCAAAGGCAGTGTTTGAAAAAGATAAACAACTTCTGCAAAGGGATAGATATCCCTTTATTTGAATAATGTTTGCTGTCAGTACCTGTTAGAGGGTTGTGTAGATGGAACTCTGCTCTGGGATCAGACCATGCTCATTTATAGCCTCTGCTGTAGCGGCAGGATTGCTGAGAAGTGTCCCTGTTCCTGACATCTTAGATATTAGTTTTTACTTTTGCTGGGCAATGTGCCATCACATAAAGACAGTCTTTGTGTGTTGAGAAACCAGGCTGCACCTTGTAACGAAATCATTCTGTTGTTTTTAGCGGTTGGATCCTGTTTCAGCTAAATATGAGTATGTGGAGGTTACCAATTAAAATATCCTACAATGTGAAGCTACCTTTGGATATTTGAAGATTAAAAATATATATGTATATATATTTGCTGGTAATTGGAGTTATCTGTGTTTAGTAATTTATATGCATGTCATCTTCTGCACCCTTTCCCATCTACCTCTGGAGACATCCTGTGACCATCTGCTTTTGTGATTTTGTGTTTGAGAGGGGACTGAGATGGCACTAGGCACACTGCCCCGTGTTCTTTCCTTTGAGTGTTTTGCTTCTCTGAAGATCAGATCTTTTCTTCTTTTTTGACCTACACATGTTAAAAAAAAAAAAAAAAAAAAAAAAAAATTGCCAGTAAGTAAATTTTAAAATACTAATTCCAGGTTCTACTGTAATACCAGAAGCTGGTACAATGTACTTAACTACTTCAAGTGGATATCCTTATATTTACCATAATGGAGTGGCTTATTTTCATACGTCTGAAGTTGCTTCTGTTCCGCAGTCATGGCCAGTAAGTAATTTTTTTTTGTATATATGCTTTTCTGTGGACCAGGATGAGTGCAGTGTTTTCAAGTCCCTCCTGCTTACAGTTTCTTCAGCTGTGCCTTGCGTTTGATTTTTTAACTTGTTTTTTAAATGTGTGTGTTTATTTTGTGGGGCTTTTTAAGTATTACTTAAGTTTATCATTCTTCTGCAGGGCACTTAGCTTTGATGTGACCTACTGGAGAGGGTAGTTCAGAATCAGTGTGGGCCCTACCCCAGGAGAATTTGTGGTTTACTAAGGAGTTGTTGGTGCCTATGACCCTTGATTGGCTCCATTTATTATTCCTCCATGAGTGAGGTGTTCTTGGCTGCAAAATATTATGCTGAGGATGAAAAGAGAACATAGCACTAGATAAAGCAAAAGTGAAATTGGGTAATTTTATAGTCATTCACATACTCTTTTTCACAAATAATGCTTGTTTTAGGAGGAAGATAATTCAATAGATCAATTTTTTGGCTTTAGTGATTTGGGGAACTTGGGCAGAATTTCTTGAAGTACAGGAAGGAGTTGTCAATCACTTCAGTTTTTTTACAAGAGAGAAGGACTGTGAGACTGATGGGGTCTGCATAAGGCGCAGGACCTACACAGAGGGTGCATCCTTAGTAATTTCTGTAAAAGCAGCATTCACGGAGACTGTACGTACCGTCTCCATAAATGAGTGGAAAATCCCTTCACATATTCTCAATAGAAGAATTACTAATAAATAAAAACAAACTTCCCCAAAACAGAGATGAGAGCAGTAATAGATTCTCTAATGTTGTTTATTTTGGCACTGTAGAATCGTTTTCTCAGTATTTAACCTCTGTTTTAATCACTTCTCTTAAGTTCTAAGATGTTTGCTGTTCTAACAGATGTACGATATAGTGCCTCATAGCGCCTTCTCAAGTTTAGAGGATAAGCATAAGCACCGCGTCACATATTTTAGAAAGCCTTTTTGAAATTCATGCTCTATAGTCGTCTAGAACTTGCTCAAATCCTACCTGTTGGAAAAAACAATACTTTTTGTGTTCTAGTACTGAACTTTGCTTCTGGTACCCTGGCTCAGATCCACTGTGTTTCAAACAAATAGCAGACAATCCTTGCAATTACAATTACATATTCTTAATTGTCATCGTTAGGGGAGTACCTATATAAAGAAATTAAGGAGAAAACCTGAAAAATTGTTGTTACAGAAAACATAAATCAAATTAAAGATATTAATACTTTCTGGTGTGTTTTGTGCATGTATAACAGTGCAGATTGTGTCTTTTTTCCATTTTGCATTCTGCATTTTCATACAGTGTAAAGGGATTAAAGTAGTTGTGGAGCAGTTCCTTCCTAAATATTTGCAGGAATGGGGGAATTTCATGACATGGGAGTTGCACACACTAGCTTTAACTAATCAGAACTAGAAGTTCAAAGTCCTATGTTGTCTGCTACCAGTGCTGTATGTTTCTGCCCCGCTTTCTTTTGCTGGTGTTTCTCTGACCCTAAACTGGGCTTCCCAAAAAAGCAGGCAGGTTTCTAGCTGGTTTACCTCCCTAAACGGGCTCACTGCCAAATCAGATGAATGCTGGGGCTGGTGTGAGGAAGGGAATGGAAAAGGGAAGATTGGGTTGGGGCTGTGGAGAGGATAGGAGTACATCAGTGACAACTTAGATTGCCCTAAGTGCTTACGAAAATATACCTGTGGTCAGGATAGTGGATGGGCTTAGCACCCCTACAATAGTGATGGCCTAGTGCTTTCTGGAAAGAACCAAGTAAATATGCGAAAGACTTTTGTTTCATCTCTAATGTAGGCCCTTAGAAACAGTGGTTTTGAAGAATCTAAGTGTAAGTTAAAACTTGGTAAATCCATTGTCAAAAGGGAGGGGAGGTGGTTCAGCATTATAGTACTTCAGAACTTTTCTTAATAGGAGTGAGTGACAACTTATGAAATTGCTGCATTAAGACTTGTAACTTTTTTTCTTTTGAAGTCACGCTCTGTTTCCAGTTCACCTATGATGGTAGCTCAACCGGTTTTTCAGTCTCCTACATACCATTATCAGGTATCTGTTTGAAAATGGGTTTCAGACCACCAGTATTCCTTCCAGCCATGCAGTTTTATTTACAGCACTGTCTCAGGTCTGTTTATTCTTAGGAAATAAAAAGACTGTTTAAAAGAGTCATATAAAACAGACTTTAATTTCATCGGAGGCTTTCTTTTCACTAGAATGCAATTTATTCTCGGTATCTAACTACATGGAAATGTAGTAAATTAAAATTTTCTTTGGTGTTGCTAGTCAGCTGGCTTAGAACCATCCTTAACTTTTATCATCTAAGTCAAACTCCTGCTCAAAGCAGGGCTGGTTAGATCAGCTTTCTCAGGAACTTGCCCAGTTGAGTTTTGAATATCTCCAGTGATGGAGATTCCACAACCTTTCTGGACAGCCTCTTCCAATATTTGACCCTCCTCATGGTAAAAGACTTTCTTCCTCATAACGAGTCAAAATTTTCAATGTTCCAGTCTGTGTCCATTGACTCTTATGCTCTGAACACCTCTGAGAATCTGGCTCGGTCATATCTATGCCCCACCCCTGCCTTAGGTAGTTGTCGCCAGCAATAATTATGCCCTCACACCTTTATCCTTCTCACGGTTGAACAAACCCAATTCTCTCAGCATCCTAATATGTCTGTTCTCCAGTCCCCTAACCATCATGGTGGCCTACTACTGGATTTAGGCAGTATGTCCATGTTTTTAATGTGTATTGGAAAGTTAATTGCATTTTGTATCTTCCGTTTTCCTAATTAGGCATGCTGCTTAGATGCTGCAGTATTTTAGAAGCTTATGAAATGCCCAAGTCAGAGGCTGAGTGGAAGCAGACAAAACTATGTTCCTGAATTATTTGGGGGCTTATGAAAATCACATTACTTTTTAATTAAGAATTGGTTATAGATTTGAGATAGAATTCCCAACATACTAGAATTAAAACTAGTACATTTATGCATATGCACTTAATCACATAAGTAACACCTTTTTTTGTGTGAATTTAGGCACCAACACAGTGTATTCCAAGTCAGTGGCAGTGGTCTGTTCCACAGGTAAATACTGTTCACAGTTGCAGCATTTTACTATTAGTTTGCATCTAGTTTAAAGGTATGGTGCATTTATTTAACAGTGAAATTTTTCACTATTCCCAGCACTGTTGAAGTAAATATTAATTGCTATATTTTAGCAATGCGTTTGCAACACTTGCTCATACAATAGAAGGCATAATACAGCATTTATTGAAACATCAAATACAAATATGATGTAAAGAAAGCATCTTCCCCTCCCTTCTCCCTCTGGCAAAAAGTTTGTATTAAATTAACAAGTTCTCAGAAGCAGGTAAAAACTGCCATATTTATCTGATAACAGAAATTAGTATTAACTAGCTCATTAACTGATTCTAACTGTGATGTTTCATTGGAGTATTGATAGCAGAGGCATATAGACATAGAAGTGTGGTGAAATTAGACCCAGGCCCTTGAAATAGGAGAAAGAACTTGAGACTGCTAACTTGGTAATTTTGGGGGGAGTCTTTATCAGTTTTGTGATCTCTGTAGCAGAGGAGCTTAATATGGAAATCTTGCCACTCAAGGAACTTGAAGAGTTTGAAGCTAAAAGGAGGACCAAGTCCCTTAAGCTTGAACTGTTACAGTGCGTCCTCATTACTTTAGTAGCAGCCAGCCTTGTCCAGTTATGGTCAGTTCCACTCTATTAACAGATGTCAGTCTGCTGCTTAGAAATCCGTGTGCCAAATTACAGAAAGACTGGGGGGGGGTATTTTAAAACTAAATACTTGGGTTTTTAATGTAACATTTTTGCAAGAGAAAATTAAACTGTATTATGTTTCTGTGAACTTGAGAGTAAGTGTCAGTTTTATAAAGGTTAGGATTTCTCTGGCAATGCTCTCCAAAATGTAAACAAAATCTGAAATATATATGTAAGTCATTAAAGGACATCTTCATTTTATTCTACTACCTGACCTTTCTACCCACTTCCCCCTCACTTAGTTTCTTTAGGTTATCACAAATGAATTTGACACTTTATTTTAAAGCTTTATCTTCATTTATATGTAGCAAAGAAGACTGTAAAATAAGCTTTGGTATTTATAGTGCATAAATTATATAATTTATGAAAATAATGTGGTTTATTTCAGTCTCCTGCCTCTTCACCTTCAGTCTTGTATCTGCAACCATCTGAAGTCATTTATCAGCCAGTAGGCATTGCCCAGGAAAGTGGATGTATACCTCCTCCTCTCCTAGTGGAAGCTGCAGTTCCTGAGGTATTTTTATTTTAAAAATGTACTTACAATTGAAGCATTTAGCTGCAATTGAAAAACATAATCTTTTAGTTTAAGCACAGGCAGTTCAGAGCACTTATGTCAACTGTTCCCTGTACTTAACCCCACACCCATGCAGCTGCTGTTAAATCTTTTCAGTCGTCCTCAAGTTAAGAGTATCTCTTCCAGTTTTCTAGGAGGATGCTTTGATTCTGAAATATTTTAGAGAGTCACAGGTGTATGTCAGACAGGAATATAACGACTAGTTGATTTGTTTCGTTTGAAAATAACATTTAAACAAAATGGGAGTCAGACTCTTCAGAATGCTGGATTAGTCTACTCAAGCCATAACAGTTTCCTGAAGTAATTATTTTTCTGTGTAAGTAGAAGCTCGTTTCTAAATATTCTGAAGATCAGAATGAATTAAGAGTAGTTGAATGACTAAATTTTTTCTTTATGATTTTTTCCTTCTATATGTATAGCATTACTAATGTTTCTTAAGAGATTCCTTATGTACAATAAGGCCATTTCTTTATAATTGGATGTTAGGAATGACAGTAAATAATTGGCTACATAAAAACTTACTGTAAAAATGAAAATGTATTATGATTCATTGGTACTTTCCATCTTTGATAATTCATTATTAATTAACAGGGATGCCAAAATAAATGGTACATTAGGACAGCAATCAAGTATTTTTACAAAAGTTGGAGAGTATTTTATTGCTACAAGTTTCAAAACTGGTATTTCAAACACCTTAGGTATGTCAGGATTTCCCACTTAAGTAATTTAATTTCCCTGTGAAGGTCTTGAATAATACAAGACTTTGGTTGTTGGGGGGTTGTTTCTTTTTTTAAGCTGCATAAAACTCAGTATTTATTGTATAATCATAAATCTTACAATCAATGTTATTTTTACCTTTTGTATTTCATAAATCAGATGCAACTTAGAGAAATTTGAAATCTGTGAGCACTAAGAAAAAACATGAAATTAGTTAAGGAATATTTGGAAGTAGCATGCTCTCAGTTCACAGGAACATAATTTGTTAATGTTGAAGCAGTATGTGGAAATTCAGAAGATGGTGTATAATTCAAAGGAAAGCCTGTGTATTATTTGTATGTAAATATCTTGTAAGTGCAATAATGCTGGGAATTGCATTTCAGTATTATAATCTACAAATTTAAACACTGTTCCAATTAGAGCTGAGTGAAATGGATTTGTAGTAAAGAAGCCTGCTGCTTCTGTCAAGGAAAGTGCTTTTTGACACTGATGTAGATAAACTGAATTTACCAAACTTCAGTACAGTGTAGAAAACATAGATTTAAATACTGAAATTTTGTTTTTTAAAAAGTCAGTAGTTTAGATAAACGTAGCCCACAATTTGAAGTTTTAAGGAATCTAAATTCACGTGAAAGGTTTGTAAAAACATAAAATTGTGAAACAAGCTTTTCAGCTCATTTTTTGTATTTTTTTTTTATACCAGCTGTATTCTGATCATGGAGTTCAAGCACCACTTCACCAGCCTTATGCCCAGAATGCCATAGCTGTGCCTGCACCTGTGAGTATCAAACTAAAATAATTAAAGTAAGCACTGTAGTCTTACTGTCCCCTTTCTTGAAGGGGAACAGTGAGACAAGAGGGGCAGGGATGAAAAACTCTTTTGTTAATGAATTAATAAATAAGGAGAACAGGAATGTTGCAGAGAAACTGAGATTTTTCTTCACTTGCGTGTTTGTTACAGAGAACATAAGTGTTACTTATTTTGAAACTATTTGAGGAAACTAAAAAAACCCATGACTAGTTATTTTAAAACTTGAGATACAAAGAAAACCGCAAATGAAAAATATATTTTGAGAGAAAACAGTGAACCTTATTCAGTTCTTTGAAATGACGGTTACATATCCTTGTCTGTCTGTCTCTGGATCTTGAGAAGTTGAATCCATTACTTGCAGCCTTAGATAAGCATCTCATGTTGTGATGAAGTGGGGTTTTGGAACACAGACCATGAAAAACTGTCCCGGTTGGCCACCTGTGGGTTTTTTTCTGTGTAGCTCTGATTTTGAATGGCCATTTGAAAATGTGATTCTTCCATGTTACCTGACACAAGTTGTAGGGTTTTTTGGGTCCCAGTTTAAGGTCCTTTTGCCTAAATTAATAAGGTTGTTAACACAATATATGAAATAATGTCTAAACTAGATTTAGCCTAGATTTGCCTGATAAACGAAGGACTAAAGGTATCACTAGTTTTACCTGATACTACAGCACTTACTCTTCTGTTAAAGATGCTTACTTAACTACAAATGGCAGACTAAATACGAATGAATCAAAGCCATGTTATAGGTGGTCTTCTATATGTATTTTTTCATTTATTTTACATTTCTTTTAAGAGAATTTTTTCCCAGACTATTGTGTAACAATAGCTACTAAATATTTCCAGTAGAGGGGGCTGTAACATTAAGTGTTGTCTTGGAATGAAATGCAAGTACTCCAATTAAAAAAAAAAAAAAGAATTTGAGAATACTAATCCTGAATGACTCATCTTTTTAAGAAATACTTAAAAGGGAGTTGGTGTAACACAGTGATCATAATATCCAGTTTATGTTCCTTTTTCTAACAGTCTATGAAAACACTTTAAAAAAAAAAATGGCAATAGTAGTCTCAGAGTCAAAACCAAGCGCATATTTACTGTATCAAATAGAGAAACAAGCTTTTTAACCTTGAAACTTGACTTTTATTATCTTTCCCAGGACCAAGGCTATGCAAACAAGATAGTGTGAAGTAAGTTACAAGGTAGATCTAGAGCACGATAGCTCTTCCTCTCTCCAGTAATTGCCACAGTACCATGCTTTACCTTATAGCAAAGGCAAAGCAGTTTACTCTGTGATAAGTGATAATGTATTACTTCACAGTAGAATATGTGCATGCATGGTAAAACCATGTTTGGTTACTGTGGCGTAGGAAATGACCTGTAAATTCAGACTGTTATTTATCTCCTGAGATAAAATTTCCTATGCTTATTCATAGCTGTAGAAGTGATTTCACACAGAGCCAAAGCTGGCATAACCCAGCAATTCATTCCATTTTCCACACCAGTCATTTCCTGTGCTGGTAGATGTTTTTGTGAGGTACTATGGTAAACCAGGTCAGGAAACTGATGTAGTTAAAGATGAAGCCCCACTCCTATCACCCAAAAAGAGATAACTTAAACTTGGATGGGTTCCTCAGACCAGTTTGTCACGCAATTGCGCAAACTCTCGTACCTATACGAGAAGTTTGGGATAGGATAGAGGAAGTAAGACTTGTAAAACTTGATGAAACTGAGCATGAAATTGCTAATCTGTCCATTCCTTCACTGTATTTCTTGCTCGTTCTTACCTGTTTTCTCAGAAGTCATCTGTGAACTATAATTGAAACTCTGCGCTGTTCAGGTCTCAAGTAGATTCACAGATACAGTTAAACCCTTACAAAGACTTGCTGAGTTGTGGTAATTTTATTCATTGCAGGATAATGCCAAATAGTTGTTGACAGGTTTTAATTTTTAGTTACTTAGTTAGCTTTGCTTAGTAGTAACTAGTGGTTCTAGAATATTACTTATCTTTTTCACGTTTCACCTTACCTCTTCACATACCCACTTAAAGTTTTGAATATATTACATGTGTAATTAATATGATTAGCTTGTAGTGTGTCTATCACTGTGGCTGAGCACTCAACAATGATTGGAAAAAATAAAAGAGCAAATGTTGACAGCAGACTGCTATGTATTAAGCAAGTGGTTGTGTCATTACCACCTGCTCCCCAGCTGCATAAAAATACTGCCTGCTGGCTGTAGGCTTGTTAAAATATCCCAACAAATGTATCTGCTGCTTGAAAATTCCCAAGTAGTGGCCATGTAAGAGAGAGCAGATGCCTAAAATAAGGAGCTTACCTTGAAGGTAATTTGCTAATTGCCTCCACTGCGCTAGGAATTGCATTAGGAATAAACATACACTTTATACTAGGAGCTGTAAGTCATATGGTGAGAGTAGGATGGGTACAGCCAGTATCCAGATATTTTTGGCGGTTGTAGATTTCTTGCAGCTTTCAAATGCAGCTCAAAACAGAGCATGCATTGCAGTCCTGTTTTAATGAAGTCACAGGGGTGAGCGAACAAAAGGGATTAAATCTTTACTGAAGAAGAAAATCACAAATTTTATAAGCAAGTGTTTCCATTGCTGTTGTGGATGTATAAAGAGAACTCAGTTCATTAATCATGTAAACCATTTAGCAGTTAACAAAGGAATCTTCAGTATTGGCAATTCTCTAATTGATTTTTAATTTTCTCTGTTCTGCCACTTAAATAGCATTTTGTTGATGTAACTTTTTAGTACAAAATTTGCAGTAGTCTTAAAAGAAAATTAGAAGAATACATTCCCCAATTTCTAACTATAATTTATTTTTTAGATCCAAATTTGGTATTTAAGATCAGGTTTGAATCAAAAATACTAATCCCCTCCCCTTGATCATGTGTTGCTAATGATCCTTTGTATTTACTTGAAGGTGTTTTTGTTTGGAGATTATAGCATGTTTTGTTCATTAGTATGTGGAAGTGATTTCATCTTCGCATCAATACAAATGGATAAGGTTGACAGTGATTCTCAAAGGCTGCTAGGTGACACTTGTTTTTTAGGAAGCATGACTTTTTTTTAATCTCTGCTGAATCTTGTGCAGTGCTTCAGATCTTTAATTGCCCTCTAATATAGAGATCAATATTTGAATGCTCCTAGAGGACATGTATGAGGTTGTGTTTGGTAGTAAGATCTCCGCAGTCTACGGTAACAGCAGAAACTTGAGAAGAAGATTGAAATTTGTGTTCTCTGGTTTCAGACCTAGGAAAAATACCTGTGAGTTAAATTTTTGTTTTGCTGGATGGTTATCTTGAGTTCTGAGGCACTGGTCTGGTAAATGTTTGTTGGACATTGTGTATGAGGGAGACCTGTGAGGCCTGGGGAGCTAAGCAACACAGTTGCAGTTTACATAAACTGAGCAAAGGTCTAAAAGGTTCTGGTACGTGGACGTGGTAAATGGGTGGGGTTTGTTTTGTTTCATCCATTTGTTTCGGGTTTTTTATTCTTCTCAGTCATCTTTTCCAGCTGCAGTATACCTGTCAAGGGGTAGGCATGGTTCTAGTCTCAGTCAGAAGTTTTTTTTACTCTTCCCATGGTCTGTATACAACAAAATATTTTGGCTGACATCAACAGTATGGGATCATACAATATCTTTTCCTATAGGGGACTTTTTAGGTCCTTGGGGCAGGGGAGGAAGTGTTTTTATTTGAGCTTAGACATCTAACTGCGGGGGCAGGAGGGAATCAGTCTTAGGTTATCTAAACTCTTCACTCCTGTCCTCACAATAGACTAGTTTTAGCTGACAAAGTCTGACATTTGTTGGAACCTAGAAGTGTTACACGCTGGATTAGAGTGCAGAGCTATAGTACTTCTTTTAAGTTTACCCTGGAAAGGCACAGAATAGTACAAAGGTAGTATTTTTACGGGTTTTTTTTCTGAAAACCCAATCAACTCTAACAACAAGAACCTATCAATGATAGAAATGTATCCTGGTTTTCCGTTTCACTTGCGTGTTTGGTTTTTGTCACTACTTTGTTCTCTATTCCCCACAATCTTTTTTGCTAGCTTTAAAATTGAATTTTCTACTTTCTGTAAGAAAATAACTTTTTAGAAAGGTCACAGATTCTTTGCTGGAGCCTTTCCAGTCTACAGTATATGGGCAGTAATTATATTGCTGAAAAGGCAAAGGAGGATCTTCCTATGTCAAAACAGAATTTAGGGTATTAATTTGTAATATAGTTCATGTATATACGCATTCAGTTTGCGCGATGGTGCATGATGCTAACACCTTGGCCTTTTGGTAGTGAATGTTCTGTAAATTTAACTGAACTTAGCGCACTCCATTTTTCTTTGCAGTTTAGAGTAATAAGATCAAATTTGTTCTGTGTGTATAATACACATAAATATATATGTGTTTGTATATGTTTGTGTATATTTACACATACGAGTATATATACATAAATTGTGTTTTTTATAAGGGGAAGTCTTGGTGTAATTTTGGGAGAAATATAGTAATTTTATACTAGTACTGTGTGTTCTTGTATGATGTTCCATCTGTAACAAAAAAAATGAAACCTTACAACATATTTTCTGTATACGTAAGTATTTTTTTCATTTACACATGCAGTGAAATTGAGAGAGAGAGAATAAACCTTTTGTTTTAATGTTACCTTAGTCTCAAAAACATGAATCTAAACTTCTAGTTGTCATAATATATGATTAACAAGAGGCTTGTCACCAGCTGTAGCAAGGACTATTGCCTGTAAAAGGTGGGGTTTTTTTAAACTCCACCAAAAATATATTAGTTAATTTTATATTAACATACAAAGGTGCAGATGGCATGCTGCTTCTCACATTGTTTCCTTCTATGTTCTCTTTACAATATCCTCTTTTTCTATTCTAATAGTTTGTTCTCATTCCAGTTTAGTGGTTTTTTTCTTTTGTTTTCTCTGATCTGTATGTTTTCTCTCCCTTTACTTGACAGACACTATGGAGCGTTCACTATTAAGCCATTTGGGCAGCTCTAGTCTACCTGTACTGATTTTCTTGTCCAGTCCTTCCCATGTGGCTGAGATCCGTCATCAACATACCAGCTAGCAGCTGCCTGTTGTGAAACTTGGGGTCAGTTGTTTCATTGAAATGCCTTCTATTTACGAATTGGTAAATAACAAAACATGCTCTGATAGACTTTAGCATAGTCTGCAATATTACTTAGCTGCTTCCTGCATGTTTGTAAGTTTCCTAATAATTCTCTTACAGAAAACAAAATTTATATGATTCATGTCATTTATTCCTGGATAGTCATGTATATATTAATTCTATCAGTATTTTCCTTCTAGTTCAGTTTCCCAAGTTCTTTGTGTATTTGGATTGTTTTCCTTCAATAGTGAGGGAAATTTTCAGCACTTCAGTGTATGATTTTTTTATTTCTGAAAGTGGTTTAATTCCTTTATTGAGAACTCAACTTTCTCCCCTTTTCTCCCTATTTTGTGTGATTTACAGTGGTTTGTATTCATGGAGTTATACTCTGGCAGGTGCTTAACCATACTTTTTATTGTGAAAAAGGTGCTGCTTTTAGTTGCTTACACTTCTTTAAAAATTAATATTTTAATAAAACGAAGCCAGTAGAGGAGAAAATGTTTGTCCTCCATATTGTAATAGGAGACAAAACTAAAGAAGGAGTTAGAGAAATAGATTGGGACTGAAGTCCTGTAAGGTTGATGTAATGAAAGCTAAAGTGGGCAGGGAGACTGGCACTAGATGGCCATGGAACTTAGAGATTTAAGAAGGCAATGCACAACATGATGTGGAGCTAGCAGATGATGGAAAGAAACAAATCTTGAGATTAGAGTGGGTTGAATATTCTGATAGGGGTGTAGGAACTACAGCTGGTTGAATTAGGAAACTGGCAGAGCCAGAAGGGAGGGTAAGAAGATGAGTAAGTTTAACAAAACAAAAAAGTTAGAGTGCTGAAAAGGCCTGAGCTAAGAAGAGAAGGTTAGAAAATAAAGATAGTTTGAGTCTGTCATATGGCATAGTAGGAATGGGAAGAAAGGACTTGGATTGGTTAAGTAAAGAGAATAAACAGATGGGAGTTCTGCAAATTGGATACCACACAGCTGAGATACAAAGGGAGAATGTAAGAGAACTTGATCTTAGGAAGAATAAACAGAATAGTACAAGTATTCTGAAAACTGCTCTTGCCAGCACCTAAAATGGTAGCCCTGTTTTTCTGGATCTTGCCATCCTTTTGTCAGCAGCTAGTGGTGTCTACTGACAAGTTAATTAATCACAGTTTATTGCCTGTTAGTTTACAAATAGGACAGCTATCAATTATTCAGCTCAAGTTTTATAAATCTGAGTTTTAGCTACTGAAAACTAATGTACACGTTACTATAAATTCCTATAGTAATGCATTGTTCTAATCTACATTACAGAGAATGCAAAAGTTAAAAAAAAAAAAAATAGAATTGGTTAAACAGTTTTGCACTGTGGCATATTATAAAAATAAATTTTCCCTGTCCACTTAGAAAAAGGATACAATTGCTTTAACTTGACATACTTTACTAAGGCTATATGATCAATGAACAAAACTTGATTATTTTTTTAAGTAAATTTATTCTGAATTCATTCTAAGACTCCATACTTGTAAATAAAGGAAGATATTTCTTGCCACTACTGACTTCACCTAAGGTACGTAATGGAAATTTGATTTTCCTTTTTGAATTAAGTCTATCTAGCTGATGCATTATCAAAATGGACTGTAACTTTTCATTGAAACATTAATGTAGTAAATGGGACACACTTTGAAAAAGAGGAAACAACATAGCGTTTTTCCCTCTCTTTAGGAATCAGGGTCGCATTCTGTGAGAAGAAATTTTTCACATCATTCGTCTGTGATGTCTGAAACCTCGATACACATGAAGTCCCCATTTTCGTCCTAGAAGAGATTACAGAATGGCAGATAAAACTCTTATTCCACCTTCTTCTACAGATTCTGTAAAACAGTTTTTTAGCTATCTCCTTCGCTAACATACCTATCACGTGGAGGGTATGTTCTTCCTAACTTCTAACATTTTCCTGAAAATGCCTAAGTTAAAATACCACTCCTTTTTGCAGAGAAATAAAATGAAATTTTGTAGTTTGGACAGGTAAAAACATATGAAACCATGATTTTATCCTGCATTTCCTTTCTTGGTAAAAATACTGTTACAGGACAAAATGGTAATTTCTGAAACACAGCCTACTGTATAAACTTTGGTTACTAACATAGATTGAAAGCCAGCATACTTCTGTTAAAGGGAAAATTTAACATTTAATTTCTGGATTACATAAACTTAAAAGATCCATTAGTTGCAAAGGTAAAAGCCATTTTTCCACATACTGATGGCATTTATGTGCTGTGGGTTAAAATCTGGTTATTTAAATCTATGTGCACTTTGTTTCAATTCCAATAGAGTTTGTCTACTTCTAATTTTTTTTGCAGTGAGTATTCTCTGCTTTTGTAAAGTGTTTTAGTTCAGTGTCGTTTTAGTGCTTGGAATAATAACTTTTTAAAATGAAATTTGGACCACTAGTTTAATAGTTACTTATCCTCATAAAAGGCTGACATTTTTCTTGCATATGGTGAGCAATAAATTTGGGCTTATGGTATGTTTTTAGCTATAGAAAAAGACAAGAATTGACTTCTTACCACTGTAAGAGAAGTGAAGACTTCGCCTTGCTTCTTTGACTTTTTTTGTTATCTGTGTAAAACTTAGGAACTCCTTGGCAGTATCAAGAGTTGGGATGGAATACTGCTTTCTCCTCAGCTGCAGGAAGATTATTTTTTTTCCTTGCTTCTCCTCTTACCCTTCTAGGATTCCTTCTATGTTTTGTAAAAGTCAGATTCCTCAAAGGTTAAAATACAGTCTCTGTAGTTAATAGGAGAGCAAGCTATGGCTTAGTGCTTATATAGCACTGAGGTCTTTATTTTATGTATGTAAAATATCCTTGAGCTTTTCATGTTTTTTATCTGCTCTGTAGTAATTTGGGGATTTTCTTTATTTTTTTTTTTCTTTTAATTGTTCAGGGATCTTAGAGTGGGCATTATAGACAGTAAATAATCCATGCATAATATGTAAATATATTTAACGATGATTCTGGCAGTCAATAGTCTTCTTTCATATTGTGCAGGAAGACAGGTAGAGTCTGGTTCTCTGTTCTTAACACTGTTTTGAATTGTTGTAAAAGGAGATGCCATGTACTCTGTCTTGGTTGCAAGTTTCCTCAAGTGACTTTCCACCTTTTGCTAGGTAGAAAAATCTACACAAGTATAATTTAATAGTTTCTGGTTTTAAAAACTTGTTACCATAGCAGCTGTGGGGGACTGTTTTACCAATAAGTGTCAAAAAAGATAGACACTTTGTTGGTTACATGAGGATCTCAGCCTATTTTTGAGGGGGGAAGTACTCATCTGCTGTAGATTGTCATGTTTCTGAGCTAGTCTGTACTAAAAACATCTGTCCAGTTGTTCTGTTTTATTTTTTTTAGATTTTAGAATTCATCAATACAAATATATTACAGAAATCTTGGCACATAGTAACAATAATTCATTCCCATGGAAGAATTTTTACGTAGTAAATTTTTTTTAATGAAGTGCTGTTTCTGAAGGTGCTGAAGAAAGGTTGTGTGTTCTGTTAGAGGCATGTTTCTTGTATCATGAAACAAATACACATTTTACCCAGGATTCAGAAGAGTTAGTCCCAAGTCCTTATTTTTGGAATTCACAATTTGTTTACCAAACATTACTTTCCTGCTTTAGAGATCCAAGTAGTAAATTTTACAGCGAGTACTATATTAAAAAAAAAAAAATTATGCTTACAGGGAAGTAAGTCTTTTGAACTAATTGCTTGAAAGCGTACAAATACTGTGCAGTCATTTATATGTCACCAGATTGTGGCTGTAGTCCAGGTACTCACAAAATGTAGTTTATTTCCCATTTATTGGTACAGATGTTAGATTGTTGATAATGAGTTGATCCCATGGCCTTTGCTTCAAAGAACATTTACTTTGTTTTTACTTGCATGTGAACTTGATCATTTGGAAGGATATTCAGTGTTAGGCACAGAAGTGTACCTGCAGTGTTCTACTGCGGGGCCTATAACATCGGTCTGGAGGTACTGTTGGTTAGGACTGTATCACCAGTTCTTAACAATGCTTCATTTTGTTTTGAGAGACCTAGAAGAGACCAAGACAAAGCTCTGAATGTTGGCTTTCCTCCAGGAACCAGAGGTCACTGTGGAAATACTGAGGGCTCTCCGAAGTGCTTGCCAAGAATGATGGCATAACATCAGTCAGTAGTAACTGAACCTTTAAGCTTCCAGTAGTTGAATCCTTCCGTAGACACAACTGAGGGACAGTAACTGACTTCTGTAATTTCATTACAGGGATACACAAATGATATGCACTGGGAAAAAACGTCATTTCCTCAGGTAGTGCCTAAAATTGCATTATCTTGACACTATAGTATTCATGACCTTTTTAATCTCTTACACTACAGAGTAGTATTCTCCTGCCACTTAAAATTTCCGTAATACGGAAATTCCTGTGCTTTTATACAGAAGTCATTTAGTTAACTGCAGATATTAAGATCTTGATCGCTCACTGATTTTGGAGGTTGGAGAAGGGCAACATTCTTTTTGGTCTTCTGCAGTTTCCCATTGATAGTTGCTTTACACATGTGCTAGGAGGGAACACATCAGATTAGGACTGTGCCCTATGGACATTCAGTAGCTAACAGCAAATAATCATCTTCGTGCACTGCTTGTCACATTCACATATTAGCAGACTAAATAAATTTTCTGGCTTCCACTCCCTAGAATTTAGAGGCCTTGCTGGTATCTTTTGTTTTCTACTGAGCTAGCTGTTACAGTATTTCTAGCAACTGTTGTCTATTTAATGCTATATTTGTTTGCCAAAATGTTAGTTCTAACATTCCCTATTAGATAACACTGGATAAAAACCCGTAGAAAAGTTACCAAAGTTACCTCTCTCCTGTATTTTTGTGTGTTTGGTCAATGACTATTTTCTTGCATTAAGTAGAATTCTCTAGTTTGCAAACATTTTTGGTTCCTCCTACTTCTAATCTTAACCATCAGAAGTCCATTCATCATCTCTGAAAAACTGTTTACATTTTTCATATTAAATTGGCAATTATTTGTATTCTGAAATTAATTTTTCAAAATAGCTAATATTAAGTCAATGAGTAAACTGCATGCCAATAGTAACTGAGCAAAAACTAGCAGAACACATGGCTCTCTTGAAATGTTTTTCTCTGTTTAAACATAGTTCTAAAATGTGAGCAATTGTATGGTTGTAAATAGTTTTTTACAGTAAAATAGGTTTGTGGCTTTGTAATGTTGAAGTACTACGGAAGTTTCAATTCACCTGGTATAAAAGTTTATTATGTTTCCTCTTTAAATAAAAAATACACAGTTTAAATCAGTATTTTAAGGATCCCAAATGTAGTGCCAGTGTCTTGATACATGTGTGCGATCCCGTACGCAAATCCTGATAAGCTGTTATGCAGAAAATCCAAATAGAAATATAGAAAGCAGAACAGTAATATGTAGCTCTCATTTTAACAATGTTTAATAATGTAGCTAAGATGTAATGGGAAAGTGTAGGTCTTGTAAGGCCTTTTTAGGCTTTTTAAGTCACAAATAACTTAAATTGAAACTGTAGTTTTGAGGGCCTCTCATGGTCGTTTTGTACCTCTGTCAGTGGAGCTGCAGTCTACGTAAGTGTGTACATTAAAGGTAAACAGAATACTGTTCATAATATTTCCAGTTGGTTTTAATCAGATAAACTAGAACATCCAGTTTCATTCTAGAATGTGTGATTTTAGTTGATCACACGGCTGTGTTGTTTGATACTGTGTTGCAGATACAGATGATCTAGTTACTGCAGCCTTGATAAGCGAGATGCTGTGGATGTGCATAGATAAAACCTTAATAAATTTGTAGATCTCATTTTAGAGAGCTGTTAGCAATTTTATAAATCAAAAGCTCTTTCTGTTGAAACTACTTGTAATACAGCAATAACAAACAAGTTTCTGTAGTTTGTAACTTCTAGTAAAGTTCTGGGTTGGTAACTAAAAGTTTAATTCAAATTGGTCTCTTATCTGCTGCTTGGATTGTAACTTTTGTTTACTTAATTGTACTATTGATGAATAGTTTAAATATGGGTTTAGAAAAGTATGAAAAATGGAACTGATGAACTTTATAATTAAACTATGCTTTTGCAGTCATTAAACTATTGCTGTCATCTCTCTGTTAATTATTTTTAGAACGTTAAGTTAAATATCGCTGCAGAAAAGCTGGCTTTTCTGCTCAAGTTAACATGTTTAACAAGGCTGTGTTCCTGTTACATTCACAAAATTATTCCTTCAAAGGAAAAAAAAAAAATTGGGCGAAGGAAAAAAGCAAAGTTGAAAAGTTGCCAAACCAAGGAGCCTTCAGAATGGAACACTGCTACTTTCTTAGCATCTTTAAATAAGTTATGGACAAAACAGTTTTAATCAAATCATTCTACAGAAAAGAGAACTAAATGTCAGTGTTTTGTTTTAGTTAAAGTAATAGTTCTTGGGGATGGGAATGTGAAAAATATTTGACAATTGAACTGCAGAATTCTTCTGATTGAATTTTTTTGCTTTTTCTGTTATTATCCTGTCCCAAGCAAAACCTTTACATTTGCCTTGAGTCATAAAACAAAGGAAGTAAGCCTAAAAAAAGTTCAGAGAGGAACTGTGAAGTTTGAAAGTGTTGCAATTTGAGATGATTAATATTTAGGGGGTTTAATGCATTGGTTTTGAGTCCTGTAGCTGTTCAGATAGCCTCAGGTTCTGGAGATATCTGACTAATTTAGCTTGTGTTTGTAATTTGCCCCCTTGTGTCTTATTAATGAGTCTGTCATCTGTTAAAAATGTTCTGTGTCAGTGATGACTGATCTATAGCTGATAACAATGCTGATTTTTTTTTTTTTTTTTTTTCCTTTAAGTGGTGCTCTTGTATGCCTTTAAGCTGCATACATGGGTGGTTATGACCCCAAGTGGGAAACATGTTTGGTCCAAATATTATTTTAAGTTTTGACTTTGTCAGAGGACCAAAGAGTTATCCCTTCTGTTTCTTGTTAGATGAGTCAGTTGTGGTCCTAGTGAATCTTTATAAATAGCAGTAATTTATTCTTTAGGTAACTGGTATAGTTATTTAAGGTATTTGTATTTCTGATGCTCACTACTCTAACCTTGAGAATAGGAATGGATCTTTAAAGGCTGTGCAGCTTGTAATAGTGAATTTATTCCAGGTAAGCTCATCAGTTAAAATGTTTTGAGTGAATAACCTTCTCACAGATGTACTGCCCGTGGTGGTCTGACAGGCTGGGAAGTGTGAGATGTTCTTCTCTCAGAAGCTTCAGCCAGTTCTAAATCATGTGATTGAGCAGGAGTCCTTTGTCATGATTGTGGTACTGCTGAAAAATTTTATAGCCCTTCTTAAAAAATCCTTGATATATATTTTTAAAATTTAAAATAAAATACTGCTTCTTTTGAAGCTTTTTGAAGTTAATGTAACATTAAAGCAGTATGATTCCTTTTGCTTTGAACATACTAGCCTGTATCCTAATCAGAAAGAGAGAGAGGTGTTTTTAAGGAAAGGTTTGCTATGGATCCTGGTGTAGCTGACTCTCTGAATTGCAGATTTAATAGCTATGTTCGTTCTTGAGTTTTGGTATCCATTAAAAATTAAATGCTTATAAGTCAATTTCCCTGAATTTTTATTATTTTTAGGTTTTTTTTTTTACATTGTGCATGCACAGACAAGGAAGATCATCTGTGTACCTGCACTGTTTTCATAATTTTCCTTATGTTTTATGATTTTAATCAACAGGAAGCTCAGATGACTTGAAAAAAGAAGATACTACTGTCAAGTACTATCTCCCATTCTTGATCTTTTAAGATACTGGGGGAGGCAAAGTTTAAACTGTATTATTTTTTATTAAATGGTTTATGCAGGTCATATTTGATTTTGGAGAAGAGAAGGCATTCTTGTAAATACGCTTTGTATTCGAGTCAAGGTTTATCATAGGTGTTCCAGAAACAAAGTGTTGTCTTTCTAATTCTGGCAAGAGAAATTCTGTCAAAAAGGGGTGCCAGTGCCACTTGTATTTGGTATCAGCACTGTAGACAGAGAGCCTGCCTTGGACGTCAGTAATGTTACTAGTGAGTAGATCAGCATGGAGTCAGGAACAGAGGGACAGGTATTTCAGGACATCAGTTTCAAGCATCAGATGATGTCCTTACATTCAGTAATTTTAGTAATGTAACAAGAAAGACAAAAATACCTGCCACACAAATGTTTTCAAACCTCACATGACAGTGGCAACAGGGAACAAAGTCCGTCTGAGCAAGGGACAGTAACAACCCTGAGGTATGGGTAGACAGCAAGGCTTGTCTCACTTTCTGGTCAAAACTACTGTGCAGAACTCCTGCTGCCTCTCATTTTGTACTGCTAGAAGACAGTCGATAGTCCAGCACCGGACCCACGCTCCTGTTGGTGCGCTACTCTTGTCATCTTTGTATCATTTTTCCATTTCATCAGAATAAAAACTGGGGGGGGGGGGGTGGGGGGGTGTGTGTCCTGGAAGCCTTCCACAGAAACATAGTTCCTTTGGATTAATTGGTCCATTGTTTGGCTATCTTTGTTTGCCTTTTTAAATGTCTAAGAATGATACCAAGCTTCAATGAATGAGTCACGTGCTCTTTCAGTGGGGGTTTCTGTGACTACCACACCTCAGTGAATCACAGTGTAGTTTTAGGGATCTGTTCTCCAATACCAATTCCCAGAACCTTTGCAGTTTGGGTCACTGGAAATGGACTGTTTGTAGTTTATATCTACTTTGCAACAGGATACTGTAGCTATTCAGGCAGTTCCTTAAGCAGCTCTTGAATCCAGGAATCTTACAATCCTGTTCCTTTCCTGAGTCATTCAGATGCTTTGATGCAGTTTTGAAGTCCTGTGGGGTTTATTGCTAGTTCTTGGTGGTTTTTGTTTTGTTTTCTTCACTCTGACATGTGGGATCTTTGGTTTCACTGGTTCAGTCCAGTGACTTTTGAGTCAAGTCTGCAATGGCAACTGTTGACTGACTTCTAACTTGGAACCTTGTAACTACGTAACTAATCTGGGGTTACCCAAAATAAGGACCATTGTTTTTATCCATAACAGTGTTTCTGTGTTGATATCATAAGATTTTTCATACTATAAACAAACTGTTATCTTGGTGAGAGGGTTGAAATATGGTTTAAGCCTTGTCACAGAGAGTTCAAAATACAGTATTCTGGCCTCATTAAAAATGTAGCTATCTCTAGTTAAATAAATAAATAAAAGCAACCAGCTGGCAACGAGACTAGTGCTGCAAGAAGTTGTTTTCCTTGCAGCTATCTTAGTCATGCCATGGCTTTATACAAGTGGTTACAGTGGATCTTAAGGACTGTGTAGAATGAAACAGCAGGATTCTTAAAGTTGAGTGGACAGTTTACATGTATGTCTGGTATGGCAAAAATTCAGGGATGACCTTTAATGAAAAAAGAATAGTGTTTGGGAGCAATTTCTGTGTAAGCAGACATGCAGGAAGCTGAAGAATTCTGCTTATTTGGTATGTTTTCCTAGGTTTTAGTCAAGAAGAGGACACTGAGGGATTTCCTCTTGGTTTCAGCACCTGGGAGCTTATTTTAAAGACTGTAGGATTGAAGTCGTAATTATTGCATAGGCTCTGCACTCAGAGATTTTTAAATTCTTCCAAAGTTAAGTAACTTCATGATGTGGATTTCAAAGGGGATATAGTCTGCAGACTTACCATTCCTGGTAAGTCTGTCTAACTTAATAAAAGTTAGATCACTTTGCTTGCAGTAGAACAGGAAGAAAACCACAAATGGTTAATGCCTCACTTGCAGTGATTGACTACATAAAATGTGGGCATTTCTTATAAGATTAATATTTTTCAGTGGGGAAAAAAAGTAAAAAGCTTTTAAAATTCAAATGAGCAGTTCCTTTCATCCAAAATGGCATTATGAATCTGTTTTTCTCTAGATGACTCTTAATTTCTCTAGATGCAGTCTAAAAATAAAAAGGTAAATTTTCTAACTGCCTATCCCAGCAGTCACAGGGCCTGAGAAAACAAATCACTGTTCCTTTTTTTTCCCATGCATTATCATGGTCTGCATCAGGTGTAAGACAGTTCCAAGTGACTGACAGTCATTAATGTAAGAGTAATGAGAGCCATTAATTGTACTAAGTTTTCAGGACCTAAAGAAGAATATACTTAGGAAACAGTGTTGAAAGTCTCTGGCTGTACTAACTGAGGTCAGCCTGACAAAGACGATTTAATTTGTTTAATATCCATGAAAAATGGGGAGCAAAGTCTTGTAACTATATTCATATATAACATTGAAAAAGTCTTTCTGATTTGAAGTGAGGAATATTTGTGTCATTTTTCAGTGTTTATCAAAACCAATTATGTAAGTTGATTTTAGCGATGTAGATGCTTATTGTAATCATATATTTTCTTGACAAGAAATTTCTTTACTACATATTTTTACATTATTACAATATATTACACTATGTTAATGGGGTTTTTTTCTTCTGGAAGAAAGTTCCTGTGGAAAGGAAATAGGAATCAAACTTTGAAATCTAAAATAAGGACTAAACTGCTTTTCATTTACTTTTCTACCCTTTGAGATGCCAGAAGCAATTTCCTCTTGAAGCTGACTTCCTTTCTGGAAATGATTTTCGTCTCCAACCATGTTGAGGCTCTTTTCTCATTCTTTCATTCTGACTAACTTGCTTTTTTCCCCTCTGACTTGCTACTGCAGTTGAGTAGAACTTCTGGAGGTAAGTAATTACAGACAAGTTTCTCTCTAACTTTCTTTTTCAGTTCTTGTCCCCCCACAGACCCCCCCCTCACCCAGTCAGTCTAGAAGGACAAACAAAGCACTGTTGGTGTCCTCTGCAAGAGAGCACTGATAGGGGGCTGGCTGTGAATTGACGTGGCATGGAAAATCTCTGCTAGTTTGGAGCAGCTCTAACATCGCTGCGAAATCAAGCCTACTCTTAGCAAGTTTGTAGCTTTAAATCATCAAGGGCTTACTGTTTCTATATTAAAAAATGAATGGAAAGTACCTTTTCTTTTTCATTTGGGAACTGGACTTTTTCCGTATTTGGATTTACGGCTAATAGAAAACAAAATCGAAGGGAATTATTTGGTTGCTTTTTTCCCTCTAGTGAGAGCGACAGATCTTGCTGCTCCCCCCACCTCTTCCTGCAATTTAATCATTTGCAGATCTTGCCATGGGGTGCGGACTGAGAAAGCTGGAAGACCCAGATGATAGCAGCCCTGGAAAAATCTTTTCTACATTGAAGAGACCACAAGTTGAAACAAAGACGGATTCTGCTTATGAATATGTATTGCTGGATTTTACTTTAGAAGGTATCTTTTTATGTTATATCTTTAATACTCTGAGAAAGCAAGGAATAGGATTTAACTTAGTTCTGTCTTGTTTGACTTACAGTAAATACTTTTATCAAAGCTAGCCAAAACATAAGACTTTTATTTTGAAACACACATCATGACGAAGGTTCTCACTTAGATAAAATTACAATGGAAACTACTGAAGTATTTTTAACAACCAAGCCCTCCAAATTACACAACTGTCCTTGTAAGGAAGCTGGCTAAAAACTGTTAGATATTTTCCTAGTTTCCCGTGAGTCAAATACTACCATCCATACTCACTTTGCATAATGGTTGTCTGAATTCAGTGTCATGGTTCAGAAAATACTCTGTGCCTGAGCATTAATTGAATAACCATTTTTTAAGATGTGCTCAACTTCCGAAAACAGGCTGGCATTGTCCTTGTTACTTTATGCAGAAGTAAGTCTGTCTCTTATTTGTATACCAGGAGTAGCTTCCCCTTTTATGCCCACACCAGTCTCTTGGTAAATACCTTAGTAAGAGTCTTAGTTTCATCTTACTGTTTTTTCCAAATGCTTTACTTGTAGTTGTTGAATAGTCTTTTGAAATCATGACCGAAGTTAAACAAAATTTGTATGTGTAGCTCAAGGCAGACAGTGCTCTGTGGGATACTTCCTTCCTGAGGGTGTCCCGTGTCTGACAGAGCAACTCCCTGTTCCACAAAGTTGAAAACATAAACAAGCCCAGATGGCTGCCCTCTGAGAACAGACAGCTCAGTTTTGCAGTCACTTCATAGTAACTTGCATTTTATAACAACCCAATCTACTGGAAATTCTTAATAACAAGGGTTTGAAGTAAATGCAATTGCTAGAAGGGTTTGATAAAGGCAGAAAGTATAAATGCATCTCTTGTTAACTTTTTCAGGAGCTTTTTCATAAACAAAACTTGGCCTCTCCTTAGTTTTAACTCTAAATTAAAGGACTGTAGTAATGATTTTATTTGAAATGTATCAGTCTGTTAATTGAAAAGCTGCAAGATACTAATGGAAGCCACACTCTATTAAGTTATAGTACTTGACATCCAACTATTGTTTTATTTATTTATACATATAGAGTTTCTCACTGGCTTGTTCTTCTTGAAGAAATAAAACTTAGAGTAAGTAGTAGTGGTAATGTGCTGGAAATAAAGCTAGGCTGCCTAATGCATTCATGAGTTACCTACTAATCTACTGATAATAAAAAGGATACTAAAACTTTAGAGACTGAAGATCATTTAGTGTTCTTAAACAGTCTGTGTTCTGAATAGTTTTGCTATATTTTAAAGCAACATGTTTCTGGAAGTGTTGTGTAAAGGATTTGTTGTAAAGGTGGTTGTGACTTTAGAAAAAGCACATCAAACAAGTGCAAATGAAGGTGCATCTCTGTATTATTTTAACCTATCACTACAGCAGTAAAGATTCATTTTCTCCTGTTTAGTCCAATATTCAAAAGTGCTTAGCTTCAGTGACCTACTGTGGAAATATGAATGCTAAACAAGAGATCAGTTTTGGATAGTTGCTCAACTTTTTTTGCTTTCTAACTAAGCAAGTGGATTTGTAAACACAGGTATCTTTCTGTTGAATAGTTCTAGTTGCACATGTATTTGACCTTAAAATATTTTTTTGTTTGAGGTCTCTACTCTTTAGAGCAAAGATCATGAATACAGGAAAAAAACTGGTGTATATACTGTCTTGGAGGCATTTCTGAATTCTGGTTGCTTATGAAACATGGAATTGGCTAAAGTACTGTGGGGCATATGTTGGGCTTTGGTTTTTTTTTTTCCCCCCCACACAAATCAACTCGCTCACATACTTATTGCTACTTGAATATCTTTTGGCTAAATGAAACCTAAGTGAGAGCTTTTTACCACTTCAGACCAAAGTTAGTTTTTAGTCTGCTGTCAAGTTGTGTGTTAAGTCTTCATGGCACTCTGTACCTGCTGATTTCCAGAGCAAGATCTTACCCAACATCTGAGGTTTCTGTTTGGTTGAGTGACTTGTTACTGCTGGATCTGGCACCAAGTAAAACAGCAAATCTACACTTAGCTTACTGTAGTATCTTATAAAGGGTACTATGTCCTGCATTAAGATAAAAGTATAGCAAGCATAAACGTATTATCTCAGTTTAATACACCTTCTTTTCTGCTTCATCAGATTTATGCTATGTGAAGTCAAAATGAGCCTGCTGGGGGGACTTTCAGGAGTCCCTGATCTTCTCCCAAGCCATGATGCAGATTAGGTCAACCATGCTGTAATCTAAATTTGCTGGCTGGAGTCCCTGCACACCTTAACTAGTTATCAGCAACGTATTGTACCTTGGCTTCTCCCCTTCTGGTCCCCAAAATACTCCCATCCCTACTGTAAAAATCAGCTTTGAGTTCCATGGAGGTTCTTCTGCATCAGGAGAATCCCAAACAAGAAAATTACAGCTAGTCTTTTATTTTGGTGGGATTGAACAGTGCAAAGGAAAGGGAGCAGTGGACTCTGAAGTGTAATTGTAAATGCCTGTCAAGAGTTGTAAATACCACCATCTCAATCATGAGGCATATCTCAGTTACAAAAACAGCTGTTATTTTTTGAGGTCCGTTTAAACCATAAAGTAAGGATAGTTTAAATACTCCTACTCAAGCAGAATGATTATGCCTTTTCCACAACTCCCCTATTAGGTAAAAGAAGGAATATTGAAAGGGTATTTCACATTAGCACATTAAGATGACATGCTGTGAAGTTCTTGTCACTCTGAATAACAGTATGAATATGTATGAAGTAGCTGTGTTGCTGTCAGCTTCAATATTATGCATCTGAAGTTTGCTATAAAGCTAGCAAGTTAGCTGTAGTTCTGTTATTCATGGAAGTACTTTGCCTACCTGTTGACAGCACATCAGGAAGGAAATTTTCTTAATGAAAAATGGTTAAGACATTTGCAAAATCAGTGAAGTGATGATCATGTTACATACATTCCTGCTTTTTTGGCTTGTGCACTGTAGAGCAGTTATTTCTTCAATACATATTTAATGTCTCCTGGATTTACTATGAGCGGAATCATGGGATGGAGGCGTTACTAAGGGCAAAATATCATCTGTCTATGAAAGGGAGGGCTGTGATGCTTAAAAAAAAAGGCAAGAAAGTGCAGCAGCCCTGTCCCTATGACTGAGAATGGCAGAGTTAATAGGTTGAGTTTGCCAGTTATCAGCAATAAACTGTCAATATATATGTTAGTGATACTTTTTGGTAGTGTGCAATGGTACACATTATTCTGGTTTCTCTTGATAACTTTTCTGAGCTGTTAAGGCTGTTGCAAGTGACAAGCAAAGTAGGCTTCCATTCCTTCTTCTCTTCAGTAAAAGTTGGTATTTGAAAGCATTTGAGTGTTCTAAAACATAAGTTTCTGGCTTGTTTGTTTTTTGGTTTTTTGATTATTTTTTTTTTAAAAAGCCCTCCATAATGTATATGTATCAGTATTATCACCATTTTATAGTGAGTAAGCAGTATAGAGGTTGTCGTTTTACAGAACACATCACTCATGAACCAGCAGAATTCCAATTCAGTTTATTAGAATAAAAGATTTAGGCAAACTAAAGATTCATATGTCTGGTTTATGATACTTTAAACCAGTAGGATAGGTAGACTTTGTGACTTGATGTGTTTTTGATAAAGTCCTTATATTCCTTGCTATTGCCCACTTACAATATAGGGCAGGTAGATAAGAGGATGTAAGAACATGAAGTTAACTCTAAGGAATACATATACAAAGTGGCAAATGAGATTTATCTCATTGCATTTATCTGTTCTTTTTTCTTTTATATCATTTTTTTAATTAAAGAATCAAAGGAGAATAAGTGTATTTAGTTGGTTTCAGTTTATTGTATGGTTTGAAAGGGTATGTTTAAAGTAGCATGTTAAAATGTTTGTATCTCAGTGTTGTGAGGTCACCTAATTCCAACTGAGGCATCCTTTAATACAGTTGAACACTGGTCTTAATGCACTTGCAAAGAGAAGGACCCATCAGAACACAAAAAAGTACATCACTTGCAGCAAGGGTCACTGATAAAGACCATCAAATTCCAAGCCAACCTGTCTTGTCATAAGAGTTTATATCTGCAAAGGATGAAAACTTTGATGATTGCAAATACATGCTGGCAAAATTACTCTTCAGTTACTGTCTGTATATGAGTATTGGTTTCCTGCTTTGTGGAGGCTCTGAAAGCATCTACAATTCCAGTTGGAGTTGAGGGGAACAGGAAATACTGACCATCAGACTTACTGTGGCAGAATATATAGTCTATTACCAGTGTGGAATCTTCCTTTTCTCTGTGCAGAAGCTGTGGATCAGACCATTCAAAAAAGGTTCTCCAAAAAGTCTTCCCTTGAGCTATGCAGTTTCCCCCAATAGCTATGTAGTACCTAGCTGTTGTCTACTGATTGGTAATGCTTGCACGCACTCAGAGGGATCCTCCTTAGAAATTAGTGACACCACATAGCTTACTTAGGTGACATGTACTTAAGTCTACTGGAAAAAAGAATGGGGACTGTTAAAATTTCGATCTACAATCCACAGATCACTTCTAAGGTATCTGAAAAAAAAAAGTATTTAAGAAAAACAAACCAATTGTTCCAGGCTTAGATTCATTGTATGGGAATTTACCTCACAACTAGGGTTGAAGGATACTGCTTCAATATGTTTAAGGCTTTGGCTAGACAAAAAAGCTGTTTTGTTAAGTTCAGACCCATTGTGTGTTTAGATGTTGATGCAGCTCTTAAATTAGCTTGGCAAAGCTAGATCCAACAGAAGGTGTTGCCAAATAGATTAAAAATAGATCATATTAACTTGTAAAAATATGTACTTTAGCTAGTTGAATACTGTTGAATCAGCTGTGAATCTGCTTCTTCTTGTGTAAATTGAACTGTAGCTTTTTAGTAAATGCCTTGGGATAGATTTCGTGTGGTTTATATAAAAGGAGCTCCCCCAAAAAGTATGTGGACATACACAGTATAATGTGCTTCTCTTCTGCTTTCAATGCTTTTAGCTTCCTCAAATCCAGAAGTTATCAAGATCAATTCTGTGTTGGATATAGCATCTAAGGTGGAAGAATATTACAGCAAAGGATACATTGTAGGAGCTGTTCATCCTATTATACTGCCGATTGGACATAGAAGGAATTTCCCTGCAAGTCACATGTATCGAGTGGTACTTTCACGATTAAAATTAAGGTAATAGTGAAATAATTTGAATACATTGGTCCATTACTTAAGCTATTTGTAAGTGGATTACTCAACATGTGTAATTTATTATCAACTTAAAATGCGCACCTCAGAGAATCAAATAACTGTTCCTTGTCTAGAAATATGAGCAAGTTAGTAACTTTTTTTAATTAACGCTAAGCACACAATAAGTTAAAGTTTACTTTGCCTTATAAATGTCCAAACAAAAATCCAAAGTTGCTTATCATAATTCTTGGGAAGATAAATTATTAGTTTACCTTTTTTATTTTTTATACATATTTGTAAGAAAGTATCATCTGTCTTAAAACTTGCAACAAATACTAGAGTAATAAGTTGATTTAAATTCTTTCATCTCTGCTTTTTCTTCTTCATTTTCAAAACTTCTGTGTTTTCACTTTTCCCATAAGAGCATTATTCAGGGAAAATTACCTATAAAGTGTGAATTACTTAGTTTGTCAGAGAGAAATAGTTTATTTTTCCTTCTCAATAAGAAGAAATAATCATTCTGTGATTGGGGGGTATACAAAAGCTTAGTTTTGACATTGAGAGAGAGTCAAGAGTTTGTGTTTATGGTCCAGCTCCCTAGTTTTGTTTATTACTCCTGTTTTCACTGCATTGTAATCACCATGTGATTATAAAGAAAATGTACAGAATTATACCGTTAGTTCTTTTGAATGCAAAGAAGATAACCTTTTGTTCTTATTTCAAATAATTAGAAAAGTAGATGTCTTAATGCAATAAGAGCTGTCATACTTCCCATTCTCTCCTGAGTCCTAGTGCGATGCACAAAGGTTCTTTGATTTTCTTTTGGAAGACCAGAAGGCTGTGAGTTGGAAGATAGCCCCTGCCACTCCAGTAATACTTCTGGAAAACATTTGATGGAGCTTCTCAAATGCTTTGCTTAAACAAGCATTGTCCATGGTATTTGCTGCTCGTACAACTTACCTTTATAAATTCATCCGCAAACAAGGTGAATGTTGTCCATGTGGGCAAATGCTTGAGTAAGAAAAGCAGAATACTTGCTCTCTGGAGCTGAGGTTTCTAAGACCTGACACTGCCAGCATGCAGCTCGCACAATTCACCTTATCCCTGTAGATGCGGGATCCTTATGAAGTTGTGGTTTGAACCTTTAGGCCCTTGAACAGGTGAAGGATGAGACCCTGCAGCCAACACATGAAACTGCTGGCTGTAGGTTCCCAGTTTCCAATGCAGCTGCTATATGTACCTATGTTGGTTCTCCTATAGGCAAATACACCTTCTTCGACTACTCTGTGGAAAGTTACGTTTATATTTAAGTGTGTCTCATTGATGTTTCATTCTAAAGCAAAAGATTGTGTGAAGGAAACATCAAATAAAGTATTATTGAAACACACCAAATATTGTTGTGTTGAGTAATAAACTAACTGGCTTTAAATAAAACATTAGGAATACTGTTCTTTAACTTCAAATGGAAGTTAAAGCTTGTCAGATTATCAAATCTGAGTGATTTAAGCGTTATCTAACCCAAAGTATTTGTTACTGCATTGTATTTTTAGTATTTGCCTGCGCTGTATTTCATACAATAGCTGTAATTCTGCTTTAGTTATGAAAACTAAACAGCAGCATGTTAACAGTCTAAAAGTACCATTTCTATTCATAGTGTGTCTTCTACAAAACTGAATCTGTTTTGTGCCTGCTAAATATATAGCTTAAACTTGTATTTTTTTGCATTATCAGAGATTTTTGGGTTTATTTATTGCAAAAGCAGGGCTGCTTGTCAATAAAGCTCAGTTTCCAGAAGACTTCTATTAAGTCTTCAGATGAAATTCCTGTTAAATATTAATATTCTTATCCTGACATTGTAATACACATACCTGCCACTTTGTGTAAGAAACAGAACAAAATACCAAAAACCACTGAGTTCTAAATAAAAGTATGAAGAAGCTTTGCAAGGATTTCATTCATAATTATTCCAAAAGAAAAGAACTGTATATGCAAGCATTTGCTCAAGTTAGCAGCAAACTACTGACAAAGACTGCTTTCTTTCTGTGTTCTAGCCAGAAGCATGCAGCACCCAGAGGACAAAGGCACCCTAGGCTGGTGATTGAGGAATGTCCTTTAATGTATGAAACACTGACAAATGAGGTAGTGAAAGAACTATTAGAAAAGGTAATAGAGGGTTTTTTCAAACTTCTCTTGAGATTTTTGTTTCTACCATATACATAAGTTATATTTAGTGCTTGATGGTTTTTTAGTTTTGAGTTTTAACCGTGGTTTATTTTACAGAAGCTACAAAGTCTTTTCTTGATGTGAAAGGAGTTATTTTTCTTCACTAGTTGTGTTTTTTAATTTAGGACTTAGTACTGAGCCCAGTAGTGCTTTGGGAGACTGACCACTTACACTACTGAAAGCAGAATCAGGCACAAACTCTCAGTCTTTTTAAAATGCTTGTATGACAGCTTTTTCTGGAATTAATATTAAAAAAAAATCTGAAGTTTTATGTTCTGGATTAAGAAAGGTATTACTAATGAACATGAATATATTCAATTTCTAAGAAAGAGATTTTTTTTTTCATTCTTTAACAGAAATACAAAATACACAGTTATTGTATTAAATATTTTACTTGGCACAGCTTTTGAAAATATTGTGTAGTTAAAAAAAACTAAAATTCCACTGGAAGGCAAGCTCTAGTTCTAGGGGGTTTTTTGTGTTTCACTTCCTCTGCAAAATTGAAGACTTGCTGAAACAGGAAACTATTGTTATTACAAGAGTTAGAGCGATATCTTTTACATTAGTTGCCAAAGGAAGAAGTAGAGGAAAAAGCATACTGGAGATCTTTAATGATCTTTGAAATCATCACAAAGTTGTTTAAAATTTCTAAATGGCTTGTTTTGAAATTTTCAGTTGTTTCAAATTTAAAATGGGATTCCATTACACATTTATACTATAAGGGTATTGCCAGCTTGGTTGTATATGCATACTAGACGAACTTTTAAAGGAAAAATACACTTGAAATTAGCGGTGCTTCAGTCTTGCAAGCAAATCTGGAACAGAAGTAGTAAGTGAAAATAATTTGATTTTTAAAATGCTCCCTGTGTTTTTAAAAGACTGAGGCAGTAATCCAGTATAAAATTACTTCTTTTCTAAATAAAAATAAAAAATATTAATCCATAAGACTTTGTGGCATTTCAGGAAAAAAGATTGTCATATTACCTCGTTTTCTGCATGTTGCTTGTCACATTTAAAATTGATTGTCTTAGAAGCAGCAGCTCTGTATAATCACAGTGATTGGCATATCATATCATTGCTGTACATACATAATGGTGCTAGATAGTAACACTTCAGTCTATCATGGTACTAAAAAGGAGTTTTAGTACCATCAGTTATTTGAGTGTTATTCACTCTCTTGATTATTCATTTATGTGAGTTAACTGGGTAGAGATTCTTCTTTCTCTGACCTCACTAATCTAGTACTTCCCAGGCAGTTTCATCTTTCTGGGCTGGGGTTTCTGTATTTTCCTGGAAAGACTTCATTGCACAGGGGAGCTTGTAGCACAAGATGGCAGCGGGATGGCCTTCCTAAATGGCAATGCTCCTTATCCCAGCAAAACAAACCCCTCCCTCCAAGAACAGACACATCCCATAGGTGTCACATATTCTACAGTTCTATTTTGAGACTTCAGTTCAGAGAAAAAGACCCACCACTGGCTGAAAGCAGAGTTAAGAGGGTTTTAATTTGATTCTAGCTCCCTCCTTTCTCTGCTCCTTCACTTTTCTCAGGAATAGTGAACCTGAGTAGCCTCTAAGGGAACCAGGAAGTAATGAATCATGACACATGACAAATAGATACTTCTATAGTATTAGTGGTCAGTAATTTTAGTATGACTGCTGTCACATGTTTAGAGAAACAATACTATTTATTGCACCAGTATACTGCTTATCACTATGACACAGCAAGTAAAATACTTTAGCTTTGTTCTAAATGAAGGGTTTTGTATACACTAAAGTCAGTAACACTGTTGGCCACCTTATTTGGCCTGAGTCCAAAAACATGATGGAAGACTTCCATTTACTTTGAAACATCGGCAGCATACAAAGACAAGCCACCCTCCTATAGTACAGTGTCGTGTCTTTATGTCCTTGAAAATCAACAGTTTAGTTAAACAGGACATTATATATATATAGTTTGTTAAAAAAAAAAAGTTATATGCCATTCTAAAATCACTTTGCAGATAAATTTCTATTGTAAATACAGGTTAATGAAGCTGCTAAAAGAGGAAAGAAGTTTGTGGGATTTGTCATGCAACATTTTCTTCAAACTAAAGCCTGTAATGGAACAAGCACAGATGGAAGTGCAGAGCTGGAATCAACGCTGGGCAGAAGAAATAGGGAACACAGAAGAAAAAATTCTGATGAAAACTATAAAAACTGGAATGAAGGGACATTGAGTGGTCACTCATCTGAGAGTGGGATAGAGGAGGAAACACAAGGAGAAAGCAGTCTTTTACACGATGCGGATTTCCAGTTTGGAAAAGTCAGTCCTGGTAAACCACAAAAAGGAGACGGTAATAAATGCTGCTTGTTTATTGCAGAAATAAGGTATTTTATTGAGCTGTTGTTTTAAAAAGGTGTTGGAAAAAAATAACAACAGCGTGTTCTGTTGTTTCAAATACTGGTTTTGGAAGATGCATCTTCCATAAATGCATACGTATTTCTAAAAAAGTTGCCAGTTGAGGAAACAGAGGTAATATTTACCTTCTGCTGTATGTATGAGTGAACTGTGGTAATATATTAAAATGATATTTCAGTTCTCATATAGAATATTGTAAATGTACTGTCAAAATTCTAGTTTGTAATTTAAAGAAAAAGGAAAAAACCCCAAACCAACCCAAAAAAAAAGTCACCCACAGTGTAATTCTGATTTTAAATGTGGTGCAAACAGATAACTTTTTTGCTTGATACATGTATAACACATATGTGGCAGTAAAAATATTTTATTTTAGAAGGGTGCAATTGTTTTAAAACCTTTCTGTAAATGTATATAGTTTTCACTTACTCTTAGTATTAAATCATAAGCATGTAATGGATTTCCAAGAATACGATTCCAGTTCGCCTGCTTGTTTCAAAACTGACAACAGAGATCCCATTCGAGCTGGAGCTGTAATTTTACATGCTTCTAGCCAACTCACATAATGTACAGCAACCAAATCCATTCATAATGGATTCTTTCTGGTTAACGTGCCTTCAAGAAGCATCCTGAAAGAGATCACTTAAATTAATGCATTGACCATGAAATCAAAGAGGATAATTGTTACAAAATGAATTTACACTAGAGAAAAGTAAGCATTAAAAAGCTGTAAAGGAAGGAAAAGTATAATTGAAAAAAATGTTGATGCTGTGGTAGAGTACTTAGTTGTAGAAGAATCTGAGATACTTAGTGTAGTCTCTGTGACAGATTGCCTGAAACAGTGACTTCTGATATTGAAGCACTAAGGCCTCCTGGTTTGCTAGGAAGGAAAGGTAAAAAGGACGAAGTAATCTAAACCATGAGAACTAATGCAAGATAGTATTGTGTAGAAAGCAGGCAGCATGAAACTTTTATGTCAGATTGCATTCTGACATAATAGGTTCTTCCCTGATGGGCCAGACATGTTTTAATTACTCTCAAAATCAACCTTTTCACTTTTCTGTCAGGAGTTAAGCACCCTCTCCACTTTGTAGACTGTCAGGATAATGACTCTAAGCACTGAGATAATCAATGTCCCTCTTATTTTTAACACTTGAATTAAAGCAGTTGGGGACAACATGCTGAGCCTTTATAGCATGATCTATTAAAGCTTAAGTCTTTCCTTACAGCTTGAAATAGTGGGTTTGCTCTATATAGCAGAATAGAAATCCTGTAAGCAAAAAGCAGAAAACCCTTGGTTCTGTTAAAGAGCTTTGTTTGTGCAGACTGGTGTGACCAGGTAGATTAGCAACCAGTGCATCCCCTACATACAGTGTTCTCATAAGATTCTTCAAAAAGCTTTGGGCCAGAATATGCTGGGCTTCTCTACTACTGGCCAAATACTCCGTAAAACTTATTGGAATGCCTGAGACAAAACTTACGAAAACACCTTTCTTTGTAAATGTTGTATGTAACCATCATTTTAAAAAATACTGATGGGAGTTTTCAAAGAAAGTCTTACCTGCATGTAGGTATGTACTACCACTTCAGTATGCCATTTCTATTTGGGTCTGCTTAGAAGATGCAAAACTGTCTGAGTTCTAGATTTAGGGGTCATAACATGAATTTTGACTACTTATAAACAGCACTTGCAGAGGCAAATTTCTGATACACATGAGCAATTGAATAGTTGTATTGGGGAACTTGATTTATATTTATTCTTCAGAAAAAAAATAAAGTCATGTCACTTTAGTGTATGGGAAAGGAGATTAAGGTTTGTCGGGATAAACACATTTATGCTAATACAACCACCTGTGGAGGTGAGACAACTGTAGAAAGGAGAGTCATCTCTTACTGATAGAGTTCAAAATTTTGTCCTGAATTTACTCTACCGTACTCCAGGCACCTGATGTCACTTGCAGTGGGTGTGGTAACACTTCTCAAAACAGAGAAGGCTTCTCACAGAGATTGGTTCAGACTACTTACAGTCCAAATCCTACTTTGGAAATCTCCCTTTATTTCTGGAGCCTAGAGAGACTATCATCTTAAGCAGGGCCATCTAAACCAACTTCCTTTGTTTTGGCAATGTAAACAGTTCTGGTTTCTAGAGTTTTATTTGTGTTATTTAGGCTGCTCAAATGTTGACGTGTTAGACAATCTGAGAGCATTTTTTAGCAACTGCTTTGTGTTATTTCTCCACAACAGTGACATATGTGTGAGTGTATTTGTAGAATACATATATATATCTAGGACTTTGTAACTTGTCACCAGTGATTTCCTAAAATGGCATGGATTTGTGAATTTTAATTTTTTATGAATGCTTGTTTATGACTGTGTAACAGCACTATATTAATGCCTAGATATAAAAAGCATTTGAGGGTATGCAGGTCTTGTGTGCTTAACTCACACACTTACCAGTTACTGTGTGGGAAGCCCCAGTAGGCAACTAATTATACTGGTACTTCAGTAATCTTCAGAAAATAATGGGTAAAAATCAATACTGTACAAGGCATTCCTAATATTTAAAAATTTAGAAAATTGTATTTAATCTTCAGTTATAATAATTTCAAATATTTGTAGTCAGAAGTTCCATGAATAGCAGAAGTGAAGCCTGTTTCCACTGGGTTTTTCTTAGCTCTAGTATATTTTTTCTATGCAAAACCCACCTACCGAAAAGGTTCAGTAGCAACCCAGCTGTACTATGTTCAAATTTTTTCTCGTATCCCAGAGCATACCCCCCTCACACCTCATCCCAAGTGTGTTTAGGGCTCAAGCTGAGTACAGTCACATCAGGAAACAGTATTTTTATTTTGGATCACTGTCTTCCAGAGGTTCATTCTTCTTCCTTTTTTCTTTTCTTAGACAAGCTGTATATGATCTTCAATGTTTTTGATGATGATTCTACCTGCTGGACCTATCATGAAGGTGTTTTGTCTATGAAAGTAACAAGAAAGGGGCCAGTTATTAGTACACTGGAAGCAGACTGGCTAGAATTAACCACGTTTTATTATAAACAAGGATTGTCCTTAATTGATTCTTTTGTACACTGGGAAGCTTCTAAAGGTGAGTACTGTCCCAGAATACCATGAAGCTTTTACTTGTTCATGTAGAACTACGTAATTTGGAAAAAGTAGATCACGTTTTGCTGCTTGGTGTGTAGGGCAGTATCTAAACATGTTCAAATAGTCATTGTAAATTTATAGAATCTGGTACCTGAAAAGGGAATAACTTGTTTTCTGGACAGTTACAGCTCTGAATAATTGAAATTTCTGCTTTCTTTTATCAAATTGAGGGTTTCCAAAGCAGGAAAATAGTGTGGTGTTAAAATGAAATAAACCTTTTGCGCTAGTTCCTTTTTTCTTTGTTTTGTTTTTTTAAAGGAAAAGATAATGGGGGGAAAAAAATAATTAGATACATGTTTCCCTGATGTTCATATTCTGCTGCTCACTGTAGATACTGTGCTGCACTCTGAATATTTCTAATGAGACAGAAGAGCACCCTGAGTTCTCATTGTGCTTACTGTACTGTTAAATCTAAGTCAGACTTTATGTGCTTCCTGCTTTCTCCAGGTCCTTGCTGGGCTTAAAAATTCTTTCCAAAACACCAAATTGCACTGAAATTCGACTGTTGATCCTGAAGTTTCAGGATGTTTCTGCAGGTTGTTCTGGTCAGATGTGGGCATACGCAGAGACTAGAGAAATCTGGTTTTGTCCTTGCCCTCAACTGTAGGCAGGTCCTCCAGGACCTTTTCACACAGCTGGGAGGGAGGTCTTCCCTGGTCCCTCCTGCTGCTTGCGCTCTTCTGCAGGAATCTTACCAGCTCAGTTAACACTCAAATTGTTACAATGGTAGAGCTACAGGCCACAGGATTTTCAAATTTCATTTTCATTCTGCCAGTCTCTGTTTGATCTCAGTTTTTGTTCTGGAGAGATCCTACTAGCTCTTTCAGAGCTCCTAGCCTTCATCCTTCTGATGAAGATACCCAAGCCCGATGCCAGCAGTGCTGCTGCTGGCCCAGGCCCATCGCTGCACACCCTGCTGAGCCCAAAATCTTGCCCTTTGGCAGAGCTGTGAGACTCTGCTGTACCACTGCTGACAACAGGAGAAGCTGTTTATTGGCTGAAGTATTTTGGACTCTAAAACTCCATTGTTGGTAAAACGGTAATTAAGAGATTCATTTCTATGTGAACTGAATTTGTCTGAAAGCCAGAAATTAGAAGTGTTGCAAAAAATAGTATGTGGCTACTGCTGTGCAATTACTTGAAAATAATGTGAAGAAAATGGTAGTACTCTAGTGTGAGAGGAACAGACCAAGAGAGTGTGACAGAGTTAATTGTTTCAGGATTTATTAATTATTGTAATAAATGTTGTTTGATAACAAACTAAGAATTTATACTTCACTAATGTGATACTTCATCTTTGGTTGGATTAGTTCATGTCTTGCTTGTACTAAGTTCTAAGTTGTTGGTGTTCCTTTAGAATTACTTATGGCAGTTCAGTGTAAGCAAGCAAAACATGGCTGCAACGGAGAAGTCTTGTAAAAAGTTTGTTGAAAAGGTTTCAGAGACCTTAAACCATTTTTGCAATACTCAGGCTGATTATCAAGTGCAGTAGTTTACTTAGTAATGTATTAAAGAGGTTTTCGTAAGTCATTTTACAGCTGCTTCTTACATGAATTGCACGAGGAGGGTAGAATTACTGGGGTTTCAAGTAGTTTTAATATTTACTATATGTCTTATTTAATGGTGGTTACTCTGATTTTAAATAATATGCATTCAGCATCCCCTTTGCAAGGCTTGGATGAGTTAAGAGCATAAATTAAAAGAAGTTTTAAACGTAAGATCTTTGGAAGTTTGTGGGTTCTTCAAAAATCAAACCCTGGAAATAATGAGAACTCTTCAGTTTTCATTGTTCTCAGTAGTTTAGTTCTGAATGTGAATCACTGCATTTCTGTAGCTCTACAATAAAGTAAATTTAGTGATTGTCAGAGAAACACAAGCGCATCAACATCACTATATTTACTTCAGATTGAATTTGGCAGCTAGTTCCTCTCAAACTGCATATTTTGTGCACATAAACAGTCCAATGGTACAGTTTGTATTGGTCATCTTTTTTGCTCTTAAATTATTATTACTATCTATTGAAGTTAGTGGAAGAACAAAGTTTTCTTTGGGGGAGGAGAGATGAGAAATCAAACTCCTAGTTTTCAATACAGATTTTTTTTAGAGCTGGAAAATAACTCTCTGGAGATATATTACAATTCACCGAGGGGTGGTTTTGGCAGCTGTTGAAACTAATCTTTGCAGCTGTTGTCCAACAGCAGTTATGCAGTCTTCCCATTCCCCTGTAGCTGTCTGCTCTTCTCTGTGTGAATAGCTATCCATCTTGAATACCCAGGTTATGACTTATTTAGGGATTTCATGCTGCCTCTTTGCAGCAGTTGGTGCTTCTGCTTCAGCCCCATGTGACTGGTATGTGTTTCAGTTACTCATGGGTGGGACACTACTGAATTAAACTGGATATGTTCAAAGGCACAGCTCACTATGTGGATGGAATTCTGCAGCTGATCAAGTGTCTGTAACCATAGTAAGAAATTAATTTAGCTACTGAGTTCTTAAGCTAAAGTGTTTGTTCTTGAGGTGAACATTGAAAAGTTTTATAACCATATAAGAGTTTGGCATCCACAGAGGGAAATCTAAAATATTTTGGGGGGAGAAAAAGTATTTAAGCACTTGCACTCATTACTAGAATTACTTCTTGTATGTCTGCATGTACATCTAATTGTCATCTTCACCTCACTTTGTTTGTTTGCTTTTAGACTGTGAGGTGTCTTTAGCAGTAGTTGTCCTTTTATACAGCTTTAGTGAAATGAGCAAATTTTAGCTATTGTTTTATTAAACATAAAAACACCAGATAAAAGTGAGGCAGCTGCAGAAATCCTTCACTGGTTTGGACTCTACAGATGTTCTGCAGAGTCAGCAGAATTCTGTTACTACCAGGATCAAAATGCAATACCCAATTTAAGGTAGGAAGAAGTTTTAACATAAAAAGAATTTTAAAAAGAAAAACCATTGTCAATTCTTAATAATTACCAACTTCTGTGTTCGGCTGCCAAAAGAGGATGCAGTCATAAAAACAATTCAGGTAAGTTCTCTTTTAGCAGCCATTTGGCTCATTGTAGTGTTTCCTCCATTTGTAGCTGCCTGGGAGGCTGTCATGATCATAGAAGTACCTAAGATTAGTAGAAGTGCTGTGGCAATATTTTTGCTTTTTCTGGTTTGTGTTATCTGTCATGCAGCACTTTTTTTTTTCTTTTTTTTTTTTGGGGGGGGGGGGGGGGTGGGCAGGGAGGGGAGGCAGTACTGATGTTAATGAAGATAAACTATTGTAATTGACAGATGGGCTGGTAAGCCAGTTAGCCACACATGTAGCTTTTTCAAAAGAGGTGATTTTTGACATGGTACACTTCATGAATTATCAGTTTGTCTCAAAATGCCACTGAGTGGAGGTGTCTTGTGTCACTAACTTTAAAATTTAGAGTTATTCTGTCACGGTTGAAAAATGATAGAAAAAGAAATACTAGAATATGCTGTAGGTGGACTGCCCATTTTAAGTATCTGCCTGAACACTGAAGAAAGGTCGAAGTCCATGAATTCATAAAATTGAGTATTTATGAATTATTAGGAACTGTGCAGATATTCGTATGTTTGTGCCTGAAGCGATATATTCAGTTCCACATACAATCACATTATATTTGTGTAATCTAAAAATAAAATAACATGTCCAATATCTCTACAAATGTGTGGAAGAGATATATATGCATGCAAGTATCTGAATAATCATAACTCAAACTACATAAATCTGCTACGTGCAATATGGTAAAAAGTAGTATGAATAAATAGTTGGTACTTTATGGTACATTAACAAGCATGCTCAAAAAAAATGGGAATTCCTGGTTTACATAGCACAACTTCTGTGCCAGTCTGGTCAATTTTTAAAACCAGACCAGTTGTTTTCTGTATTTTCTTTGTTTGCTAAGTGTTTTTTTTCTTTAAGTTTATTTGCCTTCCCTGAAGCTGTGGCAAAAACAATCATCGCTTTATGTCTCTTTGTGCAATATTGGAGAGGATTTAAATCTGATATTCTGAGGATTTTACTGTAATTTTACTGTTCAAAGTTGGTTTAAGATAGTCAGCTGTCAAGGTGCATCTGCACAAAAGGCTTCCCGACGGCACTTGGGAGGAGCAAAACCAGAAAATGAACCAGTATTTGATGCATAGCTAGTTTGGGCCAACCGGATACTGTCAGGCTTCGACAAGTGAGTCAGGGAGTTGTGCTCTGAAACTTCCTTCCCATCAGGAATCTTCCTACAATTACTTCTGTTTCAGGCTCTTCCTGTGGCCATTTACGTATTTATTTAAGTAACAGTAGCTAGGCTTTGCACTTCATGCTTCATTTATCTTTATGCTCTCTCCCACCACACCAAAAGCCATATTTATTGTCAGGCTTACAATATTGAATTTTAATAAAGAGGGTTTGTGCCCGTCTGCTGTGGGGGATATGTTGAATACAGGAAATTGGAATTCAGATTTGAGCATGGAAGAGGCTAATGCTTTTGAGAAAATGAAATGGTTCATAGTTCAATTTGTATAGAAACATGGTTTTGAATAGTAAGTTGACTTGCATACTTCAAGTTGTAACTAGACACAGAAATAACCACAAATTTGAGTTGCTGTCTCAGTTCATTTTATTTTAGAGGACTGTTCAATGAGAATAAACAAGCCCATGTGTACATCTCAGTAAGATATCAAACTAAAACTTTATATTTCAGTTCATATTTGTCTTTATGTTCACAGCAGACTATTTGCCCAAATCTTTAGAAGGATTATTTATCTACGAAGAAGAAGGTGCTGGGGTTCCAGGTTCTAACAGGAAAGGAAATGATGCAATAGTTGTTGAACAATGGACAGTCATTGAGGTAAATTGGTGATTATTTAGCAACGCTATTTCCTATGTATATTTTTGCTTGTTTTTTCCTTAGAATGCTTGTACCAGTGTTTGATAAACATTCAGGATGGTTTCTTGAAGCCACCTGTGTAAGCTAAACTAAAGCCTTGAGTCATAAGAAAGAAGTTAGGCCTGTGGCCCTTGGTCAGTGTGCATAAAAGAAATATGCCACAGGGATTCTGGCCTGACATTTACAAATGTTCATACCAACAAATACAACCATCAAAGAAAAGGTGTTTTGTTTTTTTTAAACATGTTTCAGACCAATTTAGACATAATTTCAGCAAGTGCAACTCTATTGACAATGTGCTGAAGTATTTTTAAATGAAAAGGGGAAGAAAATAGTAAAAACTAGAAACAGAACAAGAAAAAACTGATAGTGAATTAATTGAGTATGGTTTTCAGATGTATATTCTTAGTAAAATTTTACTGCTAAATATGAAAGACTTCATTTTTCCTAGTAAATTTACATGTACTACTGTAGCATGGTACAGCAATAAAATTTTTTAATGTTTTTCAATATTTTATAAGATTATTGGTATGAATTAATGATGTCTGAAAGTAATCGTTGTTGGAGGATACTAAGGGCTTATTTTTGAAATATTTAATGATAAATACGTTTATCAATCAATGTGAAAAGAAATAGCATAAAATTAAGTCCTTGTTATTAAAAAAAAAAAAACAAACAACATCACCCCCCCAAAAAAAACCCAATAAACCCAAACAAAACAAAAAAACCAATGACCAAACCCCAAAACCTTAAGTATATAGCTAGGTGAGATGTTTGTTATTCAGCTGTGAAGTAAAAACCTAAGTACATCAATTGACATAACCTATTATGGTGGTTTTAGGCATTAGTTGAGCAACATGACAAGTTTAACAAGCGAGATGTGCTTTAAATGTCTTGCTGAATCAGGGCTCATACCTAAAGTTAGTATGTTCTGTCTGTTTTCTGTAGTTTTGAACTTTTCAAATTGTTTTCAGTTTGAAATAGTGAATCTCCACCAAACAACACAGTTCGATATCATCTCAAAGGATTATCTCACTATAAATGGAAGGACAGTAGTTGTAATTTGTGTAGAAATGCAAATAAAACCTGTACAGAGTCTCTTTACTACTTTTTATAATTATTAATGTAGGGGTGTGAAATTAAAACAGATTATGGACCTTTATTGCACACGCTGGCTGAGTTTGGATGGCTCCTGACCTGTGTCCTGCCTACACCTATCGTACGACATGACAGGTACCCGAACAATAGATTACAGGATTTTTGGTGTGTACATCTCAGAATTATCAAGTGACTACTTGCATACTTAAATGTAAAAGGAAGAAAAATGCTAATAATGTTAACTGCATATAAAACTTGAGATGTAAGTAGCATTATGGTGGAATCTTTTTTACCACATATTTTTAGGACTACTGACTGCAGTGAGTTTCAATAGACCAATAATCCTTAATTTAAAATACATTGTTTATATCTAGACATCAAAGATTTCATTTAGGAAACTTTCTCACATACCCCATTGCTGTCTCATTGCCAGGGACTGGGTTACTCATATGCTTGAAGTTTAAACAAGTGTTGAAATGTTTCACTAATTTAGGACCTTGGTGAGTAACTGGTTTAGACTACTTAAGAAGTGATGTTGTCACAAGACAGTCATGCAGTGTTTATTGCAAATTAGGGAGGGGAATGTGCTAATCCAGCAAGTTATTGGGCTGTTTCTCTTCTTCTTTAATGTACATGCTATGTTTCATTTCAAATACAGTACCAAACTACTGGATTTCAGTTCTCTTATTCTAATATTTATTTAGATGACTGAGGGGGCTCTGTAAACATGAAAGAGCTAAATAGCAGACCTGGATCCCCTATAAGGTTCCAGGTTTTCTTTTTTTAACCGAAAAAAAGTACTGTGCTTTTCTTCATGGTATCAAGCTAAAAAATGGCAAATGAAACACTGGAATAGGCATACACCTCTTCTCTCTCTCTGTCTCTCTTTTTTTTTTTTTTTTTTTTTTTAATTCTCCCATTAGATTAAGATTGCCAGGGTTTGAAAACAAACAAATGTAGTGAGGCATGGCTTAGGGCTCATTGAGGATAATGGAAAGAGTGGGTGACTTGAGTAAACTTTGGATCCAGACTTTACTGTATTAAATCAAGACAGCATGAAAAAGGTTGTGAATGAAAGGTTCTAAGAGAACTGCTCCAAGAAAGTGGAATTTTGTTCAAGTGATTTGGCATTAAATTGACATTAAATAACTCACCCATGTGAGAAGGAGGTTTTTCTGGACAGAAAATTTTGGTGCTGGTGTTCTTTTGCCTGCGTTTTTTTCAATAGCTGATTTTAACCAACTGGTTTAAATGCAAAGGCAGAAGAAATTGTGGTAAAACAATATGGCATGTTCTGCTTTTTTTTTTTTAAGGGTCTCCATATGTTTTATTTTCTTCTGGAATTTATGAAATTCTGAATTTATAAAGCTCCTACTCCAGAGGGAAGGAGTTTTTGGAATATGAACCGAAATGTTTATAACTTAATTCATTTCTTCAAACAAAATTTCGTAGTCTAAGTGTATTAGTGTTGAACGTGGTGTCTTGTAAGGGTGTGTGAACCACGGAGCCTGGTTTTCATAAACAGCTGAAATTTCTGGCCAAATCTTAAAGCTTGAGAGTAGCCTTCGGGATCCAGATCTAATTCTTGAAGGACGTCAGTGGACAATGGGAGAGAAAGATTTTGGTAGTCATAGTGCGCTGTGGGTCATAGGATGAGAGAGAGATGTTAACCTCAAACATCTTCTAGCCCACAAGCATCCCTGTAGGGTTTGGAGAGCAGGGACAAGATTGTCCTGAGCAGCTGCTGGTCAACCACTCTGCGATTTCAGTCTGTGCTTGCTGCAGCCAAAATGATGCTATTTTCTACCTCGTAGATTGCAGAGCAAAGGCAGGGCCATTTAAAAGAAGCTAAGTGCTATAAGGGGAAAAAAAAAAATTGGAAAAAGTGCTGTAGGAAGTGCTAATAGATTCATTACACTGGACCTGTTCCTTGAACTAGTAAGAGGGTAATAATATACCAGCAAGATATTTAAGTTGCACTAGATGTCTGAAGTAGCATTGCTTCTCAGATGTGAAACAACCAGCCCATTAATAGCTGTGTCCATGCAAAAGGGGGTTGTAACCTGGCCAAATCTGAAGTTTCATTAATTTTGTATCAACACTAGAATAACTCAGACTAATAAAAAGCATTTGTTTTCTGGCCTAAATGGTTGGGTTGGTGTCTGCATGAATTGTATAATACTTGTCCTAGTGTAGCTTGTGAGATAATTTGGGAAGAAAAATGATAAATCATGTTTTGTGTGCCTATAGAATATCTAATATACAGCTATTCAATTTTCTGGGGAAAAAAAAAGTAAAAAAGCCCATGAACAAGAATTCCTAATTAGGAATTAAGAATTCTTAAGAGTCCAAAAAAGAATGTGTTTCTGTCTTGATAGGCTAAGTAGTGATTGATAAATACTATTTTTAGGCATGTTGGTATTCAAAGAGGAGAAGGAATTCCTGGGTGGTTACTGTGTGTCTGATATGAAAGATGCCATTACTGTTGTGGTGGAGTATCCTAGGAATGCAAGTTAAATGTCTCAATAAAGAAGGACACTTTATGCTGCCGAACAGCTGGTCTTTTCCCAGACCTGGAACTCTGACCTCAAAACCCAGCCTGAATATTAACAGACTTCAGACTGAAAAAACAAAATGAGCAACACTTTGGGATGATCTGGCAAATTCATGTTTGTATATTTTGTACAAATTCTGTTTTAAAAATAAATATTAAAAGAAAATTCTATCTAAGAATAAAATGTTAGCAGGCCAGCCTGCTCCCCATTTTTATTCACCTTAATGTTTTGCTCTTGATTCTCTGTCTTCCTCTTCTTCTACTTTATCACAGAACTCCGTCATCTCAGATCTTCTGTGATCTGTTCCTAGCTGTTTTGCCCACTGCTCATCTGCAGATGAAGAGTGTGAGCAACAGGCTAACAGATTCTGGGGGGGTGACAGGATTGTCATGCACGGATGTGTTCCCTTTTTTGGTTTTTACATGGTTAGGATTTGAAATAGTTTAAAAAGCACCAGGCTGTCATGTCTGTTCCTGTGTGGTTTTATTGTTGTTTGAAGTTTTTCTTTTTTACAGATATTTCTCTCCAGAAAATAAAATGTCCTGTCGTGTGGAGTGTTATGCCATGTCGTTACTGAATGTTATGGATCACTGTCCCGTTTCAGGCAGGGGCAGCAGTCTGTAGGCCTATTTAGTCCTTTAACTTCTTATCTCAATGGCTAGATCATGTTGGATGCAAGAAACATTTCCTTGAGAAATGTTATCTTTGCTGTTACAAATAGAGCAATGGTAGATGTCATATTCTTGAAACGTGCAGAGTTGCTATTTTCTGCAATGTTGTTTGAAAAATAAGCAGCGTGGGTTTGGGGGGTTTTTTTGATCAGCACACTATAAAACCCCCAGAAGTTCCCCTCTTCTGTCAATGATTCTTTTTTTCCAGGGATATGAGAAAACAGAGCATAAAAAAGCGCATATGGTGCAATGTTTGTTGTATCCATCCATATCTTGCGTATTTAAGTCTTGTCAGCAGTCAATTTTTTTGACCAAAAAAGCAGACCAAAAATGAATACAAGACAGGCCTACATAATATTAGTGACCTAAAGAGCTTCCTGCATTATATACAACTCTTACCTACTAGGTAAATGTCTTCAGGAAAATAATTTGACAGTAATTATGCCAAGATCAGAAACTGTGTGGCAAGGATAAAATCAATAGTCCTTTTAGGAGTTAAATCTAGTGAGTGGGGAAAAAAAAGATGTTAGAAGATATTTTGGTAACTTAGTGGTACTGTAGTTACTAATATGATATTATCATGAGTTTGTAGAATTTCATACAAGTTTGGTCTAAAATTAGAATTATTTGTAAGGTTTTTATGAATTTTTCATTAAACAGATCCTTTAAGTCAGGAGACTTAACTGTCCCAAGCTGGTGTCTATCTCATAACTGAAAGTCTAGATGCTGTGCAATTTCAAAGGAGTGCAAAACTTTAGTTTGGGAAATGCAAAAGAACCAAATCGGTTAAAAGAATTTATCTTGCTCCTGCTGTTCATTTTTCAGAAAAATTCGTCTAACCTTAATTTTAAGTGCTTTGTATACAAGATGTTAATGCATAAAAAATAGACCTGTAAAAATCAGAGCCATGGGCAGTACTACTTCGCGTCTAGCTTGATGATTGTTTTTGGGTGACTTATTAAATATATAATAAGAGGACAAATTTATTGCTCATACAGCATAAGCAGGCAAACAAATTGCTGGTGCTCTAACAAAAGAGTCTCTGTTGCTCTTCATCCCTCTTAAAAGAAGAGACAGGAACAAGGCTTCAGCAGCCTTACTCTGCAGTGACCTTTATTTCCCCTCGCTGATTACTGTAGTCCTTGAAAATGGGCAAGCAGACTGTCTACAAACGCTGGAAAGCAGGCAGGCAAATACAGTGCAAAAACACTGACTTTGTGGTTATTAATTTATCATGACAAACTACTTAATCTAGGTTTTAAAAATGCCCTGACTTACGAGGCAAAGATGGAATGTGGAAATGTGAGGGAAGCTATGGACTGGCTTGCGCTAAGCACTTTTTCTCATTTAAATTCTGTGGAAATCCCACTGTCATTGAATTCTTTGTGAATTAAGCTCATAGCCACTTTGTCGTGTGTGGCATTTTAATAAGGTCGGAATTACAAAATTGTTAATTTACTTATTGTCTACTCACCATCGTGTCCTTTCTCTGTTCTGGTAGAATCTGTACAAGCTGTATCTTAATGCTTGGGTTTTTTCTTTTCTCTGAAGGAATGCAGACGATGTTACAAAATAAGCCGTAGGCCCTTCCTCAAGCCAGGGACTGTGCTCAGCCTTCTTGATTAGAAGAAAGATTTCCCGATTGATATCATCAAAACAGACATAACTGAGGCAGGGAGGGACACCTAGCCAAGTGGAATAAGGTTGCAGGATTGCTGATTTCCTAGTCATGACATAAAATTGTAACATGTTTTCTTCTAAGGAATGCAAATTGTGAGGTAGGGATGCTCAGAGCAGGAAACCTTGTTAATTTAAGGAAACTAGTGAGTTCATTCTCCTACCTCCTTGTTTTCCCCACAAGCTGGAGTTTAGGATAGTTCTCTATTCTCATCCAAGGAAGACATGCAAAGATATGCCATGATCTGAGTTCAGCTGGACTGAAAGGAAGATCGTGAGGGGCCAAACACCATCACAAAACCATCATCACTGACTGTTGATCAGACGTAGCTGAGTATGTTGGGAGTAGTGCTATTCTGTGTGCTTTCTCAGAGCTTACTTCCAGAAGCTCCACTGGGGCAGACTGTTAACAAGCTCTTCCTGATCTCGTAGGAACAGTTTTAATCCCTGCTTTTTCTTGGAGCAAGTCCCTAATATTAAATATAAAATAATTCTATCAGTCCTAGCCCTGGCATGAAGCATGAATCAGTTATCTCAACTTTGAGTGTGGTTGTTAAGATTCTGACATACCCGTACTGAAGTACAAGCTTACATTATTTTAGTAGTTCTTTCTGTAATGTTGTGCATAATAATACTGTTTTATGATTGATAGAATCATAGATACTTCAAATTAACTCACTACATGTCTCTTGTGTTTCTATTGTGCTACTTTCCTTTGCACACTCTTAAATCTGTAGTCACTTTTCTGCCAAAGTATTTCAGTATCTTTCCTTTATATGAATAAAGATCTCACTGAATACTGCCCAGAAGTAGGAGTTGGGGGAAGAAGAGTTTATCAAATATACAAAATATAGTATCTGATAGTTAGAAGAGCACAGGAATTTTTTAAACCCTCCATTCTAGAGCTCTGGTCTTCCAATTCTTGCACTCTTTCAGTGCCACAGAGTCAGGCTTTGTAGTACATATGCAATCAATGTGCTGTCCTGTATTTCTGATGGAAAGGTGATGAAAATAAGTACATAAAAACTTAAAAAGGATCTACTACCAGTACTAAAAGAGTGTAACACTTTTGTTACTGATACAAGGTTTCATCTGATTGGTCTTGAAGAACAACTTTTCACATTTATATTTCTAAAAGTATTTCCTTTTGGGGGAAAAAAAAAAATTAACAGTACTTCTTTAAATTATATCTACCACAACAGCATCAACATTTGTAAAAGTTACAGGACGAAAAACAAGTTCCTCTTCCACCCCCACCCCCACCCCACCCCACCCCCCCCCCGCCTTATCTTACTACTTTATTTTCTTGTCCTTCCTATGCATGTACCTCCCATGGGCAAAACAGCCAGTGTCATTCATCTCATTGTGGATGTAGAGCTTATAAAAACTGAGCTGAGTCCTTTTATCCGTATGTGATGAGACAGCAAGCTTATCCCACTGTGTCAGATGTCATGTTACAACTGGAAACCATCTTTTAGTTAGCAGTAAAGAATGTTACTTCCCAAATTTCATACCATGAAGTATTGAGATATTTGTTGAAGCTGTGGATCTACTGAGATTGGGCCTATTTGCTGTGGTGTTAATAGGTAGTAATATGTTGGTGTATATTTAACAGTGAAGATTAGATGAAAGAAGAACTCTTTGAGGTTAATTTCAGGCATAAAGATACAGACTTGGATTAAAAATAGGAGCTCTGGTACTTAAACTTCCAAGAGGAGACATGTTAAATAACTCTAATCATAGTAATACAAATTTTTGTTTTATAACCATTTTCATGTGCAACATCTTAACCCAGGTCTATGCTTCTATTTTTTTTTTCTAAGTGTGATTACAGAACTGTTCAGGAATTAATAATCCAGTTAGTGCTTGGTAGTCTGTCCTCTTCTCACTCCTGGACTTACGTACACATTAATTAACTCTGAAGGTATGAATGTGTTACAGTGACTATTACTGCCTTTAAAGTATTGAAGCAATTTTCTTTAAATTTCAGTGAAGGAAATCTGGCCACAAAGCAAGTTGTTTTTCTTCAGAGACCTGTTATGTGGAATTCTGCTGTCCAGACACCAGAGGTGAGTAACATGTTTATGGTATTAATATAAACAAATTAGTACTTCACATAATGGTTAGGTACAGAAACAAACTAGATTTCAAAATTGTCAAAAAAGTGGCAGAAGAGGGTTTCACTTGAAACAAGTTCAAGTTTGTAGAGAGCTTTTGCAGCTGAACTCGTATGGTTTTTTTTTCCTCGGACGTATACCTCTTAAATTAAGCCATAGAGAAAAGCTAAGCATGCTAAAAACCTGGTTTGTGCTAAGGAATTACTGTGTCTCAGGTGGCTGAGGTTGGCTATGCTGTAAGTATTCCTTTAGAAGTCTTCAGGAAATCTTAGCTAAATCCTGGATCTGTTGCACATGGAAACATTGTATTTTGACCTCCAAAATGCCTACTTTCACACTTGCAGAAGAATACAAGTGTTAAGCTGTGCAAGGTATACTGTAATCTAGAGATTAACAGGGTGAATGGCTGTTAGCTGTTGCTGCATGAAAATGTGTGATAAAATAGAGGATTTAAAATTCCTGCAGCTGGACCTCAGCAGCTCCTTGGCCTTGTTGAGTGAGGGTCCCATAATAGTGGTTGTATGAAAGTGCTTTGAGGATTAAGTAACTGGCAGTCACCACATTCTGCCCCGAGTCAATGTCACAACAGTTACTGCACCTGTATAGCGCTATAGTAAATCCTGCTGTGGCCAGGGAGGGATGAACTGGTGGGTTCTTTGCCAAGTCTTTCAACATCCTCTGATGGATTTTAAATTTTTGTTATTTCTGTTTTTCCGTGGCCATTCAACCCTTTTCTAATCAACACAGCTTTCCTGTGATAGTCTTAAGCAGCCATGAAAACTATGGACGTTTTCACTCATGTCCAGCACCAGAGTAGTAACTTTACAAACTCTGTCATTCATGGTGGTATCATATACTACTATAAGGCAATGACACCTAGTCTCTTCTTTTGCCATCTGTATAAATAGTTCCACGAGTCTTTACATTTCTTGCATTCATATTTGATCTTTTTCTGTCCTTTTTACATTCTATCCTGACTGCTAACCGTCATCTGTATTTTCCTCTGCTTAGTGTTTCTAAAATATACTCTCCCTTTTTTTGTTCTTCAGGCTTTTATTTATCTCCAGCAACTTCCTTTACTGTGTCCCCTGATAATTAATACTTCCATGCCTGGAAGAACTGCATTCAACATGCGCAATTAAAATCCTGTTTTATTTTTTGTCTCTACTGTCGTCTCAATTCTCAGCTAGTTCTTGTACACTATCTATAATTGATTTCCTCATTTACAAAATGTGAGTGCCTTTTTTTTCTCTTCAGTGTTCTGTGTAGTCTCCCTTGCCAATGTCTTAATCTCCTTTTCCATTTGTGCCCCCTTCTAAATTCTGCCAGTTCCTCATAAAATTTTTTCCTTTAAATTCCCCCTGTGTACCAAGCATCTTCAGCTTCTAGCTTTCAAAGCTTCCGACCCCTGACCCCATGCCTGACTCTGTAGTCTTTACATTCTTTTCTAATACATTTCCTAATATGTTTCTGAAAGTATGTTTTGGAACATAATTTTGATATCAGTACTGTAAATATATAAAACCTTATGTCAGTCATTATCAAATAAAGTCACAGAATCACTAAGGTTGGAAAAGACCTGTAAGATCATCAAGTCCAACCATCAACCAACACCACCATGCCCACTAAACCATGTCCCACAATGCCTCGTCCACACGTTCCTTGAACACCTCCGGTGATGGTGACTCCACCACCTCCCTGGGCAGCTTATTCCAGTGTTTCACCACTCTCTCAGTAAAGAAATTTTTCCTAATATCCAGCCTGAACCTCCCCTGCTGCAACTTGAGGCCATTTCCTCTTGTCCTGTCGCTAGTCACTTGGGAGAAGCGACCAAGTCATACTTTTCCTGATGCTTCCCTACTTCCTTTAATATTTTGTATAATAAGGGCATGGATTCCTGATATTAATACTCTTTCCTTGGTAAGGCATATTATTTCTAACTACAAGCATCTCCTAAAAGGCAGCATAACTACATGACACAAGTTAGAACGGTTGAGACTGGTTTCTGCCAAGAGATGTAATACAAACCAGTTCTGTAAAAACACTCAGTCTGAGGAACTGACGAGTCTTTGAGATGTGGTTTAAATTAAAAATAGGAAGCATTATGCTCGCAATTTAAATTCTGTCACCCAGTTGGGAGGTGGTCAGCAGCTGAATGACCTATACATTCTTTGGTTTATACAAATAAAATGGTGGTGTGTTTTGTAGTCATTGTTTTACTTTGTTATAATGGGAAGCCTTTGACTTAAGCATTAACATACTGCGAGTAAACAAGAAATAGTTGATTTGTAGCTATTTACATCAGGATTACACTGTTTAAAATCTGAACAAACTTAGTATCTAAATGTGGTCCTTAAGTACCAGTAAATGTTTTACTTCTCCACCAGGAAATTTTAGTATGCTGAGGTCATTTTAGCATGGGATAAAGAGGTAGTTCAGGCTGAAGCTGAAACATTGAGCAGAGTAACATTTTCCTTCAGTTTTTCCCATTATGTTGTTTTCCCCTAAATTTTAATCTTTTTACTTCAATGTTTTTTTTACCAGAATATCTGAATTGGTGAACAGCATATTACCTTCATTACAATTGAAATTCATAGATTTGTTGGTAAGACCTAACTGGTATAGAAAGTCATGCTAGCTTTGTATTGAGTAGCCAGACTTCAGATGCAAAACAAGCTACTGAAATCTGAAAGCATTAACTTCTGCTCTAGAGATTTTAATAAATACATTATTTTAAATGTCCCCTGGACAGTGATGGCAGAGCTGTACAATTTTATCAAACGCTTGCAAACATTTCAGTAAAAACATTTAATTTCTGTGATTCTGTATTGTTGGGCATGATATTTTCATTTTGCTTTGTACTGCATATCTTTTCATTGAAGTTCAAATTACATTAAAGCTGTTGTTCAAAAAATTTTCATGTCCACAACTTAGGACGTTTTTGAAACACACAAATACTTAAGATATCCACAACATTGTGAGTTCAAAAAAAAAAAAATTGCATCACAGCTTATGTTTATTTAAGTATATCCTTAGCATGTTTGCAACCCAGACACCTGGAAGAATGCTACCTATTGGAGAGTCAAAACAGGAAACCAACAAGGCTCTTTCATTAACTGAATCTTAATAAGAAAGCATCCTCATACAGACCTTCTCAAACACTTAGCTGTCAAGCCCCCAGAGCCCTGATCACATCACTTTCCAGCTCTCACTGGGCAGCGGGGTCTGGCCATGGCAGGAGCTTTACCCCACAGGCAGCTCTAGCTGTTGGATCTCTGTGACTTGTGATCTGGAGAATGGCAACACTGGGTATGGGTTGCTTTGTGTGTTCAGGATTTTTTGTTGTTGTTTTTAATTGTTGGGTTGAAGTTGTTATTGCCATTTCTAAAGGAAGTCTTGCTTCGGTAAGAATTGAGGGGAAAACCCTTATTACCGGGTCTCTTACTCCCACAGGGTCTCTTTTTCTGAGGAGAGTGTATGTTATGTCCTCACAGCTCATCTCTCTGCCTTCTTATATATTCATGGGATAGTGTATTATGACTTGGCTTATGATTTATGTAATGGTTCAAAGGCCTCTTGGATTAGAAGGGCTATACTGTCTCAGTAGGTTCTTTATCACATACCTTTTGCTTTTCTAAGAAAGTAGTTCAGAGGAGGAGATCCAAGATTGAACCACACCGTGCTTAAGGGTTTTCTGTTCTTTCCTCTTTTTTCTTTTATTTCCTGCAGGCAGACTTCTCCATCCTCTTACCGTGTCATCCAGGCAAAGCTTATTTCCTTCTGTTTCTCCTGAGGCAACACTATTTCCCCTAAGTCTAATTTCCCAATGTCTCCTGTAACAGCTTCCCTAAATACATTTCCTTTGGCCACAAGGGCCATTGTTTTTACTGTTTCAAAAGGGCTTGAGAAAAAACTTAGCAATGTATAAAAGGGGGGCACAGAACTTGCCAGAGCATGGCAAAAACAGTTGTGGGGTGGTTTTGTTTCTTCAAGTGTTAGCATTTGTGCAAATTCCCCTGCAAGAGTGCTCATATCCTTTACCCAGCGAAATGCAGCTCTGTGCTGAGGCTGGATTCTTTCTTAGCTAAATGTCCTCCTTCTGTGGAGAGGGCTGTGTCCCCTGGCAAAGCACCTCCTGGTTTAGCAGTGTATGTGCTGACAGCAAGGCTCCAGGCAGAAAGCCAGGGCACTTCTGCCTTCCTGACCATGCTCTTCTGTTGTGACTCAAGGCACTGACACTGCCTCTAGAGATACTGCATGATCAGAAATCAGAGTACCTTGGGTAACTCCTGATGCTAAAATAAAATAAACTTTTTATTAATTTGTAATGCCTGAGAGGACCCTTAGCATAGTCTGATGGGTCTATTGTTTGCATAAAGCACAATCTGCTTACTTTTCTTTTTGACATTGGCAGCCATCACTTCAAGAAGCATGTCAGGAGATCCTAGTACTAATGTCAGACTGTACTTACACTGACTTCTTCCTGTTCACGGTCTCTTTAGAGCCCCTCGCAAATTGCTGTACAGGACAGCCTCTGACTTCCATCTGCGTAGATCCACCATGTGGATTGAATGCAGTTCTTGAGAAACTTGCCCTTATCTGAGGAGGCCTCTGAAGGTCTTTATCGGCAGAACGGGAAAGATGGGAAAGCATAGCAGTCTCACCATGAGGTGGATCAGTGGAAAATCTTCAGTCCTGTGAAGTGGTCAGATCACACTCTTAGAGCTCAATGTCGATGGAGTTTAATTCACATCTTTATCAAATATTGCACTCTTGTTGAAGCTCTGGGCCGCAGGGACCTCTGCAGCTGAGAGGAAGCTGATAGCAGGAGCTGTGCCACCCTTGAGCATTCATCCAGGCAGAGCACAAGTAAGGGCAGCACATGCATATGCCGTATGGCAGAAGGCATCAGTCAGGGTATGTTAGATGTGTATGTTAGGCACAGAAATCATGCTTTCCACAAACAGCTGACTTTAGCATGGGTTAAGACTTGTAAATCATTCTAAATCTGCCAAGTACTATGTAAGAATCGAGCATCGTTGGAGTACTTTTTCTTAGCATTCATTTGTGCTTTCTTGAATCTTGACTGTGTCTTGTATCTTCTTTGTCTCACTTGAAATTTATTTATAGAGGAGAAAAATGTATCTGTTGAAGGTTTTTTCTCCAGAGGAGTTCATAGTTTAAACCAGAGTATTAAATGCTGCCTTATGTTAAAATGCAGCTCACATTAAATCCATGCGTGACTCATTGCAAAGTGTTTGGCTTTTTTTTTTTCCTAAATAAGCTAACATTTAAACATCCTCTCGTATTTCAGAAGAAATCCTTAAGACAAGTTATTGGGGAGGAAAAAGGCAAAGTCTCTAGCAGAAGTGTTGGATTAGACACAGCTACTTCTCGCCCTGTAGAAGCTGGACAACCACCTGATGAGTTTCACCTATCTCCTTCTAAACAATGTTGGATCAAGGAGGGATCCTCCCAGTATGGAGGCTTTCCAGGATTCACTAGCAGTGATGGAGTATTAAGGGAACTGGATGATGGACAATTTGACCAGGAAGATGGAGTCACTCAGGTCACATGTATGTGATAAAGTAAGTAACTACATCAGATGGACCATGTACATAATTCACACAAATGTTTTTTTTTAAAAAAAAAAAATCATACTACTTTAAATGCATTGGTATAATCCTATGACTTTTCCCAGACTCATTTTGTATTTTTGTCTGTTTCTTTGTTGTGTTAATCCTACTGTAGTAATAATACTACTGCAAAATAATTTGGTTTTCTGTCTCTCTTTAATAGAATAGCTACCTGACTGGGTGCTCTGCTAACTTGTTAATGCTTTTGACAAGCAAGGAAGCAAATGCTGCAAAACAGTGACAGTTTGAATTGCGTAAGAGGGAAGGGAATGAGGATGTTTAGTATTTTCCAAGCTGAAGGAGTGTTTATTTTTTTTTTCTAAAGGGTGTTGTAAATATTTGTGGGGGAAAAAAGAAAAATGAACTATCTGGCTGTTAAGTTTTATTGTAACTTTCACTTGCCTTGCATAAATTCAAAAGCCTAGAGAAATGTAAGCCTTACACTAGAGTCTTAATAATTTGAGCTACATTCATACTTGGTATGTACAGAAAACCTCTGGAGGCTGTAGGCAGATGCTTGCCTCCTGTAATATAATTTCACCTATGCAGGTTTTTACCAGGGTTTCTTGTACATCTAAGACAAAAGGTATCCGAGCATATGGCTTGTATAATGATGTATTCATAATTTACTCATGAGTGGAAATTAAGAACCACTCACCCTCTGAAAGATAACTTGTAGTCTATGAAAAAGTAGTTTGAAAAACTTTGTAAGAAGCATTGACAGCAAGGTGCACAATGATGCTGATAATATAAATGGAGGAAGAAGTAGGCTAAACTTAATACGCAGTATTAGATTATAGACTGTATACAAATATGCTGATGTAAATACAAAAAAATTCTCAGCTAAATGTATTTCGCACTGGGTAAAGTGTATTCAACTGCATCAAACACCAGAAGGAATGTTCAGAGGAAAGGATGAAGCTGCTGTGCTTCCATCCTCACCATGGGGAGGAGCTGCTTGCGTTAAGGGAGGCTAACACTGGCAGGGCTCTGTGGGGAGAGGCAGGAACAGGAATTACTTTTATGCTGCAGTCTTGAAATTAGATTTTACAGAGGAGAAGCTAAATAAAAATGCATTTCCAAAAGATAAATGTGATTATAACTGAAAATTGCTTTTTTCAGTTAATTTTAGAAGCAAAACCTATAAATGCTCGTCACGTTTAAGCTAATGGAGAATTATTTGGTCAAAATGAGAAATCAGAACAGAACTGAGCAAATGTATTCACACCACTTCTCTCAGTGTTTGCAGTACAGCTCACACATCACCCAGGGCGTTTGATACCTGTCTGTGTGTGGTGTACGGCAAACAGAGAGAGAAGAGTTGTGAATACATTTAACTACACCACCCCACTTCCCTGGGGTGGTATCCCACCAGCTGCCGTGTGGGTCTCCCTGTCCACAGCAGTAGATGCTGACGCTAAATGCAGTGGGCAAATTAACGAGCACCCTGGGAGATGACCAGGCTGGTGGAAGTCTGACTGCGATCTCTGTGGCAGGACCTGTGCAGAAAGAACACTGGCAGAAGGTGCGTATTTCAATCAGCAGAAAGTAACTCATGAAAGAAAAAAGTTACACTTGCTGTGATAAGCAAAAGTAGTACAAAGCCTTAGTGCTATTTCAGTTTATTTTTACGAGGTGGGGGAAACCCTTTATACTTGCATGATTGTCATCATGGAAGCTTGAAATTATTATTGCTTTGGAGCTGCTTCCCAATTTCATTATGAAATTGTTGCAGGCAGGCTTATTGTTTATCTTTCACTTTGGAAGAGCAACTCTAACAACTGTTTGTAGCAAGTTTGGGGTTTTTTTCCAAAAAAATCCACAGCCCTGCAGCTGGAGACATTCCTTTAACTTCTTTTTCCTATTGCACATTGTTGAAAAGGGCACCTGCTATTTTCTCACTTGAATTTCTTAAGAAAAATGTTGGCAGCCTGGAAAAATAGTTCTGAATTTGTGACTGTTTTAAGAGCCAAATACATGCCAGTAGGGCAGCAGGAGGACCATGCATGTCGTGGGGAGCGATGGGAGCACAGGAGTACCTGTGACAGTAGGCATGGTACGAAATCCATTCTTGCCAAGGCTTCTCTCCCTGCTTTCCCACCAGCATCTCAAAGTCACAGATGTGGGGCACAAACTTCTTGTTCATTCCCTGTCTGGGGGCACCAGGTGGAGGAGGATCGCCCTGCTAACGGGGAGAGTGCTGGGCTGGGTGTTCTCTGCAGAGCCTGACCCTACCGCTGCTTTCTCATGCCGCCCACTACTCTGTGAGCAGCGGTCATGGTCATGCAGTAGCAGAGATCTCCTCCATGGTACATAGATGTGGAAAAAATGATCAAAGTACATGTTACATCTGTCTCTGGCAGAAAGCCAAGTAACTCTAACATATCAAAAATGGGGTAACAGCTGCTCTTGTGCAACTTGGAATATGTTGCTGTACTTAATGCTGAAAGTATTTTTCATGAGATATCCAAAACTCTTCTCTGTGTGTGTGTGTAACTAACTACTGGTGGTGTTCCATACAAGTCAAACCTGTAAAAGCAGCAAAAATGGATCAGAAAAACCTAGGAATTCTGAATATTCCAAGTTAAAGCTTTTAAAGCATATCAAAGAAATTACTGACCTTTTATAAAGCAGTATCCCTGCCTGAGATGGTTAACAGTAGTGAATCCTGAAACAAAACCGAAGTACAACTCTTTATATAACAAGTTACAATGTATAAAGTATTACATTGAATGCAGTTAATCTTTCTAGAATATGTTTATCGGGTAAGAAGAATCATTTAACTGAGATCGTTTCCTGTCAGCTGTTGAGAATGCAGAAAATTAAAATAAATCAGTATCTTTCTAAAAGAACTTTTCCCTTACGATTAATGGGATATACCCAAGGGAGATTCTGTTTTGGAACAAGGGCAGAAATTAAATATGCCCTGAATGTCCACAAGGTGCATTCTAGAACATCCCCACTTTCAGCAAGAAAGGCTTTTCTTAAAACAAAATAAAGCCATATTCCTTTTCAGTAGCCCACAGTTTTAACTGTGCTTTAGTCCTTCCTTTTCAATCTCACAGGTGTTGACTGTGCTGCAAACCTCTGTGAATTTCTTTCTAGTCTTTTTAATGCAGTGTAAATATGCTAAATTGCTTCCTCTGAACCCACTCAGCAATTCCTATATAGTTAAGGACAGCTGTTTTTATTTGAATGCCGTTTGTCTCACAGTATGTAAAGTTGCCCCTGCTGTAGAAACGTTAATCTAGATTGTTTTCCTAGCGCTCTATTGTCTTTCACCTCACAGGGCTATGTTTAGGCTCTGTACTGGGAAAAAATAAAATACAATTTTTCACCTGGGGGGGGGGGAAAAGTCAACCTGACAGGAACCAACATAGAGGTCTGTAAAGTGAGTGGCACAGAGAGGGTAGCAAAGGAATAAATTCTTCAGTGTTCCTTTTGTGATACAAGGACTCGAGGGATTTGTGGAAGTGGTAAGTAGCATGTTTGAAACAAATCAAGGTATTTGCTCAGCTAACTAGAACTCCTTGCTGCAGGACGCTGTGTGTAAAAACTACATGGGTTTAAAAGGTGACTGCAAAATCCCTCTAAGTAAAAAAAATCGCCCTATTCTCTCTGAAAGCCATGGAACCAGAAACTGTTGGAGACTGTCTGTGAAAGCTGGTCTGACTGACTGCGTGCTTATCCTGTTCTTTAAGTTACTGTAAACCCCAGTGCTTCATCGCTGGTGGGCATGTTGCTGCAAGACTTTCTTTCAAAATTGAGGGGGAGTAAGTTGCTTGCTCAGCCCGTGTGAAGACTGTGCAAGAATTATCTGACTTGATACACTAGTTGAAGAACACAGAATAAATCACCCATTTTCCTAGGGCGTGGATGCTGAAACAACTGAAATGCACCTAAAATGTATGATGGGAAATCTTTTGATTTCTTTCTTTGTAGTTAAAAATTCAGGAAGCCATCTGTATCTTGCTTGGAAAAGTGAAAAGGGGAGGGTGCATTTTGGGTGCAGGGGGTTCTAATTTAAATTACTTGTTTGATCACCTGCTCCTATATGAACTAGAGCATGAAGGTATGCCTTTATTAGTGTTGTGACCAGCACCATCCATTAATTAAACTACGTTTGTAAATCAGAAGAGCTGTCAGAAAGAGCAACTCTGGCAAGATATTTTTTTATGCTCCTATTTTACATATATATACATACACACTGTTCAGTTTTCATTTTACCAGAATGTATTTTACATTCTCATCTTTTTATTGAAAGAATTGCAAATCAAACTTAAGGCATGGATGCATTCTCTGACAAAAAAAGTAAGTACACTTATTTATTCAGTAACCAGGCTTCAATTAGGAGCCTGTGTGTCTGAACTGAAAGTCCTTTACCTGTATGTGACAACAAAAATGCCCTGCAGCTACTTAAAAGAACAGAGATAGAAGGGAACCAGTGCTGTTCATGAACCTCTGCAAAAGACTGTTTATACTTTCTGATTCTTAAATTGTTTGGAGAGGAAATACTTTTCCAGTGCTTACAAGCAGGGAGAAACTATCCACTGTAAAAAAAAATTTTGTGCTCATAATTGTCAGAAGAGTTTATTTATATACCTGGTCAACTGCAATAAACTGGTGTGTAATTTCTGTGTTTCTGGTCTGTAAAATACTATTTTCTTTTTGTAAAGCTAAGGTCTCTTCTGTATTTCTGACAGGAAGCTTCTCACCATTAAAAGCACTTACCAAATCAGCTATCAGTTTCTTTATTATGTTTGCCTCACACTGACATTTAAATAGGTTAGATCAATGTATACTTCTCCTCAAGCTAGAATTACTTTTTCACAGTCTTGTCTGTACATCCATACAGCTCACAAGGCAAAGCTTGTTAGACTTACAGCCATCTATTAAAAGCTGATTAGGTTTTCTTCCTTCTTATATATTAATCTTTTAAAGGTAAAAAGTGCAGGTTGCTGTCTGGAGAATTCCCTATGGGTTAATTTAGACAATAGTGTTAAGATTTAGACTTCTCAAAGCTGAATTTCAACAGCTGGTATGAATTGAACATTCCTGACTTCAGGTAAGCATAACTTGAAAGAGACTAAGTGTTTTAGGGGAACTGGTCTGGTGGCACGTTCTGAGCTGTTTAAGCAGATAAACTTTGACATCTGAGAAAATTAAAATCTTGAAAGAAGCAAAATCACTGTGGCTGACTTGTTGCAAGATATGGTAAGCCAAACATCAGGAAAAACCTTGGTGGCTAAGGAAAAAGTCATTTGAAAGTTATCCTTTGCTTACAGTATGCCCTTGCATCTGTGATGTGCTATCATCATGTGCTTATTTTGGTATCTGAAAGGTCCTCTTCTAGATCTCCCTTGCTTTCCAGTTGTAGAACCATCATTTTCTGATTGGAGAGATGTATAAATTTGAGGTCTGACTTCAAGATGCGAATGAGTATTGTATTTTTTTTACTTTTGAAAGAAGAAATACAACTTCACTTCAGCACACCTTGTAGCAGCGACGGGAGAGCACCGAACTTCCTCTTTGGAAGCACTCAGTTGTTTGCGTTTGTGGACGACATGAAAAATGAGAATCACTTACCAAAATATAGCGGTATGGATAAAGAAACAGTTTAATTTTATCCTTTTTTTTTTTTTTTACAATATAATTCAAAGACAGTCTTGATTTCCCTATTATGCAGAGTCTAAATTAAACCTGTTAATATTTATTAGATAAATCAATGGTTTGCGTAAGCTAACTGAAGTTTTATGGTACCATTCAGGCACATGTGTGTACATAGTACTCATGTAAACAATAGCAAGGGAAAATACAAGCAGTGTTTCACTTAGGCCTTACATAAAATCAGCTTAGTATAGCAAGTCAGCTTTACAGTGCAAATCTGAATAAGAATAAACAGGATTAAAACTTCCCGAGTTTTGTTTTGAAGTGAAACTCTTAAAGCGTAAGAGGAAGAAAAGAGGTTTAAAATTTAATGCAGTCCTCAGCACCACATCATTTTCTTCAGTTTTGCAGAGGAAATGTCATTAGCAACACCAGTTCCATGTTTTTGCCTGTCTCAGTCACCACAGCCAATATAAACATGCAGAGTGACTGTACAAAGAACCACACCATGGATGGTCCTACAGCAGACTGTAACAAAACTACATATATTTTACTACCTCCAGAATACAGTTGTCCTACCTGCAGTACAAACTTCAAGTTATCTATGAAAATCAAGTAACCTGGTCTATACATGGCAAGTTACAGCTAAGTGTATAGACAGTAACTAAAGCTACTTCCACTCAGACAGTATCTCATGCAACTATCCTGCTGACAATTAAATACAATGATAAACATGAGACAAAAAGAGCTGCTGAAGTACTTAAGCTTAGTCTCTCTATTTTCTCATTGTTTAAATTCCCTTTACATCCAGGTGGTACAGTTGCTTGAGGTGTGCTTGATTCATATAAAGAAAAATAGAATTTAAGGCATGTTTAGTATATTACTAAAAAGGACTTATTTAAAAATAGGTGGACTCCCTTCTTTCCAAGTAAGTAAGTACAACTTGGAAAACAAAGTATAGATTACAGAAACTAGCTGAGTTAGCCCATTCTAACCTGCTTAAAGAAATAAAAAGAGGGCCCCTGGCAACCTCAGAGAGAAACAACCAGCTAACTTCTCGAACAGCTAAGCAAAATTCATTTAACAGAAGAACACTGCTAGTGCTTTTAAGCCCTGCATTTGTGTATGCTTAGCAGTACATCTGCTATATTCATCTCTAAAACCTTTAGTTCTGTCATTCTAGATGTAACACGATTAAGCAGCACTCATGGAAATTGTCAGTTATTGCAAATCTGCAAACACAACTTGAAATAAACATCTGATAGGGAACAGAAGCATGAATCCAGATCTTTCTGTCAAAGAATATAATTCAGGTGAATGAAGAAAAACAAATGAACATACATCGAAAATATGATTAACTCTTGCAAAGAATCAGGTTCAACATTTCAAGTACTTAAAATGTTTTTACTAGGAATACAAGCAAAGACCGTGCTAGTGTGTTATGTAGTGTAACATGAATATTTGTGAGGTATAATCTAGAAGCAGTTGCCATAAATATGCACAGGTATAAGCCACTGACTTTACTGCCACAGTTATTTTTGAGAGAAGTTGCGGACTAGAGAACAGAAGTCTGCCTTAACACAACAGAACCTGTCCCCTGCTGTGCACAAACCTCCACTGTTAACAAAAAAAACAAGTCCACAAAGTATGTCAGATGTATATCAAGAATATATATGTTCAATAGCATAGTGAAATTATCCTTTTGGTATTACTAATACTATAGAGATCCTATTAGTATTTGGATATACACATACAGGAATATGCACATCCAAAAGTAAATCTTCGAAGCCATCTTAAAAAAATAAAAGCTAAATTAGGAATAAGCTACACTGCAAGAAGCTTCCTGCAGAATTATATATTTAAGGTGATAATCTTTGAACTAAGACTTAATATAGCTACTGCATTAAAAAATGGCTTGCTGTGAAATCTTAATCTCACTTTTTTCCCACCCAATCAGACACATCTTCAGGATTGTGATTCAATGATTGTTTAGCAGCAATTTTAGAGAACTGTAAATTCTTTTATTAACAGGCATTATAAACAGATACTACTACTTTTATTTAAAAACCATGAGTGCCACATTGATGAATATACAGCTTATGAATAACTTAAAGTATTTCCCGTATTAAAAGGCAATGCACACAGCATACAAAAAGTATACTAAACAAAGCTATGAGGATACGTGATTGAAGTGTCTAAAAATGATATATACAGTACATAATTAATGTTTTGTTTATATTCAGTAGAGGCTTTTGTACTGCCATTCCCATCATGCCTCACTCTCCCCTGACACTGAATTCTGCACTTCTTCTTCCAAAATTGGTACAATCAGGTTATCCTTGGACATCAGATTATACTTCATCACAAATTTAGTGAACCGGTGACACAAGAAAGTTTCATTCTGGAGATGAAAAAAGGAGAAAAAACAATATATACAGAAGGAATATTTTAAACAATTGAGGAGAGTACACTAAAAAAAACCCTGCTTATATGTAATTGCCTCATTAGATTTGCAAGTCTTAGAAAAAAGTAGTAATGCTTAAATGGTAGATTTATATTACTCTTAAATCTTTACTGCTTGCTTACAGTTACTGCAATTAACAAAAAACCCTACTGAAGTTCAGGCTTAAGTCACAGCTCAATTCAACAGCACTTAGACAAGAATATATTCAAATATCAATGTAGTCCTGATCCACTCTCTAAAAGAGAATTTTAAGGTATTGTGAAACTCCTCCTACATACACTATCCCCAGTGGAACAGAGCACAACCATTCCACAGCTTTTCCAGCAACCTTAAGTGGGATTTGGCAAAGGTTTCCTTTTACATCCAGCTATACCCCTTATCTCATCTATTAATTTATACTTTTCTACTTTAAAAAAAAAAAAATTGGAAGTTACTGGAGGTGCACAAGTTGCTACCAATTACTGTTTCTTTGCAGTTTTACAATTACAATCCCTTAACTGTTGGGTAACATATACAAGCAAGAAACATAAATACATAAGCAGTACTAACTATACAAAGTGCTTGACATTGAGCAATCTTTAAAACAAGATGAATTTGAGTTGTTTGTACAAAAACTCTCAAATTCTGACCTTTTATCCACATGAAGGGAAACCATAACTGGGTAAACTATACAAATTAATTTTCATTTCTATATATGTATGAATGAATAACATAGATTACAGTTTTATAGGAACTGAAATGCTACTATAATCAATACTTCACTTGAATGCAGATCTTCTTTTTAATCAAAAGAAAACGTGTAATACACACAGAATCACAGAATCATTAAGGTTGGAAAAGACCTGTAAGATCATCAAGTCCAACCACCAACCCAACACCACCATGCCCACTAAACGATGTCCCACAATGCCTCATCCACACGTTCCTTGAACACCTCCGGTGATGGTGACTCCACCATCTCCCTGGGCAGCTTATTCCAGTGTTTCACCACTCTCTCAGTAAAGAAATTCTTCCTAATATCCAGTCTGAACCTCCCCTGCTGCAACTTAAGGCCATTTCCTCTTGTCCTGTACAATTACATCCCAGCTACAATGTCAGTAAGTGCCCTTCTTTCAAGATGTAATTTGAAACTACTTACTTCGTATTCATCAAATATCTGCCGGTGATGAAAGTAAGCATGTGAAAATATTCTGTAAATCCTTCGGCACACTGATCCTAATTTGGCTACAGAGGATTCCTTTATGCTAACCCTGTAAGCACCAGGAGAAAGGTTAAAACAGGTCTACCACAATGACTACCAAAACAGATGTTGACATGAATTCTAACTCTTAAACTATACTATATAATCGTATATGAAATTTAGATTTTTGAGTTGCAGACATCTGTGTCTGCAATTGCTTATCTTTGCAAGGAAGATAAAAAAGTTGGTGCGTGCTCCACATTTAAAAATTGTACTCTGACTACAAAAACAGTTTTGCCTGTAGTTAAACATTAGTTTTCCTGGTAGGGGCTGGATTTCTGGTTTCTAGCATTGATGGGGCAAAGGGAAAAAGACTTCCAGTTGTACCTCCTTGCCAATACCAGACTCCTAGAAAAGCACAATTTTGACTTCTCCAGTTAGGTTTCCATGATCCAACACGTGGGCTGCCCATTCAATACACTCTGTCTTCACTGATGTCCCACAGGAGATTGGTGTTGACTTCTGGAGGCTTTCAGTGGCATAGTGGTTTAAGTCCTTTGAGTCACTCATATCTGAAGGCCATCCTGTTATTCAGGTTGGCACTACTCCAGCGGAAGCCCCATAACACAAACAGATACTAGTAAAACAGTTTCCACCTACAAAGCACCCATCAGCTCCAGTAAATTGCGAACTATTTAAATAGGTAGGAATTCCTCCCTGGCTTAAAGGTGACAATAGCTCTACTAACAAGTGACACGTGCTGCAGGATTTCTGGTATTTTCAGTAGTAGTCCATGAAAAACGTGTTATGCATTTCCACATGCTTTGTAAGTGTTGAGGTGCCACCTACTCCCTCCCTCTCTCCCGCCTCCCAAAAGAAAGCATTTTTACCTGCTGGGGAAATATTTATTGCTATTCAGAAGACATGCAGCTCCATCAAGTGTGTGTCTGGTGTAGTCTATAGCAGGACACTACAAAAATAGACAGTGAGCGAGCACTTGTATGAGTGCTTGCATGACATTGTCATATAACTTGTTTAAAGAAAAACATTTTAATTATGTTTCCTGATGCTTTTAACTTCACTGGTCATTTTTACTCCCAAAAGCTTCACATAGCTTCTCTGAAGGTCTAACTACATTTCCTCCTTAAGTAAGCCATTTCTTTTCTGTGTTTCACAACCTATGTAAATCATTTCAAGAAAAAAGTTACTATGGAAATGTGATTACGCACATGAGTAGTGAATTTTATGCATCTCCTTAAGTAAAGCTGTATAATAAGAATACGTACTGGAAGTACACTGAAAGATAAGACGATCGTTACCTAACAGTTCATTTGTTTCCCACATAGTCAAGTTGCCAGACTCTTTCTTTTACACCTTACCAAAAAGAACCAATACCTTACTCTGGAAGGAGAAATACAAAGATAAATGTGACAGACTGCACTATTGCCATAACCAATAGCAACAGAGAAAGAGCTTCTGAAGGCAAAAAGGAAAAAAAAAAAGAAAGATAGAGATCAAATGGTTCAATAGGAGATCTGAACAAGGTGTAAAGTAATGGGACACTCAGGTAGACAAGCTAGTGCCATGCTGATAACTGACTTGACATAAAGTATTTTTATGGCTCCACTACCTTTTAGGAGTCACTTCCCTAAGAGTGTGCACATGTGGTCACTTTCAGAGTGTCAGCTCAGGCTTATATGCCTAGCGCTATGAATCGAGGCCAAAACTTGAAGAGGACAGCTTATTCTCAGCATGTACTCTTCTTTCAGTTGAACAAAGACCTTTTTCCATTGAGTTTCAGGCTGTCTCAACACAAATTAAGAGAGAAAAGAGGGGAATGTGCAAAGTCTCTAACACTGGTATAAAGCAGCTCCTTCCTACCTCATCCCATTCTTTTTTAAGCCACTACAGAATGGCAAAGAAGGAAACCTCAAGTGATATTCTTAACCCACATAAGCTCTCAGTTTGAATAAGAAGCCAGCTATGGTGGTCTCCCCATGAACATATGAACTGTGAAGGAAAACCCCACATCAATGGGGTCAGTTTTCCAAAATACATCCGTACCTCTTTGGGAGTTTTATGAGCTGCACAAAGAAAAATCCATTGTTCGGTTGCTGTCATCTGAGTACATGTGTCTGGGTGACATTCACTCTGTTGAAACAATTGTTTAGTTGTGAAAACCACCCAACAGCAAAAATGAACTGATCTTTTAAAATCACTTTCTTGCCCTGTCCCCCACCAAAAAGGGTTATTTGCCAGAAGTCTTTAAAATCCTAAAAAACTCTTCCCTGAAACTACTGCTATGTGTATAAATTTAGAAGAAAGCTCTGCAAACTCTGCATCTTACAATACAGAAAATTACAATATATACAATATAAAAATATCAAGAAAAGAATTACCTGAAGCTTGACAGCTAGTCCATTGAGCTCAAGGCAGAATTGTCTAAAAAAAGTTGAACACAGCATCATCAAAATCAATGATTTGTTTTCCCACTGGAAACTTCTAATACAATACAAGGTTATACATTCTGATCTTCACAGATCTCTTGCTGGTTTTGGAAATAATTCTTGTAAAGTGGAAAAATACATCAGAACATAAAAAAAACCATACTTAAAGAATACCATCAAATAATTTCAGCTGATGCCACACCTGAAAAGGCAATAGGCTAAGAATTAACATACTATAAAAGGACTACAAGTTGAGAGAACAGAATTCACACCAGCATATTTTTTTTTACTCAGCAAAACAATTACATTTTAATTCTTACCTGACAGCAGAGGCTGAGCTTAAATAATGTACTGCAAGTGTTTAAGATACCAACTTTGCTAGGGCAGAAAGTGCTATTTCACAAACGCAGATTTTAAAAAAAAAAAAGACACTTCAAGAAAATTAATTTCTTAAGAGTAAGTTTTAAATTCATAGAGCTGGATCATTCCATCCTTCTAAGATATACTTACTCCAGATCAGTTAAGTGGCTAAAGTCCCACCACAGATCATTAACAGAGTGGGACTTCTAGAAATACTGCTTTCACTAGAATGAGCCTGAAAGTGCATTCTTTAACCCAAGAGAAATCATGCCTCCATCCTACAAGAAAAATGTGAATGAATTTTCCAAAAGTGACAAGTATTTAGTGACAAGTCACTTCTATGAATCGACAATGATTTTCAGTGTACGTGAAAGGACAGAGGAAATTCTTAAATGTGTCTTTTGCAACTGTATGTATACACTTTTTCCTCTTTTGAGGACTCCCTGCATCTACTGGAACTGTTCCAGACCAGAGGAGAGAAAGAGAAAACGGGAGGCAAAAAGTCAGGATATATAAATCTAGGAGCAGCTTAGAACTATTCTTATTCCTGAAAGTATATTTGGTAAAGTTGGAAGGCACACTTCTAAATAAAAAAAAAAAAAAAATATCAGGACACAAGGATACGAAGGTAATGCCAGGGAAAAAGGATTACTATGCATGTATTAACAGGGTGCAAACCTACACTACAACTGAAAAATGCTTTCAGGCACAAACTACCTAGGCTGAACATATGTTTTATCCTGCCTAAAACAAACTGACAGAAGGACAAAAAGTTTTGAGTTTCCTTACAACTAGAAAAAGAATGGTAAGACATCAGTACTCTGGCTTTCCCAGCTAAAGCCTATTTTCCTGCAAGTTCCAGAGAAAGCACAGGGAGCATGTGGAGTGAGGGAAATTATATTCCCAATTAGTGGAGATGAAGAACTGATGATACTAGGAGAAAGTGCTGTGGAAATTCATTACTGTATTTTCATATTTAAAACATGCTAGTACAACTTTTGAAGTGAGGTACAAACATTTTCTTAAAAAAACATCAAAAACACTAGATCAGAGAGCATCGTAAATCTTTAGAAAGAACAAGGATTTCAGAAAATAATTAATACAAAAGTATAAAAATATTTAATAGTAGAAATATCAAGTTTCATTTACGTTACTCTTGATCTGTCATATTCAAAAAGACTCACTACTACTATCAATTAATACAACTTGGAACTGGGACCCTATGTTGACAAAAGACGGATTCTTACCTTAAATGTTCGTACTTCCATACACCTTCATCCTGGCCTTCAGGAGGTTCAAGGATCTTATCAATGTTGGAACAGTCTGCCCTTATGTTTTGCTGAATATACTAGGAGGGGAGGAAAAACTAAATCTAGATCTTGTTGTAATTACAGTAAGACAGTATATTTAGGACATTACATCTTTGAGGGACTTACTGTTTCTCTTTACTTAAGTAAATGATTGATGGACTAAAAAGTTAAAGAGTACATGGGCAGGGTAAGAAAATTGGTATAAAAAAATGCCAGATGTGAAAAACGCCTTTCCTCAGTTAGAAAAGGTAAAAGAATGGGTAAATTTTACAGCTTTTTTACAACAACCTTCTCAAAACAAAAGAACCCCACAGGAATCCCCACCATTTTCTTAAATCTTATTTGTTTAAACCAGACATAGGAAATCTAGTTATTTCTGCATACACAATTAATAATTACAATTTTTTTAATATACGTAGGGTGCTTATGAAATTCACTCCTGTACAGCAACATTCTAAAGAGATGAATAGCATGCCCGGTTCCCTGTTTTTTTTACAAAAATACAAAACTTGGGAAACTGAACTCATTAACAACACTTCACGTAAATAAGAATACCTGCTGAACAGCTAATGTACTATCCATTTCTTCAAAGGATTCATCAGGCCAATTGTAGAAATCCTGTTAAAAAAAAAAAGTTTAAACCAATTTAACAAAAACAGAAGGGGAGGAAGAAAAGCGCACAACCTACAATAAGCTTGAACATGCAGGAAAATAGCTGTAGAGGTAGTTTATACAATTCCAGGAAGCTACATCTTAACAGAAGCAGCACACAATCCTGGCAAAACCAGGGTGAAATGGGACTTACGCTCCTAATGTCACAATAGTAGAACATCTTGAAATGAAAGTTGTGTGTGACTCAGCACACTGTAAACATCATCTCTCCCCCACATCTTGCTGTAACACCTATATAGCCTGTATTTTTTCTATGAAATATTTGCATACAGTGCCCTTTTTACATGTTAGACCATGTAAGAATGGGGAAGAGGTCTGTAGAGAGTAGCATCATACAATCATTACTAAACTAAAAATCCCAGTATATTCTAGTAATAACACACCACTGAAAACATCTTCTCTAAGCTGAGATAATATAATGCAGCGTTGGCCTAACTCGGTACTACATTCTCTTGGTATGGTCAGTATGCTGCATAACTGGATGGTTATCAGCTCTGCTAACCCACGGTGTTTAGTGCTGTTAATGATAAAGCCCTCCTGAAGTTTTACCTCAGATCCAGCTGTACTGCAGTGTTCGGCAGCAATCCACATCTGGTGCAACTATCATAGTCCCAGACATATGCATTTTCTTACTTTGCATTTTTCGCACCTAAAATTTAGTGCTACTCCCTCTCATTATTCAGAGATGCTGCACGTCAGCCTCCCATAGCCGTCCTAGTAGACCCAATGACTCAATGAAAACATTCCAACTGCTTAGCAATATGTTCTTGAAAGAATACAGGCATCTCCAGAGAAAGGAGTGAATATCCAGTGTTGAAATATCATTAAGTAATTGTATTTACATACTGAATAGCTATACCACAGTGTCATCCAAAATTAAAACTTAAATACAGCCACAAAAAAAATCACGATTGCATCACTATACACAAGATTCTTCAACCTACATGAACTTCATAATAGTTGACCAAATCTAGGCCTATAGTCAGCTTACTGTTTTTCAGAATACCCCAAATTTATCAAACAGAAGACACGCAATGTTCTGTTTCCTTCATACACTAAACATGTATAGAATGAACCGATGTACAGGGTTGTGTAATCATTTTACCTCTGTACATTATGATAAAGAATAGGAGGAGAAAAGAGATGGATTTTCCTACAACATCGTGTCATATACTGCCCCGTTTCCGACCATGAGCTCTCCTCACAAAAGCAGAGTGAAAACATCTTGCAAAGGCCCCACGGAAGATTACATCTCTGAAATAATCTGAAAAACGTAGTTTATGTGTTTGAGATACACCTTTTCAAGATGACCTCGAAAGCCCAGAAACAAATCCATTTCATTCTGATCGAGAGAAAGGACTGGGCAACAGCCCGGGTGCGCTGTGAGAGGGGCGCAGGTTACGGAGGGGAGGGCAGACTTCTCTCTCCCGAGGAACAGGCCGGGTACCGCCGACCTGACCGTGCAGAACTCCCAGCCGAGGTCCCCTTGTGCGGTCACAGTGATCTCGCTCGGCTGATCACGTATTTAGTATTTTAACAACAGTAATACGTTGACAGGTATTAGGAAAACAGCCCTGTGCCTGAAGCAAGCCCAGGCTCTAGGAAGCAGCCCTTCGCCTCAGCCAATACCCGGTTATTTCACAAGCGCCCGCCGACGCTGTCGGCATCCCCGGCACCGGCGCACCGCCTGCAACAGCCGTCCCGCTACGGGACGCGGCTCGACCCCAGCAGCGCACTGGACGCGACGCGACTTGTGCCCCCGAACCGGAGCCTGGCAACCCCGGGGAAGCGCGGCGCTCCCCCGCCGGAAAGCCGAGGGGCAGCCGGCGCTGCACCGACCTTCTTCCCCGGGCCCGGCAGACGAGTGCCCCGCGGGGAAGGCAGCCGCCACGGCCCCGGCGCCCGCGCCCCGCTCCCTCGCGGCCGGGTCTGGCCCAGGCCGCGGCCCGGGCTGCGGGGAACAAAGCCACCCCGCGGAGCGGGGCCCGCCGCCGCAGCCTGCCTGCCCGCCCGCCCGCCCCGGCGGGCAGCGCTGGGCCCCGGTAGGCCCGGCGAGGGCCGCGGCGACGCCCCGAGGGCCAGCCGGGCCCGGCGCCTCGGCGGCGGCGCTGCCCGTCCCCGCGCGCGAGCCGGCCGCGGGCCGCGCGGCGGCGGCGCCTCACCTGGGCCTTGGTGCCCGGCCTGTTCCGCCTCAGCACTGCCGTCCCCTCCGCCATGACCATAGTGACAGCGGCGCCAGGACCCGGATGCGGCAGCGCCGGGCGGGGCGGCGGGCGAGGGGGTGGAACGGGCGCTGCGGCTGCGGCGGCCGCCGCGCGGCGGGGAGCGGGAACAGCCGCGGGGCGCTGCTTCTCGCGAGAGGAGCCGGGAGGCGGCGGGCGGCCGCTCCCGCCCCCGGCGCGGGGGGGGGCGGCCCTGAGGGGCGGCGGGAGGCGAGGCGGGGCCCGGCCCCGGCCCTCCTCTCGTAGCAGCCGCGGTACGTGCTGCTGCTCCTTCTCCTGGCCGCGGGGGTGCGCGGAAGAGCCGTTCCCCACGCGGGGCTGGGAGCGCGGGGAGGCCGCGGTGGCTTCCGCGGCTGCTTAGGCCTCTCTCTGGGGCAGTGCCGTGTGGGCACCCGCCGGTTGCCTGGGGAGCCTCCCCGAAGGCAGAGCTTTCCTGTGAGGGAGCACACACCCGCCCGGAGCCCCCCGGGACATGGGGACGGTTTTAATGGTGGTCCCCGACACCTCCTGTCCAGGTCGCTCGGTGCCGGCCCGAGAAAGCGCGAGCTGCGCGGCGAGGCCGCTTTCACCACAGGGCTGGAGCGGGGAGCGGAGTTGTTGGTTTCGTGAGACGAAGTCTCCAGAGGTTAACGAGGTGGCTGGTGGTTGAGAAAATACATTCTTCAGATTTCACCCCGTTTCATCGGCATCCCGCTGTCAGCATCTGACGGTGCACGCTGTCCGCACGGTCAGTCCTCGCTTGCTCTGTGCAAGCCTCCGTACAACACAACTGAGTCTATCAACTTACGTACAAGATAAACTGTAAGGGTGTGAATTTTTAAAAGTGTTTACAGTCCTATATTAAAGATACATAGGTGTTAACGCTAAGAATAATGAATAAAGAAAAACCCCAACAACAGTGATTTGTGGCAAATACTTCAAAGTAGGTACAACGCCTTTCTAGGTCTTCAAAGGCAGGATTGATAGACTCGTCAGTTTGGTGTGCAGGGGTCACGGACTGCTGTGCTAATGGAAAACAGCGTTAGCTTGGGTTTCAAGGTTTACTAAGTCAGGTGTTACATGTGTTGACTGTATGTGGGAAGAAGACATAAAAAAGGCACTGTTAGCTTATAGCTGGCTGATAAATAGGTCCCTGTTACAAGCAAGTTGATATTTTGGAAAACTAGAGCAGCTCATACTACTGTAGGATAAGCAAGAAGAAAATTATTTGGAAGGTGCTCTTTTTCTGGGGAATAGGTAGTAGAAAGGAGTACAGAATAGGTAAGTACGGGTGAATTGGTTTTGTCTGTGAGCAAGAATGATGGAGCAACAAGGTAGAGACAAGATACGTCCCCTTATACAATCAATAAATAAATGGTTGCGGTTGTATGTTGTTTCCTGAAAAGTGAAGAACGTTGATACTTGATACTGCCCCTACTTCCACGCCATTTCAGAGTGAATGCTAGGTGTGGTTTCCCCCTCTCACTCAATTCATTTGCTCTAAATAACACATGCTTCCCCATGTCAAAACCTCTTCCTTCTACCCAATGAGAGTTAGGGTATACGTGAAACATTTCTCAGTTGAAAAACCTGAAAAATCTCTGATTAGGTTTTCCCATCAGAAAGCAAAGTGTATTTTGAATATTTATTTTGCTTGGGCAATGCCGTGACCAGGATCCAGCCTTGTTCTGGAGGCCAGGTTAAGAGCTGAAAGCTGGACAATGTGTGAGTGATGAGAAATGGGTAACGGGGTCATCTCCTGCCCGGGTGCATGCACCCAGCTAACCAGCAGTTTATAGTGACAGCAGTGGCAGCTCTGTTCACATTACACTGTAACACAGAGGTGGCATTCCTAACTACCAGAGTTCAGTTTGCGTTAGTTACTCTTTTACTCCTGGTCAGCATTCCTGCCCCAGAGGTGTTAGCTATTTCAGTCACGTGGTGAAACTCAGCACTCTTAGCACTTTGCGTAAGAAAGCATGAAAAGGTTAATAATGTTGGGAGAAATTGGTGGGTACAATGAAGGGTACAATGTCCTATTGCCTCATTAGATCAGCTGTAATCCAACATCAATTTTTTATGAGATTGGTATTATAATTAGCCAGTCCCAAAATAAAAGCAATTCTAGCTGTTTAAGTCCTTCAAAATTCAGCAGCTTGTTTGGATTTTTTTTGTTGGTTTTTTTTTCCCCCTATCATCATATTCAAGGTTTAACTCCTATCTAAAGCACAAAAGAGTTGCGGATTTGACTTTTCCATTTGTCCCTGACTTTTTATTTCATGGACGTCTTCCTTCTAAAATGGAAATAAATCTGCCTGTGAAGAAATACTTCTCAGAGAGAAATATGTATCTGTTAGTTCAATCTGCAACTGGCTCATGGGTTTGCAGAAAAAAGGAAAGAAACCTGTAGTGTTTCTTAATGAAGATGTTTAAGTCTGTAGGTTTCTTGTGTTGCCCTTTGATAATTAACCCCATATTCCTGGAAGCTGCTCATTATTTTTGTTTTATTGGATTTCAAGTTAATTTTAAACAAAATCCAATCAACAGTAATTTTGCTTTTTGGTTTTCACCTGGTCCTCATTGTCTTATGAGCTTCAAGAATGAAAAATTGAATATTTGGCCAAAATCTTACTGGCTATTCCTGTGCTGTTAGGGACCTGGCCTTCTTTTTTTTTCTAATAGTGAGTAAAAGTGTCATCCTTTTCTTAATATGGCAGGATAACATAACCAGGATGATAAAGGTTTTCTGAAAACAGTATAGCTGCTGCTAATGGAAGTTGTTCTGAAGTGTTAGGGAAAGTAGCGAAAGTAGATGGAGTCCTCCTTGTTTCTTTATGATTCAGATAGCCTGAGGAAAGGCTGGGAAGAACTGTATCCCCCCAAAAAAGCAGGTAGGGCAATATGTAACATTTTTGCAAAAATTGGAGCTTTGAAATAGTCTAGAAAACAGTGGAATAAAGACATCTATATTCCTGCAGGAACAACACAGCAGAGAAAGAGCATTTGTGGTTAATTCTGTCCTCCCCTATAGCACCTGGGGGTCACAGAATTTGGCATGCAGTCATGGACTAAAAAACAGTAACAGCAGATGGATCACCTTGGCTATGTAACGGTTGCCTTGTCCTTGCTTGCAGTGATAGCCTCATGGTGCAAGAATAAAATGTTCTCTATCGATCCATCAGACACTCAAGTGCGTCCTCCATTTGATTAGCCCTAGGGATGCTTCCCCGCCTCCCCGCCCTCCATAAATTACTTATTCCTGTGAAAGTTTTCATGAAACTGTGACTTTTGGGTTTAACCAGTTATGTAAAAAATAGTAGAAGCAGCCATGCTAAATATTTTATTAAATAAGCATGATACCAAGCTGCTGAAAATGTGCTGGGGCTGAAAGCATGAGTTGGAGGTGGGGTCGGGGGGAAGAGAGACTTGTGTGGTGCACACTCTGCAGCACTGCAGTGCGAGTTCAGGGTAACCCTGTGGGGAGCGTGCCGGTACAGCCGTGCTGCCTTGGCTGGGGAGTACAGCACTTGGGGCGGGGGGGGAAGGTAAGCAGTGCAAGTAGTAAGGGGGTATGTGCTACCTCTGGGTCACCTGCCCTCAGATTGCACCCCCCCAGATTGTAGTTGCTCCTCATAAGAACAGTAAACATTGTGAAATTATTTGTTGTGAGTGGGGACCCTACGTAAAGTGTGTCTCTGAAAGATACTATTGAGAGAAATGATGAAATGTTAGGCCTAAATATTTCTCTGTTTGGAGTTGCTTCCAACTGCATCTTTTTCTCATTGAGATGTCATCTAGTTTCTGTAAGGTAAGTAAGTAGTTTGTAAATATGTTAAATACCTTCCCCTCTTTGGTATGTGACTACACCAGAATACCTACCTTATCATGGAAGATAAAGGCATGCTCGCTCTAGCGGAAGATAATGCTTCTCAATGAGTTTGTGTTTCATTGCACAATAAATTGTCTTTTAAGATGCTTGCAGTGTGATAATCTTTCGTTTCAGCTGTAACATGCACTGCTGTAACCGCTAAAGTAAAACTGCATGGGGCAGATTTCAAGAAGTAGGCTTTTTATACTAAAATGTAACTTTTTTATTTCGCATCTTCCCCGTTAGTATGTATTTGTTCAGTGGGAGTTTAACCACCTCAATGGTGTAACTTTTGCCTGGTTTTCCTACAGCTCCAAAGTAGGTGGGTGGTAACTAGCCAACAAGCAGCACACCACCCAGCTGTGCCGAGCAAAAGACATTACAGCTGAGATTATCAAACGTAACTCCTAACGGAATAGCTGGGTGGTAATTGGCATCTAGGTAAAAAAGTGGCCCCAGCTCACCTCTGTGCTGCAGTTTAGCTGTGGGGAGGAAGGACCCGAAACTGCCCTGGCAGAGAATACATTGTGTTAAGACTATGTCAAAGCTGAAGTCCCCCACTGCAGCTACTGAAGTTCTGAAAAAGTGTTCTTCCTTAGTCCTTTCCTGTTACCTCCAGATGAAAATAAGGCTTATAATGTGAACAGCTTGAATGTAGCGAGAAAGAAGTACTACTTAACTACTGCTATAAACATTTTAGTAGCGACAACAGTCAGTATAGATTTGTTTCATTTCATGTAAGACTACATCAAAACATTTTAAGGCGGTGTACGTTCTCAGACTGCCCTAGACCAACATACGTATACCAACTCTGAAGGCATCATTAGGAATGCACGGTATCAAGTGCAGATTTTTGTGCTCCAGTGTGTATAACCTTGAATCCTTTTCCAAGGCAAGACAGCATGGTTAAAATACACAAACTTGTTGCTTCAGCATAACTTAAGTAAATGTCTTGCTATTTAACAATGTTGCATTAAGGATAAAGGAAATACAGTTTCTCAGATCAGCTCTTTACTAAGTTACAGGAAAGCTGGGTATCTGGCCTGAGAGAGTCATCAGTAAAGAAATTTGCTTTAAGATCAGCATCAGCCCCGATTTTGCTTGATTACCTTCTGGAAGGAACTTAATTGTTTTCTATTGGCAAAATTCAGTGAGAGATATGCAAGAAAAAACATTATAATTCTTATCTGCTCTATCTATGAACTGAATGATTTTGTTCTAGCACAGGTATGACCAGTACCAAGCTCCTTTTAGCCTGCTGTGGGACAGGCTGTTTGCAGAAGGGTAGTTTGTGTGCATTAATCTTCCAGTGTACCAATATCTTAGCTGTTGCTAAGACAGAAGTTGTTAAACATGTTATCTTAAGATAAAATTCAATGTGCAAGGGAGCTAGCTGAAAGTCCCCTTCATCACTGTATACACACTGCATCTGTGTGATAACCATTTTAAACTCATCTCCCAACTTCATACAAGTTTAGGGAAAATAACGTATTACTACAATTGAATTGTTTCAGAGAAATTAGTTAATGACACAATTGAGACTCAGTTTCACTGAGCAATAGCAGAAACTGAGACAGAAGCAGAAGAGTTTTAGAAGTTTATTGTAAAGACCTTTACAATCTCAGTACAGAGAGAAGGATATAAAATGATGTTGTTTGGAATAATTAAGGCTGGTGGGTGGTCATCTGAATTTCACTGTTCAGTGGAACTCAAGCAAGAGCAACCAATTTCTGACTATACATACTTTTTATTTGTGTTCCATCATTACAGTGAGATCACAAGTTATTTCAGAGACTCAATGCCTGTTTATTACAAAATAAAGGACATTATTTACATGATGAAAGAAAAATTTCAGTATTTTAGTGGAATGGATGACTGATACTGCAACAAGTTTAGTCCACGTATTTCCCAAGAATGTCACCATCTCTAAACAAGTAGTAGTCCTGCAAAGAAAAGAAAACATTAGTACCTGTCCTATCAGTTGTTCTGCAAATACTGTCCTGTTCTGAAGTCAGGGCTACCATAGTGACAAAGAACAAAATCAAAAGTGAACTAACCAACACTAGCTCTAACTCCCAACTTGTTGAAAATTTTTTTTTTTGTTCATAAGATACTCTTTGGGAAAGCTACCAAGTTACTGTTTTTAGTAGCAGGAAGCGCAAGAACTGTTAGCAGACAATTCTACAAGCTTTCTCTGTCAAAAGCAAGGATACACCCAGTAATTTCAAAGGCTTTTAGGGTTCCCTCTACTATATGCTTGGCACACAGAGCACTTTGTCCACCCAGCAAAGGTCAGGCCAGAGGTTTCTTTGGTTACTTCCTTTTAAGCAGGGGTGGAAGCAGCAAGTACTACAGGTACCAGAAGCTGGTTGGATTCAGCTGCTGCCATTTGAATACCAGCAACTGCATTTCTTGAATGCTGCTAACCCTACAAAGTAACTACACTATTTATCACTGGCAGTATGACAATTTGGGAACCAGCTTAATTTGCATTCACAAAGTTGGGAAACCCACCTTATCTTCTAGTACAATCTTAGTACCACCATATTCTGGTAGCAAAACCTTTTCACCAACTTTTACACTCACTGGCTGAATCTCACCATTCTGAAAGAAAAAAAAGGAATCCTTAGTTTTCCACAATATAGACAGATCTAATAGAATTCTTTCAAACTATAATAATCCATCCACATATAAAACATTCAGGAAGTCACAACAACTCTCTATTTTCATTGTACAGTGAAACTAGATTATACAGGTTTACTAGGAAGAAAAGCACACCAGTCAGTTCTCAAGCACTGGAGTCCTGCAATATTTAGGCAGTAGGACTGCAGTGACTTCCCAAATATAATTAATTTTCATTTAGTTTTGAGTGTAAATACAACTGTGAGGTCTTCGCTAGACATACTGAACAGGACTTCACTTAAAGAAAAAAAACCCCAAGACACCTGAGAAATTAAGTGACAGACCATGAAACACCCTTCTAAAATGATGGGAGAAAGTCTATTTCCATGTTCTATAGCCAAGGCTAATTTCTCCAAGCGCCAATTAAAAGTACCTTCCCTCCTTTGGTACTTTGATCAACTTGTCACTGTTACTGGCAAATGAGTTGTTTAGAAACACCTGATAATTTTATCTTTCTATTATAAATAAAATATTAGCACCATTTCACAATATAAAGCTTTAAAAACCAGATACTGACACAAAACACCATGATATGTATGGAGGGACTCATGGTAAAGAAAACGTCCAAGTCAACATGCCCAAGTTAAAATTTAACCTGTTTTTCACTGTTGCTACTAACTGCACACTACTTTGGTGGGGAAAAAACCCTTCTGATGCTGAAGCCCACAGCCATTGTCATTTTTGTGAAGACTGTCTTTTTTTTTTATAACCCCAGACGCATATTCAACATGCAAAATTAACAAAAAAATTATTTAGCACTTATTTTGTTTGATTCCTGATTTTCTTTTGTCCAGTAAGCCTAATCCTTATGGACAGTATTTTGCACAGTACAAGACAGCAAATGCCACATTCTGAGATTCCACCCTGCTCACAAGTCACAGAAATTTAGGCATGTAATCATTTTAACAAAGGCGGCTGCCGGTCCTTCAAGGTTTTGGCTGAGAAGTGATGAAACAAGATATGCCCCAAAACAATGTTTACATATTTAGAACTAAAAAATCCCAACCAAAATGGAAAAGAAAAAAAAAATCCCACACCACTACTGTTTAAAGCTACTTATAAATATCAACAAATAATATTGGTGTTTAAAAGGCAAGTATTTTCCATTTTACAAGTGATGGAAGGAATGCTGGAATTCAAGGTCAGAGCCAGTCAGGAGAACTTGAGATTTCTACCTTCTCTTTGAATCTGTACTTACAACTCCAGTCATCGCTGTCATCCATTTTTGTGAGCTATCACTAAATTTACACTGCAATGATCCCTTTCTTATGATAGTATTCCAGCTACCACCACACCATTACTAATTCTACCCAAATGTACTGCTTCAGGATATTTACCTTTCCTCTGGCTCCTGATCCAACTGCTACTACTGTTGCTTGTAGCACTTTCCCTTGAGCTTTTTCTGGAATCATGATGCCTCCTTTGGTTACTGACTCAGCCGCACATCGTTCAACCAGAACACGATCAAAGAGGGGAAGAAATTTCCTAAATGCCTTTCCTGCCTGTGGAAGTAATTGTACATTGTAACAAGAGGAATATTACAACAAAATCACAATTGAAAAGAGTTTAAAGAAAAACCCCAAAGTGATTTCTCTTTTGAGAGAAATTAATAGTTTAAGAAAATTGCTGAGCATTTATTTTTAATAGTAGCGAACCTATGCCACCTTTGATTGCATCAGAAATTGCTAAAGACAGAGGCAGATGCTGGACAATGCTGACACTTCAGCCGTAGATGTACTCCCACTGGGGGATGAACCAGCAGATGGAGCAGCCTCCTCCTCTGGCCGAAAAGCTCAGCAGGCTTTTAATCCCAAACCATTAGTTGCTATAGTTTGGTGAGCATAATTACCGATTATATTTAATATATTCATTCAGTTCACAACCAGATTTAATGATGATCAAGGACCTCTTGGGACAGCTGCATTTTAATTCGTGTAGTGGAGTTTCATAGTAAAGGAGCAAACGTCTAGCCAGGTACCCCGTATCAGTCTTTTTCAGGTACTTTCAAACCTTGGCATTTCATGTAATGGTATACAGCCTCTGAAGTTTGAAGTCTGAGGCGAGAATGCTGTTACTTGTATTGAGTTCTAGAAATAGACTACAACTTTACACGAAACTTTAGGTTTAAACCCCTAAAAATAGGAAGGCTGGCGTACTTCTACCTTTACTTCTTTGATACCTGTCTGTTAAGCGTTAGGGGTTTTTTTGTTCGGTTTTGGTGGTTTTTTTCTTTTTTTGCAACTCCCTACTGCTACTAGCCGCATTTCAGAAACAGCGGTCTAACTCCCATGTACTAGATAAATGCGAGCACTGAATCCCAACAAGCAGGGGTCAGGAAGAAGGAAAGATATGGCAACTTGCCAAGTCACATGGAGATAGTGCTCCACTCGACAGGTACCCAGAGCCCACGCTCACAGAAACAACTAGAAATGTGGGCCTGGCATCCACATGCCCTTTATGGACACTCATCAATACACACACTCTTTAAAATTGGGAGAAAACAAAATTACAAGCAGAGCATGAACAGAAAACAGTACGTGAAAGGCATGTGTCCCTCCCAACTGATGTTATTACCACAATGATGAAAAACAACGGAGGAAAAGGCTGCCAACTGCCATCGGTTTCATTCTGTAAAGATAGCAGCTCTGATCTTCTTTAAGACATGTTCTGCGTTTAACAGAACTAAGCAACCAGACTTATGAACGCAGGCATTTTAGGCTAAGTTTTCAGAACTGCTAATTCCTCACATTAGCAGGATCATTAGAACAAAGATAAAGCATCCCTGCAAGAACAAGGGCTGCTCTGCTCTTGCCCAACTCTCCTTCCAGGAAAGATCGCTGTAAAGCAGTTTATAAAAATATAGAGCACGAGTGATCAAGAATGCAACATAAAAGCTTTATTTTCACCTGCGGGCTCCGCAGGACCACACCGCGGCGTGCGCGGCCCTGCCCCGCGCGCTTACCGCTAACGGGACACTCCCGCTCCCGCAGGCGGGAAGAACCTCTCGCTGACGTGCCCGGGAGGCCGCGGCAGCCCCTGCCAACACCCCCGCCACCCCCCGGCCCGCAGCCTCCGCGCCTGCCGCTGGAACCGTTTCCACCCCAAGGACTGCGTGACCTTGCGGCGCTACCAGACGGCCGCGGACATGGACATCCCCCGCGGGGAGCGGCTCGCTGCTAATGCCCGGCGGGGCTGCCGAGCGCCGCGCCCCGCGGAGCCGCTGCGCCCGCAGGCGGGGGCCCGTCACCTCCCTCCCTCCCTCCCACGGCTCAGCCCGGCCCCACCGGCACGACAGGGACGGCCGCTGCCGGCCTCCGGCAGGCTGAGGAAACACCCGTGCGCGGCAGCGTGGCCGCGGGCTGCCCAGGGGCCCCCGGCGGCGACCCGTCCGCGGCGGGCGAGCGGGCGCTGCGGGAACCTCCCCCTTTACACCGCTACGGCACGCTCAGCGGAGCCGGGCCCCGGGCCCCGGGCCCCAGGCCGGCGGCGAAGGCAGAGGCGGAGTGCCGGGGCGCGGGCGGCGGGCACTCACCATGACGGCTCCTGCGCTCCCCGCCACCGAGTGACCGGGCCGCCGCAGGCACACGTGAGAAAGGTCACCGCATGCGCATGCGCGCCCGGCGCCCCGCCCCGGGGCGGAGCCCAGCCCCCGGCCCCGGCCCCGGTTAGCTTTAATTCCCCCGCTTCTTTTTCGACCCCGAGGCTACGTCCCGTTTCCGGAGGCCGCCGACAGCTCGGCGACGCCGCGAACCGCGCTGCCCAGCGCCCGCCGGCTCCCGGGGTCGGACACCCGCCCGGAAGTGAGGTCAGCTCAACTTTGACCTTCGGCGAGCATGAGCGTTCCAGAAGGTTCTGGAACTGGCGGGCCCCGGAACCTGAGTGGTTCATGCTGGAGCTTGCTGCGCATGCGCGCAGCGCGGCTGGCGCCCCAGCCCTGCAGGAGGCCTCCTCCCGCCAGGGGCGGGGCCGCGGCGGCTATGCTGGTTCCCGGGCCGGGCGGTGCGGGGCCCCACATGGGCCGGAGCCTGGCCGGGGGCGGGGCAGAGGCAGTGGGAGCCCAGCGCCTTCCCGCCCCTGCGCGCAGACCTGCCCGCTCAGCTCTGAGTCCGGACGGCGGAGGTGCCTGCTGCTCCCCCCGCGCTGCCCGCAGGTGAGCGCGGGAGCACGGCGGCTCGCCCCGCCTGGGGAGGGGGTGCCGGCGGGCCGGGGGTGCTGCCCCCGCCCTCCCCCTGCGGCGGCGGCGGCGGTGGTTACCGTTGGGGGGGAGGGGTGCCCGCGCGGTTAACGGCCGGGCCTGTTCGGGGCGCGCGATGCTAACGGCCGCCCGCGCGCCGCGCGGGGAGAGGGGTGGTCGTGCGCCCGCCCGGCGGGTGTGGTGGCTGCGGCCGGGCCCCCCGCACCCCCACCCGCCTGGGGGCGACGCCGGCGCGGCGCGGCGGTGCCCCGGCGGTGCAGCGCGGTCGGGCTGGCGGCAGGGGGCGGGCGGCGCTTGACCTTGCTGCGCGTGTCCTGGTGGAAGGGGACATGTGGCCGGGGGCCGGCGGGGCCCCGGGACCCCTCCGCGCCGCGGGGCGGCGGCCGCGGCCCTTCGCCTCCCCTCGTCCGGCCGCGCGGTGCGGGCTGCTCTTGCCAGGCGGAGCCGGGCGCGGGAGCCTCGCCCGGGCGCCCATCGGAACGGCACCGCTGCCGCCGCCGGCCTGCGCGGCCCCCCGCGCTGAGCCGCTGCCGGGGGAGCCGCCTGGCAAACGGAGCTGCCGGTGTTCCGCGGTGCGCTCGCGGCCTCCCGTCCTGCTGCCGGGGAGGGCCCGGCGGGAGGAGCTGGAGGCTGCTCAGTGAGGAGCTGCTGCAGCCCTGATCTTGCCTTGAGGACCTGGGCTCCCCAGCCCTGTTACTTGCGGTGGCTGGTGTGTCTCCATTTCAACCAGTCGAAGAACTATAAAACTTCACCGTCACTCGCTTTATTTCCTGAATCCTCTTTCCCCTCTTTTATTCTAAAATTACCTGTGCAAAACCGTAATGCTTACACTTTCTTTGGATTTGTTTTAACCTTTTAGACATGCTCCGTTTATCTACAGTACTCCGTCAGATAAGGCCAGTGTCCAGAGCGCTCGCCCCCCATCTAACACGAGCATATGCAAAAGATGTTAAGTTTGGAGCAGATGCTAGAGCTCTTATGCTTCAAGGAGTAGATCTTCTAGCAGATGCTGTAGCTGTCACCATGGGCCCAAAGGTAACGGAAGATTTTGTGTTTGTATTTTGCGTTAACACTTTGACCTGGTTGAAAACACCTTAGTGGAAAACAGTTGTTCGTTTCCTTCGGTAGAGCTGCATGATTACCATCTGCAGATCTGTAACACAAACATGTAGGGGTATGGACAGACCACTGCAGGCAGCCATACTCTCATTTTTGTCACCTGAACCATGACAGTGGTGCATGTGCTTTTCATAGTAACAAAGTAAAATGAATCGGATCACTGTGAAAGGTGCAGTATATTTGTTCAAACAGTTTGAAGGTTAAGGGGATGTGCATAATAGGTTACCATGGCTCAGTTGATAGCCTGTAGCAATGCAGTAGATAACTATCTCATGAGCCGGGTTAATTAGCATGTGGGGTTTGTTTTTTGGGGTTTTTTTTTTACAAATTGCAGTGTTTTTTCACTATACCTTTTAGTATTAACAAGTTGAAAGAGACATTGAAAGTGTAATGTTGAGTTTTCAGTTGGCTGGTAAATGTTATCAGTTTAAGTGAAATTCCATGGCAGATATTAGTTTATGCTGCTTATAGGACTGAATATAGTGTATGGTTCCCTGTAAATTCTAGGTCTTTTGGAAGACTAGCTAGTGTATTCTGCATAGTCATGCAATGTGCAGTAAGGCTTGAAATGAGATTCATTTTAAGGAAGAGACACTGACTTTCTTTGGGCTTATAGGAACGTTTGTTCCATATAATAACAGGATGTGCATGGTAGTTTTTCTCAAGGCTGCCTGGCCTCTGGAAAATTCATTTATGTATTTCTGGTGCATTTTTGGTGCTCTGTTAGCTTTATTCAAAGGCAAAAATGCCATAAGCTGAGCAGATGAAGGTTAAGGAACAGTGGTATCAGCAAGCTGTGGCTGTTTTCCATAAAGGAACAAAGTTTAAATGTAGTCAGTTAAGTTAACTCTTGTTTTTTTGGATCAGGCTACTTTGTGAATGCCTAAGTATAGTTTTAATGCACTGGTTAAAGGGCAGTTCCTGATGCAACTTACTGTAACCTTGTGGGTTTTTTGTTCCAGTATTCTCACTTTATCTGCTATTCGCTATGTATTTGTAGAGACTTAGGGATTGTACTGTAATGCCTGAGTCAGCTTTCAGCATTTTTAAGAAATATCACTCTGGTGAGGAAACTTCCCTTTGGCACTGTTCTATATTTAAAGAAACGTGGTTTGCAGTCTCGCGCAATCTTTTGATCTTGCTGCCAACATGTTGACTACTTTGTCAGAACTAGTTTATGTGAGTGCCTGGATTCTTGATATGCAGGACCATTCAAAATGCACGTGTATTTATTGGTGGTGTTTCTTTTTTCAGAAACACAAATAAAAAGTGTTTGAGTGTAAATCCTTTTATGTGATAAGGAGATTTTGTTCTGCCACTCTCCATATACCTACCAAACATTTGGAATAAGATCATGTCAAAATAGAGAATAAAATTAAGCAAAACAAGGAGAGACTATGTGAAGAACTTACCAGTAGCAGGATCCTCCAGAGAGTTTTCTTACTCTTGAACCACTTTTGGATTTAGGAGAAATGCAGGTCAAATGAAATAGCAGTAAGAAGACAGATGATGCATTATTTTGGAATAATTGTTTTATAGCACGACGTTAGAATTATGTAAGCTCAGCAGTTCAACGCTAGTAACTGAAGCGTAATGTTTATTCTGCAGCTTCTAGGGCCAGTTGTGCTTCAGAAGCAGCATAGCCTCACGCATGGCAGGAATCCCAAGTTAGTTAAATCACTGAGGCAGATGTGTGTGGGCTCTGTGCAAGCGAGGAACACGGTGCACAACAGCGGTAGCATGCTGTATGGGAGTCCTTAGCTAGCTTCTTGGCACGTGATCCAAACTGGTTGGAGCTGAAGCTGCACTGGCGTGTGATCAACTATGGCAGTGTCTCACCAGGAGCCAGCGTGGTCAGCTCTGAGCTGGACCTGACAGGCCAGGTGAGGGGACTTGTGCAGGGTCGGCCAGCAGAGACAGTGGTGAGGTGAGGCAGTTGCTCTCCCTTCCCCTCTTCCAACAGCTCTGCCTGTCAGGATAGCTGAAGAGTTTCAGGGCAGCAGTAGACCAGAGTTGTCTCCTTGCTCTTCTGCTGCTTCCAGCTCAAACTGGAACATGATTGATTGGGGCAGCTATTCAAGATACTGAATTCTTCTGGGAACAAGCAATCCTCTTGTGCAGGTGCATCTGCCCCGTGGTTGCTGTATGGTCCATAGTTTCCCGTATTAACTGTGTTGGTATATGTTGCAGAGGATAGTCCAGCTTTTTAGCTGAACGTGAGTACAGGCTAACAAGTTTGTTAAGCATTCTCAGTTCTCTTTGCTAATCACTAAAAAGGTTTGCAAGTCTCTGCTTTTTCTTTATTGTGATTTGATGGAAATTTTGCAAAGTTAGTTCAGTATGTTGCTATATTTTAATTTTAGGGGAAAAAACCCATGTTAGAGGGCATCTCTTCAATTATTTTTCTCTGTAAGGCCAGTCTTATTACCACAGACTCAGAAGTCAAGACTTCTGAGTCTGTGGTATTAAGCATTATGGCTAGGGAATGAAGCCTCATTCTGTGAAAATATAAAACCTTTGAGCCATTTTTCCAGTTTTGCAGAACTTTGGAAATGTGTGTGCTTGAAAAAAGTCGCAGCTGAAAGCTCTGTGCAAGGGGATGTTTCTGTTCGTCTGTGGCCGTTCAAAAGGATTTGCATCATTGGTTGAACTCATAGAGTAACATGCTGTGGATTATGTGGCTTTGATTTAATGTTTGTTTTTTGTCACACTAGGGAAGAACAGTTATTATTGAACAAAGCTGGGGAAGTCCCAAGGTGACAAAAGACGGCGTGACGGTAGCAAAGGCAATTGACTTAAAAGACAAATACAAAAATATTGGAGCCAGGTTAGTTCAAGATGTTGCCAACAATACAAATGAAGAAGCAGGAGATGGTACCACTACTGCAACGGTACTTGCACGTGCTATTGCTAAGGAAGGCTTTGAGAAGATCAGCAAAGGAGCTAATCCAGTAGAAATAAGGAGGGGTAATTTTTTTTCCCTTGTTTTTGGTGTTTAATTGCTGTCTTTTTACTTTTCATATCCCAAATTTGACTGGCTTCCTGAATAAGTTGCCTTCTTTTTGAAGAGCCACATAAAGCTTTATATGAAGAGCAATGTGTAGAGAACCCACTTGTTTCTGTTACTTTACTTACTCTGAAAAATTCTTCATTTTTCTAATAATTTTACTATTTTATATGTAGTTAACTTGTTTAATTTGTCATAGGTAAACTCCATTTGAAGCCATTTCTGCATTTAATTAATTTCTGATGAGTATATAAATTTACTGCTGCCATGTAAATCGCCATAAATGTGAATCATGACAGAAAGTGTGTCACACCAACTCCAAAAAATGATCACTAGGTATACAAATGATAATATGGAACTAGAACTGCCAGTCACTTGGTTTTGAACGTGCGAACTTTATGCATTTTTGCAATGTGGACTTCGGTTTGAAACTTAACCTGTTTGTGGGTGGTTGGGGCTTTTTTTTCCTGTGCTGTATACCTTGTTTTGTTCACTCAGAAGTATTCCATTCATCTTTAGGGGTGATGCTTGCAGTTGATGCTGTCATAGCTGAACTGAAGAAGCTGTCTAAACCTGTTACAACTCCAGAAGAAATTGCACAGGTAAAAAACAACAACAACAAAAAGAATTAAACAAAGTTTACATAGCTAATCTTCAGAAAAAGTTTTGTGAAGTCAGGTTTAAAGGAGCTAGGTTGTGGGTATATGACACCTGAGTATTGTTCTTTATATATATCAAGATTCAGAGTATGTTTCATTGAAATGATCTTCATGGTAGCACTTCCATTTTCTTAAGTTACTTAAAATTTCCAGTATTCTGCCTTCAACGACACTGCTAGAAGTTAGTTCAGAAGTAGGCAGTTTTTCTCATCTTCAAGTTTCATTCTAAAATGTGGTCTTAAAACATAAATTTGTGTACTTGGGAAGAACTGGCAAGAGCAAAGATGTGGATGGGAGGTGATGGCAGACTTCTGGGGGTGTGGCAGATCTGCTGTGGGAGGTTCAGGTTGAGGTGGGTGCCCAGCTGGGTCTCAGGCACACAGGTGTGTGGGCCTTCGTGGCGTATTTTTCCCCATGGTCGCAGATTCACATGGCCTATGCGTGCTGTGGGAGCCCCGTGCATGGGATCTGGCCCTGTGCTTGAGCTGCCCAAGAGCTGTTAGCGCTTCTAATGGAGTTCTTGGGTCCTGGTGTGGCTGTGCTACAGTCAGCTGCCCTGTCTTGTCAGGAAATGTGAGAATTTAAAATGATTATTCTGATTTTCTTTATAGGGGGGAAACAAATCATGTGTGTTGTGAAATGAGATTAAATAGCTTACTGTTGCAGGTTGCCACGATATCAGCAAATGGAGATCAGGAAATCGGCAATATAATCTCTGATGCAATGAAAAAAGTTGGTCGAAAGGGTGTAATCACTGTTAAGGTAAGAACTGGCCAACATGTGGACTAGGTGCAAACTATCTCTTCTCCAGTTAGGGCTGGCTTTTGTGGCACGTGATGTAGCTGCTGCTGCTCACATAGAGTATCCCTCCGTAATTCCTCCCTCCCCGGCTCCTTTAGATCAGGGTTGGATTGCTGTTCCCTTTTATAATCCTTTTATTTTGAAGGGAAGCACATAAAACTGATGTGTGATGCAGAGCTTTTCATTTTGATGCGCACAGTATGCTAAAAATGTATTTGTGCTTTTGGTAGTGAATAAAGGGTCTTTCATGTGGACTTTATTGCATCTAAACAGGATGGGAAAACTCTAAACGATGAATTGGAAATCATTGAGGGTATGAAATTCGACAGAGGCTACATCTCTCCATATTTTATTAATACAACCAAAGGTGAGTTAACAATAACACGTATCAAATACGTTACAGCAGCTCTTGTAAGTTAGAAATAATGGTACTTGTTATAAAGACTGTACAATCTGTTACTCTGCGTACCACGGCAGTAGGACAGGTGGGGTCCTTCCCCATCAGCAACTTCTAACTCTGGGTAAAAACTTGCAGTCTGTGGGGTGTTTCTCTTCTCTGCTAAGTGTGGACAGTGTCCATGCTAACATCAAGCTGGCCCTGCAACACTCCAGAACAACATGGAATTGAAAGTGGCGTCTTGGAGAAAACAATTTTTGTCTCTTCTTTTAATGCCATTAAAAAGTGCAAGGGTTGCTCCAAAGTAGCTCCTTAAGTCTAAGAGAATGCTTGATATGTTTTTTTGTAATCGGGTTGTTCAGATAATGCATGTTGTTTTTGCAGGGCAGAAATGTGAATTCCAGGACGCTTACGTTTTAATCAGTGAAAAGAAATTTTCTAGTGTACAGTCCATAGTTCCAGCTCTTGAAATTGCCAATGCTCACCGCAAACCTTTGGTGATTATTGCTGAAGATGTTGACGGAGAAGCCCTCAGCACTCTAGTCTTGAACAGGTGAGGCTTAAAATCCTTGCTTTTGGACAAATGCTGCTCTTTTTGGTGTGTTTTCATCCTTTTAAAGGAATACATACAAAAGCGTGTATTTGAATTTGCTAGTGTGGTACCGTTGTCTGTTCTCTTATCAGCACCAAGGAAATAGCAGCTTTTGTACGTAGCCATACTGTCAGTTTGGACAGAATTTCAGTTGTTTCCTGACTTCTTGAGCAAAACCAGCTCAGTTCGTGAAGGTCTCTTTGTTTGCTTGATTGTTAGAGCTGTACTGACATAATTGTTATTAGTAATTAGACTCATTTCTCTGAACACATGTGAAATGTTGCTCTCTGAATTCTTTCCTTCAGACTGAAGGTTGGTCTTCAGGTTGTTGCTGTAAAAGCGCCAGGTTTTGGTGACAACAGGAAAAACCAGCTTAAGGATATGGCAATTGCTACTGGCGGTGCTGTAAGTAATGATGTTTTATTGGCTTTTTGCTCTAAGAAATGCTAATGGTGTTTAAGGAGGAAAAGAACATACATTTTTAGGTCAATGGCTTGTATTGCTGTATTGCAGGCTGTGTCCTGTTCTTTCAAATATGTTACAGTAGCTCCAATGTTTGAATCTTCATGTTTTTTTAAAATGCAGGTATTGATCATCGCTGTGTAATACAGCCTTGACCAACCATGAGTAATATGTCCTTTTAACTGACTGAAGTTACACACAGTTTCCTTGCAGCATTTAAGTTGTTAAGGGGAAGGAGGAACACCAAGGAAACTTCTCAGAAATAGCAAAACTTTCTTGCCGCCTTATAAAACTGTCTTATAATTGCACAGACTTGAGTACGGCAAATTTCATTCTTTTAAATGTTTGGAATAGACTGGATAATTCTCTTTTTGTACTCAACTTCTCAAATAGTTGATGTGCTGATTAGCTGCTTTTTACACACTTCAAAATCATAGCATGATACTGGGATCCAAAGGTGGTCATTGACATAAAAGTTAGTCTTTAAGCTAAATGGAGCACGAACAAAACCAGCAAACTCTATTCTATTAGCGTCAATATTGATAACTTCTCAAAATACAAGGCAGACTGTAACACAACTCTACTTTCCGGACACTTTGAATCCGTGAGTTGCATTAGTCAGTCATGAATGAGAAGTTGGCAGCTCTCTATTCCATGAAGGCCAGGTTGTGAGGTACCTGCGTGCCTAGATTCTGTTAGGAGAAGGGAAGAGTTTCGTGCAACTTGGCTGCAGTAGTGTGATTGTTTTGTACCGTTAGCCTGCCGTATGTGTTTGTGTGTCTATAAATACAAAATTCTTGTATGGAGAAGCTGTGAATTCCAACTTCTCACATAATTTCTTTCAGGTGTTTGGAGAAGAGGGTCTGAGCCTAAATGTGGAAGATATTCAGCCTCATGACTTTGGTAAAGTTGGAGAGGTCATTGTGACAAAAGACGACACCATGCTTCTAAAGGGGAAGGGTGAAAAGGCTCAAATTGAAAAACGTATTCAAGAAATTATTGAACAGCTAGAAGTTACCACAAGTGATTATGAAAAAGAGAAACTGAACGAGCGATTGGCCAAACTCTCTGATGGAGTAGCAGTATTGAAGGTGAGAAGTTAAACTACTTAGGAAAGGGGCGGTATTGGTTCTTTATTGCTAATCTAAGTTACTACTGTGTGGCTGCCTTATCATCTTGGCAGTTGATTTGGATAAGGAATTTGGCTTACTACAGTGCTACACCTTGGCATTAAGAACTTGACGAAATAATGAACTAAAACCATGTGCTTAGGCTTCTTGAGTGCTGAGGTACAAAAGAACACTGCCAATGTGGGAGAGCATGGGTTTGCTTTCTGGCACTTTTCAGTTAATGGCTCAAGTTGGCTATTTAATTTTGCGACAGCAGTTCCACAGCCAGTGGCGCTCCTCCTGCCCAGGCTTCTTGTGTGGATCTTGACACGTGGCTTGCTTGTTGTAGGTTGGTGGCACAAGTGATGTTGAAGTGAATGAGAAGAAAGACAGAGTTACTGACGCCCTGAACGCGACCCGTGCCGCCGTAGAGGAAGGCATCGTTCCCGGCGGTGGCTGTGCGTTGCTTCGCTGCATTCCAGCATTAGATGCTTTAGCTCCAGCAAATGAAGATCAGAAAATTGGTAAGTAAGCTACTCGAACGTGTGTGTGGAAGTGTTAAGAATAGACTTTCTTCTGTCCTGTGGCTTGATAAGATTAAACACAGACTGCTTTCAGTGAGTTTTTGTTACTTGATCTTTAGAACCTCATATCCCCTTGGAACAGCGGTCTCTGCTTTACAGTGGGAAGGAGCTTCCACTGCATCCCTAACTCGGATGTGACAGAACCAGTAACAGTAAAGCAGCAGCACCCCCTGCAAAGAACTGCCAACCACTGACGAGAGCCAAGTTGACTGTTAGAGCCATTGCAGACAGACAAAAAACCTAAGAATGCTTAAGAGATTATGTGGCAAGTCTAAATGGAAAAAGGCCTTATGCCAACTTACGATAATAATGCTCCTTACTACCCTTTGCAGAAGTAAAACTAGAAGTGTGAATATCCTGCCATGATTTCATTTGTTGGCAAGTGTCAAGTAGCAGAGAACTCTTTTCCCTGGAACTGACAAAAATAGCTTACGTTCTTGCTCAGAGGGTTCTCGTTTTGTACTGATCTCCAGCACGTGAAGGCATGCCTTGGCAATAGAAGTAGCGTATGTAACGTGTAACTCCAAACATCCTTTTTCTTGCAGGCATTGAAATAATAAAGAGAACACTGAAAATTCCAGCAATGACTATTGCAAAGAATGCAGGCGTTGAAGGATCGTTAATAGTTGAAAAAATCCTGCAGAGTCCATCAGAAGTTGGCTATGACGCAATGCTTGGGGATTTCGTAAATATGGTAGAAAAAGGAATCATAGACCCAACGAAGGTAACGGAAAATAGTCTTAATTCTCAGCTTTCCTTCCGCCCGGCTCAGGTGATAGTCAGCAGGTATTAAGTTATTTCTTTCCTATCTCTAGGTTGTGAGAACTGCTCTGATGGATGCTGCGGGTGTTGCGTCTCTCTTGTCGACAGCAGAAGCAGTGGTGACTGAAATTCCTAAAGAAGAAAAGGAGTCGGCAATGGGAGGAATGGGAGGGATGGGGGGAGGAATGGGAGGTGGCATGTTCTAGTTCCTGGGAGAGGGATGTATCCTGAGCTGTGCTGAGACTGACAGTTCTGACTTGAAAAACTTCAGGCGTCAGTGCGAGAGGGTGGATAGTGACTGAAGTGAGGCTGGTGTTTAAAAGAATCACTGTAACCATCAGTTACTGGATTTCATTTAACACACGTGTAATTGTTTACAGTCATTGTCCATGCCTACAGATAATTTATTTTGTATTTTTTGAATAAAGACATTTGTACATTCCTGATAACTGGGTGCAAGATCCATCTACCAAGGTCCTGATTTAAACTTAATTAAGGCACTTGATACTCTGTTTCGGAATTTATTGGTGCTTGCCAGTACTAAGAAGAACTTGGAAGCCACTGTGCGTGAGATGAGACAATTGTGTACAAAGTAGGCAAATACACAGTTATGTGACCTTTATGTAATAAAACAAACTGCTCAAAAGTTATGCAATGTATCACCTTATTCATCTGCACACAAAGCCGTAGTCAGGGGAGAACCTTGACAGCCTGCTGCTGCTTCTAAGACTTACTAGAAATCTGACACTTTACACTTGGGAACAGCAGGCTGTTTCCCTCCAGGAAATGTTCCTGTGTCTAGAATGTTTCTTAGAAATACAAGTGACTCTAATTTTGGTAAGAAATACCAAAGCTGAGCTGACACTACAGTTCCTTGAAATATTAAACAATGCTGTAAAATAAGGCATGTGCATTGACTTTATTTTGCCCTGTCTATACTGCTTGTTTCATGGCTGGAACAGGCCTAGCACATCTTCCACAGCACTGTGGGAGGGAAAGTGCCCTGAGGGTATGAAACAGGTAAGTCTTTGTGCTGAGAAAGGGTTGTGGGGTTTTTAATACTTCTCTTGCTCAGGTGTAGTGTGTGGTTACCTCCGTGCCTTGAGACTTTCACCCTTGTCTTGCAGCTTTTTGGCAGCAGGCCCCAGGATTTAGTCTGAGTTACTTTGCACTAGGTGCTTCGTTACCCTCAAAAATGGCAGCTTTGTTGGCCGCCTGCTGTGTTTTTTGACCTGACACAGCTAACGACATTAACTTAAGTCTTTTCTGCCTTCCAGACTTCAAAACAACGGTGTTCCCAAACTTGTGTATGTTTATCTCTGATCATCTTAACAAACACAATTGCTTTAAAACTGACCTCTTCATCCAGCTGTCACTTTCCCCAGCTTCCTACCTTTAATAAGAACTACCTTTCACACATAGGATGTGTGACATTTCAATGGCTCTTTCTGGAAAAGTACCTAAATGGTCTGAAACTGCTTCAGAGCTGTCTGTGGCCTGGAACACACCTTCCTGTGTTATTTAATGCGCCATGCTGTAGTAACCATGCAGATTATGGACACTGTGGAGAAAGGACCAGCTTCAACACCTGACCTGAAGCCTCACCTGATTGCAGTATGGAACTTTTGCAAGGCAGCATAGGATCTGTTCAAACCTATTCACTTCTGTTTCTTCAGAGACGGGAAAGAGAATGTTAATGTACAGAATAGAACTACTGAAATTTACTGAACTACTGAAATCTTCTAATTTAATCAAGACAGCTGGTACCATCATAATGGACTGATAATTAGATGGTAGTATGGTACTGAAGAAACCTAAGAAGTGAGGTTTAGCTCGCTCAATCTGTTTTTTAAGGGCAAGCACCTTTGTGCATGCTCATCTGTGGTAAGCAGAGGACATCTTGTTCCCTCCTTCCAGGGAGGACAGCACTGTGGTACAGAATGTTGTGCAACTGTGCCCTAGTTCTCAAGGAGGTAAGATTTATTTACTTGGTTTAAAGTTGTGTTGGAACTGGGAACTGTCTGCATTAGATGAGATGTATCTACTGTAACCAAAGTGCAATGTGTAACAGCGAAGGAGGGGCAGGTAGGCAAGTTCAGTCTGCCAAGCATACTGTGAGTTCATCAGCATCTGGAGCCCAGACAGCTGAGAACCACAGGCTACAGCTGAGACTGCTGCACTCAAGTTACAGTACTCCTTACATTGCATGTTCCCCTTGTATTTCACTTCTGAAAACAGGAGTGTTCGGGCTGTGGTGTTTTCTTTTTCTATTGCAGTTGCTGGTCAGAATTCAACAGCAGCTGGAGCATCCTGATGTACCTTTGTCATTCATTTGGATTAAAAGCACTTGCTACTCAGTGCTTGACAAGCTGTTCCATACTCCCCAAAGCTAGAGTGTCGGTTTCCCTTTGCTGGGCCAGAGATGGCCCAGTCCATGCTGTTAAGTTACATTCACACTACTAATAACTTAAACTTGAGTTAATATATTACAATGCCGAGGAAAAACCCTTGTGCTTGGATAAGGCAGAACTTACACTCTGACTACACAAACTGTTTGGCAAGTTACTAAATGGCAGCCTGAGATACCTCGTGTTACAGTAGCTGCCAATTGTCTGTTACTGATAATGCTTTAAGTGGCACTTGATTGCAGCTTGAACATTCTATATACATCTGGCTGAACATGTGTGTTCTGTACAGTATAAAATCACACGCAAAGGTCAGATATGAAACAGATGCCCCAAAGGAGGAGCATGGCACCTCTTGTACATATGAAGTGTACAAACAAGTTTATAATGGAGGTTGTTACAATTTTCCCTTTTATGTGTGATGAACTTCATGAAGCATTAGCTCCCGAGGTATGCTTGTTTCTGGGCCGTGGAGTTTGGATGCTCTTCTTTCAAAGGCAGCTACCATCTGCTTTACCACTTCATCAAAAAACAGCGTAGCGAGTTTTGAGTGTAGAAGTGAACGAAATTCAAAAGAAACCTGTTTAAGAAAATAGAGAAGAATTGTTTTTCCTGTATCTACTGTTGTAGTAAAATGCTGTTACAAATAGACAGCTTCATTAAAGAATCTCCACTTAGTCTGCAAGTAAGCTATGGGAGAAAGAACAGTTAAAACTGAACTAGGGGTGAGTGTGTCTGTGAAGAAAAGCCTTATTCCTTGGTCAGAGGACGGTCTCCCTGGGCTTTTCAATTAGAAGAATCGTTTTGTTCCGTTCTCTAAAGTAATCGTTTCCATTTATCTAAACTAACTGTACTGTACTTAATAAATGATGCATCACAAAACATAGGTAAAAGACTTGGGATAATGAAAAGCTACTGACAAACAATAACTTAGTTACTTTGCACAGAGAACTCACTTGGGGACAAAAGCTGTCTGAAGAAAATCCTGCATGGCAAGACAGCAGACTTACAGGTAAGCTGGAGCAAACCTATGAGACATTTAAAAGCAGCTCGAAATAGTTACCTGTTAAATACCAACATTTTAAACCAGTCTTTCCACTTTGGTAGCTGTAGTTACAGTATGTTCAAACAAGGGCAATTTGCTGACAAAAGCTACAAATTTGCTTTTGTGTGCCATATCTCCTACCTGAACACCTCTCGACCTTTGCTGTGCTGAGACGGGCAGTCAATGTCAGAGCACAGTCACTCTGGTGAAGTCCTCTGTACCAAGCCCTCGGGCCTCCTCCTGCAGTGCGCAGAACTTAACTTCTACATTTTCCTTTAGCTACTGAATCTTGCAGTTAAACTGAAGCTACTGTAATAGTTAACAGTTATGGGAGGAGTGCAGGGAGTTCGCTTTCTCGACTCTCAAAAGAAACCACCACTTTTATGTTAAATAGCTTTCAGTTATGCTTTTGTGCTGTGCTGGCCTTCAGTCTAGTTAAATAACATTTCCCTAAGGCTATGGAATCACATTGTTTTGGAATACACAGCTTCCCAAAATGATTACAGAATTTTCAGGAAAAGAAACAGGTTGCTCTTCTGTGATTTTTATCACTCCTGCTATAGCATGTCTTTTGCATTGAGATTTAAGTATTTTTGCCATTCCTGAGGAATCGGCAGATTAAATACCAAATGGAGCAAATACAGCTTCTCTCAAGTTGCTTATGCGTAATGCATATTAACTGCAAAACAGTAGCACAGAAGTAATTAAACTACTTGGACTGTAAGCCAGGTGTAGCTTCATTTACATTTGCTTGACCTCAAGCATCAGTAAAATTAACATGCCTTTTGAAAGTCTGAGAGTTGTCATGTAGAGTTCTGCAGAGCAGCGATAATGAGTTTGGCATCATGTTCAGTAACTATGTAAAAACTTGAGGTATGGTATAGATTTACAAAGTTTGCAGATGGTAAAAATGGTGTTGTGCTTCGATCTACACACCCCAAACCATTTAAGAACTGAAACCAAACTAGAGAAGTTCCCTGCTGTACGTAGATGTCTCCTGGCATCAGGCTGGCAAGACAGTGATGCAGTAGCTTGTGGGAACCAGCATAACCCAAATCTCAAATTACATTTTCTAAAGTAGATGAGCATTCTTGAAACCAAAGTTTTCTCTCATAAGTATTTGTAATTGCATAGTATGTTTTGAGAAGTTTGTTGCGAAACGCTTATCGTCCCTATCTGCACAGGCCCAGGTCAGTAGCAGGAACTGGCACTTATTTGCCTAGAGAAATTCAAATACCATGAGCAAATAACATGCAAATATTGTTGCCAAATCCTGTAAGAAATATATTTTCTTGAGTGCCTATACATTCGTTTTTAGTGTTGAACTGTATGAAGTGCAATACAGCAATACGTTGAAAGTTATTAACCCAAGGAGATTAATGTGCCAGTTTACAAATACTCCAAAAGCTCTTTTTCCTCTTTACAGAAGATAATTTTTAAAGCAGAGTATCCCAGTAGATGGCAGCAGGATCAACCCATTTCCGTGTACTTCTGTAGCCTGTTCTGAACATCAGCTTAGTTATGTGCTCAATGCAACACCTACTCTTAACACTATAAAATGTAAGAAAAAAAAACGTGATGACAGACTAAATAGACAAAATGGAAAAGCAATTAACTTGAGTGGAAAACAACTTGTCTAGGAGTAACAGGCTAAATCAGATACTAGATTTAAAGAGCAATAGTCTTGAGCTGCATCATAGAATAGAAAGACAGCAAAAATCTATTCTATCTGTATTACACATGGAAGGAGTAAGACTTAAAATACATGAAAGAGTAAAATTGTAAGCCAGGAAATGAAATTGAATAAACTGCAGGCCAAACAGGACAGATGGGAGAATACCTACTTTCTGGTACCAAGAGCACTTAGGTTGTAGAGTAATTAAAGGAAATAGCAAAGTATGTTTAGTATTTCTCCCTCTGTATTTGACTGTCTGAAAACTTCAGCATGTTTAGAATTGTACAGTGAGAGAGTTGGTGGGAGATACCAATCCCTAGACTGTTTCATGACAGGCGGACACCACACAGAAGACTGCTGGCTCTAAAGGACACTAGTGGTTTCCATGTGGTAAAGTTTGCAAAATTTATTTTGGATGGTAGTAACTAAGTTGTTTTCCATGCATATATGTTTTTTAAAAAAAATAGTACCAGCCATTTAAAAAAAACCCAAACAAACCAAAATCCAGGGTTGAAGATACCGTTACTATGCCCTCTTCCAAGTATGTGGTAGTCTTAATTACAATACTTACTGAAAAATCCAATGTACATGTCCTTGGATAACCAGGGATACCTGGGCTGAAACGCCACACTGTTTCCAAGTGATTAAATAGTTTTCCGTCTGTACAGGATGCCTAAAAGAAAGTTTAAAAAGTCAAGCTACAGTTAGGCTTTTACAGATGTGACAAATGGGTATTACTGAAGTTTGCACTTGCATTTTGTCAGACAGTGAACGATATGGCATAGCTAAAATTATTCTTATAGTGCAGCCAGCATAAGACCCTATTTGCACAGTGTCCTTTATGGCAAAGTAACTGAATCCCTTTTCAGGGAGAGGAAAAATTTTTGTGTTGAGTCATTAAACAGATCTCTAGTATGATGCATAGAACACCAAAATAATGCTAATGCTATATACCAGAATTTTGAACGACACTGTTTTAAGCAAAGGATATGGTTATTTACTGGTTTTATTTTTTTCATTACGTGTACAGAATGTTTTACATACTAATATATAGACTGGTAGTCTTGGGCTATAGGAATGCTTAGCATCAAAACAGACCTGATTGAAGACAAACTCCAAACATCTTCTGTCACAAGATACTGTCGTCATCAAGAGCTACCATGAAGTCAGTAAGACTATACACTCAAGTTCGTAATCAGCTTATACGTTGGCTTTTAGTTACTGGCAAGCCATATTTAACTAACATTTCAGGAGTGCTTGCATACAATCCTACTTTAAAACAATAAAGTATTTGCAGTAGTTGACTTAATGGTTTTCATGACAATAAGGTCCTTATTTTCACTCATTTTGCTTTTAGCACATATGGCTAACTTTGTGTGGCCATATTTATAATAGAAAAAGATTGGCAGACACATGCTTCAAAATCATCTAAATATATAATGTCAGTTGACTTGGAATTTCTAGAGAGAATTTCTGTAACTGTTTTTTAACTCTTTTTTTTTTTTACAGGTCTTACTGTTACCACAAGCAGCTCTGCTTCAGCAAGACTACCCGTGATTGAAAGCAGTGATAAGGTAAGCTATCTCAAAGACTAATCAGCAGCACAAAGATACCTATGTTTTTTTGCCCAGGAATGAGATGCAGTGTCTCGCTACTTCTACAGCAGAAAGGGGAGGAGAAGAGGGAAGATGAGACAGGAAGAGCTGGGCTTGCTTTTCCTGCTGCTGCCAAAAGGGCAGGAAGAATGGGAAAACTGCCAGTGTGTCCCCCTTGGTCCCAACCTTCTAAGTAGCAAACTCACTCCGTGCTTTCCTCTGTGGCAAGAGCTGCTGCCACCAGTCTGATTCTTCCATTGCTCAAGCACTGCTGCTGTAAGCAACAAATCCATGCTCATTTTGCCTCCACCAGTAGCCTGCTATGCTAGGCTGCCATGCAAGCTGCCTTTGCCCAGAGTTATTTCTGAGGACACTGACGTAGTCCAAACACACGGTCGCTTCTCTAGAAATGTTCCTATGGTTATATGAACATAATGTAAACTTCTAGGAAAAATAATCCCAGCAGAGAAAAGGCTAGTAAGTCTAGGAGGAGGAAATCTAAAGAAATGGTTCTCCTCACTACTTTCATGGTCTTTTCTGAGACAAGAAATGCTCTTTTGAGTGAATTAGAGAGAAAAAGAGTTAGTAAGCCAATCTGATAGCTATGTGAAAGAAAAAAGCCAGTGTTGTCAAGGAAGAGTAGAAAGGGAAAGCATGTAAAATGCAGATTTTTCCATTGTAGCTGTTAAACTTTCTTAAGAAAGGGAGAAAGACATATTTTTTTCTTTCCAGAATCAGTAAGTATCTTGAATAAAGGCACTTTGCAATTCGTGTCTCCCTTGTACTTAAGAAATCCAGTTTCTGTTTTGAGCAGTGTCTCTTAAGAGGAAGCCTAGAAAAGAATAGTGAAATAGGATATCCAAACAATTATCTTGAACAGCAATCAACTGCTGTAATTCAACCAGTTATTCAAATAAATAGTCCAGATCTGCCACATGAAGGGAGAGACAGTTTTACTGTAAGGAATCTGTTCTGAGCTGTTCCTAACCAAATCAGATTTGAATATATAAGGCAAACTAGTCAGAAGATCCAGACGTCATTTAAAATTTCTCCCTTGACATTTTTAATTATTAATCTTGAAAAGCTGAAAGGAAGAGAAATACAACTGCTTCTCCTCTGAACAAATTAATTCTAAAAATGGACTTTAAATCCACTCTTCCATCCTCTCATCAATACACTGAATAATAAGTTCTTCAGCAGATCCTACACTTAAGTTTAAGATTTCTCATATTAGCTAGTTAAAATTGTCAGAAGAAAAGTAATGACAGATACAGATTTTGCTAAGGCATCAGAAGCTACAGTTGTCAAAGATAACTTTTAAGTCAGTACTAATTTCGCATTTTGAGAGGCTTGGACAAAATCTTAATAAAACCAAGCAAAAATGGTATATTTTCATTAATGGCTGCTAGTTTCTTCAGCAAAAGGAAATTAAAAAGCAATTCCGCCCCCCCCCCCCCCCAGCCCATTTGGCAGCTTATGTTTTAAAAGCACATTCAAATTCTCTCCAGTTAACCTAAGTCTTTAAACAAAAGCAACACAAGTTTTGAGCCACAGAAAGCACTTCCAGCATCAATTTTGTTTTGAAGCACCAGTGAATTGTTTGAATTTCAACAAACAAAAGTTACAGAAAGTTACAGCCAAGAAAAAAAAGTTACCTTAACTAAATGTGGTCTCACTAGGGTAACAACCGATGTATACCTCTCTACTACAGGAGGGAATCCTATTTCTAGCTGTGCTTTGCAGTATCCAGAGCGCTTCGATAATATATCTGACTTCTTACACCAAGGAACAAATAGTTTGTAATTCTCCACAACAGCAACGACTTCATACATTTCCTGCATAGAATACCTGGAAACAGAAACATGAACATTATTTACAAGGTATTTTAACTACAAATTCAGTATTAAAAAATTTCAAAGATGGTATAAATGACAATTTGGAAGGTGATCATACAGTTACCTGAAAACACTACCACTGTTTTTGGAAATTAAAAAGAGGAAAAAAAAGAAGTCGCAAACTAGCAAAAGTCTTTGCATAAAGATGCAAAACACCACACAACATCCAGCAGTAGAGTTAGTGAACAGTGAGCCTGGTGTCTGGTACTTTCTGCAACATTGGGTAAATACGCATACATTTCAAATGGAAAAATAGGTTTTCCAGCACAGCTATGTCTTCATTTAGGTAGATCTTAGACATTCCATGTAAAGAATCCACACTTCATGGCTACCAAGAAAAGGTGTATCAAATCTAAAGTACTGTATTTCATAAGGTTTAAATACAAGAACACTACTTTCCTTATTTTAGCCCAAATAAAAAAGCTTAATTAAATAATACAAGCAATGGAAAAACCTCATAGCATCACAGAATGGCTGAGGTTGGAAGGGACCTCTGGAGGTCATCTCGTCTGACCCCTCTGCTCAAGCAGGATATTGAAATCGTATGAAAGAAAAGGATGGCAACATTTTAGTTGATTCTACTGTAATGTGGCAAAGTATTATATAGCTACGGTTTTTAATTTTTAGTTCTGACTCAGAAAAGAATTGAAGTGCACGCTTAATTCCATCTATGTTTAAAATTAAGTGTACATTCAAGAGTACTCAACAGTGAGTATTATTGAACAAAGGCTCTTTTTAAGTGACTATGCAAAAGCTGTTGCAGTTCAAGAGCTATCACAGAAATGAATGTTAAGCATAGTCAAAAAAAATATGCTAATAAATAGTTCATTCTGTTGTGGACCAGAGCCCGGGGGCAGATCCCAGTCTCATTAACTGAACTAGCATTTTCCCACTGGCTTTACGGCAAACAGGATTTCAAAATATTTTTCTATACGCCTAAGTTTCTTCATCACACGGTTAATTATTTTCCTTCTATTAAAGAAAGAAGAAAATCTCGAGAAGTGAGAAGTACAACATAATTTAAGTGCAAACATTAGCACATATTTGGGACAGAAGGGAACAAAAGGAGAGTTTTCACACCTGTTGGTTTATTCCCATTTCACCAGATGAAATTAATAGTGTATTCTTCCTTTTCGGGGTTGTTTTTGTTTTGTCATGGAATAGAAGGGTTATTTCTGCTATTTCTTTCTATGGGGAAAAGGTTTTGGGTTCCTACATTTTAATACTCAATTTCAGACTGGAAAAGCCTGATCTTTACAAATTCTGAAAGTCAAAACTCCTTCCCCAGTCTCCAACTGGGCATATGTCTTCAGGGATGCTCAGTCTTTGAACTTCTAGCGTTTCGGATTAATCACAGCAAACACAAAATCAATAAGCATATAAAGTCTCTTTCCACATGTCTATACAAACCCTATAATTCTTCTTTCAGAATATTCTTTTCTTTTATTTACTAGTGGAGCAGCAATGTTGAAGAAAGTTCTTGAAAAGGTATGGCTCATTACAGGTACTTGCAAAGGAGAAATTCTGGTCATCAGAATATCACAAGAAGCCAAGTGCCTGAAACAGTGAAAATGCTTTTAGATGTGTTTTGTATCAGCAAAATAAATAACAACACATTTAGGTGAGACAAACAATCTGTTGTATAACATTCCAGAAAATGTCAGATTCAGGTGAAAAAACAAAGGCTCATAACAGTACACAAAGTGTTAAAAACACAAGGGGGATTTTTTTTTTTCCTCCTCTTAGGAGAAACTAAAAATAGCCCCCAGTCACGAGAAAAGTAACTGCAGAGTAAAATACAAAGGCTCCTGTTAAACGTTGGCTTCATGGCAGCCTGACTTCATGTACAAGCCTCATATGCACTTAATTTGCAGAACAGGCTTTCTTAATAGCAAAATCAAGGCATAGTCTGCAATACTTTACCCTTCTGGAATATGGAAAGAAGAAAAGGTTCCCCTTGGAGATACAAAGTTGAACTCCGCCATAATCCCTCTCTTAAAAGGACAGTTTCCTTTTGAAAGTCCTTTCAGAAAGTGCAGTGCTTACCCAGCTTTCAAAATTTCCTTCAGAAAATATCATGCAAAACCTTGGACACAGCTTTTTCATAAATAGAACTTAACAAATTACCTTTAAAAATGCTAGTAATTCTAAGATTGCACCTCAGTGTTCTCTGTTTGTGAGCATCTACACTAAAATCTAACAAATATTCATTGTGATTAATAGGTCTGTTCTGCTAAATTATTGATTTTGCCTAGATCAGGTCAGTTAAGACGCAAAATGCCACCTCAAAAGCTCTGATTTTTGGCACCAGGAAGTTAAAAATGCCACTATTTGCTGTCAGTGTTTCTACAAATGTAAGCCAAAGAGCAACCTAGGTCTTTTTCTGTCCTTTCTCTAATTAAACAATCAGGACTGTACTTCTGGATTCACACAGTCAAAAACTGAAACAAGGTTCCCCACTTCGCATTAGACTTGTTTGGTGGTTTGTTTGGTTGTTTTGTTGGGATTTTTTTTAAACACAGTGAACAGATAGATTCTTTTTTTACTAACCACGAAAGTAGTCCAGCAAATTACAGTTACTGATTTTAAACAATTACAGTTATTATTAACATGTTCTTTAAAAAGCAAGATAACTTTGAATTCTAAAGAAACATAGTAATAACCCAGGACTGACCACATTTGCTTATATGGTCACTGTATTAGGACACAGGTAAATATAAATTGGTATTGAGTTTAGAGGAAAATAATCATCACCATCAGCCGAATAGAAACAATTTGTACAGACTTTTTAAAAAAGAAATAAGCAACTGTGATACAAAGCAAGATGACTGGCAGCACAGATTGTAATCACTGCAGTTGAAAATGAATTCCTTAAGGTGGGACAGAAGTATGGTGTCGAAACAAAGAAAAAATAGGTCGACTTTAAAAATCTTTAGACAACAAGCTCTGCAAATGTTTGCAACTGTATCTCAAGGGATGTGGACATAGTCTGTTTTTTTCCACACAGACTGTTCAAGACTGCTAAGGAAAAGCATTGCTTTGACAGAAACGCTGGAAGCCTGCCAGTAACATTGTAGCTGCCTCCACCAGATTCATAGAAAGTGTTCAAATGTTTGGACCACACCTCATTCTGGAGTGCTAATTCAAATTACTTTCTCCATCTGGGGCTACGTATAGTACACAGTCCAAAGGAATTGCCAGGTTTCTTCTCTTGGTTTGGTTTTACTGTAATGCTATGCCAGTATATTGTTTCCTACAGTTTTATCTAGACTTGTTTCAGCTACAAGGCTGAAAAACAATCTTTACAAATAATCTTTTAGCTGCTGTAAGACAATGTCCTTTTCACAATTATATTGCCATTGAAGGAAGGCAAGGTTAAGAGAGGTTATAATGCTAACAGACATGGTGAGACTCCATCTCTCTCCTGGTTTTATCTGAAGAAAAACAGATGCTATGAGAATGTGCTGGCCTCAGTCCCAGTTCAGGAAAGCACACCTCTTCAAGAAATCACAAAAGCACGGGTTTCAGTGGACTGTCACACATGCTTTTGTGAACCTGATCCAAGGCCACAGAAGAAAAGACAAGTCCATACTAGAATTCAGTCACACCTATCACCTCTGTATTTATCCTCTGACAATAATACAACCATATCCACTCACACTGCTCTTACTGGCATCATTCAATTCCTGCCACTTGCTGCTTTCTCTCTAAACATTTGGGCACTGATCACAGCATCACCTGACTTCCATGACCTGAAAAGGAAGCATTTACTGGTGTATGGTATACATATGTAAGTGATCTATATTCAGTGATTATTTTTAATAGCCAAAAAAATCTCTAAGCCTAAAAATTAACCTATTTTTGAAAAAAGGGATCTCGAACTCCTGACTGTAAAAGACTGAAATGAGCATTAAGAGCATGCTAGGGCAATTGTGTTTACTGTTATCCCAACTGTTACTTCCATAAGGTTAATGATATCTGATGGCCGTTTTATGGTCCGCGAGGCATGGGTTGATTCTTTGTCGACAGCTGTTCACTTCCCCCAAAAAATGAGCGTTGCCAACAAGTGTCCTCATTAGCATCTCGGTCTGAATAAGCACAAGGGACTAATTTACCACCTAAGTCCTTGAAGTCTGCTACTCAGCACAGTAAGGGGTCTGCCGAGTTGACAACAGGTACAGAATGTACACCAATGACAACTGCAAGACATGAAAGCACACCCAGCTTCAAGGCTACAAATAATAAAACACTGTTTTGGATTCAGCTTGCACTTGCTGAAAACCAGCTGCCAAGACTCTTGCAGCTTACACTAGAAACATTTTCAAACTTAGGTTGCAAGCAGTTACTTAAGGAGTTTACCCTCAATTCAGGACTCCAATATATTACTTAAAAAACAGCAATTTTGTTTACCAGGATTGAACTATTTTAATATTGCAAATACATCTTAAAAACATGAAGGATATACAGTAAGAAATGTAGTCCAAGTACGATGACAGGTTATACCATTGCTCGGTAACAATTATGTCAAATGACTGCTTGACATTTGACATCATGAACCAATCTCTATTCCACTTTTTCCCTGTTTTTATGAGGATGACAGTAAGACTTTAAGAAAGAAACACAGCAGCACTGCCATAACAGTTAACAGGTGAACGTGAACCTGTTTTTCTCCACTTCTAAGATTTTAAAATTACACTCTCGCTGGTCTGCTTGTTCTTTTTCTTCCAGCTACAAGATCAGCTCTTCTCCCAAAGTGTATTTTGTTTTTCGAGTCGTTCCAGCCCGCCTTACATGCGATCAGGGGATAAGAAACTTGTCGGGTTATCTGAGGTGGAAAACATCTGGGCGTTTTACTCAGCTTTTCGTTTCTTTCGTGGTTTGCTCAAAGTTATGCAACGGGCTTAAGCAAGGAAGAGGCAAGTTTATAACCTGAAAACCGTTTGTTCTTTGCATCCCCACCGGCCGCGCTGAAAGGAGCCGGCAGCTACCGAAGCTGAGGGCACCTCAGCCGCCCCCGCGGCACGCCGAGCCGGAGGGGACCCGGGAGCACCTGCCCTCTCCCCTTCCCCACAGCCACCAGCTGCTCCCCGGGGCGGCGTCGCGCTCCCCCGGGCGGGGCTCGCCGGGCAGGGGCTCGCCCCGCACGCAGCGTCCCGCGGGCTGCAGGGCGCCCGGGAGCGCTCACTCCGGAGCACACTGAGGGACCGCGCGCCTCAGGCGGCCCCACCCCGCCCCCGGGCCCGGGCCCGGCCCTGGCCGCGGCGCCCGGGGGCTGCAGCGGGGCCGCCCGGCGGGCGGAGGGGAGCCGGGGCGGCCGGGCGCGCCGAGGGGCGGTGTGGCGGCGGGGCCCCGGGACGGCATGCCACCCGCCGCGGCGGTGGGAGGAGCCGCGGTGGGGCCCTGGCTGTCACCCCCGCGGCCACTCCGCCTCGCCCCGCGTACCTGACAGCGGCCGGGCGCGGCGGCGGGGCGGCGGCGAGCCCGCCGGCCAGCGCCCTGCCGAGTGCCCGGCCGCTCCGCGCCATCTCGGGCCCCGCTCCTCGCCGGCTGCCCCGCCCGCCCCCGCGCGCTGCCTAACGGCCGCCAGCGGAGAGCCGCGCCCCCGCGGCACGGCCCAACCGCCTATCGCCGCTCGGGGGCCGCCGTCACGCGCTGCGGGCCCGCCCCGCCGCCGGCCGGCGCTGGCGGGGGGAGAGCGCGCAGTCACGAGACAGCTCGGGCTGGCGCGGGGGGAGGGGGGGAAGAGGCCCGTCTCCTGATTGGCCCGGCGGCGCGCGAGCCCCGCGCGCGGCTATAATTGGGCTTGTGCGCGCAGGGTCCCCCCCCAGCGCCCCACGGAGCCGAGGGGCGGTGGCAGCAGCAGCAGCGAGGGCAGCCCGGCCCCTTCCCCGCCGCCCTGCGGAGCGGGTGGTACCGGCCGACAGCCCGCCTCCCCGGGGCGGGAGCCGTTCCGCTGGGAGCGCCGGGCCGGGCGGGCTCCCGCCACAGCAGCCGCGCACTGCGGGCCCGCCCGGACCCTCTGCGGGAGCGCGGCCTCCGTGGCGGAAGGAGCTGGCGGAGCGGCTGGGTAAGAGCCCTCCGCGGAGGGGGCGGCCTAGCAGGGCCCCTCGGCGCCCAGCCGGGCGGGCGGCAGGCCCTTCCCGCTCCCTGCGGGGCACCCCTTTATCCCGCGCGCCGCCTCACCTTCCCTCAGCGGAGGGCTGCTCGCGCAGGTGTGCAGCAGTCTGGTGCTTCGGCTGCCTCTGCTCGATGCAGGCTAAAGCTTAGAATGATCAGTATCACTAAAACTTACCAGTACCTCCACAGACCCGACTGTAATCCCACAGCATCGTTTTACTACAAATTGGAACAAAAAACTCCTCTTGTTACTTACGCTTTCTCATAATTCGCCTTTCAAATACAGCCTCCTTCAACAAAAGCGTGTTTTACAACTATCCTGCAATTGAAGAACTACTGTTTAATTTGTCTTAGCATATGTTTCATGTTATATGTAAAATCGTGTTACACAGAAGTTGTTGAAAAGTAAGTCTGCAAAATCTATTTCCATAAAATAGTGGGTGTTTGAGGTTTTTTTGTAATTTAGTACCTGGTGGATTATTCAACTCTTGATTTGGGAATCTTGAACTGAGACGTAAGACATCGTAGTATTTGCGCATTCTTAACTTGAACATGTGTCTGGGCTGCATCACGCTAGAAAAATGGCTTGGATACATTGTCAACAATGTCTCTTCAATATGTGATGAACCATTCCTACTCAATTAAATGCAAACAGAATTTTACATCTGTTGTAAATGAAACTATTTTAGTTAAAGCATTTGCATGCTGAATGGGAGAAGATTTCTGGACAGAATAACAGTTCAACTACCTAAGTCCACACATACATCCTCTTCAGAAAAGTCCTCATAATCATCTTGGCATCCTTGCCATTAGCAAAACCACTCATTATTGAACAAGAACACCACCAATTTGGATAACTGAGACTAACTGGAACAGCCCTTACTTCAGTACATCAGGGTATGGTGTTTTTCAGATGGGCTGTCCGGTAACATGTTCTTCATATTGAATTTGATGAAAAACAGAAACATGTAAAAACCCATGTTCTCCAATGCAGGAGAAAAATGGCAAAGCCAGAAATGAAAAAAAAAAAAAAAGCCCAAATCCTTATTACTAATCTCATCTGCGTGTTTTATCACTTCCATTAGAGCTGTTCTTACTTGCTGGCTTCTGTTTTTGCCATGGGCGTGTGTTCTGTATCTGTTGTTCCACCTTGCTTCTGTGGATCAGGAATTACCTTTTTGAGAGTTTGATGTCTTTTAGCATTTAGAATAACTGAAGGACTAATTGTTGAGAAGCACAAGATGATGGATGTCTTGAGGGAACTCTGAGGTTTTTTTGCTTTATTTTTTTTCCTTGGTAGGCTCAGAAATACAGTCCTTACAGTTGCTTGATATCTGCTGTTGGAAAAGAGATTTGCATTTACTAACTTTGACAGGAAGAGTGGCCCAAATTAATATTTAACACCAGAGAGACACAAGACATTTCTGATACACCAGAAAGAACCATGCTGTATGACCAAAAAGAATTTTTTTTCTAAATGCTATTTTTGTAATACGACCTTCATGAGAACAGGTTCAGCTTAAATCTAATTACGAGGTTTATACTGTTTTAAAAACATTTGAGAATTTTAAAGACCCTTTTAAGTGGGCAGAGAGACAGAGTCAATCTTAGATGAGGCAAGCATATCCCTGTTTAAGAGTAGACTATTTTTTACACAATAACATCCTGCTGTATTCCTACAGATGACTGAATAGGGCAGCTAGTTTAGTATGTTCCTTTCGCAGCCAAAGATATGCTGAGTAAAGCAAAAATAAAACCATTGTATTCCTATTTATAAAGGGGTTTTGAATAATACTTGCCACTGAAATATCTCAAAATTGTAAGGTCTGGCAACCATACATTTAGGTTGGGAGAGATGATCGACAAGCATAGGTGATGATTAAGTTGCTAGTTACATGATCTGCAAATGATGCAGCTAGGAATTAAGGGCAGATTTACTATTTTGCACTTAAGTGGATTAATCAGGAGCCACAATATAAAAATCAAGAGGATTTTGTTATATTTCATATAGCACTAGTGAACTGGGTGTTGCTGGCATAGCAATAATTAAAGTATTTGGCTGTAAACCTGTTGTGCAAAGGCTTAGATTTGTTACACCTTCATAAGATTTTGGTGGGCCTGTAAGTCCAAAAAAGGTTGAAACCTCAGTCGATACTTACAGCCAGTTTTGAAATTCCAAACAATAAAGGCCGTATTGATTTAACTGCTAAGGAAGAACACACTGAACCACCCGGACACCACCCTCAGCTTCTCGCGGGTTGGGGAGGGACCGCTGTTGGGGGAAGGCTGTGGCTTTTGCTTCTCCACAGGGCTGGCACAGTCCTTACCCAACCACTCTCCTCCTGCCAGCCCTGGGGTGCTGTGCCAGCTGGGACACAGGCCTCCTGGGGGCCTGAAGCCTGCTTCCTCTTGAGGCAAAACCTACAAGAGGATCCTCAGACTCCCCCAGGGGAGCCCACAGTACTATAGGAGCACGGATGACTGCCCTGTCCGCTCTTTCATTTTTGTTCGTCAGCCTGTCCTCACCAGCAGCAACAGACAGAGCAGGAGTGGTTTGTGTTCAGGTTACGCACCTATCTACTGTGCTGCAAAATACAAAGCAGCCCTCATTCAAACCCCTCCAAAAAGTTTATCATCCAAAGTGCGTTTTTTGAACTCACTGGCTTTTCAGTGAGAAAAAGGGTCCTTTCTACCTTACTACTTCGTGACATCAGAAGCAAAAATGGGACTGGAAGAGATTTTATTTCATGCTCTTTTTCTTGCTCGTATTATGTGATAAACTTTCATTAGTTTCTATGGAGCTGAAACATAGCTGCTGTTGTTCAGTATTTCTTCTCTTTAAGAATTTTTGCCCTTATCTTTAATAGACACATAAATGTCAGTAGACTGTCCCTGGCACATGAAGATAAGCACAGACCTGTGATAAATCGAAGGACTGGGAGTTCAGACCACATTTGTGGCATTTTGCATCGTGTCAGCTCATTGTGCAATTCTTTATAGCGGTGGGTATGGGGGAAAAAATGAATACAAATAGAAAGTTCTTTTTGGAAGACTCAGCGGGAGGGTACAGTCAGAAGCATGGCTTCTTTGAGTGAACCAGTGCCAGAAACTTCTACTGGCATAATAGATGGGGTCAATCAAGGACGGGCAAAGTGGCTGGATACTTCTTTCAGCAGGAGTGCCAGTTAGTGATAGCTTAAGCTGGCCATGAAATTGGACCTGAATCTGTTACGTAAAGCAGGACCTCCCAGGTCTGTAACTTAGGTATGATTCCAGATCTGCAAAGCTTATGGGCTCTTAAATCCAATCTGTTTCCAGTCCATACAGGAATCTCCGTGAAGTGTATGTACATGTGTATGTGGGGGAAGGGGATGCAAACTTGGGGAGGCAGAATAGGACTGGTAAACCACTAAGTTACTACCCTGTCTGTATCCTGTGGAAGCTAAAAGTATATATTCAGGGCTTTGACAGGCACACGCAAAGAGCCTGGGGCAGCGTAAAAAATTGGGGGAGGGGGGAGAGACATAAGCAGAAAGCAGTTTTCTCATTGCTTCATTACAGCACAATTCCTGTTTGCTCTCACAACATAGAACTCCCTTTTTGGTGGGAAATGGCATATTCCAAAACTGCTATTTTACAGTGTTGCTTGGGATCGCAACCCCTGAGCTCAGTTCTGTTTAGTAACAGAGGAAATGCAATATTGCAACTGCTCTGTCTAACATAATTTGGAAGTCAGGCTGAAGAAACGAGAGAAAGTTATTGCAAATTGATCTTCATAGTGAACCCGAGCATGTGACATTTACTTAAAATAGTTACGTGCATTAAACTCTTGCAGTAGGGAATTACTGTCTGCCTCGACCTTACCCTCACACGTCCCTGGGCAGCTCAGTAAATATCTCCTTTTGTGGCCTATGAGTATGTGCAAGTGCATCTCTCTAGAAACGCAGAATGTGAGTTTAATAACATTAAGAGAAGAACCAGAAGACCCTCTGCACCTTCAAATGACAGTTGTTCTTAGGAACATTTGAATACATGTAGTTATGTAAAATATTACAAGCAGAACTGTTCAGCAAACTTCTGCAAGCTAAGCAACACAAAGCGGACAGATGTATGGATCGATCAAACATACATATTCACACAACACACAACCTTGGCTTTATTTTCTTTAAGACAATCCTCAAAAAGCTGTAGTGTGAACTACCAACTTTCATAAGGGGAATGACTAGCGAGTAGTGAATATGAGTTTTGCCTTCATACATTTATCGCCCTTTTTGCAGATAATTTATACCTTTTACCTTCTCAGAAATTCTCAAGCTGATTCAACTTTGCTTGTTGCAAAGGCTTCTGAGGAGACTAGAAACATAGCAGTTTTACAGTAAAACTGCACAATAGTAAATAAGCTATATAAGATTACATATTACACTGTGTTATGAAATATCATTAATGTGTTGTATGATTAAGCAATCACAGACTTTGAGCTTCGGTTGTGTGGCCAGCCTTAGTGTTTTACTTAAGCTTTTGCTTACTAGTACTAAAAGGTGAGAGAATAAAAATTAGCTCATTCATGACACTTGACTATAAGGGAGAGTTTCCAGGGCTTTGGGTGTGGACAGAATCAATCTCATTCAGTTATGATGTATACTGTAGGCAGTGATGGTGAAATATGTATACATTACATCAACAGAACTGGAGAAAAATAGTTTGTAAATGAAATGCAGAAGCTGCATGAGGACGGTTATTGCAGAACAGCTAAACAATTTCTGTTTACATTCCCACCTAGGTCATGACTCATAAACCTCTGATCATTCCTCCTACTCTCTTCTAGCCTATGTCAAGTCTGTCCGTGTCTTTGTTGAACTGCAGAGTCCCAAAATGAACTCCGTCATCACGTACTCCATCAGTGGCTTTGACTGTGCCAAGTAAAATGAAATGATTGCTTTCCAGGTTTTATATGTGATGCCACTTTTAATGGCCTAGAATTAGATTCACAGATTAGATCTGCAGCAGCATGTTGCTACTGATAGACATTTAGCTTTGATTTGCTATCCATGTGCAATCACTTTCTGATTATTTTGGCTATTTTGAATTCATATACTTGATTTCAGATTCCAATATGTAGTATTTTTTGCTCTTTGTTATTAAAGTTCACCTCCTTGATCTTAGATTATTTCTTGTATGGCTCAGTATAGGATGATTCTGAATTCCTTACTCTACCTGCTAGCAGCTTTTGCCTGTTTGGTGTCGTCTGCCAATTTCAGAAACATGGATTCCATTCCCTCTTTCAAGCCCTTACTAAAATATTGAATAGACTTGATCTGCCTGAAGTGCTGTCATCCAATTATGCCCCTATCTTGTGGCAAGTATAAATATATATGCTTTTTTCTGATACCTAGCAACTCATCTGTTGGTACTGGGCCAGTTACCCTGATAAGATTTGGGCAAACAGCAGAGCATCCCAGTTCCAGTGGGACCAGCCCTCAGGGAGAGACCAGTATCTATGAGAAGCAAGTTTTCAGGAAACAGTAACATGTTTGATGATTGCATTTTGACTGTCCCCACGGTATACTGGAAGTGTCATCATCTTTTGGTGTCTCAAATGGGAAGACGACAGCTTGTAGCCATTCATTCTCTTCACTAGCCTGAGGATAACAGAGAAGCGCTGAAGTGCTTGTGCCTCCATACACATAATGGCTTCTTACTCTTGTGTGAAGGCCGGCCGGAGACATTGTCCCTTACGAATGGCCTGAAAAGCACGGAGGGAGGGAACCGCTACACTTACACAGATAAACCCAGGTGGTGTGAAAAGATGTGCATCAGCATGGGGACAGTGCTTCGGGGGGAGTGGAGCTGGCTGCACCCCACCCAGCTCATCTGGCCCGGCACCGCAAATGGCTCAGCCCCCTTCGGAGCCCTGTCCGGCGCTCCCGACAGCCGGCGGCCGCTTCTCCTGCGGCCAGCGCCGTGAGCAGCGCTACCGCCCCTTCTCCGGCGGCAGCGGGGCATGCCCTGGCATCCTCCCTGCTGTCAGCCCTCCACCGGGCTGTCAGGGCCGCTCCAGGGCCATCCCGGGCCTCTCCCCGCGGTCTGCCCTCCCCTCGGCCCACAGCGCGTCCCGAGCCGTGCCCACCCCCCCTTCGCCCTGTGCGGGACGGACCGCCACCGGTCACCTCAGCACCCGCCCCCCAGCGCCCGCCTTCGTGCCGCTCAGCCGCGCTGTCATTCGCTGGCCGCGCCTTCCATCACGAGGTGGGCGGGGCTTGGGCCCTGGCCAGAGAGGCTGCCCAACCGACAGAGTGGCGTCTGCTCGCCGCCGGTACTGCGCTTGCGCAAGGCGCCAGCGCCTCGCGGCGCGGCCCACTGCCGCGCTTGCGCACTGAGTCTCGGCCTTCCCCCTTGTAGCGGAAGTGGCGGGGCCGCGCCAGTTCCGCCTCGGCGTTGTTCGCTCTGGACAAAATGGCGAAGATCGCCAAGACTCACGAAGGTAAAAAGCCCAAAGAACACCCGCAGCGGCGCTCCCTGTAGCTGCGCGCTTGGCCATTGTCTTTTGGTTGTGTTTCTCCCCGACTCTGGGCAGCGTCAGACCCAGCTCCTCGGGCGGGGGCTGGGCGGGCTCGCCCCGCGGCGGGCGGGCCAGGCCTGTTTGTAATGGCGTCTCCGCTTGTGTCACCGCCATGCCCCGGCCGCCGCCTCGCGCTCGGCGGCTGAGGGGGTGGGGCTGCGGGAGCGGGCCGGGGGAACCTGACTTGAGGGGGGGGGACTCTCTCTGTGCACGCGTAGGGGGAGCGGGCGGCGATTGCCGGGCCCGCGCGGCGGGGGGAGGGGGGGGGACGGCGGTGTCGATTAGCTCCGGTTTTGCTGATGGGCCCGGTGGCGCCGCTGGGGCACGGGTCCCTGCCGGGCTCCCGCCTGCCGGCAAGAAGCCGGGCTGAGCAGCGTTTCTAGGCCGCCCGTGAGCCGCTCCTCGCCTCCGCTCCCGATCGCTGCGCGCACCTCCCCGCCCCCGGCCCTCTCCTGGCGCTCGCGTCGAGCCCTCGGCAGGCGCTCACTGAAAATCCGCTGTACGCCGCCTCAGTTCCGTTCCGCATCGTGAATGGCAATAACACACGTTTATTCTCTTGACCGAGCCCTTCGGCCTGGGTCCGCAGTAAACAGGAGGCCAGAGAGGGAGGGTGGAACGGGTGTTGCCCGCCGAAAGCCAGCATGGCCTGGGCTGTTGCTAAGCGTTGTGTTGACGTGGTGCTTACTGAGAAAAATGCCCCGAAGGAAGGGAAAAAACAGCGTGAGGTCTCAAGCATTTCAGCTGGCACTTCAGCACAGAGTTCCTGCCGGCTGGGTGTTTACGTAGGTAAACTGGTCTCTGAGCGGTTTAATAAGTGAGGGCTTTCATAGGCAGTACGTTATTCTCGGAGGTGCTGTGTGGCTATGTTCCCTACTGCTTACAGCTCTTTACAGCATGAATCAAAGCGTTCTTCTTGGACAGTGTCTGTGGTTTGCCCTGCTCTTAAATATCTTCAGGCAAGGGAGAATAATTTTTAGAATTGTACTGCTTCTCTGGTTTTGCTTTTGGGTTTTTACTCATGTTTCTGTGTATGATAGGTGATCTGCTGTGTTTTATGTAAGTTTACATCCGTAATTCACTAACCAAAAACTATCTCTGGACAGTGGTTGTACACTGTGAGGTAGGCAGGGCGCCCCAGGTATTCATCATCTTTGGGGGCAGTAAGTTTTGCACTGAAAAAACTTTTCAAATGGAGAGGCATCATCTCCTGTGGAAGTGAGGTTAATGTAGTCTTTAACACTGCAGACCTCATTTGATTTTATGGATGAAGAAAAGCTTAAACTGTTATCCTAACTTTTTAATTTAGTTTTATTTGATTTTTTTAGTATTCTAGAACACTTTTATAGAATTATAGAAATTGTCTTATCTTTTGTTTATATGCTATGACATGCGTAAGGCTTGTGTGAGATACTTACTACCCAAGTGAGTATTACCCATCACAGTGCTCTGCCTCTCATATTAGCTAAAGAGCTTTTAATAATAAAATAGTAGAATTGTTGTTGGTGGTGGGTTTTTTTAACTTAAACTGCTTATTTGTTGAAGCAAATGGTGGTCCATTGAATTTAATTAAAACATTGACACGCTTCCAGTTGCATGTGTTTTGATTAGTGTTGTATCAGAGCTGGTTTTAAGGGGAGGGTATAGGTAGTTAAATAAAAAGTTATACATAACTGGGTATGAACATGTAATGCTTTCTTTCCCAACATGCAGGTATTAGCTGAACAGCTTGATTATTTTTCTTCGGAGTTCTATCCTATTGTACTTACTTCAGTTCCTGACTGATTTTCCAAATTGAGTCGTTTGTTACTAAATTGTCTTAGAAGATTTTTCACATCTTTGTACTGTTTATTAAATACTTGTTGATTGATGTGTTCAAGACACAACTTGAAAGAGGTCTCAAAACAGTTTGGGATTGTTTCAGTTACATAGCTTAAGGGGGAACTCTTTGTTTTAGGCTGAAAAGTAAAGTTTTAAATAACAGCTTATAAAGCCTCAATAAATGCTTGAGTTTTGAACGCTGTTGAAGGTAGTTTTTAATTTGCATAATTTTTTTCTTGCTCAGAAAAGAACAAGGATATCTCCAAATATAATAGAGAGACCTAACATGTATGAGGGTGCTAAAGTAGCTAGAAATAAAGCTGCACGGGGCAAGCTAAATGTGCAAAAATATGATAAGGCATGAAAACATAGAAACTATTTACACTGTAAAAAAAAAATACTACTTCAGTACAAGGTCTGATTCTTCTTTCTTTTTTCATGCTGAATAATTTCTTACACTCCAAGTGTTGTAAGTAGAACTACAAGTATGGTAATGGAGTATGTATTTTGAGAAAGGCTATCATGATCTGGCTGTGAGCTGGATTTTCAGTGACGTTGAATTCAGATATGTTGACTTTAATAGTATCCAACATTTATGGTATGTTTCAAATCAATTGTGCATGTTAAAGTTATTTCTTGTAAAATACCAAAATTTACTGAATAGAGTAAAATACAGACAAAGGAATGATCAGTAGGATATTATCCCCCCACCTTTTTTTCTTTAATCCCACTCCCTTCACTGTTTCTCTGTCTTTGATTGAAGTTTCTGTTTATGTCCTGGTTGACTAAATCATCAAACAAGTACTTTGCTTTACACAATGTATTTTTAAGCTTTGTGATTACTCTTTCTTAATTTGATTTGTATTTAAGTGCTTTGTTAAATAGGATGTGAGCTTTTTCAAGAAAGTGCCAGTTAGATCAAGGAAGGTATGCACATCTTTAATGTCAAAATAGTCTTACCCAGCTAAATACGTGATGCTTTCTAAACTGGCAATCGGGCTACCTCTGGCTGCAGACCTTTTAGACCTTCTGGTTAAAGGGGTTTTGTGGCATGTCAAATGGATGTTCTCTTCAGAGTGCTTAATTTAAGCTAGCACTTAGAGACTGCGTGGCATTAGTTGAAAATTATGGGGCCATAAGTGGGGGTTTGTTAACCCTGTAGACTTTCTTTTATGGTATAGATAACCCAGCAGGTTTTGCTGTAAGAAAATGAGAATGCTCCTTAGTCTGCAAACAGTTGTAGTCATTGTAGTTTAAAGGAGAAGGCCAATAATAAATGAGGTCTGTATCCTCTTCAGTAAACACAGCTATTTTAAAAATAAATAAGAGAACAAGGCCGTAGTATGTAAAGTGTTGGTAAGAACTATTAATGGGAAAATATTTTTGTATTAACACTTTTGCTGCAGGAATCCCATAATTGTTTTAATAGACTGTTGATGGTAGTAGTGTTGGGAGCCCATGCAGGGTACTTACTGGTGCTTTATTTGGCTGAGCTGTATGGTCAGGTTGATTCAGTGGACAGATGATGGAAAGGCTTCTGCATTGTAGGCAAGATCTGTAGGCTTTTTTGTGTTGAAGTTGGTTACATCAAGGGATGCACAATGAGGACTTAATATGCTACTAAAGAGGCAGTGTGTTGTTCTAGTGGCTGCTCTTTAGAAATAAGAAACAATGTCATTGTACTCAAAGCACTCCGTGCTAGTAGTGTTATCCTTGCTAGCAACGGAAGCTTCCAGTATTCCCTTTTACCCCAGTGCTGCATTGCACCAGGCTGCAAAAGGAATCGGGAACTTCATCTGCTCTTTGGAAAAAACAGAAATAACTAAAAAAAATCTGTGAGAAAAGTATTTGAGGTATATCAGTTCCATAACCATGCCATAGGACGACTTTACAAAAATGGAATACCTTAAGATGACACTGGTAAGCAGGATATGTGTAGTACATCTCTGAAAATTATCAGAGACCTCTCTGGACAAGACAGGGATCCCTAATTTGGCAGTAGTTTCTTTCTGCTGTTTCTCTAGGAAGTAACGTATTGGGGAGCAATGTGTCTCAAGTTCTGAACTTCCCTGTGCTGTGCACAGAATCCTGCTGTGCAGGATTTTAGGGGCAGCTGGATGTACTTGGGGGCAGGATTCAGCTGGTCGTCATGGCCAGCAGTATAAGGCTTTTATCAGGTTTCAGCTTCCTATGAGTTCAGGGCAGATACCATGAGTTTCTGTAATGCGGAGGTGACTGTCCAAATTACCCTGTAATAGATATCTGCAGAAGTTTGATGGAAGCCCTTAACTGGCTGGAGCAAGATTCTCCTTATCAGCTACTATGATGTATCTTCTGTGCATGGGACTCTTGATGAGTTTAGAAACATAGTTCCGCTGTTTCTTTCTTTCCTCGCTGGACCACTGCAGGAATTGCAGATTTGCTGTCAAGTTTACTGTGCTTAAAGTGGAGTCAGTGTCTCTAACTGGCAGTCATGCAGGCTGCACATGAACACTTAATCCTGGTATTCTCTCTCATAGCTATATATCAAAGATTTGTCAGGTAAAACTAGATGTTCACTTACCTCTATAGAAAACATGCGTTTGTACAGGAGGCATAATTTGACTTACAGTGGTTTGTTTTTTTTTTTATTAGTGGTGGTCTGTGATAAGAAAAAGACCCAGCCTTGACTTTAAGTCTTGAGGTTTACAGGGCTGACAGTTTAAACTTTTAAACTAAGCAATTCTGATCTGCAGTCTTTCAATCATTTAAAAAAAAAATAAATAAATTTGCCAAACCCCCCACCCTGCCAATTTATGTTTCAGGTTCAATAATTTGGATTAACAATAATCTTACCTTTTTTTAAAAAAAGTATTCTGATCTTAATTTTTGCCAGGTTTTTTAGCAGATGTTGTAGTATAGTGTCTTTTGCAAGATACCTCAGGGGGAAAACCTTGTGAAATTTATTTGTCCTGAAAAAGAGAACTGAGCAACGATAGTTAAAAAACTGGTGAATAGCCAAGAGTTAAGGTTATTTGTGAATAGAATTTCCTGTAGCTTTTGTAAATTGGCAAATTTCCCTCAAGTTAACATAGTAGGCAATACCACTTCGGATGAGAGAACGTGAGTCACAGAATCATTGAGGTTGGAAGGGACTTTTGAGGCCATATAGTCCAACCCTCCTGCTCAAGCGTGATCCTTGGTATTCCTTCAGCCATGAAACGCAACTCTTGGGTATTTTTTTGGCCATGAAAACAATTGTTTGATCTACTGAAATTCACATTGTATGGATAATTGTCTTCACATATCTATTGAATCAAATAAAATTCAGATGGAAACAGTAATAATTTTTATGGAGTTAACTATGCCTTGATATACCTACATCACAGTTACATTTGTTGAAGACAGTTGGATTACTGTAACTTATTTTCTTGTTGCATTACAACATGTAGGAGAAAAGCATGGTTTAATCTGGTTCCTTGTTTTCAGGGTTAACACATGAATGTTCTTTCTGAAAGTATCAAATTTCTAAGGTCAAAGATGGCCACCAGAGTTCATTAGAGTCAGACTCTGATATGGTAAAAGAATTACAAAGCTCTCATTTGTCCTGGTTGAAGGGTAAGCTTTTTGTTAGCCAGAAGAATAGTAGACTTTTCAAAAATGGTGGTGCAGGCAGGAGAACAGTCATGAATAAATAACATTTGAGCTGTTAGAGTGAAAAGAAACTGGTCCTAACGGGTTTTTTTTTCCCTAACTTGGTATCCAGTGGCATATTATAGGGTTTTTTTATTTGTTAAAAGATAATACAGCTTATGTTAGATAACACAATACAGTGTTGTTTTGTTAAATGTTCTGAGATTTGACAACTCATGCGGTAGCTCTTTTGAACAGATTTATTTTAATTAGCAAAATCGGTTTGTTAATTGGTGATAATATTTTGAAAGCCTTTTTAATGACAGCATTATATTCATTGAGAAAGTGTGTTAGTGTAGTGTTGAGAAATATTACTGTGGTGTAAATTACCTTCTCTGCTATCTTTGTTGGAAGATGAGATACGTTAGCAGTGGGTTTGAATAGTTTGCTTTAGGCCATACAATTGAAGTAATCTGTGCTGGATAATATTACAACTTAAGGAAAAGCTGCTTATAGACATCGTGATTTTAGTTTTATGTGTCATATTTGTTTATTTCTTTAGAGATAATCTTTGAAACTGGGTGGAAAGCTCAGATTGCTGTACATAGTAACATGAATATTACATTCTGTGTGTATGTGTAAAAAGACATGTGGGTTTTTTTTGTCTTTACCCTAGATATTGAAGCACAAATTCGAGAGATTCAAGGAAAAAAGCCTGCTCTTGATGAAGCACAAGGAGTAGGCCTTGATTCCACAGGATATTACGATCAAGAAATTTATGGTGGCAGTGACAGCAGGTTTGCTGGATATGTCACTTCTATTGCAGCAACTGAATTGGAAGATGTAAGTGATTTTATGTATTTGTTTGTTTAGGGCATGCATTCTAAGTATATTGCAATTAATTTTGAGCAATTTTTAATAGCAGTTACTGCAGTAAAAGCAGTTATTGTCATTAAAGCCATACTGGACCAAATATGTCTTATCCGGGTAGCTTGTAAGTTCTAAGTTTGGCTCGTATTTCATTAATTGTGCTTTGAAAGTCATGTAGGCCCAAACAGAAGGCAAAAAGTTGTGGCCTGGTACTTAATCAGTGTTAGCCTTGACTGGAATAATGAACTTTGTTCTGTCGTTGCTGCAAGATGAAACATGATGGTGAAAAAAAAACATCTAATAACACTTGAGCCAACAAAGTTAGGTGATTATTTTAAAGATTTCTGTTTCTACTTCATTTCAAATTTCAGAGCAATTTTTGAGAATTGGCTTTTTCACTGTATTATGTTCTTCTTTTGTATCCTGCTTGTAAGATTACTTATGTTAATTTATAACGTTAAACATTTGACCATATTTTCAGTTGCAAGAGCAGTTAGAAACTGCAGTTCTGACCGTATATAGGCAACTACATATTACACTGAGTGAATTACATTTTTAAGAGGAGGAAAGATTGTTATGTTCAGTTTAGTACTAGTTGATACATTTTTTTTTTTTTAGTGATGTGTAGACTTATAGGAATTCCTTAATTAAAAATTTCCATTACAGGGTCTCACTGAAATCAGTTCATAGTTCTAGGAACAGTTTTTCTTTTGGATTGATGTAAATTATTGCACAGAAACTGGCTACTAATATAAGGAAATAAATGGCAAAAGCACCTTACACATTCTGAGTCCTTGTTATTGCCATTGTGGTTGAGAAGGTATAACTAAATCAACATTAATATATTTCTGAATTTTTTACTGTTTCTGAAGCCTTTTTGTAGGGTTATTTACTGAAGTTTTGTTCTATATCTGGCTGGCTTTTAAGAAAAAAATGTTTGAATTTCTGTGCACCAGTTTTCACATGCCAACCAGGGAATTGTATCAGTAGTGCTAATATGAAGTACAGACTTTTTTGTATAACTAGTGTAGATAGCATACTTGATCAAATGTTGTGTATTGCAGAATACTTGAGTCTTGCAGAGGAAAAAGTTATCTTTTTAGTGATGTGGGTAGGTTTATCTGATTCAGCAGTTTGGGTGTAATAAAGCAAGCTATATGAAAAAGCGTGATAAAATTTGGAATTAACTATTCTAATGGTTAATTTTCATCTTTTCTGTGACCACAGTATGTTAATGTGACATTATTTTATCTAAATATAATATCAACATGACAAATTTGCCATGTCTTTTTACTGGCAGGATGATGATGACTACCCTTCTACAAGTTTGCTTGGCCAGAAGAAGCCAGGGTACCATGCTCCAGTGGCATTGCTTAATGACATACCACAGTCTACTGAACAGGTACATCTTAATTTAAGGCACAATAAAATACTGTTTTAGGTATTAGGGCAAAGAAATGTTAGTTTTTCGAGACCAGGTCTTGTCTTCCGGAAACATAAGATGTATGTAAAGGGCTATGATATTTTAATTTTGCTGTAAGCTTGTTACTGCTTTAGTTCAGAATTCCACAGGGTCATAAAAATTGGCACTTCTCATGTAAAGGCAATGTGGGCATATATGCTAAACTATTAAAAATTTTTGTTGATAGGACAGATACGTCAAAAATGAAAATAACTGGAAAACTTTATGTCCTTTATACTTCTATTTTTGTAAAGAAAATGTAATCACTTAGGGTTTTTTATTCCTGGAGTATTTTTCTGTGAAATTTAAAAGCATATGAAGTAGCATTAAGTCCCCCTGCAAAAAGAAGGGAAAAGTTCACAGCATGAAATGCTTTGGTAACAAGTGAATAAACTTAACTTCTGACAAGAATTTGCTATTTTAATTAATAAAAAATTCTGTGTTAAAAAAAGAAAATTCCAGTTACAGAGGTAAAATTTGTATTAGCATAGTGTTTTGACATTCCTACATAGTTGAGATTAAAAATAAAGTAGTCCTTTTCAGTAATACTAAAAACGAATACAGGCTTTGGTCACCAGATATTTTTCATATTGTTTTTCTTACATATGTGACTAACACGCTTTTTTCGGTTTTTAGTATGATCCTTTTGCAGAACACCGTCCTCAAAAGATTGCAGATCGGGAAGATGAGTACAAAAAGCACAGGCGGATGATGATAATTTCCCCTGAGCGTCTTGATCCTTTTGCAGATGGTAATTTGTTTTGACTTTTCTATACCCTTTATGAAATTTGTTGTCTTTAATTGTCTTTAGCCCTTTGATTTCTGTTGGCATGCTTATAAACTTAGTTTTGATTTAAACATCCCCTTTTTATAGAGATTTGGTTGAAAACCTAGATGCCATATTCTTCATCTTTATAATACAAGTTTTCTTTCCAGGTAGAAGGACAAGAAAATAATGAGCCATTGCCATAGAAACACAAAGGGTTAAAGGTTTCTCTTTTCATTTTGTTTTGGGTTGTGCATTATACTTTGAACAACTTGTGTATGGAGTGCTCAGATTCTTTCAGTACCTTGAAAGTTTTCATTCCAAGTCATAGATTTACAGGGTTACTGCTTTTGAAATGCTAGTTCTCAAAATAGAGCACCTAATTCTTACCATCCTATGTAAACTTAGGTGGTATAGCTAAAAGAAACAAAAGCATATATAAGACTTTGATACTATTAATAGTTCAAGTCTGTTCTGATAATTTTAGAATGCAAGTCAGGAAAAGGGGTATAGTGGGTCTGACAGAAAGTTTCTTCAGGTGAGTGAGTTTCACGTGTGGCAATAAGGTGCCTGTTGGCTTAAAATTAGTAGCTATTTTGCAGGTTTTACAAATTAGAATTTCAGCCTGCATGAATTAATAGGGATATTAATTATTTTACTTGCTTAATTGTAATTGATATAAACATGTATTGTCAGAATTCACAGGCCCATACTAACTGTCCTTAATTTCTTTCCTACAGCAGTACTGCTATATGCCAGTCCTGTCTGCATTCTTAAGGGTGCAGTTCAACACATCCTGTGTAGATTATGGTGAAAAAGTATTCCAAAGGAAAGTCCTATCAAAGCTAGTGTCAGAATGACACAGCCAATTGGGCAATGATCTTCAGCATAGAAATGTTTAAGAAGTTTATTTTTTTCCCTAAATTATAATGCTGTACCACTTGTATAGCAAATCTGCACATTTTTCTTAAAGAAAAGTGTTTTTCTTGACAAGTCTCATTTTTATTAACTTGGGCTTCTTGTAAATTATTTAAAAGTGTAATTAACTCAAGATACACAGCATAAAACAACATATGGTATACAAAACCCATTACCTGTGAGTATCATTGTGGTGGTATATGTACTGTATTGCATTCAGCTCCCAATCACAATTGTACCTTGAGAAGAGGGGGAAAGTGTCATCAAACAGTTTTTTGGGGTTTTTTGTTTTGTTTGGGTTTTTTGTTGAAGCCCTTTTACAATATGACACTAGAAGATCTGGGAGACGTGTCCAGATTTGTCAAACTTATAAATGGGTCTTTATGATAAAACATTTTAAACATTACTTAGGTATGCAATAGTTATTTATAGTCAGATAACAACTAGGATTTAACAGCTTACACAAGGTAATGTTTTGAATATAAATATCTTTCCAAAGTGTTACTAATGGTAAAGAGATAATTTTCTAGGCTTCTATTCTGCTGCTTGAAGTCAGAACTGCTGATGGAGACAAAGGCACGAAAGTGTACGTATTCCGGATTAGCAACCCAGGAACCCATCACTCCTGAAGACTCTTAACTGTGTTGTCATTTTATCATTTATATCGGCTTTAAAATATTTGTTTGAAACTGCAGTAGTTATGTTTGTGTTCAAACAGGTTAAATTGATCAGCAAACTGAATAAACGTAAGATACATGTAATTTTTAAAATTTTCAATCAAAAAGTAAAATTAAATGATCATGGAATAATATAATATTAGAGCAGGACAATAGAAAAAGTCAATAGTTTCTGCTTATCCTGTACTCATTGTGCTCCATTCCTGTTGCTGTTCTCTTCCGCAGGAGGGAAGACACCAGATCCTAAAATGAATGCCAGAACATACATGGATGTTATGCGTGAACAGCATTTAACAAAGGAAGAGGTGTGTGTGGAGAGGGTTTTCCGCTTGAACTTAGTTTCATTTTACAGCCTTTGAAAGCATGTTAAGAAAGTGGGAATGGAAATTTGGTTGACTTCTTGTCTTGACTTAAAAGTTCTTGTCTTTGGAAAATCCTGTTCTTCACATGTTCCAAGTCAGTAGAATTTAAAGATGAAAGTTTTGAAAAGCTCCTGTTCTATATACTACCTAAACAATGGATGGATAAATAGTCTAATATGTTTTAATCTGGATTTTTTTAATAGCACTTGGACTTGTTGTTGTTTATTTTCTTTCAGAGGATGAGAGACAAAAACTTAACAGTTACTGAGGGGTATTCAGTGTCAGAGATGTTTGTTTTTCTGAGCTCTGTGAAAAGGGAATCTAGGGAGGTTTTAAAAGACTTTTGTTGAAGCACTTACAGCAGATGTTGCAGTACTAAGAATTGGTGTAAAGTTGACATTTGGTTTTAAATATTAAAAAAAAGTAAAAGTGCATACTTTATTCATGGGTATTAAAATTCATTTTAATAGGTAAGAAGATATTGGTAATATAATCAAATTTCTTCTGTAACACCTAGAGTGCAATCTTGTTAATTGGAGTAAGATCTTGGAGTTCCATTGACCCCTGTAGATTTATATTGATTTACCATACTTGACTTACCTTAATTGAGAAATTAGTTCATAATTTTGATGGTCTTACGGTTCATGGACCCATTGATAAGTGAAAAACAGCCTGGGTTAGTGTGCTATTCTAACCATGTAATCTCAGAATTTTAAATAAGAATTTCAGGGCTTTCTTATGTTGTGGGATGTAACTCACATAAACACATTTGCTAACTCATCCACCTTTAATTTACTGAAGTGGAATTTGTTTTGAACAGATGTGTAATGATTTTAAGGCATACGTATAGGTGACAGAAACTGAGCATTCAAAATTCTCCATGCATTTGCATTTGTTGTAGTAATGGCTTTTATAAGAAATCCATTTGAAAACAGCCCCTCCAAACACATAGATGCTCTGTCAGTATAGAAGAATTTGAAAAGATAATGAACTTGCAGCTAATTACAAGTTATTTGAGCAAAACCTCAAAAAGTAGCATAAAAAGATAGGATACAGCTGAAAAATGTCTTTTAAAGGTATAATCTAAAGAGGCCTTAAGAAACCTGTATCTTATATTTGTCTTTTTGTGCCCTTGAATAGAGGGAAATTAGGCAACAACTAGCTGAAAAAGCTAAAGCTGGAGAGCTTAAAGTCGTCAATGGAGCCGCATCTCAGCCACCTTCAAAACGCAAACGGCGTTGGGATCAGACAGCTGATCAGACTCCTGGTGCTACACCTAAAAAACTGTCTAGCTGGGATCAAGCAGAGGTAATAATCCTAGTGTTGATCAGCTTATCTACAGAAGACATTATTAATGCTAATCCTCTTGAAGAGTAACCAGCAGTCTTTTACTGTATAGTATGAGAGGTATTAATGCTTTTGGTTTTGTCTTGTATAGACTCCTGGACATACACCATCTCTGCGATGGGATGAAACTCCAGGCCGTGCAAAGGGTAGCGAAACGCCTGGTGCCACCCCAGGCTCAAAAATATGGGATCCGACTCCCAGTCATACACCAGCAGGAGCTGCAACACCTGGACGGGACACACCCGGTCATGCAACACCTGGCCATGGAGGTGCCACTTCCAGTGCACGTAAAAATCGATGGGATGAAACACCTAAAACAGAAAGAGGTATTTATGATGAACTGGAAAGCACATAATAAGTTTTCAATGGTTAGTTGTATAGGATTTTTTCACCTTAAGTAACAGTAGTTTCAGAAGTTAGGCAAGAAGTAATTATATTCTGACATCTAGTGGTTGATGTGAAGTGATGTTTTTCTCTGAGTTTGTAGCATTGAATTCTGTCTGTTAACTCACATCTGTGAAAGCACCTCAGCTCAAAAATTGAATCAAAGTTTTGTGGTGTATCTAGTGACTGCTGCAGTTTGGGATTTTAATGTGTAAAGGACATAGTGAAGGAGCTTACGTTGAATTGCTTTTCGTGATACATTTGTGTGTTGTTTTTGAATTGTTTAATTTTTTTTAAGAGGTTAGCACTGAAACAAGTTTTGGAAGCATTTTCTCACCTGCCTGATTTGAATGAAGCTCATGTGTCAGAGAACAGTGAAACGCCATTGTTCCTTAATGCTTTTATCAAGGGAATATGTGGAGTACTTTGCCCAATTTCTAGAGTATCTGAGTTCTTTAGTAGTTTTTAGAATTTTTCCCATTTATGCTAAGATTCAGCAAGAAGATGACATGCTTTTTTCATAAAATGAAGTTCTCTGTGGGATGTTTTTAGTGTAATGCCTGTGTTTTTTCAATATTCACCAAAGTAGTCTTTATTTTTTGTCTAGTGTATTTGTTTATTTGATACATGTTGATTTGTGTAGACAAGAGGATGAGATATTGAAGATGGGTTTGCATATTGATTCTATAGTTGGAGAATATACTGTTCAGCTTTCTGCAAAAATTGGCTTGTTTTTCCTTAGATACTCCGGGACATGGCAGTGGATGGGCTGAGACACCTCGTACAGATAGAGGTGGTGACTCCATTGGTGAGACACCAACCCCAGGAGCAAGTAAAAGAAAGTCACGATGGGATGAAACACCTGCTAGCCAGATGGGTGGCAGCACTCCTGTTCTGACACCTGGCAAAACACCCATTGGTACACCAGCTATGAACATGGCAACTCCTACACCAGGTAAGCCCAGTCCATTCTCTAAGGCTTCACTTTCTTTTGTGGAGATGAAACATTTACCTTTATATTGTATTTTGAAATAGACTTCTGTCTAAGGTGTTCTCCTGCCTGTATGAAAGTAGTCAGTATATGCTCAGTTTACCATTTTTAATGCCTACAGCAACTCGGTTATGGAGGGAGAATGGAGACTAAGGTTATATGTCTGTTCCTGTTCAGTTTAGTTGGTGAAAAATTGATAAAAGGCTCTCTAAAACTACTGGCTACAGATTTCAAGCGCTATGGAAACTTCTGCATACAGATGATTTTCTTTAAAAAAAAAACAAACAAACTTTTTAAAATTTTTCTTAAATTTGAATATAGGTCATATCATGAGCATGACTCCTGAACAGCTGCAGGCTTGGCGTTGGGAAAGGGAAATCGATGAGAGAAACAGACCACTTTCTGATGAAGAATTGGATGCTATGTTTCCAGAAGGATATAAGGTAATTCATCTGGATTAAAATACAGCAGACTATGATGGGGTTTTTTCCTGCCAGGGGATATTGATTTTTTTTTTTTTTTTTTTAAAACAAGTAAGTTGTCCCAGAAGTAGAATGTTTAATGTTAAATATTGATTATTGATTGTAGATGTTTGTTTGATTTGGCTAATGATTTATTGTAAATCCATTAGAAAGGGAGAACTAAAGGTGATCTCAAAGGCCAGTCGTTATTCTGCTTCTCAATGTTGGGAATGCCTGTCAAGGCCAGAAATGAGCTCTGAATGGACTGATAAAAACATTAAGTCCAGATGTAGAAAAACATAGAAGAGAGTCACAAATTCTAAGTCAGCAAGTACGCTGTGTTGATGCAGATATTGAAGTGCTTCTTTAATACTTTGTAAAGAGGCTTCAAAGTTTATTATCCAAGTTCTCAGCAGTGGAAGAGAGCTTTCTTCTGAAATACTGTCAATACAGGATAAGCACAAATACAAACTGTCATGGTGAATTTGTTTGTATTGCTGTGAACATGGGATCTAAGGTATGCAATAACACTCGCACAAATCCCCAAATAAATAAAATGGAAGATACAAGTTTAGTACTGTTTTGTATTTGATGGCTTCCTTTTTTTATATCTGTTGTGATAAGACAAATTTTGTTCTTCTCTAGGTTCTTCCTCCACCAGCTGGTTATGTACCTATTCGCACTCCAGCTCGTAAGCTTACAGCAACTCCAACACCTTTGGGTGGTATGACTGGATTCCACATGCAGACAGAAGACCGGACTATGAAGAGTGTCAATGACCAGCCATCTGGCAATCTTCCATTCCTAAAACCGGATGATATCCAATACTTTGATAAACTGCTGGTAAATGAGATTTCACTCATGCTGATTAAAGTTTCCTGGTTTCTTTTGAATATGTAGCAATGCCTATTTATTTGTCTGGAATTATTTGTAGGTTGATGTTGATGAATCAACTCTGAGTCCTGAAGAACAGAAAGAGAGAAAAATAATGAAATTACTTCTGAAAATAAAGAATGGCACACCTCCTATGAGAAAGGTCAGATGCATTTATGTAATTTCATTTTTCAAAAATATGCAGTTGTTTTCAGGTTTAGTTTCAGTAGTCTTTAGGATTCTCTTTAAGATAATCCCTTAAACTTTGATATCTGTTTAGTGCTTTCTTCCTCTTCTATGTGTGTGTGGCTTTTTGTTTGTCATTCAATGTAATTTAGTATTGCAGCTCTTTGTACAGTAATGTCAGTCACTAAATAATATATGGCTGATATAATTTTTTTTTTTACAATTATGAGAAACCAGATTTATAGTGTTTTTTGCTTACAGGGCTTGTAATTCTCTGGATTTTGTTTCTTAAGTTAGCAGTGTAGCTTTTAGTTAAGTTTCAGCCTTACACATTATCCAATATGTTAGCAGTCTTCTCCGCACAGTTTTGCTTTAAATTGACCATAGCACCAAGCTGCCTAGATGCAAGTAAGTGCTGTATAAGCTACTTTCCAGGTGGAGCCATTCTTAATATTAGACCAGGAGCATGCTTTTCTTGGAAGTTGAGCATATGGGAGCTAACATCAGGGTGGTTCTCTTCACACATTCATTTTTAAACAGATCAGCATAAAATTGTTTGAAGTAGAGTTTTGCAGTGGTAGGAGCAAGTATTTTGAAGCTTGTGGTTACAGTGAATTAAATTTTAACTTGGTTAATATCTACCTGTTTTGTAATTGTTCAATGTTGTTTCCTTAGTTTAACTGATAGGCTGTTTGGTTTTGTTCAGGCTGCGTTGCGACAGATCACTGATAAAGCTCGGGAATTTGGAGCAGGGCCGTTGTTTAATCAGATTCTGCCTCTGCTGATGTCACCAACGCTTGAAGATCAGGAGCGTCACTTGCTTGTCAAAGTCATCGACAGAATTCTTTACAAACTGGATGACTTGGTCCGACCGTATGTACACAAGGTCTGTTGCAGTTTGCTATTTCATCTTGTGATTTGCTTTTTCTGATCATTGCTGGGAGAAGTGTTTATTTTACTTGTATATCAGAACATATACCTTGTTTTTTTTAATATAATTGGCTTTCATATTTCTTCTTAAGCCAGACTCTAAGTTCTTGTAGTGTGATCAAAGTGTGGGCTTTATAGTATTAAGGCATGATGTAAATATGATATATGCACACTTCGGGATAGGAAGGTGATCTTATCTGATCTACGTATTATCTCCAGGCCAGGTCCTTTAGAGACAAAGAGCTGTAAAAAGAGCATAATAGATATAAACTTTTCCAGTCATCATAAAGCTTTAAGTTTGGACTCATGGAATCATCTCTGTTTCATGGAATCTAGTAGGGCCAGAAATACTACTAAAAGTATTAATGAAAGAAGGTACTAATTTGTTCATCTTTTTTAGATCCTTGTTGTCATTGAACCACTGCTGATTGATGAAGACTACTATGCTAGAGTGGAAGGCAGAGAAATAATTTCAAACTTGGCGAAGGTAACATTCCATCCTTCATTAAGGCACTGAGTTAGCTTACATATAGCATGTTTACAGGCATGGCAGAAGAATTAACTGTGCTGTTCATAAATCCAATTGGTATGTTTTGTATGTTTTTCCTTCAGGCTGCTGGTTTGGCAACAATGATCTCCACAATGCGACCGGATATTGATAATATGGATGAATATGTCCGAAACACAACAGCTCGAGCCTTTGCTGTCGTTGCCTCTGCTTTGGGCATTCCTTCTCTGTTACCCTTCTTGAAAGCTGTCTGTAAAAGCAAAAAATCCTGGCAGGCTAGGCATACTGGCATCAAGATTGTACAGCAGATTGCTATTCTTATGGGTTGTGCTATCTTGCCTCATCTGAGGAGCTTGGTTGAAATTATTGAACATGGTAAGTTCTGCTTTCCCAGGCGGAGATTTTATTTTTTTTTAATTCAATTTATATTTGGAAAATTTTTCATATCTTAGTGAGGCACAGTGATAGTAAGGTCCTTGTTTTGCATGCTCTTTTGACACCGAGAAACAGCTCAACTGACTCAGAGAAGAATAATCGTTCAGTTTTCCTGAAAATAATTTACTCCTTTTTATGCTGCCCCTCTATTTTTGCTGTTTTGAACTTAAGTCACAAAAAGTACAAGAAGTGGTACTAAACACTATTCTCTTGCAGGTCTGGTGGATGAGCAGCAGAAAGTTCGCACCATCAGTGCTTTGGCTATTGCTGCTTTGGCTGAGGCAGCTACTCCCTATGGTATTGAGTCATTTGATTCCGTTCTGAAGCCTTTGTGGAAGGGTATACGTCAACACAGAGGAAAGGTATATCTAAAATACTTTCTTTAGTTTGAACTGAAATGGATGTATACCTTCTGTAACTCATTAGAGACATATTTCTGCATTTAAATAGGGTTTGGCTGCCTTTTTGAAGGCTATTGGTTACCTGATCCCACTCATGGATGCTGAATATGCAAACTATTATACCAGAGAAGTCATGCTAATCCTTATCAGAGAGTTCCAGTCTCCTGATGAAGAGATGAAAAAAATTGTGTTAAAGGTATGTCAGAATGATTGTTTAGCATTAATATGGAATATGTATATTTTTCCTTTGCTTGAAAACCCCAAAAAACCTCCAAACCAAGCCAAAACCCCACCCAACAACCTAAACAGAATTAAAATGGTTGGATTTTTATTTCCTGTCAGGTGGTAAAGCAGTGTTGTGGTACGGATGGTGTTGAAGCAAACTACATTAAAACAGAGATCTTGCCACCTTTTTTCAAACACTTCTGGCAGCACAGAATGGCATTGGACAGAAGAAATTACAGACAGGTATTTTGTTTTTGTAATTGGAAAATTACTTACAGTAGAATAAAATTCACATTAGAATGTTCATTTAGGGTAGATGCTTAATTTTGTCTTACATGTCCTGAAACTGAATTTTGTTTGGACTAGCGATTTGGAAGTTGCATAGCTAGAAAATGCACAGGTTCTTAGGAGGCTGTCAAGACGTCTGTGAATATGAGTCTACATCAGTTGTAAGGTGGGGTAGTTCACCCCATTTGTGTTGTTTAAAACAGTAGATGACTTCTAAAGGTAAAAACAGTTGTTTGTAGTGCACCTAACATGCATGATGCTGTTTCTCCTCTTCAAACTAGGGAAACTTACATTCAAGGTGTAGGAAGTAGATTTTAACAACATTTACTCACTTAACATTTGTATATTTCAGTTGGTTGATACAACTGTGGAACTGGCAAATAAAGTTGGAGCAGCGGAAATTATTTCTAGAATTGTGGATGATCTGAAAGATGAGGCTGAGCAGTACAGAAAAATGGTCATGGAAACAATTGAGAAGATAATGGGAAATCTGGGGGCAGCAGACATTGATCATAAACTGGAAGAACAACTTATTGATGGTATCTTGTACGCCTTTCAGGAACAGACCACAGAGGTATGGCCAAGGGTATTTAGCATTTGGTTCACTTTAATTGTAAGCTAGCTCACTGTTACTTACACAGAAATGTATGTTTCTCAGTTAGATTTTTAGAATCCTTTTTTAGATGTCAGTGCTCTAATCATTGAAGTCCAGAAACTAGCTCTGGAACGTTAGCATTTTAATAGCAATTTTAGATGATGTCAAGTTTAATTAAAATATAATGTTGCTTTTGGTCTGATTTTCCTTTTGTTGTTTTTACATTCAGGATTCTGTGATGCTGAATGGTTTTGGCACAGTGGTTAATGCTCTAGGCAAAAGGGTTAAACCCTACTTGCCACAAATCTGTGGTACAGTTTTGTGGCGTTTGAACAACAAATCAGCTAAAGTTAGGCAGCAGGCTGCTGACCTGATCTCTCGTACTGCAGTTGTCATGAAAACTTGTCAAGAGGTATTGTATTGACTTTTTTCTACCAAATTTGCTGTAGTATGTCATAGTAATAAGAGGGGGAGAGAAATTTAACTTCTAAATCTTTTTACTTGGTTGTAGGAAAAACTGATGGGACACTTGGGTGTTGTGTTGTATGAGTACCTGGGTGAAGAATATCCTGAAGTACTGGGCAGCATACTCGGAGCACTTAAGGCTATTGTCAATGTTATAGGTACGTTTATGTGTTGATTACATGCCTGTTCAAGAGCAAAATTAAAAGGCATTATAAAACTAAATATGCCTCTTTGAATTCAATAGGAATGCACAAGATGACACCACCAATCAAAGATCTGCTGCCACGGCTTACACCTATTTTGAAGAACAGGCATGAGAAAGTACAGGAAAATTGTATTGATCTTGTTGGGCGCATTGCAGACCGGTAAGCTGACTAATAATAAAATATTTGACCCTCTGTGTGGCCAATTATTGTAGCAAAAGCTGAAGTTGAGTATCACGTTCAGCATCTGGGCATTTATTGTCATATCTCTTGATAGTTATTAAGTTGTGCATAAAGCTTAAGATGAGATATTTAGCAGATGGTCTGTTGAATGTGTTGTAATTATGTTATTTTGCAAACAGTTTATAAGTAGTATGTTGTCCATTTATGCAAACTTAAAATGCACACAATATGATAAATTTTGACTAAACTGTTAACCAGTGAAGGTCTAATTAAGGAAATTGCTTAATCAGTATCTCTCTGTTGATAGCAAATGACTAGGTGCTTCAATTTATGTGGTTTTATTTCAAAACTTCTAACATCACTGAAGAGGTAACTCACTTTATTCTCTTTCAGAGGTGCAGAATATGTTTCTGCAAGAGAATGGATGAGGATCTGCTTTGAACTGCTTGAATTATTAAAAGCTCACAAGAAAGCTATCCGAAGAGCCACAGTGAACACTTTCGGTTATATTGCGAAAGCTATTGGGTAAGTTGGTCTGATGCTTATACACTTCTACAAACAGTTACCTAACATAACGATGATTGTGAGTTTTCTGGTGAGAAATATTCACACTTATCTACATTTAACACGTTAAATGTGTAGACTTGATTTTACTCATTTTGTAGAAGGAGAATAGTCATCTATTCTTCATTAACACAGGGTGCTGCACTTTTGAACTAAATTTGTAGATGAGCAAGGTTAGAGTATAATTTGGTAGTAAGAGCTGTTTGTCTCGTGAATTATTGATACTGTGATATGCATTCAGACCCTCTCTGTATTCTTTCACAAACTCTGCTTTAAATACTCAATCTCTCTTATTTTTCCCCAAATCAATACTTTTATTGATTTGCAAAGGATTTTTGGCCACTAAGGTGATACTGCAGGTCAGCAAATTGTAGAATGAAGCACAATTCCTATCTTTATGCATATTCTTAAATAAGTGACCAGTTACTGACTTAATGCAGATACAGCAAGCAACCGAGGAATACCGTAACCGTGCTTGCCTATGTCTATCAATGTGTATGGTTTTATACAAGTTTGTAATTGCCTGTGGGGAGTAATAGAGTAATAGTGGGGAGGCTACTCCTATCGTCCAGAGTTTACAAGAGGCAGAACAGAAGACAGGGGTTTTTTTTAGCTTTTTTGCTAAGTCTAGAGAAAGTAAAAAGTGTTGGTTATGAAAATAAGATCATGCAGTTGCTTAAGGTGTTTTGCACTTTCATGGTTTATGTTGTTTCCCAGTTACCTAACTTTTTAAGAGCTAAGCCATGCTTTTCTGCCACTTGCTGTTTGAAACTCAATTATTTTATCCGAATCCTCACTGAATGTATTGACATGGGTATGCACGTTATCTCTTCCAGACCCCACGATGTATTGGCTACACTGCTAAATAACTTGAAAGTACAGGAAAGGCAGAACAGAGTATGTACTACAGTAGCAATTGCTATTGTAGCTGAAACATGCTCACCTTTCACAGTGCTGCCTGCACTCATGAATGAGTACAGAGTTCCAGAACTGAATGTCCAGAATGGTGTGTTAAAATCTCTTTCTTTCCTGTTTGAATACATTGGTGAGATGGGAAAAGATTACATTTATGCTGTTACACCATTGCTTGAAGATGCTTTAATGGACAGGTGAGTGCACTTCTCACTGTACACGTGAGTGTACAGTTAGCCATAGTCATATATTTTAAGTATATAGCTGGGTCTTAATGATAGCAAATAAACATATTGTCCTTGTTTGTGAAAGATGTTAAGTGATCAGCATAATTTGGAAGTCATTGTCTGCAAATAATTCAGATTATATACTTATATCTTACTAATATTTTTGAAGATTGAAATGATACAGGCATCTTAAGTGAGTCAAGACTGCTTACATTCAAACAACTTTTGATTTCTAGTGTTAGTACTTTTGCTGCGGAATTAGAGTGCAGTAATTTGTCAGAAAACTCTGTCTTTTTTTAATTTACTGATTTTGTTGTTACTCGGCTTCTGGCTGTCAGTAAATATGGGTTAAAAATGCATATTAGTATTTTTAGAAGAAGTTTTATTGAAAAGAAACATTATGCTTGTCCAATCATGTTGCTTCTAAGTATAATTTATTAACAGTCCATTGTTCTCTTTGCAGGGATCTTGTACACAGACAAACAGCCAGTGCTGTGGTGCAACATATGTCTCTTGGTGTTTATGGGTTTGGCTGTGAAGATTCTCTTAATCATTTATTAAATTACGTATGGCCTAATGTGTTTGAAACCTCTCCTCACGTCATTCAGGCAGTTATGGGGGCTCTGGAGGGCCTCAGAGTTGCTATTGGTCCCTGCAGAATGTTGCAGTATTGTTTACAGGTACGTCCTCGTGTGTGCTGGGATAGCACAGACAGCAATTAACAGGCAAAACTTCTTTCCAGGAGACAAAAAAGTCAACTGAAGATGGTTTTCAGCAAAGGAAAACAGGGTGGCTTTTTGTCTCTTTAATCTTTAAACATGGCATTCTGTACCAAGGACTTCAGAAATATGCAACAATCAGAGGTTTTGGTATTGTAAGATAGCTGAATACATTGAGGAACTTGCATAGAAGTAGCAGGTAACTTAGAATGTAAATCGGCTAAAACAGCCTGGCACTCTGACATGTAAAATGGAAGCATTTCGCAAATTTTGAGGACACTAACTAATTACTGGGGAATTAATTAATAGTGCAAGGGGTTATGAAGAACAAGTAACAAGTGAGATAAATAAATGAGAGGATAGGCTTAATATTAAATCAACATTATTTGTCATTAGCCAAGAGAAACAGTAAGGCATTAAAACTGTGTAAGAGTGAAGCACTAGAAAACAGTGCTTTGGTCAGAATTTATACCAGTACATCAACACTAGTTAGTTTAGCTTCTGTAAAAGCATATCTGGCGGTAAAATGTGAAGGCTCCTTTTCTGTGTAATTGCACTTAACAGTTCTTGCTGCATTGGCTATAGAATCTAAACTCATAACAGGTGGGAAGCAAGGATGAATGTAATGCAGATCAATGTAGAGAAGATGTGACAGCATTTTATTAATTATTTGCAGATATGGAATTTCACTGTGTGGTTGGCTTTTTTTAATGTGGGGGGCCTTGGCACAAAGATACTGACATGAGTAGGAAGGTGAAAGACGTCTCTTGCACAGTGTATTTTTTTTTTTGCAAATACTACTTGTATATTCTTATTATATAGAACTGTTTTTTTCTAGAGCTTTCACATTCTGCTAATTTTTTTTAGGTTTAATAATAGTTTATCTCATGTATTCCTACCTAGCTCTCTCTGCATAAATCACAGTCAGCAGAGCCAAAGATAAGACTCAGTTCCAACCAAATATACTGCAGCAGTTTTTAGTTTTTATTTTAAAAGAAGAATACAAAACTAGAAATACATTCAGTAAAATTTCTCCCTGCAGAAAAAAGATAAGAAAATCTGTCTCTAAACAGTACTTTGTTACTACTTCCTGGTTTAGATAGTTGCAAAAATTGGGCATGACATGTTTAGTGTACCTTGTTTTGTTATAAGTGGTGTTAGTTACTGTAGTTGCTTTTTTAAATGCTTATTGTGCAAATCTTGATTAAATTCAATAACGGGCATTTAAACCTTAAGCTTTTAATAAATGTTGTTTTCTTCTGTTCTCTAGGGTTTGTTTCACCCTGCCAGGAAGGTCAGAGACGTATATTGGAAGATTTATAATTCGATCTACATTGGATCACAGGATGCTCTGATAGCACATTATCCAAGGATCTATAATGATGAAAAGAACACCTATATTCGTTATGAACTTGATTACATCTTATAATCTTCTTGTTCAGTTGTTTGTGTTTAATGCACAGCTGTTCTTCAATTAAACGCTTCAGATTTGATGATGTAAAATTTTAAAATATTGGAGATCAGTATAGAGCTGGTCAGAGGCAGAGCTAGGAATCCAGTAGCATGATTTTTAAATATGTCCTTGTTTTTTGATGTTAAACAGTTAAAGCCAGTAGTGACCAAGAAAACAGTGATTACAATGTACTGGAGGGATTTCATTTTGGATTCATCTTTATGAAGATTTAGATTTCATTCCTTGTGTTTAAAGGGGAAGTTTATTTGAGAAATAAACATTTGTGTATAAAAACTAATTTCTGTGTGGTTTTTGGACAGAGGGGCTTGTAAAACGAGTCCCTTTGGATTAAGTATTTGTTCATGTAATAAATAGGTGGCCTAAAACATTTTAACCCTTTTTGTCATCCCTGAGCTTTTGAATAAATAAGAAAAATGTATCAACTGTAGTTAATGTGTGTATCTTTGTCATGCAATAATGTAGCTGTAGTCTGGCCGATGGTTGTAGTAGTGGCAGTTTTTCATGGAAAAAGTAGTGTTTAATTGCTTGTTGTTATTATTGCTTCATCCGTGGTATCCTAGTTGTGGGGATGGATTAGCCTGTTAAATTTTCGGAAGTTAAGCAGTTTACTGTAAATGGTATGTGTAAAATCGGTTGTGCAAAATATGCATCTTGATCACATTTAGCATGTCCTTTAGCACGTATGGCTGTATAAAAAAAAAGTAATATTTATAGGCTGTGCTATGATTCCTATAAAGAGCTGGGAAAGTAATATCCTCAGCGCCTGAGATGATGAGGCAATTTCTAAGCATGTGTGTGACATAGGTAATGCTTCATCTTGAGATGAGAAAAGCATTCTATTTCCTCATTTGTTTTATTCTTTGTGTGTGTACTAAAAAGAAAAAGGTCTTGATATCTGACGGTAAACCACATAAAACACAAGGTTAAATCATTCTGGTAGTATTGTACATTATCGTATGTTTATAAGATAACAAAAGGTAGTAGTTGGCTATCAGGCACGTTGTTCTGAGAGTCCTTGATTCAAGTTGAGTGATTAAGTTCCATCTTATCAAGTTGAATGCAATGTTGTTAGCTGACTTCTCTTTGCTGTTTTACATAAATGCGCGATTCTTTAGCTGTTCAGCATGTAAGAAAATTCCACCCTACCTTTCAAGGTCTAAGTTTTTGTTAGGGGCTTGGGGTGGCTCAACAACAACTTGGGACCCTTTTGTTTATGAAGGTACTAATTTGTTAGGAACTGAAAGAAGTGACTTTTTTCAGCAGTGTGCTTTATTCTGAAATTCATTAGGTGAGAACAGCTAAAACTTCTTGGAGTCTTTATTGCTGAACTGTTCCCATGGAGAGTAACATGTGCATTCTAGTCTATTTCTAGTGCTTCCTCATTTAATAATATTGTTTGTATTACAGATGGCCTGCCATCTTCATTTCTTCAGTAGTTCTGCAAGGTAGGACCAAACAAGTGCCAACAGAGAGGGTGGAGGGCTGAAAAAAGCCACTAAGTTTTGAGGGACTGGCCAAAAAGAGAGCTCTGAAACAGGTAGGAATGGATGATGGCTCATGACTTCTAGATGCATTTTAGCAAAATAGTTATTTTATAAACAAGTCAAATTGTAAAAACTTTCTAGTAAGGTGGAGGGGAGCAACTTCAGCTTTTTCTCTTTTTTTTTTGTATTTTTCAAGCTCATCACTTTAATTCTTAGAAGTCTCTTCATAAATCTTTTTGAGGAAGGTACAAACTGTTTTTGTTTGGGGGAGGGAAGGGGGAGGGAAGAGGGAAAGGGGAAGGAGATCTGTTTGATGAAAACAGAATTGTACATAAAACTGTGATGTTTATCTTTGGTTTTTTTGATATCCCAAGTATCTGGTATAAAATCAAGTTTGAAACAGCAGTATTGAAGAGCAATTCTTTATATGCTGTGTCATCAGTAGGCCTTTTTTTCTTTCCTGAGTCTTTTGTGCATTTGTGGACCTCTTACCTAAAAAGGCCATCTCTGGGTCATATGCGGTTTTGATGTGACTTTCTAGGAGCCTACAGCAGCTCTTAAAGAATTTTGCTTATGTTCTTTAGTGATCATACCAAGTTTTATTTAGCACAGGCAGATTAAGGGGACAGTATCTAAGAATACTGACTTCCATTTTTGTTCTGCCTAAGGGCAGAAAGTTTTAGGAAAGGAAGTTACTATCTAGACATACTAGTATGACATCTGTCCATCTGTAAACAAACATGTTTCTTTTCCATTACAAATTAAAATCGATAATGAACAGGAAAGTTCTACTCTGAGGCTGTGGCTGGTGCTCATCTGCAGATTTCTGATTCTGAACATCAAAGGGCAAAGTGTTAAAATGAATGGAAAGATTGGGTCACTCCAATTTAAATGCCATTAATTAATGCTTAATTAATTACTAGCTTAATGTGAAGGAAACAAAAGATCTACTTCTGCTGTTTTGCTGCTTGTTTATAAAATGGGAGTTTATAAAACAGAGAAGTTTGCCTTGCTACAGAATTACTGTGTGGTCTTTGGTAAATACAGGTACAAGCATAAAATCTCAATGTCCAGAGAGTCTCTCATCTTCTTTATTTAGGTTTCTTTGTAAAGGGAATCAAGTGTTCCTTCCCAGACTTACCCCACCTCCCGCTTTCCTGGGTTTACATGCAGCTCCTAACTTTATCAGTGAATTGCAAAAGAAACTCTACGGACAAAAACCTCACTGCCAGCCCCGATTCTTCTGAACAGGCTCATCCAGTATGTGGAATGAAATGGAGGGACCTATAGGAGAAAAAAAAGGTATGTGATTTTTGTATTTATTGTTTTAAATCAATTACAATGATGCATTTAGAAAGGGTCACTGAATTAAGAGACCGTAAGCCATACTGCAATAAGCAATACTGCTTTGGGCTTTTCCTAGTTTAGAATATTTGATTTTACAACTTCATGTGCTTCTTGATTGTAAGTGATTTTTTTTGTTTCTTTCTTTGTCCTTTTTAATGGAAGGAAGGATGGAACAGTTGTGTATACCGACATTTCCTTACAGTCTAAACTTCTCCATCAAAGCATGCCCCTTTACAGCCTGAGCTGATGAGGCTAAAATTAGCCAAGGCCAGCAGTTATCCTTAAGGTATGCTAGTCTTAAAAGATGGGGAGAAATTTTTTTGTGTTTTGTCTGAGCTACTTTCTGAGAACAGCAAAAGATAATGATATAATGTTTCCTCGACTTCTGTGTTTACTTGTAGTTGGATTCTCTTACCTCTGTCTCTTCTGATACAATTTCACACATGTACACCCCCTTCACTTCTACTGTTCTGATTCAGTTGTACCCACTTCACTTATACTTCTTTTTTTCATGGCATCTATCTAATCTGCGTCTCTCCACTCTCGTTCTCTGCACCAAAACCTGTACTCTTCCCCCTGTGTCTGTGTCAGACTTATCTTCCCCCCTGCATGTCTTGGCACAGTAGCTGTGGTGGCAGTGAGGGCACTGGAGAGAGATTCTCCCTGCCTCTGTTTGTTGCACTTGCAGCTGCAGCAGTTCTTGGATGCATGAATAACCAGTCACTGCTGGAAAATTCTCACTCAGCTTCTGCCGCTCAGACTGGAGCGTGCCAGGTACAGGGGGTCTTGAAGAATATAGCTGCCAAACTCCAAATTGTTTTGAAAAGACAGGGAGTACAGTGTGCATATATATCTATACTGGCAAGGTTGGTACTGGTCTTCCTTGTCTAGCCTGAGCTACATGGACTGCTCCTCTGCCAAGTAAAATGGAGATGGAGTCTGTTCAGTGGCTTTTTACATTCAATTTCTTGATCCTATAGTACAGTCACTGTAGGAGTCCGATGGACCTTGTCAGGGTGTTCCTGTCAAGACAAGGAAACAGGATGCCAGAAGGTTACTGAAATGCTAGATTTTCTGTGTTGCAGTTTTGTATGTACCTCCAGAGGGAACATTGTAAAGCTTATTCCAAAACAGAGCAGAACTTCAACCCCCAGTTCCTGCTTGAGGCAGAGTTGAGGAGTTCTAAGTTAGTAAATAAAGGTTTGCAAATAACCCTGAAATGTATTGGCAATTGTAATTAGAAACATAAGGTAAATTTTAATTTACCTTTTTTCAGAAACCCTGAGATTGCTTAAGGATTGGCAGTTTTTTCAGAAGAACAGAATTTTGATGCCCAGCATAAGGTTTTGGGTTTTTTCTGTCAGAATTTCAAAGAATTATGCAGCAAAGTATGGATGTGATGATTTTTAAGTAAAATTGCATGTAATAGTCCTTAAAAATTAGCAAAACAGACTTCCAAAATTTTGTTCTTGTCAGTGAAGGAATTCTGCTCTCTGAAAAATGGTTCATTATGAAGTAGCTTCTAACATGTTAAGAAAGGTTGGAGCTTAGTATGGTTGTATAAACAGAATGATCTTATCAATAAATGTTAGGAAACCTTAAGAATGTTTGTCATCGCTGTGGCATATATTCTGTGCACTAGCTTTACGTACAAACCAAACCAAAGTGTTTTCCTTATCAATTTTACATCCATGTGACTCCCAGAGATTACGTGGTACAAGTGTTTTCTCAGTTGCTTTTCACAAGTTTGTCTCTTCAGGCTACTTTCTTAAACCTTTTGGTGCAATGACTGTTGTGAAATCAAATTTCAGACAGCGTTGCATCACGCTGATTATTCTCCTACACATTTTTCTCCAAGCTAAGCAACATATTTTGCCTCTATTTAAGCTGCTGTAATGAATACCCTCGTTCACTAATAGACTGGGGTGGGACGGGAAACAGCTTTCAAATTTGTGGATCTTCACTAAATGTGGGAAGTGTTGATGTGCGAGTAAAGTGATTGCCTGTTATTTAATGTACATCTGTGAACCAACTGCAGAATCTTGCTCTTTGCCGGTTGGTTAAAAAGGAAAGAGGTAAATGTGACTCTCTCTGGTGATCCAAAGTATAAATCTGTACATCAGTGTGATGCTGCATGCTGAAAAGCCTTGAGTCTCACCAATAGTAGCTGAAAGAGATCTCTGCTGCCCCTGGCCTCCAGTGATGGCTTTCCCTCAGGTCCATGTGGTTTAAACTGCAACCTTCCCTGTGCTTCCCTCCCAGTTGTACCCCTTGAAACTGTTGTGGGCTGATCTGGGGATTGTTAAGGCCTCCCAGAAGCCTGGTTAAGAGATCCAGTGCACCACTGAATGTGGAGTGCCTCTTCCTTATCCAGTTATGTGCAGTCACACCTAATGCAAGCCCCAGACCAAATGTTCTAGAAGTTATGAATAAGTTGTTTTATTTGCAAGCAAAACAGCAACAAATATTTTACGAATTGTGACTAAATGAGGGAGTAAATGAATGGACTTGATATGCTTATCGCAAGACCGTATCTGATGGATCTCAAGTCAGTTACTGTGTCCCCTCTTGACAGTGATCATAATTAGAGTTTCAAGTTTTCTGAAAGCTTGCTTTGTTGATGAAAAGAGATTTATTTGTTCATTTGCTTGTTTTTAAGATCTCTAGGGTCTACATCCATTTGTTTATTCATTCTGAGTCTCCTGTTCCTTTCACAAGTAGGCCACAGTTTGGTCATCTTAATATGTAAGTGTTCCTTTCTGTTGATAGGTAAATGCTTCTTTGCTTTATTAGCACCCATCTTCTGCACTGAGCTGGCTAATAAACTGGTTCAATGAGCTGTACAAGTCATTCTCCCCCTGCGCGCCCCCCGCCCCGATCCCCATTTCCTCTGACAGCTTGTGTTTCTCACTGAAGAATGCCATCTTTCACTGGTCCTAATGCTCTGTACCAGTTTTTTTGTGCTAAAGCCATACATGATACAAGCCTTTGAATAGGCTAGCTGTTGTTCATTACTGGCTTTTAATTGAGACCAGATGTGATGGCTGTTAACCACTGTAGGGTGACAAGGGTCTGAGGTGACTTATTTCCAGCCTTCTCTTAGGTAACCTTAAAAACAGTGACCTTCAATCCCTGCCTGTCATCCAAAACAGTAGAACAGGACTGTGTTCAAATACAGTGACTTTTGCTTCAAAAGCCATACATTTTTGTCTCTGTCGAAGTCTGAAGTCTCCAAGGATCTGTGGATCTTAAGCCCAACTGATAAAAGGAATGGAACTGGCCATTTATTATTTTAGCTAATAAAAGAGGATATTGTATATTAGTTTTTTCACATTCCAAAGCACTAGCAACAGAATGAGGGTTAAAGGCATCTGATATTCACAATTAAAGAATAGAGCCTTTGTTTTTAGCACAGTATGCAGCTGAGACAGAAGGAATAGGCCAGGAAATGAAAAGCAGGTGGCTTGTGTTTGAATTTTTAAGACCAAAGAAATGACCTTCAAAAAAAGCTATTTCCTCATTTAATAAAAGTAAGTTAAATATATACAGTATCATTTAATTATTCTCTACATTGTTTTGCAGATGTTTCTGTACATGTATCTTGTATTTCATCAGAACAAACACGGTGATGAACAGATTTGTCTTAAAAACCCTGCTGAGATACAGTTAAAGATTTCTGTAACACTGGGTTCTTTTCAATTTTGACAAGATTGGAAGGTACATAATATCCAGTGAGAGCAGGCAGAATTTTTTGTCTTACTGCAATATATATTAGACACTCAGCTGCATACAAATATTACTGTTAATATTGCAGTAATAATACTACCAGTTACATGATACTGTGAGTCTTGTATCAGTGCCTTAAAAAAACCCAACCCCCTGACACTTAAAAAAAATGTAAGCAAAATCAAGGGCATAATTGTTTCTTATTCCCTCCTGTTTATTATGATAGTTATTGTAAAACTTGTAACTATGGTAACTTAAATTTAGAGTAAGGCATCTGTAAAATAAAATGACAAGTTATCATTTAATACAATTACCATTTTTTTTCAGGTACAGCTTTCATTTAAAGCTTAGAACACTGGAGACAACACACTTTGCAGATCAGCTTGTTTTTGTTCTCTTGAAAATGGTGAATGTGACTTTATAGTGACAAGCTGTAGGGTTGTTTTGTTACCCACACAGCAGTACAATTGTAATTGCCATTAGAGCTCCACAGAACTCTGTATTGCAGCTGTTGTCTCCTGCAGTGGCAGGCTGTATCATAGGCTTTGCTGTTTGCTCAGACGATGCTAGAGAAGTGTATTGGACCGCAGGTGTAAAGCTACTTCACCAGCTGACTGGGGTCTGCAGCACAGGCCCCATTGCCGCGTGCTTTTTCGTGGCAAGAGATTCATTCACACATTGTGACTTGAGAAGCACTCTCAGGTGGTCGCTGAGAAGCTTCTCTTGTGGCATTCTCCTCCTAGAAACTGGGCTTCCTGCTTAGTATCTAAATTAAGGCTAGAGGTGCTTGTTGATATGGGTGTTTTTGCCTGTGCGAACTAACACATTGTTAAACATGTTCTACAACTTCTTTTTGTTAAGGCAAAGTGTACTTTTTTCAAGTAGTTGATTCAAAGCCTGGTTTATCTTAATTAGGTATCGTATTTCCAAGAACAGTTTTTCTTGTCTGCACTTACACTGTGCTTCAGGATGTTGTTTGAAATTTTCTGCCACCTGCACACAGTGTATGATAGGCCTAGGACAGCAGCTGGCCAAGATTCATACAAGAAACTCAACCTTACTTTTCCTAAGCTTTTTGCTGACTATAATCTGGTATTCTTCTGAAGATGCAAATGGGCTTCTTCCATCTTTGTCCAAAATGCTTCCCTGCTAGTCATCACCACCCGATGTTTTTTTTGATTTTATTGGTTTGTGTGTAAGATTTTAGTGGAATGTTCTTGCAGAGTTGACAGGAACAAAGATGTTTAATTACTGAATGCTGTCATATGCATATCATTTGCCTTACTCTTTGTAGGAAGATACAATTAGTAATTGCACTAGCCTTTGCACGGCTTATATATTAAGATCTTTCTCTGAATCACTGTCTGAAGATGGGAGAATGTTTCCAGTATTAATATCCATACTTGCCCACACGCAAGTAAAAAATGCATATATGCTCCTGGGCGCAGCTTGGTTTTTCTCTTGTGGCCAGTTACAGTTTCTTTCTACACTGCTTTGTGTTGAGGTAGCTCTTGGGCATTTCAGTCATTGGAGAGAGACAGGCCTGCAGTACAAACTGTTTGGATTTACTACACTTTCATAGGTTGGTTATTCTCTTGGTGTTAGAAATGCAAGTCTGCTGTTCATGACAGCTTGTCAGCTGTCAGCTCTACATGCTTTATGCTGATGTAATGCCATCTACCACAGGTCATCCACCCTTCAAAAATCTTATTTTTCATGTAGTACAGGATATGCAGTCATTTAAAACAAACAAACACCCCCCCCCCAAAAAAAAAAAAAAAAAAAAAAAACCCAAAACCCAAACCCACCAAACCAAAAAAAAAAACCTAACCCACAAACAGAATCCAGCCACCACCACATTTGCTTTTTAGCTTGTATCACTAGTTGCTTGGATTGCATCCATTTTGATTGGGTACTTTTTAATCACTTTCCAAGCGAGGCTTATAAAGCTTTCTCCAATGTCAGAGAAGAGGCCCCCAGTAAGGGTCTTTGTGGGCACTGCTGTGAGGGATGCCTATGTGATATAGATACTGCCATTTGGGAGATGTTTTGAGACTTCCTGTGCAGTTCAGCTGTCAAAGAACTTCCTGATACATCTGTTAAAGGTTTTACCTCTGTTCTTGCTTCCTTTGGATTTCTTGGGGCCTCCTTGTTACCTGCCTCTGGAGCTTTGCTGTTTTGGATTGTAATCTTTCCCCCCAAAGGAATTAACATGCATCTGATTTGTAATACTTCTGTTACCATTGCTTGCAAATCATCTAACTGTAAACACATGCAGTCCTTTTATTCTCCCCTGTTTCAGGAATGTGTGCTCTTTCCATTGATAAACAAAAGGTGTAACCCTCAACCCCACTCAATTTCTCTCTTAACACCCCAATTGATGAGCAATTATTTTAAACTTTTTATTTCAAATATGTTTAATCTGTTCAATTTTTATATTGTTTTACTCATATGGTTTTCTTCTTTAATTGGATCATTTTCTTGTTATATCACATCCATTTCATATGGCTTAAAGCCAAAACAAAACTCCAGGTATCCTAATCAAGCTGGTAGTCCTGGACTTTGCCTAAAGTACCTGCGACTGTTGTGTTTAGCTCAAGTGCTTTCTTGTTTACCCCAGAATGTATTTCCTGAGGATGGACAATTAAGGTCTGGGTCCTTGGTCCAGCGTTATGTAGAATAAGCATCTTAACAAGCAAACAGCTTTGCTTTGTTGTTTTAATTTAGGGTTAAAATGTGGAACTGTCTAGCACATCTTGTGTGTTGTCTCGTCAAAAGTTTCGTTTACGTGCTTGAAATCAGGCAAGTGTGGGTGTAACGAAGGAGCAGTGCATAGTGGTTAAAGAATAATAGTGGATACTGGGGCTTCCTGCTCTGCCAAAGGATTTGCTCAGTGACTCCATTGCTAAACTTTTCTGGAAAACAGAAATTGTGACACTTAGTTCATGGAAACAAGTCTGAGGGGAGTCAAAGGGACCTTACAATAAATTAGAGGATGGTTGTTACCTTCTTCCAAAGAGGTGTGGTTGGAATAGAAGAGGCCCTGGCTAAAGCATTGGTCCCAAAAGGAGAAGAGGAGGAAAATGTATTTGGCATGCAAATTACTGATTTTTATTTGCTGTTCTCTTGCATTTTATCTGTGTGTACATTGTATGTAGTTACTTTGTGAAGTTCTCTGTTTCATTTTAACTACTGTTTATCCCTGAAAGTTGACACTTTTAACCCCAGTTTCTACAAGGATGTATCTGTTGGAAGAAGGCATTTATAGTGGGGAGACCATGGGCTTGGTGGTAGTTTTAGGGCCTGCAGGAATGAGTGCCAGCATCTGACCTCTGAGGAGACAGGAGATGTAGGTCTGCAACTGAGCTGGTAAAGCCACTCTAAATCCTGTGAGAGTTGCATGAGGCCACCCAGCTGCCTGGGCTCGAGCTCCTGGGCTGTGTGCACCGAGGGAGTGCTGTGCTTGCAGTCCCCTCCTCTTCCTTCTTCCAATGGTATTGGAGTGGATTGATCTGTTTTATTCTCCCTCATATTCAAGCAGTCTAAGAAATATTGCAACTTAGTAGCTGTTGAAAATTTAAACATTTACTTGCATCTGGGGTAAATTATTGCAAGGCACGTTTAGAGTGGGGATTCTCCCCAGCAGTCTGCCCACAGGAAGACATCCGAGAGCCCAGCTGGTGCTATTTACTGTGGCAGAACAATGCTTTCCACCCTTCAGGAGGCAGGTTCCCTTCCCTTTCCAGGACTTGGCTGTGTCTTATTGCTGTGATAAGAATGCTTCTTAGTGTTTCTTTTTTCATATCAGCTAAACTGAGTTGCTGGAGTGAACTCGGGCCATCTGTCCTGATGCTGGAAAGGAAGAGTACAGCCTGCTGTCAGCTATCTTAAGCTGCTAGCAAATCAGCAGTGTGACATGGAGGGCTTAGTAAGGAGTCTCACGCTGAATTGCAGACCATCATGATTAAAACCAGTCTGCCCTGCTTGGCATACTGGTTCAAGATGTTGCTGCTTAGTGGGGAGCATTCTAGTAATACAGGCGTAGCTTTTCCTGCCTCTGACCGAGTCCTCCTCCCCACTTCCACATAAGTGGGTTTGAATCTATAACATACTGCTTGGAAAATTACAGTTTCCTGCATAGTCAACACAGAAAGTCACGGAATCACTGAAATACTGTGCTGAAACATGTTGTTTCCTGCGCTAAAGGAACTGCAAAACCTGCCAGGAAGTGCTGTGTGATAGGGGTGTGATTTGTAACATGTTATTTATTGTAAATACTAGTTACTTCTGCCATGGCTGGATGGCAGAGTTAGGATGTTAATGCATTATTAAATCATTAATACTAGTATACAAGCACAATTTTTTTAATGCGAAGTAAACAGTCAAAAAAGTTATCCTGATTCACGCAGTTTTGTTTTGTGAGATAAACAAATGAGCTCTCACCTTGCCATTCCCCAAAGATGTAGGTTTGACATTTCTGAACTCCAACATTCATCTCCCATACCTGAACACTGGCTGCTTCATGGGGCTGTTTTTCTACCAGCAAGGTGTTTTTTCATTCTCGCTGTGCTCTCGGATTTAGGGAATTAGAGGGGAGTAAGGCAGATGTACCATAAGCTTTATTCCCCGCTTTATTCTTGTAGCTGTATCTGTGATTACGTCTGGAGATGTTAATAGTGACATTATCTGGAGCGCAGCCATTGACCCCATCTTGTGATCTTGCAAGAGGATCAGGGAAGACATCTGCACTCATGCAGAATCTTACCAATGTCCTTGAGGCATGTGCAAGTGCAGGGCCCATCTGTATGGGCTGAATCCATAGATTTTTATCTTGGGACTGGGCATGCATGCTGTGCATTATTTATTCCATCCTTTGCTGAGTCAAAATATTGTGCAAAACGCATGTTTAAGAATATACAATGCTAAAAGAACTTTATTGTGTTCTGCATATGTAAAAGGTACTTCACATTATTTTTTAAAAACATATAGCAGATGCTCACATTATATGAGCTCTAAAAGGCTTCTACAGTGAAAGACAAATCCATTTAAAATGAATTTGAATAGACTGCAATAGAGTTACTCAATCTTGGAGTCATGACTTTCCTCTCAGATACCTTGTTCCAACTCACATAAACAGAGGGCGGGCTCCTAATTTCTTAGAGGGAAAGTAGGGTTTAGTTGGAAACGCTTCGTATTTTAGTCTGTTAGATCTTTCATTTGTTTATTGAAGACTCTCAGCAGTTCTTACCCACAGAGGCTGCGTTGTGGTAAATGTGCAAGATGAACTGATGTTGATGCTGTGTTCGTAAGTCAGAGCAAGGTCATGTGCTATCCAAAAACCCAGCACAAATAAAACAGGTCAGCCGTAGGTGGTTCTTATTCATAGCACTTTCTGCATGGCCTTCACCAGTGTCAGTAGGTCCTGTGGACTTTCCTAGGATGCATTGTGCAGGCCATCAGGCAGGTCATTATAATTTCACTAACTTATTGCAGTTAGGGACGGATTCCTGCCTCTTTACCCTGTTTCTCTCCAGTCACTATAGGGCTTTACGAGACACTCCTGATCTAGAGAAATTTTTTTTCCCCTCCCAGGAACACAATAAGCCCCTGTCAAAACAGTTGGTTGTTTATTCTGATGAATGTATGTAATTATTAAAAGCAGAACAACCTCTTGGAGAAATGGAACCTCCATCAAAATCTTAAAAATTCTCCTTCCATTACCTTGTTTGGAAATGAAAAGGGGTTGGGGTAGAGAATGCTTTGTTTTCTTTTTCTTTGGAAACATCCTTATTTGGCATCTGTAAAGCATTTACATTCCCTAGTTCTGGATCAAAGTCCTTTCATGGCTCATGTTACTTATTTCCTTCTTTAACTGAAGCACAGAAAGAAAAATGGATTTTTCCTCCCTCAGGCTTACAGTATAAACCACTGTAAAAAGTAAAATCCCAGTTTTTAGCAAGGAAGTAGTGAGAATGAGGAATAAAACATCTTAATGTATAATCTGAAAAACCACCACCACCCACTTCAGAATGAATGCTATCAGTAAATGCAAGTCTCTATGGCAGTTATGAAGCATGTAAAGTAAAATTTAGTAAAACTAAACTGAGATAACTATGCTGCTGGATTTCCTTCGTTCCTCATGTTGCAAAGGTTTGTGCTCTTCAGGGGAGGAACTTTGTCCTCTTCAGCCTGTGTAGTGGTTAGTGTAGTTGGTCAAGTATTGGGATACAAACTGCGGTTGGACCAGGCACCAGAAACATTAGAAGCAAAACACTGTTTTGTTTTATTGTGTGATTGGCAGGATGAAATCTGGGGTTGGTGGAATTATTTTCTGATGGAAGAACAAGAAACTCTGTGAATCAGCTATGACACGTGATCTTGTTTTATATTTGCAGGAGAGTGTATAAAGTTTTGTTTTTGAATACAGAACAAACTCTTTCCAAGTCTGCCCCTCCCAATGATTCTGTGCCCCAAAGAGGTTGGTGTTTCTGCTTATTTTCAGAGCTGTGCTGGCTATTCCTCTGACTTTCTGCCTTTTGTAGATACATGGAGCTGAGCCCAATCACCCCCTTCAGTTTGCAGACAACCTTCTAGGTTGTGGCCTGTGACCATGAATATTGACTCTCTGTTGTTTCCAAGTATTGCTAGAGCAAAAGGGTATATAATGGCTGTTGCTGATTTATCTTCTAGGATGAATTTGGATGTCTGTCAGTTTTAGCATGGCCTATGATTCAACTAGCTTGAGGTAAGCCAGTACCATAATATATGTACCCTTTGTTCCCCCAGCTTTGTTCTCCTGAAAACAAATCATAAATTCTCATCTATATTTTAGTGTATTCAGGTATTTTAATTGGTTTACATCACAGACCTTCATTCTGCGAAGTTCTAGTCTAGTGTTCTCTTTTTATAAGGGAATATATAGTAGTGCATAGCATGTTTTATATTTAACCATAAAGCAACATGGACTACAGTCTGTTAGGCTGATTTGTTTCCATTAGCTTTCATCCAGCAGATCTGAGCTTAATCTAGACTTCCAGCATTCCTCCAAAAATAACGTTACTGACACCCTCTGTCACATCATTCTCCCCACAGAGCTCTTGCCCACATAACTGCTCTGATGGAAGGGAAAAAAACCTCCCTTTGGATTATGAGCTAAATCCTAACATCAGAGACAAAACTGCCACAGTGCTGCTCCCTCCTTGGTGGTAACTTCATGTTAGTTGCTGTGTGCTTCCACACCCCTTCTAATTAAATGCAACTTCAGGGATGGCATTTCTTTCTTCATATGACTTGAAAAATGAAACCTCTTGCTGGCTTTTGGGCACTGTGAAAAATATAGTTGAGTTTGGAGAAGGGATTTGCTAGCAGAACAGTCCCAAATCTTACCTGAGTCTTAGAGCTGGTGTTGGACTCATTAGGTCCTGGCAGAGGCTCAAGCATAGGCCCTTTCTTCCTCTCTACACACTGAGAATGGACTGATATGGATTCCTACCTAATTTAGCTTATGCAATGCTCCTCACTTCCAAGACTGTGACCTTGGACAACCGACCTGGTTGTTTCTTTCCAAAATTATTCTGGTTTGGCTGATAGATTTTGACATTGCTGGTATGCCTCCATCAGTGTCCCATCGGCTGTACCTAGTACCAGACAGAAGTGAAGATTACGCAGATACTAAGAAGCAAAAAGACCAAGGACATGAAATCGTCTACTAAAATAATAATAATGTCCTGATGCAACCGGGATTAAAATTTGGTATTTTATGTTAGTGCAACAGTTCAATGAATTTGATCTTGAGGATGAAAGTAAAAAAGAGACTCAAAGCTAGGGATTACAAATAACTAATTGCTGTAGGTTATTTAGGTGAAGTGAGTGTATGAAGAGAGGTTGGTGTAGTGTCCATTTCAAATATGAATGATATCTTTCTAATGAGTATGACTCATTAGATAAATACAACTTGTACAATTACCTGATGTTGCACTCAGAGGGGTACACAGGATGTTTCAGTGTAACAGGAATCCTACCCCCTGGAGACCATTTGCTGAGTTCTTTAAAGGTCAGGCATACTTCAAAATGTAAGTCAGCGGAAAATGAGGATTTAGATTAAAAAAGAATGCTTCAAAGCTGGTTGAATCACTTCAGACGATGAATACTGGAAGATTCTGCTTTTAAAGTCCAAAGACTGTTGTCCTCAGTTGCAGCGGGAAGGAGTGTGTAGGATTTGAATACTTTAAACTCATACATACTTACACTATGTACAAGGAAGACCTAAAAGTACTTTTCATATGTCTCTTATTTTCTCTCCATGCTTCCCCTAGAAGATTAATGACACAGGAGATTTAAGATATTGCATATATCCATAAATGGAATAGGGCTGAGAACAGAAAATTTAAATACCCAGCTTTCCTCTTGCTCACTTGTTTTCCCTCATCTTTTTTTTTTTTTTTTCTTCATTTCTTTTTCTTCTTTTTCTAACTTTAGTACCTTAACACCAGTTGGTATAGTGTCTGTTTTGGTAATAAGCCCGGAGTCCACAGCCAGGTCAGCAGGTCCATAGTGTGGTAAAGTGTCCAATGTGGGGTTTTTTTCTGGGTTTTTTGGGTTTTGTTGTTTTTTTGTCTGTTGGAAAACTTCAAGCAGAATCAGATAACTTCGTATTTACCAGGAAGGAAGGACAGGAGATAAAACTAAAACCCCCAAACAAACAGGAAAAGAACCCAGATCTCTCTTGGCCCTCTTTATGTGATACAAGGCAGCAAAAAGCATAGGCTTTTTCTTCCCCCTTGTCCTGTTCTCACTGCATCATGTGAAACCTTGTCCAAAGCCTGTGGAAATCGTGTGTTTCTGCCGACTTCCCTGGTTTCTAGATCAAGCACTGTGCTATGTGACAAATTGCTGAAAATTTTGCTGCAGTTTCTTGTCAAGGATGGTAAAGATAGATACGTATTTGCACAGGCCTCTAACGCATCACTTTAAGAACTGGGTGAGCCTAATGCTACCGCTGTCAGTGAAACCCTCTTTTGCAGAGGTGCATTTCTAGACTGGTGTAACCAGAAAGGAGTTGCCCCAGCTTAGCCTGTCTAGTTGTCATCTGCCTTAATTCCTCACCTGTTTTCAATACCTAGTACTAGTTATGTGGACATCTGCCAGAGAGGTGCTGGCTAATACCAACTGTAAGAACACCTTAACGTTTGGGGAGTGTGTATTCCTTTTTGGTTAACACAGCAGAAGGCTGCAATAGTTAGGATTTCAGCTTCAAATTCAGTTTCCAATTGTATCGTATATCTAAGCTTCTCTGTGCATTAACTACATGGCTGCAGAAGTATAATCAAAAAGTACTTGAAATGAGAGGAGGCCTGTGTCTGGATAAGAGGAGGTGCTGCTAAGGTCATGTCTTCTCCCCTCTCTGCCCTTATCAGTGTATTGATTCATTTTGTTTGATTTCTCTCCCCCTCCTGTGTAAATATTAAACAAGTAGATCTAGGAGGAAAAATAACTTAATGAGATACACTCTCCTTTGGGAAAAAATAATAAAATAAATTTCACCTTGTGAAAATAAATTATACAAAAACAGAAGGGAGAAGACTTTGAGAGGGCAATGACAGGCAGCTTGAAGCATCTGCTGAGGTGACCACCCCCCTCCCAGCACCCAGTCCCCTGTGTGCTTTAGCAGTGCAGGAGGGGGAGATGGGGACAGCAATAATTAGTTAGTCTCTGTTGTTTCGCTTGCCCGGTCTCCTGCTGTGGCCTGTTTGCCCTTCTATTTCAAATTCACACAGCTCTGTATGTTTTCGCTTGTTCCCATCACTGCAGTCTCATAATAATGCTTGTACATGACTCTAATCTGACTCCCACTGAGTCTGTAAGGGGGAAGAAAGCACAGTAGGATGTTCATGTGATGCTGTTAGAGGATAGGCGACAGGTAGAGACCAGAGGCGTGCTAGATATCTGAAGTCATCAGAAACGGTTAGAGCTAACAAATATATCTTCTGCCATCAGTCCTGTTTTTCATCCGTGCTTAACAGTGGCAAATATGCACTGCTAAGTATTTACTATTTACTTTAGCTTTCTTCACGAAGCAGAAGCCAAACACACATCTAGGAGCAGTTGCACCCTCCATCTGTGAATGGTCATCCCGCTTAAATACAGCAGCAGACCTCACTTCAGAGGGCAAAACAGAGCTGAGCCCTTCCCCTGCCTCTGCTGCTCAGCTGTACAGGCAGAGCAGGAGCAGGGAGGAGGGTGGTGGTGCAGACTTTTGGCTGCCTTAAAGTGACCACATCCTGTTAGTCTGATGTTACTGCAGCCTAATGTAGAGATCTGTCTGTCTCAGATGTGGGGATCCAGCAGATAATTTGCAGACACATTTGCATTGCTGCAGGAGTATCAGTGGTGCAGGGAGAACTCCTGACCTTGCTCCTGCGCTTGGTCCATTCACCCACTTCCCACCCATGTCCCTGTTCTCTGTGACATTTAAATACAATGCAAATGGATTTATTTCAACAAGGTTGCTTTCTTTTCCTCTAATGCAGCTCCCAGATACTGTTTTCTTGATGCTGCCTGGAAAGACTAACACTGACCCTGTGATGGCAGAGTAGTGCTCGGAGCAGCAGTCAGTGGCCTTTACCTGAGATCCTTCCCCAGCCGTGTCAGAGTGCCACGCCTCGTGAGGTGGGAGAATTTCCTTGTACAAGCAGGAAGCCAGGTACCATGAGACCCGGCTGCTAACCTGGGACCATGCAGGAACACTCTGGCATGAGAGAGAGTTTGATAGTTTCTCAAGTCCTAAGTCAGTGCCCAAACCAAGATTTGCACTATTACACCACGTGAAAGTGGCATGTGAGATCTTTAAACAAAGGGCAGATCGTTTATGATGATGCTTAAGTTCTGTTGAAGTCACATGCTTAAATCTAAGCGTGCCTGGGAGTTTTGCTGAGCCGATTGGGTGTAAGAATACTATGTGCTTTCCTGACACAGAATCTGAATGAGGAAGCGGCTCATGCGTGTACGACTGATAATAGCAAAGGGCGTTCATCCAGTTTCAGGTGGAACTGGAAGAACTTTGGTTTTGCTGGGGGCAAAAAATCAAAAAAGCAGAGGCCTGTTATAGTGGGCCAGTATCCTACAGAGCCCTATTGTGTTAGGGCCAGAAGATAAGCAATCTCAGTATGGGCAACTGCAGAATGTTTGGGACAGTTCTGTGCTTCCTTGCTGTTGCGCAGAAATTGCTTAAATGCTGAAGTTCAAGGCTTCATATTCCTATTTTGCTTTTTAAAATATGTAATGAGGGGGTGTTTGTGTTTCATAGATGAGTTCAACTGGACGCACAGAATCCTCTAAGGACGGGGCACGGGTCAGTAAGGAGCAAATACAGCAGCCATCCTTGAAGGGCTTCTTTCCACTTTCCTGTCAGAGGGCCAGCATAGCCCTAGGGCTTTTTCCTTCCCAAATACAGCTTTAACCCAAGATGACAATGTCTGGCAAACTCAAGCATATTCTCATTAAGGCTCCTGCATACCTGATGATACTTGTTAATGTCTCAGTATGGAAAGCCAACATAATGCTACAGCTTTGAGAGTTGCAGGTATGACCATTACTTGAAAAATTAGCTCTGGATACAAATGTCTTTGTGCCTTTTCTTCCCAGAAAAGACCGTTGAGGATACCGCATCATTTCACGTGAAAACGTGCTATGAAATTACTGTTATGTACCAGCCAGGGCTAAGAAGAAGTGGAGTAAAATGGTTCAGAAGAGAGAGTTGGTTCTGCAATCAGAAGCCTGTAATGTAGTTGTTTGTGCTATTTTGTGAACAGGAGAGGAGGACGTTGTACTTTCAGAGAAATCTTGGACTCCTTTACTGTTATGGTAATAATTGTAGCACTGTGACTAATCTTGGCAGTTCATGCAAATGACACTTTAAATGGATAATGTAAATGTAATTGTAAGGATCTCTCTAAACTGGGTGCTGCCCTGTACATATGGGATGCGAACGCTTTCTGTTGTCCTGCATGCCCCAGGGGGACCTTCCCAAGGAGCGGCATTGCAGATGGTTGGTTCTCCCAGACACCTTCCTGTGGGTCCTGGGAAAGAGGAGCTAGCACGAGACTGTGCTTGTTGGGAACAAAAAACTTCAGAAAAGTATTTTAACACTAGCTCACATCTAGCCCAATTATTTACTCCCAAGGAACTGGGCTCCTACTGCATTAGCATATTTCCATTCAGATGGCATACCATCAGCTTAGCTCCCTGACAGGAGATTGTCGGGGGTCCCAAGGAAGGTACAAGGGTTTGTACCAGATTCTTAGATCAGAAAGTGAGGGCAGCACAGAGCAAATCTGAAAAATAATTTTCCTTCTGTACCCACCAAGTTTAACTGCAGGGAAAATGCTACGGTGAATGCCAGTTTCTTGGAAACAGGCCTTTGCAATGGAAAATACCAGACCAGACCTTTCCTTATGATGTTGGAAGTTCCCTCCATTTTCCCTCTTCCTTTTTTTGCTTGCTCTCAGCTGGAAGCTAACTTCTGCTTACTTCTGACCTCTCTGTGGTGAGCATGTGTTTCGACAGAGCCTGGGAGCGGAGTGTCAAAGCAGAATTTCCGGATTGAATCAGTGAGACACAGGCAGGCTCCTGTCCACGGTGCACAGCAGTGCAGCGCTGCCAACTGCCCTTCTTAGCCTGTGGTTTGACACAGAGCAAATCCGCTGATGTAAGCGTAATGCTTCTAGGTATTCTGGTATGATGAAGACCATAAGGGGTGAAGATACTAAAAAGAAAAACTGCCAGAGTTCATACATTCCTAACAGGTACTGGATTCTCTCTTGCTGCTTTTATATTTTTTTCTTCAAAAGACTGATTTAGATGAATACAGTTTTTCCGTTAAGACCCCTTTAAAATAGATGGAGTCAAAATGTGTTGTAACTTGTATGTTATTTTTAATCCCCATTTATAATGATGCCTGAGAAGCCTGAAACCAACATCTGTTTCCTTCTTGGATTGGTTTTCTTCCATGGGAGACACTTCCTTTTTTTTTTTTTAACTACTTGAAGTCACCCTGCTCTGTAATCAACGGTTGAAAAGTCATAAATCACGGTCACATCGGATGTGCCGTGGGGTATGGGAGCTCGTTACTGCAGAATCTCACTTGTGGGGAAATACCTGGCCTCTTTGTGCAAGACAGGGCCGGGGGAGAGGGAATCTTCAATCTTTTCCTGTTCAGTTACGTGTCCTTGGAAAAATGTCATTACCCTCATTAGCCTTAGCCTGTTTGTAAATCCTGTTGCTGTGCATTGTGCTAATGATTTTAATCAAATAACATGCTCCAGGGATTCAGCTCTTCAACTCTGCGGGGCAAGAAAGAAACTTACCCCTTCATGGTTTTTCTTCTCCGCCTCCCCCCCCTTACGTGCTGGGCTGTGCAGTCTTTGCTCTGGGGCTGGTCACACTGACAGCCTCATCTGAGGGTGGAACCGAAGTTTCCCCCAGGTCAGCCCAACAGGAACAGTGGGGATGATGCTCCTTTTCTTCTGCAGCATGCACAAGGGACTGTGGGGCTTGTTTAAAAAGAAGTACGGTTTACCTGATGTGCTAGTCTGTGACAAATCAAATAATAGATAGATGTGAAAAAACTTGTCCTTGTCAGGAGTTACCCCGTTCTTGCAAGGCAGCTGTTAAAAGCATTTAATCCAAAACGAGGTAAAAAAAACCCCCAAAGATTTGATGTCAGCTCTGCCCTTCCCTCTGATAGTTGTGCTTGTTCGATGGGATTTGGCAAACACTTCACTTAGCTCCTCTGCAACTGCGTGCGCCCATGGAAAAAGGGGGAAGGTAAGGGCCTTGCCTTCCCCTTTCGCACTAGTTTGGAATAGCGCGTTCCCCGCTTTTTTCCCCTCAGCGTGGGGGGACCCAAAGCCGGCCTGAAGCCCCCGCTCCTCCTGGGAGCGAAGCCCCTGCCCCCGGCCTGGAGCTGAGTGGGGCTGTCTGCGGCCCCCGGCCGGCAGCCCCCCCTGAGGCGGGGAGGGGGGACCCCAGCCTCCCCCTCGGGGGCCACCGCCGTCCTGAGGGGACGGGGGGCGCTCGCGTTTCGGCTCCCTCCGCGTTCCGCCCGCGGCGTGCGGCAGGTGCCCCCGGGCACCCCCGGCGACCGCCCGGGCCAGGCCACCGCTCAGGGGCGGGTCCGGGTGGCGGGGCAGGCCCGATCCGGCGGCGCCGCCCCTGCTGCCGGCCACCGCCGCCCCTCGCCTTGCCCGGCGGGGCAGGGGCGCCCGAAGCCCCCGGGGCGGCCCTGCGCTCCGCTCCGCAGGCACCGACCGCCGGCGGGAACAAAGGCGGCGGCAGGCGGCGGTGGCGGCGCGGCCCGTGCGAGGCAGCCCGCCCGCCCCTGCTTCCTGGGCCGGGCCGGGCTGGGCGAGGCGAGGCGGCCTCCGCGCCCCCGCCCCGCCCCGCCGGCGCGGAGCGGAGCCGCTGCCGCCGCAGCAGCGCCGGTCGCGGGGCGCGCTCGCCGCCGGAGCTGCATGTGCGCGGGAGGAGCGGCGGAGGATGGCAGTGCTCAAGCTCGCCGACCAGGTGGGCGCCGCGCCGCGGGGCGGGCGGGAGCGGGGCGGCGGGCTCTCCCTCAGCCTGCCGCGGTAGCGCGCCCCGGCCCGGCTCCGCGTTGTGTGAGGCGGCCGAGCCGCCGGGGGAGGCCCTTCTGCTCAGCCGGGGGCTCGGCGGGGCCCGGAGCGGAGGCGGCCGCGGCCGCGGCGGCAGCAGCGCGGCTCCCCCGTTCCCCGGGGGCTCCGCCGCTCGCCGTGCGGTGCCGGGCTCCCCGCTGCCCCCCCTCCCGCCGAGCCGCCGCAGATGCGCTTCTCTTCGCCTCCCGGCGGACATTGTCTCTGCCCGCGCAGGCGGCATGTGCGGGCGGGCCGGGGCCGGGGCCGGGGCCGGGCAGGGCGCAGCTCGCCGGGCGTCGCGGCGTTGGCAGCCCGGTGCCCGCCGCAGGCACTCGCCCGGCCCCCGCCGCGCAGCCGAGCGTGCCGCCGCCGCCCCGCGGACTTCGGTGAAATCCTGGCGTCTCCCGTCGGCGAGGTGGGATGGAAGTGGATGTTGGCTCATTTAGAAAGGCCTCTTGGCTCTGCGTAACCTTCCTTGGGAATTCTCCCTCGCTTTATTGCCGTGGCATACATATAAATGATTTTTCTTGTCGCCTTTTTACTTGGGAAGTGCCTGTTCAGTTCAGCTGTCGTCGTTGTTCGCAGGCTACTAGGAAAACCGTAGTAATAAACCCTTAGATCGTGTTAAACTTAGCAATGGGCAGACAGCTGTAATCAGTGTTAAAGTATTTCTTATCGCTGGTAGTTATAAGCATTTAAAAATATTGAGTAAATTGATATTATGGCTCCCACACCCTGATTTATCCACATACTCTACCAACTGTTACACACTTTGCGTGCTTTAATCTGCTATTTTTAATTTAACGTGGTCTGCCTGTGATCTGCAGCGTGGGTGTCCTGCAAGCCTCAGACCTTCCTGTTGGGTTCAGAAGGACTGCCCGTAGCCAGCCCCTCTCCAAATACCCCTCACAGATCACAAGCCTCGCTTGCGGTCTATTTGTGCTTTCCTAAGAAAATCTTCCACATGCACAAAGCCGCTACATAACACGTTGAAGAGAGTTTCGAAAGGAAAAAAGGATAAAGCTGCTTCTAAAGTAAAAGCGGTGCTGTGTGACCAAGCACAGTCTATGACGCGTTTTCGCGTGTAACAGAAGGCAGTATTTACGGGCTGTCTCCTGGCACGTCCCTTGAACATCTTCATCTTTAGATGTGGTGCTTCTGACTGGCAAAGAAAATGTTTCACACCGTGAAGCTTCACTACCCTGTGGTGCACAGACTGAGTCTCATAAGTAAGGAGATTCAGGTAGGATCTGCGTATTATTAAAAATCCAAACAGCAAGCATTAGTATTAAAAATACAAACGTTACAGGGGACCAAAATTGTACCATTTCAGTCCTTTTCACATGTTTAATGAAGCCCTTGAATTTACTGCCTTTAGAGTTTTTAAACCTTTGCTGAAATCTTGCAGCAAGGATTTTGCTTCAGCAGCAGCAGAAGTCAAAACAGATTTAAGTCAAGTGGATCACATCGTAATGAAGTCTGTATTGCTATAAAAAACAATGACAGGCTGTTGTCTTAGCGTTCTCCCTTCTCTTCTGAGAACGGACGAGGTTTCTTCGAGCTGCCATTGTGCCCCTGCAGCGCGCCTGCTTTGGGGATGCGCAAAATATTGGTGGTTCCTGGTCAGGCTGTGGCCTGTGACACTATATGACAGGCTGATGGTTTTTGTTTGTGGGTATGTGTCATTTACGAAGTGGTATGTTGGTCGACCCATACTCCTCCTACTGGATCTCTTTTGGTTTTCTTCAGTTTCTTCATCAGATCTTTTTCTTTCAGTTCTGAGAGGCAGGAGGAGGGTATGTTCAAAGCTGGCTGTGGTGCTTCCTCTTAATCCGAGTGCAGAAGTTTACATGTGCCTCTTTCTGTGTATTCAGAGCCATTGCCGGCGGAGCTTTTCCAACATGCAGCCCAAGCAGTTGTAACCAAGGCACTGGGGCTGCGCAGCCGGCAGCGGCAGCTCCGTGCGCATCGGGCCAAGCTGTACTTTTCATCTCTATCAGGTTTGAAGAGTGCCGTCCCCAGGCTGGCCCACTTCTAACTAAGAGACACAGTAGCAGCGGCCCCATATATTTATAGACAGACCCAGGCAAAACAGAGGTGGAGCTGGGATGAAGAATGATGTGCCTGGGAAGGTTGACATTCCTGTAACAACTCCTGCCCGTGCTCAGGCTCGCTGAGGCTGCAGGAGCAGGCTCCTTCTGCATTTCTTCCTGTTCTTGAGGATTGAGGCAATTGTGGCAGCGATAACTTGCAGCGATTCAGAAAACTGTTTCCTTTTGCTTAAAACCCAGAGGACACATTAGTCCGTGTGCTTGCAGTCTTCTGCAACAAGAACTGCAGTACGTAGAACACTGCGTGCCACATGTACCTGCAGCTGTCGGGACCTGGGCTGCTGTGAGCATGGGCTGCTTTTTGTGCACTGAGTGTGAAGTCTGGTTCAGGTCTTAGTCGCAATGCTTAGCGGAGGTTGACTCTGAAATCGAGAGCTCTCTTCTCTGCCTGTCATTGTGATTTCTGTAGCATGTGCTTTCCTCTGGATCCATGACTTTCTTGACCAGTGAGGAGAGCTTCGTGTAGCAGAGGACTAGAGAACCCCCATGCTGAGAGTTTAAACACGTGTTTCTCCAAGTAACCTGTTTCCTCCTCGCCTCCATTCTTGGCTTCTCTTACCAACCGCATCTAACAGCACATGGAGCTTTCGGACAGCTGAGAAATTAATCACACTGTTTCTCATACAGGCTTTTGAAGACAGACAGACTTTCATTATTGCTTCTTTTCTGATATAGCTGAAAGGTGCTAAGGTATTGCTGTGCTTAATCCTTCAAAGAGATTATTGGTACTTTTGGCTGCATTCACTCCTTAGGCAGGAGAGCTTAGTTTAAGAGTTTAGCATCAGCGTAGGTTACTTGAATTTGCTTCCAGTGATGGTAATTGCTAGCTCATCAGTCGGGCCACAAGAAACCCTTAAATCGTTTAACCACAGGAAATGTATTCTACCATCATTAGTTTCTGCATGAATTTTTTCCAGGCCTTCCTGTCTTCAGTAGCCCCCCCACTAGCCATTTTTGAATGACTAAATGTTAAACTGAAAACAACCTAAGATAATTCATAAAAATGAAATTAAATGCCTAGGATTGTAATCTTTGTCTGTAGTGATGTGTCTGTGCAGTTGTAAATGTTCTGATGTTCTGAATACTTCAGTTGTCATATACAAATATTGCCAAACTTACTCTAAATCTTAAAACTTTTATCCATTCCTTTTTATTTTACCATCTCTGCAGTGAATGTTGATTACAGCAAGCATGCAAATTGCTTTAAGGACTGAAAAAAAATTTTTTTTTCAATTCTAAGAGTTATTGCTGTCTTGTTCCCCATCCAGTTTATTCGTTGTACCTTTTCCATTTTGATAAGTGTTATTATTTTATATTACGTGAGGGTGCAGTTGTATGTGATAAAAGCCTTTGCATTTAAGCTAGAGTTCAGAAGGAGCAGCAGAAAACTGCTTCAATGAGTGGGTGGCCAGAGGCTTTCAGGTGTGAGTTGCACTGACACAGCTCAAGCCTGGCTCTGCGTGTATGATGGGGCATGAAAACCCTTGCTGTGCCCCTCGGGTTCTGTTTGAGGAAACCTGCTTGCTGCAGCTCTTCATTCCTTCCTGTATTTTGAGTTGCCATTCCCTCCTTCTCATGAGCCTCCTTTCCCCTTCGCCAAAGCTCCCTAAGGGTGAAAGTATCGATTGTTTTTTGACTTTTGTGGCTGCTTTTTGAGCAGTAGTCATTGCCTGGACCCATCTCTCTCTTGTCCTCCAAGTAACCAGCAGATGCAGGGTGCTCTCCCTGCCTACTGCCTGCAATTCTTTGCACGTCTTTTTCTTCATACTTGCGCTGAGTAACTTCGTTTCTTGAGAACTGTTTGTTTGCCACTTGCAAACTTTTCAAGAGAAAGCCTGTTAGTCAAAGTCCTGCTGAGCGTGCTTTTTATCTTCAGGGTTTCCATTGATGGTTCTGGGCAAACACAGACAATTGGTCCTGTCAGTGCACTGTTGAGAGGGTAAAATATCTTAAAATATTTCTCTACGTAAACTTCTGTGAGTTAGTTTTTGGAAAATTATTTTGGAAGGATCTAAGTTTCTGTAGTGTCTCCATCTCATTTCCAGGCTTGCCTTGCCAGCTGAGGCTCTCCTTGCAGGACTGCCAGCAGTGCCCACAGGCAGGCCTGCAGGTTGTCTCTGTAGCTAGCTGCGTCTTCTTCTTCCTGTTTAAAGCCAACGAAGTCACTCTGTGCGTGGCTGTGTTTGATTTGGGATGCCAGCTCTCTGCCTATGCCAGCCGAGTTGCCTTCATATGCCTCGGCACAAATGCGCCCATCGTGCTGTGTTGGAGGCAGCGACGGTCGGAGCAGTTCCTGCGCAGGGACATCCTGCTTGTTGATGTCTGTCAGAGGGTGATGCAAGCTTTCCCCTGCCTAGTTGTTGACTATAGTTATGCATGTTTACAGGGGAGATGCATCATTCTGTCTTTGAAAGACGCTGCTATAAACAAAAAGAAAATGGCAAGTTACCTAGAGGTGAAGCCTGTGTAGCTACTTTTAAGAGATGTAGTGCTTAGTGTTTTTATGCCTGCACTGCCAAATTGGGTGGGAAGCTTGCTGTAAATCTGAGACAGATGCAGGCTCTGTCTAGCCTTGAGCCAGTGCACCTGGGGGCTCAAAATTTACCGTGACATCAGTGTCACCGGCTCAGGCCCTGTATGTATACAACAACATAATTCTTTTTAGTCTACCCTTACAAGCATGCATATGCATGCATAAGGGTTATGAAGCCCCGATAAATGGTTAGTGTGTGCACTTAGGCTGCTATTAACTGCAAAACCTCATCCTGTCTCCTGCTATTTTGCCTGTTGTCCTTGATTGCTGAGAGTAATGCAGTGTGACTAGAACTGAAAGGACCATTTCTCTCCCTCCCTTTCCCAAATGTTTTCCTGTGTTTGACAGTTCTCTGCTGACCATCAGGATCCTTTTTGTTATGGTCACAGAGAAACAGCATTAAACAGATGTTTAAATAATTTTAAACAGATGTCAAAGATCATAAAAATCGGCTGGGTGAAGGCTGGACTTGCATCTGAATACACTTACAACCGAAATGAATACAACAGTAACAAATAATCTCCTAACAAAACCAATTAAATTTCCAAATGATGGAGTGTCTTTAACTCATTTCAGAATCATCCAATTGACAAGACTGTCTTTCTGTTTATCCTTTCTCCCTGACAAGTAAAAGCATCTGAGAAGATGCCCCTGAATCTGCTGTATAAAATAGGAGTAATCAACCTGTGCCCGGTGGCCACAGTCAGCCCACGGGTTGATTTTGCGTGGCATGATTCCTCCCCTCCTCATATTATTGCTAGATAATACTGAGGTATATATTAATTTGCAGGCTGCCAAGTGTTTTTGAAAGTGCTCACAGCAAGGGAGAGATAATCCCTTTTAGTACAAAATACTCAGGTAGCCACAAAACAAAGATAACTGTGGGGAAGGAAGAAGGAGGAATTTACCCACAAGGGTGTTTCTCTCTTATTTCTTGTGAAATGAAAATGTGGTTGGACCAAAATAACTCCACCGCGGCAGCCATTGGCTTTCTAGAGCTATGATGTTCCTAGGCATGCCATACATACTGCGAGATGTGGCTCCGTGCGTTTTAAAATAAAATAAAAACTTTGGAAAAAATGGGATGTACCAGCATTCCTGCCCTTGTTCAGACCTGTAAGGATGATGGTTGCTGCTGTCTGGTTTAGATGGCACCTGAGCTCTGACATGTAGAATCACAGAATCATTTAGATTGGAAAAGACCTTTAAGATCATGGTGTCCAACCGTAAACCTAATGCTGCCAAGTCCACCACTAAACCATGTCCCTACATGTCTTTTAAATGCCTCTAGAGATGGTCCTGTTCCGAGGAGGGGTGGGAGGAAAGCTTTGAGTTGCCAAAGAGAGCAAGATACAGGCTTGAAGAGGAAGCTGCTTGCTTTTTTTGGTCATGGCTTCTGTAATAAGTTTCACTTTCTGGTAGTTTTGTAGCTTGTTTCAAGGTAAACAAGAAGCACGCTATTCAGGAGGATTTCTGGAGTGGTGTAGCATGCTCAAGTCTATCATAGGTATTTCTTTAGTAGAGAAATCCTCCAGGAGGTTTCTGTTCGGTAATACTGTAAGGCTTTTGCAGTGGTTGCACCTAGATGCCTGGGCTGTTTTGAGGGGGTGTGTGCCTGTCATGTTTGGATGTTAGTTTTCTTGAATTGCAGATGGCATCCAGCAAAACTTACCCTCCCGTGTGCACTTGAGGTATGGTATTTTATCCCTGCATGACAAGTGCCTCATGACCTCTTCCTGCTCATCTCTTAAATGAAGATATGGTTGTCATGACTACGTTTAGTAGAGAAATAAATGTTCCTCCCAGCTTGGGTGCTTGTGTAACGGCTTGGTTCGGGCAGGGTGGTATTTTTATCTGGATCTGTGCTCGAGGGTGGGCAGATGATTTCTGTGACCTGGGAATAAAAGTGCCCAAGCTGGAGCTAGCCAGTCGCTGAACGCGGTGGCTGCTCGTGCTGCGGCTCTCCTGGGCACGGTTTTGAGCCAGTATCCCTCCATCGACAGCACTGGAGAGGTGCTGTCGGTTACACGCCGCTCTCGGGGACAAATCCCTGAAAGCCAGCAAAGACGACTTTTAAGGGTTGTTTTTAGAGGTCTGGGTGTAGCTGATTCTGCTTGTTCGTTGCTGGAGAGCCAGAGACTCTGGGATGTGGTGCTGATGGGAAGGGTTTCCCGGTGCTGGCCCAGTGCTCTGCGGTGTGTTCACCTGGAGGAGCCAGGCCAAGCACCTTCTCCTTTCCCTAAAGCTGTCCCCCTGATCAGCAGATCTCTGACTGCTTGAGAAATGAACAGCTTACTCTTTAGGGGCTATCGTTTCAGGCTGTCTGCAGGGTTTGGCAATATTTGTACAAAATAATTAATGCTTCAGCATATTATTTTTTAGGCTTCTTTTTAATCTCTGTTGTCTAGAATTTTTTTCTCTTTCAATGGTACTAATACAGGTTCTAGTGTCATCAGATGCCTACAGGAGCCAGATATTGTAGGTATAAGCCTATTAGGCAAATGTTTCAAAGTATATTCTGATAATGTTGACCATTTCTTTTGTTTTTTATTCCTGCTTTTCTCCTTGAATGCTCTGCTTCACGTATTGCTGCCTGTGTATGTTGCAGAACACACAGGTGAGCTAAACTTGCTGGCAGAACACCTCTCTGTATTTTAACCATTTAGTTTCAACACTTATTAGCTGAAAAACATTGCATTTTCAGCTGTTTCTGTTTTTAAATGAACATTTTTTTTTCCAGAAGTGAATACCTGACATTTGTCACTTTTTTGTTAGCTGGAGAGCTTGGGCTGGGAAGTTCCCACAGCGGCTGTCTGTGGCTTCAGCTTTGTTTTAATTGCTGCACTAGAAACATGTAGCAGCATGCTGTTGGAGCTCTTCAGCCTGGTGATGGGTGGGAATCAAAGCATTACAAAATTACATTTAAAGGGGGGAAATTATTTTGCAGTTTTATCCAAGGGTTTGAGGTCATTGTTGAAGTTTGCAAGAGGTTGGTCAACAAATTACAGCATTTAGTTGTGGCTAGGTAATTGTGACATTCTGAAAAAGTAAGTGCTTTTCGATGACAGACATTTGCATGTGTTTTCCTTTTGGGGGAAGAAAAAGTCTTTCCTGGCTGCAGATGTACAACCAAAAATGGAGGCTGTTTAATACGTTTTTACCATGCAGTGCTGAACCTCCTAGCCTAACGTAGGCTTGTCTGGTTGATGTTTGTACTTCGTGTTACGAGCTGGTTTTATGTGTGGATGTGCATTTTTGTGCTGGAATTGTTTGTAATGGCTTGCTTTCTTATTTTAAAAATAAGAGTACTTGGGGAGAATGCCCTTGCAAAGCCCCTGCTTCCTCCTCGCAGCTGCGTGCTACCGCATCTTTATGAGGAAGTAAGCAAAACCATAATGGTTGACTTCTGCACATGGTCTTAACAGATGTACCTGATGGCATCTGTTTACTGAGCTAAGGCTTCAGCTTTTTTTGCATAAAGGAATTGGTTTCTCATGAAAATCCTGTGTACTGTTGGATTACGTATGTGTAGGATTGCTCCAAAGGCCACATGTTGATATCCTTAATGACACAGAAAGTCTGCAAATAATCGCTAGTGACGAATAATTTGCTGTTTAAGCATTACCATTTCTATTCCGGAATATTTCGTGATCTCATTATATGACTTTTTTTTTTTCCCCCATTTTGCAGCCTTTGTAACTTTGCAGACTTGTTGTTTGATCAAATGTCTTTTGTCCATGCAAAAGCTTTTAGCAAAATAGGTGTTTGGTACCTACTGAGTTCCATACCTCTAACTGATGTCCCTGTAAATGAAGTATTACCAGCAGTAGAGAGCATGTAACTTGAAGAAATTTAATAGTAAAAATGTAAAAATCAAGTATTGCTATCCGCAGTGTATAAACTGAAGAGAAGACAGCAGTCAACTGCACTGTTAGATGCACAACGTTTCACATTCTAAATATGATCAAATAATTTCCGGGAAAGGAAACTAGTGTGAACATTAATAAGCTTTTATATGCATTTTGTCATTAATAATGTAGGCAGTACCATTCAGATGGAGAACATAACCCATTTTATCGTAGCGTCATTTTAACATGATAGGCTCGTTGCCTTTCCAAGGTGAAAGGGCCACAGATTGCCTTCTGAAATCTCATCCTCGGATGAAGTTTTGCCTTTGGCTCCATTGAATCTAGACCAGCTTTGCAGGAATATGGGGAAGCTGCTTTCTATTTATAGTAACACGCTGGTAACAGCACCTGCCCTTTTGTGTTTCTATGTGTAAAGTTCATTTTTTCCATACTTACAACAGACAAAGGTGGACAACGTGTCTATTTCACTAGTGTTTTCATTCTCGCCTTCCTAGGTGGTTTTTTTAATAAAGGTTATTTCTTTCGTCTGCTGTGCAATAAGGCAGTACAGCAAAGCCATGTCTGTGCTGTTGGGTCTTGCAGGCAGTAGCAGGCTGGGTCTGCCGGCCACCGAGTTGGGCTCGTGTCGCTGCCTGAGCCCTGAGCCAGCCCTCTTGCTGCGCGAGCTGGTGCCAGCAGGGAGCCTGGGATTTCGAAGCTAGAAGTCTGCAATATTATCTGGTAAAACACTGATTTGCTCAGAGTGGTCTTTAGTTGTTTAACATGCCAAGGGTAAAAAATGAGAGAACAAAGGCCTGAAATACCCCGTATTGTCTTTGTGCTTCCAGCTGCTTTAATGTGCTTGCCAATGCGACATGCAGCATTTATCTCCAATTTAAAATCAAGAGAGGGACTTATTTAGTCATTGACTCCAGGAACCTTTCCAAAGTGCTCTACCAACCAAGTAAACGTGGTGTGCCAGATCCTGCAACCATTGCCTCTGTTTGAGAGGAGTGCACTTAGGTGAGTGATCCTGCTGCATCCCGCTTGGTGTGAATCAAGCCTAGTATGAGGAAATGTCTTTCTTTTCATGTAAACAAGCCCTGATCCTTTAGGTATGTGCATAATCCTGCTCCTCTTGTTAGGAGGTGTGGCCCTGCTTCTGGTGGGGTTTTCTGCAAGATGGAGCCTGTGGCTCGGATACCCTTGGCTGGAGGCAAAACTGAGATTTTTTTAAGAAGCTGCAGAAGTGGCTTTAGAGGTGGGAGAGAGGGAGGAGGAGTGGGAAGAGCTGCCCTGCATAGCCAAGGTGGAGATGGCGAGAGATGCTAAGAGGAGGCAGAGGAGGAGGCAGGCAACGAGTAGCCAGAGGTGCAGTGTTGCTGCCTGATGGCACTGTCAAGAGAAGGTGGTCGTTACCCTGGTTTGCAGTGGGAGAACTGGGGTGCAGAGAAACACTGTGACCAAGGTCAGGCTGAGAAGGGAGCAGGTGACAGAGAGCCAAATCCTGATTTACCTCTTTCAGTGGCTGATTCACAGCAGTGCCCTTCCTCCCTGCAAGTTGTTTTAACACTGTTTACAGTGTAGGCTGATGCCAGTCTTACCATGTTGCAAGATGAGAAATGAACGATGGCATGCAGTTTCATAGCACAGTGTTAAATTCAATGAACATATAGTTTGTGTAGATATTTGTTTTATAAAGTGTAAAATCAGCACTGGTGCTGCTTAAGAGAAAGTGTTCTGTTTGGAAATGGTTTCTAGGTCACCTGGTAGGTAAAGGTTTATTCTGGCTGATGGCAGTGGGTGGCTGTCTTTGGTCATTAATCCTGTGTCATAGGCTTAGCGTTGTATTCTGGCAGTGCAAATGGTAAAAGTGAGATCAGCCTGCTGTGTATCAATGCCACTTGTTTAGAATAAATGTCCTAATAATCCAGGACTCTGTGACTCTCATCCACAGACCACACACATGAAGCTGGGTGGGTTCAGAGAAATGGAGGTAGCCTCTCAAATATGAAAACTTACTGTCAATAATCAGATGGTGCCCTTTGGGTATGTTCACACAAAGTCCGTTTCATGTCAGGCTGAAACTGAGCAGTCTTCTCACTAAGTTTTGTTTATTACATGTAAATATTTTTAGACATATAATCCAGTTTGTAATTAGAAGAGGGTACTCCTTTTAGAAGCATTTTCATGAAGACTGGTACGTCACCCCTGCTACCTAGAGGAGTGTTGTTTCTTCTCTGCAAACGGGAGCAAATGGAGCTGAACAGATTTGTCCTCCTCCACAGGAGGGGTAAGACTAACTCACACAGCTGTGTGGCCTATATCTCCAGGTAGCTCAGAGAGTGAACTACCGTGGCCAGACTGTTGGTGGGGAGATCACACAGCCCAGGAGCACCGGCATGACCCGGCTTTGCAGGTGCGGTTACCCGGGGTAGCTGGTTACAGCAAGCCTCACTGTTAGCCTCTTCCTATGGGCATAGGTACAGCTTTCACATTAATCAGGGATCACATTTAAGATCTCCTGGTTCCTCTTCCTGGGTAGAGTTTGCATCTCTTTAATGGTTTTTTATGACTGCTTCATGCCCTCCAAGGCAGGTATGTGATTTACCAGAGAGCTGCCTGAAAAAGGAGACACAAATGACGGCAAACCACAGAGCAGGCATGTGATATTCAGCACTTCTTGTTCCCGCAGGGCTGGCTGAAGACAACTCCAGACAACTGTCTGAAAACCCTTGTATGACTCCTTATAGATGACTCTGTGCAGACACATGGTCTCCAGCACTTCAAAAGAGGTCTTTAAAGACCTTCACACTTTCAGACAGTTGTCTGGAGAATTCTTCAGTTCACGCTGTTGTAGGGACAAAAATTAAAAGGAAGTGGACAGGCAGGTGTAATTCAGTGCCTTAAGCTTTGCTGCTTTATGTTCTGCCTCCAAAAAGCTCTAGCACGGAGCAGGCTTTCGCCTAGTGTTGTTTACAGCTGCTTGTCCAGTACTCAGCAAAGGGAAGGCTCTGACCCATAGAAGTAACAAAATCTCTTCATGCAATATCTGGCCCTGTGAGATTATTGAACTGTTCAGGGTCTGCTGGATTGAATTACACTGCTGCTTGCTGGGATATTGGAAGCATCAAAAATAAGTGCTGTGTAAATAACCGTGCTACATCTATGTGGATGCAATCCCAGGAGTAACGTTGCATTTGAGAAAGAGTGATTGTTTCATTCCTGACACTGCTTCTGTTGGTGTATTTTGTTTGCTTTCAAGCAGCGGGCTTAGAGAGAAAACAGTCCAGATTTTTGCCTATTTTTAACAAAGTGTTCAGCTAATATGTTAATTGAACCTTGAACACAAGCAGTAATAACTTGAAGCCACGGTAGATGTTTCACCAATAAGGTAATTCTCTCTACAGAGGTATAAACAGTTGTCTTGGCCAGAGGAGAGCTTGGTTACTTGTGCCTTACCGCACACGTTCATGCGCATTGTGTTCCCTGTAGAGCTGTGCTGATCCCTGGCGTTTTCGTAGCATGACAAGTGGAATCAACACAAAAGCCATCTTTCTGCCGAGGTCTGCCTTAAATGAGTTTAAAAGCCAGTCAGACCTAGTTTATGCTGCCCGTGCCCCTTTTTTTGGAAGCAAATGTGGTTGAAGAAAAGGTTTGCATTACCGACAAGCCCTTGGAGGGTAGTTTAAAACCGCCTGCAGAAATATAACCAGAAGGGGCTTTATTTGGTTGGGGGCGTGTGTGAGGCTGCAGGAGCAAGTGTCTGTTCCCCAGCAGACTCCTGGGACCAATGCTCTCCTGACCTGCGTGGCAGAGCCAGGCTTGGGACGCTGTCTCTGGTTTCTTGCTCTACCGCCAGGCAGGCGGGTGCGCTGACTTGCCTTGAGGTGGGGGGGACCACCACAGGTTGGTTAAAGCTGCTGTAGGTTTATTGGCAGTGACTGCCCAGGTCCTTGCTGCTGGGAAGGGGGCAAAGCATTTGCTTCTCCATCCTTAGGATTAATGATCCAACCTGTGGGCTTCTTTCTTTCACGGTGGGGATCTGCTTTGTTATGCTGTGAGCCCTTTCCCTAAACAGAGGCTAACCCTGGGTTTAAAAGATCCCAGAAGGGACAAAGGAGTTTAAGTGTCTTTTTGATCTTTGTTGCTACCCTGAGGCGAAGTTAGATCATTTGCTGTGAGCTGATCTCAGTTGTGCTTGGGAAATTTACTGAAACAGCTTCTCCAAAATAATGATTCTGAAGAGATATTTTGGTGTGGGCACTCATATTCTTGCATAAGAATGTCTTTTGCTAGTCTGTATTAATGCACCATGGAAGTAGAATAACTGCTGACTAATTATTTGAGAATAGCTCTTTTGGTAAGTGCCCGAGCGCAGAAAAGCCCCACTACAAAGAACAAAGACACCCTCCATCCTACTCCGATTCAAAAGAGGAGGTTCTTCCCAAGGTATTAAAATAGTTTGGTTCATTCATGGCTGTTTAGAAAAGAGCATACCAGTGGTAAGTTTTATGGTGCATGACTTAAAATATTTCATATTAATTAACAAACAAGTACCAATTAATTTTACATTATGATGCTTAAGGAGTAGACTGCAAGGAATGGTATTTAGCTGTGGCTGTTTGGCAATTATGACCTTGTATATAATAACAGACTCAATAAATTCTTGATGTGAGAGAGCACCATTAATCAACACAGAGTTAATTAACTGTGCTGCTTACACAGGAAGCGCCGCGCAGAACTGTCTGGATCTCTGTAGTGCTACAGGCCGAAAATGTTTGGTTTGTCTGATACCTGGCTCGTTCCCACAGAATTTGCCTGCAAAACTGATGCTGAAGAGGGAGCAGTTTCCTCTAGGTGAGTGGGCTCTGCACACTGGTCCCACAGGTTGTTTCCTTCTGTGGCACTGACGCTGTGGCAGACTTTAGCTGTGTCACTGTGTCACTTAGGCTTTCTGTCACCTTCACGGAGAAGGTGGAAGCAAGCCCTTGGAGGAGTGCTGGAGTTCTGGAAATACAAAGGACTCTTGCAACAATGATTTTGGTCAGGTTAATCCTCTAGGACTGCCCAGGAAATTAGGAATCAATGTGATAATTAAGAGTTCTACTCATCAGCTCTCATTTAGACTTTATACACGATTTTCTTTCTTGTGTTTTTTTTTTAATAGTTTGAAAGGTAGCCCAAAAAGGGGAAAATCAACAAGATTCAGCACACCTTCAGGGAGAAAAGCATACAATCTCTGTACCACTCACTCCTCCACACTCCAAATAGATCTTGTAATTTTCCTGAATATGTGATGCTTGGAAGTATGAAATTGGCTTGGCCTTTTGGAGTGACACTGACCATCCTTTCGTTGGTTTGTTTTATTGTTGGCTCAGTGTGCATATTACTGTGAAGGACAGATTTCTAACCTGAGATTGTACATTTTTAATCATCTGGCTTACCTGCTTTTTGATGTCCTTTGAACTACTTTCATATCTGCGGTCACTGTAGACTGTGTCACGGAAGAATTCAAAGGTCTGAGCCGTGGGAGTGCTTTAAGCTTTGCAACAACAATGCCCAGTAACAGCCAGTTTGGAGAGTTTGAGTGGCTCCAATATGAGAGAAATGAGAGAGCACAACTGGGTCTTGTTTTCTTACTGCTGGTATGTACAGCCTCCCGAGTAAGAAGACTTCATATGCCTTGTTTTTATTCTTGAGGTTAATTGAACTTATAGGTAGAAGTTCAACGCTCTTTTTTTTTTAAGTAATGTGGTTAAGTGTAATCCTTCCTCTTCTTCCCTCTTTCTGCAACCTGGGCTATTAGTCTTAATTACAGAGTCCCATTTAGTAAATCACTAACTAATACAAGAGTAGCTTCGTACACTGCCACAAGATGTGGTGACCAAATAGGGCCAGAAATAGATGAGCAAAAAATGTGTAGTCTGAGTCTTACTCTTCCTTCTGCCTTGCTGTGGCTGAAAATGTACTGCCTATTAATGCCTGCTTTTATTGGTATAACATTTTCAGGGCTAGGAGACTTCAAAGATTTTAACTGCTCTTTACATTTTTATGTAATGATTTCTTGCTTTGAGTAGCGAAGGAAGTGTTTTACTTGCCTCCTCCATCTACCGAGACAAACCGTTTCCCCATATTCACCCTCATTTACAAAGTGTGATGGAATGCTCTTAACAGTTTATAACAATGAACTAATTATAGGGGCCTGGGAGTGGGGAAGGGAGGGAGAGAGGAAGAGGCTTTCACTTTAGATCTCAAGGCAGAGGAAAGTGATGATTCAGGTAATGCCTCTTTTGCAAATGAGATTTTTCTGCCGCAGCCACACAGCTTCTGTATTTGATACAAAGGGAGGCAATAATTCTTAAATTATGGAAATACAGCTGTTCTTTTTTTCTTTTTTTCTCCCCAATCCGGGAAATAGCAGTAAACTGACACCTCTTCTTATTAACCCCAAAGTGTAGCTAATGGTTATGGCCTGGCATTCCTACTTTTCTGCTCTCCCATCCAGCTACCTCTTTAAGTGGCTGGCATGACTCTTACCGACTCTGGTGGTTCATCCTGTACTTCAGCTGCCGTCCAGACAGCGCATTCAGAAATGCTGCTTCAATTAGGTGCGTAACACTTTCTCAGATTCAGACTTGTGCCTAGTTTGTCACAAGCCGCAGGGGCTTAAATCCAATGAATGGGCAATACTGTATTAAACTAATATTAATGACAACTATTCTGTTTTAATACTACGGCCAATGGTCCAACATAAGTATGTTTAAACGTATGCGCTATATAGTGCATGTATAGACCCTTAACATAGATTTTTTTATTTCTGAGTTTCCTCAGTCATGGTTTTCTTTAGAGCCATGTTTATTATTCCTTGTTTTGAGGAGACCTTTCTCTCTTGCCCGTATGCCAACACAATTTGTCCTTCCTCACACCTCTTGTGTTTTCAGAGCCTGACGGAAGATGGTCTGTGCTTTCCCCTGTCCCCAGCTTGTGTCACAGAGGACTTTTAAATGTTGGATTTTACTCCTCCATTTCCTCCCCTTTTATGTTTTCAGCAGTCTCTCTTTTCCTTTCTTGACACTGCCACAGTATCTGCAGTGCTGTGGAGTCGGATGAAAGGTAACGGTTAAAGCTCCCTTTGCAGCAGTCCGTTCCCTGGGTGTGCTGGTTGAAATCCCTTGTATCTCCACTGAAGTTTCATCATCCCCTTCATTCTTTGCTTCAGAAGAACTAGGATAATTTTCTCCTAACACCACCAAAACTGGAGCTGGTGGCAGTACAAGTGAGAGTCATTAGTTCTCCAATAGTTACAGGTATCATATGTCATTTATGGCTCATTGTTTCATACATTTCTGAAGAGACTTTTCCCCATTCCTTTTGGCCTTACAAACAGCCCATATTTTTTCTCTTTAAACAAAATGAAAATGTTTTCATAAATATATTAGATGTACGTTGAAGACAATGACAAATGATAGTAAAGATCTGTTACATGATGTGGAAGGTGTGCAAACAGTGGATGCAATCAGAAAAGACTGAGAAATTAAAATGTAAAATAACCATAGCAATGTGGAATCTTATAAAGATTATTTCTGAGTCTGTGAAGGATGGGGAAAATACAGGACTGGAGACGGACAAATGTTATGCCTTTTTTAAAAGGGGAGAAGTGAGAAGCCAGAGAATTAGTCAATGTAATGCCAACATTGTGAAGTATACAAAGCAAATTGTTGGACAGCAGATTTATAGGCATCTAGAGGATGTTAAGGTAATTAAAAAAAGAAGACCACAAAAAAGCATGGAAACAAATGTTCATCCTAATGAAGGGCCCATATCTTAACTTTTTTCTTGCAAAGATTCAGAGTGACAGGAAGACTGGCATTATTTCAGATTTCGAAACTACAGTACCATTTGTTACAGTCTGTTCATGTTTTAAAGCCATAAGTACAGTGGGCTGCATCCTGATCCTCCAAATTTCAGCAACATTTGAACTTCCCTGAATTTAATGGAATCTGGCCTTTTTGGTAGTGTAAGAGAAGGAGGAGGAGCGTAATGTTGAAAAGTCATAAAATGTCTTGTTCCCAGAAGTCTCTGGGATGGCAGAGGTCAGGATTTCTGAGAAGTGAAGTCTCTGCTGTTGATGTTTTTACTCCATTCAGGGAAATGGGACTTTGTGCACTCTTTTTGAAACTTGCATTCACAACACCAGCAGAAACAACCCCGCAAAGGCCCTGAACTTTTGCTAACTGCTCTAGCCACAGGGGGAAGGCTTGTTCCTCATAAGAGTGTGATGAGATAGGCTGACACCTGGGCAATTTTTGGCTGTTTCTAAGTTGGGAAGCTGATAATAGAACCCACTGTCTCTTCACTACTTGCTTTTCATGATTCTTTTCTTTGCAGACCTTTGGAAGGGTGCTCTTCACTTTCTGCCAGTAATACAGCTTTCTGATCAAGCTCTTGCTATAGTTGCAGCAGACTTGGTCAGTGATACAGGAAGAAAGACGCTTTTGGCATGAATAGAAATTACAGGATTTTCTTGCCAAGGCAAGCAATTCCAGTTTCAGCATGCAAAGGGGGAAAAAATATGCCATTGTCTAGTTTAATGAAAGCTGTAAAACTAAGGGAAAGTAAATGTCCTCTAAAGTATCCTTTTAACTATGTGAGGAATTTAACAGCATCTGAATCTACCCAGCATTATAAGGTAGCAATGGCTTGTAGATACTGACTCTTCTATTCAGAAGCATTTTTAATCCTTAAATGGTACACTATAGTTGCTTTGTTACATGCCAGTACAAATATTTCCAGCATGTTACAAGACAGATGAATGAACGGAAGGGAGAGAGATAAAGTGATGTTTTCTGATCAGAAGTTTTCTTTTTAATAGGTCTAGAAGAGCTGTTTGTTCAGGGCATTTTGGTTATATTGGTATAGCTGAAGGATGACTGAATGGAAATTTTAGTGTTAGGAGGGTGACATGGTCTGTTAGTATCAGAACTCTTGCTTGAAAATGGCTTTTTTGCTTAACGGCTTGCCAGATGCACAAGTTAACATCTTACAATATTTGTTAAATATTCAGAATTTTCAATACTTTATTCTTCTAACTGCCACTGGACAAACCAGAATTTCTGCTGCTGTATGGATTTTAAAGGTTTGATATATTTGACTTCTTTTATAATAAATTCCAGCTGAAAGGAATAGTGATTTAAGAGAGTTAGGAGCTGATATCTATCACAGCACATCTGAGAGTACATTTAACTGTTTCTCATGATTGCAGAACATGCACTGTAATTGCTTGAGAGGCCTTCAAGGTGAAACAAATTAAATCAAATCTTGAAAACAAACGGACAAGTTGGATGAGGAGAGTAACAGTAGGGAAAGTGATTTCTGCATGCCTTAAATACCTGGGGCAGGTTGTTTTGTGATTTGCAAAGCCTTTGTGATAAGACAGGAGCTCTCTGTGGCTGATGCCAGCTCTTTCTTTGAAGTCCGTGCTCTCAAACCACATTGTAAACATTACTTTTACCGTAGCAGGTTGGCTGGGTCTCACAGCTGTATTTAATGCATTCTTGAAAGCATTTGAACCTGTTGATCTCTTTCCCATTCCGGTCAGTTCCTAATGAAACCACTGCAGGTGCTTGTTCCAAACAGAGGGAGCCCTCAGGGGAACTGGAGTGGAGAACAGGAATGATGCACTGCTGTGTTTCCATTGGTAAGGAGCAATACAGGCATCATGCTTATAGCATTTCCTTTTCCAAATGTTAAGAATTGTCTTTTAAGTGACTATGCTGCCCCAACATGGAGGCTTCAGCATTCCTCTTCCTCTTCCCCATGAATGTAGAAGGAATGTCCCATCTGGTTTTGTAAAGGTGTAGGTCTGCACGTGACCAACCAGGCTTCCCTAACGTTCAGAGAGGCGCTGGCCCCACTGCGAGCTTACACTGCAACTGATGACCCCTGCGTTTGTAGTTCTGGTACTGGATAGCTTAGGTGAACCCGGTGTTCAAAAAAGAATGATGCTGGTTTTTCCTTTTTTACTGTACTCCTCCAGAGCTTGTGAAAGTCAGTATACACCACTTGGAGCTATTGTCTTTCTGTTGCCAAAGCTTGCATCTTTCATAAAACCTTAACGCCTTCTTTCCTACCTCATCCTGGCTCCAAACAGTTATTAAATTCAGCGTGTTGATCCCCTGTGACATTTCTCTCCTTGTTATCAGAATAGCTGAGACCCTTTGGCTGTCTCTGCTTTTCCCTTCCTGAACTTTGTCTTGCTTCCTTTTAAGCCACCCAAAGTCTGTCTCTGAAATTGTCTTATAATTATTTTCATCTGTTCACTCTCTTTGAATTTTTCTCCTGCTTTATTCTTGTCTTCTGAAATTATTTTATGCTATGTGTTCTGCCAGCTGTGATTTTGCTGTAAAGAGAGGAGGCCGCTGCAGATGGCCTGTGGGCAAGCTGCTGGGACCATGGGGATCGGCTCAACATGTGTCCTTGAAACTAGCACCCAGATGGGAGGCGTGGTGAGGCAAACCCAGGTATTTCTTGTTAACTGAAGAATGCTTTGCGTGACTGTGCACATACGTGCCAGTAATGATTTTATAGCAAAGTACCTTGTGAACATTGAAGCTTCCAGATAGTTTTCCCTGTTTCCTAGCTGAAACCATTTCAGTCAAAAATTCCTCTTTGAAAGTCATTCACTATCATAGGGCCATAAAATACTGTGCCTCATATTTTGTATTCTGTCTGGTTTTGAACTATCTGGTGCTAAAATATGTGTGTGGAGCACTCTGTTGTGGTATTAGAAGGCGCCTACTTCTGTAGCTGCAGTTGGGTTTCTAAAAATGTTGACTTTTTTATTAAAAATAATTTCTTCTGGTGTGTGGCTCCATGTAGCTTCATGCTTAAAATGGCAATAAAACCATATCCTGTCTCTAAAAGGTAAGAAGTGTTGTTGAATGTTCAGGAATGTGTTCAATATACAGATATAAATTAAAAATCCAATCCCTGAATACTGTAATAAAAAATACAGGACTAAAATAGCGATAGGCCTGTGGGTTTTATTATGTCATGGCAGGATTTTCTGTGAACAGTGCATAAAAGACCTAGATTCTCTGAAACTGGCTGCCCAAAATCAGCCAGGGGCTCTGATCCCTGGTCCCTAGGACCCAGGGCAGTGGCCATCAGTTCCCTCTGCTGGCCCAAGCACTGGCTGCCAAAGGAGCTCCCAAAACTGAGTGATGCTCCAACATAGCCAAGGAAGTGAAGTTTATTATACCAAAATAAGAAAAGTGTGGTGTAACCTAGCCTTACAAAGTCTTTCTTAAAAAAGCAAACAAAAAAAAAACAACCAGAAGAACCCCCCACCCAAAAAAACAGTCTCTCGCCACTTCTTTTTGAAGGCTCAGTAGGGCGAGGATGTGGTGGCACATCATAGCATTACACCCAGTAACCCACGGATTTCTCTTCTCTGTACTTACACTGCTTTAGCAAGATGCCTTACAGTCATGTAATTTCACCTTTATTGGTTCTATCTGATTTATTTCTGAAGCATGTCTTCCCTTTCCTTTAAATCACAATTATTTTCCCCCTGAAGACTGTGTGTAAAGGGTGACACTATTTTAGTTTGCACAGTATCTCTTGCAACCTTTGGGCACTTGTACATAAAACATAAGCTTGATCATGAACCTAACAGCCAGCAAAGAAAACATGCCAAGACACAACTTGCAGAGAGGCACAGGTCCCTTGCTGCCAGCCCCTCTCCCCAGGCTGTGTCTGCCTGAGCAGTAGAGCTGCATTCTGTACTGCTTATGAGCACCTTGGTCTAAATTACTCCACTGAACAACTTGTGCCTTAACATGTTCCATTCTGGCACTGGCCTGGGATTTTCAAGACCAGCTGGCCTGGCCATGCTATCAGAGGATGCAGAGGCTCCTTTATTTGGGGGAACAGAGTGTGAGGAATATTGATCTTCTGAAAGGCATTCATTCCTGCTTGCCTTTCATTCCTACTTCACCTTTCAAGGTGACGATGGTATGGCAGGACAAAGGACTCATTTGGAGGGTTGTCTGTGGCTTGTGGGGGCCATCTGTTTTGCAGGCCTGGAATAAACTCCCTGCATATGCGTTGTTACTCTACAATATGTTTATACAGTATGTGCAGGTTCAGACTAGCAGAAGAAATGCATTTATCTTCTGTTGGCAGAGACAGCAGCCCTGTAGCACTAACATAAAATATAGTTGTTTGCTTGTGGGATAAATAGAAATCTCACTTCTCTGATTGTTAACCAATTTCTTCAAATGTCACTTACTTTTTACAATTAACCTCTCATAAAATATCCTAATGAAACCTTTCTGGCATTTTTCCCCCCCAGCACAGCTCTCTGGGTTTACGTTAACAATAATGCCAAATATTATTGCCATTCAGGAACTACCTTTTAGATGTGCAGACATAAAAGCTTGGCTCCACCAAAATTTATGGGCGTGTTGCCATTACCTTGAGCAGGACTAGCGTTTCCCCCTTGGATGTTGGCTCCCGGTGCTGGGAGTGCTCGAGAGGCAGTTTTGTTTGCATTTCTTCTATGTCGGTTGGCATGAGCTCCTCAGTCTGGAGTTGCAGTGCTTGTGGAGCACCTGCTGGAGCTTTCATACTAAAGTATCAATCCAGAGGAGTAATTGGGGCTAAGGTAATAGGAAATCCCAGATTGTATTTAGAATTTTGGAATATCATCCCTAATTTCTAGCTTTTGTCCTTAATTTAGGCATTACTGTTGGAATTATTGACATTGGCTACTGAAGGTGACTGTTCAGCCTTTGAGCCTTCATTTATCCCTCATAATTTGCTTATGTTAACAAAGCATGCTGGAGGAAGCACCCTGATGCTGGCAGCTGGCCATGCAAGGCACCTTGGAGCAATCGATGGAGGTTTGACAACGGGTGGGCTTTCAGATTTCACCCCCTGAAAAGACCAGGGTGCCTCCTGGGGTAAGCATCAGTAGATCTTGTGCTTAGTGGGTAATGCTGAAAACAGATACAGAAATGAGTTGGGTAGAAAACAGTACTGTAGTGGCACATATAAAATGTTGGTTTGCTTTTCAGCTGGCTCCTCGTGGTGTGCGCTTCTCAAGTGCTTTGGTTGTGGTGGTTGTGCTTGGCCTCCACCTGTAAGTGGGCACGTGGTGCTGGATGTGGGGTGGCTGAGTACCCTGAGCCCCTCTCCTGGCTGCGGCACTGGCTCAGTCCAGTGACCAGCCTCAATCGCGGCCCCACCGTGGCGGCTGCCGCGTGATGGGACCCTCAGGAGATTCCCCTCCTCTTGGAGGTGTCTGGCACCTGCTGTGCGGCTCTTGGCCAGAGGCAGGTTTTGGCACGACACTCGCAGGTACTGCCTTTACGTGTTCGCCCGTGCTTATGTACCGATGGGGTATCTCCCCTTCCCAAGCCACAGGCATTTTTCTGCCTGTGCGCTAGGTATTTCCACTGTGGTGCCATAGCTACAATCAAGGTGTCCTCCGTCTCTGTGCTAAATGTCTCCTGCTGGGCCATTACACCAGCTTTTTCCCTTGCCAGAGGAGAAAATAAAGTCTGAACAAGATCTTTCACTTGTGGTTGAGTCTGTCTTTCTTGTGGCTGCTGAAACAGTCTGCAACCAGAGTGGTTTTCGGGATGTTGCTGGAAGGAATGGAATGGAAAATCATGTGGGAGTATCGGGTGGCACAGGCTCAGGAATTTTGCCTGACATCTCTTGCTTTAAAGTGATGAGCTTTGCTGCATTCATCCTCCTCCTGGGAACTCAATGGGCATTTGCGAGGACGCAAGGAAAGGGTGTTATTTTGGTAAATGTTGTGTGTGTGAAATACACTTCTTTTTGGTCTAATCTTTTGTGGGGATGGCAGTGCTGTTAGTTTCCGAATAATTACTTTGGATTTTCTTGATACACCGTTACTCGCTTTCTGTCCTAACCTCTTCAGTGGTGTTTTCAACTGTTACACAGTTGTCTTTTTGCATTTGACCATGTATATAATCATTTATATCCCTTTAAAATCCCTGTGAATAATTTTATTCTGGTACTGCCATATTTGAGAGTTGTCACAAACAAATGCCAGCCATTCCTGAGGTTAAAGAAGACAGGACTGGAACTGACATACACTGTCCTTTCCCTTCTGTACACCTGGTTAAAGCTAGGAAATGTTCATTTTTTTTATATGATAATAAGTTTTAGTTTAATTTGTTGTTCATGACTAAGTTGAGGGATCTCTCTTTCTCCCAACGAGGCTTGTACCTTCAAGAATCTGCTCCAGTTATTTGAGGATGAAATTATTTAGGTCTTAACATTATAAGAAAGGGGAGAACATGATGTAGCTGCCCAGTAGTTATTTGTTAACCATATTATTTTAGACAATAAAGAGTGTTTTACTGAATTTTTAATTAGTAAAAATACAATTTCTGCATGTCTTGTTGTTCATGATATTAACTGCAAGTTTAAATGAATCTCTGCTGTCTTTGATTACATGTAAACTATATATTGCAACTGTTGTTGCAGTTAATGGCAACAACATTCTATAATTGCAGTATTCTGCATTGTGACAGACAATTTTATATGCATAGTTTTTTCTGCCATCATTTCTAGTGTCCAAGGATCAGTGGTCCGTGAAATCAGATCTATGTGACTATTCCTGGTGTATTAGCATTACCTAATTTACTGTGACAAACTTTGGTAATGCAGTATGCTGGAGGTTTTTGGTTGCCTTTGTTCAGCTGGAAATGACCTTAGTTAACATATCACTTGACACGCTGCATGAGATTCTGGCCTAGTTGCCGTCATATACAAATAAACTCGCTTGATGAAGTGACAGCTGCCTGTTTTTCTGATGGACAGGTACTGACTAATTCAGTCTGGGTAGATCGAGAGAAGAGTAAGATTACAGTGTAAGGAAACAAACTGAATCACAAAATCTGTCTCTTGACCTGACAACTTCCTTTTTGTATAGGCTTTACAATATTATTGTATGGATGCATGTGCTTGTGCTGGTGTATTTATGGTTTGGGTAGCTGACCTGAGGCTCCTAGATTCTTGTATACACAAACTGCAATGAAGGCAATGCCAGATGAAGACAGGGGAGCAGAAATGCAAGAAAAGAAGGGTCTAATTCTTGAAACCGTCTCTGATATCCCACTTTGCAAGTCACAGCTTCACTTTCTGTGCTGAAGCAGACAGACAGCTACTGTATGGGAGTACGGCTGAGAACTCAGGTTCAGTCTGGAAATTACCATGCATTGGAAAATGAAAAGGAGTCCTAGAGTCAGTACATACAAGGGAAGACTCGGTCAATAAACCTTCACAGCCCAGCATGGCGGAGATGGGATTAAGGGAGATTCTGGAACATTCCAAAGCTTTTGGTGTTCGGATCAGTGGCGGTTTAGGCCCATCCTCTACAGCTCATCACTTGCCTGGACCTGCAATTCTGCTGAAAACTCTTGGAGCCTTTAGAAAAATGCAACTATTTTGCTTTGTTTCTTTAAGCTGGAGGATGCACCTCTTCTGCACACTTAATAAATACATAATTTCCTTTTAAAATTGCTTTTTAAAAGAAAATAAATAATTAGATCTTTAAAATACAGTTAATTGCATGTTTATCTCATGATATTCAGGAGATATCAATGTCTGTGTATGTGTGGGGGGCATTTGCTGCGTGATGCCGATACCCTGTATTGAAGAAAGAGAAGTCCAGGGTTTAGCAGGAACGGTGAAAATTCACGTCTACTTACTTCCACGTTATATAAATGAAAAGGTATGTGTTTAGACTGCATCAGCAAGGTAGTTTTAAAAGAACTGGAGGCTTTCTGCCTCCAGTAGTGGGTTTGTGTACATACTGATCAATAATAATTTTACTTTTAGTAGTACTCTGTGCAAAATTAAAATCTAGCACATAAACATGAGCGCCTGATGTAATAGCTAATGTTATCATTAAGAATGAGGAGTATTGCAAGCACTGTGTGCACCTCTATGAAATACTATTAATCTGGGAGTAAACTTTTTCCAAGCAGGTCCGGTTTGTGAGGTACAAAAGTGTAATGTTGTGTTATGCTTCTGCTGGGAACAGAAAGCTTTTGAAGCTGTTTTCAAAATGCAGCGTTTAATATCACACTAAACTGTATGTCAAAATACACCTGGAGTAATGCCACGACTAGTACAACAAAAGACAGAATCACAGAATCATAGAATAGTTTGGGTTGGAAGGGACCTTTAAATTTCATCTAGTCCAACCCCCCTGCAATGAGAAGGGACATACAGAAACAGAGACTGGAAATTTTCTACAGAGAACAGTAGTCTGAGTAGGTTGTCACATATCAAAAGTATGTATAGAAGCTTAAGCTTGCCTTCTTTTGAAGGTTGTATTGTATTTCTGAGTTGGAAGACAATATTACAACATCTTAAATCAACTCTTATCTGATCTATCTCACTAGTTCTTGTTGTTTCTGTGCCTGTTGGTATAATCTCTCCATTTCTTCCCTTAATCATCCCAGCGAAACTTAACAGAAAATCTTCACGCTGACTTGGTGGAACATGTTCATCACTAAACAGCTGATCAAGAGCGGGTTGTGGCCCTGCTTCTCTACCCACTGCCACCAATTCTCCCTGCCCTCTCTTGTGAAGAAACATCATGTTGTTTCTAGTCAGTGGGGTGTTTCTGCCAGCAGTCTGAGAAACTCAGGAGTGGAACAGACCTTGCTGGTCACACACTGAAATAACTACACATGATGAAAAGAGCTACAAAAGCTTATTCTCAAATACACCATTAGTTCAAAGTAAACTCGCAGAGTTTAGAAGGCAGAAAGGATCAGTGTTCATGGTGCGGGCCTGACTTCTGTGCTTTCTCACAAGATAGCTTACGTTGGTAGGTTTTGGAAATTTTCCGTACAAAGGCAAACAAACCATGTGGGCAGCAGCCAGGGCCCCAAAGATAAGGCAGCGTAGCAGTGTTTGTGTTAAAATGCTGGTCACTGCTCCAGCAAGCTCACACTGAGAGGCGCTTTCTGTATCTTGTACTTCAAAATATGTGCTAGATGTAGACTTAGTGCTGCCATGATTTCTTTTGCTGTGCCTCATTAATAATGAAAGAACTGAATAATATATTGTGGGCTAATGTCTGGCAGTAGAAGCAGTGGCCTGGATTTGACATGCGGTTGGTAAAAGTGAGTGAGACTCTCTGCTTTTTTCCCCCCATTGTTATTCCAGTTGAATTGAAAACCACTTTTACTGCTGTCTCTTCTTCCGTCAGTCAGACGGGAGTCTCAGACTAAGATGCACGAGTTGAGACTTTTTATCTGGAAAATACTTACTGATTCAGAGAAATTAATGAATGCCCCACGTTCAAGTGTTGAGATTTTTTGTTGTGTACTTCTCTCTTCCCTGTTTTTAAGTGTTGTGAGATCCCGCCTTTGATCTGAGTGATCTCTGACGGTGAGACTCATCTTGCCAGGTAGAAGCTGACCTCCATTTTCTGGATGGAGGGTGGAAATCAGTCTAGGTTTCAGGCAGTTATAGAATTGCGATGGTATAGCACAGCTTTCAAATACTCCAGTTCTTTTCTACTGAGATAAAGTCTTGAAACTACTTCTTTAGCCCATAACAAATTTCAGATGTGTTCAGACTGCGTTTTCTCTCCTGAAACTTCTCGGCTTTCTCTCTTTTCCTTGTTCTGTAGCATGTTCAGAGGATGCTTATGAAGCAGGGTTTGGAAAATGGGTGATGACTTTTCTCTGCGTCGATACAGTTCAACCACAGCATCCTGCTCATTGAGTCTGCATTTTCTGTATGCACCTTCAGTTCAGTTGGATTATACAAGGTTTGCAAAGTGATGAAGCCTGTAAGCTCAGGTAAAATGAATCGGTTGCTATAAACATCCTACTTCCCTCCTTCCATGCCTTAGTGATGATCTCATTCCCTTATGGAGTGAAATTTAGGATTGTTATAAACAGGAAACATTATCAAAACAAATTGGCTGCACCCACCCTTAGAGCTTCAGTTATATTTCAAGAACTTGCTTGAACAAAATAGACTATTTGTGCAAAAGCATAGAGCTCTGATTATATCACTATATTAAAAAAAGGAATTGTAATAACATGGGAGAAAATCACAAGTTTCACAAGAAAAACTGGAAGAGATCCAGTTCTAAACTTGGCAGGGTTAGTTATATAATTGAAGGTCTGGGAGGTCAATCTGTTCCATACTTTGGTCTAACTTAATTTATATAATTAAAGCTGCTTCCGCCTCCTTTCCCCCAAATAAATTTGGCAAAATACTGTTCTCTCTTTAGCATGGGGAATAATGAAAGTTACTGACTGTGACTGTGAATTACCTGATGAACTCTGCAAGAAGTAAGGGAGATACCATCTTTTTAAGTCTCTTATCTGGATTTATTAGGGCTCATTAAATAACAATGATACTGCCCAATTATTGTTTAAACTGAAGTGTGCTTGTGTGTTCGTTTCCAGGAGGAACAGAGATAAAAAAAACGACACACAAACCAACAAAAAAAATCCCCAGCCAACTTCCGGTAGCTTTTTAAAAGAGAAAGGGGATATCCAGGTAAGAGCAATCTGTAGGCAGGCAAACTGCCATACAAAATTAAAATAAATTTGCAGCTACAACTTCACCTAAATTTCTCTTTTAAAAAGTTGGTTTGGGATTTTTTTCTTTGTTGTTTTTTCTGCTGTTTTTTTTAATCTCTGTTCATCTGTTACCTGGGTATGCACAGGTAAGAGCAATCTGTAGAGATGCAAGCTGCCATACGAAATGGGGCTCCAGCTGGCTCCTTCAAAGGCTGGCCCGGCTGTACCTGGGCGGTCTGCATGCCCGCATGGCCACCTGGCTGCACTGGCATCACGGGGTGGTGATTGTCATATACCTTACTGTTCCTTTTTTATTTTGTGCCTGTACGGCAGGTCATGAGGAAAACCTGTTGTTGTTCTTGCCACCTGTTTTATAGGATATTTCACCCATGCACTCCTGTACATCCCCATTTGTCTGGTCTGTTTTGGGCTAAACAAAAGCACAACTAGTACTAGCAGGTAATCTTCAGTTTGGGAGCTGGGTGCTGCCCTGAGCAGGGTCTGGCATAAGCAGTTAGATGTGATGATGCAGAAAGGAGATGTTGAGTCATGATGGGGACAGGTGGAGGCCTGCTGACCAAAAGCATAGCCAGGGTCTGCTGCAGGCATGAAAGATGTTTATTTGGGTTTATGTTGCTTGTTTGGTGTTTGCTGTTGTTAAGCTGGCTGGCTGTTGTGGCTGGAAGCTCTGCTAGTTTCTGTTTTGAAGGATGAGCAAGAAGCCTGTAGGTAAACCAGAAGCCTCAAAGAGATGATCTTGTTTTGCTCCACTTCCTACTAAATTTTTTTTCCTTTGCTCAACCTTGTGCTAAAGAAATTTTTTGGGTTACTCGAGGGGAAAGGTAGAGAAGCGGGATCGATCCGCTGTAACTAGGGGATGCAAACAGGGTAGCTGGTGCTCAGCAAGGAGCTGGTGTGCCCCATCCTGCAGTGTGACCAGGCTCTCCCTGCCCACGCTGCTCTCCTCGATCATAATTACAGCGAGAGATGTCTCAGTGGAGGAAGTTGTTTGTAACCCCTCTGCCGCACGTCACTGCTGTCTGGCCGTTACTCATCCAGGCTGTTGCTGGAGATCCAGTGTAACAGGGAGCTCAGGAACTCCCGGGGTCAAGTGCCCTGCAAAGCAGGCATCCAGCCAAACCAGGTGGTTTACATTTCTGTCCCTTCTATTCACAGTGAGCTGTGCTGAGATGGTTATTAAAGTTATCAAAGACAAAATAGCACCGTTCCCCTTTCTCTCCTGTGATCTTATGTTAGTCATCCCAACCTCTTAAATCTTTATACGTGCATAAGCAAGACTTGACTTGTAACTGAAGTTCAGCAGGTGCATAGATGTTAAAAGCGCTGTGTCTTCTGTAATTTATCTGATCCAGTGATTAGGCCTTTACTAATAGCCCTAAGTTTAAATGGCACAGCATATAAAAAATGAGTTAGTTATGCTGCTATGCTTGTTTTAGTAATAATTGTAAGAAGTGCTTTTGGGTTTCTGGGGACGTACAGTAGCAGAAGTTGCGTTTCAGTGGCCTCTCATAGTGCCTGGTTTCTGCAGTGGCTCACCTGCTGTTGTCAGAAATAAAAACCTTTGTGGGAGATTTACAGAAATGCAGTGGATTTTGCTAGTGTTTGGACTTCCCTGCATCAGCCTCAGGAGAGTCTGGCACTGGCTGTCTGCAGAAGGAATACTGAGCAGAGAGCTTTCACATCTTTAAAAAGGCATATAAAACCTGAGTCTTCTTTTAGGGGAGTGCAGCCCTAAGGACCAGTCTGTGGCTCTTGCCCTGTAGCCAGCGAGGACAGGGAGGGTCTGGTGCAGAACTGGCTGCTCGTGACCGAGGAGGGCACGAGGAGTGCTTAAAGCACTCACAGAGCTGCTCCTCCCTGCCGGTTAAACAACAGCACTGGTACACTCTGAAGCAGCCCGAGCTAGTTTTTCTGGCATGGTCATGGTATGTTGTGCCAGTGATGTAGTGAAACTCTAATATATAATTTCCCCTTGAATACTATATACTATACTATATATACTGTACGATACTGTCTTTGCTCTGTTGTGACGCAGTAGTCATGCAGAATGATGGGATCCCTAAATCCACTACTAGATGTTATGGTAGAGCAAAATCTAACTGTTATTTTGGGTACTTCTTGTAAAACAGTACTATGTTTACACAGTAAAAGGGTGTATATGATTTTATTTTACAATAAGGTATTTATTAGGAATAGTTGACTGCAGCTGTCTTTTCCAATGTGGTTAAAGACTCAGAAGGGTGTGATATTCAGCTGAAATGTACCTCACCTATTGACTGCTAATCCATTGCCCCATTCCCAGTTGTGCTCAGCTTCTGAAACCGTGAGGAATTTGCAAGGATGCTGAAAGAACACAGATGGAAGATGATCTCCCCATCCACAAAGGTTTTCTCATATGCCCCAATTGTTTCAGTTGGATTAAGGCCTGAAATCCAACTTTGTAGATATTTTTCAAAATATGTTTGTGGTATATATAGTATATATGTGTCATGTATGTGTGTGTAAATAGAATACACATGTGTGTGTATAAAATATTGCATATGTTACTTACAAAGTTTTGACTTTTAGATACAACAAATTTTGTGACCTAAGGAAGCATGGTGAAAGGATTCCAGTAATTACTGGCAATTTTCAAAACTGTCTGCCTCTGTCCATGTTGAAAGAGAAGATGAATCGTTCATCCCAGCAGAAAGTTACAGGGTAAATTCTGCTTGGCATAAGTTCTTAGTGACTAAGAAACTCATAATTGGCTCCGTGTGGGCCGAGGCTCTATCTGTGGTGAGCTGAAAGCTGCACAGCAGACACGGAAAGTGTGTCAGAGGGACTAGGTAGGATATAGCATTTGTATGGATGCTTCGTGCTCTGATGTGTTAATTGTTGCTCTTCAGAAGCCCTGTCTGGTTTGGGAAAGGTTTCTTTCTGCTCTCCCCCCCCACCCTCCTCCCGCCGCCTCCCCCTCCATTGTCTTAAGAAGAGGAGGATCATACTGTGGATGTTAAAGGTTAACATACTTGCTGAGAGACAGATATTTCATTGTTTCTTTCCTGTATGAATTCAATTGACAATGAACCCTAAGCAACATTCAGTAACCTTGGCTAGTTTCAAATGCCTTCAAAATAGTTGGCCAAAGCTGAAATAAACAATAATAATAATTAAAAAAATCCATAATAAATAAACCAACTCAAAATTTTGCAGTTAAGTTTCCTTACTGATGATTACCTGATATTATCATTCTTGAGGCTACTTTGTTGTTAATTACTACTTTGATACTGTTTTACTTATGTGTCTTAAGTTTAGATGCTGCCTTCCTACGCCAGCCTTACAGCTATTTGGCTTAAATACAAGAAAATGACAAACAAGTTCTGCCCATTCTTGTTTAAATGCCAACCAATTCCATTAATGTCGTCATTGTTGTTGTGAGCCTAGTATTAAAGGGCTTATGTGAGGATTTATTCATATTTTAAAAAATATTGATCTTTTTTTAGTTACAAAAGGGAAAAGGCATGACTTCCAGAATAGAAGTTGACTTCTTCATGCATGTTTACTTTCCTTCAACTCTGGAAAACTCAGGCCTTTCATTTGAGTCTTTGAGGATGTTTTCCATCTGTGTTGTAAACTCAGTGCTTGCTTCAAAGCATACATGCAATTTGTAGACTTGTATTACCTAGTGAATTGTTGGGAGTACTTGTCTGCTGTGTTGATATGAATGCACACAGAAGTTCAAGTAACTCCTCTAATTTTTTCTTTCACCAGAACCGAGCTTTTTTTGCTGCAAACAGAACCTGAGTTCTCACTTCTCCATCTCTTTATTTCCTCTCTTCTCCCCTCTGTGTCAGGCTTGATTCTTATTTCTCTTTAAAGTGCTAGTGAGTAAAAACACAGGGGTAAGTAAATGGCCATTACAGTTGCAATGGCATTATGCTTTCATCAGGTAAAACCTCCTCATCCTTGCTGTCGTGGTGAATGTGCCACCAGCTCTCCTCAGGCTGTGGTGCCGATGCTCCAGCTCTCCTCCTGCACTGTGAAGGTCACCGGTGGTTGGAGCTGGCCTCCGCAGGCGCCCAGGGGTGTCGGTGTCCCCTCCCCTGCCCTCTGCGCAGAGCTGGCCATAGCCTGCACAGAAACAGGCAAAAACACTAAGCTGTTACCAAGCCTTTCTCTCAGATGTTAATGAAAACCAGTTCAACCAGCAAGATATTAGATACATAATTCATTTTATAAGTAATTCCATCTTCAGCTTAACAGGCAAGTGCTTATTAGTTAAAAACTTTGCCAATGCCTGAAGGAGCAATCTGAATGAGAAGATTTTAAGGTGCTGAATGAAGCCCAGTTCCCAGTGATCAACTAAATGAAGCTGCCTAAGGACTAGAGGTGAAGGAAGAAGGCTGTGGGGAGGCATTTGTTTCAATAAGCAAGGGATAAACCCCAAACCCCCAAAACCTGTGCCACTTTTTGTTTTCTGCCTGCCTCCTGGAAGGGAGAGTCTTCTGGGCTTTGTTTTGCTCTCCTGTGTTTTTTGACATTGTTTGGGAGAGTTGAAACCTAGACCACCACCTTGGCATCGCCATGTTCCCTGGGCCATTCAATCGCGACGTGGTGGGACTTCAGCAGACCTGCCGGCCTGTCACCACAAATGTCCTGGCATTGCTTCTCATGCTGGTGTTCTGGGATGGAGGCAATGCTGAACATAAATGTGCACACATACTTCCCTCATCAAGTGTCAGCCATGGTGAAAGGCAGAGGAAATAGAAAAAAACAACCCAGCAGTATGTTTGCAATCCCCAATTCAACTATCGAAATTAGATAACACTCCATTACTTGCCGGGGAGTTGGGTGCTGTCTCTTCTCGTAGTGACATCTCGGTGAAATGCAGAATGCTTTTTGACCCTGCCATATAATGGATAACAGTGTCACAGTTCAGCTCTTCACAGTCCTCTTGGTGACATGCAGTTGTCCTTCAGGTCCTCGGTTTCCCTGCTGGGCAGTAGGGATAGGAGTGAGTGCATGTTAGATGTCATCGAGACAGTCTGTGGACAGTGTTCGGAACAGGAACTGACGGAAACTTTCCATAGCATGAGGTTTTGCTGTGGAAAAGCTTAAACTTCATGGAGAATTTTAATGAACATAGTTATACCTTGACACATTATTTGTTATTAGATTGAAACTTTTCCATTTTTCTAGAACACATTTCAACACAACAAAAAGCTGTTTTAAAGGTTTATTTTTAAATTGCTGCTGGGATGTAAAGCTCATGTGTGTGTTGGGAGAGGGGAAAGAACAAAGTGCAAACCCAAGCACATTCATCTGCAAAGGCTACAAAGCTGTGTTTTCTTAAAATATGTTTTTCTATGTTTAACTTAAAACAGTGATTAATGATTATTATTTAACAAAGAAATTCAAGGACTTACAAACTTCAGAGTAATGATTTTTTTTCCCCCCAGATTTTATCTTGAAAAACGTGAAACAGAGGCTTGTTATGTGAAGAGTTCACAGAAGACTTTGGGATTTGCTTTAAAGAAAATTAGTCAGCCTTTCTCCAGACAGCTTCATACTGTTAAATAGCATCTCCACGTAGGCTGTGACAGTATCAAAGAGTGCTTTATTTTTGCCTCCTTCATGACCTCCAAAGGGAAGAAACAGAAGAACATTAACCTTTTCATATGTACATGTTTGAAATTATAAACTTAAAAATCCATGAATGTGCTTCTGTAAAAATCTCTTCCCAGCTGGGTTCCCGTGGTCCAACTCATTTCACTGTTGTCTTTTGGTGGCGAAGAACACTCTTGCTATTTACGATGTGTTTTTGGCTAGTTGCCATCGCTTGCTGTTTATCAGCATGCCTGATGTTTTCGGTGGAGGAAATACCCATGCTTTTTTGCTACATATAATCAAGTTAAGTATAGGTTAATTTACTACTTTTTTGCTTTGTTTTGTTTTGTTTTTGGTGGCGGAGACCTGTAGACATTTGTTTGGTATGCCAGCTCTGCTGAGGGAATTTGTGAACATGTCTTTTGTATTCCCTGGTTACTGTCTACTGAGCTGTAATTTACCCTGGCATTACTCAATAAAATGTTAAAATTTAACAGCACCTCTTTTTTTCTTCATATGTATAAACTGAAAGAGAGGCAGAGTTTGAAATTCTCCTATGATTTCAGTTTCTGAAGGAAAACAGAGCAAAGATATGTGAGAGAGTGGTGGTGTGGTAGGGCTCAATTGGTTAAAAAATAGGTTTAGCAAGCTTTCAGGAATAGGTTACTTTGTCTGTAACATAATCCATATCCTCCAAATAGTGTTTCCAAAATAGTGATTGTTAACTTCTTTAAAAAAAATACTTCATCTGGCAAAATGAAGGTGGTTTTTCACCTGTCTGAAGTGGGTTAGAGATTCAGACAACAAATGGTGGCCTCTGTAAAGTAAATTGCATTACTTTCTTTCCTCGTTTTAGTCTCTTCATGAATGGGGCAGTGTCTCTCGTCCTTAAGTATTTTGTGGTGAGCTAAGCCTTGAGTTAAATCATCTGTTTATTCTAGGCCTCCTTAGAGCCGTGAGGTTTTTTAATAGGGCATCTATCAGTGTAAAAATTTATTTGGGAAACTACTTTGTACCTTTTCCTGGTCCATTTCTGTAGTTGGGACTGAAAGTAAGTGCTTATGATGTCTGAAAATACTTGCTGAAGACTCTTCCAATGTCTGAAGAAAGCTCTGATCCAAACTTCTTTTCAAGCTGGGCTGAAATACAAGGGTCACTTGTCAGGATTTTAGGAGCTGACCTTCTTCAAAGTTGATAGTGTTCATGCAGGTTTTGGATGTGAGCTGCCCTAAAATAATGTGAATATTACTCGTGCACTGTGGCACACACAAACCATAATCTTTCTTTTCTCACATCCTAGTATAGCACCATGACTTTTTTGGGGTGGAACTACCTAACATGTAGTTTGTAATGGAAATTCTCATCCTCCTCTTGCCACCCCTTAGATGATTTGTCACCTCCTTCCTCCACCCAAGATGTTTTGAAGAAGCTAATATTTTGAGGCAAACAGATACTTGCAAGTAAATGCCACTATATTGCAGCATATCCTTCCTTTTATGCCAGCCAAGCCATGCTGGCAGGAAGCAACGTTAAGACCTTCAGAAGAAACTTAAATCCTTGCTGTAGCACATCTAATTCTGTTTCAGGTCTGAAATGGCTGCCTATGAAAAGTGATTCTGTGCTGTCGAACAAGAAGTGGTGGCAAAACATTTAGAAATTACTGCATCTTTCCTATTGCTGTTTTCCAGCATAATGAAGTGATGGAGCCATTCATGAACCTGACTTTGAACATTGGCATGTTTTGTTTATCTTGAATGTTTTCTTCATGCAGCTGAAGCTTACTGAGCAACCGAACTTCTGGAGACCCATATTCCCCTGGAGACTTGTTGCTTGAATTCTTACCTGACACTAACATATTGCTTTTCCCTGTGTTTTTCTGCCCTTTCACAAAAGACTTCTGTTGTCCTCTAAGTCCTCCATCTCTTACCGCCTCAAAATCAACAAGAAGTTATCTTGTATTTCAATAAGAACTTTTGTTGTATTTTAGTTTATTTAGAAGGAATTAAGTGAAAAAGCTGTCTAAAAAGGGTCTATATCAATAATTTTGTCTTTCTTTTGGAATAATATCCTAGCTAGTTGTCCCTGCCCAAAAGTCTGTGTAAACACAGAGTTGTTGCTCACTTTTTCATGTTATTTTACAGAAAAAGTAACAGATTTTTCTTTCTTTTTAAAGAAAACAGAGAAATAAATACAGACAGTTTGTTATATCACCCAGGGAGCCCTCAGCATGAATTAGACTGTTACTGTGCCAGCTGACGTTCAATACGAAACAGCACAAGAGCTTCTCCCGGCAGGACATACTCCCTATTCCCCCGAGAGGAGCCTGCTGTTGTGAAGGGCAGGCAGGGTGGGTGCAGTGGTGGTAGCCCTTGCTCTGTTGTCTGCCTTTGCAAGTGCCTTCGTCCTCACGCAGGTCCCTTTGGTTGCCTCAGGGGAGGATGGTGTAAACATCTGCCACAGCACTGCTCCTGCACGACCCTGTCTGAGGAAGTGCTTAACTTGGATCCGGGCTGGGCTGTATCCGTCTGCACAGTGCCTCTTTTTGTCTCCTGTAGCTGCAATCACATGAGTGTGGCGTGGCTGAAATCGCTTGCCTGTGGAGTGGGAAACGTTTTTCCTTTTCCCCTTTTTATGTGAAGAAAACCATGATTCATTCATGTGCTGATCTCCACATCTTGGAAGTGTTGCTTGAAATAACCCTGGGTTGCACAGGCAGTGCTGCCTGCGGGTCCCGCTGCTAATGGTGGGCTCTGCCTTTGCCCCTTCTGGGTCAGTGCCCCGTCCTTGCCTCTCTGTTTCCCCGCCTGCAAAATGGGGGCAAAGCACTCGGACCTTTGGTGTTTGTAAGGGCTGTACTGAATGGCAGTGCTGCAGTGTGGTCTCCACTTCCCTTCTCCCCATGAATTGTTTATGCTGAGCCTTAGATAAGATAAGTATCTTTTGTTTTTCCTGTAGATAATAATAACAGCCTGTCTCTACCAATACAGGATTAGGTTCTTCTTTCAGGAAGACGTGGGAAGAGAAAAATGAATGTGGGTTTTGTAAAGTATGTGTGACAGAAAAGGTTTGAGGGCAGGGAAACAGCAGGCTGCACTCTGGATGGGAATGCAAAATGGCTCTACTGAGCGTTGGTGCCCTTGGAGAACCTCCCTGCTTCAGCCACATCAGCCATGGCTTGCTCGCTGGTCACCCAGCAAGATCTCCTCAATGTCAGCATTTTCCCTTCGTGAAAATACTGTCTTGCTGCTCCATGGCAAAAAGCAATTGTTGCATTGCTGGTAACTGTGATGAATAACAGAAATACAGGAGTTGCCATATGGGTTGATGGGTTTCCATCACTGATCTGGTCAATCTTTGGCCTCCTGTCACCTTTCTTTTCAAAATAAGTGTTGTCCCTCCCTGTTCAGATTGTTGTGCCTCTGTCTGTATGGAAAACTGATCTGCTTGTTCTGATAATGGTAGTAGCCAGGATTCAGTTTCAGGTCTAAAAGTGGGAAGCTCCGTTGATATCTTGTTGGCCAAAGCTAATGAGGCAAAAGCTTTCTTTTTGACACTGTGTTTTTGGGAGTGTTCACATGTCAGTCTATTGTTCTGGATATTCTTGGATATTTGGAGGAATGCAGGTGGGTGGATTCACGCGTCAACACCTGAAAGGAATTTGAAATCTTCAGACTCGTCATGTGTTAATTGGACTGTAAGCTGGGACAGAGCCCTCTTGTCTTTTTTCCACTCTGCGCTGAAATGTGGGAGCTGTAAAGTAATTGGGAAGCATGTGCAGAGTGGAAACTCCCTGCAGGGTGTTCCCATTTTTCTGTGTTAATTCTGCTGTTGCAGGAGGACATACGGTTTGTTCTTTTTTTTTGTTCTTTTTTTCCCCTCTCACTAATACACTCACTAGCTTTAGGTAAATTGATCTTGTAGATCTGATTTTGTCAGCAGAGACTATATAATTGGACTCTTTGGTGTTTACATGATTCCTATCTGCAATGTGTCTTCATTATTGTACGGCTTTGCAGTAATGCAGACTTCTGAGGCTGTGAGGATGTATTGGTTCCATTCTGCCCCAACCTAACTGTGACCATGATGTTTGGAAGCAAGACCAAAATTTCCTGGGGCCTCCTTTATCTCTTGTTGTTCCGTCTTGTGGAGGATTCATCCTTTTTTTAATATTTGTATATATTTTGACTGTCTTATCCCACAAAATGTGCTGGCATTTAGCTGTAACCCGCAGTTACTCATATGATTTATTCCCTCCTTGCCTTCAGAGCTTAGTCTTGCTTTAAATGGGGCTTATTTGGATGGCAGCCTTTCACACTGCGACTCCCTTCCAGAACATAGATTGCTAGATCTTATACTTACCCGTCAAAATAGGACTTTGGAGCAAAGTGGATTGGTTGACACTTAGTACTACTTTCTGTCTTTTGGTATGGTTATGTTAATTTTTCTTGTGGTTTTGGCTGCTTTCTGTGATTCTTGATAGCAAAAAACTCCAAGATGTCATCTATGGCAGTTCATCTTGCTGCTCTGGAGAAAGTGCTAATCTGGGCTAGTGGATGCATTTTCGTTAACTTGCTAATAACGTGCTAGGGAGAAACTTTGGGCCAGCGCAGTATGGCACAGCACGAATTGTTTGTGACAGCAAATATAATTTACAGCAGGAATTTTCTATTGACAACGTGTCAAAATCAAGGCTTTAATGTTGCTGTCTTCTGAAAGGGGCATCTGCATGAGTGGAAGAATCCTGAAGGCGTTGCACTGAAAATGAAATTGCTGATGATTTTGAGGCATAGTTTAAGAACCAGAATATCTTTTCTTGTAAGAGATTCATGAAACATAGGACGTGTGCCAAACTTGTAGGCTGAGTTTACCTTGCTATTGTTCCAGATGCTACTTTTTCATAATTTCTTGCTATCTATTTGGAACAGCTTGTCTCTTATTCTCTAAAGACTACGTGACAATTAAGTGTCTTGTGTGCTCCTATGCTTTTCTCTCTGGTTACATTTATTAATTTTTTTGCTGTCTGAGAGTCTTTGCGGGTATTTCGCAATGCCAAAATACCAAGACTCCAAGCGTGCAAAACAGTAGAAAGTGCTCATTGTCCCTGCAACTTGGTGATGTGCTTATTCTTCTGAGCTGTACAGTCGAGGCCCATCGTATCGCTGGGTGCTCTCGGCAGCACTCTTACATAGGGATGAAGTTTTCCAAACTCTCTGTGTGCGTTTCTGTTCGGGTCCTGACCCTGCAAACACGCTTGCCCTAGTTAGGCTGTTTGTCTTGACTGAAAGGTTACCTGGTGCAAAGGATACTCTAGCTGGCTGGGCTGTAACAGATACCTGCCTTCAGTAATATGCCATCCCCTAGTCTCATTTTGTTCTAATGTCATCTGAGACATTATGATCCTGTGTTTGAAATAGGGGAGAGAAAAAAAAAAAAACAAACCTCTTGGGACCTTTCTTTTAGATAGACATAAGGAAAAGCTGTGGGAGACCTTGTGGTTCTGGATGCTGTTGCCTAGAAGTTGACTGTGTCTTTAAGAAAAAACTAAGTATTTATATCTGGTGTCTATCTGAAATCATGTTTACCCTACAGTGTTTATTAAACCCGAGTTAATTTTCCTCCTCTCTTTCTATGGCTGCAGGAGCTTTGCCAGTAATGCGTTATAATAACTGGTAGTCTAAGGCGGCGCAGGCCACGTGCCAGTTTCCCATTCCCACTTTGCAGGCTGGAGACTTGCTGCCTGGCAGTGCCGTGCTGCTCCTGCCTGCACTGCTCCTGCCTGCACTGCTCCTGCCCGTGGTGCCCTGGAGCTGTGGCCGGCTGAGCCCCGGCTCAAGCGATCCCTGCTGCAGGAGCCCAAGCTGCTGTGGAGAGGCTCAGCCTTGCAACTGAGCACTCTTTTGTTTAAAAATAATAATTACAAAGCCTTAATTTCTCTCTCTCTCTCTCTCCCCCGCCTCTCCCTCCTGTCCATTGCTCTGAAGGGTTCTGGAAATAGAGTAGTTAGTGTCACACTGTCACATGGCAGTCTTGCACTGTTTTAAAAAAATAAGATCTCTGTGTCTGTTACCTTTTGTTTTGCAAGATGACCAAGGATTACTTGCTCTTTCTAGTCCCGTGATATTTTTGTCAGGACTGTCTTGGCTGAGGTGAGTGCTATGAGTCACGCAACTCTGTCGGCATTGGTTTTTCATCTGGTCTTCCTCAACAACAAACACTTCCAGCCTGAAGCCCAGGGAGCTGATGGGCTTATTGTCATGATGCTTTCAGAGACAGAATTTGCTGTTGGTTCAGGCCTGAAATCTTGCTTGGCTTGGGTATTCACAAATGTCATTTTCAGAGAAACTTCTGTATCTGACATGTATGTCTTTGGCAAGTTTGGAAGAAGTTGTTGCAGTTTGAGCTCCACAGAGGTGGGTTACCTGAGGGAGACTCAAGTGGATGGATGCCTGATGTAACCAGCATGTGCAAATAGTAGAAAGGTGCTTGGTAAGCATGTGTGTTTGTGTCTGAGCAATACAGAGATGTCTGTATTGATGTACTTTGTTTCTTTTGCACATCTTCTGGTATCCCTTGCATTTTGCTGCCATTATTGGGCACAGCCCCTTTGCCTCGGTTGTTTTTTCCCTCAGTTATCCCTGGGGTTCTCTTCCAGCTCTGAAAAGCACCAAAATAAAACATTAAAGACCTGAGGATCTGGGGAGTATGAGAGTTGTTCTTGGTCCAACAGTAAATCATGGATCTGGGCTGTGAAGCCATAAGTTTTTGAGGGGGAATGCCATGTTCCTGGAAAAGTAAAAGTGAAGATTTTTTCTGGTATCCTACTCTGCTAGTGTAGTCAGCTCAGCTGTCTGGGCCAGGACTACGTCTGCGGAATGGGGTGAACATATACAGTGTATGTATCCACATATGCATATATCCACATCTGAATTATAATATTTACGTAATATCCTGATTACACTGGAAATTTCTGTTTAACATGTTAGTGCCAACCCAAGGCATGTGGGGTTTTTCTGACTTTTTTTTTTTTGCCTCCTAGTATAGACAAAGTCATACCAGTTATACCAAATCATACCAGATTTAATGCTGCTGTATTTCAGTTTGTTCAATGAACTGCATAGACTAAAATTAAAAGTGAAAACCCACAAAAACATTGAAAATTCTTCTAATCCTTCCAGTCTTCACTAGGAGGTTTTTGTTATGCAGTCACGTCAGCAAAACTAAATGTGGAATATCATTTTCCTTCTCCCTCAGCTGGATGGTTCATACATAAAAGATTATTGTCTTGAGTGTCTTACAGCATTTTAATCCTCAGCAGAGCATATTCTCAGAGTGTTTGTAAGGGATGAGTAAATAAGAACCATCTTTCCTGTAGATAAAAACTTATTTGTTCTTATTCTACTGCCCTCTTCTCTGATGATTTATTTATTTAGTTGTTTCATATTGGAAAAATCTGGTTAAATCCAGTTACCACCTAAGAGAATTACACTGGTGTGTAGCAGTAATTGTGATTTCTTGAAAATGAGATTAGTGCATGAGACCAATGCCAGCTATGCAGTCTTGGGCTATAAAGTCACCTAAGCCTAAGATGCTTGCACCTAGACATGATTTGCATTGGTCATACGCACGCCGAAACAGCACCACAGTTGTTTTTGATTTTCCACATTTTGCTTTTCTAACAAATTAAGCTCTGTTTTGGGTTGAATTTTCTATGAAGAGACATTCTTTTTAGGAATACGGATGCTGATCCAGATCACTGGGTAACCCTCATGTGACAGGTTTGTCCGTCATTGATATGGGCTGGATGCAAGCTGGTGTTTTGAAAGGGAAGATCTCAGTGTCCCCTTACGTCTCTCTTCTGCTTTCCTACTTAGTTCAGGAAAACAAATTTCCACTACTTACAAAAATGCATTTTATGTGATTGATTTTGTCCAGACTATGCCTGTATGAAGGAGAAAACACGAACTGGCACTGAGGGTTAGTTGTTGCCTTTCATGCAATATACGCTGTGTGTTTTCCCTCTGGGGTTAAACTGTGAAGCCTGTTGAAGCTATAGTTTAGCGGACAGGGGCTTTTACTTTTATGAGATGAAGTACAGTATCATGTCATTTGAAGGCACCACTGCTGTTTGGTCTTTCATGGTGCTTTCTTTTGTTTGCGTATCTCTCCCCCAACCTCTTTCCCTTGGACCTTTTCAGAGATCTCAAGAAAAGTTGAGGGAGTTGCTGACAATGAAGAAAATAGGATAATCACAAGAAAAGAGATGTTGTCCTGAAGTGCAGACAGCCCTGAGCTAGGTTAGCAGTTATCCTTAGGGCTTTTACTCCTCCAGGTACTTGAGGAAATCTTTACAAGAAATCCGTATATCATTTGCATTCATATATGGCAGTTTGGGTTTTTTTAAGCAATCAAAGGAATGAAATGTTGTTGTTAAAGTGTGTGTTGTGAAAGCAGAGGTCTTAAAACTGCTTTCTGTTGGATCTCAGTCCTTGAAAATATTTTAAGTTCCCGGACAAAGTGTGTTTCCCCTTTTGCAAAGCTAAGCTCCAAATGCAAAGTTGAATCACTTTACCTTTGCATTGATTTTCAAAACATTAAGAGCAATCCAGCATGGGGCATTTGAAGCATGCTACATTCTTCAGTTTTTCTCAACACTAATTTTAACTGGGTTGAACCCTTGCAAGAGAGGAATTTTTCGCCCCATGTAAGGGCTCTGATGGGCAAGTTCTGGCAGATTTGATTGCAGCATAAGGAATTCATCCCTCTCTGCTATGGGTTCATGGCTGTTAGAGTCGTCTTAAACATTTTTCTGGTGATTTTTGTCCCAAGATGAGTGAGAACAGAATGGATGGCTTGCTGATGCTGTTGTCGCGCTAGCAAAAAGCATGTCCCTGCTGGCACAGCCTGACTGAAGTACCACCAAGGTTTCACGTTAGCAGTGAAACGATGTGCTGTCTGGCTGGAAGGGATGGTCCTGGACCCTTGTGTGCTCCTTGCTGTGCACTCCTATCTCATCCTGCGCACTAGTGCTAGCATTCTCCAGGCTGCTCATTGAGCTTCGGAGACTCTGACACCAGCAGAAAAATACTCGCTGCCTCTGGGAGAATAGGATGCAGCTCCCCAGAGTTGTTTGCTGTGGACTGCATGAGTGCCGGAGGAGTCTATAGGTGAGCTGGTGGCCAGAGCAGGGTTGAGGGGGAGCAGGACTGTCCCTTCTACCAGTACAGTCAGCTGTGCTGGCCAGCTCTGTCCCCAGAACAGCCAGCTGTGCTGTGCTGCTGATGGCTGAGAGGCTGCAGATGTGGCACATGCCTTGTTCTGGTGTCTCCGCTACTGGCGGGGTGCGGAGTAGATGCCTGGGGACATTAGCACCTTAGGCTGTCACAGTTCACCCCCGCCCCCAGCTTGCCAGAGCCCTAAGACAAAGTAGGTTTTTGAACTGGAAAACAAAATGCCAAAATACTCTGGCAGTTCAGATCTCCAGAACAGAGTTATTTAACAGTAAATAAAAAAAAAATGCTGAAAAATCAGGGTAATAATTCACGCTTTATGAAGCAAAACAGTTACCTCCTGCCTAGTTTAGGAACAACCTTCCTCTGTAGATAGGGTTTGACGAACAACATGTCTTTACATGATGTAGAAAAAAGAAGAGTTGGAAGTTTGGTCTACTCGCAATAAGCAAAGACAGTAACAGAAGACTGATGGTGCCCATTAAAAATGAGTAATTTCTGCAGGAAGAAGTGGCCTCATCAGGGACTACAACAAAGAAAGAGAGATGTAGAAAACAGGACTGCAAACCAGACAAAACTATGTGAGAGAGTATATGTATATTATGGAGTCATAGCAGGAAGAACTACCTGGAAATATGTAGGAAATATATAATCTTTTATGCAGCAGGTTTTACAGTAAATTTGCCTGTTTTCTAGTAACCAAAATGTTTGGTCCGTAGCAAGTTTTATTCTGAAGAATCATGGAAAACAAAGTGATTCATTGTGGGCAAAGGCAAAGTGAAAGGTGGGTAACAGTGATGACAGTAGTATCAACGCTTATCACTCACGTTCCACATAGACATCGTCAAAAATAAGCATTAGCCCTTCCTTTCAGTCTCGTGAAATAGGAGGGTTTGGGGTCACGAGGAATTTGTATCAGGACACATAGGTGTTTTTACTAGAATAGCAAAGAGTAGACTTCTAGTCTCTTAACAGGTGTGCAAGTGATAGACCAGGTAATGGTTCTGATAGTGCCATTATGTGGACTGCTGATTCTGCCTCCAAACCTGGCATGTTATTTAGCTGGATAAATCCGTGCTGCATTTTTGGCAATGGAATTGTTGTCACTGGTATAGTGTGGGTGAAATTGGGATGCACTGAACTTCAATTAATATTTTGCTTTTACTGCATTTTATTGAAGCATGAATGGGTCCCTGACACTCTCTGAAAGGTGTGATGGTTTCATATTCTGGTTGTTAATTTTTACCACTACTTAGCTCATTTTCTCCTTGAGGGCTTATTAGTGGGTTCTTCATTCAGTGACATCATTGCCCTTTTTTAATCAACCTTCTAGAATTTAACATACAACATTACGTATAAGGATGAGAACATTATTACTTCATTCTTTTCACTCTAGTAATTTTTATATTACAGTGAACACCCTGATTAAACATTTATCTGGAAAAGGCCACGATGAAAAGAAAACGTAATTAAATATAGGAACTAAATATTGAACTCCTGACTTGAGGCTGAACTGATAAATGAAATTAAATTTACACGGGGGAAAAAAGTATTGTAAACCTCATCCAGTATTGCATTTTAATGTTTTATTCAACTGGATCTACAAAGCAAGCCTCATATATCAACTACAGGAACTGGTAATTTCTGAGGGTCTTATCTAGAGTCCACTTATTGTAATTGTGTTATACTAGAGTTGCTTGGTCTTTCAAAAAAAGAAAAAAAAAAGTTATCCGCATTTGAAATACAAGCAGCACTGATGCAGGAGAGTTGGGTATGGCACAGTTTGGGTTTCCTAGTCAGATTTAAAAAACAAAGCAAACAAAAACCAGCAAAGCATTTTACTTTATAAACAAGGTTGCTAAAGAGAAATCAACCTGTGTCCCCCATGTAAATTCAGGTGTCAGAGTAGGTAGGCAAACATGGTGCTTGGTTACATCAAAGGTAGCGGGGCTGGACCGGGGCTTGCCTTTGAAGGCTGCGTGTATCTGCCCTCCCCGCATGCATGTTCAGACTTCTTGGCACTCACTGTTGCTGAATCAGGAAGACAGAATTGACTTTCCTGTCGGACTAATTATAGTTCTTTAAAGAGATTAATTAACCCTTCTTTTCCTACAAAGGGACTTTATCAGTGAATCCCATGTCAGAAGGAGGCTGCAAAGAGTTACCTGCTGCTCAGGATTGCTTTCAGGGATCAGCAGAGGCAGGGGAATGATGTTTGCAGCCAGAGTCTTGTGTCAGGCAGATGTCTTGGTGACCAAACCGCCTGTATGATGTAGTGCTTCCAGAATTACGCTGTGAGCCTGGAAATATTGCGGAATCCATGGCAGGCAGTGGATTTAGACAGCTCTGTGAGATACGGTTGCAAAAAACAACTTATGGTTAAACATTTCAGGAAATTAAAATCAATGTATATTTCTTGCTTTCTGCTTTATACTTTCCACGAAGTGCTTTTCATCTTCTGTATCTATAGCACAGTAAAATTACCTACTCCTTTCCTTCCTTCCTTCCTTATGTGTGCTGTGGGCCTGAGAAATGGTTGGTTATTTCTCTGATGTGATGCTGTCTGGTTAGATATGGGATGTATTTTGTCTTCTCGAAGTTTTGGGCAGCTGACAGCTGTGGTAGTTGGTACCCAAGTGATAAACCCTGTGAAGTGTGGGTGTTGGGGATGCAGACCTTATCACTCTTCTGCTTTGATTTCTGAACCAGTCCCATGGGGTGAAGGGGCAGGGAGGATAATTTTCCCCCTAACAATACATTAATTATTGTGCCATCTGTGTGACTGAGGGCGTTGGTCTGCTACGAGACAGCAGTGTGCTAGAAAGTGAACAATCACTAATCCAGTTCTTTTCCTTGGGACTAATTCACAACTAATGGCTGGCCACTTAGGAAGGAAGGGAAGACGAGTCCCTGGGCCGCTCAGCTCTCCCTCTGGCTGGGTTTTCAAAGCAGAGGCCAGTGTGGGAACAAGCAGTTGTGTCCGGCTGAGGGTAATAGAAATAAAATGTTACCTTGGTAGTGGGAACTAAGCGTGCAAAAAGATTCCTTAAAGCAATTCATCTTTATGTTTTCTCAGTGCTTGGATCTCTCCTGGCTTTTGATTATCTGTGGTTAGCAGAGCCGGGCATTCGACTCCCATGAGTTCCTCTGACGTAACCGGGATGCTCTGCACCCATGGAGGATGAGAGGCCTGAGCAGCCTGGTGCTCTCTGTGTCCTGATCCGCCGGCTCCACCACATCTGCAGTGCCCGAGCAGTGAAAATCCCCTACGCTGGGTGCTTCCTCATTGATACGAATGTGGTTTTCAGTCACTTGCCATGGTTTTCCTCTTGAAATCTTCGTGTCCAATTGATGTTCTGATGGACAGACTTTAAGGAGAAGTGTTTTAAGTATGTACGTGTGAATCTTTGTTTTTGCAACCAGATTCAGAGCTAGGTGGCATTTTTCATACAGCCCTGACATGACTTTGTGGCACCTACCTTGGGAAGGGACCTGGGACAGCTTGACCCCTTGCTTCCATAGGAAAAAGCAGACTGATGGGAGTGAGAATGAATCGTCATGGCAGAGAGTAAGCATGAGCAAGGATTTTGAAATTTGGCTTTTTGAATGAACGGTGGGTATGCGGGTGTGACCCCAGTGCTGTGATGCCAGACAGACTTATGAATGCCTCATTCTCTGTTCACGTAAATGCCTTTTTTTGGGTGGAACAGGATGAAGAGGAAAGTACAAACCTTTTTTCCTAGCTTCTTGTAATTCCATTTGTTCTGGTGCCTGGGAGTTCATGTCACAGATCTTATCACCAATTCTTCCATAAATGCCAATTTACTTATGAATTTTAATAATGCTGTCACTCAACAAAAAGTACTGGAGAAATATCTTCTGTGCTTTGCAAATGTTGAAAGCATAAAACCTGAAAATACTTGAAAGGAGAATCAGTCCTATAACAATTTTACATGTACTTCTCTGTGCTTGTTTCTTAGTCTGTGAAGTTGGGATCCACCATTACGAAGTGCTTTGAGATTGTGGGATGAAAAAATGTTGCTGTGTCCAACTGCGAAGCGTGGTGGCTCTGAGCCCCAGTTTGGAAAAGGGAAATGTGGCAGTTCAGGTGGCTTATGCTGCGATGTTGAACTAGTAAAAGGGAGATCGTCAGTATGCAGCGGGTATTCAAACCTACTCACTAGTGCTGGCTACTAGGTCTGTGACTGGAAGGCCCAGGGACAAACTAGTCATGGGTCATTTTTGATGCTAGGAGATGTGTTTAGAGCACCTGCAGATTTGACATACTCAGTAGGTGTATTTTTTTGCCATGTGCGGTTCTGACAGTCTCCTGCTACCTGTCTAGCTTGCTCACAAAGTGCAACAAGTGTTTTGTTTGGTTTGGAGGCAATGGCGCATCATTTACCGGCTTTGATATGACCTTCAGCACTTGTCAAAATGAACAGTGGAAATAAGTAAGAGCAGTATGTATCTGTGCCTCAGTGAGGCAAGCCCCAGGGATGGACAGCTCAGGGGGAAGTACTTCCCGACTCCTCTGCTCAACCGCTGTAGCGCACACTGTGTTTAAAACATGGTCTCTCTGAGACACCTGCAATGGCTTTGGCAGAAAATGGCAGAAACATTAATCTGTCCATTTCTTCTGATTTATGCATTTCATTGGAGTTGTCAGTGTCACCTTTGTGGAGGTTTGTAAATGCAGCATTTCATTTACCTGTCAATTTTAATCAATTTTAGGTAACACAATTCTGATTTGCTATAAACCAACAAAATTACCCCCTTACAGGCTTCAGGAACCTCCAGCTTGTTCAGTGTGGGGTTTTTTCCCCTCCCATCATGCAAACAGACTTTTCATTTGTTCATTTATCTAGAACATCTTAATTACACTTTGCGTGTACGATGGTGTCTGAGCAGCAATATTTGTGAGAAATGGTTAGGAGAAATGAATGTGAGAAGTGGTTGTCTGACCACGAGAATAAAATTTCTTACCACCTTCTTTTAAAAATAGCACAAATTAGAGACTCTAAAAGAACATCTGGGCAGAGGTGTGCAGAGACATCACCGTCATAGGGCAAGCTTCAGCCATTACTTGAAGACTCTAATTCAGGGTATAATTCTTGACTTTTTAGAAGCACAGACTTTTTAAATAGTGCAGTACGTGGTGGTTTGAACTGAAGCAATCATTCTGGATGCTGGATAACGTTGATAGTTTTCGTAAACCCATCCTGGATAGCTCTAAAGGTTTTCTCTTGTTTTAAAGCTATGTGATCTTTAATATATACGTTTCTTAATCTCCTTTTCGTTACGTTGTTTCTAAATTTGCAGTCGAGGCTTGTGGGGACAGCACTGTGAATTGTACTCATGCTAGGAAAACGGCTTCACCTTCATGACAGGTCTTGTAATTTTTTTTTAAGCTGAGGTAGGTGACAGTTCTTCATAAAGGCATGAAAACTGAGTCATGTTTCATGATAACAGCAAGAGAGCATCTCACTGTCGGCCCTGAGTCACACAGCAGCACTGGTGCTGCTGACACATGTAATGCTGGTCATTAACAGGGATGCATTCAGTAAGCAAGACAGGTCTGAGTTCAGTCTGTACATATGGTGAACTTCCCTTACACTCTGCATTTCAGGACTTGGTTTTCAGTGGTAGCCCTAAATCTGACTATTCTATACTTCTGTCCTTTTTTAAAAACAAATGTAATTCTTCATACGTAATTAAAAAAACCTATCTTGTTGCAGCAGGCAGGTAGTCCACCTTTTATTTCTCCAGTTACTTCTGATGTATCATATACAAAGGATGAATCCTTTTCAAGTGACATTGCTCGGGAAAGGTGGAGTCCATATCTCTGTGAATGTAGCCAGGAGGGAGGCTGCAGAGGGCATGGGTGGTGATCATCAGAGAGCTTGTATGTTTGACTATCTACAAGCTCTCATGCTTGTAGCAAATGAGGGGGAACACAGTATTTATTCCTCTTTGCTTTCCAGTATTTGTCACTGATTTGTCTTTAGAAATCATGACCGTAGTTCCCCGGGCCTCTTCCTCTCCCATGCTACCCTAGCCTTCAGGAAGGATCAGTTTGACATTAATTGTCAGGAGAGAAAGAGAAAGTAGCTGAACTTTGTCAATAAGACATACACGGCAGGTTGTGAAGATGGAAAGATGGAGGATTTGCACAGCAAAGGATACATTGGCTTGGGATTGAACATAACTGCTCATACCCAGCCTGCGTCGAGTGTGGCCGGAGGCTGACTAGTGACGTCCAACTGTGATTTACTTCCCCCCTTATCTCTGTTAAACACTGCTTAGCGAACTTGGAGTGCATTGCGGCCAACTTTTGCTCTCTTAATACAGCAAGCTGAATGAAAGCTGGAGTCGGATAGCTCTCCGGTGAAAAACCGCAGAAAGACTGGCATGTTATCAGTTGTTACTTCCTACAAGAGCAAGCTGTGTTGTGTGGTACTTCGATTCTCTGAAACTGAGCAGGCTGGTGGGGTCGGGTGCAGCCATTTAGAACTGTGATTTGTGTTTTTCTTTCTTCACAGAAACCTGCCTAAAGTATTTCCTGAGGCTTTTCTCAGAATCTGTGCCAGCACAGCAAGTTAGCTAGTGGCAGCTCTGTCTTGGAAGATCGAAATTTAGCACAGTGACACTGTAATATCTTTATAAGATGACCTAGATTAGAAATGTCTTGTTCTTGGTTTGCAGAAATCTGTTCAAATATTTAATATGACTCAGAGCTGTTTTTTTTCTTTTTTTTTCCCTCCTGTAGAGACACAAATAAAATTCAAGTGAGAAATACATAAAATGCCTCTAGGACCCAAACAGTTTCGGGGAACAGGTGAACTGGAGTTAGAATACATCAGAAATATGCAGTCTGCCCCCATGGTCTACATACTGCTGTGGCATGGAAAGGGATGAGAGATTTCCTGTGTTTCACTCTTCTGCTTACGGTTGTATGGATTTCACCTTCTAAATTTTACAAGATGTCCAGCTTACAAGTTAGAAGTCTGAATTAGGTTATAAATGAGACCACTGAAAATCCAGATTGCCTTACTCAAAGCATGTAGCAGGACAGCTCCTTCCTGCTGAGGCCTGGAGGAGCAGGACCAGTGCAGTCCCAGTTTTGTTCCAGTCAGATCTGAAGTGGAGACCGCAGAGCTGGCTAGTCCAAAGCAGGAGAGCAGGGTGCTGTGGGTGGCTTGTCCTCACCAGGAAGATTTTGCTTCTTTTCCGTCCCCTCTCTCTAGTTACTGCCTCAAGATTCTGCCTGCCTTTAAACAGCCTGAAATCATCTGTACAGGCATCTCACTGGGATGGAGAAGGGTACATCCACCTTCTTTGCTAACATCACCATATTCCCATGGCTTAAAGCTCTCTGCCAACCATCATTTTAGCTCAGTGCATTGGGACTGAATTCCCCTTGGGCAAGTCCCATTTACGGTATAGTTTCAGTTGGTCGATGAGACTTTGCAGATAGCGTAGAGAAACTGTCGTCCTACTCATCTTACCCCAGAGGAGAAGGGAATATGGAGCCTACGTGAAGTGGCTGCAAGCAGAAGAGTCGTGTACTTCCTCAGGCAGAACTGTCAGTGAAAGCAGTTCAGCCGACTTTTGGGAACAGGCTGCTTCCTTTTTTTCTTTCCCTTTTTTAATTTTTTTTTTTAAACTCCTTGCAATCATGGTGAATTAAGATGGTGAAATGGCACAACCTTTGCCACCCCTCTAAAACCTTTCGCATCCCTCCAAAAGATCATGCAGCTTCGTATGTTGAGGGTGGGGATTTTAAAAGCACCAAGCATTGCTCTCAGTCTGTTGGTGTAGTTTGAAAGTCTTTGCCATCAACTTAAATGCAGACAGGGTTAGCTGGCCCTTAAATGCATTTCATTTGTCCTATCCTGAAAATCTAAGGTCTGTGACACAGCAAGGCTGTGCTTTCCTACATACTCTTCCAAAGTGTTGGGTAGCCAGTGAGTGCTGAGCTACATATACCAGTGTAAACAAGACATCTGTGAAGGAGACATACAGGTCTTGAATTACGATCGTCACCGTAAAAAAGCAGGCGAGAGCTTCACAAGGACTGAGAGGAGGAGGCTGTGAGATGCAGAGAGATTTGCTTTGTTTAGCAGATCAGAGTGGCAGGGTGGCCTGAGAATGGACAGACCAGACAACAAAATCAGACAGTGGTTTACCAAACCAGTTCCTTGAAAAAAGAGTTGAGCAAGTGAGATGCTAAGCCTGGGCCTAGCTTAGATGCTCTCAGGTCTCACTAGCTTCTGATGCTTTGCTTGAGTCACTTGCAAAGAACTGTGAAACTGAATGGAGATGATTACTAATTTAGTTCCACAGATTCTGATTTGGCATTTACATGGGATTTAGAAGGGAAACTATAAGGACAACACCTGCTTCTTCTTAAGTTCATGTAGGGGGTTCGTGTCCCATAACATGATCCCAGAAAGACACCTCCTTTTCAAAGAAGGCATCTGGGGTAACTGGTGGCAGCGCAGACATGTTCCCATGCTCTTCCTCAAACATCCTCTTCTCTCATGGGCAGAACGACTTGAAGAGCTCTCTGTTAAAAGGAAATGTTCAAATACCACAGGCATCCACAGTGGTGTGGCAGAGTGGGTGGCCAAGGAATCGTAAAAGAACGGTAAAGTCAGACTGGATTGGGAAATCCTCTGGTTTGTTTTGGCTTTATAATTTAGCTAGGTTACTGTAATTCAGCTTTCCTGATCTCATTAGGCAGTTGATCAAGCTGTCACCAGTTCTTTCTGCTGTTGTCATTAGAGAGAGGTTGAGAATAATGCCCCACTTAACAGCACAGACAAAAATGAGTGTAAAGCACATTGCCACTGCCTTGACAACAAGCAGTTACATGCATTAGCTGATTAAGTGGTGGTGGGTTGCTTTTTGTTTTGTAGTAAGGTCGCATATTTATTGGGCTAAATTTGGCAAGACTAATACAGGAATATTTACAAAAGAACTGGAGAGGAGATAATGATCTGTAGTCTTTAGAGACTCAAGATACAGATTTGTTCTTTTTTCGTATAAAATCTCCATTTAAAAAAAACCCACTAATTTTTTTTTTCCCAAACTTTAAAGTATTCCTTTCTGCAAGCATTCCTTTTGGCATCAGACTCATGATGCATGACAGAATAACACAGAATAGTAGGTTTTTCACTTTAGAGGTGGAATGGTTCACAAAAAATAAATGAGAGGCTGAAGTGTTAAGCTATGCAAGTCTCATTAACTTTTAGCTTTAATAAGCTATGGCCTCTCTAGCAAAATAAAAAATGGGGTTTGGATTACAAATGGCACCTGCAGTTTGGGTTCAAAAAGGGTTTTGTAAACACTGACTCTTTTTTCTTTTCCCTTTCTGGCTTGCCTGAGCACTTTGTGTTGCAGAGAGGCCTCCGAAGTGGACTGCACTCGTTCCCTCTCTTGTGTTCCCTTTTGTTCGTTTGACGGTTCCTTGCCCTCCTCTGTTGCAAGGAGGCTTTTATGAGACTCTGTTTGGAAATGAGTGGGGCTTGTCTTGACCTCGCGGGGACAGTCACTCTGTGGCTGAGCACCCCCACACCAAGCCTTTGTCTCCAGAAAAGAGAGCTCCGTTTGGGCAACGATTATCCCAGGCCAGATGGGATCAATGTGATATGGACAGAGAGTGGGTCTCTAACATAGCTGGGCTCTGTCTGACTGCAGACCTTACCACTTGACTTGTATGGCAGGAACTGGAAATGATAGTGAAGAGAGAGCTGCATGTACAAAATGAGTTAGCTGTGTTGGCAGCTGGGGGGCTGAGCCCCTTTCTTGCCTCCCTTCTCAGTGCTGAAGGAGTTCAGCAAGAGATTGTGACTGTGGCTGGAAGCTCCTTGAGAAGAAGCAGGAGGAAGATTTGTATCCTACTTCCTCAGCTGATGAGAATGGATGCACTTACGCTTCTGGTTGATGCTTCTCATTCAAGATTAATTTTTCTCAGATATGGAGACGTATTTAATAGATGGGATTGTGTGTGATGAAGGGAAGATTCACCCTGACTCTCTAAACTGTGACAGTAGTCTCAGAGACATCTTGCAGCCTTTCCAGAGGGTACCCAGACAAAGGTGTTCATAACTTATGATGGTAACTTGTTGGAAGGAAGAGTATAATAGCTCATTACAGCTCTCAGGCTCATATTTCCATTTAATTTGGGTTTGTACAAAGTAATTTTGAAGCTGCTGGATTTGTCACAGTCAGATGCATCACGCTTGGAAGACCCTGAACTGGTTTCTGAAGTGAAGCCAATTTTGAAACCTTTTTAAATTTCCATTTCATTTCTTTGGCCTGGCTGCCTGACATTGCATTCATCAGCAAACCTTGATTTTAATTTTTTTTTTTCCTGTCAGCTTCAATAGTTTGGTTGATGATGAGTACAAGGATATTAACAGGGTATGTTGAATCAAGCTAACTTTGCTAATCTGTTCCAGATTAAAAATAGAGGTAAAACATCTGCTTCGGTTGTTGAGCGGAGCTCCATGCCAACTGTAGCATGCCTAATGCAAAGAAAGAGATGAAATGCTGTTATGGACTGATCTGCATGTTCACACATAGTTATTCTGCTATTAATGGAAATAACACTGTCATCAGCCTCAGTAGTCAAACATTTTTAATTTGAATTTTATACTAGCTATGCAGAAGGCGAATGTCAGTGGCTAAAATCTGCAAAGGATTCTACTGTTTTATGAAAACAGTAATAACTGACCATGGTGCTCTTCAAGAGCACTGAGACCTCCATGACCCTCTAAGAGAAATCAGGGAACATAAATGTTAGTGTTTAATGTCTTCTAAAGTATGTTTGACAATGGCTATGTATAAGAAAGTAAGTTGGGAGATTTTCTGAGTTTTTCTGGAGCTGGCAGGAGGACGGCTGTTGGGATGGAACTTGTTCACCAGAGGAATGAGCTGCATTGCAGAGCTTAGGAGACAGGCAGTGGTGAGGCTTTGTGTGTGATGTGCAACGCAAGGGGAAGTTACTTGAACCTTAGCAAGATCCGCCTGTAATACAATGGTAAGAACGAGCAAGTCAGATGTTTCAGATTTTGCTCAAGTCCCTAAAATGTATTGTCCCTCCCTTATGTCACTTTCATGACCCTAGAGATTTGCTATTGTCTGGGCTTGGTTTAGACACTTGTGACAGCAGGACCTTGGAAGTGTTTCAGATCACTGCTAAGAGGAAGATGAGATTCAGGAACACGTGAGATCGTGACTGCAAAATATATCCAACCTTAGCAGAAACTCAGCATGTGACCTCATGTGAAGAAAACCATAGCTGTAATTACCTTTTGATGAGTGAATGAAATGGGATCTGAAAGTTCTGCTGGGGTCATGCCACATGTTAGTATGTTTCTACCCAAAGCACTAGACTCCCCTCGAACTTTTGGAAGTATATATATTTTTGTTTATTTCTGTAGAAATTTCTATAGCACCATGTGCCACACTGTTATAGTAATTGCGCCTTTTACGGTGTAATACCCAGCTGAAATGCTAGAAAATGCATGTTCTCTGCTTTTTATTGGAAGTGCAGTCTGCTGTAGTTTATCCTTTTTGCATTAAGCTTTGCATTTATGTAAGTGCAGTGTGAATTTTGTTTGGGCTCTTTTGCTTTCATATGTTCAATCTTTTGTCTACTGAAGCCTGCAGAAAAGAATCCCTTTGACTTTCAGTGATCATTGGACTAGATCTGGTTTTGAAATAATGGTCTTCTGCAGTTCACTGTTTGTAACTCAGCCAAATTGGTAACCCATGTCGTGGTTTGCGTTGCCTTTAATGGAGCAGAAATGCAGCCATTCAAGCTCTGTACGTCTTGGATGTGGAAAACAGATGATTTCTTTTAGTAACAACCTTTTATGTATTGTAAATTGTTCTCATATTCCCTTTAAATTTTCTTCTGTGTAGGCTGAATAGCTCCGATCTGTTTAGATTTTCCCTGTAAATCACATTTTAGAGCTCTGTTTTGCTCAAGTCAAGTGGTGCCCCAAACTAAATGTCTCACTCCAGTCGCAGCCTAAGCAGTACGGAGCAGCACGGAAGGACTACTGTGTGTTTTGCAAGCTGTATTCCTATTTTAAGGTCTCTTCCTCTTTCATAACATTGTTCGCTTACGTTCCGTTAGTAAACTGCTGTCCCAAATTCTTTCTTATACAAAATTGCTATGTAACAACTCTGGATTTCTTGCTAAAAGGCATGCTGTGTCCTCCTCCGTTCTGAACAGTGTCCTCATCTCCCTCCAGCCCAGTTGTTTGTGTAATTTGCGAGGTGATTGTAAATTCTGATCCTGCCCTCCAACATCCTTGTAGTCACTTGTAGCTCAGAATTATATGCAAACTCTCTGTTTCATAGCTGCCTTCTTTGTGTGTACATTAATATAAAACAGACACCGTTAACTAGCGGAAGTCCTAATCTTACTGAGTAAGATCTTACAGGATCAGATGACACTTTACAGTTCTCCAAATCAGGATTAATTTTCTAAAAATTACAGGATTTTTATTATGATGTATGTATGATGAGTATCAATGCATGCTGCGTATATCAGCTATAGCACTTAATTGCAGTACAGATAGAGATTCACTGGACTATTGCTCTGTACCGTTGAATGCTCAGGAAGCAAGATGACAGGCAGGTCTCACTGCTGCTGCACTGGAGGAGGAAAATGAAAAAGTTGCTTAAACCAGCTGCGGTGCGGGTGGAGGTCCTTGCTCATGCTTACCTCTGCAAGGAAGAGAGGGGTAAGTCATGGTTTCATAAACTGAAGGAAGATAAACTTGCAACATTTCCGTTTCTCTCCTTTTTTTTCTTTTTTTTTTTTCTCTTGGTTGCCATTGCTGCTGGTACAGTTGGGTGAAGGCAGGATGTCAGTGGTCTCCAGAGGATGTGGGGCCACTGAATGCCTGAGACCTGTCAGTTTAGGCGGACAGCTGTAGCCAGCATGAACCTGTTTGTTCTCTAGAGCATTCCCCTTGCACACAGAATTGTTTTTATCGCTTTTTTTTTTTTTCCCTTCTGGAATAGAAAACCTATGAAATTGTCCAAAAAAAATATTTGGTGGTGTGCTTGAAACACCGCTCTGGTGCCAGGCCTTCTTCCCAGCTCCTACCTAGATGATGGATTATAGGGGAGGGGGAAAAAAAAGGGAGGGGGAACAAAAAAAACCAGGCAAAAGCTCTGGGACTCAAAATACCGATGTGACAAGAAGTACTCAAATGGATCAGTAGTGCAGCACTCGCTGCTGGGAATGTATAAAAAGAATTGGACCCTTTTTTTGGTAATGCCATTACAATCCCATGACTGTTATTTAATGGTGTTGTTGATAGGTCTGTTGTGAGATATTACACAACACACACTTTGTATTAAGGCAAACCCCCAAGCAACTTCAAAGAAACAAATTCAGGAGGACAAGAAAAATTCAGGATACCATTAGATCGATTATCCTCAATCTTTGTAGATATTCCAACAAATTTTATTACGCTGTCTACAACAGACTTTTCTCCACTAAAATGGGTAACAAATGCTGGTGAATATAACAAATGTTATGCTACTATGTTTATTTTTGTCTCCTTTAAAAAATGCTTTCTTATTTTAACTAGTCTGCAGCATGCTGAGTCTTTGTCTCCATTTGATTAATGTAACTTCAAGACAGTATTTATTAGCTAATTTTCTGATATGATCTGCAAGCGCTTAAAAAAACCAGACACCCTCCAACCCCAAATGCCAAAACCAAAATCCACCAGTTAAATCAAGACCAGTGGACAGCCTCCAGTAATGAGAATGGAGTAAAGGACACTGGGCAAGCTGAATTAAACATGCTTAGCTCTTTTCCTTTTTAGAAGTGATCTAAATTTAACATGCCATGAGTTATTTTGGTGCCTTTAACTGTTAAGTTTAATAAAACATAGACCACTCGCAGTGCATTTGGTGTGTAGAGGAATTTCAGGATTCCAGGAACAGCAGGATGTAACCTTCACTTCACCTGGAAACATAAGCAATTCTCGGGGCAGTTGATAGGCTTCATAATGAAAAATGGGAGGCAGCCAAAGTCTGGAGCCAAGCTAACAGCCAGAAATAGATCTTGCCGAGGGGCTTGTTTTGCACCGTCCGGAATGGCATATCAGAAATTGTGCGAACAGAAATACCAAGCTTGATCCAGCATTGCACAAGCAGAATCAATCCTGACTGTTTTCCTTTTTAAGTATCATGAAAGCTTGAGTAAATAAATGTTGTGTTAAAGTTTCAGCTGTCTCAATATGTTGTAATACTTCTTCTCCGGATAATTTTCATTTTGCTTATGGTTTTCTTTCTTTCTCACTTGCTTGAAATGCAAGTATGTATTTGATAGTGTGTATTTACAATTAAAGTGTGCATGACCTAAGAACTCCAGCTCCCCTGCTCCAGCAGCATGGAAATGGGGCAGCAGAGAGAGAAACGAAGGTTTAAATCTCATGGAGAAGGTGAGTAGAGGAGGCGAAAGGGCCAGGCACAGAGGCCAGGCACCCTCCACAGAACAGGAGGGTGCAGGGGGTGGCTGGGAGGCAGGGGTGTGAAGCAGGTTTATTCTTGTTACTTCATAAGTAATGTGCTTATGGGAAAGTGAACCGAAGTATATTCTGGTTTGCACATCACTTACTAAATGATTAATTGTGATTATGTTTAATTATAGAATCAGATCTGCTGCCTTCTCTGTCTGGCTGGAGACGTGGAGTTTTTTGGGTGGGGTGTAAGGGAAAGCTGCCGAGGTCCTGCTGACTGGTAGCAGAGAGCCAGAAACCCGTGGGAGCCCAGCCTGGGTTTCCAGTCCCAAGCCCAGTTACAAAGGCCTAAACTGGTATGGAGGGGAAATAATTTAAAAGCAGGTGATGCAGGATGTGGCGTGATGGCCCTGCTCTCTTTTCAGGGTCGAGCCATACTCTAAGCGGTTTGGTTTGTCCTTTTCCAAACACAGCATAAGCAATGTTCAAAGCAAGAGCCTTAATGGAAGGTGTTTTCCAGCTTGTCATTGGACAATCTTGTTTCAGGCATCTTTACGGCTACTGCTTCAAACCTTTGCCAGTGATCATACTTTTTTTTTCCTTCCCCTAATGATGTACAGTAGCTGTAATGAAGGCGAACTTGCAGTTTTGGAAAAAACACTTGTTCACCTAAAACTGATGATTTGATTTTTCCATCCTCAAGATACAGAAAGGTGTTTTGTTAGGCCAGAATTTCCAGTCTCTAAACCTGATCAGTACTGGACACCAGGCACCCAGCCGAATTCAGCCAGAGGGGTGTGCGTGCTCCCAGGACACAGGCCCTCCCCTGGGCCACACTGCTCGGAGGCTTTGCAGTCTGCACAAGCCGCCCGGCTGTTCAGCAGAGTAAGGTTGGAGCTGCTCTGTTTCTGTAGCTGTTTGGTAGCTTGCAATTAATCATCATCCAGCTAGCAATGTATACCAGTGATTAAACTCAGGTTTTATTAATGTCACTAGCAATGGCAGTATCTGGTGATCATGTTAGAATCACCATATTCCAACTATTTCTGCACCAAATGTTTCTGGAAATATTCAAGTCTTCATTTGTGAAGCCACTATAGGAAAAGCTGAGTGCATGTCTTAAGTGGGAACTATCTACAGACCATGTTAGTATAACATGAATTATTCAGACATTTGTGAACAATTACTTAAAATCCAGAACCACTAATGCGTTACTGAGCATTTAACTAATCTTCAGGAGAGGGGAGAAAGGACTGAATACAAAACCAGCATCGTTTGTTACACACTGAATGTCTTTGCAGACATCCTTGCCTGATGCTGTTGGAGCTGTTCAGTACCCATCCCTAAGGGTTAGACCATACCGGTAGCCGTAAGTGTGCACTGGGGTGTTTTCACATTTGGTCACTGAGCATTTCTTTGCATTTTGATGAAGTTGCCATTCACCATTTGAATTGAGAGATCGGAGGGACAGGCTCTCCGGCACCGAGGCTGTGGGCAGGTTCAGGAGATGCTGGGTTGTCCAGGCAAATGCAGACACCCCCCTCCAGCTCCTCTGTCGTTAAAAAGTTTAGGTACAAAGTTGATCTTGATGCTAAACATATGCTCTAGTTGTAGTTTATATATAGGTTTTTTCCTAATCTCAGGAGAGCATAACAGCAAATGAAGCAGTGATCGATTCTCCACTGCTCCCAGAATACGTTTCCTGTGTGCCCTGCACCATCGACGCTAAAGTCTTTTTTATGGTCTGAAGGATGAACGCAACCTGAAGTTTTGGAGAAGCTAAATAGAAAGAGGCTGTTATAAATGACATGGAGAGAAATGTGGAGCCATTACAGGAAAAACTAAAACTTCTTGCAGTGAAACTTAAATGCCCAGCACATCCCTCTAAGCAACTTAGAGCACAGCGTGGCAGCGAGTTATAAAGTCATTGGACTGGGGAAAGTGTCAGAGCACAGTTCTTTTGTGTCCTTTAAGCCATAGTTTAAAAACAATGCAAAGATCTCTTGAAGTTTGTAAGAGCCATCTACCCAGATTTTTTTTTTACTTTCAGGAGTGTTGATTTGTGTTTTGTTGAATACCTCTGTGTGTCATGTAAGTTTGTTGTTCCTGAGCATGGAAACACAGTGGAACAAATTGGAGTAAGTAGCAACATGTAGGCATACATGCTGTCCTTCCTGCAGTGGATTATGTGCAATCCTTATAAATAATTGGGCTAGTCTGCAAAAAATGGAAGGACCTAAGAAGATAGAATTAAATTAATTGAAAAACTTTTTTCCTGCCGTATTTGAAATATTGCAATGCACAGGGTATTTATTGATCTGGTCAGAATAAATGTCCTAGGTATGTACATTTGCTTGCTTAACAATGCTGTCAGTTTGCCATAGTGCTTCCAGAGGACCAGTACACCCTGTTTACAGATTTGATTCTCTCCACTGGCCTTTCAGTAGCTTGGACAAGTATTCCTTAGGAGTCTGTCAGTAAAAATCTGTAATTGCTCTGCAACACCCCTTAGCAACCATCCAAGGACATTCTTCTCCAAATACCAGCACTGTAAAGTACTTTGCTGTTAGAAACCGGTATGTAGAAATTCCAATAACAGAAATGCAATCTTTGAAATAATAACAAATTAAGAGTAAAATTCTCTTTGTATTTCCCCAGCAATTAATTCCTAAAACAGAGTAAAAGGCTAACCACTGATGCAAGTGAAATGGACTGCAAGGCCTGTTAAAAAATGATTTCTGTACGTTGAACTGTATAAATACTAAGCACCAGGGAAATGCACTCTAAGAATTAAGAGAAATACAGTTTATGACTGCTCATTCATACAGATTTATAAGTTAAAACAGCATTTCAGATATTCACATGTTGTATACTCGGAGGAAGAAAGTCCTAAAATAAAATTAGGAAGAGGAGTAGTCTTTATGCTGTGACCAGTGGAAGGAAATAGATGTATGTGATGTGACATTGCAGGCAACCTTGTAATCTTGATTAATGGGAGTACCTGCAGAAAAAAAGAGGTGTTTGGCAAAACACTGACAAAATCGATACCACTTTGAAATGATTATGTGTCTTGCTACGTTGTCTTGCCAGTGAAAGAGAAATGAGTACATGGACATATCCAAGTGTTTAGTCCAGCAACTTGATGTAATGCAATTAGAACAAGTAAAGGATCAATATATAACTTCTTTTCACTCACAAGACCAAATGATGGTATATTATATCAAATCAGCATGGGAATCGATCATCCTTTCCCTATCTGCCTCCAGGTCCTATCAAATGGAAATCTGGCTTAAATAAGTCCTTGTTAGTGAGTCAGGATATCTAAAATCAAGACAAAATATTTAATATATGTCACAGTTACTTGACGAAAATACTATCTGGTTTGCTAGGAGCTTCAGCGCACCCACTTTGGACATAGTAATTAAAATGATACTTGAGACAGTCCACTTAAACGCTTCATCTCATTTGGGATTCAGAGACCTGTGAATGCCGCTTGGTAATGATAGTCTTGGCTTTCCTCTGTACTGTCAGATCTATGGAGGAGAATTTCTCAAGGTTGGATTTTTTCTGCTGGTGTGGCTTGTTGGCTCCGTGGACACTAGCTGAGCCACAGGACGTTCTTCCATGTGGGTTTCAGGTCTGCGTTGCTGAAATAATCATTGTGCCTTCAGTTCAATGAGCTAATTTTACCTGGTGGAGTGAAGTCCAGCTTGCGATTGCTTTGTATGCAGCAAAGATAGGATGTGTTCCAACATTGGAAGTTGTCTGCAGATAACATTTTGTTTTTACTGTAACGCTTGTTACAGTACAAAATAAAGAACATTCTAATAAGTCTGAAGCTTATCAACAAGTTTTATAATAGTACCTCTGTAGAAAAAGTAACGTGGAAAGGTTTTTGTTAGCTGCTGGTGTATATTTTCAGGAAAAAAATGTGAACACACCCAACTGAAACTCTCTTTAAGAATTTGGAAGCTCTGGAGAGCTGAGCTGATGAAACAGTTGTTCATCATTCTAAAATCTGCACCCTTGCTTAATTCTAATAATAGTTATACATAGCCTGCTCTATGCTTTCTTTTTGTTTTTTTCTTCATTCTGAGTGTTTAACAACTTGTGAATTTGAAGAATTTTAAAGCAAAATATTTCTGTTAATGAAATAACTCGTTAATGATGTTGTCACAGGTTTTAGAAATAATTTCCAAAAATATACTGTATCCTTCTTCGATAATTAGGAAGTGTCATTATCTGCCCTTCAGGAATTTAAAAAAAAAAAAAAGTTATTTAAAATTGAAGTCATTCATGGATGAACATGGTTATCACTGAAGATGAAGAAAGTAATCTGTTCAGGTCATTGGATATCCATCATCAACACGGACATAACTGCACAAGCTCCATTTCATCACTGTCAGCTGCTGAATGGAGCAATACTTTTTCCATTGTGCTGATGGATGCAGATGCACATTCTCAGCTCTGACCTCAAATTGCAGCAACAGTGCTGCAACGTACTGCTGACATATTTTTCCTAAACAGGTCATTATACATGACTGTGCATCTTACACAGAAACATGTCTTAATATGTAGTAAAAATTCCTTAACAGTAATGTGTTTCTCACTTCAAAACTAATACCTTTGAAAATGAAGTAAAATCATGAAACAGTAAATTAGAAAAATGGCCAATTGGAGAAAGCCGCACAGCAGTAACTCAAGATGGTTATCAACCTGTACTGGTTTTATCTGTTCTTTCCAATTCACAGGCTCTGATTGTTCTCTGTTATCTCTGTCTCTAGCTGTTACAATTAGCAGTGATAGATTCTATTGTAATTAATTTATAAAAAGTAAATCTCGTGGAAAAAAGGGCTGAAGGACTAAGGCCTTTGGAAATGGGTATATGGCAGCTATCTCCTGTCATCAGAGGTCATGTATAGCAGCAGTGTGAGACTTATAACTTGCTTCAGAGGCACAATAAATACTGGGTTTTGATATAAGGAACTGCACATAATGTGACTGCAGTATGGTGGACAAAAATTAAGATGAGTATCTTAGTTATCTTACAGGTCTAAAGAACACAGTGTTATTCTCAGTCTGCTTTTTGTGTTAAGTAGCTGATGCTAATTAAAAAGGTCAAGCATTTCCTGTAAAACCAGGTGTCTGATTCTGATTTCTGGCAGAGGGAAGAAGGGTCAAACTGTCTTATTGTAGACTTTCCTCTTTTTTTTAAGGTAACGTTGCACACTACTTTACTATCACCCTATTAAAAGAAAAACATCACCTGTAACAGTATTTGAATTTTTTAAAAAAATCCAACAGATTTGAAGTTTGTTGAGTTTTTCTCCTGGTGATGGTACCTCTGTCTGAAGTCACAGCTTATGTGTCCTCAGAGCCTGGCTGATAGCTTTCGTTGGGTTCCAGGTGTACCTGCAAGTGGCTTCAGAGACTAATCGAAGCTGCTGGGGGTATTTGTGGCTTGGCCGCTCGGTTGTGTTGCCATTCAGCTTGAAATTGAGGAGTTCTCTGCTTTGCTGTTTATTTTCTTATTTATATATTATGATAAATGTATGTGAAATGGAAATATTCTGGTGTGAACATTCTAATTTCATAAACATTCACTGGTTCTTCATAGCTGTTAGTGTTAAGTTTGTGCTAAGTCTAGGAAATACTGATTTTTATTAGTGTGCTAGTGGGCATAAGGTTAGAGAGTCACTTTAAACAATTTATTTTGGTAGAGAAAAATGCAGAAATGAGACCATCTCACTCTTAGCTAAATTCTGATTTGTTTGAGTTTGGCAAATGAGGGAGAATGTATCAGACTCTGAGATCTGGTGTTTGCATCTTCCGGTGGGGAATAGTCTGTGGCCATTCTGACATGGGCTGGGAAGGAAGCATGCTAAATGGTTCAAGTGAAATGCAATTTTTTTTTTTTCTTTCTTTTTCAAGCATCCACTACAATACTTAAGACTGCAGACAGTTGTGATAAAAGGTGCTGCTTTAGGCTGTTTTCCATCGGAGGAGCGGCAAGAATGAAATTCCAGTGTGAATCTTTCTCAAGGACATAAGGGTCTTAAAATAGACACCGTCAACATAGAAATGTATTTTCCACATTTGAATATGGTGAATTTTGCAGTGAAAAGATTGGGACAAAATGGTGTTTTCTCTGTTCTTCCAGCTTGTTTGTGAATTTTGAGATAACCTGTCTACAAGATAGTTAAATTCTGCAGACTCTTAAGAACTGTTGTGGTTTTATGTGCTTAAGTAGTCATGCATGCTTCCATTTTGCAGGGTTATTTTAAATTCTGGTGACTGCATAGCACCACAAACTCTTTTTTGCTAGTAGGACCATGAGGCAGCCTGGAGGTGGGCAGTGAGCTTGGGGGGGCACACGCTGCCTTCAAGGAGGTGTGACGGTGGAAGTGGGGCCACTGCCTGTTTCAACTATGTGCTTCAGGGGATAGGTATCTTTGTAATTTGTCCCCTTCTTTTTCCGAGTCTTCAGCAGCGAGGTTTTTGTTCTTCTAATTCAGCATATTGCGTTCTGCCAGCTTGGTTAATAACGCAGATATTTGCTCCTGGGGGTCCGGAGCAAACCTAGGCAGGACTGAAATTGCCGGCTCTGGACGTGTAATGGCGCGGTTGAGTGTATGCAGCGCTCCCTCCCACCGATGGGCAGTGACGCCAGCATTGCCAGAGGAATGAGCATGGCATATTGTTTCTCCCGTATGCCTGATTATTTATTTATGCATTCCGATTCATAATAGCATAATAACAGACTTGAAACAATAAGATAATTATTTCGCTTCTTGGGTGGTTAAAATTAACTGTGCTCATTGCTTATTTATTCAGTAAAAAGATACAAGATGTTTAGTAATTGCCCAGAAATTCATTATCTGCATAATGTTCTGTTTCTAAATGTGTATTGCATGACCATTAATCTGTGCCAACAGCAAGTATGCAGCAATATCTGATGTAATTAGTTTTCCCCTTACATGCCAAGGAGAACATCTGGGCTAATCGCGTGTTGTTGACAAAAGTTGCCGTTCTAATGGGGGTCCCTGTTTGTGCACACACATGCTCATTATACATACAAACATACTCATGATTTCAGTTTATCCTCAAGGAAACTGATAGTTCTTACTGATGAGATACTCTTGGTGATCTGTTACTGGGGTCATACAATGTCTGTGGGTAGCATTAGTAAATGTTAGCAGGAATGATATGCTCTCCTTTTAAACAGAAAACAAACAAACCTGTAATGCTGCTTCTTCTGTTTTGTTTTTCCAGCCACCACTGGTCCAAGCGATTTTCAGTGGCGATCCAGAAGAGATACGGATGTTGATCTACAAAACCGAGGATGTCAATGCCTTGGTATGTGACTTGGCATGTTATGTGCCTGTGATATGTAAGCACCACGCTTACAAACTGTTGCAATGACGGTATTAATCATGTCCTTAGTAATTAACATGTAACAGAATGGAAATGATTTGGAAGTTAGAGATCTGGGGCTTCAGTGGAATCCTAATTAGTAGTCTGAAATATAATTAACTCCAGCAGGTGACTTTAGATTTTCTAAGTGTATGGTAATTATTCCAAATGTGCAGGTCAGTCAGGGACATTGTTTTCTCTCTTACTGAGAAAATGAATGAAAACAGCTGAAAGCTGCATATTTTTACTCTCTGTAGAGTTTCCTCTTATGAAGAGTCTTTGCAGATCAGGAGCTGTTATTCAGCATTTGACTGTACTTGAAATAAAGCCTTCACTATAGATCTCAGCAGTCAGAGTAAGGAAGCAGTATCTTGGCCACGATTTGCCCACAAAGGAATTACTGTTCTGCAGATTGGCTTATTCTAGCCAGAACAATGGTAAGCAGCTGTAAACAAGTAGTAGTTAAGTATTTTGGCAGTGAAAAACCCCCTCAATTTGAACTTGGTCTTTTTGCAGAAGTTGGGTTTTTTTTTCCCCTCTTTGATTTTAACTTAAATCTGTACTGTTAAAAATGAACTCTTCCAGTCCTGACTACAATCTGTGACATCTGAAAGTGGTGAGAATATAAAGCAGAAACAGAATGGTGATTTACAGGTGTTTCCTGGGCTTTTGAATTAACCTTCCTTTTACTTCACGTCTTTCTCTGACATAAAGCCATCAGTTTATTCATAGCTAACTCCAGCAGTTTGTCTGGTGTAGTCTTGGCACCGCAGCTTTTGCAGGCAGTGAGGTCCAACCACCTGGTCAGAGCTGCAGAAAGGAACTGGAGAAGTGATCCTACAGATCTGGTTAACCGGTGCTCCACTCTGTTCACTGTCAAGTGGAAGGAAAACCTTGCAGCTGTTTCAAATGGGGAATCTGATCAAAGACGACCTTGACGTTAGGCTTTCCCTTTGTTTATCAGTACCTGTTTGTTTTCTTGAAATAAGTTCCTAAAAGTGCTTCCTTGAAGCATCATCTCCCTTGAGTTTCCTCCTTATTTGTTTTCCCTGGTGGTCTTAAAAAACCAAAGAAAAAAACTAAAACCAACCAACCAAAATTTCATGTATTTCATGTTGTTTTTTCAAAATAGCAGTTCCTGTACAAGGTTCTTGTAGGCTTCTCAAATGTTTTTAAAACCTTTGGCTGCAAGTGTGGTAGTGATGGTTGCTAGGGAGATGCTCTCAACTGACAGGTGAGATATTAAATGAAGAATATGTATTTTAGAGATGAGTAATTAATAGAAAAAGCCACTGAACTTGAATCGTCTTGCCCAGAATTCAGTTTAAGATGCTAAAAGTCCATCCAAGAATGCTTTGCCTGAACAGCTATTTTGTCAGGAGCAAAACCCAAAGCTGTTCTTTGGAGTAATTAGAAAAATACCGGTCAACACGAGTTCTGAAGATTGTGTTCTGGGTAGTGATTGCAGACAAGTGTCAAATGCTTAAAATGTCACTAAAGAAAGATCAAAAGATAGCATTTTCCCCCCTTCTGCTGTGAGCTGGCAATTGGCACCGCCTGCTTATGTTTCTATTTTAAGGGTGTTTTTAATTACTTCCATGTTAGTGTTTCTCTAGTGCTTGGTTGCTCACGTGAGAGGAAACTCTGACACTGTTTGGCAGCGATTTGGCCTTTGTTGATCATTTTGGTTAGCTGTGTTAATATTGGAATAGTTCAAATGTAGGTAGGACAGGGAAACAAAATAAAACTCTGGTTTTGCAGCAAGCTTTGGGGATTTCTGAAGTTTTAATAATTGTTTTTTGGAATCTGCAGCAAGAGAGGTATTTGGAAGGCAGAAGAAAAAAGCACATGGAGAAAGTATGCACAATTAGGGATGTATATGCATACTTCCTAAGAGAAAATTAATCTCAGAGGAAAGAGTTTAGAGCAGATCAGAAGTTTAGGAGGTTACTTTTTTTTGTCTGGTAAAATAATTAGTATCTTTCCAAGCCAGGAAGTGTGTGTTGATGGAAATGGCTATGTTTTGGATGCTACTGTAATTGTGACTTCTATTTTGCAACAAAGTGAAAGTTGTAACTGTTTGGCTTAGAAGTGTGGTTTTAGTTCATTCCGCCACCGTAATTGTCACTTTGACCTCTCCAGTCCCTAGCTATGCTCTGGGGGAACGTGATGCTACCTTTGCACCCTTAGGGCATGGGCATACTTGGCTGGCGGTGAGTGATTCCCTACCACTGAGTACTGAATACGCACTATTTCCGTGGGAAATGTGGTCTGCCTGTGGGCAATGTTCAGAAGCCTGTTTTCCCGGGGCATTTGGGATATTGGGTTGGACCATCCGGACCACCAGATTAGTTTCAGGTAGACATCCTCTACACTTGCCGTTTGATACATTTAGAAATATCAGGGTGATAGTGCTATGTTTGTGTAGGTGGGGATTTTTTGGGGTGCTATTTTTACTTCGGGAAGAGTGTGAGGAAATGACCCCCAGAATCTAGGGATTATTCTGGATCCAGTGGTAACCCCTGGTTAGCTGGGATTCGTAATACATGCAGCTGTGCAGTGCCCTACGTCTGCAGAGTCCAGTTCTTATTTGCGATGTCATGCTTTTCTACTAAACCAACGTCCTTCCTGTCAAATTTCCATGTTCATCTGAGTCTTCCAGTTTAGTTTCTCTTCAAAATATTCAAATAAAAAAGGCAAAACCAGCTTCCAGTATTCTTCACCATAACTAATGCGATGTTTGCAAGCCAAACCAGATATTTCTTTCCCTCCGTTTTTACTCTTTATCCCCTAATTTTGTGTTTTCTCTTGGATAGAACCCTAAAACCCAAAACGTATGCAAAACTGTGATGTTCCCAGAATATCTTCTATTGCATTGATATTTTTGGGAAAGTAAATAATACGCACCTTCACCCCACCAGTGAGATTGTTGAAGGCAACATCTGCTTTCCCAAAACTTAGTTGCTTCTGTTTCTGCTGTTGGGACATGATTGCTGATACGGCCTTCTGGGCTTGATCCTCTTAGCCTCTTTGCTCAATGCTTTGCCAGCTGGAAAAGCTGCTGCTTCTCACTGCTCGTCGGTGTCAAGAGCTGCTTGTGCAAATGCTCCCCCACCCACTTCTGCCAAAATGAGATAGGTTAGAAGGTGGTAATGGTTTAGCTGAATTTGGCTTTTTTTGTTAAAGCAGAGCCAGCTGATCTAGGTGGGCTGCAGTAACTCCTGATGGGCCGGGCTGGGGATGGGCTCGAGCCCTGTGGAGGTGTAGTGATCCTGGGCATCGCCTGCCTCTTTCTAGCTGGAGAGGAAGTCTGCAGAGAAAGGGGCAGTGGCACCAGCAGAGATTGCAAGGTCTTACCTGCAGGACCGTGTATTTAGAGAGTGGTTTATTACAGGATAAGGAGAGCAAGAAGGAAGTCCTTATGGAGAGACATGGATGTATGCTGTTTATTACTTCTTTTTCTCATTATCCTACTTGTAAGGCATAGATTTGCAGGACTGCCTTTGTTAGGAGGATTCAGGCTTTATCCAGGACTTCACACGAACACAAAAGTTATATATATGTCTATAACATTACTAAGCATGCTTTTTGAGGTGGTGTGAGTGCTTGAGGGTACAAGTGTGCACACGTTTAGGATTGTGAGTCTGAAAGGCTTTGCATGCTTGGGATAGCTAATGTGAAAAACAGCTTGTCCTTCAGTTTGGAGGGACATGTTTGACTTGAGACTAAGAGAGACCATAATGAGGTATTGAGAACCAGATCCTCATCTCTGCTGTCATCCAAGGAGTGATGATTTTCTTTTTGGCACTGTGGAGTCTTGCAGGAGAATAAAACTATCCTGGAAGTAAATGCTTCTCTTCTAGATGTAGTTCTGCTGTGCTGGAAAGTCTTCTGGAGGATTTAGTCAAGAACTTTGGAAGGCTTCTGCTTTGACACAGTATGACAGTTTGGTGCTAGGTAATAGCTGTGTTTTCAGTGGGTATTTAGCCTCCAGTAGTGCTGTTTCATATGCTGTTAATTTAAGTGGAAAGTTATGTAAGGAAATTGAATATGAAAATGCATTGATGTTTGCGATGCAAGGTAACCAGCGTGACTTTTATTTAGAATAAGTATTTTTTCTTTTTGAAAATAAAAACAATTTTTCATATTTTATAAAGAAGATGTTTGAACTGTGAAGGAGATTCTGCTGGAGTTTACTGAGAGTCTGAAATATTCTGAGTTGCTTTGTACAGCATTCTAGTATACTAGTGGATACTAAGTTATATATATCTGTGCTGGTGACTCATGTTATCAGTGTCCTCAAAATGTTTCAGACAATTAAGGGTGTATAGGCCATTAAAAGCTCATGGCAGTGTTTGGCTGTAACTGCTTTATTTTCTTTAAATGCAGCAATGTCAGCCTGAAATACCTGAATTTTCTAAATCTGCTTTTCCTCTCAACTCAGTGATGTATCCTCCCACACCATCACCCCCCCCAAAGTCAATATTGTGTTTATAAAAATGGAAGAGTTATTTAAGTCTGTCTTTTGAGCCGTACATTGGACACTCTCTGCTATAAACATTAAAATATTTCCATTAATTAGGATAACAGTTTCTACAGTCTCAATCTAGGATTAATAATTAATTTTAAAAGTTACTTTTTCTTGCATGAAAGCTACTGTCAGCCTCATGGGAGGAAAATGTTAGATGGGATGGGAGAGTGACGGTAATTTTCCTTGTCTCTAGAAGATCAAAGTATTTGCCTCTCCCACCTCATGGGCACTTGGCAATTAAAGACTCAGCCCAGAAAAATCTTTGTTTCTGAGACTAAACTGAAGAGCGTGGGGATGAGAGGTGCTGGAACTGGGGTCTGCATTTTCAGACGGAAACTTCGGTGCTTGGTAATAGCAGAAGAAAGAGCACCAGGCATAACTTACACAGCTTGACTTTCACCTCCCAGCTGGTGCTCACAGTTAAGCATTTCGATTTGCTTTGTGAATTACAGGCTTTAACAAAAGAATCTGTGAGAGGGAGGAAATCCTGAAGCGGCAGAGATTTTCTTTGTACAGCATCAGCTTTTGGCTCTGAAGGGTTGTAAATAGCCCAAGAAGTAGCTGCTCATTTGCTTTTAGCCTCTTCAGTAGTTCCTAACCAGTTCCCAATATTTAGTTTTCCTGAAGTCATGTTGTATGTGAATGTTTGGGTTTTTAATGGTAGCAGCTACTTTGTGCTATTTAAATAAGGTGTGCTCAGATGTAACAACAGTAAATGGAGTTAATGAGCAGGAGGTTTGTTTCTGTTATTGTTTTGGTTAGACTTGTATCAATGGAAGCTGTAGCCATTCATGTGCCTCTAATATAGTTAGTTTCTTCTGCCACCCAGGCGGATGCTGGCCACTTGAAGGTGGTGGGAATCCAAACACTTGTTACCAACTGAACTTCATTAACTCGGTTTCTGTGGTGCATGAACTCTGTCTGTGCTGAACTATTCCTATTGGCTGCTGGGGCAGTTTGGTGACATAAAGAGGATACAGACATTTATTTTCTGTGGCAGTTGCACTTATATTTTAATAGTAATTAACTCTGTCGCAAACATCTTTGGATCTGAACAACTGCAGTTTGAGATGTAGGCTTTGTTGAGGAGAAACTGTTGGCCTTTTTCTTAATGTGCCTGAATATTTTACATATGCTGATATGATTCATCTGAGCCACTGTTCTGCTAATCTTCATGTGCTCTAAGGCTCTGATCCAATAAAGCACTTAAGGACTAGCCTAACTTTAAGCCTGTGAAGGGCCTTATCAGTGTCACTGTGGTCATTTGAATAGTTTAAGCATGTGTTGAGTGTTTTTCTTGCTGAGGCCTTCTGTCCTCGATTGCCTGTTTGTTAAATTGTTAGTTTTCTTTATCTGTACTTTAAAAAAAAAAGTGTACAGATAATATATATTATTATAAAATGCAGCATTTTTATAAAATGCATATAAGCTGCAGCATCATCTTTTCTGTGAACTAATATGTCACTAATACAGTGTTTATCTCATCTCAGCATGATTTTCTAGCCATTGTTTAGCTTATCTACTGTCTCTTACTGACCTTTTGTTCCTCTGAGAACTGCACTTGAAGTAGGTCTGATTATTTGTCTTAATGCTATTTGTAATCCTGTTATAATTTCTTCTCCCCACCTCCTTTCCTTGCCTTGATAATGTATGTTTGGGTTTGGGGTACTGCCAAACCTTGCCCTGAAATGACAAATTTTCTTTTTATTCCTCTCTCTCTGTTTGTAGCCTTCAGTGTTTAGATCATTATTGGTTTACTTATTTGTACTCCTTTTACTACCGTCATGCCCCAAGGACATCTGTAGCTGAATAGATGTTAGTGCGCGGGCCAGACGCAGAGCCGGTGAGCTATTTAAGTCTTGCTGAAGCGGTACACGGCTTTGAGGAGGACGCAAGGAGTGTGGTTGGACAGATAGGCAGATGCCTCAGTTCCTCTGTTTCTGTGTCAGCCTTGTGCTGAGCATAAACAGGAACTTAAGGGTGTTCCTCTGTTGAGTTGCTCAACTGCAGACGTTGTGTATGGACTTCTCCCTGCCAAACTCCTGAAAATGTTGCCTGTAGGGTTCTTTTGTGTGTTTTTAGTTTTCTGTACCACGCATCGGGGTTTGTCATCTGCTACTTCATGTGAAGGTGAACTCTGATTTGTGCCTGGTTGTGATAAATGGGGACATTTTAGGGTTTTTTCCTCTTGGAGAAATTAAGCTTAAATTCAGTTCCATGACTAAACCCATCTTTCTCTGAAGACTTGATTCTCACTTAAATTGATAGGATTTTGCATTGATTTTAAAAAGTGAAAGCTGAGAATACTTACAGAGAGTTATCCCTGTTACAGAAGGATAAAAATTCTGTTTCATGTCCTTTCCTCCCTCTATTATCAAATTTCCATCAGATTTACAGTTTAGTATAAAATATTGCTTATAATCAATAAAGCACTGAATAGCCTTGGTTCCTTGATAGAGAAAATTGCTTGGTCTTGTATAGTTAGCATTCAACTTCAAACTACTCTGTTCTGTTGCCAAACTTGGCTGTGTTGCAAGAAGCTGCCTCAAAATTTATCACTGACAGGTATGATAGCTATTACAAATACTGCATTGTGCTAAAGAGAGATTCATGCATTAAAATGAAGGAGCTAAAAAAATAAATAAAACCGATTCTATTTTTGTACAAATGTTCAATCAGTCTTAGCATATTTTTTTTTGCCATGGATAGCCTTAGGATAGGTAATATGAAGTAATACTTATGAAAGGTCTCGTATGCACTGATGTAGCCTGTGAAAGCTAGTCTGTGGCGGATTATGTTTTAGGAACTGAGCGTATGAGAGAATCCAGCTTGTGATTTCGGTTCCTGAGCGGACGCTGCTTAATATTGTTTTAATTTGCCTACCACATGAGGAGGTGAAGTTCTGTAAGATATCTTTCATTCTGACCTGTGACAACCAGGGTGTCAGGTAATCTGTCTTTTGAGTGTATTAAGTGCATGCCAGTTATGTAAGATCAAAACCCACTGCAGCAGGAGGACTACATACATCATGTATGTTTGAAAAAACATGCAAATATAAAAATTAAATGTAACTTATTCTGGTGACCAGTGGCTCTGTGTCTCGCAGTGCTGGAAAACAATTTTCAGCATTTAGATGACAAATGGTTCTGCTGCACTGATTTGTCCACATTTATAGCATACTTTGAAGATAGTCCAAAATAGCTTGCGGTTGATGACCTCTTGGGCACGTTAAAAATGATATTTTACTTGACAGGCTCAGAGATATGTTTCAGGGAGAGAGTATAAATACCGGTAGGGTTTCTGTGTTGGTATCATTTGCAGGAAGTGTTGAATCTGTTACCAGCTTATAGTATTTAATGCTGGTAGGTTATAATTTACTAAGGTTGATTGATAAGTCTCTTAGAATTTTTTTGTATTAGTGGTTAAGAAACCAAAATGAAATACATTTAGGACTGGAAACAGGGGTCAAAGAGCACGATTAGCAGTATTAGCAGTTGTTGTGATTTTTGTTGCCCATATTACAATGTTTAGCAGTTTCTGTTAAAGGCCTATGTTCTGGAATCATGTGAATAAAGCATAAAAGAAAGGGGCTTTTGTAAACACTGTATTTACACTTCTTGAAGTTAGGAAAGAAAATCTTGAAAATGTGACTCCCTCAGGCTGAAAATTACAGAAATCAAATGAAAGTAGATGTATTTCAGAAGTTGTATATATGATTATTAGCAATTCTTCTGACTTTAAAGATACAGACCTGACTGGTAATATTTTTTTTATGAGTTTAAAGGTCGATCAAGGTGTACAAGCCCATTTTGGGCTGCTGTAGACAAGCAGGCTAAATGGTGTACAAGAACCTTTGTAGACTAAGAGGACTGCATCTTGTCCTTGTGTGTGGTTCCAAACCATTCTCCAGAGATATCCTTCTGAAAAGTCTGGTGTTATATTGCTGATGCAAACTGCATTACAAAGTCTGATGTCCAGAAGCGTCTGAATTATGTTGCTGCAATACTTAGAGTGGAAAATGTTTCCGAAAGAGACCCAAAGATGTTAACACTAACGCTTGCAGTTATTGACCATGTTTTATAACTGGACAATCTCTGGTTTTGTAGGATGCTGAGAAACGAACTCCTCTTCATGTTGCGTCATTCCTGGGGGATGCAGACATCATTGAGCTTCTCATTTTGTCAGGTAAGGTAGTGCCCCTCACTGTTATTAAACTGGTAAATTAGCTAATTTTAAAGCTACAAGGAATACTCAGCAAAGCATATATGAGTGAGCTTTGGGCAGTGCCTGTTTCTGAGTTTCATAGAGCTGGTTGCAGTTATTGCAAGCTGAGAAAATATATTTAAATTTGGTGCACTGTGACTGAGTGGAATTAATAACCAAAGCAACTAGTTTTTAAAAACTTCTAAAGCATTCAAACTGACAATATTTGCGGATTCAGAAGCTTGCTGAAGTACATATTTGAAATGTGGGCTCACGTCCTGGAGTTCAAGCCAAGAATTCCTGGTAAGCAAAAATCATTATGGAATAATAGCAAAAAAGTTATGAATGAGTTTGAATGAATTGTAAATGGTATTTACATTAGAAACATGATTCTAAGAGTTGGGAAGTTGATTTGGAGAATAGAAACTGTGCAGTAGGATGTATCTAAACAAAAAATCAAAAAATATTTCCAAACTGTTATAGAGACAAAACCCATGATCAAAATATGTCAGAACAAAGCATAAAGCAGATATCTCTCAAGAATTACACATAATTCATGGCAAACTCCTGTATGTGCTTGCAGATTTCTAAGGCGGTGTTTTCTAGACTGGAGAACTGTAAGGGTAAAGCTTATGGGGGTTAAAGAATGTGGGATTGAAAGGAATCTTATAGTACAAATGTCTTGCAAGCAACCTTGCTATATGATTGGTTTCACAAATTATTAGACTGCTGCTTTAAACAAGTTGCATATTTTTTTTAGAAAGTTATTTCAGAACTATCAGTTCTGTGATTGCAAGGCACCTTCTAATTTCCAGCCTCGAATCCTAGAATAATTCAGACTGGAAGGGATTTCTAATGGTTACCTGATTCAGCCCCCTGCTTCGAGCATCAGCCAATTTCAAAGTCAGATCAGGCTGCTAACAGGTGCGTGCAGAGTGCACAAATGTATTTCTTTGGATTTACCAGCCTAACCACACCGGGAGAAGGCAGAAAATGAGAATTCAATTTGCTGTAGCTATGTGTTTCGTCTGTACGTTTTTGGGGGCATTTTGAGTTGTCTAATTGCTTAATGAGGGTAACTAGTTGGACATACATCAGAGCTTTCTGCTCTAACCCTGATGCCAGAAGAATGATTTAAATGAACTGACAGGTTATGCTTGGGTGGGTTTTCAATACGCTAAATGCAAACATGATTTTCTTCACTGGGAGATAAGAGTTAATAAACTTCATCTGTGCATGTGTTCTTGCAGTGTGTGTTGACTGTCACATACTCTTGTTCCATTGTGGTGTAAGAAGACTGGAGGAGCAAAGTCTTTTTTCAAGTTTTGCAAGTAACAGCATAGGCAATATCCACATAAAGAGAAAGGTGAAGCTGTTCTGCCCATTTCTCCCCTGAATCCCAATAGCATCAAAAAGTGTCCTGGTGAACATTCTTGTTTTCTATCACATTCCTAATGAGGGAAGGAGACTTTCTAGTGTTCTTCTGGGACACTTAGTTCCAGCAGCTCACTGCCAAAATGTCATCCACGGGCTATAGGGTTTGTCGGGTCAACAGCATAAAATGCAGGTGATATATCTTGGTGTTTTTTTATACGTCCAAGTGAGTGTGAAAAACTTATAATGTGGGCTTTTAAAAATGGGACTTTGTGTCAGTGGGACTGTGCTGGGGTTCAGTCTGCAGGAACTGTCTGGATCTTTCCTAACTAGCTCAGCATGAGTCAAAATTGATCTTGTGTTGCATATTTTACCAATTCATTGTCCTTCAGTCTCTGAAGTATCATTACTCATGATGAGCATCAGTACTTGTATCTAAGAGCAGGTCTGGAGGTTTATGAGGTTTGGAGGAGCAGATTTATGAGTTATTATAAATACCTCTTTGTTACTGTGATCTCTCCGTGAACTAGGCTCCAAAGACAACAGCAGCATCTTCCCTTTGCTTCACCTCTTCATTCAGTAAACTATATTAGTAGAAGTGTATCATAAGATTAATCTGATCATAAAATTTAGTTACATAAGCAGAAAAACTTTGTTGTCTGACTTAAAATGAGAAGGTGTTTTCACAGAGAGAAAGCACAAAAATGCTTGCTGTTGGCTTCAAACAATAATATTCTTAGCATGAGTAGAAGCTAGGAGGAGTAGCAACCCATTGCATTTTGTACAGGGCTCAGGAGAGAAGTTACATGAAATATTCTGAGATTTGTGGCCCGTGGACTGGTGGCAGCACAAATAAATGTAGTGTCTAATGAATAAAACATCTGCCCAGGTGGATGGAGGCAGACCAGAAATTACTTTCTAGGTAACCACTGAAATGGCGTCTGTTTGGAATTGATACAGGAGAGAGAGTGCCAGATCCCTCAACTGGTATGAATCACCCCAGCCCATTAAATGTCAGAGATAGGTAGATTTACACCAGCTCAAAGGTCTGATCCATAATCATATGGTTCACACTGGGGAAATGTGCTGTGTGGTTTTGTTTTTCCAGGCTACATGAAAGCAGGGAGCTTTGAGCACTTTTCCTTTACCTTCTTTCTGTCAAGAAGGAGGACCAGGGTAACCATCTCACATAAATGAAGCCCTGTATGATGATACAGTCATGGATGTGCAAGAAGAATTGTCTGGGCAAATACAAGCTCCATTCTCATTTGTGACAGTGCCTCTCCCCGTCCTGGTCTTTGAGCTGGTGCCCAAGGACATAATGTTTGAGCTCGGTCCCTTACCCCTTGTATCCCACCAAGGAACTTGCGATCTTGGCAATATTACCATGCCGTACTACTTCAGAAGGCTCGGAGCTTCTCGGCAAGAAGTTTGTGCACTGGGGGTGTGCATGCAATATTGACATCCATCCTTCATAAATTGCACAATAACTGAGGAAAAGGACAAACCCCAGCATGCTTTGGAAGGGTTCCTGGTAAGCTCTGCCACACAGATTTGGAAGCGAGACTGTCACATGTGCAGCAGGTTCTGGGCCATCCCTGTTGTGTAGGCAGCAGGGGAGAGTGCTATGTAACCTAAACACACAGTCAGGGCTTCCTCTTTTATGGCAGGCTAAAGAATAGGTGGGTTGGAGGGGCAGCCTTCTCTCTGCCTTCCCCACGGCTTTGAGACTCCTGTCCTTGGGGATTAGGAGTATCCCTTTTGGGTGAAAGTTTGGAGGATGTCCCAGGACTATCTCCTCTCTCCCTCATGAGTGACCCAGGACCTGTGGGATCTCACCTGGTGGGATCCCCAGGCCATTTCCCTCCCTAGCAAGTGACTCGGACTTGCCTCGGAGGAGATCCTGCCTAACCTCCTGTTTCTGCCATGTAGATGTTCAGTTCCTGTGTTCACTTCTGGCACGGTGTTGTGTTGCTCTCATGTTGTGGGTTCCTTGTATTTTTGTGTGTCTATTGCTGTGTCTCATAGCAGGAGTTGGGAAGGTGCACATTAATAATGTCATTAATAGGTTAAAGAGTAGAGTTTCCTTCCTCCATTGACCATCCCTAATTTCAGAGATTTAGACTGCAGAATCTAGGTTTATTAGAGACCATCCAGCAGATCTGCTGGATGGAAAATTGTACTTTGGTTAGGATAAAGAGATGTTAACTTTATTCCTGAAAGCCAGCATTGGGTTGTTTGTTTCGGATCTCAAAAGAACAGAGACAATTTCAGATTTATTTCCTCTTTTGGCAGAAAAATTTGAGAGTGAAAGATGGCAAAGATTACAAAACAGCCTTATTAAAGAAGAGTGGATTACAGAAAGTTTCCTCTCTGTTGATTTTATCTGTAATGTTATATGTTATGTTGTCTACTTCAGCCTCACAGAGCAAATCCAACAGCCAAGCCTTTCCTTCAGGCCCACGGGTACGAGTCCTTCTGAGGGCAGAGTGCAGAGGATGGTGCTTTTTTCTGGACAGGGTTTTTTTTAAGTGGATATTTTGTGGGGTGGGTGGGTGCTGTGGCTACCTGAAAGGATGTTAAGGGAAATCTTTAAAGCAGCTTATCTTTTCAAGGAAGATTGTACTGTGGACACCATATACACCAATTTGAGTGTGTTATCAGCCCTCTTTGTCCTTATAAATACCCAGGTTAATTCACGGAGTATTGTAGGAAGTGCATTGAAACTTGGTTAAGGTACTTGGTCCAGAGTGAAGAGAGGGGCACTGAATTTCTGGGTGACTTTGAGGAAGTGTTGTGGGATGGACTTGAAAATGTAAGCTTCTGATTTTTGGACACAGCTCATTTTAGCTGCCTTAGCATGTTGTAGAGAACTTAGTCTTTAGAGTTGGATTTCTGTGTTTCTCAGTGCTTTCAAAGAGCTGTCCCCTGGGCTGTCACAGGATGGACGTTCACGTTCCTTAAGCGTAGAGGACACCTTTGAAAACATGAACATTGCTCCCCAGGTGCCTCTGCTTGATCTCCTTTAAAATGGCAGATATTTTCTGTCCCTGAAGGAGTGCATCAGTGCGGGTGAAGTTTTTTCATTGTCATTAACTGTTGCCTGCAAGGAACTGCTGGGAACCTGGAAGTTGAATTTTGGTGAAGGAAATATGCAGTACAGAGGGAAACATTTTGAAATGTCTCTTCAGAAAATGTGCACCTCAGTTAATGGACAACAGCGGCTCCTGTAAGAGGCAACAGCTGAATTGTGCAGCTCTTTCAAAACAGAAATCACAAATGTATTCAGCCGATGCATTGAATTAGATATGTAAGAGCAATTTCACTTTGTCACATAAAGAGCCCCAAAGCACAAAGAGGTAAAGGGATGTGGAAAACAGCTGAGGAAGAAAAGGCTGATAGCACGCCGTGTATTATTTTATTTATACTGGTATTGTTTTGCTTTTATTATTTTCTTTAGCTGTTTTCTTGGCAACTATTTCAGTTTCTCAAAGGGTAAGTGGATCAGTGAAAGGCATGAATAGCTACTGACAGAGACACTTCCCTAGGTTTTCTAATCATCTTCATATTCGCCAATTCACCATATTCACCACCGGAGTTGTTGAATACTGAGGAATGATATGTTTGTCACACTTTGCTACTCCACACATAAGCCTTTCTGATTTGCAACCATCTGCTTGTAGGAGTTAGTGAATGGGTAGAAATAAACCAAAAGAAACCTTAGTTAAGAACATAAGGCAAAAAAAAAAGGCAAATAGAAAATAAATTTCTAAACCCAAAAAGAGGTATTTGGTGGCAGTCATTAGGAATTCATCTAGGCAATTTGCATCCCCAAGACCCCTACCAGGCCAAATCAGTACAAGGTGCCATGGAGTCCTGTCTGTCAGCTTCCTGATGGTGGAGGAAGTTGTTGCCTTAGGTGTCTCTAGAGCCTCGGGCAGTGCAGGCAAAGGGCAGGATATTAATGTATATCAACCATAATGGCCTTCTCATGAAGACAAAAGAAGTTAACAGCTTCCTTGCTTAGACAGATTCATTAGAAAACTCTTTGAAACTGTTATCTCTTCTGAAGGGTGTTTTTGCAGAGGGCAGATTGTACCACCACTTTGTACCACCACGTACCACGTTCTGAGGTGAGTTGGGACGATTGCCTCTAATTGTTGCAATAGTTGTGAAAATGGCTTTCTTTTTCTTGCAGCCAAAAAATTATATCCCAGCTTGTGGAAATATGAAATAACTTGTTTATTCTCTGATTATCTAGCACAATTCCCAGTAACCACTGTGATTCAGAGGCAAGCACCTTAATATTCCTGAGAAACACCTCTCTTAAAGTACTTCTGATTCAGAGAGTGCAATTTATTAATTACAGGCTTTTGTATGCACTTAAGTTATGGTGCAAAATGAAGCTTAAGAATCCTTTTGTTCATGAAGCTCAGAGGCTCATCCAGGCTATGTGCATGACGCTTGTGCTTCTCTAAAATTTTTCTGTGTGTGCTAGTCTTCTCAGACTAGTACTGCTACATGCAGACCTGAGAGGTACAACATTTTCAGGTTAAGCCCTTTTTAAAATTAGTTTCTTTAGTCCTTCTCACTAGATTTCCTTTCTGGGCTATCACATCAGTGAACAGCTTTAATATTTCTTTCAAACAAATCTGTTTTATCACACAAATGTACGGGATCCCTTTTTTTGTCTGCAGTCAGCCAACACTGCTGTAGTTGTTAAATAGTCTTCCTTTATTCTTTATTCTGGCAAGCCACCCCAAACCCATCCTCTTGCACCGCTATCTTTGTTGGAGTGCACATTAGTGCTGAACTGCACAGACGGCAAACGGATAATCTCCTTCATCCCTCTTCTTCTGATGTTTGCTGAATAATACACACAGCAACTGAGGGAGTAAGTGCCCAGTTTCCTCCTCAACCTGAGCATTTCCTGGTCCTGTTTTCTTGATCCCAGCAAGATTTGCAAAGCAGGGAAGCCTGCCTGATGGTCTGCCTGATGGAGCTGGAAACAAGAGACGGTTGTTCAGGCTCTGTTCAGTTGTTCAGGCTCTGTTCCCTTACGTTTGCAGACAGCAGCAGTGCTCTGAGCAAAGAATTATCTTTTTTCCCCAACTGTATCAGTTGATCTAAAATAATGCATATACGTAGACATACATGTACATACATACGTACATATGTAATCCCCTACAAAAAATCTTGCTTCTTTTGTGTCCTGTAAACAAAGCTATTTCTGATAATAGTCCACCCTGTCCAGTTCCTTTCTTTCCAAATCATGCTTCAGCTCCTGTCTGTCCAGGATCTGGAAATGCATTTCCAAGGTGAACAGGGTGCCAGGAGAGTCGTGGGGAGTGCTGAGAGTACCACACACTGCTCAGCTCTTGTTACTAGGAAACAGTTGGGCAAGGCTTTCAATGTCACACCCAAGGCATGGATGTAACCTCTGCTCTTTACTTGCAGGCGCTCGTGTTAATGCCAAGGACAATATGTGGCTGACTCCTCTCCATCGAGCAGTTGCTTCAAGAAGTGAAGTGAGTAAGATGTAATTACCCTGCTTTTGCACATAAACTACATGCTGGGGGAAAAAGCAAACCATTCAGAGCCGTAGCAGGTAGCACGGTGACACAAACAGGGAAAGCATTTTCTGTGTGCAGGGCCTTTAGCATTGCAGCTGGAGGCCAGCTTTTACGAGTTAGTTATAGCTACTTTTGAGCCTTAATGTGGTTGATTTTCGCCTTGTGGAATGCTTTACATTACTGTAGCAAGTCATATTGAGCAACCATCAGCTGGATTGGGTGACCAGGACTGAAGTGGGATAGAGTCCACAGTGGTGGCCACATCATCTTCAAGTGGTGAAATAAAAAGGAGTAAATCCATATGGATGCATGCACGCAGTGCATGTGCCGGAAGGGAGTGGATGTGTATGTGATCCAACACGTATTACCACATAGTTTGTTTTGGTTAATTGCATTTCAAGGCATCCATTAGGTTTTCTGTTAATGCATTTGATTAATGTATAAAGGAGGGTTAGCCCGTATTTCTTCTACTTGACAACTAGAAATCTTCTGGCATCATGTTGTACTTCTGTTGCTATCTCAAAAAGGAGCAGCAATAACTATCAGAAATGCAGCTTAGGCATGACTGTGTTTTCAGCTACACCATTATTCTTGGCTTTCCATTTTGGACCGCCCTGTATACTTTTATCCTCCTAATACTTAGATAACAGTGAGCCCAACTGCAGACCGAATTGGCTGCTGGAGATGAGGGGAGGCGTTGTAAAAGAGACAGAGGGTGGCTGTCTTCCAGAGATTGATGGACTCGAATCACCTCCGTAATAAGTCCCAGCACTTGCCAAGCCTGGAGGCAGGAATCCTGGGCTCGCTTCTGAACTTGGGCATTGTTTGGCTGCTGGCTGAGCTTCCCAGCTGCTGGCATGCGCTGAAACCCTCTGAAAGGAATATCTGATAGAGTATGAATGCTGTAATGAGGCAAAATACAAAAAGCCATGTTGGAAAACAAAGGTCAGACTTAAACCTTAAAAACCAGCCACAATCATTCTGATGCGAGAATTGCATTGTGCTTGGTTTCTTTTTTTGGATGTGCCAGAGTACATGATTTTTATTGTCAGTGACAGTCGTAACAGAAAATGTATGTCTTTCTGTGGGTTTGTGTCTCGTCTTTAACTCTTTGTCAGCTGAAGGCCAATTGCACAATGAGAAACTGTCTTCCATTGTGCCGGCAGTTCTGCTACCTCAAAGTGAGTACCCAGGTGCAATAGTGAGGCAGCAGGCCAAGGCACCAGCCTTTGATGCCTTTTCATGGTCTGCTATATATTTTATAAACACACAAAGCTTTCTTCCCCTGGTCTTTTTTCTTTGTTATTTGTATGATAATTGCTACTTTTGGTAATAATTTGGAAACAAGATTCAGCGTTTTGAGGTTCTTTCAGTGCTGCTTTTACTTTATTACACAAGCTAACAAACGTGCAGCTTCAATATAATAGGATTAAAGTGATAGTGAAAGTAGTAGATAGCAGTAAGTGAATTCATAGTTCACATTTATAGTAGGAGATGAATTCATGGTCCAGAAGTTCACCAGTAGGACTCAGTGTGGTTTTTGAAGTTCCTGCGAGCACAGTTGCTTTTTGAATGATCACCTACAAGTTTTAACTTTTATTATCAATCTTATACTATGAAGCTTTCACAGGATTCAGAAGCTGTCTCCTTGCACCCTTTTATAGATTGATTAAAAGCATGAACACATTTTTACTTACATCTTAATGATTTTTCAAATGGGTTTTAGGGATTTAAATGTTTATTTACAAATGAACAACCCTCGGGGTTGTCTGGGCAGGGTTGTTAATGGTGTATCAGCTTTCAGCCTTATATGGTTTGAAAAAGTAAAGAGATTTCACTCTGTTAACTTGGGATAGCTAGAGACAGTGGATACAGAGGCTTACACCATAGCTGTGGACTGCATGCACATGTAGAAATTGTTAATAAAAAGGGATAGCTCATGCTCTCAAAAGCAATAACATTAAAACTTCTCCATAAAGATTTTAGTGTTTTGATCCCAAATCTGATAGAGCAGCCAATTTGCAGATGTAAACAAAATGTGTAAATGTTTTCTTAAAAAGTCTAAATATTTTTAGCTTACTTTTCAGTCCTTACTATTTACTTTTGAAAATTCTCCTTTAACTTTTTCTTTCCTTCATTAAGAGTCAAAGTGCATGAATTTTCCTGCTGACTTCATGTCCCAGCAGGGTAGGTTTCCAGTGAATTACATTTAAATGACTTTTAAAATAGTAGGCATGTAATTTAAAAAAGAAAATCCTGTTGAGACATCAGCAGTGATATATCATTATTGGTGCTGTAAGAGATGCAATGTCACTAACGGAACAAATCTGTTAGAGGATGGTTTGTGAGATGGCTGTAGAAAATGAAATTGCTGAGATCAGTTGAGGACAAAGAACTAAAACTCCTAGTAATGGATGTACTGTTGATACAGACTGCAGGCGCTCTCCTGGGCCATTCTAGATACAAAAGTGCTATTTAAACACACTGTATGTGTTTGTTATTCATTAATATAATTTTAGCTGGGCTTACCAGAAATCTTTTTGGTTTATGGAAAAAGAGTAAGGTACTGTGTAGGACTAGGGCTCTTCCATTTACCAGCTGTGAGTTGTAATTAGCAGACAAGGCTACATGAATGCTACTGTGTCCTAGTGGTTCTTTTGTATTTTGTTTGTTTGTGGGGAAAAAAGGAAGAAGAAACAAAATGTAATGTTGAGAGAGACTTGTTTTTTCATCTGGCTTGTCTAATGGCAGATGCATAAGTAGAATCCGAAAAGGAGCGGTCGTGCATTCTCCAGTGAGACAGTCTCTCAAGAGAGAACAGTACATTTTCTCACTGGGAAATACTCACTTTTAACCAACAAAATTAACCTTAAAAGATTTTGTTTGGTCTCAGGCTGACAGAATAGATGTTTCATTGAAGACCCTTGGCCTATGCTTAGCCCTCCGGGAGGGAAGGAATGCTAATGCTAACTTGGGGACACGAGCATCAACCCTTGCCTGTGATTCTCATGTTTTTGCAAAGCTAAAATTTTGTTTTCACATATTCTATTTTCTCCTTTTTCCTGTTTATAAATAAAACTTAGAGCAATTTGCTATGATTTTACTGTCCAAAATTATGTGCTTTTCATTTTGTAAATAATTAATGTAACAGTGAGCTCAAATAAGTACATTCATTTCTTCAGTGAGAACACAGTTATGATGACTGAGGTACTGAAGGTTAATCAACCGAACAGGTTGGGCTCTCTGCATAGGCAGCTTTTTATGTCCTAAAACCAAATTGGGAAATTTTGATTGTGAGGACACTGCTCTAGATGACAGCAAAGGTGATGTGTACACTGGCATTGGAATCAACAATACCATTTCACTAGCCTGGGAGGTTGTTTTGATAAATGTTGTTCTCCTTCCCTCCTCCTGGCCATGTCTGATATGCATAAGTGATATGCATAGGTAGTATGATTGAGCTGTCAAGAAGGTGGGCCATGTGTTTGTTTGAACTGCTTGGTTATGGATAGAACTGTGTTGCTGTTGCAGGAAGCAGTGCAAGTATTGATTAAGCACTCAGCCGATGTCAATGCTCGGGACAAGAACTGGCAGACACCATTGCACGTGGCGGCTGCAAACAAGGCAGTGAAGTGTGCGGAAGTCATCATCCCCATGCTAAGCAGCGTCAACGTCTCTGACCGTGGGGGGAGGACGGCATTGCACCATGCAGCTCTGAATGGCCACATCGAGGTGAGTTCTTTAAGAGCGTAATTGGTCATTGGATTATTTATTTATTTTCCCTGTTCAAACAGTTGACTTGCTGTGGCTGGGTCTAGACTGAGCTCCGTATCCCTGACCCCCACAATTCCTATCATTCAACTGCTTTCCAAACTGTGCGACAGGTTTCCTACCTGCAGAAACGAGACAGTGGCTGGAAAGTACCTGTGTAGAGCCAGCGTGTAAGTGAGGGCTGGCTGAGCCACCAGCTCTGGCAACTCAGGTGTGTCCTTGGCTCTTTTGAGCTTGACTGCCTGCAAAAATAAGAGTAGCAGAATGGAAAGAAGGGAAAACTGGTGCATTTATTTCATCCTGAAGAAATGTTCAGCTGTGTGAGATCCAGTCGGTCTGCTTTTCTAATTAGTCTTCTCAAAAATGTGCTTCTGTTTTTTCTACTTATACAAGCAAACCCTTCTAGTCTAATTACTGTTTCTAGGTGAAAAAACCATATTTTTGTAAATAAAGCCCCTATGTAAAGGGTTTTGCTAGCGTCTTTAGATCCAGGTACAAGGATCCTCGTTTGCCCGTTCCTCACCTGAAGATCTAGATATGGAATAAAACTCTTAGACTGGAACAGTAGGCTCCTGTCAACAAAAGTTAATCAACTGTACTGTAATTAAAAGAAGGAAGAGGAATGGCAGTTCCTGTAAAATGATGGTGGTGTTTGGCCTCTAAAATACTGCACTGTAGGAAAGAGATAGTAATGCTTGAGTCTAACTGTCATAATCTGAAGCTCCTGAGCTTTTGGACAGAGTATATCAGAAATGATAACTGCATATATGCTGTTACTAGCCGATCTCTGTGGCAAAGCAGTGTACAAGCGGAAGACAATCATCCAGCTCTGTAATTTATGATTTTAGACTGTTTTGCTGAAAAAGGCAGTTATTGAATGTGTTTTCCTTTCAGTTTCCTTTCTTTTTTTCCCTGATTTTTCTTACATTTAATGTTGGATGATTTGCAATGGGGAAAGCAGCTTTTTATCTCTTAGCCATGCTGTCTAAAACACCAGTGTCATGTGCAAAGCAGCCTGGTGCCTGTCCACACCGCCGTGGGCACATGGGAGCTTAATGAAAATCACCATGGTGTGGCAAGAAATATACACTCCTTGTTGAAGGATCAAGCAGATTTTAGTGTTTGTTACCTTGCGGTCTGGAGGAATCTTGTCCCAATCTATAAGAAAACCCCTTGGTCTTAACAGTAAAAACTCAGAGCAATGTTTCTCTTTCAGGCCTGTTTCTCTTCCAGGTCGTTTGCCAAGCTGAATTTGAAGCACACTGGAGTAGCAGCGTCCTGCATGCTTTCAGTCCCCTCTGTGGGCACAGAACTGGTTACTTTTGGCCGTCACTGGTCCATGTCATTAATACACAGAGCTTCAAACAGTATTTGTGTAATTCACAAATTTATCATTCAAAAGTAGGATTTTGTGATCCCAACTTTATCGTTAGAATGATTTGTTATAAACTGTTGAGTGTGTGATCTACAGGGTTGGTTTACTTGCTATTATTACTTCTAGATGGTGAACTTGCTCTTAGCAAAGGGGGCAAATATCAATGCTTTTGACAAAAAGGACAGAAGAGCTCTTCACTGGGCAGCGTACATGGGTAAGGCTTGGGCTGTTGCTCCTTCTTTTTAATTTCCTGTTCACAAACCAACAGCATGTTTTAAAGTGGACAAAAGCAGACCTGGCCATGGAAAGTAAGCATTGTATTTACCCTGAAGAGGGAAGGGTTCAGCTGATCCAAATATACACTGTCCATTTATGGTTTTGCAGCTGGTGAGAACTTGGCTGCGATTTCCTTTTTAAAACAGTTAATTGTGGGCTTTTTGTGTTGCTTTTTTCATTTTGGTCTTTTTATCCTGACTCTAATTCCAGCCCTGAAGTATATTTGGGCTAGAAAAAATACAGGTTATATTTGTTTCAGTTTTTGCTAAAAACAATATATAAAATGCAGATAAATACAATCATAAATTTTGCTGTTTATCTACATTTATAAATCGCTAAGTTATGATATTGTTAGGAAGTGCTTCATAGGCTTTCTTCCTGATAGGAGCAAATTGTCGTCTTTTATTCCAGAGTGGACAAGAGCAACCGATTCATCTATTCAGAACATCAGTGGTGTCACCATATACTGCTTAATTAAATCAATTGACCTTATCATTGCTTTCAAATTAAAGGAAAATTTCTTACAGTGGGGCATTATAATTTAAAAATACTAGAACAAGATTGCCTGTGGTAGTGGTCATGCTTGTTCAAGAGCTTTTGTTGGCCAAGCAGTGTATTCCAGATTATAATTTGTGAGGTGTTGTGTGCCCTTGGCCAGGTACTCTTTCATCTGACCTGTCAAAATCTTGATTTTAATCCTGGCACTTTTGGAAATGAGATAATAGGAGATTTCAAACTGTGAGAAAAGCATATTGTGCGTTTTTTTGATATACACAGACAGATGGAAAGACTTTTGCCAACAAATGTGATCTGGCTTCTGAGCTAGCGAGCTTTGAACTCTGCTCTGTAGAAGTGAAAGGCTTTTACATTGTGCCGTGCAATTCCACATCTCTTGCTCTTAATTCTTTTCAGAAATTCATGACATACTTTTCAAAATATTTAGGTAACATTTAAGACCTAAATTAGCAATGGGATTTGGGAGTCTGCAGTGTAATTTGGACAGAATTTAGATAATGAGACCTGAGCATCTTATCCTGTAAACCCTCATGTAGTTTCTTGAATGCTTAAATATCTTTGGGCACTTTGGACTTTGTCCATAAAGTTTCCTAGGTCCTGCGCATGACCAGAGCTGCCTCTGTCATGAAAGTGCTGTACAACTCAGATGATGCACAACTTTATAGGGTGTTTGACATAATAATTTTTTAATTCTAAGAAAGACAGCTCTGCTTCAACATGAAGCAATAAGGACTATTCCTCAGTTAGCCTTGATTTAGTTTTGGTGGTTAGGGCACTATCTGGGAAGGCAGGCCAGATGGTTTGAGACCTTCAGGGAGAGGAGGGAACTGAAGACAAGGTGGGTTATAAGTTGCATTTTGAGATGCTCAGCTCTTCCCCTGTATTCTGTAGGGAGATCCTAATTCAGAGGTCAGCATTTCACTTCTGAAGACAGATGTCCCATCAATCTGGCAGTCAGCTCTCAATCTGTGTGACTGTTGAGGCTATTGCGATTATTTTAGCTTGCGGACTAAGTATGTGTATATAGACTATGAGTTCACATTCAAACATTTTTAGACCTATATTCAGGATTTTTTGCACAGTTTTGTGTTAAAGATAGTTTTAGAGAGTCAAAAACCTGATCCAAAGATCAGTGGATTCAGTAGAAAATCTTGTGTTTGTATTGGTAGGCTTTGGATCAAATTCTGCACTCACTTGAAATTTAGTTTTCTGTGTCCTCAGTGGTGCTAGAAAAAAGGACACCTTCATTTTATCATTTATTAAAGTTATTTTGTATTGCTAACAAAAAACAACAAGTGTTAGCAGTTGTGTTTGCAGATGACATCAACAGGATGCTGTTTTGGGAGACTTGTATTGTCATGCTCACTGCTTTTTCTGTAACAGGGATAATAAAACACAAACTTATTTAAAATAAGAAATAAATGGGAAGGAGGTGTGTTTCTGTTCTTTTAATGACTGGAAAACTAATTCAGTAAAGAGAAATTTGACACATCTGGTGAAAGTGAATGCATGGATTTCTTGACAAGGCCTGGAGCTAGGATTAAGAACATTTATGAAAATGATTTTTTTTCACTTGTAAAACTGGGAGCATTGTGAAACAGCAGCAAAAGGGGTAGTGCATTAGCAAGAAAGCAGTAATTTGGGAGAAGTGATACTGTAGGATGGTGTACTCATTGATTTCTATCTTTCATCTTTTGAAGGTCACCTGGAAGTTGTTGCCTTACTGATTAATCATGGTGCAGAAGTGACTTGTAAAGACAAGAAGGGTTACACCCCACTTCATGCAGCTGCATCCAATGGGCAGATTAACATTGTGAAACACCTCCTTAACCTGGGGGTAGAGGTATGTGGTAATGTGCTCTTTGTGGCTTCCATGTTTCTCCATATTTGGAGATGCTATTTTCTTCTTTCTTACGGATGCTGCTACAGACATTGGCAGAACTTCTAAAGAAAATAGTTCCTATTTTTTGGACCACCTTGTGCTTCATGTGGTTTATTGGTTCAAGAGCCAGGAAACATTCTGGAATAAAAAATGCCTGATGTGGACAGTAAATTCCAGGCCACCTTGCTGAAGAAATCAGGAAATATATGCTGTTCCTGCAGAGGAAGATGGAATAATGAAATTTCCCTGTGTCAGCATTCCCTTTGATATGATGAGCGGTTGTTCTCAATATATACACTGCGTACTTTACTAAACAGCAGTTCAGGCTGTTTAGGTTTAGGGAGCTGTATTTCCTCTGTAGCTCACAGAGGGAAGGAGAAGGATTATTTTCATTCTGGAAAAGAACATTTTCTTCAGGGCACAGACTTCTCTTAGTGTAATATTGTCAATTCAGTGGTTCAGAGCAGCAGTGAGATGACCAGAAGAGCCTGCACTGGTTAATCAGAGATGTCAAATAAAGCCATTGCATTTGCCATTGCATTTTCAGCTGACTTGACCTGCCAAAAAAATCTCAGAAGTCCGTGTTCATAGGCTGTTGACTGTGAAGTTGAAGAGGAATAGGTGTTTCCTGTTATTAGCAGTACTGTGCTAATAACTACCTTTAACTTCCACATTCTCCACCACTGGGGATATGATCTTTGAGACGCCTGTATTTCGTGGAAGGGTATTCACGTCATCCCCAAGTCTTTTGTACAATCTGTCTTGTCCTGTTTTACAGAACAGCAGTTGAATACTAAGCCGGTCATCAAGAAGTAACATAATCTTAATTACATCTTTATAATACTGAGCTACTGAAAGTGGTTTCTTATTGAGGTGTATATGGCTGTGCAGTTTCACCTTGCCTTCACTCAGACACCTTCACTCCTTTTCCAAAAGAAATCTGTGGAAAGAGCTTTTAAGCCTGATTCTGTTCACAAAAGTTCAGTAGTGGGTGTTTTAATTTTTTTTTAGTAAAGATTATGAGCTTTTTATTTGTCCCACTTTCCCACTTGTATGTAAAAGTTTTCCAGCTTGTTAGGACCTTTGTCATCATCATCATTACATAGTCCTGCTATCAGCTTTAAGCTTCATACTGGCTTTTAGAAATTGCCAGTAGGATAAAAAGTTAATAATAGTAAAGGTAAAGCATTCCAAATTAAGCTCTCTGGGATTATATTTTTGTCAATGAAATTTGCTGGTGAGAAATATGCCCTATGACAGTTCAAGCCTCCAGCTATTTCCATTTGCAGTATGTGATGCATTATGTAAAATGGTAAGCTGATGTCTGTAATTTTAACTATGTCTCCTTGTCTCATTTTAGATTGATGAAATGAACATCTATGGAAATACTGCACTTCACATTGCCTGTTACAATGGTCAGGATTCTGTTGTTAATGAGCTGATTGACTATGGTGCTAATGTAAATCAGCCTAATAATAATGGATTCACTCCCTTGCATTTTGCTGCTGCCTCCACTCATGGAGCACTGTGTCTTGAACTACTAGTGAATAATGGGGCAGACGTTAACATTCAGGTAAAACTTGCATTGCAGCTCTTCAGTTTTACTTTATCCTATTTTGCATACCTCAGGAGACTGGAAACTATCATAACGAGTACAGCGTGGCTTTAAATCCTTGATGGAAGTGGAGTGATGCTATGAATGTTAGTCATTGAACTGTTTGGTTGAGATTACTTCCCAGCAGAGGAGCTCTCAGTGCCTTGATAACTATAATGACAGCTTTAAACTTTAGGCCAGCCACACTCCTGAAGGCATGAACCACTACTAAAATATAGTCCCAGGAGCTCTGTCAAAATGTTATTGCAGGGAGTGGTGGTAAGTCAAGGAACTATTCCTTTCTGGTGTTTTCCTTCTCCCTCCAATATGGATTTAATTAAACCTGATTCTAAAAAGTTCCTTTTGACTTTCTCGGGGAAGTAAGAACTGAAGGTTGTTTGTTTACCTATTTTAGAGCCTGAGTTTACAAAGTCTGATTCTGTTTAGGATATCTGAATGCTCTTGAGATACAATTGATACATCTTGATGAAGCTGAAAGGGACTTGCTGTTATCCAACAGAGGGTACTGGTATAGGTACCAGAAGACTTGAGATCTCTGAGTTCATATAAGATTTTGACTGCTTTGCTTTAAGCTCTGTGTGTTTCAGTTTCCCATCTGTAAAACTGGTCTCCTAGCATTTAACACCTCTTGCAAGTCCCTTGAGATCAGTGAATAGTCAGTGCACTGTTTAAACATAGAATTACTAAAATGAAATTAGAGATTGTGCTTGCCAATGAATGCAAAACCCCATGCCAATAAACATGAAGTGATGTGAGTAGTGAGGCTGGTACCCTTCCCTTGCTTTTTTCTGAGCTCCTTGGCTTCCCCAATCTCAGTTTATTTCTCTAGAACCCAAAACATTGATCTCTACTCATTGTACCTTTCCTTTCATATGCCTTCTGTTTTCTGATTGTCTTTTGTAGACATCCTATTTTTGATTGTGTGGAAATTTGTTAACCAAAACTTTTAAATATGTGGCTTTTATTCTGGCACGTATCTATTAAATGCAGGTTGATAAACAGGGTATAGTTCTTGAATCTCTCAGAGACTGCTCCTACTTAGCTTTATGGTTCCTTTGCTTTTCTATATTCCCCTTGTTGCAAGCATTAGGGAAAATAATGACTGAATGGGAAATGTTACTTAAAAATAATATTCAAGAATAGTATGTCATATATCTGTACGTTCCTAGCCGGTATTGTGGAGCCTGTCCTTACAGCCCGGCTGTGCACTCCAGCCCGTTTCCTACTCATTGCTGAGGAACTGTTTTACTTGTATGCTTATACCTTCTGCATTTACCATCATGTATAGATTCAGTCCTGCAGACTTTCAAAGCCAATGGAGGTTTTATCGGAAAAATAGCTGTAGGATGTTGAGCTGAGAGACTTCAAATTGTTACCACCGCTTTACATGCTAAATGGTTGTTTTTGTTTTTTATTTCTGTTAGAGTAAGGATGGGAAGAGCCCACTGCATATGACAGCTGTCCATGGCAGATTTACGCGGTCACAGACCCTCATTCAGAACGGTGAGTTTCTGTGCCTGTTTAATGACATTCCAAAAGATTAGGCATTTCTAGGGTTGCAGTCTTTAGTTGTTCTGACCCAGAGTGCCAAAGTGCTCTGAGAGCTGCTTAGCTTGCCATCAGCTTCTGGCTTTGAGCTGCACTGGCAGCTCTCATTCCAGCGTGTCATCACAAGCTGAGATTTTGGTTGTTAACAAAATCCCATATTCCTCCAGCCGACGGTGGTCCAGCTCATCTGTTGTGATTCTTAACCTGAAAACAAGAGTTCAAAGCTGTATTTAGGTCTTTTTTCTGCTGAGAAGCAGGCACAACTTTCTCAAATTATTTAAAAACTAAAAAAAGAAAAAGTTTCTAGTTGTCCTTCCTTGGGAGCCCTGGTGTTCTTAGAGGTCAGACTGTTTTCTCTACCCTCCACTCAGCAGCTGTACTTCTCTCACCTCCCTTAGCTCCACCCCTCACCACTGTCTTCATCAAGTGTTGAATAAATACTCAAGAAGGTGGACCAGCACCACCTTGTTTGTTCTGGCATAGCCAGGATTCCTGATTACCAGTCATTTATCAGGTGTATCTTTTGTCCAAGAATACTACGGAGTGTAACGAATATCATTGTTGGAGATATGGCAGAGGCCTGTTTCTGATTGACAGAGGTTGCTATTACTGATTGTTTACTTATGCTTCCCTGCTTTGGCCAATATACCAGACAAGATGGTCTGGGGTGGGTTGGTTGGTTAGTTGGTTGGTTTTTTTGTTTGTTTTCCAAAATCCCAAACTTGGAAATTAGGTGTGAGATGTTGAAGATGGCTGAACAGTTACACTGTAAATGTAATGACACTTACATTTACACAAGATTGTATTTTAACATGGAGGTCTTCAGTACATCATACTTCTTTCGGGTCATCATGCAAATTGTTGTCGTATCTCTCCTTGGATAAATAAAATAGTAATAATAAAAGGAGTTTGGGCAAACTGGAAGAAACTGTGCTTTAATGCAATTTTTAGTTGTTTAGTCAAATATGTTCTCTGACTTACAGCTGTTGCTTGCTCTCTGTTGGATTTGTGTGTGAAAGGACTGATGGTTCTTCAGCTATCCTTCACGCCTCTCTAGTCGTCTTCATTTGGGTTTCGCTTCTTTCTTTCTTCATTTGCTGCCCCTCTAATTTTAGTATTGTACACAGATCTGATTGCAAGTGACTTTATGCCTCATTGCCGTGGGATATTGTGGAAGAGAGAAGTGTCAATGATTTAAAGAAATGGAGTTTCATTCTGCAATACTTAATGAGTTGGCTAAAGATGTCTCAATTTCTGGCTGCTGTCTCTAGCGACTTGCAGAGGAAGAATGGATTACCTTAAAACTGGAAAATTGCAAATGTGATACCTATCTTTAAAAACGGGGAAAAAGAAAAGCTGGAGAATTTTATATAGGTCAGTCAAAAATTCTGAAATGAGCGAACGAACAAACTGTTTGTAAACACTTAGGGAGGAGTGGGGAATATCTGGCATGGATTTCTCAAGAGTAAAAGATGCAGAAACATCATCATTCTCTTCTACAGCAGGGTAATAGGCTTTGTGAACACAGCACAGTCCTCCGACTCTTCTGTGGGCAGGTAATGTTTGTGGAGACCTCCGCTGGTGGATGCTCCACCTCAGGGAACCTGTTCCAGCATTTCACTGACCTTTATTTACTGTTAGAAAATGCTGTGTAGTGCTTTACTAGAACTTTTCTTGTTGCAGTTATGGCCTGCGAATTCTATTCTCCTGTGGACATACAGTAAATATTAACATATCCTGATGTTAGCAAGACTTTTTACATGCTTTCATGAAGTATTCTCACAGCAAACTAGTGGAGTATTAAAATATTACAGTGTTGGTGCATAACTAGTTGAAAAACTACACTCAGAGATTAGTAATAAATGGATTGCTGTTGAAATGGAAGGGGTAATAAGGGAGTTTTCAGTTTCCCTCCTGGGTCTGGAACTAACCAGTATTTTCATTAACAACTTGGGACAATGGAATAGAAAATGTGCTTTTAAATTTGGAGAAAACATGAAGTTGGGAGAGACTGTTAGTTTGGCAGAAGGTGGAGTCAGAATGGAAAACGATCCTGTAAAATTGGAGACAGAAGTTACAATGCAAGTGAAGCAAAGGAAAGATCCCACACGCAGGCAGGAGTATCAGTTTGACAAGTTCAGAATGGCAACAGCCAGGTGGGTGGCAGTTCCTCAAGAAAGGATCTGGGGCTTGTAGAGGATCGGAAGCTTGTTGACCACACAGTGTCACGGTGCCTAAAAAAAATTATCAACAATGTACATGGTGCTGTACAATGTACAGGAGGAGTGTATAGATAGGAGCATAGCCAGCAGGCATGAAGTAATCCTTTTGCTAAGCTCAGCGTTGGGAGATGTCAGCTGTAGTACTGTTTCTGGCTTTTGACATTTTACTTCCAGAAGGATGTGGGCCAGCTGGAGAGGACTGGGGAAGGATGAGAATAGTTGGAGTGCAGCAAGCCTGACTTAGGAGAGACAGAAAAAATTACAGTTCCTTGGTCCAAAAAGAAAACAAGGATTTGATAGCAATCGTTCCATGGGTCAAAAGCCACAGCAGAGAAGAAATAAAGAAAAAAAAAAATATTTTTTTTTCTGGCTTGTGAGGATAAAACGAGATGACAGGCTTAAATTGCAACAGGAAAAGTTCTACTTAAGCGCTGTTTGGTTGTTCTTTGGTACGACACAGAGAAGGCACACAACGCACTTCTTGTTTGCACTGTGTTCTTGCTGGCCTCTTAAATGAACTCTATTTAACATTGTTGTCTTACACGTAATGTTGAGTGGCAATGCCTTTACGAATGAGGGCATAGTTTCAGGAGTTTATTTTGTCAGTTTAATTCAACGCATCCATTTGTACCTTTAGGTGAGCAGCAAGTCTGAATCATGTACTTGACTGTTATATGTCATCCTATTCACCTATTTCCCACCATTTTTCCCCACCACGGCAGTTGGAGAGGGAGGTGAAAATGCTGCTGCCAGATCATGTTCAGTACCAGTGGCTGACAGCTGACAGATTGCTGTGTGCTGCTGATTCTCTAAAATTTAGTGTCTGTGTGGCTGGACTGGTTATGCTGCGTTCACTAGAGAGAAATAACGTTTGTGGTCACTGGTTCATGCTTAATCTTTCAGTGTTAAACTGTATGAAAATGTCTTTTGCAGGAGGGGAAATCGACTGTGTTGATAAGGACGGTAACACCCCTCTGCACGTGGCTGCAAGATATGGACATGAGCTTTTGATTAACACCCTCATAACCAGCGGAGCTGATACTGCCAAGTAGGTGGTTGAAGTGGAGCTGTTGCTAATGAGCAAGTGTTATGTCCGATGCCTGGAAACACAGTTACTCCTCAGGTTCTGAAGTGTGAAGGTTAAAACGGATAAGCATAATTGTACTGTACTTCAGTGGGTGACATGGGGCTAAAATATGAACACTTGGGAAGTGTGGAGGGGAAGGAAGCCCTGCTAAGTTCCTATTGTGCCCAGTTATGTGGCTACAAGTAGTAAAAGTACTGCTTCTTTTTCCTAAAGCATTGATGTGGCATAGTGGTATATATGTATACATGAAGTACATTATGTATACAAAGTGCATCTTAATCACAGTTATTCCAGAAAGTCTGTAGCAATGAGTTTGTATAGGAAATGTAATTGAAAAAAATTCAGATGCATATTCCTTAGTATCTAAATTAGCCTCATGTTTAGTGGCCTGTCATATGTGGTGATTATTCTTTTGTCTTGTATCTTTTGGTATGACATAGGATAATCAATAGAAATGCAGTACTGCAAAGCAGATGTTAGTAAGTGTTTCTGATCTCAGTATAACTAGAGCCCCTCTTGATGTTGCATGGTTTCTGATATTCAGGTGGCTGAAATAACGGGACTGCTTTTACCTGATTTGTGAGTTTGGGAGTCTTTTTTGAATAGAAGGACAAGGAGTTGAAATTAGACACATTTCTAAATGTTGTTAGTGCCTTCTGCTTGAATTCAATTTTTTTTTTTTCCCTCTTGCACATTTGTCAAGACTGCACCCACAATGTGATAAGTATTGTCAACTCAAATGTTGGCAGGTGCTTGATTTTTAAGAGTACTTGAGTATTAGTTAGTTATGTTCAGGTTCTCAGGGTCTGTCAAAAGAAAATAACAAACCAGAAGATAAACAAAGGGGTATAAGACCAGAGTAATGCAATGCCATGAGGGATATTTGTACCAGGTGTTTAATAGCAGCATCTGATTTCATGAGTGTAAGTTTTCAGCAATTACCTCCACATGTCTCCAAAATATAATTTAAGAGTCTTCTAACTAGACCTTACCATAGAGATCAGTGACTTCTCTTGACTTACCTTGTTAGGAAAACCTGCTTTCAGATGCAAATGAGCTGGTTTTAGTTTCGAAGATACTTGCAGCTCTCAGTATTTTGTTTGTTTGCTTGATGATGTTTAAGAAAGTGGCACATTTGCCCATATTCCGTTATCAAGTACGACTGTCACCATGCAAACTCAGAAGGTGGAGCAGATCTTCAATTGGCATGGATAATGAAATTCCACAGGCTTCAGCTAACATCACTGGATTTTATTAACATAGCCAGCATGAAGATCTTGGTGTCTAAATAGAGGCGTATCTTTCGTAGCTCTTTCTCCAGTACAGTAAGTCTCAGTCTGTCTCTTATCTTGAGGTTTAAAGGGAAAATGAGATATAGTGGGAGAGCCCACTCTTGGAATCAGGGTTATCCAGTTAGAAATTTCTGTTTCACACTTGTGTGACTGGAACATTGATCGAATAAAATACTTCTTCCAGCAGCAGAAATAAGTGAAATAAGAAGTTGGCTCAGAGATACCAGGCGGATCCAAACGATGCTACTGCCTGTGCTAAACAAGGAGTATTGAAACTGGGAACGGGCTTTCAGATGTGCTGCATGTTAATAACTCTGGCTGAGCTCCCTAAACTGGCTTTGAAAAGAAAATTCTGCAGCGTTGTTAACAATAACTGCAGACAGCTCTGTCAGTCTTTGAGGCAACTGCATTTAAAGGGGAAACTGTGTAAGTGATGGGAGGAACCAGTGTGAACTGCACTACAGAAGTGTGACACTGATTAGCAGATGTGCAGATAGTGTATTTCGATGGAAACCAGCCAAAACGTGCTGGGTGGAAATCTTGACCTAAAAGAAGAAAAATATTTCTTTAGATAACTAGGTGGAGGGGGAGACAGAGGGAAATGGGCGTAGGAAGAAGCACAGCAATACAGAACGTCCAATGTTAACTTAAATAAAAGAATCCACAGCTAAAAAACGCAACCTGTTCATACAGATGCAGCAGCTTGGTGGAGCTTGTGCTGTTTCCTTCAAAGAACAGGCTGTCAGATCATCTTTAATAGATTTACTCTAAGATGATGATGCTGACACTAGCAAAATTACAATTTGTACAGCACCACAAGTCACTTCTTAGTGTAGTGACACAGCAAGGAGCACACATTTAATGTGAAGACAGAGGAAGGATGGGCCTCTGGATTCTGGAAAGAATAAGTTTTTTAAAAACAAACCAAAATTAAATACATATATGTATAAGACGTTGGAGAGAGCAAGATATCTTTATAAACGTCCGCATTCATTTTTGTCTAAAGCTTCATAAGTAATTATGATTTATGGTGAGTCTTGCAGAAAGACAAGTTCCTTCGTCTTTGGGTCCGTATCTGAAATCCTCTTCCGTGAGGTGATCGTACTCTCCCATCCACCAATTGTCATGCAGAAATGAAGGGCAGATATGAATCCATCTGCTATTGTTCAAGAGTTTGTCGTTTTTCAAAAATATATCTACTGAAGCAGGCAGTAGATGATAATCTTGTCAAGATAGTTGGTTTCAGAGGCTCCATGTTTATGTGCACTTGGAGGACTGCCGGTAGGATAGTATTTCTAGAATAACAAGATGCTTTTCACAAAACAATGCTAAATGACAGAAGCCAAGATGTCCAAACCCAAAAGTCTTCTAAGATGGTAAACAGCGGCATGCTTAGGGACTGAACTGGGATGATTTGCTGATATTAAGAAAAGCTGCTGAGTGTTCAGCTTGTTTAAAAACTATGTGGTTGTCTGGTACAGATTTAGCCTAATGAAGGGTGCCTACCTTTTTTTTACCTAGCATATCTCCTCTGAGAAGTTTATAGTATAATTGAAAAGAGGGTCATGTGTTAAAGGGGGGAAAAAGTGAAAGGGAGTGTCAGGAGAGTAGCTGGAGCAAATAGGAAAATTAGATGTTTAGTTCTTAGGATGCGGGAAGAAAACTGTACGTGTCAGGACAGCCTAAAGGACAGTGTGAAGAAGAGTCGCCAGCTACCCCAGCCCCAGGGGAGAGAGAGAGGGAAAAAGGGGAGGCTTTGAAAACCCACATGAGAGTTAGCTGAAGGATGTTAACTGCAGGAAAAATGGGTTTCAGAAATAATACTGAGATTTCGGCATTTACTTTTACCTCAGAATGGCAGTTGCAGTATGTGTAGCTGGTGCAGAAATTTGTACAGCCCACACCGGGAAATTGACACCGAGTAATATCTGCTCTCTCGCTTCCTCCCTTACCTTCGCTTTCGCCTTGAATTTTTAGGAACCTTCCTGCCACATTCTGTTCAAAGCGTAATGCCAAGATTTTGCTGTATCAGAGTATTTTTAACACCCAAGAAGGCCGGTAAGGAAATACAGATAAAAATAACATGGCAGGAAGACTCTTCCTCGAAAAGGATGAAACATGCTGCCTTTGTGGAAGGAGCTTTTGATGTGTTGTGTCTGTATACAACCTGCATTTTCACATGAGACTGTCTAATAAGGCTGTTGTGCCTTTCAGGTGTGGGATCCACAACATGTTCCCTTTACACTTAGCAGCGCTGAATGCTCACTCGGACTGCTGCAGGAAATTGTTGTCATCGGGTAAGTAAATCCTGCAGTGTCTGTGGAGCTCGAGTAGTCTGTGTCTCTGCTGCTTACGGCCCCTTTATACTCATTGTGAATTGTTCAAATGAAAGACTTCCTGTGCTGCTGTGTTCGACTGTGTGGTGTGGTGTACCGGAGCGTGCGAGGCTTTCCTAACGGCATGCTGGTACTTCCTCGCATCCTGTATTGTTCATGCCCGAAGCCCTTTTCTCCTGGCAGGTTCAGAGAGTTTATATGAATTCACTGGGAAGAGGGAGGAAATTTAGGAACCTTTTCCAGACTGTAGGAACGTGAGATGCTGTTTCGGTTTGGGTTCTCCCCCCTCCCCCCCCCCGCAAAAGGAGTAATTCAGAAAATTACATCCTTGGGGCCTGCACTGGCACAGGTATTTACATCTCACTGACAATGATGTATTTTAGATACAGCTAAAGTGTGTTTCTGAATGTGGCCAGAGTAAAGAAGTTAGGCTGGCCAAAGCTCTGTGGGCACAAGAAGAGAAATGAGTGCCAGTCTAGTGACAAGAGAACAGGCTCAGGATCTTCACCACAGCCCAAAGCAGAAGAAGCAGGAGTTTGCTGATGCAACCGTTTCAAAAGAGGCAGTAATCAGGTGCCAAATCTCAAATTCTTTTTTTCCAGGCAAGAGTGCCCATGAGTTAAAAACACACGAGGCAGATCATATGCTTTTTCTAGAAAATGGCTTCCTTCCTTAACACGTAAAATGTCCTACTTTTTCCCCCTAAACTTGAGTCCTGTAGGATATAAAAAAAGTGTGAAAAATAGCAATTACATACCCCATTACATTAAATCTTGGTGTGCTCTGGCCTTGACCACTAGATCAGGAAGGAAGAGAAAAACTTCTGGGTGACCAGAGTTAACACTACCAGGCTTATATCTTTGGCCTCGTGCATCTTGATGAATATCTCTGCGTGCTCCTGGAAGCCTCTTTCCAACCTGAAAACCACATGCAATAAAAATGGCCCCATTTCACGTTCAGGTTGACTCTGTGGTTTTTCCTCATTTCTTCATGTTTTCTGTCTTCACGTCCTGCTGTTGCAGTCCTCTTGATAACTATCTGCCTCATAAATGCCTGTCACATGGTTTTAAATAGGGATGCGGCGCAGGGCTGGATGCGGAAATAGATGCTCGTCGACTTTGCAGCTCTTTTAATAGATCTGCCAAACTGGAGCAGCCGCTCGCCGTTCCCGTGACAACCTCTTTCTGACTGTAGTTGCTTGCGTTCTGTTTTTTTCCAACTAACTGATTTTTCTGTCTCTGCGATGTTTCTTGTGGTTTAACTAGGACAAAAGTATAGCATAGTGTCCTTGTTTAGTAATGAGCACGTGCTGTCTGCAGGCTTTGAAATAGACACCCCTGATAGTTTTGGAAGAACGTGCCTCCACGCTGCCGCTGCAGGAGGGTGAGTAGCTGTGACTGTAGCTGTTATAAGTTATTTTGTGGCTTCGTTGCAGATTTGGTGCCAGCCAACTTGACTGTGCCATCCACAGAGGAATTTACTGCGGTGCAAGGGAAGCAAAGTGGTCTGATGTCAAATTTGGGTCATTTGAGGCTGTCTTTTGCTACTGTCCTCATGTAGGGTTGGTTGCAAAGTAAAGTCTGATTCCCTCTACCGCAGAGAGCTGGGTTGTGATTTGAAGCATGGGTTTCAGGCATAGGGTAAAACTCCTTCTTTTCACGCTCCTGTGAAGACTGTTTCACCTTTGGGTGGGGGTACTGCATACTCACCCAGGTCTGTCTGTTGGCCACAATGGTCGCTGAGCACCAGCAGTCAGCAGGAAATCATCGGTTCCTAGGGCAAAGCAAGTGAGGAGGAGGAGCTGTAGCTCCTGGGATGCTGCTGGCAGGGGAGTTATTCCTGGCCTCCACCTTTGGACTGTGTCCTTGTCCAAAAATGCAACTACGCAACAGTGCCCATCAGATTGCAACCCTGGAGTCCAAATGCAGCTCATCTCTCTCTTTCCCATTTTTCATGTGCAAGTTTAAAAGTTTCTAACAGAAAAAACGACAAACCAAAACAGCAACAAAAAAGCAACCCCAAAACAAAAAAACTCCCAAGCTCCAAACTAGAAAGTCAAAAGACTGTCATTCTCTCAGGGTGATGCATTCCTGATAAGTGCTGGGAGGCCAGAAATGGAAACAAATGAAAACTGAAATATGTCAATTTAAGTTGTAAATGTAGCATCCAGTTAGTTTAAATATTTCCAAATAATTGTCAGTGGAGTGCTGTGAAGTTAACCTAGCAAAAGGACAAAACATTTGGCAAGCATTGAGTTTTAACTCTTCTGTTGAGTACTTTATGACTCAGAAAACTGCTGAAATGGAGCCTTGGCTAGAACCCAGCTTGGATTCTCTGTGGTTATAGCAAGCAGAAATGGTCATCCACAGCAAATACTTGGCAGTCTTTCTGGAAGTTGTTTTTTCTTCTCGATGGACCAAAATGTATATCACAGAGTTTTTGTTATTACAAAAAAATAATAAAATTGATCCAAATACTCTTTTTATTGTTCTTACGGTATTATTCTTCTTGATACTTGTCTCACATTAATAGAGGAGGTGTGACTGTTGCTTGGATGGAGATTATTATACTATAGTTCAGATGCTATCTCTTCGGTAATAAATAAGAGATAAAGAATAATAAAAACAACCTGGAAGTCCTAAAGAGAAGGAGAGGCATCGTAAGAAGCAAAAGTGGCTCATGAAAACAAACCATATTTTTCCAGTGGTTTACTACAATTGTCATCACTAACAAGTGTTTTTATTTTTAGTATGTTGTGGTGAGTGTTCTGTAGCTATTTTATGCAATAGCAATTTAGAGTAGGGATGAACATACACCAACATACTGCATCCAGTCTTTTTTTTTTTCCTGGAGCTATACAAAAGGCATTCGTTTTTTTCCTGACACGTGCCTGTTACTCCCATTACATTAATGGGAGTTGCACGGGTACTAGGAAAAGAACATACTTCAAAGGCCTGCTCATCTGATTGTGAACACAAATGATTTATTGCCCCTGTGAATGACAAGGAGTCTTGGAAAGTGCTGCGCTTCTTTATGTCATTTTCTGGCTTGGAGTCATACATTTATTTGCTTGAATTACAAAAGATGTGAGGATTCAGCTGTTTTATTTTCTGTTAAAAATCACCTGTCTTTAAACAAGATGAAGAAGCAGCTATGATGTGGTGAATTCTTTCAACAGGTACAAAGCAATGGAGTCCAACTCATCCACTTATATAAATGCAATATTGATATGACAATCACTTTAAATAGCTATGCCCCTTATTCAGCAAAGCACTTAGAGATGTGCTTAAATCTATCAATAGTCAACAAATTGTATGAGAATAAACCTAAAAGTAACTCTTGTGATTAAAGCTCACTCAGTAAACAGGATTTGAGCAAAGTGCTTACTGTTGAATGCTTTGCTGAATGGGGGTGGATTTCGTTAAATGTCACCTCTTCATTATTAGACTGGCATTTTATAAGCTAGCAACAACTTTCTTTTAAAGTTCTCTTATAAAATACCAGTTTGATGTGGGAAGCATTAGAGTACAGCTCCCACTGAAAATCTCCAAACACACTGAATTCAGATCACATTTGCTGTGCTCTCTTTGGAAAATTAGGTGGTTTTTTTTCTGCAGGAGAGAAGCTTGAGGTTTTCTAGAAAAAAAGGAAATGGTTTTTTAAAGCTTCATTTTTTTGTTTGAATTTCACGTTGTAGTTGGCTGTGCCCTGGTTTTGCACGGCAAATAATACAGAAATAGTTAGAGTAATTTTTTCCTTTTTGGGGAGAGGGGGAAAACAGATGTAAACTTCTGTTTTGTTCATGTTTTGTTTTCCTTACTTCTCTTTCCAGTAATGTTGAATGTATAAAACTCTTGCAAAGCAGTGGAGCAGATTTTAATAAGAAGGACCAACGTGGGAGGTAGGTAAATTATGAAGCTCATTTAAAAAAGAAAAAAAAAAGAATCTAGCAGGCAAGGAAGAAAGACCACCTCAGTCTGGAAATCATATGTTCTATGAAAAATGACAGTAAAATAAAGTAGGAGTTTGGCCTTCCCTGCAGAACTCTTGCTGATGCAGTTATATGCCAGACAGACAGGTGCAGACTTCATTAAATACATAAAAGCCATCACACCCTCTTGAGTGTTCTGTTTTAAAAATATCACAGGTTTATTTTTTTTCCTTATTGCTTCTTTTATTGCCTGAATTCTTGTCCTTGTGTGCCCAAGGCATCACCTGGCTTATGATGGGAGGATTGCTGCTATTTGACGTGCTTCCTAGAGGTTTTTTTTCCCCATATGAAGTGTTGCTATGGGTGTTGCTATGCCAGCTAAATAAGATGCTGTGAGGGACACCGTGCTTTGCTCTGCCTCCCAACTGGAAGAAAGTAGTGTGTATGCAGAGCAACAGCAGAGGCCGTCACTAGGAATAGGTTGTTTGCAAGACACAGATTGAGGATCTGTATCCTGTTAGGCTTCGTAGGAGCACCAAAACTTCCTATTAACACAGTATTTTGTTAAATTTGCATAAATTTGCATTTCATCACAGGAACATAAGGCGCTGATTGACTGCTGGAAATCTGTAGAAATGCAGCAATTAAGATTTGTCATTGTCCTCAGTGGAGCATATTGGAATATGAGGTAACAAATTGTCACTTATGTTACAGGACACCTTTGCACTATGCAGCTGCAAATTGTCATTTCCACTGCATTGAGACACTGGTGACAACAGGAGCCAATATTAATGAAACAGATGACTGGGGACGCACCCCTTTGCACTATGCTGCTGCTTCTGACATGGACCGAAAGTAAGAAAGCCTCTTTGTATTCCGTGTTTAAAGTGTTTTGCTAAATCGGTGTCATTCTGTTCTCTTCATGATCCTGTCATTTGAGCCAGAAAAATGATCCCGCCAGCAAAGGAATTTCTCTCGGATGTATGCTTAACTCCACACTGAGTTGCTCTGACTATAAGCCAAATCCCCAGATGATGTGGCATTTCAGCTCTATGGTTTACCTTGGATGTAACACACAGTTTTGCAGCCACCCTGTCCTACTGAACTATTTTCACAACATTTTGTCTTATGTTTTCCTCTGAGTGGTTTCCTCACAAGGGTAAGCTCAGAGAATTTTCTACATCTGCTTTACAAGTCCATCAGAAGGGATGGAGCAAGAGAGGTTTGCCCAGATGAACTGCTGTGACAGACAAACATCTGGCCTTTCTGACAGAGTTTCTGGAAAAGATTGGTTAGATCTACCCATCAGTCTCTCTCCACTGTCAGAGCTGATAAAAATGCTTACCCTGTCCAAGCAGGTTGCTTTTCAGGGACTTGAAGAAGAGAGAGGCCTGGGGAATATCCTTTGGCAGAATGCAGTACTGTTCTTGTGAGAAAGGGGGAAAACAGCTGCAAAACTTAGAAATCCTGTGGTTAGTGACTGCAGTTTCTAATTCCCAGATAGTTGCATATTTTGGTAATCTCTTATAACATACTGTATAAAACAGGCTCAGTTACCCTGTTAGTTGTCTCAAAACTGTTAGCGACCTGTATTTATTTTAGGTCATCCTATGCTTCTCTGTTTCATTCCTTTGGACACTAAGGAACCATTTTCTTGGTTTCTCATATAGTGAGGTCTGGTAAAAGTACATCTGGCTCATTCCCAGCAGAATACCACGTTAAAGCCACTGCGGGAAGACTTCGGCTTAACTTTATGGTAGAGGTTTGGATGCCGTACTAGAGCCTTGGTAGCTTCTTCATCATTTGCTGTGATAACACTGATATAAAAAATGTCTCCCCTATCACCCTCAAACCTGAACAGTGCTGGGAAGAAGGCAGCAGGATCTTCAAAGGTCTGTGCTTGACATTACAATCAGAGTAGGCTTGTAGGAAGGCTTTCACCACTGGCTGTTTCTAATTCTGTCTTGCCAGGGTGAGTTGTTACTTGGGGTGTTGAGACTTTTCATTCTGTGTGTATTTTTCAGCTTCTGGCTCTTTGTAGGTGAAGTTCCTGCATTTAAACAAGCTCTTGGTTAACTTAAGGATGTATTCATTAATTTAAAAAAAAAAAAAAAAAGGTGTATTCATTAATTTAAAAAAAAAAGTTTACTTTAGTCACATTCTGAACATTTGCAGGAATACGTGGCCTTTATTTGCTCTCATAGTCCAAACCTAAATTGATTCTGATGTGGTGATGCTGTCTTCTCATTAAATTTCCCAGTTTGAGATGTTCTGGAAGACGCCTTGTTACACACATGAAATGCTATTTGCAGTCCATGATTTTATAGGTCAGCATATTTTTTTTCCTGCTGAATCGCAAAAAACTCCAAAGGTCACACAATCTCAGTCCAAAGAATATTCATAATTATTTAACTTCAGATGTGGGCAGTTAATGAGCAAGGAGAAGTCTTGGTGCAGCGAGGTTGCCGTACTGTTTCAGCTATTTTGGTAATTGTTGTTGCTTATGGTCTTCAGAAAGTACCCTTTCCTGCAATGGAAATCACAGCAGCATTTTCATTAAATAGATGATTGCAGTTTCTGAGTGTGTACTGTTTCTCCCGATCATTGTGTATACTGTTCAGGGAATGTTATTTTGGGATCTCACTGTTTTGTAGTTAACTGAAAGCAGATGCAAGTAGGACTTCAGCATAGCATGAGTGCTGTCTATAAGCTTACAATGTTAATATTCAGGGGAGTTATTTTATTACTAATGAAGTTTTCTTTGAGTCAGTGGACATCAGACAAACCCTGGGTTTGTTGAACAATCCATTATTGCTAACAGCCACAGGAGGAATGTCAAATCTTGATATTGCAAGTGGGAAATTGCACATTAAAGAAAGAATGTACTGTTCTGCATTGTGCAGAATCCAGTCTGGAATTTGCATGTTATATTGGGATTGAAAGTAGCAAATTGTCCTTCTACAAACCTTTCAAGCTACTAAGCCATGATGATAGCAGTTGGTAAATGTATTCTGTGTTAGCCTTGGTGGTGAAGAAAGATCATAATCACAAGCTCATGATTGTAAGATAACAAATCATATCTTCTGTCTGCCATCCATCCAGCTGGGAAGCAGAGGTGCCAAAAATGATCCAGGTGTGCAGGCATATGAAGACGTGATGAGCTCTTTGAAGAATCTAAAGAATCTGACTGAGAGATTCACACAGTTTTGCCAAGATATTTCACAGAAAGTGAGGAGAGTCAGCAACACAGTTAATGCAGATTCGAGATAGACCGATTTAGTATCAGTGATTAAAGTTTCTTTAAATGCTAGAGAAGAACTAGCAGGTTACTGTAGGAAGAAGCAAGCTGTAATAATCCTGAGTTCCTCTCTGCAAAGGAAACAAAATGCACAGCATTGCTGTGAGAGAAACGGAAGGATTCTAGAAAGTGATGATCAAACTGTTTCTGATAGGAACCAAAATGTTCTGGTGTTTTTTTTTTTTCTGGCATTGGCTTGTGGGACAATAAACCACCATGTCGTAGTTGTCTCCATACCTTACAAAACTTACCTGCTGCAGACCCATGCGGTACACTCATTTAACTTGTATAATTCTTATTGTTGTCTGGAGGAGGTCAGCTCCTTGAAGAGGAGATTGGGGATGGGTGTCAGACTGCATCAAAATCACTGGTATGATATTTTGAAAATAAGTTGCATTTTTCTGTCCTCTATGCTAAGAAGAAAGAATATTTTAGGTAACTCCCATGAAAATGCTGAAGAACTTGAAAAAGCCAGTGAGATGAAGGAAAAAGAAGCTGCATTGTAAGTTCGATATCAATAAAGTAGTTAGACTCCATTTCTGGAGAATGCCACTGCTTTGGGCTGGAGTTTACACTCTGCTTTTGCTCATTAATTGCTCTGCTAAACACAATGCTTGGCCTTAATGAGGGCTCACCTAAAGAAAAAAAGCTCTACGCGCTTCTCTGTGCACATATTCCCTAATATTTCTGTTTCTGTGCTTGTTGCTGTTTCTTAATTGAATATGAACTGCTTCAGTAATTTAATAATTCTTTAGTATCATGCACTGACTTATTTTAATGCTTTGCACTGAGTATGTATGTTGCAAAAAGAAGTCGCCAATGGCTTCCTCAACGTATTTACTCAGATTGACATTTTCATCTAGCTGCTTAATGATTTCTTTTGTTTTAAAAATCACCTTTTTCATATGACAGCCTTACATTCACTACAAATTACAAGCTATGGAAGAAAGTACTAATAACAAAATGATGATTTCTTGATGGTATGAGAAAAATGGCAGGAGCTATAAAGAGCATAAGGGATCCTTTGAAAAACACACGATTTAAAAAAAAAAGCCAACAAAGAAGAAAATATATTTATTTACGTACATGCCGGGAAATTAACTCAGTTAAGTCTTTAATTTTCAGCTTGCCATAGTGCATGTTTGGAGGCCAGTGGTTTGATCTATGAGTTTTTCTGTACAGTAGTGGCAAATCTAGGCTGTTCACGTCGTGGTACAGAGTTGTGTAGTTTTCTTTCAGCCTTCATAATAGAAAATAATTTTGTAATCTAGAGTAGCCACAAAGGTTGGGTTGAAGATTTTTTTTTTTACGAAGATCTTCAAATATGAGTGGGGATTTTCTGTTTTAAAAAATGGTGAATGTGGGGAGCTATTGGTGAAAAGAGGGAAACTTGTAAGTGATTTGAGGTGCTGCTAGAAGTATGGAATTAACTGCCAGTTTTCAATGCCACTTCTAGTTGCAGTGAGGGATGAGTCTGTTAAATATTGTGAGTTCTCATTTAAATGAGTGAATTGTCCACAGGTGTCTAGAGTTCCTTCTACAAAACGATGCCAATCCATCCATCCAAGACAAAGAGGGGTACAACACTGTGCATTATGCTGCTGCATATGGGCACCGGCAGTGTTTGGAACTGGTGAGTGCTCAGACAGTTCAGAAGTCTCTCATCTGCTGATATATATACATATATATGTGTATATGCTAGTATTGTGCACTCCCCTGATGGTTACTATTTGAGTTCTCTGAATATTCACAAATTTGTGAAAACCTGCAACGTGGTGCAGTAAACGCAAATATATGGAACCAGATATATCTGAAATACATTTTAATCTTGATATTCCTGTCGTTGTTTAACAAGCTGGTGCTTAATTGTTGTCTTTGAGTGGAGTTTATGTGTGCTCAAATTATTTTTAACTGTGATACAAATATTCCCACTGTATGTGAACGTGCCAGTAGGAAGGGATAGTTCCCAGTGCATGACGGTGTATGTGCCTTCTGCAGCTGGCACGTTATCTGACTTGCAAACTAAGGGAGTAAATAGTTTTTGTCAGCTGCATACCTGTAGTGCCTTTTTGCCTCTGGTGAAACAATAGCAGCATTGATGAAGTTACCATAATTAAGATAAACCTTGTATGCAATGTGACTGGGTTTTTTGTTGTTGTTGTTTTTTAATATCCTGGACCTGAATGACTAGAAATCGCAACTCATAAGAAGCCAAAAATTTTTAGCCAAAAACTGGATTTGGGAGATGTATAGTATGGATAGTTTGTGATTTGTAAAAGTATCGTGAAGATGGACATTAATTGAACTGCTTGATATACAGGATTATCCAAAATTACTGTCACCTATAAATAGGCTTTAGTTGCTTTAAAAAAAACCCCTCTAATTAGAAAATTTTACAGATATTCATGCTTTAGTAAGAACACTATGTGATGTTTAGTGTTTTATGTTGTTTGCTTCGTTCTTTCTTTCTTTGTTGAAGAGTCAAAGTACTTAATTATTGAAAAGGAGCTCTGCACAGCACATGCTGCTTTCACACCACATTTACCAGCGCTGTCAGCTACTGCCACCGCAGGAGAAATACTGCAGCTGGCCTACATCAGGGTCACAACAGCTAGGAAACCTTGACCTCTAATTATACCAGGGCAGCCCTGGGTCAGAATCTCAGGTGGGCTGTTAAGCCTTTCTAGCTCCCACCTGCAAGCAGGTATATTTAGGACACTTAAAATATCCCTGCTCCTTTGTTGCCTATGCCAGCAAGTTTTACCTTTCCTTGTTTAGAGCCTTTTCCTAGATCTGATCTCTTGTGACTCTGCCCATGGGGATGGAGGGGTCCTCTGCTGAGCCGGCCACCCATTTGGAACAAAAGCAAATGTTCTTGGTATTTGTAGGGTGTATATATATATATAGTAGCCTCCTCTGTGCTGTGTACAAGTCTATGCTTGTATGGCCACAGCAATGTTTATTGCAACCTTACCTGTGACTTATCACCAGATTCTTGCATGGCTTGCATGAGCAGAGATCTCTATAACAGCATCTTCACTGGGGAGTACCCTTTCAGCCTTCATGTCACAGTTCCTGTGTGCCGCGAGGCATGGAGCAGGGACAGAGAGAGGTCCCCTCTCTTTTCTTTTGCTTGTTGCTGTGCTCATTATCTGGCAACGTATCAGTTGCAGACAATGACCTGCTGTCGAGCCCCAGTGTTGCATAGGCTTGCCAGACAAAAGGAAGAGCTGGAAATGCAGTGCATATCAGAGGTGTTGGGTTTTCTTTTAATATTGGAGAGTGAAATGCAACCTGTGGGCTAGAGGCAGCTGTGCAGCAAGTGTCCTTTATTTGGACAGAGAAATTAAATGTTTTTCCATGTCAATCTTCCCATATTTGTGACCACAGCTGCCATATAGAAACCCAAGATCAAGTATCATTTGCAGAGTTATAGTCATACAGCTGTTCTGTGTACACCAGTGAAAGAAAACCGCTATGAATTTTAGCCTTTTGCATGCAAAGGGCCACTGTTGTGTACTAGGGTCTCTGCCTGAAAGTTTTGTGGGGACCAGGATTTTGCCATTGGTGTTTAGAGGCTGACAGGCATCTCATTTTCTCTCTGGAATACAAAAGCTAAATGTACCAGGAAGCATTTGTGCTTGATCAGCAGCAGGACCAGGACTTGTCATCTTTGCACCTACTGTCAGAAGAAGGTGATTCTTTTTTGTTCATTTGAGCAGTTGTCCCTTAGCTCTAGTGAGTTACTGAGTCCTGAGTTTAACAACTTTATGTTTGATAACAGTGACTAACTAACTGATATGGGCACCACCTTTACACTGATCTTTTCACATTGCTTGGATTCAGGATGGCGAAGGGGTCAGGACCAAAGTCTTGAGTAGCTGAAAGGTAATTGTGCCATGAGCGTGAAATGAAAATAATCCTCGTGCCTAGGTTTATTCACTTATTCCAACATGAGAGTCCCAGGTGTTAAGATAATTGTTGATTCCTGTGCTTCATCTGATAAAGTAGTGTCATCTATAGACATCACTATCCTGTAATGCCATCAAATTGGTTTTGACACCGTTATGGTTATCTATGGCTATTTGAAGGCTGTGTGTAAAAGCTGTAATAAGAATTCATCTGGTGCAGATGGAAAGGAGCCTCACTGTCTTGTGAGGCTGACTGGTGGCTTGGTCACAGTTTGTTGTGCTCTCTGTGGTGGCCCTATGACAAGGACTTCGTCATGAACCATGATCTTTATTTCTGGTAGCTATTAACCACAGTACATTGACTGCTCTAGTTATTCATAGTTGAGTGAAGCATCCATTAAGGTTTGATTGCTTCTAGGCATGACTTTTATCTAGAGGCCCCCTCTTTTCCACATAGCAGAGAGAACAGTAAGTCATCAAATGCCATCTTAGTCCTCAAGCCTTCTGTTTATCAGTTTTGAAAATTAAACCAATGGAGATCCAGAAAATTGGCAATGCTTTTTGCCTCATTTCTCTCTCCTGAGCCACACCAGGCTCTCCTCAGTAATGGTGGAGGCAGCTGCTGATTCCAGTTAACGCTGCAGGTTGATTTGGTGGGTTAGTGTGTAGAGGAGGTGCACGAGGACAGCTGGTTATGTCTGAGGAGTACTTGGCTGGTTTTGTTGCTGTATCTTGGAAATACACTATTCTTGTTGTTTTTCTTGTCTTCAGTGCTAATGAAAACAAGATTCACAATATGTTTAGTTGCTCTTACTCAAGGAACAGTGGGAGCCCAGCAGCCCTAATTCCAATGTAACTATATCTGTAGATAGGCAGGGAGATTTTTTTATTTTGTTTTCACATGTGTAATAACAGAGATAAATTGATGTCTTTCTTAAAAGTGCTAACTTTGAACCACTAATTTGTGTCACAGTAACTCTGACATATGGAATACTCCTAAAATATTTCCAATCCCTTCCATCCTGAAGAAGAGGTTTTCAGGCAAGATTATTGAAATAACATTATTTTTCAGTCCCAAATTAACTCTTATTTTACTGTTTTATCCCTTGGGTAAATATTTTTGGTTTATTATTGATAGCTCATAGATGAAAATGTGTAGGAATTATCTTCCATAGAACAAGACTATTCTTTATGGGCATAAAACTGTTAGAGGAAAGAGTACATATAAAATATGAAGCTTTAATTCTGATCAAAACTAAGGCAAAGTGGGTACAATGATGAGCGTGAGTTTATGAGTAATGGTTGCTAGTATTTCTCTACATGCACAATACCAAAATTCCGCAAAATGTTAGGGAATTATTTCAGTGTTCCAGAATATGTCAAGTTTATAAAAGACCTTGTAAGATAAATTTTTTCTTCCCCTCTCCCCTCTGGTTTTTATAACAGGTATCTAAATTAGCTTATTGCTAAATAAATGGTCACTTAACAAAAAAGTCTGAAGAAGAAGATGCAGCATGCAATGGTGTTTCCTTTGCTGAAGGAAATACAAATATTTACACGTTTAAGTGTACGTTACAAAATATTTACACGTTTGAGTACAGTTTAGGAAAGGCTGGTTTATCTACAAAAATATATTTTAATATTTTGACTTTTGTGTTTACTGTAAGCCCAAAGCCTTGGTGGGAATTTAGCTAAATTTCTTTGTGGGGAGAGGAGAGGTATCAGGAGAAATAAGGATTAAGAGTGAAAAGGTCATATCCTTTGACCCAAACAAATAAAACTTGTGTTTGTGTGTTCAACCACAGAGCTCAATGACAGTCGCTTTTTTCCTGGAGGACCTTTAGGTTGTCTGGCATATTAGTGGGGTAGTTGCCCTGCAATGAATGACGTGATGTTGCTAAAAAGAGAAGAGTGGAAGCAGATTCCTGAATTCTTTCTCCATCTGTAAGGAGCCATTCATAAAGGCTGAATGGTGGGCATGTGTGCTCGCAAGCAAGTGAAACTCCCATCTGCTTTCCTACTTCTAAAAATAACCTGATGTTTGTTTAGATTGGGACTGACTTCTCTGGCATTCAGTAGTCAGGGATATTGGTCATGATCACTAGCTGGTATTTTAGAGCTGATCACATCACCAAAATACTTTGAAAGAAAGAAGAATATGGTGGGGTTTTTCATTGAAATGATCTCTTATCAAAAAATCCTTATTGGTGTGAAGAGAGTGAACTTTAAATTGTAGTTTCACATTAAAATTCTATCTGGAGAGCCAGTCAAGCACTTTGTGCGGGTAAAAATAGGTTTCTGTGCAGTGTTAGGGCAAACAGAATTAAAAGCCTGTCTCCTGTAGTGAAATCTCTTCTCTGACTGTAAGAATTGATGGTTATTTTTTCTTTTAATCTCCTCTTCTCTTTATTCCATCAGCAAATTAAATTCACTCTTTGGCTAATAGAAATTGAATCGGCATAGGGACTAATTAATTTGAGGATGGGAGAAGAGCATGGTTTAACCGAACACCATGTCCAAAAGAAAAGGCAAATCTCAGTCTGCCTGCCTGCCTGAAGCAAGGTGATCTGCACAGCTGTGTGTGTCAGGGAGAAGAGGCAGAGTGAGATTTCTTGCTAGCAGAAGGCCATTTTGGCTGTGCCATGAAAGGAGAGGCTGGGTTTGAAGAGAAAGAAATCGCCTTTAATTAGACCTGCTGTTACCACTGGAAAATAGTTAAGCTGTGCCTTCAAACACTCGGTTCCTTAACCCATGGAGAGATTGTAATCACAGACCCAATAGATCTTCAATGTGGCTGCTACTAATCAACAAGTATTTGTTCATTCATCCATCTGAGAGCAGGACGCTGGTAATTAGTGACGAGTGAATCACAAGGGTGGTTGGGATAGGTGTTAAAAAGCCTTTTGTCGCATGGGGATCTGGCTCAGATGCTTGTCCGGTAGCAGCCCCTAGGCCTCCTTCTGACCCAAATCTCTTCATTCAGGGGATACATTCTGGGTTTACTCCTTCATAAATGCCTGTCCATCTCCACGACCAACACCCTCCTTTTTAAAGGGAGCATTTTGGCTGAAACCAGTGGTGATAGTGTTTTGCGTGGTGAATGACTTCGTACCTATGTCTATGAGAGCTTTTCCCACATGGAAGCTTGCTTCTTTTTTAGTGGAGAAACGCGAAGTCATTAACTCAAGTGGTTCTAAAAAGGGAAAGAACTTAGGAAAGTAATGCTTCAAAAGAAATTTAATAAACCTATTTTGCCTGTCAGTCCTAGAACCCCCCAAATCACGGTAGATTGATTTAAATACTTAAGTTTTGATGTCAGCATTAGTGCAATATGTACGCATTGGTTACACGATCAATAGGAACCTATATATGCTAGATATGCCGATATACGTTAGCCTATAGCAGTGCATTTTGGCTTAGATTTTATGTGTTGGAAACTAGAGAATTTTGATCCTAAAAACATTTTCTAGAAAGCTAATGCTGCTTGTGAACTCAATGAATGCAGAAATTCACCATTTGCTCTAGCACCCTGCTGGCACTTTGGCTTGTAGGATAGGAGTATTGCCTAACATCTCTGAGGTTTATTGGCTGTCTCTCTGACAGATTTTGTCTTTTTTTAGTTTCTATTTTTATTTTCCTGGGGTGGAGAAGCAAGGCACTTACATCTGCTGTCTTCTGACAGAGAATAACAAGGCCATTGCAGAACTGCAGGAGACATTTTTCCTTCAGTTGGGAAAGAGGTCATGGACTTCTGCTGTTGCCATAAATACCTGTCTGTGAGTGTGTATCTCTGTGTGTAGTGTTTAAATGTAAATGTGTGAAGAATATCTGACTCCCTCAAATCTACTGAATCCAATGAAAAGGGCATTTGATCATGGCATATGGCATTGCATTAGACTGTATAGCTCAGAAAGAGCTGTGGGTGCTGAGATTTTAGGGGTGTAATCAGGCTTATTTATACAAGGCAAGATGTTTGCCTGCATGAGCAGACTTCAAAAAGAAACTATCAGTGATTTTTTGGTATTTGTAGGCTTACAAAGCATTCTAACTTCATTAGGCAAAGTCTCCCACAATGTGTGTATTTTGTATTTGTGTATCTGTATTTTGTCAATTGAGTAGATTGATCTTAAACATTCTCATTGAACATTATTTTCCTCTTTCCCCTCCTCCCTTATGAAGTAATGCAACTGGTATCTGTTCACAGTGGCTGTCTGACAGTAGGCAGTAGTCCCATTGCTTCAGGAGTATTTCATCCATAGATGGACAGTGTAGAGATGGGTGCACACAGGATCAGGTCTTGTTTGTGTCTGTTCATGCAGTGCTTGCAACGCAGTTTATTCTACAGGGAAAACAAAACAAACCAAAAAACCAAGAAACACTTGCAGATTACCATTCTACTTGAATATTTATGTCTTTAATTATTCTAATTGACATTTTTAATTAGATTGGAAGCAAAACGCCATTGGATATAGTGAGTAAATGAAAAATGATTGCATGTCTTGTATTTTCATTTTTATTTAAACTTCTTATAGTATTTTACAAATCCTTGTATTCACTCTGATAGAGCCTGAAGAAGAAAAATCACAACTCTTAACTAGCATGCCATGTACTTCAAGCCACTGCATGTGTGCTGCTTTTGTTTCCATTGGATTTCCTTCCTGCTGTTGCTTACAGGCTCAAGCTTTGCTAGAAAGTCTGTTGCTTTTCTTCAGTCAGTCTTAGGAGCTGTGAGTCAAGTGCACGTACCTGACTGGCATGACACTTTTCTGGATATTAAAGTAACCTTGCATTTGGAAATGTGAAATGGAACCAACACTTGTCTGTTTTCTGCAAGTTTGTGGCCAATTTCAAAGTGGTTCAGAGAAGAAATGTAAATTACACGTCTTCAAGTGAGCCTGAATGTAAAAAGCACTGTGTGTATTTCACAGTAGAGGCACAAATGAGAGGAGAGTAGCAAAAATACCATTGAAATGCACATTTTTAAAATTGACTGTCACTGTATTTCACCAGCGCTCAAATTTTCTAGGTAAAGAGGAAATTTCTTAAGGATAATAATTTCTCTAAATAAAAGCCTTCCTATACATTTTACACAAGTGTATGAGATTTCATAAAACTTTCACTGGGTAAGAGGGTCCTTAAATCAAAATATGAGGCTTTACAGAACCTCTGAGGTAGAATTTCTGGCCAGAAAGAAACATGACAGATGTGATTCGAGTGTGAAAGTTCAAGGTTCAAATCTCTGCCCTGACTGAGAAAGAAATTGGACGCTTACATCCCGGGAAGTGACCAACTTATTATGCTGGCTGGTACTGCGTGGGATCTCTTGCTCTCATTTGGAGCTGTCCTGCTTCGTATAAATACTCATTGGGTGAGAATCTCCTGTATTACCCACTGAGTATGGCACTCGTATGGCTTAATGTGAAACGATTTTGTATGAAGTGGAAGAGCTCCAACGGAAGATTAGTGTTCCACGTGAGAACAGCCAGTGGCCTGGAGGTCTGCTCGAATTTTGAGATTTAGATATGTTTAAAGACTTGAACGTTGTCCTCTTACATGCCAGGTAAGTGTCCTGTTTGCATGGTGGTGACTGTTCTGGTAGGGTATTGGATATTTAAAATTTGTACTGGAAGAGTTGCATGGAACTACTAATAAATTTCTTCAGACTCAGTCTACCTAAGCTCTTGCAAAACTTCTTGCTTATGTTAACTTCACCCATAATGTACACACGTGAGTGAAATCAATGTAAACACTGATTAATCTCATTTTTAAAGCCTGATTTTAGGAAAACATATCAGACACTGGGTTAAGGATGTGTATTAGTTTTAACCTGATCAAATTAAAATAATTTGATCATTAGTATTTACAAATATGGAGAGACCTTATAGAGTTGCTTGACCCTTCTGAGGATATGTTTGTACCACTTCACCTTTGAATTGTTCAATCAAGAATAATTCTGAGATTTAAAAATGTGCTTTCCTGGTATAAATTACTGCAGAGGTTAATTTGATTACTCTTTTCTATCTCCTCTGAAACAACTGATGAGAGTCTTCAATCTTGTGCTTGCTACTTGCTGGAAAAGACTTTATTTAAAAGAAACTGCTGCTAGTATGTTTTCCCCCAGGAGAGACAATTATCTATTGCAATTTATCAGGAAAGATGAGTTTCAAAGTGACATCCTAGCTGATATATTTTTGTTCAGTTCTGAAAGTGACCTTAAAAACTGTTACTAATTGCCACTTCTGAATGACCTTGTAAGTGATAAGCTACATTGCTATGTAATTATTGCAGAAGAGCAATGTTCAACTATTTCTTTTGTCTTAATTGCCTTTTGATCAGCTCTTTGCATGTGTGAAAATTTCTGAACGCTGTTTGCTTAATAACCTTTCAGAGTAAAGGCCATTTATAGATTATACACAGGTAATCTAATGTTTTGCCATTTTATGGTTAGTATTAATAGCATCAAACTGGAGATGTGTGTTGGAATGTAGAAGTTGCCTTACTCGCTAAAATAGTAAAACTCTCAAAGAAAAGTCACTTTAACTTCAGTGGTAGTTAGATCAAACCTTTGACAGAAGTACTGGTAGTGCACTTAAATGGCTGTGCCTGGAGGTGTGGGTGCATGATGGCTTGTACAGAATCTAGCGTTCTGTTCTCTTTTAGGATTTGAGATAGCACCCATCGTTACAGTGTCTATGGTTTGAAGTTGCTTCTGACATCTTGCTTTTAAAAGTGTAGCTTAAACCTTTTATGCATGCTGAAAGTATTATCTCCTTTTCTGCCTAATGGTGATTTTAAATTACTAAGATGCTCCATGAAGCTTTTTTTTTTTTTAACCAGAGCTGAATTTTAGAATATATTACAGTCTGTAAGAACAATCATAAGAACTATTCTGACTCATTAACTGGCACATCTGAGTCAAAAAAAAAAAAAAAAAAAAAAAGGAGGGGGGAAAACTCCCCATACCATACCATATCCTCCTATATAATCCTTTATTATAACCACAGAATAAAATCAAGCAGTAAAGCCTCTTATGTCTGTAAATACCCTTACCGTACAAATAAAATAAAATTGTGAGAACTGTAAATGTTATTAATCTTCATACAGAGCTGGGGGAGAGAAGACCGTTTATAATAGCAGCCTTGTAGTGCTATTAGTTTGTAACACTAGAACTGAATAATTGACATGTTTCATCTTAATTTGTCTGCATCTCACTCCCAAAGCATTCAAGTTCCTGTTTCTGAGTGTGAAGAAGACTTTACAAAATAATTACATACAGTATTAAATAGCACTGTTATGGGAAGTGAAGGGGTTGTGCTGGGAATTTCCAAGAGGCAGAAAGAGAAGTAAAGGTTATAACCTAAACAGAGAGAACTGTGCCCACCAATTTCACTTGCATTGTCTCTTGCACAATTCTGACGTCTACTTAAATTCTGTGGCCAATCAATAATTAAAAATGTAATCAGCTAAAAGACATAATTTTAATGGCACAAGAACTTAGAAATTAAATATGCTGGGACAATCTCCAGTCAGCCACCAATAACCATAAACTGTTAGTAATTCATGCTTATTTGTCTGTCTTCAGTGAAATGCATTGGCCAGCTTCTAGCAGGCAGGTATGTATCGCAGCACAGCCAACACACTTGGATTGCTCTGCGGGGTCTGTGGAGTTAAGCTTCCATGGCTGTCAGGGCAAATAGTTTTGAGCAATAAATTCAACTTTTTTAGAAATAGGTGCAACTATGGGTAGCTTCTTACAAATAAACTCTAAGATGGAAGTGTTATGGAGCTAGAGCCCCCCAAAGACACACTGTTTTATGTGTTCTTATAACAAGTATATGTACTTTACTATAAATGCATTCTTAGAACCATAGAAACATTGGTGAAACTGGAGAAGTTGCTTGGTAACTTGGACCTGGTACTTTTTGTCTCTTTGAGCATGATGTTTATCCTTCAGATGACTTAGTTTTAGTTGTTATAAAGCGGTGCTTGACAAGGTGTACTAAAAAATTGTTAGTGCTGTGTCTTTACTCTTCCTTTTCTTGCTCTCCTTTATAATTTCTCTGCTTGCACTGTCTGGCTATGTATCTGAGAGCTACCAGGTTTACCATCAAATTCTTGTTTATGCTTAACTTCATGATGGAGACATTCAGCCTTATGAGTAATAAGCTCATTAAGCCTAGTCTGCATCAGCCTAAGCTGCTTTAACTCTAAGCCATGGAGATGCCTTTTGTGAGGGGCTCTCCAATCCCACAATTTGTTCCTTTAGAGCCTTAATTTTGTCAATTTTCTGTGTGTTTTTTTTCATCGACTCGAAAGACAGTTATCTACCTTGTTCCAGGAGACTTTTAGAGCCTTCTGACTGGTTAAAGAAAGTATTTCTATGTTAAGATTTTGATCCTGGAATTTCAATAGATGATGATAAATGTAATTAAAAGTGATTAAATTAGTCTGCAGTGCTGGCCTTATGGACTCAGAGTAAAGGCCAGTATTAGGCAGACAGAGGAACAGGCTTAGTGCTTGGGGTTGTTTGGTGGGATTTTTTTAGTTTGTTTACTCACTAGAGAAAATCAGAATGTATTCATGTATTCAGAGCTGGCTCCTGCTTCATCCTGTTTATAGCTATCTTATATAAGAGAAGAACAATATTTTAAACTGGAGGTGGCTCCACATGGTAAGACCAAATGTGTTTCCTAACCCTGCCCCAAACCTCCTGAAAAACTGGTGTGGGACTTGGTTTTTTTGGTTTTTTTTCCTTAGCTGCAGGGATGTGTTAAAATCTGTATTACCTGTTAATACACACACCCACTTGTTTATGAGTCCTGTGTACATCAACACATATTTCTTTCCCAGTCCTGACATTTTACTAGGCACAAAATACACAAATAAACAAAATTACTGCTTAATTTTCTAGCTTTTCCATAGGATTCAGATTAGTGTCCTTGTAATAAGAGATTTGTGACACCTTATGCATTATTAATGCTAGGTTGTATTCCAGTTTGATTTTTGGATAAATTTGTCCTTAGTGTAGGTCTATTAAAGACTAATTTGTTACACCAAAAGTTCAGACATACATCAGAGTTTAGGATATGCCATCATATTGCACTGTAGGCAGGTAAATTCTATGCCTACCATAGGCTTTTGCGGGTCTCTTTGGAGAGTATTCCATGTTGTCATGCCCTAGAATTGTCCAGATTGTCACAAATCTTCCTTTCCTCTTTTTCTCTTGCAGTCTTCTAGTTAATTCCTTATGCTGTCAAAAATTCCTTCAAAAACTTGTGTGAAAAATTGGCTCGTAACCTTAGAAACATTACAAGTCAGTTGTAGTTACCGGCCATGCTTTTCTTTCCTTTTTACAATCTCCTATTCCTAATTTTCTCTAAATGCTAATTTCCAGTCACAGAGGTATTTGGAGACTAATTCTTTGAGTAGTTATTAAGTAAAAGGCCATGCACATGAGCAGTGCTACTCAACAAATGTTGTCTATACTGTGTATGATTTTCCTTGCAGCCTCAATCAGGTAAGTTGTCAGGGTTCATGTGCTATTGTGGAGTGGTGCTAATCCATAGTTTTTCCTTCTCGATGGACAGGAGTGCCCTGTTTGTTGAGCCTTAAAATGCTTTGGGATCCCTTGAAATGAAGAGGATCATATAAAAGTGCAATGCATGTTATTAGATGTTTATAAGAGTTCAAGGATGTGTTGCGTTTCGGAAGACTGTCATTATTAATAGGAGCAGGTTCTACCTTGATAACTTATGAAAATGACTGTGAATGACTTACAGCTCGGTTATAATTATTCCTAGTGCTAATTATGTGTCAGAATTATCTGAAACGCTGTATCATACGTGGCTTGCATATGCATTACCTGTGAAATCGTGAAACTGCGCTTTTTCCAATGTAAACTTACTGAGGGCTCTACTCCACAAATCCTTCCTTTTGAGGGCTCCTTTCTCACCCAAGCAGGCCCTGTGATTTCAGGGAAACTTATTAATCAGGATCAGGATGTTCATGACAAGCTTTGAAACTAGTTTTATAATTTTACCCTGTGGGGAAAAACTTGAAAATACAGAAAAGGTTGTGAAGTATTTATTCCTCACAGTCCTTCAATACTTTCTGTGGACATCTGAGGACAAAATATATCTTTGTCTGCTGATTTATAGTACATGAGAACTTATCCTGTCTCATGCAAAGATGTTCTAAGACGTTTTTTTTTTTTCCCCAGCTTCTGGAAAAAACCAACAATATGTTCGAGGAATCTGATTCTGCAACTACGAAAAGTCCTTTACATTTAGCTGTAAGTATGAGACGTGTAAAGTGTTTGATCACTATTTCGTAGAATAATTCCTTAACTTCTGTCTTTGAATCAGGTTTAATCATAGGCTTGTTTTGAAAAAGCTGTGAAGGGATGTAGGCCTAGATGTAACAAAAACAGGTTCTAGGCTGGAATCGTTAATGAAGTTTTTGAGAGTTGAAGCTCTAGGTTCTTATTGACACTAACACTCCAGTAAGAAGACGACACAGACACTGAAATGAAATTAAATGGAAAGCTGCAACTTTTATTTATAACTAGTCTATAAATTTGGGGTCGGAGCTTGAGCCTATGGCTCTGATCATGGAATGGGATACTCTGATGTTCTCCTGGAGATATGCAGAGTGCAAAAAACTGTCTGGTACACAGCAAGGTGTGGGAAAGCATGCTTAAACCCCAGCAGTACCCTGGCAGCATGCCATGGAAACTGTGCTATCAAAAGGGGATCCAGCACATGTGGCCTCAGAGATCACAATAGCTCCCCTTTCCCACGAACTCAAGATTCATGATCCCTCTTCCCAGTTTTCTTGTGGAGAATCATAGAATAGTTGAGGTTGACATGGACCTCTGGAGATCAGCTAATCCCACCTCTGTGCTAAAAGCAGAGTCAGCTAGAGCAGGTTTTCTCAGGGCCGTGCCCCATCACATTTTGAGTATCTCCAAGCATGGAGACTTCACAGCCTCTAGGCAACCTGTTCCAATGTCTGATCATCATCACAGTAAAAATGGTTTTTTTTGCATTAAATGGAATTTCCTCTGTTTAAATTTGGGCCCATTGCCTCTTGTCTTGTCACTGGGCACCCCTGAGAAGAGTCTGGCTTTGTCTTCTTTGCTCCCCCATCAGGTGTTTATACGCATTGGTAAGACATCCCTGAGCTTTTTTCTTTTTTGAGGCTGAACAGTCTCAGCTCTCTCAGCCTCTCCTCACACGTCTTTCACAGACTGGCTCTTCATTGAATATCCAACCTCACCATGAAGCTGTCCTCCTCTTGAAAGGGAAGCAACTTGCTTATTCGAAAATAGGGGCAAGTTTTAGTTCTGTAGTGATCGTATCTCTGTTCCCCAGTCAGCCAGAACAGCTCTGACCTGACATTTGAATTAGCCGCACATAATCTGAAGGAACAAGAGCCAAAACAGTTGGGTTGAAAACAGAGTTTGTCACTGAACTCTTCTCCCCATCTTTTTTTCTGCAATTTGAAGACTGCAGGAAGGAGAGTGTCACTCCCAAGCCCAAAGAGGAGTTACAACCTGCACTATCACCAACACAAATTCCTGTGCTGGGAAGGGACTTGCCCTGCAGCTGGCCAGATAGCAAACTCGTTTCCTCTCTGGTCCCTCTTGGGCAGAACCCTTGCAAGGACACTGCCAGTGGCTCTCCCTTTTGTATCTGTTGCTGGTTAACTGCAGTTCATTCACCTGAGACACCCCAAACCCACAGTTTAAAAATAAAAAAGCTTACATAAAAACATCACTATTTCGTAGCTCAGTTGCAGCTATCCAGGAGTGTCTCTGGCATTTGTTTCAAACCCTCTCATGTATTGGGGTGCCTGTGGTCATCCTTGCCCAGGTCTAGCAGTGTCCACACGAATGTCTCCACAGATGGATCCAGAAAGCCAGCAACCTTCACCAAAACATGAATTCCTGTCAAATGGCTGATACAGCACACTGGCCAAGGCCTTTGCTTACAGACATTTGACCCTAGAATGGAAATAGGATTTAGAAAGCAGGGGTGGCCTAGCAGCCAGCAACATACTGACCTGCCATTTGCTGAGGCTATGGTGCATGATTATTGTGATGGTTGAGTAAATGACTGTACAAGGCAAACCAACAGGAAGAAAAAGTCAACTTTATTGTCCTTTCAAGGAGAGGATGGGCTATACAGTTTGCATGGCACCTTCAAGATAGATGCTTCATATTGTGTCAAAGATCAGGTTCTTGCTAGTTGTTTTCTAAGTAAAATTGTCATGAAGAAGAAAAGCAGACAACTGTGTTGGGGTATTTTCTGAGATATGGGTTCCCTGTGCCCTAATCTCCCTTTGCATTTCTTTTTCTGCTTTTGTATTTGCTTTCCTTAAGCAGTCGTCTTGGTGTAACAGGGAAACAACTGTTCCCTGCACTGTCCTGTTCTTTTGAGCTTTTGACAATGGTCAGTATGAGCAAGCTGCTGCCACCACTACTTAACCTTGAAAATCAGTGGGTCTCTTTGGTTCCTTCATGTTTGAATTTCTCTTCTGTTTTCATTAATTGCTTCAACTCTGGTAATAATAAATATACATTCATGTATAAATAAAATGGATGTTCTTTGTGAGACTGAAAGTAAGGAGAGGCGGGCAGTCCCCACAAAGCTGAATGAAATGTTTCCAGTTTCTGGGGCTATCCACTGGGTTTTTGCAGTGTCACCTGTGTTTGTGCTGTTGGCCCAAATGTGGCTGTAGGTCTGGAAATGCATCTACTTGTCCACTGTAGTTGTTCTACCAAATGACCCTTCTGGCAGGAATACTCCATGAAGCATCAGCTATAAACAGCAGGTCAAGTTTGTGTTTGTATTTGCACAAAAATCTGTTTTGAGAATTGTTTTTGTTTAGTTGGAGACCAGCAGATGTGTTGAATTTAGCACCCAGTTAGGTGATAATCCATGTGACCTCTGACCAGCATCACTAATGAATCTAGTTTTTGAAGCAAACGTTCCCCTGGAAGATACTGTAGAATGTGAGAAATGAATTGTTGATCCATCTGTGCTGAATTGGCAAATTATTGCCTGAAATTCCTCACCTTGGGTTGTATTAGGAGGTTAGAGCAAATCAATAATTTCTGTCCCTAAACACGAGGAATTTTTTAGTTTCTTGGCTACAGTGTAATTTGGGAAAATCCTTTCAAGTTGAAGAGAGAGTCATAAGGAATCAAGAAAACTGTCATTTCTACTGTGTTTAGGAGACTGTGACAATGATGGATTTTATTCACGTTTTATGTGAAAGTCTTTGAAAGACAAGGGTTGTGTTCTTCACATGGCGCATTTCATATTTCTAGGCCTATAATGGTCATCATCAAGCCTTGGAGGTACTTCTCCAATCTCTGGTAGATCTGGACATTAAGGATGAGAAGGGACGCACTGCTTTGGACCTGGCTGCGTTTAAAGGACATGCAGAGTGCGTGGAAGCTCTCATCAGCCAGGGTGCTTCTGTCACTGTAAAAGACAATGTCACCAAAAGGACCCCCCTCCATGCCTCAGGTGAGTGTGATCTTATGTTATGCTTGTGGTATAAACCCTACAACACAGAAGCAGTTACCTTTACCTACCTACTATCCCATGCACGTTTCTTCTAAATGGAAGAAGGAGATTTTGACTTGCACTGAGGACTGCTGCTTGTTTCCTGACGTCCTACAGTCCTCTAATTTTTCATTTCCTTGGTCTTTTTTCCTCTGTCCCAGTGGTTCAGTCCTCCCTCACACAGCATACCATATTTTTCCACACCACTACTGCTCTGCCCTTACCTGCTTGCCTCTGCTTTACCTTACTTCTCTACTACCACCTACCCTTTAAAATGTGTGATGTTTCCCCCCACAACACCTTCTCTTAACGGTTCCTCAGCCAAAAATCAGGGAAGAGAGAACGCTTGCCTCGCTGCTTCTGCTAAGGAAGAAAGGTTGAAAATACGGGTAGGCTGTCATTGGTGATGAAAATATCCTGGTGTTCTAAACTCTCAACCTTTTGCAGGGGCAATGCTACAGAAATTAACCCCCTTTCAGATATTACCCTCCTCCTGAGCTAGCTTGTGAACTTGCTGTTGCTGGGAGTATGCTCCATTCCTTCTGTGTTGAGTGTTAATTATGCAACATACGTAATTAACTGGAAAAGGTAGAATTTGCCATTTATTTAAAGTTATTATTTAATTAAAGGTTATTATTTAATATGTACCTGTCAGCTAAATACGCAGGGGTGCCTAAGGGAATGTTGCTCCTCTGGCTGTTCATTGAGGGGCTCAGTACAGCATAGCAGTGACCTCTAGTGGGAAGTAAAATTAATACTTAGTTGGATAAAAATTATTTTCAGGGCCAGATTTAATTGTCTTTCTGTTTATCTTTTAGTTTTGCTTAGCTTAAAATGCATATACATCCTCTACTACCAGTTTGTTCTCTGCGTGTGATCATATAAGTGGAACCTGGAAGCATAAGGTCAAATAGACTATTATCGATTTTGTGTGCAGTACTGAAGAAAATGTGCATAATAGATCTTCACAGCATACTAAAAAATGCTTCTGCCTTCTTAAATTTTGCATCAGAACTGAGTAGAATACTCCCCACAATAAACTAATGATATAGAGATGTGCTACTAGAGTTTACATATTAGAAGTTTGAGACCAGAATTCAGTGAGAGGGGGTTTTAGTTGTTTTTGATAAAAACACATAATAGTAGATCCAGCTGATCCTCACCCTGTTAAAACTGTTAGTTTAATTAATTTAAATCAAGATCAGTGCTGCCACAAAACTGGAGTTGTGTTGGTCAAGAGCTTTCCTATAGTCACTTCAAACATAGCTTGGGGTCTGATGACGAACAAGGCGTGACTTTGTCTGGTACCTCATCACTATAGCAATGATTTTGCATTTATTTAAAAATTTGGTTACAGTGACATAGGTTTCTTGTTGTCACAGTGGAATTGTAAGGGTTCTGCAGTACCGAGAAAAGCAAATGGTAACAAAGCCATATTTTTGTTAGCAGCTCTGACTTAAAATATGGATTTGTTGAATAGAATTGAGTAGATTTGTTGAATAAAAGGTGTTATTTTAATAGGCACATTTATTACCTTCATACAAATTCTGGTTGTGGGTTTTTTTCCCTGTTTTAATTTCTTTTTTAATTGCCCCCATCACTGTAGTATGAGTGCCTTCCATGTAAAGCCAGTAGGAAGATTCATTGTAGACTTTTCTAGTCGGTGATATTTTTTTGCTTTAAAAAAAAAATAATTAAATTTTAAAAGATTAAAAAAAATCTTCCAGGGATACGAGGAAAATGTTCTTTAAATCTGCAGTGAAACAAGATCAGTTAGGTGTGTATTTAAAAAAGGGGGAGAAAAAAAGACAAGAAGCAAGAAAGCCTTACCCACAGGAATGAGACACTAAAGAAAACATGTGCCTTAAGAAGGGAAAATACTGCACAGACAGGTTGAATATTTGAACTCTTAGTAAAGGAAGTTTGTCGCTGACATCAATTTGGAGGCTTTAAAATGGGAGATAAGTGCACTTAGGGTAAATATCCATTAAGACAACATTTAGATCAAGAGCTATGTAGCGTTGTGTAGGAATTAGCTCTGGAAAAAAACTTCAATCTCCAACTATTATGAAAAGCTACTTGCAATCTGATGATTTTTATTACGCTGTTTCATAACAGTACATTTTGTTTAGGAGCGTATTTAGCAAAGAATGGTGCCACCTGTCAGAAACTCTGCATGGTGTCACTGCAGTATCCAGCGTTTTTCTTTGCAATGCAAGTGTAAGAGGTAAATTGGCATATTTTGAGAAATCAAACAGAATTCTTGCTGAATTAATCCTTTGAGAGACAGTGCGCATTTGCACACACAAAAGTGATTACTTGCATGTATTTCCTGTGCACTGGAAAGAAACAAGGCGGCATGTGTGCCCATCCCCTTAAACGTGTTTGCCTTCATTCCTTCTAATTACACAAGCACAATTGCAGAACACAATAGTTAAGGAGACCTGAAGTGGTGGATTGGATTACAGGATTCTGCAGAGCTCCATTCAGTAAAGGGATTTGTAACTTCAGTAGAGAAATCACCTAATGAAGTATTTCTTTTTTCTGTCTGTCCCTCTCAGGGAATAGACTTCCTCTGACCTCATGATATGGAGAATTTCCTTAGCCTAAATTATATGTTCCCTGTGTAATTTTATTACCACCAGCCTTTCCTCTGGCTAGCTTGGGGAATCCATTGCAAATGTTTCCCTAGTGTTAGTGTTGCAGCTCTGTTGGCAAAACTAATGTTCCCTGCGGGGTCTGTAATGCTTAGCAATCACTGGGTCAGGTCCTAAGAGTTTCTGCGAGTATCTGTTCTAAAACTCATTTACCAAAATCCTTTTCAGACTTCGGTGTGAATAAGTTATGATTTCTCTTCCTCCTGCTGGAAGAAAGAATAGATTTTTTTTTTTTTTTTTTTTTCCCCTTAAGCCAGTGACTCATCAGCCCTGCAGAACTGTTTGCGTGTTATGTATATGGCATTGCTTAGTGGTAAATAACTAAAAATGTCTTTTATTTTTCTGGGTAGAGCAACTAAGATTATTTTTGGATGAGTGATTTAAATGTGATGATGTCCACCCATTTCTCTGCCAGAATGAAGTGACATAGGTGGTGTCCAAGGGTTTTGCCTCAGCCCACAGGGTGTAGGCAGTGTGAATGCATGACTTGCTGTAATAGGAACACGATCTATATCTACTGAGTACAGGAATTATTGTTTTTCAAAGAAGAAAATACTGTTCTGTTGATCCCATGAGTTATATAAAGCTGAAGCCTTTAAGCCAGCTGACACACAGATGGGTTTCCAGTGTCAGGCCCTGCAAAACGTAGTAACTCAGGGCTGTTTTCCAACAGCAATGGGTTACATTTTTAAAAAGCAAACCCCGTTTTTGAGAAGTAGCTGTGGCTTCCAGTAATGTTAAACTAGAAAAGCTGGAAAATCCCCAAAGGAATTTTAGTCTCTGGTGTTATGTGCTGTTGTGAATATGACATTTGTATCGTTGGTCATTCTTTACAGATGCTTCTTTTTTCATAGCAGCACTGAAGAACTTGCTTGTACAGTGCACACAAAACTAATGAGCCTTGCTGACGTACTTCCTACTGCGTTCCAACTCTGATCGCAGAAAGCTTTGTCTGCCTCCTCGCTCTGCGGGATTTTGAAACGCTGTCTGGTTTAGTAGATATCTCAGTAATGAAAATCACCATTTCTGGTTTACTCATTTGGGATTTTTGTATGTAAGAGAACTAATCCTAGTCTTACTGAGGTCAGGGAAAAAAGAGCTCACCATTTTATCGGCTCAAGTTAAATGAAAATTGTGGGAATATTAATTTCTTATATTGTGAAATATTTTCCATGTTTATAAGGAAATTTCTTATCCATAAGCATCCCAGTGGAAAAGTATCTGAAGTTAAACATGTTTTAATTAAACATACTTTTTTTCTTTATAGTCATAAATGGCCATACACCTTGTTTACGGTTATTGCTAGAAGTTGCAGACAACCCTGATGTGACAGACGCCAAAGGACAGTAAGTTTTCTTTGTGATGGTTTTCTTTCAGCTCTGTGATTCAAATAGCATCTCCGATTTCTTACAAAAAAAGCATTTATTTGAAATACTGTATTTCCTGCTCGTCTCCTTATAGAATTTGGCACATTCAGTTGATCTAAGCCATGTGGAAAGGATTATTTATTAATCTTAGCCTTTGCTTCATACTTTAAACAATTCTTCATAGATGCTGAGGGCCAGATTCAATAAAAACTAACAAGCTCTTGAGATGTTTCTATAGAGAGTCTTTTTCTTTCTAAAACATTGATATTTCAGGGTTTATTTGGTATATTAGGCTGGTGCAGTGAGACAGAATGTTTATTTGAGGTGACACATGAGTCTGAGATGTTCCCACAAAAATGTTAGTTCTCATTAAATGACAGTTATAGAGGGAGAATTAAGTATATTTTTAAAGTGAAAATGTGAATGGTTTAAAAAACTCATTTGAGGTGCCTGGAACATCTCTTACTATACATATAACTTTAAATTATATTGGTCTTATCTAAAAGTAGAAGGAGAATAGATCCCTTCCAGGAAAAAATGGAAGATATGTTGGTCCAAATTTTGGCTTGAATAGTTTCCTTATGTTCCTTCATCCTCTTTAAGCAATTGCACAACATTTGCAAAAAGAAATGCTTTGGGTTGTTCTCGTCTTGGTAACTAGCAAGGACATTCATCCACAACACTTGGGTATTGTAAAGCTCATGTGTTGCTGGAGGTGACAATAATTGTAGGTTATTAAGAGAACAGATTGTCTTTAATGATGTTGCTCTGTAAGCTGCTTACAAATGAGTTTTTTTCTTTTTCAGTCATGGTAGTTGCTTGTTAAACATCTTAATAATTTCATGCAAAAGGTCTTCACTTGGGTGTTATATAGATGAGTAAGGTGAAAGAAACAGGTTTGTGGGTAGGAATGGAGAGAAATGCAAGGCTTCCTGATTTCTTTATTCCTATAAGTTAGGAGTGGCAAGTAGTATGTCATTTTACAGCTATGACTGGTTTGTTTTTGTTTTTTCTAGAACCCCGCTAATGCTTGCAGTGGCATATGGGCACATTGATGCTGTTTCTTTATTACTTGAAAAAGAAGCATCTGTAGATGCAGCTGATCTCCTGGGATGCACAGCTTTACACCGAGGGGTGACTTAATTTTTATGATTCTTAATTATTTGTTACTGTGACTACAACTCACTTATAAATACAGGGATATTGAATGATTGGGATATAAATACAGGGAATACTGTAAATGATTGGAAACCTGACCAAGCACAGTCAATGAACTAAAAAGCAGGACAGATCTGCTCTCAGTAATGCTCTGCTTTTGACTTTATTTCACGTTCACTTTAATTAATTGGATAAAATACTGATTAGACCAATTTTTCTTGGCTCTAGACACTTCAGTATAGCAATTATTATTTTTATAACTGAGCACCTTATGAATTCTGAAAATAATTTCTTTAAAAGAACTGCCCAGCAGTTATTTTCTTTTTTCTTGGGGAGGTTGGTATAAATAAGCAAGCCTTAAGTTTTGATCCGGAGGCAGTGAAACTCAAGGCAGATCTAATCTTTTCTAGGAGTCAGGTTCTTACCCAATGTGAAGTTGATGCAAGAGATTATTTTTATACAGAACTCTGTGATAACTGCAGTGAGCAATTCAGCTTAGGAGTCCAGCACAAGTCTGTAAGAAAAGCTATGGCATAAAATTTCTGTTCTGTATTGATAGCAATACATAAACATGACCAAGATACCAAAGCTACCCTATGTATGATACAGAAGTCACTGATAGTAGCTGGCCAGCTGTTAAAACAGCTTTTCATATTTCTGATGATATTCTTGATCCTTTTTTTCCTCAGTTCTTCTCTCACAGTCATACATAGTTTTGAAGAAGCCAGACTCAGGTTTTATGAACCTCACGTCTTGTTCATCTGTTTCCTTAGTCTTAAACTTCACCTGTGCCTCACTTAGTGGACTCTCTTCCACAGACTGGGAATCAATGCCTCTGAAAGACAGCACCAAATACATTTCAGTGTATCAATTATCATAGGTACTTATGGGATCAAAGGAGCTTTCATCTCTGCCTTCTGAATCCCATCCAGGCCATTTCGTGTTCACAGGCATCAATCATATTCTATATTTCCTGGGAAAGAATCTGTATTATGTCAACCTCTTTACTCATTTCTTTGTTATCAGATTATGACTGGGCATGAAGAGTGTGTTCAGATGCTGTTAGAGAAAGAAGTATCTATTTTATGTAAAGATGCCAGAGGCAGAACACCTCTGCACTTTGCAGCAGCTCGGGGTCACGCCACTTGGCTGAGTGAATTACTGCAGATAGCACTTTCAGAGGAAGACTGCAGTTTGAAAGATAATCAAGGTTATACACCACTGCACTGGGCTTGTTACAATGGTAAGTTTCTCCCTGTGGACTTTTGCCAAGCTCAAATGTGGCCTCAGTTTTAGGGAAACGTGATAACAAAGCAGCCTAAAACTTTGAGAAGCTTGAAATGAAGAGGCAAATTATCTCCCCTCTACTTGCTCTCTGTAGTTAGCATTTGCTATGTTCACCCTTCAGTTCAGAAGCCAGGGAAATTCATTCGAGCAATACCTCCCAGTGGCTTTACAGCTCATTTGCTCCCAGTCACAGGAGGCCAGGGTGAAATTCTGGTTTTACTGATGTCAGTGATGAAATTCTCATTGATTTCTGTGGGGCTGGGAATGCTCGTTTGAGGTGTCACCTTCTTATTTATTGATGCAAGAGACCACGTGAATAGATGGATATTCTTAACTGAACTGATTATTCTAAACTGGATAATCTGAACTTGTTGCTTAATACAAGGATAAAGCTTCCTAATGCCATCATTTAAGACCATCTTTGGAGATCTGTAAGGCAACCTACATAACATCACATAAAAAAGAGACTTTTTTTTCCTTTCCTTTTTTCAGTAAGTGCTATTAGCCTGGATCTATCTTGCTACTGCCATTTAAAAAAAAGTATTTATAATTTTATCACATAAGAGCTTATATACACATTGTGTTCAACTTTGAATTTAGTGTTAAATTCTAATCTGTATAAGTCCAATATGAAGTAAGTGAATTACTTGCTTTGTGCAACACTGTGAAATGTCTGATCTCTTACAGGTCATGAAAACTGCATAGAGGTACTATTGGAACAAAAATTTTTCCGCACATTCTTTGGTAATAGCTTCTCTCCATTGCACTGTGCCGTGTAAGTAGAAATCTCCAGTAAGAAATGGTTTAGAATATGTCTAGAAAAAATAGCAGTATGAGAAGAAAGCTTTTTTTTTTTTTAGATAAGTTGCATGAGCAAATAATTTTAAAGCTGATCATAAAATTGTGCTTATACTTCTGCTGAAAAAGTGACAGAATAAAGAGTATTTTTGTATAAATTTCACACAAGTAGACTATTTGATGAAATTCTAACTTGTAATTAAATAGCTGCATTTCTGCTCCCTTTCTAGTCTCTTTTCCCTTGCTTACAACTACAGACCTATGCCTGTTCTTCACACAGGCTAGAACTTCATAGCTCTTCTGTTCTTAGGCCATGACCTGGGCTACAGTGCCTTGGTCTGTGTAAGAATGAGCTTTTGAGGTTACTTTGAAACCCAATGGCTGAAAGTTCAGAAATTTGTCAGAATAAAGATGATTCTTTTTTAGCAATAGGAACAAAGCTTTAATGAAGGAAGGATTTGAAACAACAATCTATGTTGTGCTAGAATGGTGTTCTGTGCAGGCATATTTTTTCCAAGACATCCTCAGCCTAGTGTTTTCCAGACTGATTTTCTTCATGGTCCTTTTTCCTTCTGAGATAATCTCTGTCTTGAAGGTTTGGTACGTCTTACCCAGGTCCTAGCCAAAGGGATTGATCAGTTATAGAGGCAGACTCTGTATCCAGAGTTCCCGTATTACTTATGAACAACAAAAAGGAGGTGGCTACTATGAGTTACTCATCTTATTCCATGCATGTATTTTATACATATTCCTTATTCAAATAAAGCAGTATATTTTCATATGGGAAGGATTCTAACAGAGCAAAATCGTAACTTTTCATAACATAATTGCAAATGCGTTTTATTTAAAATGCAAGATTACTTTAGTTTGTAGGACCTAACATGCTTATTAAAACATGTAAGCCATCAGAAGAGTAAGGAATTAAGCACTGAAAAAATAAATGCAAACCCTCCTAATTTGTCCACTTAGAATGACTGTAGTCTATTCTATGTTCTATTAGAAGAATGAATGTCCTCCAGAAGTAATGATAGGAGTAACTATTGTGTAGGCTTCCCTTCTACAATCCACAAGTAGAGAAGTAATTTGTCATGTATCAAACTTGAAATTATAAAAACCCCAATATATTAGAGAAATAAAAGCATATATAAAGCACTGTTTTTACTCTGCTTAAAATAAAATAATTTGTGACTGAAGCATAGTATTTGAAATCTGAATTTCTAGTGATGGCTTTGAAAATTTTTTTCTCAATATTTATATTCTTCTAAACTAGAATGTAACTCTCAAACCCATTAAAAATATGTGCAACTTCAAAATGCATGCAAATTTAAAATTAAAACAGCTGCTAATCCAGTGTGGGTGTGTGTTAGCTATATGTCCGATACTGTTACTAAACACTGTTCATTTTCATAATGAAATGAGACAAAATAACAGTAACCAGAAAGAGTATTAATTGAGTACATCCATCAAGGAAAAGTAGTAAATGTGTGAGTTGGAAGAGATGTGGGCTTCAGTACCTAAAACATTAGAATAAAGCTTTCTATATGTAGGTATCTATGACTGAATGCTTTCCAGATCCAGGTGTGTTTGACATTTAGACTAAAGGATTTTAAGATATTAAAGTTTTAACCCTAGGTTTGTGCTGCACTTTCGAGGACCTTTGTGCATAATGAATTGCAGGATCAGCTTTGCTTTAGAGACTGAAATTCATAGTAGCATAGTAGCAGATGCAGTTTGGTTAAATGGAGAGGTGATGAATAATCAGATATGTGACTGAAAGCATTACAGCAAAGCATTACTTACAAGTAACCAATAAGAAATATTAATGGGAAGTGAAGTAAATTACTATTGGAAAGTGAGAAAAGATGTAGACTTTTTACCTTTTTGAAATTTTCTTTTCTTTGGCAGAATCAATGATCACGAAAATTGTGCATCACTGCTCATCGGAGCCATCGATGCCAGCATTGTCAATTGCAAAGATGACAAAGGAAGGTAATAGTTTCTTAACCAAATTGCATTTCATCTTCGTGAATCCATCTAGTATTTTTCATAATCCTTTCTGAACCTCTGGAACTAATCCTTACCTGATATGGTTGACCTAAGACTTGTCATGCTGACTCTTTCAGACAGCAGTTTACACTGCAACAGAGTTAAATAGTGAAGTATTCAATTTCATAGTACATATGAAAAGAAATACAAAAGAAATAGTATTTTGTTTGTTTAGAACAGCTATGACTATAGGCTGTTTCCCTGAACCAGTGTTCTTTGTTAAATATTTAAACATATTTATCTTTGCTAAATGGAGTGATACTATGTACACATAGAAAAGTATTTCATTAAAAGCTTTAATATTATGTTAGCATTCTCAGGGCACACAACTCAAAACATCTATGCAGCAAAATAATACTGATACAGCAAGAGATATGCATTCAGCCAAATCCTTAATTCGTCACGTTGATAATCTCCTCACTCTGTGTCTGTGTGTATATATTTAATTAAAATTGCTGAAATTCTAAAAATTGAATGCTCATTATTTCTATTAATTAAAACAAATTCAAGACCTTCAGTAATGGTGATTACTTACTCCTAGAAGGGTAAGACCACCTCACCCTTACTGATAAGCAAAACCTGAAGTAACACTATGAGCTGGGTTGTGCACCAACTATCTTTCATCTCTGTTAGTCACACTTCAGACCCAAAACACCACAGGGAGACAGTGAAAGAATTCTAGTGTCTCAGTCTTGTGGAAACTGATAACCTTCAAAGTGGATAGAATTCCGTCTGCCTTTTATAGTAATACTGTTATTGTAGCTTGTTGCTGCAGTATTTTTTTTTTAAATACTTTAGTTTTTCTAAATAATGGATCTGTTCTTTTCTGATAGTTCTTCCCATCTTAGGCTTGTTAAAAAAAATAAAATCAGATTAGTAAAAATGAGGGATTGTACTGCTTTTCATATTACGCAGTATGCTCCATTAAAATAAATATGCTGCTGATATGAGATTCTCCACAGTATCCTATCTCCACAGTATCATATCCACCTTATGCTTCCCTTTTTTAAAGTTTATATTGCACCATGACAGAGACTGTAAATATTATTTCAGATGCTGCTACTATAACATTCCCCTGGTGATAACTCAGTTTCATAGGAAAAAAAAAATTAAAAATGTCTTGCACTTTCAGGTTCTTGGGAAGGTGAATAAACAGGAATATTGTAATTCTTTAGCAACAGCTGTGGTCATGTTACTTTCCCCACAGAACGCCCCTTCACGCAGCAGCCTTCGCAGATCACGTGGAGTGCCTCCAGCTCCTCCTGAGTCACAGCGCACAAGTGAATGCTGCGGATCATGCAGGGAAAACACCCCTCATGATGGCAGCTCAAAAGGGTCATGTAGGTGCTGTAGGTAAGTACATCCTTGCCTCTGTCTTGAAGGGTGAGTGCTACTACTGCAGTTACTATCCCAAACAGGCAGTCTTTTTTTTTTTCTGTGAAAACTAGGGAAGAAAAATAAATTGTGTTGACGTCTGTAAGAAGCTACCTTTACTTCTGTAAAAAAATTCTTTTTTTTCTCAGTCATTTTTTCTCAGCAGTCTTGGTGAACGTTTGCAATAACAAACTTGAGTCTTATTTCTTCCTAGGAGCACATTGTAAAAAGCATGAGGGGAGTAGTAATTCTATTCTCCTGTTTACTTCCTTGATTTTATGGAGCAATAAAACTGCACGTGTGGAAAAAGACTGTGTAACCTTTCTTTCCGCTCTGTTATAGGAAGTCCTATTCTTAAAATGACAGCTATCAGCAGCTGCTTTTCCAGGCTAGACTATATACTATAGACATACAGATTAGGGTCATATTGGCTTACCAGAATTCCCTTTTCTCTAGCTTCAACAGCACAGACTGCACCCTAAATTCTTTATATCCACTTAGTCCTCTCAAAGCAGGATCCACAGTTGTTCTCAGGAGAAGGTGGTTCAGGCAGAACTTGCTGATCTGCAAATGGGAAAGTTTATAAATAAATTAAGATGAATATATGTTTGACAGTTTGGGGCACAGTGAATGAGCTATTAGCTCTGCCTTTGCTTGCTGATTAACTTCACAAGATTAGTCTGTTCTCATTATTTTCAGTTCATGTTCATAAAGCTCGCATCACATAAAAGCTAAATTGATTAGCATGTATGCACATGTATATTGAAATAGTAAATTTTTTCCTCTGTTTTTACATGTCCGTCTGCCCGTTGGGTTTGTTCGTTGATTTCTATCCTATACCTCAGAATTTTTGGTGAACATTGCCAAGGCTGACTTGACATTAAAAGATAAGGAGTTGAATACATCTTTGCACTTGGCTAGCAGTAAAGTAAGTTGAAGACCTCTGTATGCCTCTGTTATCTTCACAGTCTGTACGTATGTATGTGTGTGTTTATGCTCCTAAAAATTCTTTTGCAATGGAAATGTGACAGCCAAACTTCTGGTGAGGAAGGGAGCATTGTTCCAAGCTTTTTCTCAAGTCTGTTTCAAGGTTAGTAAATTGAGAAATACGGATGCCTCTTATGACAGCTGAAACATAAGGAAGGGAAACTAAGAGAAATAACGGAAAATCCTTTGAGATTTTACCCAGTAATCTCACTAGAAAATAGCTTGACATAAGTTCAGTGGCAAGGAAGAAAAAAAGGTATTTATTCTTTTTTCTTATTCTCCAGTTTCTGTGGAAGGAACCCAAAGTTTTCCCTTATGCTCTGTAGCAGTAAAACCAGAGACATTGATTGGATTGGTGGCGGTGTCTTTTCCCACCCTTTCTTCCCCTTAATTCCAATTGCTACTGCTGTTTCTGCAAGAAAAAACGCCCATGGGATTCCCTCTCCTGCGCCTTTTCTTTTGCTCCTATCCACAGATTGCATTCCAGTGTGATAGTATTACTCCAGCTTCTGCAGACACATGAGCCTCGCTGAATTCTCAAGGCCCTCCAGGCAGCTGTTCACCTGACAGGGCTGTAGGCTCGACATCTGCGACTTGCTGTGCTGAAACAGTATCAGAAATAAGGCCTGGATCTGTATTATTTCCAAATTTTCATTATTAGAGCTCTCACACTGAAGAGATTTTGTAGTAGCTTATTAATAATAGAGAAAGGCATTTAAAGACCCGGAAAGTATAGTATTAGTTTTTGAGATGAAGCCATCTCTTTCTATGTTACTATGTAGTTCTAATAAATAAGCCATTGAATGCTCTTTCAAGAGAAATAGCAGTGTCCTCTGAAAGCTGAGGAGATGAATTCATTTATAATGAATGGAGGGTTGAGACAGGTGAATGTCTACATTTCTAAATGTGCTAAAGCATCCTAGCAGTGGCAGTTTGTAAATGGTATTGTAAGGCTCCTACAGTTCACCTACTATACATCCTTATAAGCTGAGTAGCATGTTTTCTGTTTGAAATTGAGTTATTAAATTTCACTTTTACATATAACATTTCTTTTGCCTCAATTTCAAACTCCTCAGCAAATTAACACTATTTGTTTTTTTTCCCAACTACAGGGTCATGAAAAATGTGCCTTGTTAATACTTGACAAGATACAAGAACAGAGCCTTATTAATGCAAAAAATAACGCATTGCAGACGTAAGTATAGTCTGATCCTCTTAAGTTCAGTTGACCTACCAGAAGATTCCGATTTAGCATTTCAAATTCATGTCTCAGATTTTTTTCATAGAACAAAAAAGTTAATTTCTGATTTTTTTGAGTGTTTGCCCTTGAAAAGACCAGATTTGTATTTCATTTTCACTTTTAATTTTGATTCCTTTGATGTCAATTCTATACATGACCTTGTGGAAAAATTGTATGAGGTCATTTATTTGAAGAGTATATCAAAATGTCTATTAATCATGTGAATGTGTAAGTATACATCTGACATTTCCTAGCTTTTTGAGCTTCACCCTAAATCTAAATAATTTATTTAGACTTAAGGTGGTACATTTAATTTTCAGAGGTTTTTTTAGGTGATATTTTATGTGTAACTCCTGTCCCTTCCATACATTATCAGCAGAGTTAGAACCATCAATGTTCTTACTCCAGCTGCAACTGTTTGACTGGTATGGGGGAATCCCACAGGAGAAGATCAACCACGAGCTGAGGTGGCAGATCATCTAGTGCTTGCAGAAGAACTCATTCCATCTTAGCCCTTTTTTCCCCCTTCCAATATGAAATTGTTTTTCCTGTCCCACTAGCTGTCCCCAAACAGGAGCACTGGGTGTTGGCCCAGGAAGGGAGCAAACAAGTGGTTTTTTTTAATTTCCAGCTACTCTGCAGTAACAAAGATTAGCAATTAAATATTCAAGGATAAAAAGACAATACAATAATTTTGAACAGTCTGTAGTGGCCAGAATGAAGGATGGAACAAAGGCATTTCTTCAGTCTTCGATTAATTTTCCTTTTAAATGTTGATTGTGTGCTGCAAACAGTGGAAAAATGAGAGCTTTTTAAAGAAAGCCTTTAGACTGGAAAGTATTAAGCAATCTTTGTGTATGTAAAGGTAATTATATTCGTCTTGCACATATGTTTTATGGATGTAGAATATGAGGATTATTTTAAAGGCTGTAATATAATTTAATGTCTACAGTATAATTGTATTATCCAAAAAAGGAAAATATTCTCTTTCTGATGCTGGGTATGCTTTAAGCATTACCTAACTTTTTTTAGAAAGTCAATTTTAAACTGAACTTGAATTTAGTTGTTATGTTTTTGTAGACCTCTCCATATTGCTGCACGAAACGGCTTAAAGATGGTGGTTGAAGAGTTGCTAGCCAAAGGGGCATGTGTCCTAGCAGTAGATGAAAATGGTAAGTAAAAAATACACTTAGACAATCTTCAGTAGGACCCAACAGGTAATTTTACAACAGACCGAAGCAATAGACTTAAAAGCTGATGATAGACATCATTGATGCCTTTATCCTTCCAAGAACAGACAATGAGCTGTGTGAGTACCTATTAAAAAAAAAAAGATACTATTTATTTTTCTTTAATATAATAATGTATTCTAAACATCACAGTGGTCCCTTTTACTGTTCATTTTGCATGTACTGTCAACAGCTAGTCTTTTTTAATGCTTGAGTGCAGTGGTAACTTGAATTTCCTAAACATGCAAGTGGCACCGGATAATTCTGACGCCTTGCAGAAGAATTAAGGATTATGCATTCCATCAGCGCATGTTTTAATGGGTAGGAAGAAAACCATCAACATATGTTTGATTGTGTCCTAGTTCATTCTGAGATCAAAGCTTGCGCTTACCAATTGTCTGACCTAATCCAAGATGCAAGTAAATTACTGTTGCCTCACAAAATACATGATTAGTTAATAAATCTGATAATTTTGTTTCAGATCTCAATGAAGTCCTTCCCTAAACATTATAAAGCCCATAGAGGGCTGTGCTTCTATAATTAATGTTTTCAAAAATGTCTTCCTGAAATAAGCTGGTCTTTCTTACAATACTGACTTCATGGCATTAATGTAACAATTCAGTACCTCCGTCTTCCCATATCTGTAAAGTAACAATAATAATATTCACCCATCATTGCAAGACATTTGAGATCTATGGATGAAAAGAACTGAGTGGTGAGTATTTACTATTAACCAAATGCTACCTAGATATACTTGCATGAATGAGTTCCACTGAAGTCATTTGGCCCTAACCTCATTTTAGACATAGGGGACAGAAAAATGAACCAGACTAGCTTCTAACCACAGTTTTTATCATTAAAATTGTACATACAGATCCAGCTAATTTGCCTGTATGCAACGAGTGAAAATTAAGTTTAAATTTGATACACATTTAATTTTTCTAGGAACAACTGCATATGCAGTTTAAAAGAAGAGATATTTAAGTACAATCTTAGTGTAAGTACAACTCTAAAGAATATTCACGCTTGGAACTCAGTGGAAGAGGAAATTCCATTTAGGGCATGCAGTCAGTGCAGTCAGTGCTTCAGTGTGGGTAGTTTGCTACAAAACTGTACTCACATTTGTCCACCAAACTTACGTACACTGCAGGTGTTCTCAGCTTACTTGGGGCAGTAGGATATCAGTAGTGGTCATTGCCTCAGATTACTATTGCTGCAGCACTTAAGATTTAGCCATCTTCAAAAGAATTTGTTTGCTCTTGGTATAAAGGAGGATTTATTGGAAAGTGCTGCAGTACTACACAGCAGCCTGCAAAATGTATTGATAGCAAGTGCAATCAGCGTACTGGTTTCCAAGATTTGTATACGTGAAGAGCTGCTTTAGGGGCAGCACTTGGACAGGAGCCATGTTAAACTGCAGTGAAGACAAACTTGATAGCTCCCCAGTTCTTCATTTTACTGACATCTGTAGAATATTAACTTTGTATTTGAAGCGTATGCCATGCTTTCTGAACACAGTCATTGTTCTTCTAACATAAAGTAAATTTGGATAACTAAACATCCTCGTAGTCATACCTGCTATACGTGTACCACATGCACTGGTCTTAATTCTTTTCTCTCATAATTTAATTCCTAAATAAACTGCTTTCTGAGTTGAGTAGATACTCAACTGATCAGTCTTTAAAATAATTTGCTTATTACTTCAAGATGTTTTAAAACAAGTATGTTTTATGTTCTAATGAAAGTCATTGTTCTCAGAATGAGACTTGCTCATCTGCACAGGAACTGGAGCCAGTTTCTGTCCCTGTTGCTGTACTCCCCATGTTCTGTATTCATCATACTGTCTGTGCTGTAGAACTGTGTTTAGCAAGTGCTTTTATTCATATCGTGAAGTCTGTTTGCTGCCTGATTTAAAAAAAGTAGTGCTTGTTGTGGTCACAGTGATTGAAATGCTCCATAAAGTGTGTATTTTCCCAGCATGTCTAATTTAAAATAAGTAACATATCCCTGTTGCCTGGCATGATTGTAACTGAACATACATCTCCTGCTTACGACGTCGTCTAGAGATGTATATGAGGAATGCTCAGTGCCATTCTGAGTACCCTTAGTACTAACCATTGCCTTGTCTGCATTTGTGCCCAGGTCATACGCCAGCCCTGGCTTGCGCTCCTAACAAAGACGTGGCTGACTGCCTGGCACTCATTTTGGCTACCATGATGCCTTTTTCTCCTTCCAGTTCAATGACGGCTTTCAACTTCGTTTGTTTTAAAAAAGACAATTTGGGCAGGACACATCTCTGCGATGGCTCCAGTATGGGTAGCATTAACTCATATAATAAGCCCTTGAGTAATAACATAGGAACAGAGGATGGGTACAATGAAAATGATTCGGATTCTGAAACATTTTGACTTTTTGGTATTCAAAAACTTTTTTTCATTATTATTTCATTTCAGCTTTATTTCTGTCTTTTTAAACAGCTTAAATCCCACAACTATATTCTTAACTATAATTCCTGACAAGTAGGTATTGAAAGATTTCTGGTGTTGATGAGAATCAAGCCTTTAAATAACAAAGTTAGAGGGATTTACTGGAACGTACTCCCATTAATGTTCTGCAGCTTTTCAGCTTCCTTATGTTTTCTTTAGGCCCTAAGTGCCCCTGTGGAAAGTCTCTACCTCTTATTTTAAGTAGAAAAAGAGAAAATGCCTTTTTTCTTTTTGACAGCACAAATAAACAGGTAACTGTTTGTAAAAAGTTCTTACATGTTTTAGCTGTACCTTTAGTACAGGAACGTATTTCCAGTGTAGCCTTCACAGATTCGAGCATCACCCCTTTCCTCTGTTTGTCTGTTTCCTACTTCCAGGGGCTCTGTTAATTAGATAATTTTTTTTACACAAACCAAAGGTAAAGTTGTAAATCTTAAAACTGCCTGTATTACTTTTCTACAGGAAAGAAAACCTTTTACATTCTGCATGTATTAAGCACTTAAACCCACAAAAGGCACTTTTTATAGTTCTTAGTTGCAGCACACAATTACAAAAATATAGTTATAAACTCTTAAGGCCAAATTCTACTTGTCTCACCATATATTCCTACAGACATTAGTGGAACCACTTGTGTAAAATGAAAATCACTTGGCCCTTATTTTTTTTCAATATAGCACAAACATGTACGGTTTATTTGCACTACAGAATTAGGGTCATTAGATGTTTCTGTCACCTGAGCCATTAACCATGAATCTAGTACCAGGAAAAAAAAAGGGGAGGGGGGGCGACGGGACCCAAACAGGTGTAGACAAAGGTGTATGTAAAAGTTTATAATGACTTGCCAACTTAAATGGATTTCTTTCCTTTTCTGTGCTTAAATAACTTATTTTTACTGTAAACAGTATCGAATTTTAAAATGCTTTTGCCAGTCTTTGGATTAACAGAGCAAAGGTAAAGCAATGAAAGCGTAACACCAAAAGTTGAAATACCAAACACCAGAAAACATAGCAGTGTACCATGCAGGGGATCGGAGATAAATGCTAAAAAAGCCTATTGTCACCAGCTTTTAAAGCAATGTCAACTTTGTGAATATGTTTACTCCTTCTGCCAAAGTTTCTAGGTCAAACGGACCACGACCCTCGTCTGCAACAGATGTGCAAAAGGAAGAATGAGACTTTGTAAACAAAAAAAAAAAATATAAACAAAAAGCTATCATGAACTAACCAGCTGTACCAAGAGGACCAAAATGCTTCAGTAATTAAATGGAAGACTTTGCTACTTTTATTTTTTCTTCAAATGTGAGTGACATAATGAAGTAGTTTTTCTAAACCATAAAAATATAAACTTTTGAGGTAATGAATAGTCCTGAGTGAATTTTACGTTTTATGACGCAGGTTTCAAGTTGACATTTGTAACTGATGATGTGTTGACCACAGGGTTGGTTTTTTTTTGCAGACTAAAGAATATGTTCATATACTTTTAATGTAAATGCATTTGTATTTATTTGAAATGAAACAAATGCCCAGGAAAAATAACCATGGCTTGTTCTCCTAGTTAGCATTTGTGCGTACTATTTGGCACGGTGCGAAACGAAATGTGAATCTAGGCAAGACTGATGGCCTGAGTAGAAAAGGAAGGGCTGATGCACTTCGGGAGAGTGCCCATCTTCTTGTATGGAATGCAAAGATAAAGTCCACAGGCTATATTGATAAAAAGCAGAGAGCAAAACACCTTCCTTCATTTAAGAGCATAAGAAAGGGATCCAACCCCTTGCTAGGCAAGTGAGAGAACACTGTAAAGCTACAGTAAAGAGGGGAAAAGGTAGTATCGCATGGAGTCAAGGTGTAAAAGTTCCTGCGATTCACACTCAGGCTGTCTGCAGGCCTACATCTGTGCTGGGGGGATGAGATGAGCTTCCTCAGTGCACGCTTTCGGCAGGGTAAATGAAAACCAAGGATTTTTATTTTAGTTGCAGTTTTTAGCCGCGTTCCACTGAATTGTTAAAAATCTGTTGGCAGATTCCAGTTCTTTAATTAGGAAAAATATTTATATACTACGTTTACTTTGCCTTGCTAAAATTAAATATCGTTTCCTTGAACATTAACAAATTTCCGAAGTTTACAACAAAAAATCATAAGGGATAGTGTCTCTAATGGTGAACATTTCTTTTCCTGCAACTCTGTATTTTCTGCAGTAGAATGACAGAGCACCTGACACCCTGGTTTCCTCCTCAGAAATAGCACAGAATAACGTTTTTATGATTGATTTTTCTCAACGTTTTTGCTTGTAAAAGTTGCAGAGTAGCAATAACCACCTTACTTTAAGCACTGAAAATAAGATCAGTTGTTAAAGTTTTTGGTGGTGTCTGTTCAGAAATGAATAGAAATCCCAAATTTTGCTTTTTTTATGTGGAATGATGGCATTGAAAACCAACAAACAAAGGGGAAATGGCTGCCACCTGTCTAATGGCAGGATCAGTCAGAGATGTAGGTAGGCTCCTTGGCAGGATTAGTTTTAAGTCTCACCCTGAAATGCAGAAAGTTACGCTATCCTACATGAAATTGCTTCATTAGGAGAAAACCAGTCCTCTTTACAAAGAGGATGTTGTTATTATTTTAAGCAGCCATTTAAAAAAAATCACTATTTTTACTTGCCACCATACAATACTGGAGTTACTGAAAATATTTCTGTATATTTGCAATACCTCGTAACTCTGGTAATTACGTAGTGCAACAACTGCTGCCTCTTAACGATGTATACAGCATTATAGAGGCATGGTTGATTACTGAATTACTTTGATCCTTCTAGGAACCAAATCCAAACTTCACTGATTAAACTTTTCTGTAAACTAACAATGATGTAAGTATGCAATATTCCAGAAATCATAGAAACATATGATTTGTTAGCATCTGAAGGGCATTCGGAAAGCCATGTTTTGAGTATGGTGTATTTAAGAGGAAAACTGTCACGAGCAAGACACTTGGAAGTACTCAGTATTGGTCTATCCCACATCTCACGTGAGTGACCAGAATCCCTTTTTTTGTATGCTAGTACATTAATCTGTAATGTAATTTATCACTTGTAGAAATAGATTTGTAATTTAGGGCAGGTATTTAAGCATGGGAATAATTTTACTCTTGTAAATAATCACCTTGCCTTTCTGTGGACTTTTTACAAGAGTAGAGTTACTCATACATAATTGTTGCACTTAACCCTGGATCCTGCAATTTACAGTACGTGGACGACTTCTGTGTCTGCACCAAGCAAAGGGTATTTGGGGAGGGGCAGACGTCTGCCCAGGTGTATTAGCAGGATCATTTCATCCTGTATTTTTACCACAGCTGCAGGTGGAATCCGTAGCAGGATGGGGTCCCAAGTCTCTCTCATAAATACTGAGTTACAACCTCCGGACTGCCTGAAATTGCTGTGAAATAGCTCAGGGGATTTCTGTTCATTGCTACTAAAAGGGCACCATAATGTGTTTGGTACTTTTATGCAGTAAACAACTGCCAGATTATTTACTTAGAACAAACACATGAAATGAATTGTTTATCCATTGTACTGTTGAGAAACTTGGTTATGTATCTTGAGGATGATTTTAAAAAAAAATTGTGATTTTTATTCTTAGTCATGTAAGAAATATTAGAGTGCCTTTTTATATTTGTGTGTTATGGAAATGTTTTGTGAAACTTGTCTTTTTTTTTTTTTTCATTTGAGTGTTATAAAAGCAATATATTACCAGTAAATTTTCATTTCAGACCTTCTTTGAATGTATAAAGTTTTCTTCTTTTCATATGTTCTACCTGTATTGAAATGAAAATTAATATGCTAAATTTCTATAGGAATAATGTATAATTTTTGCAGTGCTGAAAATGCTTTCTTATTACACAAAAAGTAAACCTTAGGTCAGTGTTATAGGAAAGGGCGTTTTAAACTAGTGACAATCTGAGTGTGTGTATAAAATGTAATTTTATGCGTTTCTTATGCAGTGATCTACATATTAAAGCCAATATCTTATGTTTTGTAGGTTTTGTCTTATTTTTTGCTTTAGCATGTGCAATATATCTTTACAAACCATGGTGATATGAATCTGGTGCCAGTGTTATATTTTGCATAACATTTGTAATAAACAATATAAAATATTGTTTGATGGTTTCAGTGGGGTTTTGTCTGTATTGTTTGCTTTTGTAAATTGAAGTTTAAGGACTTGGGTAAATGTCACATATGAAATGAGGAAAAAGACTTAATTCAGTGAATGACTTGGAATTCAACCTGAACCTTCTCAAGCACAGTTTAGTAACTTTTTCAACTACTGAATGCTGTATTAATGTAATGAAGAACCCTAACTGTAAACTACTCTTGCAATGCATTCAGATGGTTATTTTTACAAATAAAAATGGTACAAATGCTGTTGGAAAACTGAGTAAATTTTGTTTCTTTTAAAGGAGGGGGAAAGGCTTAAGTATTTAGCAGTGAAGATGAAAATGCAACTGTATGTATTTCTACTTTGTACCTCCCTCAGATGTAACTACCCCTTGCCTTAGTAAGCTGATGTTAGTATTGTGTCTTCTGTCCATTGGCGAAAAAAACCCAACCCAGTAAGTTTTTTTTTGTCAGTTATTAAATATTTTACTGTTAGTTTTCACTGATAAGCAATACCAGCAGTCGTGAGTGTGCCGTGCATCAGGGTGGGGTAACAGTCCCACAGAGACCAAAATCCAGTGCAGAAAACCGCCCAAAGATAGGAAATTATACTTGTTAAAAGTGCTTAATTAAAGCAAACAAACAAAGCCCCCCCCCAAAACCCACTCCCCCTCAAAAAAAGAAAAAAAAACCAAAACCCCAAACACCACCAACCACCATCGACATCTTTCAGCCGTTAAGTGCTTGAAGCTTTATGGACGTTGTGACTGAATTGCTAACAGGCCAGGAACCGCAAAAGCACCTGAACAGTGGGGTTTGCAGGTTTATTTTCGGCCAGTGCCCCGGCGGTACGTCCTCGCTGGGTGCCGGGCGAGGCTCTGGCCCGGCTCCCGTCGGCACTCCCGGCCCTTGCCAGCGCGGGGTAAATCTGCGCGCCCCCACACCCGGGGGGCATTTTGGCGTCCGCTGAGGCCCGCCCGCCTGCTGCGGGGGACGAGGGGAAGGAGTCTGTCTCCTCACGGGCCTCAGCCTGGGGTGGCGCCCCCTCAGCAGCAGCAGCCCCGCCGGACGGCAGCGCCTAAGCCAGTGCATCGCAGCGGCAGGGCGATGACTTGACCTCGCTATCATGGCGGACACGCCTTCCCCCCGCAAGCTACCGGCTGGGAGAAGCCCGTAGGTAGGCTCCTGACCTCCCTGTAATGGCTCCCACGCCCGCGACATGGCGGACGGACCCTCCTCAGCCTGGCGGAGCGGCGGCCAACCAAGCTCCGGACCTTCTCAACATGGCGCCCGCCCGCCCGCTGCCGCCGGCGGCCAGGTTGTGGCGCCAGCCCGCCCGCCCCGCCTCCCGGGCGGTGGCGCTCCCCGCCCCGCCTCGCCGTGCCTGTGTGCGCCGAGAGCCCGTGGGGGGACGAGGGCTCCGCTCCGCACCTCGGCGCGGCGGGTGGCGATGGGGCGGGCGGGCCGCCGGCTGCCCGCCTTGGCGGCGCTCTTCTACGGGGCGCTGGCGGCGCTGGTGCTGCTGGGGGTGCGGGACGTGCTGTTCCTCTACGAGGAGAACCGGTGCAGCATGACCTACATGTACGAGTACCCCCAGTACCTGGTGAGTGCGGCGGCGGGAGGCGCTGAGGCAGCGGGCGGCGCTGTAACAGGTGGGGCCCGCCGGTCCCGGGGTGCCGCCGCTGGGCGGGGTGCGGCGGCCCCGCGCCGGCCTCCCGGCGGCCCGTTGGGGCGTCGCCGCCCGCACCGCCACGGCCGGGAGCCGCTTCTCTGAGGCGCAGCCCTCCTGTGCCTTCCCTCCCCTTCGCTGCTACGGCGAGAGGAAAACAGCCCCGAGCGCGCTCAGCCGCGGGAGAACGGCCGCACAGGCGACTCCTGACTGCTCCCGTAACTTTTGGGTCAGCTAACTTGCTGAGGCGGCCTCTGCAGAATAGCTAGCTGTAAATGGGGCGAAAATAGTTTTTGGTTTGTTTGAGGGATCGGTGTATTTGGCAAAGCGCGCTGCTTCGGCTGCATCACGTAGCAGTGCACCCTGGATAGCTACACAGAAGGGAAAAGCTGTCTGCCCGTAAAGTAAAGAGGTGTTCTGTACTGCCACCTGTACAAAAGAAAATGACTAGAAAAGCCTCCAATTTTCTAACCTGTAAATGCCTGTAGTTACCTGTAGTCCTGGTAAAACCTGTCAAAAGCTCATCCAAGCTTTTGCAAAGGAAGAGGCTGGACCAGGTCCTCTGGTAGCACTCACAGGGCTGTTAGTGCCTGGGAGGTTAGGTCTTGTACTTCTTGGTTCTTTTTGTGACTTTATAGAGTGTGAAGCAACTAATGTGTCCAAAAAGTGAGTAACTGAGATTCCAGTATGAGCATATATCTCAAGGTAGTGAACAGTCGTGCAAAGTCTTCTTGCTGAGCGCTTTGTAGGTGGCACGGTCCCACAGCCTATGGGAGAACTTGTAAACCTGCCTGAGGTCACTCTCGCTTTGCTAACAAAGCCTTTTAGAAACCTCTTTGAAGACCTCTTTGAAAACCTTGGATCAGTTTGAGAGAGAGGGCTGCTTGATGGCACTGCTGTTTTCCAGACATGGTATTACAGCTTAATAGCAGGAAGGTGTAAATATGTGAGTATATGTAGGTCTGCTGCTAATACTGCATGTGGTTGTTAGAAAACAATTTCTCTTCTTAATAGTAGATCTTATTACAGGATTCTCTGTCCTATTAAAAGCATCCCAAAGCATAGTTTGTTGGCTCCTAAACATTCATTTAGCATTATCTAGTATATAATCTATGTTGGAAAAAATATGTAGTATTCTAAATAATACGCTGTTCTGAAGTAGGTTGCAAGCTGGCTTATATGGTAAAGAAGATCTTAAAGCAAAACTTTAGTGCCTGAATTGGTAATGAAGCAGCAAGTTAATTTTTGGACCTATTAACCTTCATTTGCTAACCTTGACATAGTTGTGTTAGCCTACAAAAGAGAAGCTTGGTGTAGCCACAAGGGCTGTTTTGTCAGTGCTGTAGGACAAAATTGTTTAAGCAGCTGTAAATACTGAAATACTATGCTTTACAGATCTCCTAGCAGCCAAAACCTACTTCAGTTTCAATCTGAAGCCAACTAATGGAAAGTTACAAGCAAAATCTGTATGATGTTATTGGTGGTTGCCTGGAATGCTCATCTTCCACCACACATCTCTTGTATTTACTCATTATGTCAGGGCTTAAATTCTAAGCATCTTTAGGCCAGTGTTGTGCTGGTAAGAGATACAAGGCTTAAGGGTGAGCAGTAGTTCCATGCAAGAGATGCAAGTCGCAGCTGGCTGTATTGCCTCTCAGAATTTCTATTCCTTGAATAATCACTTTTGCTGTGTGGAAAACAATACTTTTGAGGGGGGAGAAATTATGAATTTGTCTGGGTTCACTAAGGCATTATACTTTTCAAGTACCTCTTTATTGTTGGAGGGGTTGTTTGTTTAATTTTTAATGTCTTTGTAATGCTGGCATTGGTAGGAAACCACAAGGTAGGAATTTCAGGTGAAAGGTACCCGTCCTCCATTCTGGATTGGGTGTCACGTTACAAAACAAATAACTATTTGAGCAATTAAACATAAAAAGTTTCATTTTTCTTGTGTCTAACAGTGTGGGTTTGCTTACAGTCAAGCTAATACTAAGTAATGGTTTGGATTTTTTTTTTTCTTTTTTGTACTTAACTGTGTATTTTTGCACGAGTTGTGGAATTGCAGTATTTGACTTTAACCTACCCTTTTCCTGTACAGCTAAGCTTGATAAGAGATTTGGAAGTTAGTAATGAGGACTTTTCACATAAGCCTAATTTCTTTGGGAACCAGGGTGAAAATGAAGCCTATGTTGACATTGTAAAAAGTTACTGTAGCTCATTACAACCAATTATATAACCAATGTTTTGGGAATTCAGAATTTAAAACCAGTGTCATGGAACATGAACGTCCGTTTTCCTTTGGAGTTACGCGTTGACATTTTGTTACAATATTTGAGCACTGTGATTTACTGAAAAAAACCAATATTTTGGTAGTACAATTCTCAGTGATTGTGTAGTTTTTTTGCTTTTGACATTGACCCAAAGAAGGGCAGCTTGATAATTTTATTTTCTGTAAAAGTTTTTGAAAAGACAATGAACCAATGAACCAGGAAGATACTGATTTGATCTGTCAGGAAGTCATATAAACACATTTGATGGTGCTCTTAGTTTAGTCATGGAAACTGATTAATTTAAGGGTTTTTTTCACAAAATTTTGAAAGCCTTTGAAAAAGGAGCAGTGGAAAGGAATGAGAAGGGGACAGTGAGGTCAGTGAAGTTGGAAAGGTGAGATGATGGAGAAAAGGGAAAGAACATTGAAAGGATGATCTGAAGACATAAGCCCTGAACAAAGCTTAACTTCTTTTGTTCAAGGTGAAGGAATTAAACAGTCTCTCTCTCTGTGTATTCTGTTATAATATGTAATATGATAAAAATACATTTATATATTATAGAATATATGTTCTAAATATCTATATAAAACATCATAAAAGAGGTTGCAAATAACCAGTATGGCAAACAATTCGAAGGCTAAGCGAGAAAGGAAATAGTCTTAAGTTGAGGAGAGACAGAGAAGAACAGGGGAAGGGAAACTGTTTGTGGGCAGCGAATTAAAGATAAATCACCTTTACTGTAGATGCAGTTGAGAGAAACGACTGAGATGTCAGAAATAGAGATGCCTCTATTTTGAGAAAGCAATTAAGAGACACTTCAGAGAAGATTTCTGATGCAAAACTGAGTTTCGTTTTGCCTTATTCTGTAAAATTAAGTGTTTCCTTAAAATGTAAATTACACCTTAATAAATTTATTTTTTAATTATCTTATTTGTCTCTGAATTGTAATAACATAAGTAATCAAATGCTAGAACAAGTGTATTTCCATTCGTAGAAATTTTAAAAATCTGTATCTTAGAAACTCAAAATTATAAACCAACAAACCTCCATACAGGAGTTAATTAAATGTTTTCTTGCGTACTACTTATTTGGTTTAAAGCAGTGTCAAATTGCTCTGAGAGTCATAACTTACTGGTCTAAGACTTAATCATCACCTAGCCCTCACGTTCAGAGATACTTTGTTCTTTTCTCTTTGGGAATTCATAATTCTGTGAATCAGTTATGTGATAGGTTAGGTGGTTAGTTGTTTGCTTCTTTGTTTTAATACAAGAAATATGGCCATTTTTTAGATGATAATTGGCTGTGTAAATTGGATCCTGAGTTGTTACAAAACCCGGTTGTTTGTCAGTAGGCCACATAACCGACTCTGAAAACAACAACAAAAAGCTCCCAAAGTATCATGGGTTTATTTTCATCTGACAAGCCATATTCAGGTCGTTACTACTATTGTTTAAATTCCCATTTCAGGTTACATCTCTGTAAAAATCACCTAAGAGAATTCACACTGCATCTGGAATTCACCCTGATGTAATAGTTGTCACCTGACAGTCACCTACATAAAACCCTATGTAGGGTTTAGCTTTGGTGTCAGGTGCAGTAGCATATCCTTGTTCTGAGTTACATGGTACTGGAAAGAACTCCAGGACTGTTCAGGTGCAGTAGGAATAATTAGGGTCACTCATGTGCCCCAGTTTCTCCTCTCAAATTCTCATGTCCTGGGAGAAGTGGTTGGGTTTTGACATGCTTTCCCGCCCTCCCCTCTTTTTCCCCCTGTAGTATAAGGTTAGGTTTACTTTAGGAGTGTGCAACTTTAAAAGATACATAATTGCATTCATTTGCAGCTTGTTTCAAAGCCAGTTAAAGTTAATAGCTGTTTCAAGTAAGTAACTGCAGCTACTTCTTATGCACAGTAATACCTACTTAAACAAAATACTTGATACTTTATTTTTAATTATTTTTTTAAAGCAAACCCCAGTTTTTCATTCTGTATTCTTTAGACTGTAATTTAAAACAATACATAAAACATAAGCCAGATCATTGAAATTACTGGATGGCCACTATATTCTCTTGTTTGCAACATATAGACAAGGTAATTGGTTTCTTTTTAACTTTTGCAACAGAAAATAAAATTACCGAAGAAAACAGCCAGACGATACCCAGCATACGAGCTCTATCTCTATGGGGAAGGGAACTACGCTGAAGCAAACAAAAATCTCCTATTGACAGGAATTCCAGTTCTCTTTCTTCCTGGGAATGCTGGCAGTTACAAACAAGGTAAGCATTTAGCTAAGTTATAGGTATGTTACAAAGAGCTCTTATGTTTATGCATTACTTAATGCAGGAAGTCTTCTGTTTGAAATAGTATCAACAAAAGTCACAATGATTGATCATATTATGGTGTAGATATCCTTGTTAGTCCATGGTTAATTCCAAGCAGTCAAAAGACTTCATTTTTGTTTGAAATCAGTTGAACAGTTGAGCTATGATTTTTTTCTGGAGTAAGACTTTAACTTTTGAAAGCCAGAAACAGTAGAGTTTATGCTGTACCATGGCAGCTCTGCATCCTTGCTGTGTTTTTGATCGCAAACATCTAGTTGGTTTTGATTTGAACAACATTTAGTGCAGTTATGCCAAATAAAACAAGACCTGAATTTGATTAGAAGAAACTGAACAAGCCACCGTCTGTGATGTGAAGTAATTATGTGCTATAGAAATAAGCATCATCTTGTGGCTTGCCCTGTAGCTTCATTATTTCCTACCTCTTTGTGTAGTGGTGTTTTTTTCCTTAGTATCATCTTCTCACTTTACACATAACCTGGAAAACAAAAGCAGGCTATTCCCTCTTATGCTTCTAGGGTCCAAATGAAAAGAAGCAATAGTTTCAAAGCATTTTTATTTTTCATTGTAAATACCAAAGTTAGTAGTTTGAACATGAAGTATTGTGTTTAAGTGTTTATTCAAGTATCTGGTATTTCTTCCAGGCTGGGTTTGTCAAGCTGTTATTTTTATTCCCTAAAACGTGCTTTGAAACAGTTAGTAACACTCTTACGATGTTAGCCAAATTGATGTGTATGTATGGGGAAAACCACCACAGTCTAAACCGTGATGTCTTATGTTGGTAATTTTTCCTTATATATGCGCTGAACTTGATGATGTTCTTTGAGAACATACCCACTTAGCTTATAACAAAGTAAAATATTTTACCAACTCGTACTTTCAGAAAACCCGTATAGACTTGCAGGCACAATAGCATCAAAGAAGATTACGAGCATAATGACTGTGAGAGATACCATATGGACTTCTGTAATTCTGTATAAAGTATTGCAGATCTGTGAATTAATGCTGTCTCTAAAAACACGGCAGTACATCACTATGCAGGAAATAAAATGGTACTTTCAGAGTATGTTAGGAATCAAAAGGAAGTATATGCTGTGGATATAATGTGCCACTTAAGATCAATAAATATTTAAGTATTTGTTCTTTGTTTTGATAAATTGATTTAGGGAGACTGGCAGTAAGTCATGTATTCATTTTTCAAAATCTTTGTTCAAATAAATTGTTCTGCCTTAATCAGTGGCTCAGAATAGTTTTTGTTTTATTATGGAATTTATGAAAATTAATATTTCATTCAGAATTTATTGTGGGATAACACATTTTAATTCTGATACCTAGATGAGCAGAGAAGGTGTTGTTATTGTTATTTTCATACTTGTTTAGAATATATTCATATTCACTGAGCAATGAAGATAGAAGTGTTGCTGCTGCCTTTGCTGGGTTTGTTATTTTTATGTGTTACAGGCACTTTGAAACATGTTAATTCATCATCTTTCATGAGCACTAAAATGAACCTTTTAAAATGTACAAAATTCAGACTTTGACTAAAAGATGATGGTCTGGTTTAATTTTTGGGAATGAGCCTGAGATTGGGAGAATTGAGATCCCAAGTTCTATTTAGGAATCTGTCACACACTTGCCTCGTGATCTTTGGCAATACTCTTGTTCCTTTTACCATGTCTTCCAAGGTATAATGTTGTTCCTTTTACCATGTCTTCCAAGGTATAATGTTGTGATAAGATACTTGATATTTTAAATACTTTTTAGGTTTTTTCCAAATAATTTCAAAGGTGTTCTTATTGTTTATTAGTTTTAAATAGAATTGGTAAAATGATTGACTACAAATTAGATTTATAAATTTCACCATGCTGGGTGTTTGAACATATGAAGTATTTCATAAATATTATTTTCTAATTTCATGAACTTTGCTGAAATTTGCTTGATATGTTAATTTCTATAGCAAACTTTTCTGCGAAGGAGGATTCTGTAGGCTGCAGATCTCTGAAACTGTTTCACTCTGTGTGCTGGATTTAGGCAGACCTTTCTGGAGATTATTAGTTTATTTGCAAAAGTATATACTTGCTTTTGGGACTTTCTCTTTTATTGTCTTCTTTCCCTATCATGCTTTCTTATTTGCAGCCCTTACTGTTCCCATCCTGCCGTGTCTCCATGGAAACTCGGGGACAATTCTGCACTCAGAAGGCTGTATTAAATAGCAGCCAGGGTTAGACGGAGAAGATGGGTCAGAAGCAAGACCTTGTAAACAGAACATTTTTTTCGCCTAAGATTTTAGGTGGAAAAGTGTCCTTTGGGGTTTGGTTTTCCAATCCCTCAGACATATCTTGGTGGTATTTGGGAATGTTGTCCTAGAGTTGATGGTCTTCAAAGGAATTTTAGGAAAGCCTAGCAGTAGCAATGCCTCCAGAGTTGAAGTCTTTGCCTTCTTGTCCTGGTGGCGGTAAGAAGGTGCAAATGATATGAGAAAAGCAGACCTCAGGTGGAGGAACATAATCCTTGATCTTGTATAAATTTTTTTTTGACATAGAATGTCTTTATAGTCAGCGGTAAGCTAGGTCGCATCATTAACTGCTGTAAGCATAGTATGCAGTTCTTGGTAACTCATTCCAAACTTTCTTTTCATCTCATCATGTTTGTTCTTTACTACATTCTTCTGTAAGCTCTTGTCATGATACGTTTACTAATATTCTTTTATCAGAGGGATTCTTATAAAGATAGGAAATAATTATTTCTTTTCTCATTTTACAATTCAGTTCTGACAGTGACTGGCTGATACTTTTGCTCTGATTATTTAGATCTTCAAATCTATTTTTGTAAAACAAGTGTGATTGCATATTAGAAAAGAGATTATTTGCTCTTGGATGTCTTTTTCATCCTTTTTTTTACTTTTATAAATGACTTGAGATGAACAATGGATTTAAGGTAACATTTGTTTCTTATATTTATGTGTTTGTCTGCTAATGACGGTGCTAAGCAGTGACTATTAGACTGTTCTAATTGGTGTGGTTTCTTTTCCTAGTACGTTCTCTTGGCTCCATTGCACTTAGAAAAGCAGAAGATGTTGACTTCAAGTATCATTTTAATTTCTTCAGTGTCAACTTTAATGAGGAGTTGGTTGCATTGTATGGTGGTAGTCTGCAACGACAGACCAAGTTTGTGCACGAATGCATAAAAGTAATTCTTAAATTGTACAGGGTAAGTAGTGACATATGCTGAATAATGTACTTGCATTTTGGAATGGAATTCTGGGCTGCCTTTTCTGCTGGAAAACTGAAGAATGGTGAATAAGGGAGAGGGACTTTATAATGTGTGTAGATAATTGAATGTGATAATAGTGCAACAGAGACGTGCTGCTCTTTAATAGATTTTGGTTTTAATGCTTGTGACAATCCCAGAGCCTTGGTGTTAGGTTCTATATTGTGTTTCTAAATAAATACTTCCATGCACAATGTATGCTTTTCTGGTAGTAGAGATGTAAACTTTCCTTAGCTTATTAAAATATTAATATAGCATCACCTTACATCCAATTTTATCTAGGAAAGTTCTTTGATAGCCTATGTCCCTAAGAGTCTCAGAAGTTAAAATAAGCTGAAGTTTCTTATGCTTACACAGGCTGTATAAATTTTGAGTGGCAAACTTCATGTTAAGCACGTTTTTTGAGATAGCAACTAAACTTATATTCATTTTGTAAACTTGTCAAGTTGATACTAGTTAATGTTATCCTTGAGAGGACATAAGTTAATTTTGGGGAAAAAAATGTACAACTGATAACCACAGTTCAACGTCAAATCTATTTTTGATGTGTCTAATTACTCTTTGCTCTTTTCTTAAGGATCGAGAATTTGCACCGACCAGTGTTGCAATAGTAGGTCATTCCATGGGTGGTCTTGTTGCAAGAGCATTGCTTACTCTGAAGAACTTTAAGCCTGAACTTATAAACCTCCTCATTACGCAAGCCACGCCTCATGTTGCACCTGTAATGCCTTTAGACAAATATCTTACTGGTAAGTATTGCAGGTTATCTAATTACATTGTATTTCTTTATTGATCCTCTCAAGCATTAATAGGTGAGATCCTTGCAGATCATGTGCTGTGTTGTTTACTGTAATCAATCTATTCCTTTGTTACTCAGGTGGTTGTTTGAGAGCGCTAGGGTACTGAGAGAAAGTAAGGTGTCATATAAAATGGATTATGTGGACTTGAGCTTCTGTGCAGGCCTGCAGCTCTCAATAATTTGTAATTTTAGTAAGTTGCAGAGCACGTTACTAAATTTGTAAGGTCTCCAGTGAATGACATTTTTTTCTTTCTTTTTTGTAAAACTTGACCTCTGTAATAGCTTTATCAAATGAATTGCCTAAATAGAGTTATTTTTGTAGAAGTTGCTAAACTTAACATTTGTCACACCCAAAGGTTGGGGGGCTCAGACTATTAAATATAGATATAATTATATATTTTATGTAATATATTTACACAAAAGATAGATCGTATTTTCTGCTCACCTAAATAACTGTGGCATAAAAAAAAAGAAGTACAATGATTATGCATGTACTATACACTTCTTGAAAAGCTAGATTTGACTAAACTATACTGATGAAATATGTGCTCAGTGATAATTGTGCTGCTACATATTGAGGGAATTGGTGAAGGAACAGGAATAGACATTTATTTTCATTATTCTCTGTGGCATCCGAGAGGAATGGATTATCTTTAGCTGCTGAATTTGATTTATTGTGCTTGTATTAATTATCCCTCCTACAATTGATTGCAATACAATGCTTCTTCCTTGCTGACTGTTTCTGGACTGGGATGTCCTTAAAATAAATCCGTGGTTTGCTATTTAGTATATGTGCTCAGCTGATATAGAGAGTGTAAGTGTATCTGTCTTTCCCAGCTGCTATCTCCTTGGGGTTACAACAATAATTTTACTTCCTTATATGAATCAAAAGTGATAATCAGAGCTTGAATGCCTTTAGGGGAGCTTACAGAAACATTTAACTAAATGTTTCTGTAGCTTTGTTTGTATATCAAATAGACTTACGGGGAAATTGTGATTGATTTTAATATATTTTATAGATTTTTATACAGCTGTAAACAATCATTGGATCCTAAAGGCCCAAGATTTAAGAAATTTAACTACCCTTTCTGTGGCGGGAGGATTCAGAGATTACCAAGTTCGTTCAGGACTGGCTTTTCTACCAAGATTGAGTCAACATGACAGTGCCTTATCTGTTGTGGTAAAAAAGCAAACTATTTCTTTGGTTTTGCATGGAGCTATGTTAGATAGCTATTTATGTAATGCATGTATTGGTGTCTAATTATAGTCTATATATATGCAGCATAGTATAACTAAATATGAAAATACTGCATGTGAAAACACAAAGTAGATCATGTACGGTTATAAAATCATAAATAGTTAACGTAGTATAAATGAATGTCCACTGGAAGAGTATGTGTTGGGGTTGATTTGAATCATCTACCACTTGGTACTGCTTCTTCTCACCACCTTCTTGCACCTTTTCAGTTCCAGAACTCAGGTTTTATTTTCCTGTGTTTTTGCAAGAGATGTGTATATGGAGACTGACAGATGTGCAGTATAGAAGTAGGCTGCTTGTTTGATTATAAAAAGAGAGCTCTGGCTTGGAGTCTTCTTTTTGTATTTATTTTTTTTCAAAGGATTTAGGAATAGAAAGGATGTAGTGGATCATCAAGTCCAGTCTTCTGCTTTTGCAGGCATCTATCTCCTTCCAAAATTAATCAAGAGACATAATAAAGTAGTTAGGTTTGTCATTTCATCTCCCTGCCACCAACCTGTTCCCTGCATGGAAGAAGCTGGAAAACACTTTCCAGTAGGGAGAAAATTTGTAATTTCCAACTCCATTTACTGCACAAGACAGTTTTTAAATGCATTTGTTCTGACATCAACTTGAAATGTTATCTGAAATAGTTGTCATTCCCTTGGTGTTTACCTCCCTGTCCATTGTACAGAAAGCTGTCTATAAATAGTCTCAGCTCTGATTCTGCTAGGCTAAGAAGATTAACTCTGCATTCCCTTTGTCCTAGTAACCGTTCTCTGCATCTCCTCTACTTTGATTTCTCTTGAGTGTTGGTGACCAGAATTTTGCATAAGATCTCATGGGTAGTGGTACCAGTTCTTTCTCATGGTTTTCTGGGTTTTGGTTTGGGGGTTTGGGGGGTTTTATTTTGGGGGTTGTGTTGTTGTTGTTTGGTTTTTTTTTTTTTTCTTCCCAACTGTAATGCATTAGAAGTTCATAGCTTACTTGAATTAGGTTGTACAACTAGGTCATGAGCTCCCTTTATGGGAGGTGATTTTTGATATTATTAGTCCCTAAAATCCAATACATGCAATACTCTTACACAGATGAATAGCTTCAGACTGTCCAGTTCTTTCTGCATGGTGTTCTGATGCTTCTTTCTATTGAGGATGCCCTTGATTTTTCAGCATCCGGTTTCATTGGCATGCTTCTATTCTTGTGTGCCAGGATCACTTATTAAAATAGTAAGATTAGTCATAGAAGCAGTCTTTGAAGAAATTTTTGGTAAGTTTCCTCCACACCATTATTTGCCCTTTCACCATTTGTCTCTACTATCTAACATAGATAACTTGGTCATTTTGTTTTACAAGTCCTGTTTCACAAGTGCTTCAACACTTGTAAGATTTTTGACTGATAAAGTCATTCTATTGTACCCTAGTCCCTGAAACTCTTAAGATAAACACTCTTCTTTTTAATAATTGCACAAATATGTTTAAATAAGGAGGGGAAAGGCTTGCTTAGAATTTTAAAATTCTGCATACTAGCAAAATCTTAACTTTTTTCCTTCCCCAAACAGAGCTCAGCTGTGCCTAGAGCTTGGGCCTCAACAGATCATCTCTCCATAGTGTGGTAAGAACAAAGGTTGATTGACTGACCGTACATCCCTCTGTTCTCTACTGTTACCACATTATACAATAATTTAACTTCAGCATAATTTTATTATGATGTCTCTTCTGATCACTTTTATTCCGCTGGATATTTCCTTTCTGTATTTAATTTTAGTTATTCTGTCTTCTAGGTGCAAAGAATTGATCCTGGCTACCATTAGAGCTTTTTTTGATCTCATAGATGAAAACACAAGGCAGGTTTGTATATGTGATCTCCTGTATATTTCCTCATCACACTTTCTTCTTTCATCCCAGAATGCTTAATCAGGACACATATCACCCTATTATACAGAAAACTCCTTTTTGATTATTCTAAGTCATGCTGAGAAAATTGTTGCCATTTTGTACCAGTCACTGAAAAATCCCACGGCTTTGTGTTATTTGACCAAAGTGTCAGAAATAATTAGGTATTTACTCAGTTTTTATTATTGACTGCTTGATTCTTTATAGCTGGGGTGTGGACTGAACTTTTCTTCCATAGTGCAGCAGGTTTAGTTGAGCTTGCACCAGGATAAACAAATTTTGCTAGCTATGTAGCTTTGAATGTGACCTCTCAGTGTGTGTTTGAGTCACATTCTCTGACTAGTATACAAAGGGTGAAAAACTGTGATAGTTTAACTTGCACATAATACTTCTTAAACTTCCCCCTGTGTTGTTGTCATAGTGGCCAGCAAAGATTTGTGGTGTTCTTTTGCAAATAGCACTTAAAAAAATAGAATGCAAGTAAAATACTAGCATATTTGTTTACCTCCTGCTATTATTTGTTGCTTTTCTAAACAAATATCCTGCATCTTACTTCTTGAAAACTGTTGGATAAATCTCCCATTGTACTCTCTTCTCTTTCTGAAACGTTATGCAGCAATAAACATGAATTGGAATTAAGGTCTGAGAGATTGGAAATACCTAAAAGCAGAGACCCAGACATAGAAGAGGAAGGCTTTCAGGTGTTCTTTTTGAGACTGTTTGGGTCAGACTAACATGCAATTTAGAGACACAAAAAGGGGGTACAGTTGTTCTGGAGTTCACTGGCAGTGTGCTGGATGGTAAAACTTTTCAGAAGTCAGTTGTAATGGCCACAATTTTGAAAAGTCAAATAGACAAAAAATAGTCCTGGAAATTTGATCAAAAAAACCCCTAAAAACAAACAACAACAAAAAAACCCACCCAACAAACAAACCCCAGCCCAAATCAAAAGTGAATCCCAGTGTAGCTCTACAGCTATTTGGATGCTTGAAATATTAAGATGAGATGTTGTAAGCTGGATTTGTGAAATCAGACTAGTAAATATAATTGTGAGAATTTTTCCTAAACTCTGGCATAACTGTGTTATTTCAGGAAGAATGCAGGTGTGTTTATAAAGAAAGTTTAATAGAATGGTTTCCTTATGTTAAGAGTAGGCAAGGATATAAAACTCCTAAAAGTTTTAGCTATGCTTTATAACACGTGTAGACTTTCTCTATTGCAGTGATTGACTATTGATGGCATTTCATTTGTTCAGATCATTGAATTTGGAATAGAAACAGTGTGCCATGTCTTCTAACAATCTGCCTCTCATCCTCAAAACTGTATTGCTAGTTATGATCATGTCATGATTGTAAATCACCAAAATTGGTAAAATAAAATTTGACAATATGCTCTTTTTTTAGATAACTGAGGATCCAAAGAAGAGAATGTCTGTACTGAATCACCACTTCGTGAGACACCCTGCAAAGATATTTGAGGAAAATCCTGAAGCTTTTACAGAACTCACAGGTGTGCAGCAGTTTTGTTTTGAACAGGATTCAATGATAGTCCTTTGTTAATAGTTAATCTTCTCACTAACAAACTTCTGGAATACATTTTGTCCTTCTTCAGACATTGCTAAAATTATATATGGCTTATAGACCTAAACTATCAGCTTTTGTGTGGTTTCAGCACTAAACAGGTTAAAAGGGGTAGGAGCAAAAATCTGTCACTTTTATATGGCTTAGATTCTGGGGGACAAGCAGGAGTCATATTTACACCAGGGTGTCCAGTAGACAGCCTCAGAAATTGGGAATAGCTGGATGTCAAAAGTACAGTCTAATCTACGCTTACATCCCATGCTTGCAAGAGGGATAGTATGGGTGTTGTAGAGCCATTGTGTTAGTTTTGTGCTACTCGTGGAAATCCTGAGTATTCAGATCTGCTTCATCAGTGACTTCCTTTTTTTAATGACATGGCAGGGTAAAATGGAGTGCACACTAACGGTTTCCTTGTAACTGCTAAGAATGCATAGTTAAAGGTGAGAAATTTTGACTGCATTTGGGAACTAAACAGAACTTTTGCAGGGCACAGCTGTGTTCCTACTTTTGCTGATGTGGGCGAACCATTTTAAGAAAACCATTTTATTTCAGGAATTTTCTTAACATAAGCTATTGCAGCAGTACTAAGGTACGCTTGAACTTTGGTGTCTGATTTTGGCCACCCTGGTATAAGAGAGCATTTAGGCATTGACAGATACTGAAACGAGTATGGAACAGAGGACTCCAAGATGGTTAGCTCCTGAGGCACAGGACGTGGGGGAGAGAGGTTGAGTGAACTGGGCTTTTTCACCCTAAAGAGAATGCTAAGGGGGATCCTGATGCTGTCTTCAACTACCTAATGAAGGATTGGAGAGAAGGCGAAGCTAGAGTTTTTTCAGAAGTGCACAGTGATAATGCAATAGGCAGTAGAGTCCAGTTACAACAAAAAAAAATCCAGTTAGATGTTAGGAAAAAGTACTTCACCAGGAGGGTGGTCGCACACTGGAACACGTGCCCAAAGAGGTTGTGGAACTGATTTGTTTGTTTGTTTTCTTTTTTTTTGGGTCAGTTTTTAGCAATAAGGAGGAATATGTTTAAATTGGGTTTTATGTTTGCATCTTCCTATTTCTGGTGACCTCTTGACACTTAGCTAAATGTTTTGTGATGAATTTGTTACTCTAGTTATATAGAAGAAAGATATGAACCTTCTTGCATAACAGTTTGCATTGTTTGTATCTCTGATCTCTTAATTATTCTCTTACTCTGTTTTTCCAGACATATCTTTAAACTGCTATGTTTTCTTGTATGTGTTGTTCAGTTCTTCATTGACTTGCTTCTACACAAGTTTCCGTATTAGTTTTCTTAAAAGGCTGACGAGAACAAAGATTGGGGCTCTTCCTAATGTTGCCTCAGCTTTAATCAGTCACTTACCCTGTAATTACATTAGTATCATTCAGTTTCTTACTTGTTTTGTTGCCTTGAGAGCTTTGTTTCAAGATCCATTGGGTTTTTATTTTACAGTTAATATGTACTAATTGGATCCTAGGGTTTTGTTCTTTACTGTGTAACTGATGATAACTGTTGCATGTAATTCTAAGCAGTAGCTATCCTGAGTGTTGATTAAAGCTTGTGAAATTTATGGCCATTTACAGATAAGAGATAAGACCTTGGTGATAAGTAACAGAGAAGATTTTGGAGATAAGGTTGATAGTTCCTGCAGTGTGGCATATAAAAACATGTTTATTTTTAGGATCTTTTATGTGGATTACAGTCAAAGCCTCAAAATGGACTTACTCAGTTTACAATGTAAGTAACATTTTTTCCTTGTTGTGTTTTTATGTTTGTTTTTTTTATTAATGAGCAATTTTTTTTTTCTTTTAAGGATTCTGATGGAAAATATTTCACGTTTCCTCTTGCAAGCCACAGAAAATCATACAGTCATGTTTATTGTGAAAACAGTATGTTGGTGAGAAAATACTTTTTTAATGTCTGGAGTTTGTTTATAAAGTTGTATTATTTTAATTTAGATTTGCTGCAGTTTTAAGACAGTTTAATGAACACTTGTTGAAATTATTGACATCCATTTACATTCACAGCCTAATAAATTGTGTTAGATGTACTTCCTGTTTGAGCATGTCACACAGCGTTCAAGATCTGAAAACTTCAGTGCCACCTGAACCTCAAATGTTTTATTTTTGACTCTCTTATGGTTAGCCCCAGATTACTTTCTCCTTTAATTTAGTGCAGTTCTGTATTGATGGTTTGAATGAAGAAGTTCTTTTTAGTGCTTCCAGGATTCAGCCATACTTCTAATTTGGGAAAGCTGTTTATAGGTTTGCTTTCCCATAATAAAATTTAAGTGAGCCTGAAAGGCTACGGAGATCTTCCACTAAGCAGTGGAAGTGAATGGAAGCCAGATGAGAAAACAGCACCTTCTCAGTTGTCCCCTCTATTGAGAGGAGAGGTGATAATGTGCATTTCTTATATTTTCAGCTCAAGACACATAAATTCCCCCAAAATGTTTTTGAATTTCTTTAAAATATTTTTTGAAAGGAGTGAATGTAATCTTTTGGCAAACTGAAGATGGATAAATAATGCTTTTCAGAATTACGTGAGTATTTTAGATTAGCGGCCAGAAAATTGAGATGTTTTCTCATTCCGTCCTGCCTGGTCCTGTTGCCACTCCTCCCCTTACCAAAGAAGAGGTTCATACTACCATTGTGAAAAAAGACTGTATATTCTCGTTGCTTTTCTAATTGTCCTTCCCAGTAGCACCTTCAATATTAACACATTTGTTGGGATCTTAGTTGTGCTTTGGTAGGGTAACTTTTGCCTTTGTTATAATATCTTAAAAACAGGACTAGTACTGCTTGAGGAGGAAGAGGTACAGAACAATGTCCAAGATACTTGCATCATGGTGCTACTGCTTCAGAACACTTAAATTCTTGAGGGGGGGAGCAGTAGAACGTTAAAAATCTGAAGTATTCCTCGACTACTTAGGACAGTACCTTGAAATGTTTCTTTTAGTTAGAAAAGATTAAACTCTAATAGAATTGAATTTTACATCTTATATAAGGCCGATTTTTTTTTTATGAGAAATTATGGAAGTTTGTTTGCTTAACCTTGTTATTTGTTTTCAGAAAATTTATTGATTCATAAATAGGAAAGATGGCAAATCGGAGTTATTTAAAATGGTTCCTAAAAATCCCTACCTTTCACTCTTATGCTTCGTCTTTCCATCCTTTGTAATTGTAATTCCAAGATTATGATATCAGACTTTTAATGGAGGCTATCACTTGGTGTTAACACAGAAGTCTGACTTCATCATGAAATGAAGAGAAGAAGTTGGTGGATATCTTTCATTATAAATACTTGAGGAAATCTGAGAGAGACTTTTTATCATCATCTTTGCTTTTACACGTCAGCATTTGACATCCATATGAGAGTTTGGTCACTATAGCGATAGCTGCTGCAGACACACTTAATTAAAAGGCGTGAGATGAAGATGGAAGTTTGTTCCTCTTTTTAGTAAGTTAATTGCACTGAGGTTCTGCTATCAGAGGATTTTTAGAACGGTTGTTGACATCTGGTGTACTGAAACATTTAGCATATAGAAATTTTGGAGAAGATTATCAGCATTAACTCCTGCATTGTTTGGAGTAAAGAATTGCTATTTTTAATATATTTATAAATAGAGTCACACGTAGGTAATGTACTATTTTATGGTATTGACTTTACAGGACACAAGTAGCTGGATTTATGGCTGTATGAACAGTAATTCATCAGTGTGGTGAGTATGAACATCTCCTGTTCTTTATTCAAATGCATCTTGTGTGACTACATTTGAATTTTAAGCATATAAAATATCCTCGTCCTTAGGAAGGAAGAGATTGGGAAGAAAAGTAAAATTCTTACTGTGAATAATTCATGCTTTCTGTATCACCAAGAAAACAGGAAAGAATAGGTTTTCTCAAAATTACTGCATGGATGCAGAATAAAATAGGTGAACTACTTCTTCTTTAAACTGTATTTTTGACCTTCATAGCAGTGAAAAATTGCTCCTGTTGCTCTCTTGTGGACTCTACATGCTGTGCTGGATTCCGAAATTGTGTGTTTTGTAGCATCCCTTTAGAATCCTATGACAGAAGACAACAAACATCACTCAAAGCCTTCAGAAGAGTGGACTGAAGCATCTCTCTTATTTTTTTCTTATTCCAAAATTGCTATTGTCATATGAAAAATATTCAGAAATGTGGGTGATTTAGTGATTATTTGAATCAGGTCATTACAATCGTTACAAAACGGATTTGAAACGCTGGCTTAGCTTACATTTACAAAGTAAGCTCAAAGTAAATTCAATCTACCCTTCAGATTAGGGAGAGCTTCCAGGTGGAACTGAGCTAGCATAGTGTTTATCTGTTCTGGGATCTGTGCTGAGGCATATAGCCACAGAGTCTTGCCTTCAACTGACAGCCAGATATCATAATTACTTTTTTCTGATCCAAGGAGAAGTTGGCTGTTACTCCTTTGTATAACCTTTGATCAGCATCAAGTGCAGGTTAGCCTAGTTCAGGACTGCTATCTAAAACCTCATCTAATAATAGCGGTTTTGCTGTGGACTGTATCCTGAGGTCATGTAACACTATTTAGAGAAACAGAAGTCTCCTGGTATTCTAAAAATCATGACTTAAAATGACTGAATTGATGTCTTGCAGTTCAGTGTGTTAATATAAGTACACATCATTTTAAGCTGCTGCAAGCTCTGCAGCAGCTAACAAAATTTTTTGGTTTTATGGTATGTTGTAGGTGTTCCCATAGGAAAAATTGGTACTTTTGATGTTTAAAAGATGCTAATAAAACTCTGTGTTAATTCAGTGCCAGTGCTGTTTTAGCTCATTAATTTAGTTTCATTATGTATCTGAAGTTGCAGGGCTAATAACTGCTGAATGTTTTGTGTATGACAAAGTTAGAGTTTTGCTTAACTTGTTTTTTGCAAAAACAAGATTTGCAGTATCTAGAATGATTATAGTTTGTGAAATTGCTACAGTAGTTAACTGGGGTAGGCCCAAACTTGTTCTCAATTTAAAATCATGTGAATCCATATATAGAGAGAGAAAAGCTGGTATGTTAATCCACTGTCATAACGTAGTGCCTGCATAATGAATATGTGCATCCTTTAATGTGCACGAATTTTTACAGCCTGGAAGCTACTGATTTATCCTGGAGAGCTGAGTTACTTCCAACCACCAAGGTAAGTACTGTACATAACTTGTAGGAGGGAGAGGTGCTTCGTGGGGTAGTTGCATGCCATGGGAGAAGAATCTGTTCTGTTTAAAGCATTGGAACATGCAGTTGTATTCCAGAAGAAGGGGTACAAGAGGTGGACATCTGGGAACTGGCAAGGGACAAGCTAAGGGGTGTGTTCAGTAATGGCTTTTCTTTTTTCTTTCTTTCCTTTTTTGGTGTTTTTTTTTAAGGTTGTAATACTGAAACTTCAGGACTATCCTTCTTTGTCCCACATTGTCATTCAGGTACCACCCACAGTCGGCAATAAGGTAAAAAAAAAAAAAAAAAAATGCAGAAATTGCTTGCTTAGTGTGTTTGTAGTTTTCCAATGCTATGATGGAAGGAAAAGGAAGTATATTAAATATGTGCTAAATTACTTTGAAAAACCATAGACCTACGCTCCGGTGTGATTTGAAGGTAACTTGTTATCTTCTGTAAGCTCAGAAACATTTTCATTTGATAAAATACCAAATGCAAGGCATGAATAGTACTTGAAACATATAAAGCCACAGTTCTCAAACCAATTCTTAGAGTTCTTGTTGGAGATTCTAATATTATTCCTTGTTTTTCTTAATATGCTGATTGCATTCCTGAATATCTTTTTGAAAGTCAGTTCTCTTATTCAGGGTAGTGGAGAATGATGTAGATAATTGAAGACACCACATATGGATTCTGGGGAGCATGGTACAGATACCCCTGCAAACTCTGAGACCACAAATAATGTGGAAGACTGAGCTGTGCAGAGTTTGATAGTTCTGAATCTCACAGATGAGTTGGATATCTTTGCATCAAGGCCTCTCAGGATCCCAGTAAGAGGAACACCTGCAGTGATCTCAGATGGTCAGATCTAAGTGATCAGATCGAAGCTGACTTTGCCTATTACCTGGCTGGGTCTGGCAGGCCCCAGCTAGTCCTGAAAATGGCAGAATACTGAACTTGAATTTAAAGCCTAAGTAGATCTGACATTCCTTTCTGCAACACAAATACAGTCTCTGCACCTGTGGTATAATAATCCATGATCCAAGAAATTATTTACAGCTGAAGTGATTATAATGTTTGTCTATAAGTATATCTTCAGATAGTTGTGATAAAGACATCTTGCAGTTAAATTAGGAATATATAATGTTCTCGATAAGCTAAGATAGAAGAGAGATCACTTCTGAAATGTAACCTGCTAAGTTGCAGTCCAGTGATAATCTTGGAAGCTGCTTTTAAAAAGTAAACAAATGCTGGATTTACAATGGGATGGAAAATAATTTTCAAGTGAACTAAATACTTATTAGAGATGGTACAACTCATACCTGCTGGACACTTTGTTTTGCTTTTGCATGATTAAACTTCAGGAGACAAACTAAAGGTTCTTTTTGCTTAGGAAATCGTATCCAGAGTTCGGACAAGTCACTCTGCTTTGCAACACCATCCCCTCCCCACCTGCACACCCCACCCGTGCCCCCCAACCCCCCCAAAAAATGTACCTGTGAAGAAGGGGGATATGAACTGGATTCTAGTCATTCTCAGCTGTTTCAATAGCCTTCTGAAGGCTGTTGCAAATGGGTGAGAGCTAGAGTAACCTGGAAGTCACGCTTAAGCTACCCAAACTTGTACTGCTGCGTACAGGAACAAACCACCTGTCAGTCCCTATCAGTGGAGTGTGGAGAGGTGGCTTTTCAGAATGTCTGTCCTGAACTCTGCCAGAGCCTGTGAATAGAATTTGGCAAGTGCAAAGGCTTTATAGTCTTGTTCTCAGTTTAGATCTGTATTTAATATCCTGAATTGCAGTATACTTTGGACTGTGAATTCTTCAAAGAGGATTCCAGAACAGTACAGCTTCCTGTAACACATCTTTTTTCATTTGGTAAGTATAGCATATTACTTTTGGAAAAAAAAAAAAGGAAAACTAATATTACTAACATTTAGATCATAAATTAGTAACAGACAAAGAAATAAGAAATGTGGGGGGTTTGACTGACAGATAGAGAAGCACATAAGTCTCCTGGGGAAAAAAAAAAAATCTTAAGATGTATTGAGTTCTCAAATAATTTTATCTAATATGTGAAAATAATACATCCTTTATAGGGCTTTCTTCAAGCAAAATTCTATTAAATTCAACTGGCTTACTTTACAATGTACAGCTCCAGCACTTTCACCGAGTAAGAATACTACTTAATTTTTTAAGCTAATGTAACCACGTTTGGAGAATGTAAGTGATTTTTTTTTTCTTTTTTTGATGTTCTAGATCTATCAAGCTTTCAAAATTTATATAGAGAGCCACTGCCAGTCAGTCAAAGGTAAATACAAATCTTCTAAAGGATAAATTTATAAAACAAAGCTTGCTGAAAATTCTCAAGACTGAAGCTGGTGGAAACAATGGGGTTTAGGCAGTTATAATCTGCTCAAACTTCTCTGCTAGTATCTTTCATTTTCCACTTTTTGTTAAGGAGGATAGCTCAAAGAAAATGCGGAATTAGTTCCCATGTTTGCTTTTCTTACTTCCCAGCAAAGGGAAGTTGAACTTTCAGTAGGATTCTGCATTATGTTGAAAGTGTTTCTCAAGAATAGCACACTTAGCTAGGATTTTTATTTGCTAATTATGGGACTCAAATTTGAATGTTGAGCTACTTAAGCTTAAACAGAATGGGATGCTAAAGGACTTTGTTTCCAAAAAAAGAAAAAGATGGATTTATTAGCTTGATGTTACAGCTTTGTATTGAAAACCAGAAGTTTTCTCATAACTGTCCTTTCAACCTTGATGTCTCGCTGTCTTGTTCTGTACCAGCATGAGTTAAAAAATGTCATTTTTTCCAACACTAACTGCACTGATCTGCATTGCAATGTCAATTGCAATGTAACTGCAAGTCCAGTGATTCTGTATAGTGATCTATATGCCACCTTTGTTTTATTTGCATTTTAGTTTTTGGAGACTGTTGCCACATTTTGTTCTTAATTAATTTTATATTTTTTAATTCTCTTCCACTTCAGATAGAAAGCCTAGTGTTTACAGACTTCATATACCCTGGTCACATGAAGACTCGATAACTGTAGCAAAGTAAGGACTTCAACAATTATAACTTAGTTCTTGAAATGTTTTTGAAGAATGTTTGTATCCTGCTGTAGTAATATTTCTGATATGAGAACTTCTCCAGTCTTAAATACTTGGCTTCTGGAACCTTTCCTCATTTACCTTTCTGCCCTTGTTGACAAAGTTGTTTTGACCTTTCCTCAGAATAAGAATATCTACTAATTGTTTGTTTAACAGTTCTCACTAATTTTCTTGAAGTCAGATTTGCTGGTCTGAAATCCTCAGCATAATCTTTGACCCCTCATTGGCGGGGAATAGAGGCTGCTCTGGATGCTGGCTTCTTCCTGTAACCCAGGGTTTGGATCACACAGCAGCCCTCAGTTGCTTCAGCAGCATAGTCCTAACAAAATCAAATGATACGGCTTGAAATATGTGTCACTCGTGAATCACCTGTTGAACAACCTGACTTTATTTTAGATGGTTGGAAAACTGTCTTCCTTTTTTATTTTAGAGGTCTTAAGGATACCTCCCTATTTTTTTTTCCCTTGTATTTTCTAACAATGTAATACTTGCAGGAAACTGAACTGTATTCTTGAGAATCCGTCCTTCCCATTCTTGTCACTCAGCATATTTACATGCTCTATGAGGCAGTGTGTACATGAACGCTAAACTTGCCTGTTTTTACTAGTACCATGCCCCTTGATAGTTCAGAGAACAGTGGATTGAGAATGTTATGTAGTTCTTTGTGATAGTGTAAACAAGTTCATTATACCATTTTGCTCATAGCTTGTGGTGACACTTGGCGTACTAGATAGGCTTTACCTGCACTTGTTGAAGACTAAGGCGTGTTTGGCTTTTTTTGATTATAAGGACAACAATTACCAATTAAGTTGCTCTTTCAGAGTTCCATCTTTTACTGAGATTTCTGCAAAACTGCATATTGCTCAGCCTCAGAATGACAGCAGGGTTCCAGAGTTAAATATTTACTCTTCCTCAGACTGTCAGTATGAAGTGAGTAATACGAATTTATTTTATAGCTAGTTTGCATTGCTGTATAATTTTTGCATAATTCAGTCTTTTAAAACATGTATTAATCAAAATAAATACTAAGCAAATCTAAAGGTGGGCTGTTTGGCCGTTTTGTCAATGTAGTGCATGTTACAAGTATTTTGCAACAGCTGGAGTAATATTGAAAGTTGGGTTCTCATTTCTAAGAAAAACTTTAAAGCATTTGTTTTTAAAAAGTCAGTAGTAAGCTGTTGTACATTTTAGTTATGGGATTGCTGTATTCTAATACTTAAGTTGGCTTCTTAAAAATAAAAGTATTTTGTACTTATGCTTACCATTGTATAAAACAATAAAATATCTCTTTTTTATCAAGGTAATTCTGAAGACATCACTTTTACAAGTTCTTGGGCAAGTAAGAAAACCTTCTAATACTAGATTGTTTTTTATGTCAGTAGCATGTGTAGAAGTTTTCCCTTCCTCCCTTCCCTACTGTGGCACTTCAAATTCCTTCCTGATGCCAAGAGGAACACTATTCAATGATCATTTAAGACCTTGTCACTTGGCAAGGCATCCCATCCACATAAATGTCAGGCCTCAGTTTTCAAAGGAGTAGAAAAGCACTCTAGCTCTAAAGAGCTAATGTAAATGTTGAGCATTTGGCTTTGTGGTTAGCCAATATCTTTAAAGGGATGACACTGTAGGTCACTTTCACTTTCTTGCCTGATGGGTCAGTAGTGTTAAAACTTAAAAATATATTTGGCATCAACTAGAAGTTAGGAAAAAAAGTCTAAGTAGATCCATAGGCTCATTTTCAACAATTTTTCTGTGGTTATCAATGAAGAACACATTTTGACATTGGTATCAGTAAAAATAGACTAGCCATCTGCAGTTTTCTGATTCTAAAAAGTAATTAATTGGCAAGCACTTAAGTGTAGTGCTGGAATATTACTGGCAAATTTCTCTATTTGAATGTATGCATTTATATCAAGGATTTTTCATTTTGTTACCATTTTAAAAGAATTTATGTGCTATTTGTATATTAATCATGACTTGGGACAGTGGAAGTCAATTAAAACATACTTGAAATTGCTTCCAAAAATTCTTTGCCCAAAAGCATATATAACTATATGTAGGTTTTGCCTTTTAATTTTTTTTTATTTTACTGAAACACCATTAACGTGCGACTGTATTCTTTTAATATTTATCTTGACTGGAAAAAAAGCATTAATTTATAATTTGGCCATTTATCAAAACACATTTGATTAACCGTTTATGAGAGATCCGAGTATTTTCCGTATATAATGGTAAATGGTAATGGTGGTTATCAAATACTTATGCATCAAAATGAGAAACTGTTTGAATCTTTTAAGAAGGATTTTTCTAATCACGTTTATCATGCTGACTTCATGATGATTTTTTTGGTATGTATTTTTTTAAATATATTTTTATATATATAACTTAAAAGTTATCCTTATATCCTTGTCTTTCAGATAATAAGGTTCCATGCTGGTGCTCTTCCTGTCTATATTGTTTCTAATATTCTTCTTACTTATGGAGGACAATTGAGCACATTGATATCAACAGGTAGCTTTCTACAAAAACGTGGTTGTTTTTTTTTATTCTGGCACAAGTGTTTTTAGAGAAATTACTTATCCAATTTACTGTTGAAAGACTAGCTAGTTGTTGTGACTTGAAGCTAAGTATCATTGAACTTGTGCAAGTACTTGGATCTGTGCTCTTCAGTTTCAGTATTGGTTGGTAGTTCTCCAAGGTTGTATTGTAGCAGAATATTCCTTATTATTTTGCTCTGCAGTCCCTTCTTTGCGAATGACTGGTGTTGCACAATATTTTAGAATTAATAGAAGTCTACTTAAAAGTACATGTAAAAGTTTAAAATATATTGTTAATACGCACGAAACACTTTATTTCTTGCATGAAGATGAGATTTGCAGACTAACTTTTAGACGTGTCTTCAGACAAAATGCATTTTTATTTAAATTCAGGTGGTGTTTGTAACAAACTCCATAATGTCTCCAGAAGCTCTTGTGATGTATTACCTAATAATATGAGTGATCCAGTGAATAAGGGCCTTAATGATGAAATATGCTGACTTGCAGTACTGTTGCAAGACATGTTTATCTTGTTTTAAAGTAAACTTTAATACTTTTGTCTGAATTTACTTTTTGTTGTGGATCTTCTTTGTTAAAGTTCATGGCAAAATAATAACTATAGATGCTTTTTGTTCTTGGTTCTAGGCCAGTGTTCAGACTTCTCCCTTGAACTAGTTAGGACAGCTAAACCCTACAAATTAGAACCTCTTATAAGCATTGTTGTGTTTCTGCAGGGGTGAGTTTACCTAACTTATTTATTTATTTAAAGCAGTTTCCAAAACAGACGTTTCAGTAAAACTATTGGTGGGGAGGAATATTATTTTATCTGTAGTCATTGTGAACACCTGACTGTGATTTTGTTTGAAAGTCTGTAGTAGGAGGAATAGTTGATAGGTGTCTTACTGTAACGGCAATTGGAAGTGATAAGTAATACTGCTTTCATGTTTTTGGCAGGTTTAACTGGTTTAGAGAGATATGGGAATCACTGTCACTACCAGAGGTGGATGCTGCTGTACTGAGTAGTCAGGATGCATGGTTCCCCCTTGTGTCCCTGATTCTATTTCTTTTTGGGACAGGCATTGCCTACTGGAGTGGAGTATTTTTCTCTACATCTCTGAGAATCTTCTCTTCATTATGGTTAACTCTGATGAGGTAAAAAAACATTATACTATACAATTATGCTCTTTTAGATGACTGTGACCCTGTCAATTTTTTCTGTTTGCTTCAGTGTGAATGCTTGGGCAGATTTAATTCTGCAATATAGTTCATACATGACTTTAGATATGAAGTATGAGGATTGCCTCATATTCCTTATTCCACATCTCCAAAAGGAAACATAAATGGCTTTCTTGTTTCCTTCACCAGCTGTTATAAAGGTTTTCAGTTTGTTTTTGAGGAAAGCTTGTTGGGGAAAAGAAAGCAAATGAACTATTCCCTTTTCAGCAGCTCAAAAAATAAATATATATATTTAGAAATGGGACTTTAAGCATTGCAATCCATTCCTCATTATTCATATTGGATAAACTGCATTAAAGAATACAAACAGGTTTGTTAAACAAAAACTTCTTGGATGTTCATTTTGCTCTACAAGACTGATGAATTTTCTAGATCGCAACTAAGAACACTGGAATGTTTTTGCTTGTACAGATGAGTCTTCAATCATGAAAGTGGGTTTAAAAAAGTAAGGAAGATAAAAAGATTATGAAAGAATAAATTAGTAAATTGGATAACATGCTTAGCTATTTCAATGGTTTGAATATTCTGACACTGATAACAGTCCTCAGCTAGATTTGAGCCAACTCTCAGTCTCCAGAAGGTTGGTTGGGATGCTCTTTACTCTGAAAATATCTGCTAAATGAACTCTTTCTTTTCTCATCACTAGCACTTCTGGTCTTATTCTACCAAATTATAGATGTGGTGTCAGCTATTTCTTCTCAGCCATCTTGTTTATAAATTACAGTAGATGCTTTAGTATTAGTTTTAAGTAACAAAATGATGAAGTTTTGAAACTACTTTTACTAAATTTTTAAGGGTTTTAGCTCAATTAATACTCTTCTCATTACAGCTTTTGATTTCCTGCAAACCCTGAGAATGTGTTGGGCAGAGGCAGGAAAATAAGATTTTGTGTGCCTACCTGTAAGTCAGCTGGCTCATTTTGAAATTCTAGTGCCTTACACAGTTCTAGTATTCACTTGTCTTTTGCTCAGTGTTCTGAAATGACCTGGTACGGCCAGCAGCAAATAATTTGTCACTAGCTGTCTGTGGAATTCTTTGTTCTTGTCAGCTAGCCTTCTTTTTTGTGGTTATTTTCAATATTTGTTGCAAAGGCTTTTAAAATTTTATTTTCCAAAAATGCTTTTTCTGGTTTCAATGTATATTTTAATACTGGAATATGCCATGAATATCCAAGAAGTACAGACTTTTTCACAGTTCTATTGCACTTGCTTCCCACCACATTCCCCTCATTGTCATACCTTCTCAGCTCATCTTTGTCATTTCAGATTCATACTTGTCTCTTAGTCATATCAGCTGGAATTCAGAACTTAAAATAAGTTTTTCTGTGTGTCTCGGACTGTGAGCAAGCAGAAATTCCTGTCTGGGAAGAATGTTTGTCATGGAATTAATCTCTTGGAGACTTATTTCTGTATACTACTATTCTACCATTGAACACTGCAGTGCATTAACATTTGCAGTAGAAATCACTTTCATGATGCAGCTGTGCAGTAATAAGACACTTGTTCTCTTGGGCTGAGCAGAATCACTTAGTGACTGATGCAGATCTACAGTTAGCGTTATCTAATGTTTTATATTCACCAGTGTACCCTTTATGTTCGCCAAATGAAGTAGAAATAACTCATTAGTTACAGACATACATTCTAGAAGGTGTAAGACTGTCTTGTTATTTCATTTGATAGGAAAGTTTTCCTTGCAAAGTAGCTTATGTAGCAGTTGGTATGTATGTTAAAATATGTCTAACTTTATTTTTTCCAGTGTTTAATCCATATTCAAGAACAATTAATTCTTTTCAGTCATTCATGAAACAGAATTATTTTCTGATCTTTGTAGGTCTGAAGTTGTTACAAAAGTATAACAGCAGTTTTGTTTCTTTTTTTAGACCTACTGTACTTCAAAAAGATAAGTTGATTACACCCAGAAGACTCTGCAGCATGTTATCCCTTGCTTTGGTTAGCTGGACCACTTGTGGTGCTTTTGCTGTATTCATTATTTATCTTCAATACTTGTTTAAGGTACTGAAAGGCTAAACATTTTGAATTTATAACTGAATTCAAAATTCTGTATGCTTTGAATTAACCCCATGTTAAAAGCAAAAATACAGATTACTGTTTTTCATACTTAAATGTTGTTATTTGCATACTTGATATAAGTCTTTTTTTCAACTTATCAGACTCTCACAATCTTGTAATTTTTAGAATGATTTTTCTTCTTTTGATAACATTTCTTCCAACGAAATGTACTGTCCCATATGCCCACTACAATTATGCATATAATTGCAATTTGTAACTTATGGATAGGTAATGTTATAAAATCAAAGACTAATAACTCCCTTGAAGAGAAGCTTTAGCAAAGAGGGGACTTGGAATGTTCTGTAGAATACTTTCTATCTTTAATGACTTTTCACAAATCTTTACGGAGTAAAAGGAAGGAGGGTGGATATATTGTAGAATTAGGATAGTCTTATCGTATGTCTAATCTGACATACAATGGGTACTGCCACAAAGATCCATATTTAGTCCCTGCCATTCAGTTTCCATGGTCTTCCTTGCATCAGAGTGTCTAACTTATCTGATTCACTCTACGGTTAGAGAGCTGCTAAATCAGCTACTATACTTAGCTACTAGGGAAGCATTGGAGCATGCATCTGGGCTTAGGGGCACAAAGCAGAGTAGCTTACGGGTGGTCTGAAGCAGATAGGTGGCAGCTGAAAGCACAGCCTAAGGAACAGTGCTATCTCCAACTGAAGTCCCTGTGACATAAGGTTACCCTGTGAAGGACGTTCCCATGCTGACATTAATACCTCTTCCGCAGTAAACCTCTGACATGGGACTTTTCCTATGTGTCCTGTTTATAGGTTTCTGCAGAAAGTGAAGTAGAACTGAATTAGCAGGAGGAGGTGAGGAATATGCAGATTTTCCACTCTGTATTCTCTGTCGAGCACAGTAGAAGGGGAGAAAGCAGAGGAACATAAGTTTTCTCTCTGTGCTTGGAAATCCTTCCTTAAGAGAGCACTTTGGATGCTGCTGATAAAAAAAGACAGAGGGAGTTCTTGCACTGCAGCCCCATTGGGGCCCTAGAATCATCTAGCTGTAAAAAGGGACGAAAAATAATTAGCCCCAAATTTTTCTTCTTCTATACTACAGCTTTTGTATGAAGAAACATTACTAAGAAAGCTGCATTGTCTGTCTTACAGGTTGTAAAACTGCATGTGAATGTAAGAGCAGAACAAAACATGCTCAATGGGGTAAGTCTGTTTCCTGCTTCTGTTCAAAACTGTGACCAAAAATTGTTTGGCAAAACATTATGAATTGTTATCATCTTGCCATGGTAGTATTAGGTTGTGCTGTGATGACTGGATGGCTGCAGTTTACTTACTGCGTGCATGATGTGAAAGAAAAGCCAGGACATGAGCAGCCTGTTCCATCACATATGACTATTGCATTCACTGTTCAAGATCACTGCAGCTTGAACTTGTCTGAAGTACGTTTAAGAAAAAAAACTTAGTCTCTGAATACATACAGAACAATAGTTTTTGTCTAAATTTTGGTATTTTATTATGCATGCCTTATCTAATAAAAAATATAAATTAATTTCTAGGTAATAATCTATACTACAGGTAAATATTTTTTTCCAGATAGGTAGTTTGTGGAGTTCAGGAGTGTTTTAATCAGGAGATGACAAATACGATTTATTAGATGGCTATGGACTGAGACCCCAGTAAATTGGGAGCTGTTTAAAAAGAAGTGAAGAAGCATTGGGTTTCATGCATTGTGGACTTTGTCTCTTTTTTCAGTTACTTTAAGGTATAGGATCAAAGTCATAAGCAGGTGTGGATACAAGCGTATGATAACTACCTGTTGTTTTTTGCAAACATAGAACATAGTTAAAAAAGCAGTCTGCCAGAAAAAGTTGTTGACAGTTTACTTTGGGTTTCTTTGAGTGTTTTTCGTGTGTTTAGTTTTAAATCCTCTCCTTCTCTTCTTTCATCTCCATATAGTTTTGGTTTGTTTCATTTGTGTGTGGGGAGGGTTCTGTCATTAGAAGTTAGCATCTGCCAGCTCATTAGTTTATCTTTGTTATTTAGTCCTACAGCTAATATTTTACTTCCAGTTGCATTACCACCTGTATCTTTCTCCATGAATGATCATCTGTGATTTTTCACCTGCATGCTTTATTATTCCTTTTATTATGTTCTTCTTCCTTCCAGGAACTCCATTTCTTATCACTGCATTCATGTCAGGGCATCTCCACTTTCCATTCTTTTCTTCCAAAGACATATAAACTACTAGTGTATGAGAAATTTCTGGTTAAATCTAGATGTTTTAAAATTGAACTATTGAACATTTGATGGCTTTCTGAGGGACAAATTGCAAATTTTCTTCTTAAATCAGAGCTGGTATGATACTGTTATGATAGTTTTTCCCTCCTCCCCCACCATGGGTTCTTACAAGCCTGTGCATGTTTTTGTGACTTCTGTCTTTTATTTTCAGGATTCAGACCACTCAAAAGAAACTTTACAGAACTCAAGTATATACACAGTCAAAACCCAGAGTTCGATGGACAGTATTTCAGAAGCAACACAATCTCTTTCCAACAGTACAACAACTGCTGAAGCCGTTAACAGTCTTAAGATGCATGTTACAATTCTCAATTTATTCACCTGGATTGTGCTGCTCAACTTGCCATCTTTAATTTATTGGTTAAAAAATCTCAGGTAACTTCTTAAATTGCCAGTAAGGTGGAAGAAAGGAGTATGAACCTTTGAAGATAATAAAAATTGCAAATGTTTGACTCGTTACATTATTAGCTACCTTATAGTATCAAAGACTTCTGTTAATTAGAATTGTTTTTTCTATGTGATCTAGTTTATGTTATGGTATGAGTAGGAGTGTTAAGTGAATCAGTGATGTGTTGAAGAAAGGATCTAAAATCAGGCTGTGATGCCACATACGCTTCATGTACGTTTGTTGTTATCAGCACATGCTTGTTCCCAAATTCAATTTTATTTGGTATCCTAGTTGAGAAGTAACATGCTTTTTAAACCATTTCTTTGCAGGTACAATATTAGACTTGATCCTGATCCATGTAGATCTACAGCTATTATCATCGTATGCATTTTAGAAATTCTCATGAATTCAAGTATTTCTGAAGTGAAATCAAGGTACTGTAGCCTAATCTCCAGTATTTGTTTTCCTGCTTCTTTCTTACTACTTCCATTTGTGTGGTAAAACTTAATATATGCTGCACAAACATGTAATTGTTCAGCCTACATAGAGATTCATGAACTCGTATGGCTAAATCTTAAAGACTAGGTAAAATGTATGCAAATTGGCTGTAGTTCAGCTAAGTGGAGAAAATCACCTGTATTTACCACATGGACTTAAATGAAGTATTTGCTATCTGAACAGTCAGTTGCATAAAGACTTCTTTAACTGTGACTTTTTCATTCATAATTCATTGAATCCTTCCAAATGTTACAGACTCCTATTACATTTAGCAATTGCTGTCAGAAAGTTACAGGGAAAAGTGATTTCTAAACCATTATAGTTATGTTCTTGTAACTCCCCCTTATGGGCACACTTGTGGAAATGTAACATGCTTTCTACTGGATTAAGAAATTTTGAGCACTTGGTTTTGCTGACAGGTGGAGCATTTTTTGTTCAGGTATAAAATTAGTCAGTGCCTCATGAAAGACAATGAATAATAATCAATGTAGTTTATCCTCTTGACCAGTACTTGTTAACTCAAATGATTTGAAACATTAAATCTTTCTTTGTTACAGAGAACTTATTTCTAAATTAATATAAGAATATTTTTAAATGACATTTTATTAGTCTTTTTGAATAATTGCTCTTGCTTACGCATCGATTGTTACTGCCCATTAGACCTATTTGTTCCGTTTTAAAAATGAACAAAGCCTCAAAATCTGTAAATTATTTCTCAAAAGAAAGTGAAATATGGTATTTGCATACCTTCTGCGTGTATGGCTATAAAAATGGCAATTTTTTCTTTATATTCTTACAGTAAACTCTTGAAGATCGCAGCCAAAGTTCCACTCCCTTTGTCTGTTGCAATGTTGGCCTTTGGACGAATGCATTTATACAAAGTACCACACTTTGTAACCTTTTCTCTTCTTCTACATGTGCTGTGTTGCATTGTGTAACATTCATTATACATAGGAAGAACAGTGCAGCCTAGAAACTTAACACTGGAGATGGGGCAAATTTCAACAAATAAATGCCTAGATTAATATCATCAGTAATTTACATTATGTGGGAAAGAGGACAGAACTGTGAATACTTTATGAAAAGTTTGTCGTTCTGTTCATGCTGCTTAGAAAGCTTTTCATGGTGTTTTTCCTGACTGTGAAAATTAAGTGAATTAACTGTGTGTGTAAGTACATAAATCATATCAGTGTAACATCTCAATACTCTGTTTGCTTTGTAGACACTTTGATATTTCACTATACTTTGTTGTTGAAACAGACTTTTTTTACTCGCTATGCCATACAGTGCATATGTTCTGAACTTGCATCTCTTGCAGGTCTAAATTATGCTGGTTAAAACTCAATATATTTCAAGCACACTGTGACTATCACAAAAACTACACAGCCAAGTATACTTTTAATCATTTTATGCTACATTTAGAAGCTGCCACAGTTGTGTCTAGGCAAACTAGAATGTACCACTTATAGAACTGTTATTTCTATCAAATCATTTGTTCAATCAGTGTGAGTTGAACATTTGTGAGATTATTGAAAGTCTTTACATTTTACTTTTCGTGAGAGTGAGAAAACAACAATATTCTGTGTAACTTTCTATTCAGGAAGGATACCAGCAGATTCATAAACAATTTGCTGTAATGTTGTTTTAAAACATTGTCAGCTTTCTCTGGAATTGTCAATTCTGAAATTACTCCTCGGACTTTGTCCATATGTGGAACGTTGAGGTATGGTGTGAGTTTACAGTGCAGTTGCTGTACCACACTGTTTCCAGGTAGACAAGGCAGGGTTTTTTTCTATTGTAAATGGAGTATCAACTGTCTCATAATAAATGTCAATACATTAAATTAATATGTAGTTACAACACTGTAAATTCATGCCCTGCCATACAGTGCTAACTTCCTCATCTGGACAAACTCTTAGTAATAGTGGGAAATACTGACCATAATTATTAGCTCTATATAAAGTATTATCTTAGTGCCTAGATGCTACAGTGACTGCCATTTATAATAAAGCCTAAAATAGCTATGTGTAAGGAATTCTGTCCCCTGGGTATGTGTTTTGCCAACAGAAGAAATCTCAGTAGCCATTAGGTTAAAATGATGTGTTGATTCTGTATAGAGATGAACCTACTACTTGCTTTTGTCTTAGCTGTCTGCGCTCTGTCAGAGATACCTGTTATCTTCATATGGAAATACTAGACCAGTTCAATCATCTTATACGAATAGTAAGAGGAAATCTGCTACCCACAGTCAACCAAGTATACCCTTGATGTAGTGGTACAGCCAGCCTGACCCATTAATTTTATCGTATCTCATTGATCTTGCCTAAAGTGCCTCAGTTAGTTCTAGCATTTTGTTAGGGTCAATTCATTTGAGCTGGCTGGAAAGACTTAATTCACACAGTGACTTTCCAAAATGAAAGACAAATGTGAAGTAAGCACATGTTTTGTCCGCTTATATTCAAGTCAGCAGTTTGAGTTATCAGTAAGTCGTTAAAACTGCTTTAACTGAGTAAGACTATTGTCATTAACCAAACCAATGTCACTGTTATCAGTAATCTATGTGCTGGTATTCTAGTCTCAACCTTTTTTAAAAAGGTTAGATTATACATAGTGTTTGTAAATCAGAAAAGTTATTTGAATAGATTATATCTTGATACCTTCTAATCAAATGTATGCTACGGTATATGTATATAAGATAATTTGTGTGTCTAAATATACTTGTAGCCAAATCCACCAGTTGGTTTAACCTAAAAATTGCTGTTCACACATAGAATAGAATAGTTTTTCTCCTTTCAAATGGCTGTGAATGAAAGATAGCGGCAGAACTGCATTGGGGCTGGTAAAAAGCTGTCTGTGAAATGTGCAGGATCTGATTTCTGTGGAAGATAATTTTCCTTAGCCTTCACGGTCCTTTTGGCTCACTACTGTGTTTTACTTGTGATTTTGTTTTGCCACCTTAATGGGCTCTTTATGCACGAATCCATTTGTTGGAGCTGTTAGTGGAATAAAATAATCAGCATAAGGGGAGCAAACAGTCTCTGCATGTAGTAGCTTTGATAACCTCCAAAATCTGCCACAGTATGAAACTTAATGAATTACAGCAGCATAGAATAACACAATTTTTTTTCATTTAATGATATTTTTAAAGCTGGGAATTGTATTGATAGTTGTTATCACTCTTCATGAAATGGGTTACAGAATCTTGCATAGATTTCTACCTGATTTTCAAGTTGGAGGTGGGAATAGATATAATTCTGAGTCTGAGATCACAGATGACAGAATTTATCACATCTCCCTCAATGCTCCCTTTTTTCAGAGATGTTTTACCTTCATTGGGGGAAGGAGGGAGGGAAGTCTTACTGCTGCTATGGATTTATATGCATTCTGTGTCATTTGCTAGATGAAAACTGTTCTCGGAGATGTGTGTCTGGATTTTGCAGTGATTGTGTGGACTGCATAACTTCAGCTGTTGGAGAGATTAGGTGTCTAATCCCAACTAGATTTTCTATATAATCAGTGGAGGGGGATAGGATTAGAACAAGTCCAGATAACAATTCATCCAGTTCTAAGAGAGGATGAATTATCCTACTTGCCATTCTGAAAAGGACAAGATTTTGTAACAGTCTAAAATTGTTTTTCTGGTAAAATACAATGATTGTTGTTACTTTTGGAGAAGAGGCTTCTGTTATGTGAGTCTCTAGTTCTGCCACTGTTCACAATTATAATCTCAGCAGAAACGTAGGCTAACTCAATATAAATGCTTTTAATTGCGTATATGAGGAAGTGTAGATATTACTGAAATATGCTTTATTATGAGTAGGCTGCATTTATAAAACAGCTTTTGGCAAATACATTGTAATGTCTCTTAGTACCTTTAACTAAATTAAAATTCCAGTTTATTCTTCAAATTTTAGATTGTCTAGACTGTGTGGGAGAAAATCAAGATGCAAATTAACTTTTAATGGATTAGACCTCTGCTCTATAAGGGAAGACTCCTATTAACATGCAGACCCAAATTCTGTTCTCTCCTTTTTCAGAAGTTGAGGTATTAATTTTGCAAAACCACTGTTCTTCATCCATGTGGATGTTCACCACATTTAGATGGAGATTATGCCACATAATCAAGCATTTATGTTGAGATTAAGCCACCGTTTTTTGGCTTGTACCTCAGGATGCATTCAAAATAAGAACTATTTTTGTGGCTCTTTTCTAATATTTTTAATAAGCTATCAGAAACAGAATAAAAAAAAAACAGGGTAAGAACCTAGGGTACCAAATGTCGCTAATTTTAGGTACAGCATATATATGTACAGCAGAATCTTTCTTTGGCATGGGCAGGGAGAGATTTAATGAGAAGCTTCTAGTGACATCTCCATACCCGGAATTGCTCTTGAAATCTATAACCTTTTCTGGTTGCTGTGATCAAACATGTGTTCCTCATAGTGTTATCATTCTGCAGTCATAATAGCTACACCTGTAGCTAACAGTTCATAAAAGGTCTGTATTTGTCTGGTAAGGAGAAACCGTTACCTCTTAACTGGAACTACCAAATGTACCTTGAAACTGAATGAATGAATTTTGTCCAAAGGTGGTATTTTTCAGTTTTGACTTAAAATTTGGTTGCGGTACGTCACATTTCAGCATCCTGTTGAAAGGAAGATTTTTTGGGGGGGGTTTGGTTGGGGTGGGGTTTTTGTGTTTGTTTTGCTTTGTTTAAAAAAAAAATGCAGTAACTGGAATTTAAGTTAATATTATTTCTAATATTTAGAGTTCTGCTCTGATTTTGGTTTTGAGTGAGCTGATACATGTAGCAATTCATTCCAAAATATTAACTTGCTAAGTTTTAAAACAAAGACATGAATAACACAACAAAACGCTAAACAGTGTAGTAGTAATATATTCCAGAAGACATAGAGATTGCCTATATGTCTAAGTGAACTTTTCAGCTATAACCTAATTGGACTACCTTTAAAGTCAGATTAAAAAAAAAGAATAAAATGTATTCATACTTAAAAAAAAACAAAAAAAACCCCAAAAAGCATTGTTGCATATGGTATTTGATATAAAGTCTAATTTTCCATGTGTTTGCCAGTAACAAGGTTATGAACTTGTTACTTGACTTTTTTCTGAAATCTGATATATCTGCTTCTAAGCTTTGACAGGACAGAATAAAGTCGATTACGTGCCTGTGAATAAATGTAAACATTTGAGAAGCTTTCATTTGATCAAGTTTATTTCAATACAGTGATGAGTGTGTTTAGGCTTTTGTCTTATTTGTACTAAGAAAAAACCAGCCATTTACAGACCTTCAATACTCTGAGTTACTGAAAATGGTTTTGGAAATGGTTATAGTGTCTGTACAATAATTGTGCTGCTGTTTTAAGTCACTAAGCTACTAGAAAATTGTTAGCTGTAAACCAGACTAAACTCTTAATGCTTATTTTCCATTTCATGATGAATATTAGTCACTTAATTTACAGCTTTGGCTTTTTACATCTCTTTTATCTGGGAGATAATCAAGCTAGCTTTTATAAGCACTTAGCACTGTACTGTAAAAGGTTTTAAAACTTTCGTCACCGGTCCTTTAGGGGAGATACACTGTTGTCACCAAAGCTACATGCTGTTCTTGTATACCTCTGGAAATGTGTGCCAATGGATGACAATAGAAACCAGATTCATTTTTATGTTAAAATAGTTTTTCTACCTTTTTTTAGAGCCAGAACTCTAAACTAGTATTCATAAAAAAATCCTTAAAATCTCTAAAAGTTTATTTGAAAACCTTTTACAAATACTGTATTTTCTGATGCATATTCTTATTCATGGAAGAATGTATTCAAAGCTTTTAATTAGCTCATTTATCTTATAGCTTAAGTAAAATCTATAATTTGCATCTTGTTAATAAACATTACTGCTTTTAAAAAATATATTTTTTAACATTTAAGGAGAAAATTTTGTAGCTCTTAAGCAAATCTGCCCAGCACCTCAATTTTTCAGGTATCTAAGCACGTTACTGCCTCAAATATGTGCTTATTGCCTTCTAGCATGAAAACCTGAGTCAAAGCTGTGATGTTTTGACTTGAATTTTGCTGAAGCTTTAGGGTCTCATTCTGCATTCTTAAATGCAAACAGATTTTGCTACTCATGCTGTCATAAACAAACCTTGTAAGCATGGCCTCTCTACAGTTATTGGCAGGTCGCAGTCTAGATTCTGTAGGAATCTGTGTGGTATCGGAGCTAATTTTGAGTCTATCAAAGTCAGGAATGGCACACACAAACTTGTTATTTTCACAGAATCATTAAGGTTAGAAAAGACCTATAAGATCATCAAGTCCAACCATTAACCCAACGCCACCATGCCCACTAAACCATGTCCCGAAGTGCCACGTCTACATGTTTTTTGAACATCTCCAGTGATGGTGACTCTGTTTTGCAGCACATTGTTCCAGTTCCCCCTTCCATATGCAGTTATCCTTGGTTTGCAGTATCCTTCCACTGTAGTAAAAACCCAAATGTTCACAGTAATAGTAGGCACCGTGACTGACCTAGTGAAAATACACAGCAGCTGTCCTGTAGACTGTTGTTCAGTTGAAGTTTTGCATGTTTGTTGAAATACCAGCAAAGACTTTTTTCCCTCCAACTTAGATAATTTCAGGGTATATATATTAAGTATCAAATGTGCAAGTGTGTTGATGTTGAGTTTTATAAAATGCTAAGTGCACTATTTTAGGATCAGTTCAGGCTTCAGTATTTTCCACTTAGGTCACTTTGAGTGTGAAAACGGTATTTGAGACTGCAGCACCTGACAACTGAAATATTTTACAGAAGTCTACAAGTAGTAGATGTGACATATATAATTAGAGTGCCAGTCCAAAAATGAAATGTGAAATTCCTCACTGTGACTTTAAACTTGTAGCTTTCTAGAGCAAAAAAAATACTGTGCCTTAAACCAGTAAATGAATATACTCTAACTGTAGCCTGTGGACTTCTGTAGCCTTAAATTTGATTTTTGAAGTTGACCAAAAAAATTTGTGTGGCTCATACTGAAACTTGATTTGGGGAAAAAAGTTTTAGCAAAATATTTTGACCCCCTTTTACTACACTTACAGAAACAAAGATTCATGACAAGTACAGTATATTTGTGGTTTGGAATCACACCAGCCAAAGTCAGAAAGCTTTAGCTGACCTTAATTTCTCAAGTCTTTCTATTATGACAAAAAGAAAAATAAGAAAGGAAAACTAGTCTCAGATATCTGTCTCAATTTCGAAGTCTGTGTGTCAAATTATTTTTAAAAATTTTCTTCTTTAGTTTCTTCAAAATAAAAAAATCCTCTAATTGTACTTTCAGGAAAATATTGTATTTAAGCCATTGAGTATCAATATCTACATCAGTGTGAGAAGAAAACTAGACGGGGGTGGTTAGTTGTGTTAAAGCTCCAGAAGTTTTGAATAATGAATTTCACTTTTTAGGAAAAATATTCATATATAAAACCCTGAAAGGTTTTTTTGGGGAAAAAAAAAGTTTTATACATTCTGTTCTTCTCAATTTATTAAAGAAAACCAGAAATAGTCAAGATCTTAAAATCTTGTTCTGATCTAGTAGAAGGATTTATTATGTATATTTTTTAATATGAAGAGCTCAGGAAAAGCCACCACTGGCTTTCCTTATGTGTCTCTACAGGATTCTTTGTATGCTTTCAACACCACCACCCCCACCCCACCCCCCAAATTCTGACTTCCCCCCTGCTAGTATTAGTACAATGTAACACTGAATCTTGAATAAAGATGCCATCTCAAAGTTTATCATTGGACTGTGGATATTTAGATATGCACACAAAATGACTGCATGTCAGCTGATCACAGTAATTGTTTGAAGCAATGCAAATCAAAGTTATTAACCTTCTTTTATTGAGAACTAACTTGAACCTGGCTGCCACAATGCTGCTGATGCTGTGGCAAAACAGATAGCATGCAATTTTTGTGTCTTCCCTGCTACTTCCTTCTGTGTGTCAGTTTAGGACTTTCATTCTGGTCACCTAACTTTCTCTTTTTTCTTTTGTGATGATGTTGTTTCACTAATCCTAGCCATTGTTGATTTCCTAGTTACAGGAATATTCTAGTACTAAAATCTTTGGGAGGGCAAAACTATCTTTAAGGCCTTTATATGTGATGATTAGTCTATAAAAACTGTGTAACCTAGGCCTAGTAACTTGATTCCCTACTTAGCTTTTAATTGTTTTTCCAAGCACAAAGAGAGAATAATGTTGGCCAAAATACCTGTTTTAGGTAACTGCGGGGGGAGGGAGGGGGCTGTTGTTTGTTTAGTTTTAAGGGGACTTAAAGCTTTGAAGAACACATACGTAATTTTTTTTGAAAAATCTCTAGCTTCACAAGCCACCTGTCTTACATGTTTTTAACTCTTCCTCTGTTTTCAGTTCTTATACAGCTAGTGTAAATCTGGTGTTGTAGGTGGAGCTAACTCTTAATAGTTACAGGTTTCTAGAGATGTTGACAGTGTCTTATCTATAAATGTTTGAATAATGCTATAATAAATTATTGTGCTTATTAAAATGTTTATAACTGAATTCTCAGATACACATCATGCAATGTGAGATAAGCTTTGGCAAAGACCTTGGTATCTTCAGCTAATGTTGAAATTGCTGAATGCTGAAATCTCAGAATCTTTAAAAGCTGCTTTTAGATACTGGTACTTTTTTGTTGAAGTTGAAGGCAACTTGAGTGGGAGCTACTCTGAGATGTTTGTATTTTGTTTGATGGTTTCCCTGTCTGCAGTGTATACTTGACATTTTTTTTTATTTGTCTTTTCTTTACCTAAGTGTGCATGACTTAGAGTACACTATAGCATATGCTCTGCTAAGCAAACACTTCTGTATATTTTTGTATTGTGTTCGAACATGGTTGCATTAGTACAAATGGTTGTAATTCACAAAAAGTGCCACTTACCAGTCATACTCTGTAGAGTGTTGTGAATGTTACCTGTACTTCTGTTGTACAAACACACTAATGAGTGTCGTGATGAATGTCTGCCTTTAGTCTTTGCTCAGGTACTCATGTGGAGCAGTTTGGTGCTTTTCCTTCTAACTTGTAATACTTGGGATTCTAAGCAGAAAATAAAAACAGTGAACAAAAGCATTGTGGTTAGAGCAGTACTTTAACAGACGCTTTTTTCATATCTCAAGTAGAATACAATAAAGATCATACCTGATGAAGCTTGTCTCAATATCTTAACTCATGCACCTTAGGCTGTTATACCTGCCTTGCTATCATGAATGGGAAATGCAATAAAATGGAAAATGTTTGGTGAATAATATAATTTATATTGAACATCATATGTATAAAACTTGTTCTCAGCTAAACTAATTAATTTTAAATTTGCCTTTTGTTCTAGACCAAGATATTTTTACCTTTTTGAAGTAACTTGCATGAAACTGAACCAGCAATTCTATAAGCATTTTCAGCTTCGGTGCAATTTAATTCAAACATACATGAACAATACTTACTGTGCCATAAGGGCTACATAATTAGTATAGCCACTTTCAAAAGACTTGATTTACTGAAGATGTGTGTCTGTATACATAATTTGTCAAGAAAACCTAGTGTTTAAATCTGTCTGCATTAAAAAGGCAGCACACTGACATCTGGCTTGAAAAGCACTTGTTAAACTAGCTACTGCTCTCAAAGGAGGATGCAATTTTGTCCAATCAGTGTAACTATAATAATAGTATTTTAATATGAATGTGTTCTGCTTATATTTGACTTTCACTGAAGGAAAGAGCTATAATGAAATTATCTTCAAAAAACCCAAACAAACAAACAAAACAACCCACCCAAAAACCTACATTAAAATGAGCACTAAGTCTAAACAGACTTTTAGCTCAAACAGTTGCTGAAACACATTTAGCCCAGAAAGCAAGAATACAAGTTCGTATCGATTTTATTTAAGACAGCTCACAGAAAATATATGCTAATTGAATCTCTTACATATCTGCGTACTTCATCAGTCAACCAAACTGCCTACATTCCTACAGTAATAAAACTTGTTTCAAATTTACACGACTTTGCTATGTTTTACTATCTGAATATACTGCGTATCCCCCTGTTTTTTCTTTCTAAATAAATGAAATTAATAAAAGGAATTGAGGGGAGAAAAAAAAAAAAAGGATGGAAGAAAACCACCTGCTGTTCTGGCCTTTTTTTTTTTTTAATAAAAAAAGCTAAAAAAGGAACTAAAATCTAATCCCCAGCTGTAAATCAAGCCTATTCCCCTTCCTGTCATTTCCTCTAGAGGAACATACTTCTATTCCTGGTTGATTTAGAAGGTGAATTATGCACAAAATTAAACTAGAAATAAGTATCTACCTAGAAAATCAACAAAGAAAGCTCCCTTACATTGGGGCCTGTGTTTTTACAAGTTCTTCTGTTGCTACTGCTGCTCTGGTTCTTGATGAGTCTACTATCTGGAAGTTGTCTATTATGAAAAGTAATTGATGGGTTTTGATTTTCTTTTTTGTGTGTATGAATTTTTTTTATTCCAAGTCTGTATAATAATATACAAGCTGGATAAGTTGACTTGTATTTCTTTTATGTTACTGCAGTCATGAAAGTAACACTAGGATTTTGTTTACTGTGTTGCTAATGATGTTTGGATGTCCACAACTTTGCCTGCCTGCAAAGGTGGTGTTAGGTTTTTGTTTTGCTTTCAAAATTTAAACCAAAGAAAAGATGTAAAGCTTCTAGTCAGAAAAAAAAAAAGTAGAGTAAGATAATGGCCAAAAATCTTCAGTTTTAACATGTCTAAATAAGAGATGCTTTAGTTAGTATCACATAAAATATCTCTCTAAATAGTGGAGAAAAGAGTATAATGAAATTATAAGCAAAAAATGTGAGCAGCTTTGAGATGAAGAATGCCATGAAATAAAGTTGAGGTAAATTAGCATAGTCCTCCTTGCAGTCTTTGTCTTAGTTTCTAGTCTGACAGGAGGATATTGACTGCCGATAAAATCAGGGTAGGAAAGCAACACTTCCATTAAAATGTTATGATTTTGGATCCTGAAACAGACCTTACTTTCTTCTCTTTCTCCAGCATCAAGGAAATGATCCATATCTCATCTTGCTTGAAAACCATTCAACTAGCTGTAATTATCTGATAGTCATCATTCTAGAGATATGGCTAATTACTTTTAATTAAAAGTAGTATTTTGATACAGCTCTACTATCTCTGCTGGGAATTGTTTTAAACTTATTATATGCTTACCACCAATTTTCTGCAATACGGCTTAGAGAAGAGGAATTCGCACTGCACTGTTCGATAGCAACAGGTCTTAAGAGTATTAAGGATGAAATTCTCAAGGGTCTTTATGTCATGGATGGAAATGGAATCATTACTGTATTTTTGAACTCCTGCTAACGTCATTGACACCCACCTGCAGTCCACTAGAAATATAAGTGCAGAGATCAGTTTGTTCACAGATTACAAGGAGACTAACCAAGAAGGGGCAAGCCACAGCCAAATTTACTGGTAAGCTTTATTTTAAAGAACGTGAAAGGGAGAATTATTTCTTTTTTTTTTTTCCACCTTGAATCAAGTTGTGAAACGGTTCTGTAGTATATTATACCAGATGTATTTTTATTGCAGTTACTAATATGTGTAGTACACTTTTCATTTCATGCCACGGATAAATTATTTTCAGCACTCCACTGAATTGTCATGCTTGCTTTATTTGTTACTAGTGACAGCTCTGTAGGACTTAAAGGAGTCTGGTTCGTTGTCCTTCTTACAGATAAGACTGTTCATTTCTTCAACATGTGGAAGGTGGTGCTTCTGGGTCTATATACAGTATTGGCTGTGAGAGGATTGGCAAAGGGTGCTCCTTTCCAACCAGAAGAAAAATGGAAACCTCTAGATAACCCTAGAAACAGAGACCTGGTAAGGAAATGCTGCAAGAAGGATAGTTTTGTGTGGGTTTTTTGTTTTCCATCATGAGAATTTTTTATCTGCTAAATTTAAAGGTAAGAGTGGCCCATTAAATGTAGCATTAGTAACTGTGCACTTTGTATAGTCAATAACTGGATGAGCATTCTTCAGTCAAGATGTACCCCTTAACTGAAGAGACATTCTTGGTGTGCAGTAGTGCATAAAACTTCCTTATATCTCCATCCAGCAGCTTTAGTTTTTTAAAAACGTATTTTGATTATACAACCACTCATTTTATGAAACAGAAGAGGAACAATTATTATGTTTCTCTCAAATGTGTATGCTGTTGATTGCATGTTTCATCTTCTGGAAGTATGAATAAGTTTGCATCTGACACATTGCCGTGAATAGTGGCTAAAGATCTGAAAGTTAATTACAGCTAAGAAAATATCATTAAGAGAACATTTGCAAGATCTTATAAGGAATTTGTAAAGGAAAAAACTTAGTTTCCACAATTTTTCCTCGCTGCTTTAAGCAGCATTAATTTCTACTTTTAAGTGATCTAAGGGCCCAGTTAAAATGAATTGCCCACTGTTGCCAAATCAGAGAATATTTCTCTAAAAGAAATGTGTAACAGAACTGTACTGTTTAGTCTCAGTAAGGGTTTTGCTGTGCCTGTTTTATAAGGGATACAGTTTGAATCCTCTGTGGTTGTGGGGAGCATAGATGATCAGTAAACAGTTGGTGGTCTTTCGACACCATGTAAAGGAGTACAAGCCATGGATGGAGTGGACATGTCTGAATTATATTGCCTACATTGTACCAGTTTATGATCAAAATAGAGGATTTCATCCCATGTAGGAACAAATATTACATCTACTTTGTGTCAGTAGAAATAATTAATCTCTGTTGGGCATGCTCTATTTTTCACATATGCAATATGTTCAGTTTTTCAGAACGCTCCAGGCTTATTTTTCGGGCAGGGGTCTTGATCTCAGAAAGTTCCCAGCTACTTTCACTATGAACAATGAAGGACCAAGGCCTGTCATGTTCTACTCAGATCCTATCGCTTCTGCATTTGCAGATTATGAAGAAAGGAAAAATTCTTTTCCAAATTATTTCAAAGGCTGAAAGATGCTGCTGATCAAGGTAAAAGAGGATGCCTTTTTCCTCTGATGTTGTTACATGCAACCAAGTGAAAGATTGGGATTCAAGTGATTCTTGCTTCTGTCTGAAGTATAAAAACAACTTCTTTTTCAGAAGAAATTAAAAATGTAGTACCTTAACTCTTGCCTGAAGTTGGTTAAAATTGTTGAGGTAGAGATTTATGAGGTATTTACTACTTCGGTAAAATAACACATGGTGTTTGTGCAGACCTATACAGACCACGCTTTTTGGTTTTTTTTTTCTTTCTTCTTTTTCTCCCCTTTTTCATGTGGAGAAGAATTCTGAAAATGTACAGATAACAGAGAATGCAGGTTTTATTTAAGTAATTGATATCAGTAAAATTATAAATCGAGACTAATGGTTTTCTGTGATATATGTACATTAAGAAAATTAATTTAGACATACTATATCTTCTACATCTTTGTCCATTCATGCTGTTTTCCTTATTTCTACCACTAAAATTGAAGGTTGATAAAAGGATTGCAAACATATTCACATCTCTCCATAAATATGAAATAAAATTGAAGTGGGTCAAGCTTGCATTATCAATAAATCCAGCCTCAATTTATAGCAGGTACTTCTCAGCTATTTTATCTACGCATAACCATACTCTGTACCAAATAAACACTTTTGTATCTCATTTGAGAGTCAGTGAATCCTGTCAACTCTGAGTAAAGGTAAATAATTGTTTTCTCTCGTTTTACAAATAGTTGAAGATTTCAGTAAGATTTTAATCTAAGCATTTTGGTGATTTACTCAATATCTTAAAGGGATTAATTTGTAATCAATATTCAGCTTAGGATTTCTAGCTCTGCCCTGCTCTCTGCCTATTTAACCACATCTCTCTTTGTAATCAAAAGCACAGCTCCACTATTCTTATTACCATGGATCATAATGAAGACTGCACTCAAATTTTAATACTAAGTTCTCTTTTTGCCAAGTTTTTGTGTCAGGAAATATAAATTGCATTGCACAATGAGTATCGTGCATGACAAATAAACGAAAGGGGACTTTAGAAAGGATGCTGTAGCTCTAGTATAAATTACAGCAGCAGTGAGAAAATGACTGGTGGAAGTCATTTGTCCTGTGTAGTTTGGGATGATCACGGTAGTTCTTTTCAGTGTTCAGAACTGTTTTCTGGAAGTAAAGGTCTGCTGCGCTCAGTTGAGGTATTTCAGCCAGTGTTACTAGGTCTTGGTTTGGATTATAGCCTGGCTGCATATAAATATTTCTGTAGTTGTCTCACATCCTTTTTTTTTTTCCCCTCTTTTTCAGGCATTAACTTTTGAACTTCATACAAAGTGGTAACCTTCACAGCAAAACATTACGGCTTTGACTTTTTAACTGCTGCAACTTAATTTCCCTCACTATCACAGCTTTTGCCTATGGAATCTGATGTCATGCTGTAATTAGCACATTTGCTGTCTGTTGACAAATGTGTGATGTTTAGCTACTACAGTTTGCCTAGCACAATTGTGTTCGTTTAAACGGGAATAAACGAGTGCAACAGAGTGCTTTTAACTACCGCTCAGTGTCTTTGTTCGAAGTTGGTAAATAAATGTTACCTTTCAGTTTAGGAGAACTAGGCTTCATAAGGTGTTCTGCAGCAATTTTTCAGATACTCTGTTATCAGCAGTCTTCCAGTTACTTGGGCGAGCGAAGGGCCTGGGGAAACGCCCGCCCGGGCAGAGGCGGGCCCCAGGCCCCTGATGGCTGCTGGTACCTCACCCCCAGCCCCTCGCCCCCATTTCTGACTGTGCCCCCGTCAGTAAGCCATCCGCACGATAACTGTATACGTAATGAAGTTAAGAAACCCTTCTCGTGTATAAACAACACCTATTTCTGAGGAATAAAAGATGACCAAACGTCTTACAGCGAGGTCGGTAACGAGGAGCTGTCCTCGCACCTCCTCTCCTTAGGCCGCGGGCCCCTCCGCGGCAGCGAGCACAGCAGCAGCGCCTACCGCCGCGGCTCCCCGCAGCCCCCCGGGCTCAGGAGCCCCTCCCGCCCACAGCAGGTCGGCTGCCCGCTCCCCAGGGACGGTGCTGCCCGCGCCCCAAGGCAGCGGGGTCGGGGCGGGCCGTGGCGGGGCGGAACTCGTGCGTGAGGGCGCGGGGCGGGGCGGGCGCCATAACGGGAGGGACCCGCGTCCTGCCCTGAAGAAGGTTCCCCTGCGCCGGCTCCGGCTGCTCCCGCTGCCGGGTGGTGCCGGCGCGATGTCGGGCTTCAGCCCGGAGCTGATCGATTACCTGGAGGGGAAGATCTCCTTCGAGGAGTTCGAGCGGCGGCGAGAGGAGCGCAAGAGCCGCGAGAAGGTGCGTCTGCCCCGCCTGAGAGCCCCGCGGCCCGGCCCGGCCCGGCCCGGCCCGCTCCCGCCCTCCATGACAGCCCCTGGCCGGGCGCGGACCGCTCCAGGGGCGGTGTGGCTTCCTCTCCTTTGGCCGTGTCCGCTTGGGTTGGGTGCTGCTGTGCTCAGCGATTGATTGTGTCTACATAACTGTTAATTTATGTGCGAACATTATAAGAAGCGAACTTTAATTTGTAAGGGTCATTAGGTGCTGGTAGAGCGAGTTGTTCAGGGGAGCGTACACCTGTCCCAAGTGCAGAATGCGGCGGTTTGGTTCATGCCAGTGTGGCTCTCGTCCCTGGACTTGGCAAAAGCTACTGGCGGTTACCTTCAGGCACCATAATTCATTTCTTCTTTAGGCGGCAGCAATGAGCAGAAGCAGGTTTTGATACAAAATCATCCGGCGTATACTGCTGCTGCTCCCCCACCATCTTCTGGGTGAGATCTAAGAAGAGGTCCACTTTGACTCCTTTTGGTAATCGTTGTGGCCTCTTGGCAGCAGCAAATACAGGGAGGCACAGCTTTGTGTCTAAAAGTAAGCAGATGGAGAGGTGTTCTGAGAAATTCTATATGCTTGGCTGGAGTGTTGTAGCTGACTTTAACTTTACCATCTTTGTGTCAAAATGCAACTGAATTTCTGTATTTCGTGGTCTTCAGAGGGCAAATTCAGCAGAACTCAGCTGTCATGGAAGGAGAAGTGATATCCTAGGGCAACCTTCTTACTGGGTTAACAAGTGCTATTTTGATACTTCATTTTGTGTTTAAAAAGGCAGGCTTCTAAAAGGGTTTGTCACACGTTTGTAACTTTTTTTTGGTACGGTCAACCATGTCATCTTACCTCACTGTAATGCCAAGTGGACTAGTCTCTTCAGTCAAAAGTAATGTGGACAGTCACCATCTGAGTCACCTCACATTGATAAGAATATAAAAGTCTTGACAGAAAGTAATGCTGGGTTTTGTGCGTTTAAAAATACAGCACTTATTCCACCTGTTTCACTAGCAGCGCAAAAGCTGGAAACCCATGGTCTAAATGCTAATTGTAAATATTAGGGGAAAGAGGAATGAGTCATGTTATAAAGCTCATAACTGATATTGTTGGTGTGCATAGGATGGCGAAAACGCGTCTGCTGAGGAAAACGCCGAAGATGTAGAAGCTCCATCTTCATCCAGAAAAGCATCCGGGAAATCCCAGTGTCAGGATGAAACTGACGGTAAATGTGAACATAAGAATTTCAGTGGAAAATGTATTTAAAAGGTCATTGAAACATTTGCTCTTTGATAGCTGACTTTTTATAAATACCTGGCTGCTTTTCAAGCTGTGGGTATCGAAGCACATTGTTAGAATGTGCCATGCCTCGGGTTCTGGATTTGAGCTTGGGATTTAGACTGCTGCAGTCTGTTTCAGACCCCTTCTCTTCAGAAGCTATACTCTGTGCACCGGTCAGGGCATATTCTTGTGGGATTGCTAATGCTGTGAGATAGCAAAGCGCAATTTTTGATTTCTTTGCGTTGGTTCTTGGACTCCTCTCGCTACTTTCACTGCAAATTCTCATCATTCTGTTTGGTTTTTTTCTCTTTTCTTAAATTTCAAAAATAGGCCTTAAATTGTCTCATCTAAAATGTGCGTCAGTGGTGCTTTGATTTTGAAAGTATGACCAGACTTCGTCCTAGAAGGACAGAAAATGAACACTGGAAGTGTGGTTGGAGCCAGATATCCGTGGTTCCTTATTGACCGCTTCTTTTTGTTGATGTCTGTGAAATACTTCCAAGCTGCTCTTTTCTGCTCTGTATTCCACCCAGCCTGTTACATGTTTTTTCATGCACGTCATCTTTATCTAAGAAAAAACATATCCTGATAGATTTGTGTGGTAGCGTTACTTCTGCTCTTACTACAGAGAACACAGAAGTCTCAAGACCAGTCAGAATCAAGGAAGCATTGATAATATTTATCGCTATTTAAAGAGTTGCTATTAGAATCAGACTTAGGATGTTCAGAAGAAAAATGTTAGAAAAGGTCATTGTTAAAATCACTTTTGATACACGAATCTTCAGATGATTCCTGCAGCCAAGGAGACTGAAATAAAAGGGAAATTGAATTGATAATTAGGTTTTTTCAGATGGGAGGGAAGAAAAGTCTTGATTTTTAGATGCTAAATATCCAAATCAGAATAAAAAAACCCAAATACATCCAAGTCAGAAAAAAATAACCATAAACTCAGGTGTAGTATGCAATTCCTTCTTGTATATAGGCAATACATGATAGATTTATTTTTCAGTCCCAACTTGATACTGTGGTTATTCTTTTATCAAATCTTTAGATGCTCAATCCCCCAGCTGAAACCTTTGAACACTATATATTTTGATATTTTGCATAGATATAGACTTGTGGGCAGTTATAACCCTGGGTTAACTTAGTAATGAAAAATTGTAATGAAAAAATGAGAAAATTTTAAAATCTATGTGCTTTAAGCATATTTATTTTGGATATAGAGAATCATATTCTTATTAATTTTAAAGAATTTTGTTATTTCTTTTTCTGGAGAAATGTGAATAATCTGGATTTTGCATTTATACATGTTCAAAGGTACTTATTGTCATGGATAGGATGGTTGCAAGATCTTGTTTTAAATTGCTTCTAAAAATTGGTTGCTGCATTATCGTTTAGTATAATTGTCTGCTCACTTAGCCTCTTCAGCTGAAAAGCTTTATTCCATCCAACCAGTTCAGTGCTTGAAAATTGCTTAATATGCTTCTCTTGTATCGATTGAGAAAAACGTTGAATAAACTGTTGTTTCATTCTGTGTATTCCTCCATGCTTTCATTTCAAATATCCAAAAAATGTTAGAGGCTGGGGTATACTAAGCACTGGTGATAAATAATGCAGAGTTTTAAAACCAAAGAGGTTGTTAATAGTTTTTCTGCATTTCTGGAGGCCTTTTTCTTGTAGAGTAGCTGTTCCAAGTGGGCTACTAATTATGAAGAATTCTGTTTTCTCTGCACTTATCCTGATAAGCAGCGTGTACTCTTGATTATTTCATAAACTGTTTTTGCTTCTTTCTCAACCAGGAGAAACTTCAGATGGCGTCAGTAAATCTGTTCATCGGGTCTTTGCGTCCATGCTTGGGGAAAATGAAGAAGAGGAGGAGGATGAAGAGGAAGAGGAAGAAGAAGAAGAGGAAGAAGAAACTACTGAGCAACCCACAGCTGGAGATGTTTTTGTGTTGGAGATGGTACTTAATCGAGAGACCAAGAAAATGATGAAAGCAAGTATTTAAACTTTCATGTAACTTCCCTGTATCTCCTGAAGCATAGTGCATCAATGACAGCTTGAGTGATTTTAGCTACTTGCTGAGAAACTTGCCTGAAAATAATTCCGTGTAGGATACTTTTGGTTATGTTGGTGTCGCCTATCTTTGTTTTTTAAAAAACTATTGTACATCACTGTTTGAAAACTTTCAAAAATAATGAAGTGAGTTTTTCCGGTGTCTGGATTGTGTTTGTATTAAATATCAGAGTTACTCTGTCAGTTATGAAAATTAGCAAATATTTTGGTCAGTCATTTTAATATCGCTAGGAGTTAAAGAACTTGTTATTAGGTTGTATTAAGCACAAGTGTGACTGATGTCTCCTGAATTTGGACACAACTGAATCCTCAGTAGCAATGATATCCCTTTTCCATTTAGGAGAAAAGACCTCGCAGCAAACTTCCTCGTGCTTTGAGGGGTCTGATGGGAGAGGCCAATATCAGGTTTGCTCGAGGAGAACGTGAGGAGGCTATTCTAATGTGCATGGAAATCATTCGACAAGGTGTGTTAGAATGGTAGAACTTTTTGGCTTTAAGGATGGGGTGAAATTGCCACGTGCATCAGGAAAATTCAGTGTGGCTTCACTGATGATGAAAACAGTCAGTACAAGGAAAGTCACCGTATAAGTAGCGTGGAATTAAGAATATGTAGTGCATTCCCTTTGTTGTTTTGCTTGTGAAAAGAAACTAGCACCCTAATTCTGCAGAGGCCTGGGCCTTTGCTTAGCTTTACACAGTTTGCTTTTATTGTCTTTGTAGAACCAAGGTATAAACATCAGCATGACTTACAATGTAGAATAATGCTATAAATGGTTGTTGTTAGATTCAGTCAGGCTGTTTAATAATTTATAAAAAGGAATTGGAAGCTTGTCTGCAAGTGTTTTCTGAATTTAAACAGAGCAGTGTAGATGTTCCATGTAATTCCGATATTTGTTGTTTGCAGAAAGGCAAGTTATTTGTTTTCAAGGTGGTTTTAAAACAATAGTTCTTAATCATTCTTTTTGTCTTTTCACAGCTCCTCTTGCTCATGAGCCATTTTCCACTCTTGCCATGATCTATGAAGACCAGGGTGATATGGAGAAGTCATTACAGTTTGAACTGATTGCAGCTCACTTAAATCCTAGTGATACTGAGGAATGGGTCAGACTAGCAGAAATGTCACTGGAACAGGACAATATTAAACAGGCTGTTTTTTGCTACACAAAAGGTAGCGCAGCAACCATTTTAATAGCTTAAAATAAATGTTAGGTGTTAATGGCAATCATTTTGTTTCTTTCTGCTTTGTAATTTAGTGCTGCAGTTTGCTAAGATTCTGGTACCTCTGTCCGGACTTTGGTAAAAGATTAATGAATCTTTAGTATAGGATGTCCTTTTCTTAGAGAAGCCTTGTGCATCTCCATTGACATTTATCTAGTCAGGGAAATGAATGTGAAATCCATTGTTCCCTTTTCCTAAACTAAGCTACTAATATGTTTTTTCTTGTAGCTCTGAAATATGACCCAACCAACGTGCGTTATCTATGGGAGAGATCAAGCCTGTATGAACAGTTGGGGGAACATAAGATGGCTATGGATGGCTACAGGCGTATTTTGAATCTCCTGTCTCCCTCTGATGGAGAGCGCTTTATGCAGTTGGCTAGAGACATGGCAAAGTAAGTTGGATTTAAAAATACTGTGATCTGGTTTTCCAAAGTTTCTCAAACACTGGTATTAATAAGCTCTGCAGCTGATTCAAGCTCGGTATGTAGCTGAAATCAAGGAATGCAGGTGTTTTTGCTGGGGGTGACCCCTACGCAAGCATGCACCCCCCAACTATTGTGATGTTTCCAAAGCCGGATATGTGGGAATTATCCTGTGTAGGATCAATGCATCATTGTAGAAGTGTTGCATTCTGTTAGAGTAAGAGAATAAAATGCAAATACCGACTACTGGAAAAATGCCAGTAGTATACAATATATACAAATGCGGTACATTTTTAATCTATATAATATCACTAGAGACGTGGAAACTTACTGCCAGCAAATCTGAATGAAACAAAGTATTCAATCTGAAATACAAACCATGTGCAACAGAATATAGTTTGTTATGTTAGTTGTGATTTGTTTCTGGAGCAAGTAGAAATCTGCCTCCTCCCCTTTTCTGCTAACGAGAGCAGATCAAGTCAAAGAAGCTTGCCTGAGATAGAAGTTTTGTGGTTAAAGTGTGTAGTGCTCTTACTGTAGTTTTTAGTAAGCTGTTTAACTGTTTTATATCTCAGCTTTCTCATGCGTAACTTGTAGAAAGCTGTTATTGGCCTGTTTCAAAACAGTTTAAGTCTTTTGATCTTCATGGTTGTGAAATGCACCAAAAAATGCAAGGACGTGTATTGTAACAATATTATTATTGAAGGTTTTTCTGAAACCAGGTTAATGTGATACATTATTGGTACCTGGCTTGAGGTGGGGGGATATTGTGATGAAAACTCCAGTAATGTCCTAATATATAGGGGAGAAAAAAATGATAATTATTTGAAATACATAAAAGTTGTCAACAGTTGTAAGGAAAGAAAAACACCCCTTTTCTCACTGTCTTTTGTAACTTACTCTTGCTAATGGAAATATTTGCTAATAGGCAAAAATAAAAGAAGTACGAAAATCCTTTTGCTAGTGTTCAAAATTCATATTGTCAGTTACCTCACGTACTTAATATCTCATATCTGTGTTTTATAGGAGTTATTATGAAGCCAATGATGTGACCTCTGCTATTGAGATAATAGAAGAAGCCTTTACTAAACACCAGAGCCTTGTTTCCATGGAAGATGTTAACATCGCAGCTGAATTATATATTTCTTCCAAACAATATGACAAAGCATTGGCGGTATGGAGAATTAAATGCATTTCTGTATCATGTTCAGCACCTCTTTGCCAGTCCGGATGGACAGTTTATATTCCTGTAGTGCTTAAATATGGTCATGTTTCTATAGTGATAGAACTGATTGTATACCAGTTGCTTGCTATTAGTTCTGTAGTAATTAGCATTGAAGTTAACAGCTTGATTTCGTAAGTTAGGGGCTGATAGACTTATGTGCTGTTCCAGGTTTAAAATGGTGGGATTGTTCCTCTCCTTCTCTACAATTGCCATAATCTTAGTAGCCAGAGAAGACTTACGAGCTGGTTTTGTGAGTACTGCCAGCAAAAGGCATCTCTAAGTTGAAGGTTAAAAGGGTGACACTGAATAGTCTAATGGTTCAGATGCAGACCTTCATGCTTTATCTGGCACACTTGTGTTACGACTAATAATTTATGCATTAAGCATCAAGCATATGTTCTAGAAGGACAATATGTCTTGACTCTAAGGCATCAGGAACTGGAGAAGATCGCTTATATGTTCCCAGTTTGTTCTAGCAGTTTTTAACCCCCACTTTTGAGGCATGTTTCTGAGTTGATTTGGTCTGGCTTTGAGAGGAAAGACTTCAGTATCTGGCCATTGTTGTATTTTCCAAGGTAGATTGAAGAGACAGTATTACTTGGGACTTTCTTCTTGTGTACGTTCTTATTTGCTGATATTAAATTACCTCCTTTTTTTTTTTTCCCCTCCTTAAGACTTTTTTTTAGCTCTCTCTCTGTCAGTGAAAAGCATCATGAGCCTGCAAACAATTCCTCTGACCCTTCTGTGTACTTCTTCCCATTTTAAAAATCAAACAGTCGATTTTACGTACACAGTATTTAGCTGCCAGATTTATTAATACAGTACTCAGCCATAGAACTGTTCCCCTGTTTCTTCTTGATGGTTCTCCTCGGGTCTGTTCCTGTGACGGTGTTTCTTGTTCCTGGGTAGCTGAAACTGTATCTGAGCTGGTAAACTGAACATTTAAAAAATAACTGTCTTAATACAATCATCTGGTATGTTCCACTAAGGGCTGTGTACTCTGTGTTTATCACTCTTGTTTTGGCAGCAGTAATGACTTAAATATTTACTTTTCAATTCATGAAAAAAATACCAAACTGCATTGGGTCTTAGACCAATGGTCCTTTACACTTGTGCATTTCCCCCCTCGCAGCTCCCCATTGGCAAGTGAATGTCTTGAATTGTCTGTCTTTGGTTTGTATTTTTTTTATTTAGCTGTTCTATTGAATTATACTGGTTTTATTGAGGTCACGATGTGTATGACCAGGGCGGTTACAAAATGTCTGTATGTAGCTGTGAATTGTATTTAATTATTTCTTTTAACTGAGACAAACCATACTGTTTCCTTGCAATGTATTAGGCTGAGGAATCCTTGGAGAACTTTGGAAAGATCTGTGGAGAGCTTAGCTATTTACCTACTGCTTTGCTTTCTTTTTCCATCTTCCAAAAGGCATTAAAAGAAGCTATAAAGGTTAAAAACTTTTCTAGTTGTGGTGAAAGTAACTGTTGTATTTGCTAAAGAGGTGCTGATCGGATTATCTAAGTAGTCCAAAAATAGTGGACAAAGACTATATACTCTCATTGACTCAAGCTCAATACTAGTCAGCGAACCCCATGTGAAATTACTGCAGCTTTTCTTCTGATAATTTTTGTGATGTCTAAAACAACTGGCATGTGGGCTGGTTACTCCATATATCCTTTAAATTTTTAAATGATCTGAGTTACTCGTCTGTTTTAGGTTATCACAGATTTTGCAGGAATTGTTCTTGAAAAGAAAGTATCAGAAAAAAGTCCAACTGAGGAGAAAAAAGGTAAGTAGCTAACAAGCGGTTAGTATGACACTGCTGTTCATCTAATATGACATCTTTCTTGCCATTACCTTTTTCACTCATGGATATATTTTGATGCATGTTGACAGGCTTTTCTCTTTTGAAACTTTTCAGTGTTTTTAATGAGTTATGTGCATGACCTCAGCTTTCTATAAGGAGTTACTCTGATGTCCAATTAGCCCTGCTGACTCATTAAGGACAAGGGCTGCTCTCCAGGCAACTGGAGGCCTTTTAAAGTTCTAAACATTCCTCAGAGTGTTCACATCAGGCCAGTTATTTCTGCCAGCTAAATAGCTTCTGAAAAAAATTTAGATAAGTTTAGTGGCATCTAAACTCAAGAATATCAACCTTTGACCTGAGAATAATATTCTTCGTCAATCCTACTTCTGTTATTAAACATTTAAATGTTTTGGTATATAGAAATCTAGGGATATTAGCTTGTAATTGAATAAAGTAGGTCGTCTTTGAGAAACCTGCTTCGTGAAAGTCATTGCTTAAGTCTGAAAATGTTTGTTTGGGCTTAGGATGATCACAGCATGCCAACTCCATAAGCAGACAGTCTGTTCTATGATTAAACTGGTTGGTTGTTTCAGCAATCCAGTCCAAACCCAATGTAGTATAAGACACTTCTGTTGGCTTTTTGCTTTAAATGGAGCTGGTAAAAATACAGTTGATCAACGAACAAATGTCCTGATAGACACTTTTAACACGTAATTTATAAGAAGCAAAACTGTAATGAGTCTAGGAATTAAAACACAGTGTTGCCAAGTTACCTGGGGTGTGTAATTTCATAAGGCCAAGTTTCTAAACTACCCAAGAACTTGGCTCCCTGCCCTCTGTTTCTTTATAACTTTTTTGAATGCTTCCTGCTCTGCTGTCCTTAAAAAAAAAAAAAAAAAAAAGTCCACTTTTCAGAGTAAGCTACCCATCAAGTATGGATTCGAAATCGAGTAAATTTTGGCTTAGCTGGTGCTACTAGGGTAATCTCTTAATCTTTTTATAAAGATACAGGCGCAGTGGTAGAAACTCAGAAAAGCCAGGAGGCAGTGACTGACGACCAAAGTCATCCAGTTGCTGAATCCAGTGCTGCAGGTAGGTAATTTAATTTTTTAATTTCATACAAGTCTGTGAACTGATCATATGCTCAGGAGCCAGGTTGCAATCATATAAAAACTGGGAAAGATTTCTAACAGCAGAGAAATAGGGCTTGATCCAGAAAAGGTTTCTTGTGTACTGTCTTGCTTACTCAAAACTTGCTTCTAGCCCAGCCAGCCACCAAAGCCAAAAGCGTTCTCCCAGGGCTTACGCACTTTGAAAAGAAAATTTTTCGATTTGTAAGAATTTATTGTTAGCTGGATAGTTACTCTCATGCTGGGCATTAAGATGTTCAGAGAATGATGAATTAATCTGCATGTTGTGATTTGGAGTAATTGGATGTGAATGTAGACGGTAAGGAAGCCTTATGTTGGAAATCACAGTTTTCTCAGTTTATAGCAATCACCCTTTGAATGTGTAAGAATTAAGATGAAGGAGAACTTAAACAGGGTAGTTCAGGAAGTGTCATGGCTGCATGTGAAGGAAATTCAATAATGGAGTTTTACTATATGACTTGTAATTTTCTAGCGTTGTCATGGGTAACTACTTTGTCTTGTGTTTGTGTTGTCATCAGATTGCATTCTGTCTGTGTGTTGTGTGAAGTTCTGTAGTTAACTGTGTTTAACAATGTATACAGCCAGATCCCTGATACACAGGACTTAGCTTAATAAGAACAAATAGCTTAATACAGGGCATTTCCTTCAGAAAGCAAGGAGAGGAGGGTACAGGTGCATAAATTGTTAAAGGAAAGCTTTATGAAGCAAGCACATCTTAAGAGGGCGAAGGCTCTAAGTGCATCGTACGGGATCCTGCTGTTGATGCAGACTGACAGCACTTGATACTTCAGATTAAATTATTAGGATCAGAGACAGTAGGAGAAAGTTGTTTTCCCAACTATCGGGAAAGATATAGAAGAAAGGGAGAGGGCAGGCCTACACCAACATTTGCTAGAGTCAGTGAGAATATATGTTCTTCATTAGAGCTGAACATGGCCTGGAGGGGATGTGGAGTTTGTGAAATGCTTGTTAAAACCTATCGGTTCAGAAAGAAATTCTTTATCTTCTCACAGCTGTGGAGAAGGTCAGCTGCTGCATACCTGAGGGTGTTCCCATAGACATCACGGTCAAGCTGATGGTGTGCTTGGTTCACTTGAACATCCTAGAGCCGCTCAGTGTAAGTAGAAACCAACTCGGAAGTTGGGGGATATTCTAATAAATTACCAAAGCAAGTAATTTTTCCTGCCTTCCTATGACTGAGGTGATTGAGAGCGCTGTGGAGATTCTTTTTGCTTCCCTCCCACTCCAAGAGAGAAACCTAGCAAATCTGTAATAGCAGAAATACTATTTTTGTCCTTACAAATTATGCCTCCGGTGGAAGTATTACTAAAGCGCAGTAAATCACAGTCTATGTGCTGTGACAGGTCCAGGACCACACTGCAAAGTTGTTGAACACTAAGGCACACATCTTCACTTTGTTTTAAAGTCCTGCTAAATCTGAAGACTGTTCTTTCATAAAGAGCATTCCTCACTGATAGGCACTTTCACCCATTGGATGCGAGATGTATGGGTGGGTAGGATGTGAAATGTCTAGGATAGGAAAATGTGGCTTTTTCAGGAAATCTGAAATTCAGATCTTTATTTTTCACTTTTAAACTAACACTAAGTGTAGTTCAGAATGGAAATAGAATAAAAATCACAGCATAAAAATGTAAGCTTCCACTAAGTATATCTTAAAGAAATGTTCTCGTTGGTTATCTGTGCTTTTAGTGTTTTGTGTGGGTTTTTTTTAAAGCCTCTTTTGACCACTCTGGTGGAACAAAACCCAGAAGAAATGGGTGACTTGTATTTGGACGTTGCAGAAGCATTTCTGGATGTCGGAGAATACAACTCAGCACTGCCTCTCTTGAGTTCCCTTGTCTGTTCAGAACGATACAACTTGGCTGTTGTCTGGCTTCGGCACGCAGGTGAGAAGAAGCAGAACTGCGGAACATGTGGTACTGAGAGATGATAATACAATGCTGAGCATTTCCAGGGACCTTTATCTAAGATCGCTGGAATTTTAGATTCACACATTGAATGATAATTGGTATTTGCAAAACTATAATTGGAGTTTATTATGACAACCCCATCACGGATCATTTTCTTGTTCCTCATATAGATTGAAATTTACTTCAGCTAAAAATACTTCATTTTCATGTAAGTGAAACAGCATCTATTCTGCATTCCATCCTCTGTCAACTGATGACGCCTTAAGTGAAACTGTGGGTGCATCAGTACAGATTTCTGAATATTTTCACTTTAATAGTACATGTTTTGGGTGGTTTTAAGTGAAAAAGTATCTGAAAAGTACGTTAACTATTTTGCAAGCTTTGAAATCTTGTTTTTCTGCCATTTAAGTGTATTGTGTTGTTTATGGTATTTCTAGAGTGCTTGAAGGCTTTGGGACACATGGAGCGTGCTGCAGAGAGCTATGCCAAAGTTGTTGATCTTGCTCCATTGCATCTGGATGCAAGAATCTCACTTTCAACACTTCAGCAGCAGCTGGGCCAACCCGAGAAAGCTCTGGAGGCTCTGGAACCAATGTATGATCCAGATACACTGGCTCAGGATGCTAACGCTGCCCAGCAGGTGCGTAAAGTGTTCTGTGTTTCCAGTTTAGGATATATTGTGCTGCTAAACTATGGTAGTGGTCAAAGATGTCAACTATATAGGGCCAGGGGTTGAGACTTACTTATTTGCAGCATGGTGAGCCTTCAAAGCCCAGCGAATGATTCATTACAGAGCGTCAGGGATGAGCCCTCATGGCTCTTTCTCCCTGACCATTTTATCAGTATTTCCCCTGTCCCACCTGATTACTTCTGTGTGATGCACAACCTCTTGGCCACTGAGAACCAGTCTTGACACCAATCACTTTGCATCAAGTTGATCAGCAGTTGCTGCATACGAGCTACATGGTTTGGCCTCTACTGATTGTAACTGATGGTGTAGCAAAGGTTCTATATCCCCTCTCCAGCAGCACCTTCACTATAGGTAAGAGTTATGCTGAATTTCTCTGAAATTAGAGAATTTGAAACAGTAACTACTGCAGGGCGGTTTAGGGAGATCTTACCTGCTGCTGCCAAGATTCTTACAGCTTTCTGGAAGCTTTTACCATCCTATTAGTACTGTATTGAGTCAAAATTGTTTGTTTTATAAACTCACTCTCTGTGCAAGAGGTTGAATAATAATGTTCAATATTATCTAGGAATTAAAGCTACTCCTTCATCGTTCGACACTGTTGTATTCCCAAGGCAAAATGTATGGTTACATAGACACTTTACTTACGATGCTGGCAATGCTGTTGAAGGTAAGCCAATCTTTAAGCTACACTTTAAGAAATTAGACAGCTATGAGTTGGGTTAAGACAAGCGACAAAGGAACTCAGGAGGAAAGCTAGTGGTTTTTATATGCAGATGGTTTCATAATTTTGTTAGATAATAACCTTGCAGGGAGTCTGTAATACTGGTGTTCCTGCCTGTGGTGTTCAGAACAGAGGACCACTTGTGTGTGTAGTTCTTAATACAGTGACTTCAGCATAGTGCTTTCTTGAAATGTTGATACTGGCTTCTATTTCAACAATTTTCTTTTGAATTTCTTAATTATTTTTTTAATATTTTTTGGGATAAAATGACCAAAGAAGAATTTGTTTAGTCAGTAAATACAGTGGTGGAGGTTTTGTGTTAACTGTTTTTTGTTTGTTTTTAAATAGGGAGTGAGGGAGGGGAATATTTAGACCTCAATTTTATCCATCTGGTAAGAACCATTACTATTGTATTACACTGGTTGAATGGCCAGCTATCCACATATTTCTGAAGCCAATACAGAAAGGCATTGTTCTTGTTATGCCTCTATGCAAAAAGTTTTGATTTCAGTATATACAGGGATGTTCCAATCACAGGAAAAGTCTTTTAAGTCATTTAAAGAGTTTGTACCTTTCTTTTGCATAGCCCAGTTCGCACTAGAGTATGAGGCAATGCAGAGATAATACTCCTGTTTGGAATGTTCTCTCTCATGATCTTGCTCTGTTGTGGTGTTTCTAGTTGCAGGCTGTTGTGGCATACAACATGAGCAAGATGGATTGGCCATAAAGCTGCCTTTGTCATAGGATGTATTACCTTAATCTGAAATGCTGCCCTTAAATTTGTTTCTAGGTAGCAATGAGCAGAGCTCAGGTGTGTTTGATATCTAGTTCCAAATCTGGAGAGAGACACCTCTATCTTATTAAGGTGTCAAGGGATAAAATTTCTGACAATGACGACCAAGAGACAGCAAATTGCGATGCAAAAGGTAACAAATGTTTATTAAAAACAAAGCAACAAGATGAAATCTTTAGCTCTGAAAAATGAAATAAACGTTACTGTCTTGCATGCTAAATCCATGCAGTTCATATTAACAGTGCTTTATTTCTAGGACAAAGAAGGCAGCAGAAATGAAGATAATATAACTTAAGGGAACAATCCCCATTCAGGGAAAAACAGTAAGATTACAGAATAATTTAGATTGAGAAGGATGTCTAGAGATCACTTGGCCCAACATTCTCCTCAGTGCAAATATAATACACACAAATCTAGAACATAATAGAAATGCATGTTTTAAAAGTGGTGTGATTTTTTTTTAACTGGCCCAGACTCGGTCGAGCCAGACTACATATTCTTAAGCACCATTTGGTAGATTAGGAAAAGGAACTTTACTGCGTTCATGTAGTATGTTTACAACTTGAACTGTGTGTATTTCTTGCCATTTGTTCCTAAGTTTTGACTGGTTTTTTGCTGGTATTTTACAAACTGCACTTAAACTGAAAAAAAAATAAAATTTATCTTTATTTTACCTGTTACTGCTGAGATGTTTTTGAAAAGATCAGTTTGACGTATGCCTCTTTTTAGTTTGTTAAGAGTTTAGCTTTCTTCTTTTAATTTTCTCAACTTACTGACTTCAATATTTTTAGCAATTTTTGCTGTTCTCACGAGTGTTCTGACAAAAGATGACTGGTGGAACCTCCTCCTGAAGGCTATATATTCCTTGTGTGACCTCTCCCGGTACAAGGAGGCAGAGCTACTAGTGGATTCCTCATTGGAATATTACTCATTTTATGATGACAGACAAAAGCGCAAGGAGCTGGAATACTTTGGACTCTCTGCTGCAATTCTGGACAAGAACTTCAGAAAAGCGTACAACTATATCAGGTGGGGTACTGAGAAGGTAGAGCAACCTCTTCTGTAATTTCTTCCACTGAGGCTGTAGTCATAGTGCTGAAAATATTGCTAAAGGAGGCAGGCTGATGCTTTCCAGCTTTTGCCAAAACAGATAAGGCTATTGTAACTGAAGGAGCTTTCTGACAGCCTTTGATTCCAAAAAATGCATAATGCAATAGGTTAGTTGATTTGCCCAGAACCATTGGTTCTGTCTTTCACTCTCAACTTTGCCTCAGTCACTGACCTGCTCTTTGAGTCTGTCTTCTTTGTTATCTTCCCTGAACTGTTGAGGTTCTATTGCAGATACAGTATTTACTATAGTGTTTACTAATTTCTTGTATACTTTTCATTCTGTAGAATCATGGTAATGGAAAATGTCAATAAACCTCAGCTATGGAACATATTCAATCAAGTTACTATGCAGTCTCAGGATGTCCGTCACCATCGCTTTTGTCTCCGCTTAATGCTGAAAAATCCTGATAATCACGCATTGTGTGTCCTAAACGGGCATAATGCGTTTGTATCTGGCAGTTTCAAGCATGCTCTTGGTAACGTCATTAATGTTCTAATATTAATAAAAATAACAAGTGAATGTTTTTTTCAGAGAAAGATTTCTTAAAGTGATTTTGTTCATACATCACAATATTATAGGTGGCTTCACAGTGTTAGTCTGGTGCTTTTAATTATTTTGTACGCAAATCGAAGCATCGCTAAGGAGTTTTGCTAATAAAAATTAAGCTGGCATGTTTCAAGTTCAGCACACATTGCAAATATAACCAACTTGCAAAGATAATTGAAGGTTAATGATCATAAAGAATAAGAAGGACAGAAACAAACCAATTTAAACAGCAAATAAAGTTGGTTGGACATTTTAAGCAGGCCTTTAAAGTAAACCTACTGCTTTCACTGAAGCCCTCCAAATGTCACACTTAAGATGTGTGGCCTCCAGGATAGAAATCCCAGCAAGGGCCTTGTTTGTCTTCTGTGTCTGATTCTTTTCTGTTTACATTTTTACATCACAGTTTGCATTTTTCCTTCCGAATCCAAGGGCTGCTGAAAATACAAAATTTTCTTTCATGTTTTTTCCTGTGTATTTTGATGTAGGTATATTAAACTGTTTCTTTTCTTAGTTCACACTTCTAATTTGAAGATTTTCTTTTTTGCCTTAAATTCTTAAGGAATGCTTTTCACAACAAACATCCTGATTCAATTATTTGCTTTTAGGACAGTATGTGCAAGCCTTCCGTGCAAACCCAGATGAACCTCTGTACAGTCTTTGTATTGGCTTGACTTTCATCCACATGGCTTCTCAGAAATACGTGTTGAAAAGGCATGCTCTTCTAGTACAGGTGAGTTAGTGTGATTATTTTTACCTATAGTGTTTCCTGGCTTCATATCCTGCAGACAGTTATGGCTACAACATACTCTGTTTAAATAACTTTCTGTAATTAATACGGCATTTCGAAAGAGGGAAGTGGCGAAACATGAACACAGATGAGTACGCTTTTGAACTACAGTTATACCCATCTGAATCTCCTCTCCTTTTAGTTAAACGTAGCTTGTTCTGCTGTGTGTATACAATGATTACTCACATAAATGTTAGCAGCTGAAAATATTACTAATTTCAGTCTTAATGGCTGTCGTCTGGATTTTTTCCAGATTTTTCTTCTTGCCCTGCCTTGTTCTGAACAAGTGATATAGAGTAGAATCTATGCTGTGTACCTTTCATGGATGTCTCATAAACTGCATTGTTGAAGCAAACTTTACAGACTTAGAAAGCGGGTTTTTTCCCTGTCTTCCTTTTCTCATCCCCCTTTTGAGTGCCTCTTATAGCTCTCTCTGTAAAGATCTTGTGAACTCCGGTTTAGGCCACCCTCAGTTTTTCAGCTTCCTTATTCACATTTTTCTTTCACCTGCCAGATCCAGTTACAAACCACAGACTGATTATTCCCAAACAGAATCCCAAAAGTAATTTCCTCTCTTCTCCACCAAGTATTTTCATTAAGTTGAAATGCCTTTTAATTCCTGTGGCCACTGAGAGTCAGCAGAGTACGTGAGGATCCTGAGCTCTCATGACTTCTGAAAGTGCTGAAGAACTGTAGCTTGCACTTATTTTGACAAAAGCTATAGGTCCTCAGCTACTCTAAAACAAGACCAATATGTCAGTATCCAACTTAAGACATTTTGAACTTGCAAACTTTGCCCTAATTTTAATATTTTTATCCACTTCTTTCTGTAATCATCAGCCTGCCTTTCTTATATGGGCTGCTACGTTCTCCTTTTATAACGTGCTTGAACAATGTCCTATTTATGTTACCATCTGGTAACACAGTTCCCTACTTTCTCTTTTCTCATTTCTTGCTTACTATACTTAGCATTTTTACATCCTCTGTTGCTCCTGTTCTAGCTGATTAATAATTCAACCACAGTGACATACTGGTGACCTAAATTATGATCATTAGCTGCTTGTGTCTGAGCTAATTCCTCATGTTGAGGGAGGTATCTTCTCTGATTACCAACATGGTCCCTAGAAAGAAGGTCCTCTATTTACAACAGAATCATCACATTCCAAAGTGGTAACAAAATGAAATGCCCGAGAGAGGATTAAAAAATTGTGTCCTTGATTTTTCCCTTCCGAACTCACCTCTTCTATCTATCTGTCCCTCCTAAGTTTCCCCCAGGGATCCTTCAGTGTCAAATGAAACACCGCATTTTAATGTACAATACTGTGTCTCTCTGTCTTGCCCTTTGTTCCGTGTGGGAGGTAGCTCTGGTCTAAAGCCATTCATCTTTATAGCTTCGTACAAACCTTGAGTCATGAAGAGTCCGTAATGGCCCAAGCTGGTAGGCAGTGACATCCTACAGATGAGAAACAAATCAATTCTCTCTCTTTAGAGTGTGTCGGTATATAAATGAGACTAGTTTCTTCCACCCGTGCCTGGTCACTGTCACTTTATGCATTGCCCCATTTTACGTCTCTGGGACATCAGCACCCAAATAGGCACATAGTCCCTGCTGGGTCCTGCCCCGCTGTCTGAACCACAGCATGCCACGTAGGAGGAGCGGGTATTCAGACTAAGGTTGGCAACGAAACTATGTACACCTGGGATTCTACTAGTCATATAGTTTAAATATATGAGCATCTATTTTAATTTTAAACTAAAAGCAACGTAAGAAAGTATAACACTTACAGAGTGCTTTGACTTTAAATTTGTTAAAGCATAGTACTGGAATTGCTGGGTATGAGTTTCCTTCCAAATTCTGCTGGAGACTTAGCAGTAAAACATCTACTGGCTTCAAGAAGGGACATGAACTCTCGTCTACTGCTTCGGATACATGGATTTTTCATGCCCTTATTCAGTGATGTTTATTTTTGACCACTTTATAAAATTATATACTGGTAATTTACCTGATAACTGGTATTGGAGTAAACATCTGTATGGAGCACAAGATCAAGAAAAGAATATGCTTGCATTCCAGAAATAATACTTTGGTATGTACTTCATGGAGTTCAGAATTTTGTAGAATTCTGAAAAGTTGTAGCATTAAACCACTTCTTGCTGTTATCCAAGGCAAAGAGTGATGGAAATGGAATGAAGGTTTGGGTTTGGATTTTTTTTTTTTCTCCTTTAAAAAAAAAAAAAGTGGGGGAGGGTTATTGTTCAAAGATTTTTTTTTTTTTTAAGAAAAATAAGATCTTGCTCTAGCCTGTCCTTTGGCATGTTTTTTAAAGTCGTCAGCTCTTACGAACGTGAACCAGTCTTATCTGTGTATGTTGTATATTACATATATTATCTGTATATGTGTATATTACATGAACACATACATACATATATATTTAGCAAGCTAGTGCCGTAAGTCACTGTACTAAATAACTGTTCAATTTATTAAAAAGATCTACCCATTGTTACCAGTGGCAGTGAGACTGACAGAGCACAGTTTTTATTGTCTCAACAATCAAATGTGACTTATTTTTTGCCTTCAACGTGCATGTGGTTTTGTGGGGAAGCATAGATCAAAAGTTTAAATAGATACATTTAAACACCTGTTCTCCAGCGTATTTTACTGCCATCTTCTTAAAGGGAAGATTCAAAAATATGCATAATATGTGTACAGGGATTCTCCTTCCTTCACCGGTACTTGGACCTGCGTGGACCATGTCAAGAGTCTTTCTACAACCTTGGCCGTGGCCTTCACCAGCTGGGATTACTGCACCTGGCAATCCACTATTACCAAAAAGTACTTGAACTTCCTCCTCTCGCCTTAGAGGTACTGTATCTTTGTACAGAGAATAAAGTCAGGTCAATGTTAGTAATTTCTCAGCTGTAGTTAAAATAGGTACATAAAATCTGTGTAATTGAGTTTCCTTTAATTTGTATTGCAATTCCTTGTCATTGGAAGCCCACATCTGGTTGTCACCTGGTAATGCATTTAAGCATGTGTTAATTTCAAAGGTTTATGAATTTTGAAGGATTTACTAATAGGTTGAAGTAGCAGCAAAAAGGGTGGCTAAACAACTTTACCTGAGTAAGTAGCTGAAGTTTATATATATTACATAAGATAAATTATAACTGGAAGTTCTGTAGACTCACCCATGCTATAAAACAGCATGGGGGAGAAATACAAACCAGTATTAAGAATGCCTAAATGCATCTGAGCAATGGTTTCGGTCTGATTGATCTGTATTAGCTCATCCTAATTGATGTGTCCTACATTTACAAGTCTGGTCTGAGAGAAAGTTTTTACCTAGCTGTGGCATGGGTAGGTAGAAAAATTGCAAGTGTATTTAGGAAATGGGAAGAGTTGGTAAAGTAAGAACCGTGGGTGTTAGTCAGCACTGGGAGTTCAAAGCAGCAATTGTGAGCGTGTAAAAGATACAGGCAGTATTCACATTCTGATTGTAGAAACAAATACTTTGCAAATTAAGATAGCCAGCTCATAAAACAGGAAAATACTATCTCATTTACAGCTAATGTTTTGGGTATCTAATTATGTAACTCTTTGGTGAGTGGCAACTCGTTCAAGAGGGAGGGCCCAAGGAACACTGCTTCTTTTGTTTCTGTACAGCTGAAAGCCTATATAAACCATGAATATGTGATTTGATTCCACTGTAATTGCTACTCATGTTTCAAGTCATACTATTTTTGCATATAGATAACTTTTTTTAATCATTATTTTTACAGGGAATAGAAACTGATCAGACAGACTTGAGAAGAGATACTGCCTTTAACTTGTCGCTTATTTATCAGAACAGTGGCAATACGAGAATGGCTCAAAAGATGTTGTATACCTATGCAGTTGTATGATGAGGTTTGTGGCAGGTGGAATTGATACTCTTTGTGTTAACCTTTGCATTATGCAGTGCTGGGGAAACTGGTTTTATATACAACTTTTTCTATAGATGGTCAGAGACATGGCTTGTGCCGTATATAGCTTTACGGACTTCTGACATTTGTACTGTACCGCACATGGATGGAAGCTGTTCTGAGTACAGTGCTGCCATGCTCAAGTGTGTCTGTTATTAGCTCTTATCCTTTGATGCATTGCTCTGTTATCTGATACTCAGTCTTGTATATAGAATCAAACAGTGAAAATAGAAGCCCCGTGCGGTTTGTTGGTGGGTTTTTTTGGTTTTTTTAGGGAAAATGTACATGTGCAATATTACAACTAGAAGCCATATTCACTGGTGATGAGGGTTTTTTAATGTGCAGCATTAAATTACTATAATATAGAAGAAATGGGCTCATACTAATCCTTAGAGGATGGAGAACTCACTATTTCAAGATCTTTAAAGTATTCAGAATTTTGTAGGGATTCATATTCCTAGCAGCTGTTCTATTTGAAGGAGATTGATTTCTGTTTTAGTGAAATCAGTGTGACCTTTGTTCTTCTTCTGAACTTAATAAAAATTCTGAGGTTAATGATAATGTTTACTCATTCTCAGCAAACATACATCCTACTGAATAACTTATAGCAAATATGATACAGATGCTTATTTAACAGACATTGCAAAGGGGCTGGGTTTTTAATTATTTCTGGTAGTTGAACAGTAGCATATGATGGTGGAAGCATGCTGCTTCCCACTCAGCAAGAGAAGCAGGATGCAATGCTTTATCATAAATAAAAGAATATATAGTTATATGTATGTATAGAAATGGATATATATTATACGCTACAGCAAAATAAGGCTGAAAAATATTTTTCAGCAAGGTAGTTTGCTGAATAGAAAACAAACCATGCTGTTGCCTCCAAAGCACTCTTGTTACTTAGAGTATCACAGCTAACTACTGGTATTTGCTTTCAGCCCACTTTTGTATGCATTGTGTTCTGTAATCATTTCACACAACTGCCATCAATGATTTAGAAACAAGTCTTGTGGAATTGCCTAGACTAATTTTAAAGGTAAGGCAATTATAGCTCAAATCAAACATGAAATTACAATATATTGCATGTCCACTTCACTGGAGGATATGCTGGGCCATAGTGAGAATACAAAGGTAAGAGACAAATACGAACTCGCAACTCAATAACTTGCAGAAGGACAGCATGTTTTACTTGGGAATAGTACTTGGCAGCACTGCCTAAATACAAGTCCCATGCCAAGTTTGCAGAACTATAAATTAATTAACCATTTTAGTTACATTAGCCTGGGATATTCATAAGCTGCAGAAGAAGGGAGAGAATGACTCTCTTATCTGCATTTTGTTTGTCATTCTTTGTGATACCTCATCACTGTTTCCGACATGATAGCCAACTGTTTGCTGTGTGAACTGGAGCTGACTTTCAACCTGTGTACAAGCATAGTATGGCTGCATCCTCTTGGGGTAGAAATTCTTCCGTTCAAGCTTTCCATATTCTTTATTGGCCTTTTCACATCTTGTAATCCCATTGATTTTTTTTTTTTTCCTCTTGCAGCAAATGACTCCTGTCCCTTCATAGGAAAAAAGTTTATCATGCCCCAGGAAATACTGCCCTCAGCACTGAACTAATGCTTAGAAAACAGAAGCCAGAGATCCAGTACATAGATTCCCTTTGCATTATTCTTTTCCAAAACGGGAGTCTGAAAAACTCGGAATCCTATTGTTTGTACATTTTTTTAATAGACTTCACACAGAGGAAGGTTGAGGGTTTTTTTTTTTAAGAATTGTCTTAAAAAATGACCAATATCAAAGCATTACTATTAATTACTTTTTATTCCTGATCCCTACTGCTGCTAGAATGCTGAAGTAGTTTAGTTTTTAAACCTAGGCGCTATGAATCTTTAGCATTCATACAAATAAAAAGGAAAAATACAATCTGAATGCTGATAACTTTTAAACTGCTACCTAAATTGTTTTTAAGAACCAAATAACAGAAACTTGCCTTGAATTAAACCCAGTCAATATAGACTGGAAAATTCATACTTCTAGCAGATAGTGTTCCGAAAGGATGTTCTAAACAATTTTGAGCATCTGGAAGGAAGAGATCTACTTGTCTCAATGCCAATTATCTAAACCTTTCTAAAATGCTTGTGGGGAAAAAACCTATATATGAAGATAGAACTTAACTTGGATTTTTCCTTAGCTATAGCCAACTTGCATTTATGGTTATGAGATAAACAGTCTTTTACTTAGATTTCACTTTTACACAGTATTACAAATATGTTATATTGTAATGGTGCAGCAGTAACAGATTAGACTGGACAAGACTTCAGACAAAGCAAGAGACAAAAATAGACGCTGTAGGAATGTGAGATCCCCAATAAAAAGTAGTTTAAACAGGTGCAGCCCATGTGAGCTGACCTGCTTAAGGAAAAGCAAAGCACAGAACATGAGATGGGTACAGAAAATACATGTGCTAATCTAGGCTTTATGTATATAGCCACAGCTGTACTGTCCAATACAGAATTGGGTAAGTTTTAAACCACATTTCACTTGCAATACTGCTAATTAAAGTGCCTTTACTTCAAAATTCTTTTTCAAACAATGACATTGTGAACATGTACTGCACATTTCATCATTGTACTTTATGTAAAGGATCGAGGATACACAGGGGAGTGTGAGTTTCAAACACAAATACTTCTTGGGGTATGGCATTTATTTTGGCATGCGCTATATTCACGTTTAGGCTTGCCTGACTATAGCTTTTTTTAAGGATGCTCACAAGAACATAACACTGGGGGAGCTGAACCCAGCACCTTTCCTAATTCTTCTTCACAGTAAGGACTATTTTACTGAAATGTAGAATCATAGAATAGTTTGGGTTGGAAGGGATCTTTAAAGGTCATCTAGTCCAACCCCACCCTGCAATGAGCAGGGACATCTTGAACTAGATCAGGTTGCCCAGAGCCCCGTCCAAACTGACCTTGAATGTGTGGGAACAAACAGCAAGGCAGGAAAAGCTTGAAATCCAGCCATGACAATTTTGGGAAGGCTTTCATAAATCACTGAGAACAAGAGACTAAGAGGGAAAGAATACGTAAATCAATGCCAGCCTCACGTGTCAGCATGTTGGGAATATTCCTCAAGCCTCTCTAAAAGTTTCAGTCAAACACACTACGTATATTGTCAAACTACTCGGTTTAACCATGATAATTTTGTTAGCTGTTAATTGCTGAAGAGCTATTTTATGTAAAATACTAACTCAAGGCATACTTAAAAGACTGCTCATAAAAGCATCTACTGATTTGTCTTAAAAACTGAATCACACCTTTTCATTTGTGCTACCTGATACCAGCATTAAGTGTAGAAAGCTGTTTGCCATCCACATTTGCTGAAAGCCACAGATTGACAAACAACCTACCTTTTCACTGCTTAGAAAATTCATTTTTAAATACTGTAACTATTACTATAATTAAGAGAAGCTTAGCAGCTAGCAAGCCCTGGGAAAGGTTAGCAATGTGTAGACCTCCATCATTGATCCTGCAGGTGGCAGCAGTGTTAAGATTACTACAACTTTATTGAAATTACTATGCTTAAAGAAAAATAACAAGTTCTTGTCTATTGTGTACTTCTCATATTTTGAATGGCTGAGCTGCCACTCATCATGCTGTGGTTCACATTGCAGAGCAGGCTCTGAGCAGGCAAACTAGTTTTCTTTCAAATGAAAGCAAGGTAGAAGATGGCTTCCAGAAATGCTCCAGTTGCTAGTGAGCATGCAGTCAGCAGGATCAGACTAGAGCAAATCTGAAGTAAAAAGCAATCCAAAACACATCCTGGACATCTGGACCAGCTCTTTCATCCTGCATGTGACCCACTGAGCTGCATCACTTGCTAAAGCAGATATAGCCAAAACTAAAGGTAGTGCTACAGTTAAAAGGTACTGGGATACAGTAATCCTTCCCAATTACACTCTATCTATCTTACTGCTTTCCACCCTAAACCCAAACGGGTTTAGAAGAAGCAACAGGATGTGTTGAACCTGGAATAGACTGTCACTAGGCACATGTAAGTACCAAGTTTAATGGCTGCAGCCATATAATCAGACTTTGTATATTGAAATGCAAAGTAACTGCAGATGCATGGCCCTAGAGAGAGCGGGTGATTCTGGAACAAGGAAGGGGTGAAGAACCAGCCCTTGAGGTATACCACATGTTGGTAAAAAAACTCCCGCAGAGGAAAAAAACACAGGGGTGGTTGGTGCTGTTTCCCTGACAACATGCAGTTCATACAAACCCAGCTGCCATATGCTTTGTCCTTTTGCACAGGCAAAGGTCACAATCATTTGTCCCTTGTTAGCCAACCTACTTAAGCATTCAATATAAACAAGTGTTAAATGGTAAGTGCTATTTGAGAAGACTGTTTTCCAGCTGTGATGACTCTAGAGTTTGAGTTCATAGCAAGCAAAACTAGATTACAGTTTTGACTGCTGTTTGCCTGAGGGCACTGTGGAGGTAGAGAGGCACAGCTTATGCTAAGCCACCTAAGCAGGTTTACAGAGCAGGTGTGCAATAGGTGCCAATTGATTTCTGAAGGAACCAGCCTGACTGGGACAAACCTAAAGCCATGTTGTATAGGCCTGCTTTTAAGCAGCACAATTTAATAAAGCTCAGGTGTGCATTAGCTTTAATAGTGTGCTCAGCCACCCCTTGTTCCTTAGAACAGCCATTTGCTTCAAGGAGAAGACGCTGAAGTCACCATGATTTAGTCCAGAGTCCTATCACGTAAGTTACAGCTTAGGACCAAATTTCTGGAGGAGCAGAATGAGCTAATTCCAGTGTGTCCTCAGGCTACTCCTAGGCTCCAAGAGGTATGCAAGACTTCCCTCCCCACTAAACTAAACAATTATTGCAAATAACATGTATAGATCCTACAGAAATAAATAGTACCATTGATCACAGAGGAGTTTGCAAACAGCTCTGTTTAAGCAGATCAGAGTGCAACACCTGTACCGAAGCTAGGTTATATTGAAACCACGTGGAAGAGTAAGCCGTGACAAAGATGAGCTGATCCTTAGTCAAACAAGCATGAAAACTGTCCATGTTATAATTATCTTCAACACATTATGACGTAAGTCATCTGCTTCTACTACTCTTCCCCCAGTGTGTTGTTCCACAGTAGGAGAGGTTGAACAAATTCCACTAATTTTTATGGAGGTAAGATGATGTGTGGTATAACATCACACACCTAATGAATTCCTTATATGCTCCTAAAGTAGCCCAAGGCTTGTGTTCTCTCATGACCCAGCTATCATCTGCCATTCGAGGCAGCCAGTCCTGCCAGTTCCTCCCTGTCCCAGTCACGTCAGCATCCAGCCACAGACACATGACTCGGTCTTCAGTAATTCACCTGAACCCTCTGCAAACCAGTCAGATTTGTTTTGATAGCACCTGCCAGGCCTTGGTCTAAAGCTGGTAAAAGAAACTTGATGAAAGCAAAAATGTAGCGTATCAACAGCATATAGTTTACAGTAACGATAAATAAAGAACAATTGTTCTGCTATAAATAGTAGTTTTGTTAATATCGGCCTCACAATGCAAAGCACCTGAGTCAAAAAGACAAGGTGAGAGCTATGAGTTAATTCAAATCAGAGTTTGTGATTTAAACAAGCATTCCTAGGTCCCCTGTATATGGCTGCCCCATGAGCACCTTTTATTTGCAAGGCTTTCTCAGTGATACAGACCGATCTATGTCAGATGAAGTACAGTTCCTGATTCTTCCAGCACCTGGGTGCTAGCAGGGAGTCTCCCTGTGGCAGGTGATGCTCTCCCTGGGCTGGGAATCACCCAGCCAAGTGAGCTCATTTCCTGCCCAGCTCACGTGAGCCTTCCTGGTGGTGAGCTGGAGGTGTTGGGTTCTTGCCCTGCTGTCCGGGGAGGTGTGAGTGGGAAGCTCTTCTTGCTTTTTCTCCTGGGAAAAGATGCAATGTTTTATGAAGCTGATGACTGTCTGGGGAATCTTTGTCATTACTAAAGAAGAGATTAAAGTTTTGGCAGTTTAATACATACGTCTCTAAAAAGCTAATTACACAGCTGTATAAGAACTATCAATTATGGAGAAGGCTGATGAATCTACACAAACAAGGTAAGAATGGCTTTTGAAAGGGTGTGGAGGTGGGGAAGGAGAACCACTGAAACAGAGGTGAATGCAGAGAATAAAATACACTAGGTGTTAGCTTTCAGACAAGTATTTGGTTAATGAGCACCAACAAAACATGAAGTCTGTGCAACAGAACTTTTCTAAGTACAGAAACAGTCCCTTGAAGGTATCTTGTACCTGTAGTACTCTTTGCTGCTTAAGTATGTCCGTTGGCAAAAGACAAGAAAAGAAACTAAGCTAGAAGAGGGGTCTGTTTTCCACCCCTGTGTAGGGAACTACAAAAGAAAGTTTAGGAAACTGAAATCCTGGCTGATAATGAGCTATCAAATACTTCCCCCACCTATTTTCTTTGCTTCGCCCTTTGAAATGAATGTGCTTGCTTTCTTTACCTCCTTTTCAGAGCTGCTTTATTCAGGGTTCTTTGTCTGGTGGTTTTTCACAACTTCTAGCTGCAGGCTATCAAACTTAGATTTGAACCAACGGTGAGCTGCTTCTAGGTTAGTTGTGATCTAGGCAAGACAGTGTAATTAGAACTGCAGAGAGAACAGTTAATGCACGCTGTGATCCAGTTTTTGAGCTCTGTGCAAGAAGGGGCAGAATAGCATACAACTCAAATCTTTCTCTTGAACATAGGGGTAGGAGCTCTCCATGATGCTCTCTTCCATTGCTGTGAAAAGGATGTATCAGAGAGGTCCTCACTACAAAGTTACCCCTCTCTTCGGGGGGGAATGATGTCAACATGGGTCTCCAACACAGCATAAAATACAGAGGCATTGGGAAGGGGGAAAAAAAATGGATGCTGAGTACCACAAACTCCTAAGATGAGGGAAGACTGACTTTGCCTGAAGAATGCTGTAGAAATACTCTTTCGCTATTAAGGTCTCTTTCTAATCACAGAACAGTACTTGGACTGATAAGCAGCATGTAAGACCTCAGGCTGGGGCACCTCTGTTACTTTTTTTATTTTACTTTATGCTGGTTAATACCATATAAAACATCTAAACCCCTAGATTTTCACCCCAAACTACTATAGTAATCCATGCAAGCTATAATAATTTGGATATTGTGGTACAGTAGTGCAAGGGTGAGGTGATGCAAGGACAAATGACTTCTTGGGGTGGGGGGCGTGGGTGGGAAATGTGGTTTTGCATGATGTCACATATAGAGTGACACATGAGCAGCTCAGGGGGGCAATTTACTTGCCACAACACTTTTGTTTGGTTGGTTAACACAGATATCCCGAGCCTGATAAAAAGAATAGGCTGTGGGGGACAAAAGCTCTTCTTACAAGCCCCACTAAATTGAAGTGATTCACAGAAAAGATAAAAACTCTTTTTTTTTTTAAGTATGATAAACACAACTTAGTTGAAAAGGCCAAGGATGCACCTCACTCTTCACCAGAGACTTATATCTGACATTGAAAGTGTTACTTGGTACATATACTGAAATACTATCTTGTTATTTTCAATGAATTATTGTTCTAATGCTAACTAGTCTCACCTGTTCTGATTCTATGCTGGCTTCCTTCAGTTTCTTTTCTGTCTCCTCTTTATATTTCTTCAGATGTTTGACTGCTTTTTCCAGTTTCTAGGTAGAAAAAGAAGTAACATTAGTTTATATGCAATTTTTTCATGGCACAAATAAAAAATTGCAATGTAACAGAAGGACTCTCCAATCTTTACTGTAAATAGCTTAGAGTTCTATCATTGAAAAAAAATACTATCTTTCTCTAAAGTCAGATATATAGTGAATGTATGTTGAGTTGAGTTGTTACTTGGGCTTTCTGGAGCAGACATAGTAAGATTTATAGGAATATCTTTTGACTGAGTTCATAAAGTCTTTCTACCACCTCTTCTACAACCCCATAGATTTTTGCACAAAGATGCTTCCATGGGTGTCTCACCACTTTTTCATGCTGGTATCACTTTACCTGACATTCATTTTCCAGCTGCTCCCTTTGCCTTCTCTCCGCTTCCAGCTGGGTCTCCAGCTGCCTGTTCTGCACTTGCACCTCACGTTGGTTTTTCAACAACACTTGCATCTCGCTTTGCACACTTTTCAACTCTGACACAAATTTCTGGATGTCCTGTGACTGAAGACAACACAAGAATGAAATTCCAACAACATTTTAGCAGATCAGTCTCTTCAGAAAACTGGTCAAGAAAGCTCACTTGTTCATAATTCTTCTTCTGATACTCCTCTTTTATTGCTTCCATCTTCCTCAATTCAGATTCAGCCTCCTGGAAATTGTTGAGAGAAAGAAAACTTCAGGAATTTTTCAGGCTTACTAGCTGTTACATGGGAACTATTTCTGCAGATGTCTGCACATTGTGTCCTTATTTCTTGCCCTATGAGACTGAAGTTAAAAGAACCCATGCCCCACTGGGGAAAGGAGAACAAGCAGGTGGCAGATTTGCAAAGGAGTCTAGATTCTCATTTAGGATCAGGTACCAGTTGAACCGTAAGTTCTACAGCTATAAAGGATGGGAAGGGACTAATCACTACACAAGCAATGTTTGGCCCAATGAATAATTAGATAGCCTATATCCACAAAATGATAAAGACGACAAATGCTACTATAAAAATCTAATGGGGGATGAGACTCCATGGCATCATATTTAATATGGGGGGGAGGGACGACAGGAGAAGCAACACGATTACTGTAGCTGCTATCAATCTATTCATCTTCTGTTCAGAATTTGCATCCAGAATTACTTTTATTTTCAAGTCTAGCTCCACTGCAAAGGATGAACAGCAGTCCTACTCAGAAGGAGAAAAAAGGAGTTCTTAACTAGGACATCTGTCTTTACTGAAAAATGTCTGCATACCTTTACCCTTTCTGTGTTAGCTTGATAGGCCAGGCATTGTCTGACTTGAGCTCTCTGGCTTTTTAGCTTTTCCCTGTAATTGGACAAAGACTTTTCCAGCTCTATTACTTTCTGCTGCAGCTCCCTGTTAGCACGGGAAACTTCAGCCAATTTGGAGCAGGATTCTTCAAGGGATTTCTTTACCTATGGGAAAGAGGAAAAAGTGAGTTCACATTAACTGTAAGAATTAGTTCATTCTACATAACAATTAATAAGCAGCACACCCAATTGATTTGCTGTATCTGACGTATGGTATAGCACCTGGTGTTTTGACTTTTCTTTAACACTCTTCTAGCAAAGGGGGAAAAAGTGAATGCTGGGATCTGAGTAATACTAAGGTTATACTGAGCTTTATGATCCAGCCCCCAAGAAACAAAGCAGACTTCCAAACCAGTATTTTATCCCTGGGGATTGCTATACAACCCTGGATTATCCTTTTGAAGTCACTGCAATGACTGACGTCAATGTCTAGATCTTATGTACAATGAGGTATATAGTGTTGGGGGATATACAGTGGTACTTGAAAAAGTTAAGAGAGCACAGATATCACTATGCATGGCCACCAAAATGTCTGTCCACTACATGACAAAATTCTGTTGTATAGAAGTGATGGACAACTCCATGATGAATGGAAAAGGAGACAAATATTTGTCATGAGCTGCTCTTGTTCTGTTGGAAAATTGTAAAGCAGACATCTTTCTCTGGAAATCATTCACTGAAATCTTTTAATTCTATCCCTTCTCACCTCAGCAGATTCTTGACAGGAAGCTTTCCTGGAAGCCTCTTGTTCAGCTTCAAACTGCTTCTTCAAAGACTCTAGGTGTTCAGCATACATCTTTTCCTCAGTCTTGGCTTTTTCCATTAACTGTTCCCTTTAAAGAGAAGAAACAAATTCAGTTGTTCACATTTATATTTAATATGTTTAATTTTTTAAAGACAAGAATAGGAGAGACAATTCTATTGTAAATACTTTTGTCTTGGATATACTCTCTGCACCACTACTGTTTAAAGACTGGAATGTATTTTCTAATCTTTCATATTCCATTTATTTAAAAGGAGGTTCAAAATAGGCATACAAGGTAAATAGACTTTTTGGATAAAACGCTTTAGGACAACTTACTTTCCTTCAGAAAATTAAATGGCTAAGCCATTCAGACTGCACCTGCACTTAAGTTTGAGGTTTTACTTACTAGCGTTCAGTTTTGGGTGGGGAATTTAAACAGCTATCCTTTGCTCTCCTTCCTACAGCTACTGCAGGCCACTTCAAAGTGGAAGTGGTATCTGCTGTCCTCATGGAAAAGCTGTTTGTACAAGTGCCATAATGACCCTGCGTAAGCAGTTCCTCAGTACAGCACAGTAGGTTGAAGAGTCATTATGGGAACGAGTGAAAGAGCTCATTTCTATATCTCTGCATGAATCTACCTTTCTCATGCTGCTGGCTCAGCATACAGTCAATGCTGATATTGATACATAAGTACGGCCACAAAGCTCTGACGTTAGTGCAAAGTAATGTTTCTCCTCAAGTGTAGTATCATGGATCTGGTCTTACCTGCAGACCATCAGCTGTTGATGCTCAGTTTCTTTACTTTTCAGTTCATACTGAGCTTGAATCAGCTTGCTCTGCAGGGTATTATTGACCTGCAAAACTTCTTCCAAACGAAGAACAAGTTTCTTGCTGTCTGTTCTAGCACCTTCTAGTGCCTTGCAAAGTGGTTCCACCTGTGCAGTAACAACAAATCAGATTTGTACTTACCCAAATGAAAAAGCTTAGAAAGGAATATTTTTTCCTTCCCAGTCAGTATCAACTTACAGGAAGTAACAGACAAATGTCTTAAGCACAGGCATCTAGATGGGAATTCCTTACAATACCAATCCACTGACTGACTTAGTCAGAAGGATCAGAAAAACTTGTCATATAGCCATGACTTTCTTGGAAAAAAAAAATATTTTCTTTGCCAATAGTGTGTTTGGGTTGTGAGATAATCCGTTTGACACTAAGTACTATGAGGAGAGATGAAAGCAATTCCTTGGACTCTTTTCCCCTGCATTCTAATAAGAAAAAAAATAAAGGCTATATAAACCTCAGAAATCTCTGTTCATATTATGTATCCAGCTGCAGACTGTAAAACTTTCACCTGTGCCAAGGAATTTTTCTTTAGAGAGGAGATGCTTGCCTCCTTCAACACTTGGATAACGATTTTCCTGCTCCACAGCTGAAAGTTGATAGAATATTTTTGCCTTGTTTCACATAAATGTGTCGCACCATACTGTATTCAGAAAAAGAAAAGGTACTTGTCTCAACACCAAAAATGCAATTCCATTACTACAGAAAAATGTGGTCTCTACCTGGCTGCTGTGCTGCCTTCCCATGGCAACCAGTTTGGCTTGGCAATATTCCAATTCTGTTTCCAACCTCTGTATTTTCTGTTGAGTCTGGCTCCTGAAAATGGAAATTGCATTAAAAAAATCATGCATTAAATCAATTTGTGCACATCTCCTCTGAAGTGGTGACCATCTCACAGTTAGGTTCGCCACCTTAACCACATTAAGTTTTGCCTGTCACTGAAGTTAAACTGGTTTTTACCTACTTTCCACAAGATGCATGAGGCCTGCCAAGCCTGCTGTTAGCTACAAACACTTGGTGTACTTGGTTCTCTAGTACTAAGTATGTTTCAGTGTTGCAGGAAAGGATATAGGAAAGTTGTCAAACAAACTTGTCCTATAGCTTATTAGCCAGAACCATGGGGAAGATGCCACTCTTCAACTGTACCTGTCTTCACCACACTCCTGACAGACCACCGAAACAGTATCAGTTTCACTTACTTGTCTTTTCTGAGGTTGCTGATTTCAGTGTCCTTGTGTCCCAGCTCAGTTTGTACCACATCCAGGGCTGCTTGCATCTTGTTATGAGAAGCTAACACATGCTCCAGCATGGCTGTCATCTTACAGTTATCATCCTTTGCTGCGTCCAGCTGATGCTGCAGGTTTGCCATCTGCAGTACAAGAAACCATTAGGAGAAGGAGCAGGAAAATCAGTCATCTACTAGAGTTTTGTTAAAGGATTCTTTTATAAGCAACCTGCATACTTGCAGCAGTGCCAAGAGTACACAATGGTTCTGAACATGGAAATAGCTTCCTCTAATTACATGACCTTTGTTCTAGACCTGCTTTAAGCCCAAGCTGAGTGTGTGGTAGTGTTCTTGGGTTTTGTGGATGGTTTAACTGATAGTTCCAATGCTTCTGAACTCTTGGCACCCAGGCGTCAGGAAGTGCCACGGATGCATGAAGCTTGGTTTTTCGTCAAAACCAGTTGTTGATTCTAATGTAGCTTAGCCTAAGTTTTCATCTGCACCTCTTTCAAACAAAAAACACTCAAAGGTTTTGGTCCCTGTTAATTTTCAGCCATTTCTTCATTGTCATCAATTAGCTAGCTGAAATTAACCATCATTCTAACTTGCATTTCATGGTCATCACTCATCACATTAGTCTCCTTCATTAATCCCAGTAGACCATCCAGTTTTCAATGATCTTGGAGTGAGAATGTCTATTATGCTCTCCAGTTTTTCTCCCATGATCTTTATAGCATTTAACAGAACCCTGTGGCTGACCCTAGGACAACATCCACATTCAGACGCAGAGTTTCTTGAACGTTCATCTTGTTCAAAATGAACTCGGTGTAAAGTAGAGCGGTGAGCACAAGCATGTAAATCTGTTTTCATAGTTTCTTCTCTTGAGCCTGCAGCTGACCTAGCATTATGATCAGACTTCTGTTGCCAAGACCTTGTTGGGTGTTTTTTTTCTTTTTGGTGCCATTCCTACCACAAAATCAGTCAGCCCTTGGAGGCAGTGAAGATGTGAGTACCAAAACCAGAAACTGAAAAAGTACTCTCCAAAATATCTATTCAATGGAGCAGAAGTAGATGCTACATCTTATTCCTAAGTCTGCATTACTTCAGGAAGGTATTTAAGCTCTCTTCTGTGATATTTTCCATAGCACATTATCCAAAGTCAAGTGATTTCCTCTGTATCTTGGCAGTAACGAGACACAGTGCTGACTGGAACTTCATTAGAAGTCTGTGATGTCAGCCATTGTCACAGCTCTGCAGAGTGAGCATAGTCCCCTGGTTCTGAGCAATCCTCTGGTCTGCTCCCACTGTGAGACCTTTCTACAGCTAGTTCTCTATATCCGCAAACCAGTGGAACTGAATGTTTTAACTTTCCCGAAATCTGCAAGCATTCAGGTCATGGATTCCAATCATCAATATAATATCCAATTGCCTTTCATTACCTGATGGACCATCCTCTATGATGGAGAATAAAGTACAAGAGAAACTTTGATTCATTTTGCTTTCTGGAAACAGAAGGCAAAAATAGGACCTCCTGTTTTCCGGGAAAGTATCCTAAAGGTGATTACATCTTCTGTCTAATTTCTAGATCATGGCATGGAGATTATTCTTGCTCTCTAATAATCACTACACATTCTGTGCTGTTTTTAAAAGCAACTCGGGAACCTTTGCACCACTGTCCGAAATTCTATGGCACATTGAAATAAAAGCTTTACTTTCAGCACATCATTTAGTTTCTAGCTAAATTCTGCTTAAGAAAGCTTACGTACGTTGTTTATTTTTGCTTACCCCCATGGTTTGCCTCCCTCCTTATTAATTTGTATTTTTTACAAAGTTTTCCGTGTTTCTAATCTCTCAACCAATTTTCTACCTATATATTTTGTTTTAATGCTCCCTGGTGGTTCTTACCCATTCTACTATTTTCACACATTAAGCAACTTAATTATCACAAATCCTAGAGATGCTACATCAACAGCATCTTTTTCCCCAAAGGCAGTATGAGCAGGATCGAAGATGATTTTGATACAGAACTCTCTTAATATAAGTGCTTGATACTACACAAATAAGTAGAGAAGATAAATTAGCACTTCCCTCCAAATTAACTACTGAAGAGCTAAGGTTAAACAGCCTTATCTTAGATGAACATAAACAGGTTTCCCTTTTGAGCTGACAAGTAGGATGCTGAGAGGTACCTGAAGTTTTCCTTTGTCACAGGCCAGTTTATTTTTGCTGTCAGTCAGCTCTGCCAGCACCTGTTGTACCTGCTGCTGGGCATACTGAGGAAAAAAAGAGCAGACGTCACCATTGCGTAGGAAAAACAAGGCAAAAAGCAACAAAAAGGTGCTCAGTGTCCTGTTTCTCCCTGAGTATTTTAACTTTCCTGTGTTGCTTCAGGTATAAATTTTCAATGAGGTGAGACACTAAAACAGATTCTTAAAAAAAAAAAAAATCCAAATAGCATAAATTCCTTCAAGTCAGCTTCTCTCTAGGAAGAACTGCTCGAATTGGTACAACCTTCTAGATGGCCACAAGAAGGCCACTGTCCTAGAAGCACAGGCAACAGAAATGGAGAGATGAAAGAAACATTTGACAACAGGGAACAGAGAAGCAAAAATAACTAGAAGAGTGAGAAGGCATGGATAGAATGAAAATAACAGTAAAGAATACAAAAAAATTAAAAATCGGGCAACTTTTTAGGGTTCTAAATGACCTATTGATTCATATTTTTTTTAACTGATAACTGCCAAAGGAGTTCTATGTTAAACAGAAACCAGATATACATATGTTACAGACTAACTACTGTAGAAATGTAACTTTGATTATCAAATAACAAACATTCAAAAGGTGTTTCAGTTAATTCTTCTTTAGCATCATGATGTTAGGACCTTATCAGCAGCTAAGTGTTTCTTAGGATCTCTAACGTATACAACTGGTCATTACATCCAACACTGTAAAAAAAAAAAAAAATTGTAAAAGCACTGGTAGCACAGTATTACTAAGCTTTTACTCAACTTCTCTGGAACCGGTCAAGTATCCTGATCCAGGTGACTGACAGTAGTGAGAAATAATGGAATGGGAACAAGTTAAAAATGGAAATGAGGTCCCAAGTGAAAATTTGCCCACAAAGGGCATAAAACTCTTGTTAATACCTTCCCAATGTACACAAACTGTATATATATGTACAGATGTACAAGCTGTATACCTATACTAGAAAATGGAATGGAATCATAGGATTTTAATGACATCCCTAAATGTCCCATACCTGAAGCTCTATATAGTCCTCTTAGCTCATCCCACACAAACATCTAAAAAGACAGAGTAACATTTGAGATACCTTAACCTTTTGTTTTCATTTTTTCCCCTTTTTGATTCCTTAATTTGATCAGCCACTCTCCATAAAATACAGATTACTTCAGAGCACCTTGATTCCTGCTACTTATCAGTCAGGTCATCAGTTATCTACTTTATTAGTGGCTTACCTGCTCATGTACCAGTGTAGCCAAGCGATCCAATAGCCTCTTGTTCTCTTCCTCTAGTGTTTGCAAAGTGAATTTCATTGAAACCATTTCTAGCTATGAACAAGAAAATTCAACTCTTAATCGTACCACTTCAAGATTTCCAGTCACAATACATGAATATTGCAAAACCGCAGTACTACATATGGATTAGTATCTCTTGTTTCAGAGAGCTCTTCCGCAACAGTAAAAGAATTATGCTGACTTCAGTCACAACACTAAGGAATTTCTCGTTCATACCACAAACGCTACCTTTCCTTTCCCAGGCTATGCATATGCAAGGAAGCTACACAGGTAAGACAGCTAGGAGAAGCTGAAAATTATTTATCAATTGCCATAGTATCATAACAAACATTACTACAAATAGGGCCTTGTGTAGGTAGCAGTAGGGTTGCTGCTCTGAAGGACACATCCATATAGACAAGAAAAATATCAAACAGCAAAGGGAACAATATGGCTATGGTAAATATCACATTATTTAGAAATAATTTAGTTAAGAGAGAGTAAGCAAAATGAAAGGAAAACTTGGAGAAAGAAAACACTAAATTTAAAGAACAGCCATATATATTGCAAGATACCTCATTCTCTGTTTTTTCTACTTCCAATTTCTTCCTTTCCTGTATTGTTTCATTTGCTGTTGTCCTTATCTGTCAAAAGAAACGTGAAATCATTGTCACCTGAAAACATCCAGATTCATAAAAATACTACACATCTTCAGGGCAGTTTGATCTGCAGTTTGCAAGTCAACTCCAAAGTTCAGAAATAATATCTGCCCTCTCTTCTCTCCCTTTTCATGCTTCAGAGATGAGACATTACAAATCAAAATGCAAGCATAGTAGGAAAGGGGACAGTGTGTCACACTTGCCACTGCGATAACAAAAAATAATCGTTCTGAAAGCAAAACTGGTATGTAAATAAGAACTCTAGCGATGTGGGTCTGAAAGCAGCCTTCAAGAATATAGGTTTAAAACAGTACTTCTTCTGTACCTCCTGTTGAAGATCTTCCTTTTCTGCGAGCAGAGATCCTTTCTCTTGCAAAGCTGTCTCAAGTTCACCTTGCAGTCTAGCAACAGTACCTTCCAAAAGCTGTGTCTGTGTGGTTGCTGCCTCCTCAGCAAGGCTTGCTTTCTGCCTGTATTTGCCATGCTCTGTACGCAAGGCCTCCCTAAAGAAAGACAAAATAGCCAAGCTGGAGTTGTAGCACAACAGGACAGAAGATGGCCTCCGTATTAAATACCAAACTGGCCTTTCTGTGTTAATAAGTAACAAGAGCTGGAGAAGCAGAAATCAAGGTGGTGAAAATGCAACAGAGGAAGGGGAGACAGAGGCTGCAGACAAGAAAACTCCTCACAGCTCTCTTTGAAGCTGAGCCCTCTCATGCTGCACACTCTGCAGCTCTCCAAGAACGTTGGCATGGGCAGCATTCAGAAGCGAGTCTTTCTCTTGCAGCTTACGAGTCTTTTCTTGTTCTGCCTAAAGGGGAAAAATTACCCAGGCAGTAACACTAGCACCAGAATGATGATGGATGAGTAATTAATTTACAAAGCTGTTAATTTGTCATCAAGCTCCTGTATAGTGCCTATAGTTCTGCATATCGTGATGTGCTGCTTCTTGAATAGGGTGTCAAAGCTGAGTTCACCTTACCTAGATTTTATGTATGTATTTAATCTTAGATCCTTACTACTTCCACTCAGCTTCTGCATTTACAGTACTTACAATGCCCATTAATTCCTATATTCCTCTTTCTCCGTGGTTGTTCCAGGATGTTTCTAGAAATAGTATTATCACATTTACACTCTTTCCCCATAACTTTTTTTTCTGTACTGAAAATAAATCTTTGCCAAACAAGGACACTAACACTTTTTTATCACCACCTTTATAGAAGTTCCATTGCTATATGTAAAGTATTTTACTGTTTTCCCACAGATTATCAGTATTAGGAATTAGTCTGTTGTCTAATGTCTGAGCTGCAGACAACTTTCTTGGACTGTAATAGTAGGCTACATACCTTAAGCATGGTCTGATGATCTGAAATGAGTTTAGCATTCTCCATGGCAACACTTTGGAGTGTGGTGCTGAGCTCTGAGCATTGCTGGCTTAAGTGGTCATTAAGGATCTGGTTAGATAGAAGGAGGGTAACAAACATGGTTTCAGGGTTTTGGGGGGGGGTTCTGCATACTAGGCTGTCAGAAACTTCTAAAAAATCTCTTGCAGACGTGGAAAAATCTATTTTGGGTAGAAAGTGTCCAAAAAAATTTGTTCAGGTCATCTCAGGTTATGGTAGAGTTATTCCAAGGTGTTAAAAGTTTACAGTAATGGGAAAAAAAAGAACATAGTTTAAACTACCAATCAAGCATAATCACTTACTAGTTTTGAAGTCCAGAAAAAAGTAATGTTTCTAAGGCAAAGAAGGCAAAAATTGAAAACAGAGCCCTACTAATTTCATAGTTGAATTATTGTAGAAAACCAAAGAAAAAAGGGACTTTCTGTGAAAACATATCCAAATCCCATTACCAGTGAACACCGCCCAATAAACAAGTATCTGTTGGGGAGGAGGGGAAAAATAATAGAAAAATGTTTTCTAAAATACGTTCTAAAAAGAGGGAAAGTAGAATAAATGAAATTTTTTAGAATGTACTGAGGTCAACCTTTTGTCCCAAAAGGCAGAGGAAATTTTAGCCAAGCAGGTGCTCCATATTTGACTCATTAATAGAAACGTATACATGTAGAATCGAAAGGTGCAAAGGAATATAAATGTACTACTTCAAGGGTAGATAGAAAAGGGAGCAGCAGTAGTTCTGCATGTCCTGGCCCCTGAAGAAGACACTTTCAAAAAACCTGACTCAAAATAAGTATTGGGAAGAAAGCTTTCCAGCCTTAAGGCTGGGAAATCGGGAAAACTTACCTAGGCTAGCGATTGAATTCCTTCACTGGAAGTTGTTCATTAGCCCACATTACCTGAGGGCACTAAACTTTGTCTCCCGACCTGCACTTGAGGCTTTCCAGTAAATGTATAATCATTTCTCACTGTAATCACTTGTTTTGTTATACTCTATTTCTGTTTTAAAAACAAGAGTAGCTATTCTCATTACCTGTATTTTCTCTGCTGTTTCTCGCAAGGCGGTCATTTTAGACTGAAGTTGCAAGTTCTCTTTGCATTGTTTGCTAAAGGACATCTGTGCATTCTAAGGGGCAATAAAACAGAATGTCCACTGAGAAAAACTTAAATGTCATTTAGCCAGGCACTTCATAACTACCAAGTCTTTGTTTCATACTTGCCTACTTCCTTTAAGCTATTGTCACACGGCTACGTGCTCATGCAAGCACTGGACATGGCTCCTATAGTACAAGCCTCCTTCCAAAATATACCTTGAAATAATAACCAAAGTGCTACCTGCTCTAACGTAGCTTTGAAAGTTGAGGGTGACTTCATATCCTTCTCAGCTCAAACTTATTAGTCTTCAGTATAATTAATCTCAATACTTCTGAACTTAAAAGATCTCCCTGCCAGAAGTGGTACAATTCACAACTGAAGGAATCCTTTGCCAGCACTGTAAGACTCCACATCTAGGCTGAACTTTTACCTCATCTTCACTGAAACTTACTCTTTCAGAGAAGACTTCAGACAGCACATGCAGTCCCTACATAAGCAGTAAGCCTACCTCTTCGCCCATTTAGTACACAGTTGAGCAAGGTTCTGATTTTTCTGTAGTATTAATCACCAATCCATCTATTTGTCTCCTTTGTATGCAATACTTACGCTACCACACCTGTGTTTCGTGTTCAGTTCTAGCTTTCCAAGGAAAGCATTCATATCACTGTTTTGATATTTCAGTAGAATACAAAAGTTAATCTTTCAAAAAATAAGTAGGGCAACCCCAAACTGGTAAAATAATAAAATAAGACATTCAATGGTTAGTAGCCTTGGTCGCATTTGGCATTTGTCCACATAAAAATTCTGCCTCTGAAGTGTGGTAAGAGGCCCCATATAGGCTGTTCTGATCTTTATTTAGCTATTTTCCTCACCAATACTTGTTTACAACTTACTTTTGCTTCTTCACCAAGCTGGGAAATGATACAGTTCCTGGAGTCTAAAAATAGAAAAGAATATCAGGACATGCTTTGTCATCTGTTTGGTAATTTTAAAAGGTGACATTTTGATTTAATGTTTCAGTTTAGCTAAGTTACTGAATATGCCACAAACAGGTAAGACTTCTACAAATGTGTTGTTCTTCAACACTTTTCTTGATTAACTTCAATATTTCAGCAAAATTACTTTTAAAAATTGATTCCATAAATTAATTGTAATTTATTTAATTTTAAAATTAAGCATGCCATCATGCCAATCTCCTACACATACCACTTCTGTGGTTGTTTGAGCAAATCAAATAACCCTAAGTCTCTTATTCAGCTGTCTAGTGTGTAAGCAACTGATTTGTCCTGACTATATCCCACAGCCCATACGCAACTTTACAAGTGTTTGTGTGTTGACAAAGAACAATAGTTAGATCCCTGCTTAAACCATACAGATCTAAAAGCAGAAGCATTTTTCTTGGAATTTGAATCAACCTGCCTATAATAGCTAGCCTCTTATTCTGCTGTGCTGTATAACATACTGGAAAAAAAGGAAGACAAGAGACAATTCAGTACGAGCAGGGTAGGGAGCGAAATCTAGCCAAAATATTATGACATCCACGGTATCATCAAAGGATCACTCAAAAGCTCCTTCAATTAACAAAGGGGAAAAGCCTTGATCGGCAGGATTATTTGATACAGAAGTAAAGAAAATATGTAAGTCTCATTTAAATTTGCCATTTGCATGTGGATTTGTTCTGAAGGAAAGAATTCTTCTGCCATCATTCTCCCCTGTTCAGCCAACTCTGCCACAACATGACAAGTTTCTCTCCTCTTGCCATGCCTTATGCAGAAACGCTGACTGCCTTTTGTGAGCTACGGGTTAATTATCGCATGTGTGATTTGCAGAATAACAAACAAAACATATGGGAAACAGGAACACTTCTGTAAAAGGAGTAGCTAGAAATCTGAAATAGATCCTGAGGGAAGGATCACAAGAACAATAATTATGCTAGGATTTAGGCATGGTTACTGTGAGTTATTTGGGAATAAGGAACAGACTTTAGGTTATGAACATTTACCTTTAATTTTGACAATGCAGAGCTTCCTCCCAGCCTGGAGTGCATTAAATGCCTCTTAGCTCCCTTATAAGCAGCTACTTTCACATCAGTAGACTGGGAATCTAAATGAGAGCAACTAGAGGCTTATCCAAGGACAAGGATGCTTGTCCTCATACTGATGTTTAATAGAGCACATTTTTTTAATCAGCTGCAAAAAGACTCCATAGCAATGGGCATTCAACTTGGACATCAGTTCAGGAATCATGCGTTAATGGTTACTTGCTAGATGAATTCTCCTCTGAAAAGAATTTATGCTCGTGGAATTTTTTCATATTATTGTTGTATATTCATTACCCTGATTACCACTGTTTTCAGTTTCCTCTAGGTAAGAAGGGACTTTAGAAACATCACATGCAAACTAAAGGCTTTTAATATTTCATCACCTCTTAAGTTGCCCTCCACTCCTGTTGACTGATGCACTGGCCACAGGTCTGGAGGACCTCAGTGCTTATTTCCTCTCACTGTGGAAGCAGTGAGAGAAGGGCTAAAAAGATATGACAAGAACCCACTGTCATACCCAGCTCAGCTTTCAGCTGTGTGCACTGTTGCTCCAGTTGGGCAGTTCTCTCCTCCTCCTCTTGCAGCCTCACACGGGCTAGCTGGACATCTTTACGCAACTCTTGGCAGTCCTGCTGTAATATCTGTACCTGCAACGATATCAAAAATTATTCTTTAAGATGCAGAATTCAGTCAGGCAAACCTAAGCAAATTTCAGAGCCTGAAAAGCTGATCTAACTGGAAAAGATATAGCCTGATCAGCTTCTCCTCTCTTTCTGCTTGTCCCAATATTATGCAGAAGACTTCTACGGCAAGCAACTCAATTTCTATATGTAATGCAGTGTATGTGTGCTTATAAGCATCTTCATGTGACAGGCAGAATCTAACAAGTTTGCACAATTAAAGATTACAGAAAAGATCAAGCTATAAAAGATGAAGGTGAATGCAACACTCAAGGCACTTAACAAGTCTGTCTCATGCTGTTTTGTGAGGGTTTTTTTTGTTTTAATGCTAACTAATAGATATACCACAAGGTCAACTATACCCATCAGAAAGTGATAGATGAATTAAACAAAGCCTTTGCTTCTCACATGATGTATAATTCATATAGTTCAATAATGTAGCCATCATTTTTCCACTTCTGTTGTAGAAGAACACAAAGATGATAAAAGGCATGTAGGAAAAAAAATCTAGTCATTTCTAACAGAACTTTGTATGTTTCAGGAACAAAAAGACCTTGATAATCATCAAAAAATTGAAAAAAAACCCTAGTTATTCAAGTTTTGATACTCTGCTATTCGCTTTCTTTAATACCCACTAAACTGTTGCTATGAATTCAGAAGTGTTAGAGTAACTGCATGTGACTTGTGTGTGTGTGTACGCACGCAGAGAGGGGGACTGGTTTTGTTTATTTGAATTATGTGTAAGCCAGTGCATTTCCACCATGAACTATGGTTCCTCCCCACACTCCAAAATAGCTAGATAATAGCTGAGAACAAAAATCTAGCTTTGTCATCACGGCAATTAATAGAGAAAACATTCTTACTCCCAGAAGGTTTAAGATCTCAACAGAATATTTTTCAGAAGCTGCATTTTCTATCTATTTCTATCTATGTATCAGTACCTCAATTACAAAGAGGCTTGTTTAGCCTGGTGAAGAAGTAGTTAAGGCAGGATCCAGTTGTGGCCCATAAATCTGAGAGGCAGTTATAAAGATTATGAAGTTAAACTATTTTCAGTTGCACTGAATGATTTAAGAAGGGGCAATGGTCCCAAATTTAAGCTTGGAACGTTTGGGTCGGATGCTAGAAAAAAAAAATCTTAACTGGAACATCAGTGCAGCACTATAGAAAATACCTAAAGCAGCCATGGAATCACAGTCCTTGAACTCTGCTAGACAAATCCACCACTGCCCCGATCCAGTGCTTATGATACTCCTACTTTGAGCAGGAAGTTTGACTACATGATCCCTTCTGATCAACATTTGTACAAAATGTTGCAATTACAAAGTGTTTTAACTGGTTTCTAGGAACGACATCCAAGTTCTTGCTCTTTCTCCCAGATAAGAAAATGAAAACTGATACAAAAGAAGACTGAAAGTTTCTCAAACCTGCTTCCGTTCTGCTTCTACTGTTCTTTCCATGTCCTGTACATGACACATCACAGTTGCTTGGGATTCCTCCAAAGACTCCCGCAGGCTGATCTCCTGAGACAGCTGTTCTGTTAGCTAGAAAAAATAACCACTTTTTGACCCAGGTCTAATTAAGTAGATGGAACAAATACTTCGAGATCACATATGAAAGATGTTCTGTCTGGGTATTTAGTTATGAGCATGGCTGGCAGGTTCCTTTGGGTGTTGTGCACATTCCGAAATTGCACCCAGAATATTATTTAATGATCTCCTTCAAATCTTTAAATAATATTTGGTAAATTCAGCCTCCTACTAAGCTCCTTGCTCTTGTACTTACCTCCTGAAGTCTACAGTTAATTTTCTGTTTTGTGTTCCTCAGTTCCTCAGCTGCAATCACTACATCCATCTAAACAAGATGAAAGGAACAGTTATTTTTATCCTTTCACATTCATAACTATTGCAAAAGCAATAGGTATCATAAAATGCAACTGCCACGCTAACATGTAGAACTTGATTTCTATCTCCAGTCTGATGTTCTCTGTTCTGAAGCACTGAATGTAGGAGTGCAAGCACTAAGAAGCAACGCATTCTTTAATACAATTAATGAGGTTGAGTGACATAGTCCACTGAAGTTCTCTTCAGGTAAGATAGGAATAGAAGTGTAAGACTGAAATACCAGAGAAATGTAAGGTAAGGTCCTGGAAAAACAGAAAAGCTATTGAGTAGTCTACGCATGAGAGCTAGGATGAACTTAAGTCACAAAGATGAGAGAATTACGGATCTCAAATATTTTTACTCTTTATTTGCTATGTAATTTTTTTTTAATTGATGGAAGCACACATTCTCATTATCAAAAGTGTTTGCTCTTACTGCCAACAATATATCATAAATTCCTTTTTCCAGCTAAGTATACTTTATGTTTAACTATGTCAGAGATGAAGATACCTAAAAACAAGTCTGTTAATACTTGAAACTATAATAAGATCATAATCTTTTTTACCTTGGATGCAGTTGTAATCTCCAGAGCAGTACTCAGTCTCTGAACTTCTTCATTTGCCCTTTCTTCAGCCTGTTTCATATCACTTAGGCGTTGCCGCAACTTCATTGCTTCTTGCTGTACAATCTTCATTTCTTGTAAATGCTCCTCATGGATTGCATTCAGGCGCTGCTCCAACTGGGCTGCCACAAAGAAAAGGCAAAAAACTTTCACTGACAGAAGCAGCATATGGAGGGACAATGAAGAATGAAGTGGTAAAAAAACCTTTTTTAATACCTGCATGCTTTGGATTCAGCTCCTTTTCTGCCTGCAGCCGGAAGACGTTTGATTTCAGTGTCTGTACAACACTCTCTAACCGACACATTCGATTCACCAGTGTTTCACAGTTTTTCCACAGTGTATTTTCTCCCACAAATGCTACCCTGGCTTGCACAGGGCTAATAGCTGAGTGACTAGCAGGTGTTTCTGAGGTCTTTGAGTGGAAATGATCAAGGCTGAAAAGGAGAAAAGGCTGACCTACTCTGTGTAGGCATACCTACCTGACATTGTAGGTATGCATTACAGATGTGATTAGATTAGAAACCACATTTCATAGGACTGGAAGGTTTCCTGTGACCCCGGATTGCTGTAGCTCATTCTCACAGTCTCTACCACTACCAGCTCCCTCACGGAGAGAAAAGCAAAGCACGGCAAATGGGTGCAAAGAGGAACAAGATGAGGAAAATCAAGAAAAGCATGAGCTCTCTAAGAAGGAAAAAGCTCACCCCTGCTTTCTTCCTACCTCTGCTCATCGATGCCGAGCGTCTCCAGGTCTCGCACCAGCGCGCTGGTTTGCTCTTCCACCACCCTCATCCTCAGGTGGAGCACCATGAAGGCCTCGGGCGCGGCCGCCCTGACGCTCGTGGGGATGACAGTCGGCCTGGCCATTGCCGCTCTGGCGGCCGTCCGCCCCCGCCCTGCGGGGACCCACACCAGCCATGGCTGCGGCGCACCCCACGCGGTGGCCGCCCCGGTCTTGGCGCACCCCGCACGCCGGCCTCACCCTCCCCGCCGCGCTCCCTCACACCCGCCACCCGCCGTGGCCGGGCCAGCCCACCCCTATGGCGCCCCGTCCCCTGCAAACACACCCGCTCCCCGCGCGGCGGATTCCGCATGCGCGCCGAAATCTGCGGCGGCGGCGGCCGTCGTCCAGAACCTGGGACAAGGTTTCCCAGCAGCGCATGCGCAACAGGCTGGGCGCCAGGGTATGCTGGGAGTTGTAGTCCCCCCTTTCCGCGGGGCAGCGGTTTAAGCGAAGTGCGTGAGCTGGCGGTGCCCGCGGCGGGCGGGGGCCCCGGGGCCCGGCCTCACCCTCACCCTCTGGTGTCAGGGTGCGCCTGAGCCGCTGCTGGTGAGCGGGGTCCTGGCATTTGCACAGGAGATTCTGCTTCTCCTCTCTTCCTTCCCCCCGCCCCTCCGCGCAGCTCACACCCTGCCTCACACCTTGGCGGCGTCGGCAGGTACCGTCGCGCCGGCTCCCCGTCACGCGCGGCCCGGCTGCGGGGCCCTCACCTGCCCCCCCCTGCCCCCCCCCCCCCGCTCTCCTGCCCTCGCCCCTTCCCGCCGCGGCCAGAGGCGGCAGGGGTGCGCCCCTCCGGCAGCGGCGTGGCGGGTCTCTCCCCGCCACCGGGCTCTGAGGAGAGGCCGGGGCGGAGCGCGGAGCCCCGTTGGCCCCGGCCTCAGGCGGGGGGCGCGCAGCCGGGCACGCTCCTGTCACCGAGCGGCACGGACTGAGTTGCACGGCGGCTGTAGTGTAAATGACTGTGAAGCACTTCAGCAGGGCTACGTGAATTAGGTGTTGCTTTCATCCGATGGTTAGATAGCTCTCTCAATGAAGTGTGTTTTACGACAAAACACTGAAGTATTTTAAGATTTGTTTAAAGTCAGTTTGCGGGGTATCAGAAACAGTGTGGCCAGCAGGAGCAGGGAGGTGATCGTGCCCCTGTACTCGGCGCTGGTGAGGCCGCACCTCAAATACTGTGTTCAGTTTTGGGCCCCTCACTACAAGAAGGACATTGAGGTGCTGGAGTGTGTCCAGAGAAGGGCGATGAAGCTGGTGAGGGGTCTGGAGCACAAGTCTTAGGAGGAGCGGCTGAGGGAACTGGGGTTGTTCAGTGTGGAGAAGAGGAGGCTGAGGGGAGACCTCATCGCTCTCTGCAGCTACCTGAAAGGGGGTTGCAGAGAGGTGGGTGTTGGTCTCTTCTCCCAAGTGACTAGTGAAGGGACAAGAGGACATGGCCTCAAGTTGCACCAGGGGAGGTTTAGGCTGGATATTAGGAAAAATTTCTTTACTGAGAGAGTGGTGAGACACTGGAACAGGCTGCCCAGGGAAGTGGTGGAGTCACCCTCCCTGGAGGTATTCAAGGAACGTGTGGACGAGGCATTGCGGGACATGGTTTAGTGGGCGTGGTGGTGTTGGGTTGATGGTTGGACTTGATGATCTTACAGGTCTTTTCTAGCCTTAATGATTCTGTGATTCTGTACATAAGCTCAAACCCCCATAGGGTGGATGCTCTGCAGGAGCATGCTAACCTGTAGGCTAATAGTTATTTTTATACATGATCAATTTACTGCATATCAAATGACACATTCATTTTGGGCTGTAAGCAAGCATAGTGTTTTACACTTAATGGGCATGGAATCTAATTCAGATCAGCAATCTTTTGAGTTATGCTGTCTCCACTGTGCATCTGAGGTGTCAGTCTTTTAAAAATACACCACTTCAGTCTACTGAGTTTCATTTTTATACAGAGAGGGAAACTGACTTTGTAGCCTCCCAGTTAGAACATAAGGTTGCAAAACTGGAAATGTGGTGTCTGAAGCAGGCATCAGATAACAATGCTGCAACCGTTAAGCATTAGATATTCTGGGGGCTCAAGCAAAGGTATTTAAACTATCCATAGTAGAGATTTACAATCTCCTTTTCCATTTTGGCAGCTCATCTGACTTCTGAGAGGCATCTGTGTATGACTTAACTCTTGCCGTGCATTGAACAGGGAATATGAGCACCTAAGTCCCAGCTGAGGGTTTCGTACGGGCTGCAGAACACCAAGGATCAAGCATCACTCAGCGTGCAGTGTGGTAACATCTGAATACCTTTTGACGACCTTTCACTTGGACTCAGCTTTGCCTGAAGCTTCTAATATGTTGAGGTAATACATGTTTGCGTTGAGCTGGTTTGTAGGGCACGTTGAGATCCTATTATTAAATATGTATCTGGAAATGAAAAGTAGATTTTTTAAAAATTTGAAATCTATCTGTAGATGGCAGCAGAGAGGAACTATAGTTATTGGAACATCTAAACATGGTGACTACACATTTTGTAATTTGTGCAACTGCAACTGGTGGCTATCCATTAATGCTGAAAATTTTGCATTCTGTTGATGAATATAATTGTTTTGATTTAAGGATCTTTTGGCATGACTTTTATTTTGGAGGAAGATTTGCAGCTTTTCTGAGCGAAGAGAGTGACACTGCAGACAGGCCAACACTGCATTCAATCAGTAATGTGTATGTAGTAAAAAGATCCTCAGCTGACGTAAAGCTGTCATTGCTCCACTTGAGAATCTGCTCCAGGAAGCCTTTGCCTGGGGGATGTTGCCAGGAGGCTTGTGAAGAAACATGGGATGTGAGAGAATATAAAGATCACTAGGGAAAAAGGAGATTAAAAATGATAAATTAAGTAACTCTTAAGCCTCTCACCTAACAAAGAGATGATAAATAACACTGAATATTAAAAGTAACATTGGTTTTATTGTATAGTTTCTCGGTAACTATTGATATTTTACTTAGGCTGTTCTTTAAGCAGAGGATATTTATACAATGGCAATGTAGGGATGCCTAGTTTATGCAGTAGAATAGTATGTATAGGAAGTGAGAACATAAAAGAGCAACTGATGTGTAAGTCAAATGGAAACTGTATTTCAGAGATCTTTTCATAAGCTGAAGTAGGGTAACAATATTTGACAGAAAGATAGTTAATTCTGAAGGCACTGTATAAATTTTGAAACAAACAGATCAAACACTATTCTTAATTTAGTTTGCACTGAAAGAACTGACTGATCTGAGCTTTTTCTTCACATTCTTTATTTTACTTTCAGAAGTTAGTGTATAGTTCAATAAGAGTAACTTCATATTAAAAATGTAGAAGTAAAACGTATACATCAAACTGTCTGTAGCGTGTTTTCCCCGGGAAACTTTTAAGAAGACGACTGTGATCAAAGCACTGTGTTTTGAAAGCTGAAGTTAAACAATTTTATGTCCTTCTCTGCCCTAAATATCCTGCTCAACAGTTTCACAGGAGTTTTCAAAATAACCTAAAAAATGGTATTTTCTTTTGGTTTTAATATTGTTTATATGGCAATAGGAGATGGGGCAGGCAAATGCATTATGATGACAGACCACATTTTTCTTTAAATCAGTGTAATTCCCACCATAGTTTGCCACCTACATATATGCCTGGTAAAATCATCATTGCTGCACAAAGTTCCAAGCTAAAATGGGATAGAAGAATGTTTTGGTTTGTGGTTAAGAACACAGGTGTACTTTTGTTTCTTGCCAAAACACCTGTGCTTTGTGTGACCTGTGCAGCAGCTCACATATCTCAGTAAAACTTTCATGTAAATTATATATATTAAAAAACCCCAGATAATTCATATAACGTTTTTATTATTTCAGCAGTTTTATGGCTCCAGTTTATTTTTGTATGTTGTCACCAATCAGCTTTTCAGTCTGATTTCAAATTTTTCAGGGAATGGGGCTTTCCCTGGGAAGTTTTTCCATATTCCAATAGAGCTCACTGCTTAAAGGTGCTGTTACATTTTCCTTTCCTGTAATGACATTTATTTTAGTTATAGCCTTTTTACTATTCTGATAATTTAATTTCTACTTATATTTGCTATGTATTTGTAGATAATTATGTGCTATAACTATCATAGTTAACAAAGTTTTATTCCAGTATATGTAAAATACTTTTCCTTCTTCATAGTTTTGTTGCTCTTTCTTGAATGCCTTCTACTGTTTTGCGGTAGAACTAAAGTCTTTGTTCAAGGTGGAGTCTGAGCTGCCAGCACTTCTGCAGTGCTTGTCTTTAGAATTCTGTTCATCTCACAGTCTCTAGTTAAAATGTTGCAAAAATGAGACTTATGTTTCTCCTGCTTTGGTTTTCCTTTCGAAGTCTTACAATTTCAGTAATTAAAAAATGAACATGCTGTATACATTATGTACAATGTTCTGGTTATGAAGGTTCATAATATTCTCTAAAAAGGAGAGGATGCAAAACTATTTGTCAGTCTTTTCTGCCCAACTTTGTGGACAGAATAAATAACATTCTTCTCAAACTTCATCTTAATGAATATTCCAATAGATAATATTAATATTTCTAGTGTGTAAATGCATATAGGAGAAGTGTGGAACACTTGTAAAAGAATTGGCATTTTATTTGTATTCTATTAATGCACTTGAAGAAGGGTCAGATAAGATTGTATACTGATTCTGAATCAGAACTCTCACTTTTCGAAATCAGGAAACAGACTATAGAGCACTAGACCAAGGGACAATCAGTATCTGGAAAATGTGTCAATTTGTTGTCCAACTCGTCTCTGAGAAGTCTGCAAAATATGGGCTGGCATCTGCTCCTTTAGGAGTAAGTAGTAAGTCCCATTGCTTTAAATAAGGAATGTTGTTATGGCACTCACGTTTACTTCAGCAAGTAGTTATTAGCCAAAGTACAATGATTTATAATTTTTAACTTCTGTCTACAGCACTAAGAAATTAGAGGGACAAGAAATAATGACAACACTTTGATATCATTCTTGTTTCGCTCTAAGATATGGGAGCAGAATCGGCTTCTACCTTAGTTAGTTCATATCAGCTTATCAGACCAGCTCCATATCTTCGGGGGTTTAGCATTAAAAACCTACTGTGGCACTAGACATTCTTTCCTTTTTGCTTTTCAGAGACAAATACCCCTTTTCAGGCACTGAACTAAAAGAATAGAGAATTCAAGTGTAATCAAAGTGTCATTGTACATGACAAGTTAATGCATAAATTTCAATAGATTTAAAGATATATGATAAGTCCAAATGACATCTAAAATACTCAAACATGATAGTCCTGCAATGACAGAAATGTTTGTAATTATTTCAGTTGTCACTCTTTGCACCTCTTTCACTGAAATCAAATGAAATCATACCAGAACATTTGGTACACTTAGATTATAGAACAGTGACCTACACTCCTGCTGAGAAGCAATATTTTATGTAAGCAGAGTACACTGAATTCTGCTAGGTGTTTGAATCCATTTTAAACAGATTGTCAGTAGTACTGCAAACAGTAACATTTACATCTGTGTGATTCAACAAAGTGTGAAAAAATTGCATACGTTTTGTGAAAGTGAAAGAAAAATTCTGTTCTTTGTAGAGTTCTGTCTTTTCTCATGCTTTAGGATCTGGCAGTGGACATGTTGATTTTTAATCTAAGAAAAACATTGTAAGAATGCAAAAAGATTTATAACAGCTTTGATTGTTTTCCATATGATGACTTTCTATACATTCTGGCTACCTGGCTGACAATCTCCAATCCCAATACGTAATATCACAAATTTCAGTTGTTAAATCAATATCAATGCTCTTAGTAATAATTTTTTTCAATTTTTAAATTCAAAAATTGAAAGCTGTAAAGCCTACTTAAGTGCTTTTTATAAAATAGAATTAAATTCTGAGTAAGGGTTTGCCTCTTGCCTTATGCCAGTGACACCTAAGTTTAATATATCTGCTGGCCTATTTTTGAAGTGCAAGAGTCTCTGAGGGTAAGACACTGACATGATAGAAGAGGTAAATGACTGTTGTGTTTTCAATTTGTTACTGGAAGAATGACTTCTCCTTCAGAACAAGTAAACAACAAAGCAGGAGAAACCCATCAGGTAGTAAGATAACTAGCCTCTGATTTAAACCGGAGATGCATAGAAAACAAAGGCATCACACAGCATACATTACATTTTAATTAACATTTTATATTTGTGTTCAGGAATTGTTTATGCAGTCCTTACAAGGAACATTTTCTTTTCAAATATAATAAAAAGTCAGCATATATTTTTGGGAGGGATTTTGCCTTATTATATACTAAACCTGCATTGTGCACTTTTTGAAGTGCTGTGCTATTTTTGTGTGAATAACCAGAGACTGCTGCACAGCTTTGGTAAGCGTGGCCCAAATCTTGCAAGTTGCAGACTGACACATGCTGAAACCAGATGCATGCACAAAAGGAGAATACAGCTTGCCTTTTTTCACTTCAAATTCATGTGTCCGCTTTGTACAGAATTCATTCATCCATGGTAGGGAAAGTGTAATTTATCTTCTTGAAAGTTATGGTGATCCTGTGGGGACTGAACCACAGGACCGGGGGATTTGAGCTTGGATTTGTGTCAGCAGCAGGGAGAACGGAGAGGAGCATAACCTACACTGTTAGCATCCATTTTACGCTGGGATCCTTGTCTAATGGAGTACATTGCAGTGCGGTGCAAAATACCAGTTCCACACCAGAGAATCCAGTCTGTTATCTCTTAAAACAACTTGCATCAGTAACAGATGTTATTGCAGCTAACACATAGCAGAGTTTAATTTATATTTGAAACTTAATACATTCAGCAAAATGTATCACTCTGCTTATCGTTTTGAATGTCCTGAAGTTAATTTATCTAAGCAATATTCTAATATTAATTGTTTTATTTTTCTCTACTGGCTGTCATTTTTGTTGATGCACTTAGGTAAAGGTGATGGTTTGATTAAAAGGCTTAACAGCAATTACAAACAATGCAGGGTTTTCTGTACTTCCAATGGTGCAGTATTTAATTACGTTAAAATGCAATTACCCTAAATACTACTGTATAAAACACTATTTCTCCCTTCAGACCTTGTTTCCTTAAATGCTGACATACTTTATGTTCTTAACTCTCTATGTCAAACTGCAGACAACATCCTAGTTCCTGCTCAAAAAAGTATTGATGAATAAATACTATTTATTTAAAGAGAACATTAAAATTCTTCTGCTAACGTTGACCTTTGACAGCCTGCTCACACCATACTGAATTTGATATTTTTCTCCTGATTTCTTTTAAAAACACAGATAAGTGCTCTAGCACTGGAGACTTTGTAAGTGACTTTTGCTGCCACTTACAAAGATTCGTGTGATTATGGAAAGAATGCACAATTGTATTCAACAGGGCAGTGTCAGACCGTTTTAAAAAATATCACAGAGCTGGAATACCTTTCAGTAACTGATAGGCTGCACGATGCAATAAGCACAGATTCTTACCTGTATGGTCAAAATTACTGAATTATAGAAAATACAGACTGAATGAAATGTCGTCTTTTACTGAAGTCTGTAGTGCTTACTAGCTGAGTTTACTAGGACAGGTTTTTTGTCCATTATATTTTGTAATGAGAATTCATAACTATGTACACCAGAAGTGTATAATATGCTACAATCTCACTACGCATTTTCAAGGTATTCACTATTCTTTACAGAATTTGTGGCCAAAGACAGTGTTCTGATCATTTGCTCTGTGTCCTGTGTAAAATATCTCAGAAAAGGTTCAGTCATAATTCATTCTACCTTAAGGCAGAAGGATGGACTAGACCTATATGCATAAATCCATGGTCCACAGGCCCTGGTGGTATCCTAAACAAGAGATGATGGCCTCATCATGTGTGAAAAATTGCAGCTATAAAAACCAAAATAAAACCTCGCACAAATATGTTTTTATGTGAGTTAGCAGTTATGTGTCATTGACTTTTGACAGGCAAAGTCAGGAATTAGGTCATATTATTATCATTTTTCTAATGAATATTTTAAATGAAGAGGGTACATATGGTAACATTTTAATTTAGTACTTCTTTTACCTAAATGCTAAATATTTATCACGTGCCTTCCCACCAAAAAAAGAATACAACATTTTCCATAGATTTTTTTTCCTGAAGTACTATCTGGTCCTTGGATTTTAAAAAAGGATTGGAAGCAGTGTACTAGATGACCTCTCTCTATTCCTTCCCATCCTTTCCAATAAATTTGGAAAAAATTAGGAAAGCTCTGAACATACACAGTGCAAACAGACTGTAGAAAGAATGTAGCTTTCTGCCGTAGAACAGAAAACTAGAACTTGGTGGCCAGGTGCTCATGTAGTGTCAGATACTTCATATCAATGTATGCTAGTTGAGAGTCTCATACCAGAATTCTTGGGTTCCAGCTAAGGTGCTGTTTTGTGAATAACTCCAGCTAAATCACTTAATATCTTCATTTGTCGCTTGATATACACCTAGCTAAGAATGTGTCTAGCAGTCTCCTACAGTGTCTTATCAGTGTAGAAAGGCTATGTTTTGCCAAAGTAAGTGAAGCTTCTTTATTGAACCATACTGTATGTGTAAAATAATAATAATAAAAACACTTGATGCAAGAGCAGCAGTCAGGTTTTTGTCGAGCTCCCCTGTTAAGGTAATAAAGTTTGCATTAATATGTCAAATCAAGAAATAGCACCTTCCCTGATCAGAGTTTAATGGAGCACATTGGGAAAGGTCATGGAAGTAGAATAGCCATAATTTGCAATGCACCAGTATTATTCTGTAAACTATGTGAACACCTGAATGCTGTAAATATACTTTTTTGTATAGTACTACTAGTAAATTTACAGTTGAAGTTGGTTTTAAGTAGTATTCTTCATTCCCACATTACACTTGCTATGTTAAAAGTTATTTACTATTCCATGAGGTTTTGGTAAACTGGTGACATGGAAAAACAGAACTACTGAAATGTTTTACGGTTTTATTATAGTAGAAGAAGCTATATTCCAACATTTATGAAAATATGAATTGCAATGATGAGGTGACACCTAAGAAAAGGAAAAACAAATAAACAAAAACCTTCAAACAAAACCGATTGAACCCTTCAATTACATTTTTTTTGCCAGTACACAAAATCAACAGGGAAAGTTTAATCCCTTTGTAGCAATAGTGACAGTGAAATCTGTTGCTACATTGAAATGGTGATTGCAAAGGAATTAAGCCTCGTGGATTAAAATATTGCAAATTATATTTTTGGGTTTTTTCAGTGAACTGAATAGATGCACTCAAGTACATTTGTAATAAACAAGCAAAGAAAAAAACCTACCATCTGTCTATAAAAGCAGAATTTAACCATAGAATCTTACATGGAATTTAAAATTAAGCTTTTACAATTTAACATAAAAGCTTTATGTTTGACTGACTTAATTATTGCCAAATTTTGGGTTAGGATTTTCACTGTAAACAACTTTCTCGTTACATTTCTATTGCCTCAAATAATCTGATGGGAAAAAAAAACATGACCTACTTCAGGCTACTATTGTAGCTGTGTTTGGGTCCATTATCAAATAAATGAAATATACAGTCTTGAATGAAAAAGTTACATCCTTTTCTATGCAGTCACAACATTTCATGTTCCAGATCTTGATACCCTCTCCAATACTCACTTGGATAAAATTCCTACTGGATTTGTTCTGAAGTTATTTCTTATTCCACTCTTAGCACTTTTAGACTTGAAATCATGGACTTCTCTGTTGTTCATTAATTTAGTGCTGCACTTGGGTGATGATGTAAATGAACTTACCAAGCATACAGCTAAAAGCAGAAGCAACCTGTCCAGGGAGTAGAAAACAGTTAATGTTTAGATTAGAAGTCAAAATAACAGCATTGTGCTTTCAAAGAGAAGTTGTCTCATTCCCTTCTCCCTTGCCGTCTCTTCCCAATCATGGGATCATCTGTCTCATAGCAGATCTTGTGCCATTCGGATTGTATGGTGAACCCATTCAATTTGCTAACTCAGCAATAAAATGCACACTTTTACTGGGTTCGTATTCTGTCATATTAGTGAACAGAACATTCTTTGCTATGCAATTTGGTGGTTGCTAAAGCAGATGTAAAGTAAGTGATGGGACTGCTTGAGCAGAATTTTTAGGGATTTGGACCTCACCTTTTTGATGGTGGTAAGATGTTAACTTGACTAAAGCTGTAACATGAAACTGCCTTTTTGTAGCTTTTATAGCACTGGTGTATTTTCATTCTAAAATCTAGAAATGCATACCCAGAAAATATACATTAAATTTTCCTCATTTCATTCAAAGATTTGAAAGTGTATGTATCTTTTGTGAGTCCAGAAAATTGTATGTTCAGTTCTAGTCCTCTGGTTCAAAGATTTGAGAAAATAGCGAGTCCTGGACACATTCCAATCAGGGACTGATAAATCTTTGCTTAATTGAGTGTCAACCATATGGTGCAGTTCAAAGGTCTAAACAAAAATGTGCTGCTGCCGCTTCATTTTTAAGCTTTACATTAGTGTGCTTGCTGTGGGAGAAACAGTATTTCTTTTCCTGCCACTTTCTGTTCATGTGTCAACCTAGCACTTCTCAGAAGAAAATTGACCTAATACCTGAAATAAACACTAGCTTCAGCAAGCTTCTCCAAATCATGTGTAATTTGAGGCAAATTAAGAGGTTTAACAAATATACACTAATGTTATTCTCCAAAATATACCAGGTTGTATTCATAATGATTTTTGAAGTTATATTACCTGGAATATTTTGTTGTTCTCAGAATGTTGTATCTTCCTTTGTGGAAGTAATGTTATAACTTCATGTGAAAGCAGTAGCTTGATGCCTAAATAGCATTCATTATTCATAGGAATATTATGCGGAGATGATGTTTTCTGCAGTAATATGCTATAGCACTTTACTGAAGTTATTCAGACACCTTTGATAATAGTAAAGTACCATGAATTAGCCATCAAGGCTAAACTAAGTAACGTTTATTCCCTTTTTTTTCTTGCTGCATTCAGCTTTTCACTAGGAAATTAATTCCACTTGTGCTTAGTAAGATGCTTTAGCTTAGAATTAAGTGCGCTATTCAAATCTGATTAGAACAGACTTTTCAGAATTTAGAGTCCTTTTCCTATTCACTGGTAAAATCCAGGTACAAATATTCCTCTTGCAGAATACTCACCTTGCAGTAATCTGGTCACGTAATAACCAGATCACTTACATAGTCTAACTCACATGATCAAAAGTCTCCAGTATCTGTTGTCAAGTAGTGGCATCTTTGTCCTCTGAACTAGAGTCCTTAGGGTGAGATAAACTTTTGCATGTGTCAACTGCACTCTGTCATTACAGGCTTACTCTTCGTAGAATAATGATGGCACTCTATGCAGTCTTGCTTTAAAAATCTATAGTTACGATCTGTACAACACGTTCAGACTTCACTAAAAAACGGGAGGTAGCGTTTCATACAAGGTACTAGGCAATGGGGAATAGCTCCTACAGGTTGGAAGTGCATGATGACATCAGTCCATCATCAGGCAAAACCTCACTATGGAAATCTGGATACCTGTTATTGTGTAGTACATGGGCTGTGTTGTTATGTCCGTACTTTCAGGCTGTCAACATGTAAATCCAAGTTTCATAATACATGGTTCAGTACTTTGCTTCAGACATTAGAAAGTGGGTCTTTATTACAAAGTTTAGATAAATGGAGTGTGAGTAAAGTCTCTAAAGTTACCTTGTAAAACAACTGTTGTAGTAAAACACAAGACTAAGGCTTGCACCTATCAGCCAAAACCAACAGAGGGGTGTTGATGTGGCTAGAATGATACACCCTGTGAATTCTACTGTAGAATAAAGAAGACAGACAACATTTTAGTTTTTGTATAAAGCAAAGTAGGTGAGACCACAAATACAGAACAGTGTGCTGCCTACCTCAACTTCGTAATGTTGCTATAAAAACAAAACCACATTCGTCAGTGAGAGAAACGCTTATATGTGGTTTTGGTACTCCTGGAATAATTGGCATGCAGTAGTTTTGGATTCCTGCTCTGAAATCACATACCAGCCCAAAATCTTGCATGGGATTTAAATGGTTGCCTAATACAGTGACATGAGCTTAGCTGAAACCTGACAGGTATTCCTAGTCCAAATATGCCAGGATAAGGCTGATTTTGATCTGTTCAAACTGCACTCTAGAGATCCTTGCCGTGTGTCATCTCTGTATCAGAATATTTAAAACTGTAAATACTTGTAGATATTTATTTTCTCTATGCCTCAGTTTTTAGAGAGTTTGTGCAGCCATACTCTGGACTGGTCTTACTCTAAGTATTTTTTCTTACCTTTGAGTTTTTAATGTTTGACTCAAGAATTCCTGTTCTTCTTGGCTCTGCTTTTCCAAAGCACCTGCAGGGCTTCAGGTTTAGTCTCCAGTACACAGATTACATGAACAAGAGTTACTGCATATTCAGCAGTATACAGCAGTATACACCACCACTTTTCTTTTCTACAGGTAACACAGGCAGATAGTGATTTGGGTACAAGGTTCAGCAGTTAGCTGTACTGTTGATCACTCTGGAGTTCTTATTTGGGCCTTATTTCCTACACTCTGTACTGTATTTTTATTTACTCTGTAAACCCAAATATTTGTTGTTCTTTGTCAGTGTGAAGATTTCTAATATTGTTGCTTCCTCTGATGTTCTTTGCTACTATAATTTCTTCTGTATGTGTCATCACACTCTTCTCCTGAGCAGTTTTTAAATTTTGAATGGGATTGTTTTTCACAGATAGATGTGATGTTTTTGCCTGTTGATGTTTGGCTTAACTTGAAATGCATGTTTAAATTTGTCCCTCTTCAGTTAAGCAGTTAAGTTTGTGTTTGAATTTAAGTGCATGCTTAATGCACAAGCACTTTGCGATATGTTAATAAGCCTCATTGTGGCTTTAGTTGGGAGCCCTTATTTTTATGTGTTGTTCAGGTGAGGTCCCCATTCTCAGTCGTACTGATTGCTACAGTACCACATTACCAGTTCTGGGTACTCAGTATCTATAAGCCTCAAAAATCTAATTTTTTGTTTGCTTAATTTTTTTGTAATACATACAATGGATGTTGAAAATCAGAGTAAGAATTTTGAGTTTTGTAAAACCTTTCTATTATAAGGCAGAGCAACATGTTAAAAAAAGTTATTTATATTATATTTTATGTAAACTTTCTAAGACAGAGGTACACCTACAGGCCTCTTTCTACTCCTGTGGTTGTTTTCTGAATGTTTGATTTATGAACAAAAATGTTGACTCACACAGTAGAGCTGCCCAGTGGGCTACTGTTAATGAATATATATTAGGAATGGATAGGCTACAACATTTCAGGGTGGTCAGATAGCTCACACTATATTCATAAAATAGAATAAGTTAGATTTATATTCTCGTGGAATGTATGTTGCCATTGTTACGAACTAATGGTTTGCCACTGCTGTCTTTTCATGTGATGCTGAGGAAAAAATGCCAGCTGAAAATGAACATTGAAGTTGTATAACACCTAGCAGTAAGAACAAGGTAAAAATATCAAAATACAAGCTCTTCCTTTTGCTTTGAGCCTCAACAGGGAGTGAGATTATATTCACGGATGTTAGGATTTTGCAGTTATCTTTGTGATGGTACTGGATATGGCTATGGTGACACTTTTCAACAAAAAACTGACTGAACACTGGCTTAAAGGTCACCATGATTTGTATAGTATGCATTCACTGAAAGAAAATCTCTCTATGAAATTGGCAAAAGAGTTGTGGAAGGTAAAGCCCTAGTAATTTTCACCATTCTGAATGGAATTCTTAGCCAAAATAACAGTTTCAGTATCTGTGCTTTAGATGACTCTGTGGATACTTAAATATAAACGTATAGCCCTTTCATAAATGGAAGAGGATATAATGGGTAAGAAAGCAATTGTGGATGGCAGTTGTGTCAAGTATCTATTCTGAATGGGACTTTAAGAAGGTTTAGCTGGATTAGGCACAAGCAAAAAGCTTCTTTGTTGATTCTTCAGGCTTTCAGAGTGGCTTTATTTTTCTAGCGTTAAGGTTTATTTGTTCTGTGCAGGATAAATGTAGCTCAAGTGTTTGACAGTTCTCTCTCAGTTCATGATAAATTGAATTTCCATTGCTGATCAAGCCTGTTAGTGAAATGTATATTCATGTTACCCTGTTTGATAAAGAGCAGTGAAGCACAAGCGGCTCCTGAAGAGAAGCTTCCACTTACAATGAGAAGTATATTATTTCTGCCACAGCTGCAGGGGCATTTTCCAGCTCTGCTAATTCCACATTCAATCCTATGTAGGATGGGGAAGGAATTAATGTCACTAGGGTAACCTGCTGCCTGGTTGCCAAAGAAATTACTGCTTTCTTCAAATCATTTAAAGAAAATTCATTGGTAGTATAGCTTGCTCACTTAATATTTGCTGTATTTGCTTTCCTAAATGCATCTATGTGGTAATTGTTGCTGTTGTGGGAAGTGGTAAGACTCCTAAAGGGACCATTTGAGGATTTTAGTCAAATTGTTGGCCAAATGTGTAATTCAAATAGCCATTGTTATTGTCTAGAGAGGTGTAAACTAACGTGAAGAGGGGCACCAGATAAATACTCTGGGATTTGAATCCTAGTGATGTTAGTGATGTGGCAGTTCTGTGCCACCTGCCTCAGCCTTTTCTGCTCTCCCTTCACTGGGGAAAACCAGGAATTGTTCCACTACTGTCAGTACAGATCTTGAAATTCTCCAGGGTTCTAATGCAGATTTGTGATCCTCTTTTCAGCCTCACTAATGTCTTGTTACCTTCACAATCTTTGTATCATTTGTCTTCTCAGCATGATGTTGGACTGTTTCCCCACAGACTCCTTTTACGTGCTTCAGCAAGAATATTCCAAACGAACAATGCATTAATTTTCTTCAGTTATGGAAGCTTCCTGATTTTACAAAAGCATGATCCATTGACACCATAACATAGTGCCTCAATACAGCCTACATATACTGCAGGCTTTCTCTGCAGATTTGGCTGACACGTTTATAAGTCAAATAGCAAGATCGTGAAAGTGTGTTTTACAAGTGACATTTAAGTATGACTTTGGATGCAGTGTGCACGGCTCTAATCCTGTATTACCTGCCTAAGGGTACAGTTCTAAAATTAAATCTCTGCAAGTACCAACAGAAACCGACAATTGCTTTTATCATCATAACTTCAACCCCAATTCAGTGATCTTTGCGCACATTTCAGTAACTACCTGGAAACATTAGTAACTGCAGCAGATTTCGTTTCTGTACCCAAGAACTATTTCCATAATTTCATAAAATGTTATTGGTAGGAGATTGCTTTAAGGTTTGCAATTAATACACTTCTCATTAATGGTTTAAATTTTCCTAAATCAAAACTTGGCCATGTGTTTATTTGCTTTATGTATTAATTTTCCTCTAGGTCCAAGACCAGAAGGCCAACTCAAGTAAATGCTTAGAGTTATCCATGGGAGTTTTGCCAGATTAGGGTCTGCAGATTTGAGCTCTAACCAGATTAGCCCAGATGGCCCGGTGCAGTGGGTCTCTTCTCTGTACAGCAGAAGGGTGGAGAGCTGCTGTGAAGCCCCTTGACTCTCTGGCTGGATAAATGCCTGCCCTGGCACCAGATAGTACCAGATGGCAACAGCTCCCGAGGGCCCATGGACCAGCTGCAGGCAGTTGGAGCAGCAAACCCCAGGCCCCCTCTCCCTCACTGTGCCCTCCCCTCTCAGCTCAGATTGCAGGGGCGTGTGGCTTCCCACGGGGCGGACCACTCCATAGTCGCTCAGGGACTCTTTTATACCACAAAAATCCCCAGCTGGGGAGCTGCAGATGGTTTTCACTCTCATTAAGTCTTTTGTGCAGCACAAGAGGCAGGACAGGCCAGAGAATATGTCCTGCAGATTTTGGCACCTAGGGTGATTCTTTCAATTAATACTTTTACCTGCTGCACAGTAATCTGTTCACAAGTCTTGAGAAACATTACATTTCCATCCCAAGTGAATGTTCTTCCAGTTGATCCTGTTTGGCTTTTTAATGGTCATGGCACAGAAACTCTTATTTTGGGTATTCAGCTTCACCCATTGTCTTGCACAGAATTGAATTGCTGGGAAAATATGAAACCTTCATATAATACAGAACAGCATTTCTTGTCTTTTAACGCTTCTAGCTGTTGTATAAGAAAGTTACCCTCTCAAAGGGCATTGTTCTTCATACACTCTACTGCTGATTACACGGTGCTAGATGATGACCTTCAGTAATGATTCATCAACTACTCCTTTGTTTGCTCTAAATGATAACCAAAAGGAAGAGACAGGAGATGGGAAGTACTGGAATATTGCTTTATTTTCTTTACTAACTGTTTGCTGAAAAGTTGTATTTTGCTTTTTCTGTACGCATCTCTAAGTATTTGTCTGGGAATTAAGTAATACTGCCAGGCAAAATGAATATTGCTTTTTAATATCGATGTCTAATGCATTTTATTAAGCATATGTCCTCTTTTGTTAAGTTACCAATGTCCAAAGCTAGAACAGCTGAAAAACCCTTTTATAGAGGGTGCATCCTTATGTCAGTGTGTCATAGGTTCTCATCATATGCAGAACTTTAAGGGCATTAATTAGAAATTTTAGATGTCTCCGCTGGTTTTGGCAATTGGTAGATCTGGAAGCCTGCATTTTGGAAAGGGGGCTGGAATTCATATGCGAAGATGATGCCCTTAAGGTGAACGGCTGTGTGGCGTTTAGTTGCTGGCTAGGGTAAAACCACGACAACGTCTAATTTATTTTTACGGTAAAAGATTTTTACAGTTCATAGCATTTTGCAGGTTTTTTACTAAATAATTTCTGGGGATGACTGAAAATTGTTTTTTCTCCAGTTAAACCTTTTTCAAGAACATAACACAAACATTCTTTGGAAGTTTTAGTATTCTAGTACTATTTCAGCTATTTTTAGGTCCTTATCTCCAGGTGAGAGTAGTGTAATTTTTCCAACTTTCACCCAGTAATAGCTTTGCTTCAGATACATTGTAACATAACTTCAAAAAGCTATTTCTCAGTCTGGAAAGGTGCTGCCATGTGTTGTGCACTGCACATCTCTGTTACAGAATGTTATTAGAGCCCTAGCGAAGACAGTAGGAATGCCCATTTGAGCAAAGCTGATTTTATGTGAGTTTCTGTCACATTCATTTCTTTCGTATTAACTTTTCAGCAAAGGAGAGATGAGATGGATGCAGGTGTGGGGAGGGGGAAAGCAATAGAGTTGGAAAGAGGAGAAAAGACAGCTGTTTGCTCCAGAAAAGCAGGCTGGTTTTCTCTCTTTTTGAGTCTGTTGAAGGTTAACTACCCATTGGCTCAGTGCATGGCTCTTAAAAGTTAGCCTATTCCTTATTGGCATAGTGTCTCTAGGTGTGTAAGCACCCACGAAGACAGAAGTAGCAATTCCTCTATGAAATGTGTTTATTTTCTAGTGTGCACCCAACTCTATTCAGTTACAGCCAGAGTTACATCTGGGGAAAATAGAAAAGAATTCTAAATCATACCAAAGACACAGGAACTGTTAATAAAGAACTATGCATGTAGCATCACATATAATGTGAATATGTCAGAAATACAAGCATAGAAATCAACAGGTTTGTAGTTACTGGAAAGCAGTAGTGCTGAATTTCTACAAATACTTTATATTTTACTATTGTTGTGATTGCTGCCATTTATGTTTGGGGGGACGTCAAGGAGATTTAAAGATTCATATGAATTAACATTTTTGCTCAGTGGAAATAGGATTTTTCTAGCATGGGCACAAGAGCATTCTCAAAATCCATTTTGAGGGAGAGAAACATGAAAATCCAGTGTATTATTTATGTAGTTTTTTAATTTGACAGATGAGAAGTCTTAACTTTAAGACAGTCTGCACTCATGTCACACCGTCAAAGGGCTTTTACAGCTTGCAAATCCACTGAGAATAATTCATTAGCTAACGGTTTTCATCTTCTCAGTTTCTCATCATCATAAAAATGTCATGATAACCAAAAACAAAGCACAAATAATTATAAATGTTATGAAATTCTTGGCATTACACATCCTTTTTGCTCTTTTCATCTTGTTTCAGAAAGTAAAACAGGCATTATATTATCAATGCCAAGTCAAGGTACCATTGAAGAGAGAGATGTATCTAAGATTGCCCAAATCACCACTAACCTATATATGATCATCCAAATCTGAGCCTTTAATGTAAATCCAAACAGATTTATTGCAATGATACATTAGAGTAGTACTCTCTTAAATACAAAGAGTCAGGGAAAATTTGTGTAAGACTAATCAGCTGCACCCTGATCATTTGCACATTAAGCATGTTTAAACTACATTGTAAGTGCCAATCCACGTGGAAATAACCGAAAAGGACCAAAACAAAGTTTTAAAGCTTCAGATAGATGGAAGAGTGTTAATGACTTTCCTAGCTTGACCTACTTTGGAATACAGCCACGTACGCTCATATCTGGAGCAGTTTGTCTAGTATGGTACAGAAGGGCTGAACAGCAAATTCCTTCCTTCTATTGAAGCCCAAGACAAAAGTGCCATGGGCTTCAATACAGAAAGGATTTCAAGCCCAGGGCTTTGAGAATACGCTATAAGCTATACAAAATTTACTTCCTATTTTGATATACATTAATATAGTTGCCAGCTGGTTATTCTGAAGAAACAGCGTCTACAGAAACCCATTTGGTTGCCCATATATTGGTAGATATATGTAATTTAGAAAACAGATGTAGAATATGAAGTAGTTAGGACTGATGTGTTCCTTGCTTGTGGGAAAATTTTGCCTTCATGTGACTCAGAAAAGCAAAAGCATGAGGTGTTGTCTCTCGGTAATAACCAGGACCTGGATCATGTAAGAACAAGTCTAATGTGTCCATTTTTTGAGTCATTGGCATTACCGTGTTTTTGTTGGGCTGTGATTCTGCAGTGTTTCACATCACTGGTTCTCTGATAATTACTGTGTGTATTTTAAGTTTTCATTTCGTTTACATTTTTGGTAACCACATTTTCCTATGAAAACGTTCCTGAATTCATTGTGATGGACAAAGCACAAGTAAAATTGCCGAAAAAGTAGGAAATGTAGAGCTGATTGCACCTAACTGCTTTCAAATAGACGACTGACATTGAGAAAATGATAAAGGATGGCTCATATTCACGTTGACGACACCGATGACTGTCAGTGCTAATAACTGTAGGTGAATTAAAAAAAGAAATCGACATTTCAAAGCACCTTTTCAGTGGTGCTTTCTCACAGGCGGCGGTTAAAACGTGGCAGCTGCAGGACCATCTCCCCCCGGGTCCGCACGGGGAAGGCTTCTCACCAGCCTGACCGGATTTACCTATCTCGGGTGCGCGGGCCGGGGCCCGCCGGGCGGGTCTCGGTGGGGACCGGGATCCCCCGCAGCGCGCTGGGCGCCGCAACCCGCTCCCGCGCGGGGCCCGGCCGGCCGCATCCCGCTGCCTTGCTTTCGCCGGGGGGGGCGGGCAGGCGGGCGGCTTTGTTAGCGGCTGCCCGCGGGGAGCTACCCGCCCCCGGCGCCGCCCAGGCCCGCGGGGCTGCGGCCTCGGCCCCCGCCCGGCCGCCCCCACCTCCGTGCTGCCGTGCCTGCCGGTGATTGAGGGGAAGATGCCGGCGCGGAGGCGGAGGCCGAGGCCGGCGAAGGGGCGGGGGGCCCCGCTCTGCCGCTGAGGCGGCGCGGGGGCGGGGGGCGGCGCGGGCGCCCCTGCGCGGAGAGGCGCTCGCCCCGCCGTGGCCGCGGAGGGGCCGCCGCCGCCACCGGCGGGAGCAGCCAGCCGCAAGGACGGGGTGACTCCGGCCGCCGCCCGGCTCTGCAGCGGCGCGGCGCGGGAGCCGCCCTCCCCCGGAGCCCGCCGCGGCGCGCGGAGCCGCACTGCGCGCCTCTGCGAGGTGAGTGGGCGCCGCCGGGGCCGCCCGTGCCGGCGGGAGCCGCCCGCGGGGGCGAGGGACGTGGCTGATCCTGAGGGGCAGCCGGGGGCGGCAGCACCCTGGGGGGACCGGGCCGCGGCGGGGCTTTCAGCGAGCGGCGCCGGTGCCGCGGCAGGTGCGGCCCCCCCCCCCCCCCCGGCCCCGCCCGCGATACCCCCGGGCCGGGCCCGGCGCCGTGCGGGCCGGGGCCCCCGCTGTCCCCACACCGGGCTGCGCTCCCTCGCTCCAGCGCCCGCCTCGCCTGCCCCGTCATGCGGGAGGCGCGGGAGGCTCGGGAGGCTCGGGCGGCGGGCTGCTGCGGAGCCCCGCAGGGTTCCCTTTGGCTTTATTTTAATCGCTTTTGGGCCATTTAATTACAACTCGTTTCCTGCCTCGAGAATGCATTCAGCACTTCGTGCGCCGCGTTTATTTCCTCCGCTGTTTTCTTCCCTCACCATTTAGTAAATTTATTTATTTATTTATTTATGTATGTATAAGGCTGTTCTCCAGATTTTATATAGCAGGGGCCGTGCTGGGGAAGAAAGATCACTGCAGACTTGAAGCATGTTGTTTTCAAAACGGTGGGGTTTAATGTGTGTTCCTATTCTTGCGTGCACGAAATACAGCACAATGACAGTGGGGGGAAAAATAGGCTTGTATTCATGTTCTCACCAGTCTGTGGATTGGTCGTTGATGTGGAGTTCTCTTTTTTTTCTTGGTACACTTGTTTTTTTCACTTAACCTTTTTTGTGCATGTCACTGCAAACCATGAGGGTATTTAAAAAAAAAAATAAATTCTTTTTTGGGCTGCATGATGTCAAAATACAGGGAGTGTGGTGTATGTGGACAGTCATAGTTACGTAATTTGTCTTATTTTGTTGCCGGATATATGTCAGGAGCATGGAGAGAGTATTTATAACATTTTTTTCTTTTCTGGGATGCTGTGAGAGGGAGTCTTTGCACTACACTACATTGCATTGGAATGTTTGTAAGAGATTCAGCCCTGAATCCCTCCTGGACCCGAAATCCCGGCAGGGGCCTTAACCTTGCTTCACTTCATAAATGTCTAGGGCTGCTTCCTGTATGCTCAAAAACTTCTTTTGTAGATTTTTTTCCTTCTTCCCCCAACAATTATATTATTTTTTTACTTTTTTAAAAAAAGTAAGTCAAACCATTATAAATTCAGTAGTAATTATTCACAGCACTAAGGAACAGAAAGAAATCTATGTTACGGATGGATTAAAAAAACTTCTTCCTACATGCAGGTGAGCAGTTTGCTCAGTTCTTAGACTCCTTTGGAAAAATTTTCCTTATAAGATGATTGTATGTGGTTGCAGCATCAGGCCATAAGCTATGATATAATTATTAGCATATGAAAGGAACAAACCTAATGCTGCCTTTCAATCCCCACTGTTGTTCAGGGTCTAGATTTCCAAAAATGTGGATGCTTTTATGTCAGGTGGAGATACCACAGTGCACGTTAGACCCTAGTCCACATGTATGTATCTTTCTATCCTTTTTTTATATCTTACGCTAGAATTTAAACATATTGCCTTAAAACGGGCTCTGAGATTGCATGGAGCTCATATGCTTGACTGGAGACCATTTATAAAGTTATGCTTAATAGTAGCTTAATGTCACAGAATTGTAGTTGAAAAGCCTTCCTTCCATTCATCTGTCTTTATAAACAGCCTTCTGGTGATGCCAGTGCAAACTCGTGGCGTATCTTTCAGTCTTGTTGGCACTGTGGAATTAGTTTGGCTTGAAGCATTTGCCAGCCACCGCAAGGACCCTCTGCCTTCCTTAAAGACCTATTTACTATCTTGCTATTTATTTTTAAAGGCAATTTAGCTAATGGGCATTTCTATTCATTTTACACTTCCAGTGCTTTTTCAAACCTGGTAGAATTCACAATGTTACGCCTTTAAGAAGCCGTGCGATAGTACAGTGGCTGCCAGCCAGAAACAATATACTGCTTTGTCAGATTTTCTGAGAAGAAATGGAATGAATTTTGTGTGACCCATTTATAAGATTAAATAGTAATGTCTAACTGAAAAAAAATTAACTTTTTTTTTTCCTTTATGTGCCAACATTTTTTAAACTGCAACTAAAGCTCCTGTATGCTGCAAAATGAGGGGGCTTTCTGCGTATGGGACTCAATCTGCAGATTCCATTCTTAAATAATTAAGTTTAATTCCTTTTCCATTTTTTCTTTTTTAATCCAACTCAGCATTTCGTTTTTCCAAAACCTCTCCTTTAGTCAGACAGAAACATGCTATTGCATTTACTCCATTGGCTAACGTGTACTGATACAAGGGAGATGGTGACAAAATGCCTATTTGGGTAACGTTACTTGATTGTTGAAAATGAGGTGTAAAGATGTGCTTGAAATTAAGTTGCGTGTTCAAAACCCCTTGTTTGAGACCCTATCCAACAATGCTGCCTTTGATAGTAGGGTATCCTCTGAGTAGCTGAGCCTAATTTTGCTTGATCGTGTTGTCATCGTGCATGGCACGGTTGTAGCCTTTGTCTTCGCATTGTCCGCTGCTGATCTTTTGGTTATATTACAAAGGGGAAGAGGCTGGAGCGAAGTTACTCACTCACCAGTAGGAAAAGTATTCATTTCATTGCCCAGCAGATGGAAGTGAATTGAACATTTTATATAAAAGTCCTCCAACTTGAAAGGAAAGGAGATGTACTTTTGCAACCTTGTGAGCCTCTGTTTTGGCACTTTGAAGCTAATGGTGGTATAGGAGGTGTTTATCTAATCATATCAGGGCCCTTTGCAAGATGAAAATGGGATTAACTATTATTGTTACAAATTATTTTGATATTTGAGTTTAGTATCTAAGAAAAGTTCCACATAATTTCCATTGAAATTGAAGTAAACTGTTCACAGCAATACAGGGCCTCTGTGATGTTCCTCCGCGGCAGCTTGTTTATGATCAGTTGCAATATCAGTGATATTGAAGAAAAGGTTGAAAATGCCCGTTTCTCTGGCAATAAGATCAACAATGGTGATAAAGCTTCTTGTAGCTTTGCGTAGACACGTGTTACAAGGGCATCTCTTCATGGGGTGAGATGCCAAGTAAGATGTGATCCTGAAATACTGTAGCACTGGTAGAAGAGTTCAAGTAACACTTTTTAATTTTTTTTCTATTTTTTTACAGAAGTGTAGACATCAGTGCTTGAAACCTGTGTCTTTTCTTAAAATTGATTGTGTACTTGGTGAAAGCAGCACAGTAGTTGCATGCTCTCTTCCGAGTGTCTTGATAAAACTTCTGCGTAGTCGTGTTAAAAGACTGCAGTCAGATTGTGAATTCTCATTGGAAGTGCAAGCCCTGGACTGTTAGTTCGAGATGTTGTCACTCACGTTACAAGTGTACATGTTCGAGTCATCTCTTCCAACACCTAGGAATCCTATTATTTGTTTTGATAATGTTGATGTTAGGTTTCCAAGTTCTGCTGACAGGATGTATGAATTTAAGATTTCAAGGCAAATGGCTAGTCATAGCCTTCATAGCTCTCTGTCTTATTTGTGGAGAGCTGTTCCTTCTCATCATATCCCGTAGTACTGGGGAGAAAATTAAAAGTGACTGAGGCTAAATCTAGTTTGGGTGTAGACAGTTATGACTACTATCTTGATTGTGCTGTTTTTTTGTGTTATATTTAGAGTTTTGTGTCACAACTGTATTTTTTTTTTATGATTGGGGGAGGACTGCTATGCAACTGATACCAGTTGCTTAATGGACAATAATGCTTGTATTTCGTAATTTGTTTAGTAAATTTGCCCTGAAGTATGCAGTTTTGAAAAAAAAAAAGATAATAATTACATTTGAAAAATAGTTTTGAAAGATGAAAAGAGAATTTTGAAAGAGGATCTTTTCTTTGAAGTGTTGTCATCAAGCTTTTTATGTGGCACAGTTGCAGCGTGTGTGTGTTCTGCAGAAGCAGTAATAATGTAAATGAATTTGAAATTGAAATGTGAATCCAGCATTATTTGTCCAAAAGACCCAATTAGTACAGTCAAGCCAAACTTAATGGTTGAAGTAGTGTATTATTTGTTCTTTAGAATTAAGGAAGTACCCATAATGGGTGATTGATGGGTCATCTGAGCTATTTGCTTTTGGGGGGGGTTAAGGAGTCATTGTGACATAATTAATAGTTTGGGGTTTTGTTCTTTGTATTAGCACTGGAAATGAAAAAAATCTTGAAAATAAAGAATAGGATGTTGAAATTACAAAAAAAAAAAAGTACTGTTGAGCTGGTGTTTCTTGATGCTGGTGTACAACATCATGAGATCAGCAGCCAAACTGGGGAGTTGTTCAGATAGTGTTTTGGTTCAGATTTCTTAAGATGTGTGCCTCTGTTCATTTGTGAAGCTGTATGTACACATATATAATTTGACTTGTGGATGTTTAGTCATGAAAACTTCAATAACATTGTCAGTATGCCGATATGCCTTGTATTGACCACCAGAGAAAGATACTATGTAAGAAAGATTAACATTTCGATAATAAGCACACCTAAATATTGCATGGAGGACAGTCAAATGTGTTTTGTTAAGTGCTGTGGTGGCCAGGATCCATTGGCTAGGATCCACTTGAAAAATCAGATTAAAAGTTTCTGTGCTTGACAAATACAATGTCATTAGTTTAAAAATTCCCTGAAGGCTAGTATTGTAATTAGATGAGCCCAAAGCATGCAACAGTAAAATTCATTTTCTTGCAGGAATGACCAGCAGCATCTTTAAAAAAAGAAAACATTGACTGATCCTTGTTGGATAGGGTAACCACAGTAAGAAAGAAGAGTGTGCCAGGAATGAATGTGACAGCTGAAGCCACAGCACCTTACGGTGAGTGAATCAGCTGCAGACTGGTGGGAAGCAGTGAGGTCTGTGAGGATCCTGCTGAAAGAATGGTCAAAAGTGATCATCCGCTAGGTGCCCCATATCAAGGGCTTCACTAAATTGGGTATTACAGATGCTGAGTGTTGGCAAAATAGCAATAAAAAATTACAAAACCAGCAGCTCCCTTTGGATCCCGATTGTCACAAAAAGGCATATGCCCATCTTTGTGCGATTCCTTAACTTAGCGCTCTCAAGAGCATGTGAGCTTCATAGTGCTAGACTACAATGTTCCAGCTTCAAAAGGTGTGCTTGTTAAGCTGTGTGTTTTCTTTATTTAAGATGCGTTTTAAAAACAGCTAATCTGCTTGGTTGATCTTGTTATTCTTCTGCTAGATTACTGATTTGAATCTGTTTCGAGCTGGTAGTTTGATAAGAGTTATTTCTCCCACTAGAAATAACAAAGAGTAGAGATTGTAAATTTATCATCCCTTTAAAATGTAGCCATAGCTACATAAACCCCATGATTTATGCTTCTTGATTCATTGCTCTAATAAAAAATGTCTACATTGTCTTCATGAACAAAGATTATGTTGTCAAAGAAATAATTTCCCAAATATTTGTATTACATTGGAAAATAGGAAAATTATGAATGTAACTGTGGTGGGCTCTCTGAGACTTGCAAAACTTTCATTGGGGTCAGTAAGGCTATGGCTGTACCCGCTGCCTGAGCGGGCTTAGAGCCTGAACTTGAATGCTGTCCCAGGGTTGTGGCACTGTTTAATTGTTAGTGGGCTCCTTGGCATGCTTTTGGCCAGTGTCAGCAGCCCAAATGAAGCACAGCTCAGGGAAAGCCATGGACCAGGGACTATGCCAAAATGGACTATAGATAAGACGGCCTAATTTTGTGAGAGAAGAGCATTTAGCACGTGTGCTGTACTGCATGGCTTCAGCATCTGTTTCCTGGCCTGTTCTGCACAGGAGTGCAGATGTAGCCATAAATACGCTGCTGCATGATTTTGTATAAGAAAAAGCTCTGATTGCATGCTGTTTACCTAGAGAAAAAGGAGCTGCCACTGTTATTTATGAGAAGGCAACACTTAAGGAAGTTTATTACATATTACTGTTTCATATTTGTGTGTCTGTATAAAAAAAACATACACACACATACGTAACAACTAGCTTCTTACGTTTTGAATAACACACACATATGTAACAACTAGCTTCTTACATTTTGAATAATACTATGTTGAGTGATGTCCAGATCTTCCCAAAATGCTGTTAGGGTCTTGTATGCATGTTTAGCAAAGTATCAGAACTAAAATAAATGTCAGAGTTCGTGGTTGTCCTACATGGTGTTTTTGTCTCAAATGTTCACCTAGTAATCTCTGAGTGTGTAGATATGACACCACTTCTCTGTTTTGTTTCCTAAAAGGTGTTTTGTCTCTCTTGGAATGAAATAACTTCCAGCAAAATATAACTTAGACCTAGCTCAATGTTTATAAACACATTCTATTAACTTGAGTAAGTGTGTATATGAACTTGCTCTGAACTTGGATAAGTATGTGTTATGTTGGGCTGTTAAATGTGACAGGTTGATATTTTTCATTATGAAACTATTGGTTAAGGTAAAGAGCCACTGTAAACACCGTGGTGCTGCTGCTCAGCAGTAGTAAATTGTCATGCTCCTTAATATTCCACAGAATTCCGACAATTTACACTTCTTGCCTTAGTTTGTGTCACACGTTTAGTTACACTGAACAGTTTAGACGTGTTTTTGTTCCTGATACCAAAGATGTAGGCTTTTTTTTGAGAGAGGGAGGGGTTTTTTTCCTCCTTAAGCATTGTGTGAAACATACTGAATATTGCAAATTATGGAAGGCTCATTTTTCTAGAGTTGATTTATGCATACCTTTATAATAAATAGGTAAATAAAGTCAAATTGTCAGACTCGATGCTCTAAGAGGTGGACTAATCACTGGTTTAAGATTTTACCCTTATTTTCCTTAATTGAATTTGGGTGGGTGTGTTTTCTTTGTTTACTGTATTGGGGTGGGTGTTGTGTTAATTTTGCCCTGTAGTCTTGAAAATACTAATTTCCAATGAGATCTGGTGTCTTTTAAAAGCTGACTCACTGCTTTGGAAGAAATCTTTGCTTTTATGTTAAGTCGTTTTATTTCCTCTTAATACTGATACTGACTGTGCGCTAAGGCATAGACTTAAGTACTGGATTTCTAGCTAAGGTAAGTTAATAGGTAAAAGGTTTTGACTTAGATACACTACAACGAAGTCTGGTTTTGACTTACGTTGAACTTAAGACATGTTTTCCTCATCATGATAGGATAAATCACTAACTGAAACAATTAACTGCCAAAGCTCTAAGAACATGAAGTCAGGAGGTTCTTAAAGCATGCTTATGTTTATCTCAGTTTCTAAAGAGTTTGAGGTACTATAGATACAAGAAGTATGTTCATCACCTCTTGGCATAAGCTTTATCAGTTGTCAGTTAGCTGTATGGAGATAGCAATTTATTAATGGGGAAAAAAAAGCTAACAAGTTTTGTTTCTTGCTTTGGTAGATAAATCTATTTCTATTACATTTATTGATTATAAGTGGGTGGGGTAAATAAAGTCAATATAAGGAGGACTAATGCATGTATTTAATTTTTCCTTTTATTTTCATGGGAGAACTACCATGTGTTGGCACGAAAGGAGCCTTTGTTTTAATCTTAAAGCTTTTTTTTTTCTTACTGTAAATTGGTCATTCCTACACTGCCTTTTTTTTTAAGTGATACAGTCCATTTTGAATATGTTCATAGAAGACAATGTAAGCCTCAGGTCTTGTGCATGTTACTGTGTCTCCTTTCCAAGGTTTGTGTTGTTATTGTCACCGTGTAAGTGCTTTTCTTTCCAATGCTTTGATAAAAATCCATCCAAGCAAACAGCAGACTGCTGTGGGGGAACAAAACAGAAGCATTGACAAACTCTTAAGTACTCAATCTGGAAAAATAAAAATACTCTTCCTCAAATCTTTCTTCTGCGTGATTTCAGTTTTTTTGTTGAGGCTCTAATACATGGAAACTTTTCTGACAGATTAATGGGATGTTTAAATTAATGACATTCCTTTATTAATGCATAAGATAGTGTTGGCTATCTGTATATTAAACAAAGACTGTATATTAAACTAAAATATGCGTTGATTAACCTCATGTGAAATGTTTTTAAACAGAATAGAAACAATCTTCGTAAGTATGCATGATGAGGAGTTCAGTCTTCCAAATGCCTCAGAAATAAGAGAAGCCTGGAACAAGTCATATATCCAGACTTCATTTCCAAAGGAAAAATGTGTTGACTTAATGTCTTACCTGACTGTGTGTCATTTGGAAAACAGAAAGGGATATTGAAAGAGTAAAGGATTTCGCTTTCTGCTGAATATGCTTCATGACTTGTGACGTAGGCTGTAAGTCAGCTGCAAGCAAGCCTTGTTTGTCAAATAATTATTTTGATCTTAGTTCGCAGCCCTAACATAAATTGATTAATGTTTACTCATGTAAGTAGCCCCACAAAAAATCAATATCGTAATCGTTCCTTGTTAGTACAGAAATGGTTGTGAAGTCCTTCCCTGGCACTGTGGTCATGACAGCATCGGGAGCAGGACGATTAGGATCCATGCAGCATCACAACAGATTCTAATAGCGTGTCTTCTTGCTGCTGTGGATGGCTTATCCTTTTGTTCCTCCTCTAGCCAAAATACATTTTAAATGTAAACCTCATTCATTACCTCTTGGGAAACTGGTAATTAAATCTTTTAGGTTGACAGCCTAAGTCCAATGTGGATTGTTGAAGCCTAGAAATTGTGTCTTCTAAGGGAGGAGAAATTAAGGGAAGTTCGAAATCCTGTGGAGAAAAAACGAGTCTTCTCAACTGAGTTCTGTACTTAATGATTTGAATATGGGAAGCCGGTCTTGTGTGTAATACTATTGTTATTTTTTGAATGTTTTCAAACTTACTGAGGTTTGCTGAAAAAGGAAACACTGGTAGGCCTGATTCCAGCTGATGTAAATGGGCATAACACTTAATTGGGTTGTGATTTACACTTCTTAAATTAGGCCGAGTACAGTTTAAATTAAGTGGATTAACAGAATGTAATCTGCTTTGATTGGTGTATCTGATCAGTTTTTCCTTCAATCTGTGCAATGTAGTAAGAAAGTAGTTTAAAAATTCGGTGAAATTTAGTTTACTACAGAAAAATAGCAGAAGTATTGCATGATACGTTCACATTTCCTGTATATGGGGGGAAAAGGTTTTCTTGTATGAATATTCTACTTTCTAAATTACTCACTGGGTATCTGTATTACTGCGCATACTCTCATCTTTGTAAAACCTTAGATAGTTCAGTCTAACTGAACTTGATTGAAGACATTTTATCTCATTAAAATGTAAATGTAGGTAATCATACTTTGCATTTTTGTAGCTCTCCACTTAAAAGTTCAGTTCTTCTTGTTGTTAGTTACTTGGAATTAAAAATAGTCCATATGTGATCTCTAGAGCACGAGTATTACAAGCTGTATTTAGGGTCTATAGCCCCATTGTCATCTGCAGGTGGTATTTTACTTACAGTTTGTATTAAATAGCATGGCTAGAAATCTTACTAAGGTGAACAGAGTATCACCTATTTTACAGTTAGCAGGAACTGAACGTGTAAGAGTGCAAACTGCCTTTTTTTTTTGGACAGAAATACAGAGTAGAATTAAGTATATTTATCCATTACTCATACATGGAAAGGACCCAAGGAATAAGGAGTTACAAGTGTTTATAGCACTGTTCCTCCCAGACTGTGCAGGAGAAATTTTTGTATAGGCATTTGCAGTGGAAAGAATGAGTTGGACTATGAACTATCCCATAGGTGTGCTGTTCTGGCACAATGCAGTTAGCAAAGCCCAGGATTAACGCTGAAAGAGCTGTGGCTAAAATGCTCTTGGTTGTAAGGATTCAGCTATGGAACAGTCTTCCAAATCAGATCGATGAAATCTGAACTCCTACAAATCCTTCCGGACTTCTGGTTTTGAGAAAGCCCTTTCAAGACAAGTGATACCTTGATGTGAAAGCTTCGTCTTGCCACTCTTATCTCGCTTTCAAAAAGCATGTAATAAAAAATGCTACCCTAAACAGTGCTTTTGTTTCTTAAATGTGACAACCGCCATTAAATCTGTTAAGGACTTCACTATTGCTTTTGATTTAGAAACACTAATATTGGTCTTGGTGGTGGTATAAACCCCAAAGACTATAGCGTACATCCTCCTGTTTGCTGCTGAAACCTAGGATAGGAAAGTAACGCATCCCCAAAACACTCTCAAGCTTCATAATTATCATACCTTGATAGAAATAATGTTCTATAAATAGTTATGCCTCACTTACCCTCCAGTTCTTGAGTGATAGTTCAACCATTACGGAATTGATTATTTTAAATTCAGTGTGCTTACTGTAAGAGTCCAAGTGATTTTTATGTAATATCAGATTAGGAGATTCTTTTCTCCCTAATTATTGGTAGTGTGTGTTTAATGTGGCTTTTTAATTACAAAACCACAGAACTTTAATCAATTTAACCACAGAACAAGAACCGTTTGAGTTCTAAGAATATATATTTTGAAATGTCATGTATCCATTATCTTTAAATTATTCTTTTGATTCCTTTCTTTGAAGTTTTCCTATCTTATCATCCTACGTGTCCCAAAGCGCGCTTCTGATTTCCTTCCTTCACCGATCTCTCTTTTTCTCTCTCTCTCTCTCTGTGTTTTGTCTTCAGGCATCTCTGCAGTTCTCTTGTTATTCTCATCCCTCCCCAGATCCCCAGTAATTTTGGATTTCTGCAGTTCTCTGCATACGCATTCATTCTCATGGTCTTGATTGTCCATTTCTTTCTTGTCCCTTCTGGTTTAGTAAGGATTGGAGCGTGGGGTGAAGTTTGATTACCCTTGCGTAGAGTAGTAGAAAAAAATGGTTTTTTTAAAGGACATATTCTAGCTGTTGAGGACAGCTCTGGAGACAGTCATGCTGGCCAAACATGGAACTAGCAAAATGTGAATTGAAAGGAGGGTTGTGTCCAGAAAATAGGGGATCTGATTAGGATTCAGCTCCCTCTCCCCTCTGCCTGGTCTGTAGCAGGTGCCTTGGGTCACCTTTTTTATCAGTTGCTGAGCTCTGCCAGTGCTCTAACTTTTCTTAAAGACACTACATCTGAGAGACTGAAAGTCCTTGATGTCAGATTTTCTCCGATGTGTCAGGAAAGGGTGGCACATTATAGCTTTTGCTTTCACCTGCAACAGCTCCAGTGCACTGGCAATAAGGAGGAATGTTCACTTGAGACTTTTTCCTCTTTTCCTTAATGTAAGAGAGGGATGCTGTCTTCCAAAATATATAACAAGGCAACTGGAGCAAGGAGTGATTGGGATCAGTCTGCAAACTCATTTGTTGCAGGTGTGCATGTATTTTTTTTATCAGTTGGAGTGAGTTTTACTGTTGTTTTTCATAGAACTTAGCCATAAAAGATTAAGGTTAGTACACAGAATTTTTTTTTAGTCTCCTCAAAAAATTAAAAATATAGTGGTATGCCCACACATAGAATACTAATTTTAGGTTAAGATTTTTTTTTTTAGCAAAATCATGAAATTGTTGGAGCCATTTCTGAGCTGAGAACAAATCTGTAACATTTTTACAATGTTTTCTGCATACAGTAATTTTTAAGCATCAGTCTAGAAGTGATCCATGATGCTTTATTAGGTTTTGAAAAGTAATTTTATCAAAAGTCAGGAGTGTGAGTAATAAGTAAATGTAAGTGATTTATACGTACTTATGCAGACATAAGTGTTGCAGAAATAGTTGCTGCATGTTAGTGGTGCTTCTAAGATTCCTCAATAATGAAAACCCTTTTCTGTTTCTTTTAGGACAGTGGTGCTTTAATTGCATCTGCTTTTGGAGCTCCTTAACACAGGCAATTATATTTGTTTGGATTACTGGAAAAAATAATTCCTCTGTCACTTATGATGTTCAGAAACCTTTTGTACTCTCATTTGCTTTGTTAGCTTTGAATATTATGATTAGCATCAACACTTAGAAACTCTACAGAGGCTGACTTCGCTGTTGTAACTGATCCTACTGAGATGTGTTTGCGTCTAAAATTCTGAATTTTGATCCTTTTGGCTTTCCTATCTAATGGCCTTGGAGTTGGTTGCTTACAGCAAGGAATTTAAAAAGCAGCTGTATAAGGATTTCCAGTCATTAACTTCTATCAGTGTCCTCTGTTCTTTTGGTCTGCCTGAATTCATATGTTGCACTTCGGCTGCGGTTGTCTCATTTTGAGGCACAAAATTGTAGTCCATGCTCTTGAATTTCTGTTGTATGTGATAAGAATTTAGCATTGGGTAGTGCCTACAAAGTTGCAGCTATATTTTGCCCTGCAAGATAACATACCAGGTGTATAATTCATAACAAGAAGATCAGCTAGTAAAAATAGAATGCCCTTTGTTTTGGAAATCTACGGAGGCAAACAAGCAGTTTCATGGGAGATGAACCACTTTTGCAAAATCAAAGGCAGAAGTCGCAGTTTCATTATAAATATTTGGTATAGCTTGATACTTAACACTGTGTTGCTTTATGGTTGTACTCGGTTGGCAATTAACAGTTTATTTTCACTGTTACTGACACATTCAGAAGAAAGCTTGGTTCTGCAGAAAGAGGAAGAGAAAAAAATACGCATGTCAAAATGCAATTAAATATTTAGCCATAATTATTTTGTCTGGAAAAGACTCTGGGAATTGCATAAGCTGTGTGTTGGATGTGTATCCATCACTAGTTGTACAAACCAGCAGTATATGACTGTAAAAGTGTACTAAGGTGGAAGGCAAGTTAACCTGATTTCAGCATGCAGTGTAAGATACACAAAGTGGAAGAAAGATTAAATAAAAGAAGGAAATGCCAGAACACTAGCATTGATGCAGTGGGTGAATTTCCTGGTACCATTATCATGGATTGTGTTTCATTTCTGGATTTTTTTTTTTCTCCTGGTGTCATCAAAGTTGCTGCAAAATATCAAATTAACAGTTTTATTAAACCTGCCTGACTACTGTTTCTGATATAGTTACCTCTACGATTTTCTTCCCATTGTCTTTCTTCTCCACTATTGATCTGTGAGGAAGAAATGACTCTGGATTGTCTTTACAGTTAAAATATGTTCATACAAATACAGGCAGTCAGTAGTGTTTTTAGGGAAATCACGGATCCACATTGGAAGTGTCTACCCCTCACCTGAAATACCATAGTTGCCCATGTGCACGCTCCTTATGCTTTCCAAATGCTAAGTAAAAAGGTTCTTTTAAACCACTGTAAGCATCTTTTCAAAAACAAACCAAAAAACTCCCACCAAAAAACCACAAACGAAACACAAAACCCACCAAGAGATAAGTTGCGTTGCATTGCATTGCACTGCATTCTGAAGGTGATCCAAGATGGCCTTGCTGTGGTTTGATACAGTAAAATTCCACCTTCTAAAGTGGCTTTTCTGCTTTTCATCCTTTCCTTTGAGAGCTCTAAGTGTCCAGCTGAGAGTGGAGATCTTGACAGATTACAGATAGAAAGGAGATCTCTAAAGCAGCTTTCTCGTAGCGCATTAGCGGTCATAAAGAACAGGAACAGGGCCTTGACGTGGAACTTGAACAGTACAGGGGGCCTCCTGCATGACTTGACTTGACTTTGCTTCTGTTGCTGATGGTGGAAGAGCTAGCTGATGGGGTCGGGGTGTGTTTGCAATATATTTGCGATCTGGGAAATATAAAAATAAGTGAATGGGAAGAAGAGAATTTTGAAAATGTAGTTGAACAAAATGGATTGGATCATGAAGATTAAAGAATAGCACATAAAAGCATCAGGCTTATTGAAAAGGGTAGCAATTTAAGCAAAATTAAGTTTGTTGCAAGCCTTAATGAATCTGTACATCTTAATTTGTTTTCATTAAAATCCTGGAGTGCAAGCTAACTTTAAAAAAAAAAAAAAACACCTTCGTGTTTTATTGTTAACTTCTTAGGAAGTGGAAACTGCCATTATTTTGGTAAGTGCATGGAAAGTTTGTCAGCTTTTGTGGGTCAGAAAGAGCCTCTGAGATAATGTTATCTTGTCTTAACAGTATCAGTCCCCTAAATTACAGTGTCTTACCCTGTGCTTCCTATATTCATTAAACAGGAGGGGTAACAAGTTTTGTTCTTCTTTTAGCAGCTGAAGAACATCAGCATCAGAAAAATAGAGGCTTGGATAGCTTGTTCTTGAGTCCAGGAGATTTTATACTTTATGTAGAAGGTTAAAATAAAAAAAAATTAAATTATTAAATGTACTGTCTAAATCTGTAGGAATTTCGGATTGACTAAAGAAGAATACAGTAGACCTAGACAAAAGATGTTAAAAAGCATGAAATAGCTTTAATGAAACGAAGCTGAGTAGGTCTTTTTTTATCTTACAAAAAAAGGCGAGTTAGAAGGATATGACAAATACATATAGAATCGTGAAAAATACAGAGAAGCTGAATAGATTTGGGTTTTTTCATTGTTTCAGATAATGTAAAATCTAGGAGGCATCTAGCAAAACCATCATGGAACAAGCTTTAAGAAAGCATAATTAATTCATGCTTGTCATAAAATATCGTGGGAGCCAAATCCAGATATATTCCATGACAGTAGTACTTGGAAATAGCTCACAGCGGTGCACAAATATGGCAGGATTTGGGGGTATCGGAGGTGGAAGACACAGCTTATACTAAGTGAACTGGTAAGACTTGGGTGGGGGGAATAAACAGGCTTTTGAACATACAAGTCCTTTTTTAGACTTCAGATAGCAGCACCAGTCTTGGAAACTAAATACACATTGAAAATAACAGCTCTGAGTTTGCCTAGTAAGATAAACTTGCTACTAGTAAGTTGATCAAGTACCTGAGAGAGAATGTTCTCAGAGAGAATAGGATCTGTAAAAGGTACCTGCAATTTCCTTTCCTTGTTTGCAGACTGCATTTACTGTTGTATTTGTTGTTAAAGGGAGAAGGATTTACATAATTTTGCTGCTAGCATATTTTAGTTCCCACCTTTTCTGTCTTTGGCTGGTTTCTTTCTGCTTATTAATATTTCATAAGACTGATATTAGATCATTCAGCATGCATAATTTTTTTTTTTGTGTTGGCTCTTCACAGGGCAGGTAACAGTACAGACAACTCTAGGGTTTTTCTGGTTACAGAATATATGGGTAGCTGTACAGTTCTGGAATTGGTATTGTTGTCAGAATGAGAACATAGAAGGGTACAGAAAATATATGTAATATTTTATAACTACTGTATCTCCAGTTGCATGACTGTTACTGTGTTCTCCTCTGTGCAATTTCAAGAGGGTAATTCAATAGCCTGATGTTTTGAAACATACCAAGGAAGATGAGTAACGCTTCACACATAGTAGATACCCATGTAGTTTTCTCCCATTAGATAGCATGCAGTGGCCCATGTGGTTAGGGCTACAGGGATGTATTAAACTTTAACTAATGGCTGTGCTCAAGGCCAGGGGAAAGGACTGGGGGAAATGAAGAGGCAGAAGTTGGCTGGGAATCGGTGTAACTATTGGTTCCCCCAAAGCTACCCTTAAAAACAGAAAAACAAATCGACTGCAGTTGCAGTGATAACCTTTTATTCTTTTTATGCTTTGCTTTCAGTGTGGAGGCTAAATGATACTTGCTTTGGAAATACTGTTTTATGTCAATGCATTCACGCAGTAATTCTGCTTAAGGGAAGCCTTTCTTGCTAGAGAAAAGCTTTGAATACCTTAATCACATTTCAGCCCAATGACAAGTTGCAGGTGGTGCTCTGGCTGCTCTTCCAGAAAACAGTGACTCATCACGATCTACAGCAGGGTTAAGACCTAGGTAGACCCACATTGTGCTGAGTTTTACTTGAACTAAAACATTTGGGTTTCTTCCACAGTGTTTTCTAGACAATTAAATACATTCAGTTGTGATTCAATAAATGTTGTTCATTTTTGACAGAAATGCCAAGCTTGTTAAAATGCTTCTGGATTCTTTAAGATAAGTTCTTAAAATGCTTTATGTAACTTACTACTGTTAATTGTTTTATGAGGTGTTTCAGAATAAGGAAAGTAAATGTGAGAAAAACTGTGTGGGGTTAACTGGCTGAAAGCAAAAAATAAGTAGCTACTATTCTTGGAAGGCAAGGTAAGTAGGGATAATTTAGCAGTTTTGCACTTGAATTCATGAAGACTGTTCTGACTGTTATGACATGCAAAAATTTGCTATAGATGTGGGTGAGAATTTTTGTTGTATTGCAAATTGTCTTCAACAAAAAATCTTGCTTTGTTTTTTCTTATAAGCAACCAAAGCAGTCATAGGATGCTTTTAGTGGTTTGGTGGGGTTTTCCCGTAAATGGATTTTAATTTCTGTGAATGTACTAGTAGTGCACACCTTGAAGCTTAGCCCATACAGTTGTGGAGATGTGATACATACAGGTTAGTCAGTATGGACCAGTGCCCTTATAAGTGCAAGGACAGTGGGGAAATGGGTCTTGTCAGCTCGGTACTGTGAGGATGTGGGAAGGACACATAGAAAGTTAAATGACTTCTTTTAATTAAATTCAAATTTAATGGCCATGTCAAATCACCATTTAGTCTGTTGAAGGGTTCCTATGTTTGTCGCCTGTTATTAACAGGCTAAAAATAATTAAACAATGCAATTATTGCTATTCTTCGTTCTAGTTTTATGTTTTTTCATTTCAGCTGACGATTTTTGTGTATGAGCAGCATTGCGTAATTGTTTTCTCTTTCTAAAACAAAGAAAATGGGTCCCATTTAAGTAGATACAACATATTGGTCATGTAAGGTAGTGTGTTTGAACGTTAATGTAAAAGCAGACTGAGTAGAAGAGACTGATTTTCCATACTGTGATTCTCATACTGTCACTGTTGGAGAATACAGTATTTCATATTGTCAAGAATCAGTCATATCAAAGCCATTGTGTTCCACTTGATTTCTTAAGCCTTTCTGCAATTCAGTTCCATTTCTGTGTTATTCTGACAATATTCCTCAGTGTTCACATTTCAAATAAATTGATATATACACTTAGCTTTTCCCTGTACTGAGTCCAGTATACAATATGTAAAACCATGTTTTCCAGCTTTGATGGGTCCCTATAGGCAAAAGCCTGTTGTACTGGTTCTGTAAGTACATGGTCATACTTCTTGACTCTTACCTAGAAATGTTCAGTCTGTAGCAAAGTTCACATCACTGGCTATGATTGAAAGAGGTAAGTTTGGACCTTAATAATTGGTTGGTCTCCAACACATTTAGTCTTAATAGGGGTATGGAAAAGAAATGTTGGAGTTCATCTAGAATGTGATTGTAACAGGCATGTTTTTGTTTTGCTTGCATAATGTGCACAGTATAAACCATGCTCATTTTTGAAAAATTAATTTCTTGTTTTAACTTCTCAGGATCATGTGCTACAGAGCCTAAGCTAACGTATTGTCTCAAAGATAGGAGGACTGTGGTCTTCTTTTTTTCCAGGGAACTCATTAAGTATGTAGGGACACTCTGTAATCATAAGAACTTGTGGTGACATCATGGCTGTACTCAACCTGTATTTAAATTTTCACACGTGAATAGCTATTTAGGAAAATGTGTATGTAAAATTAAGTGTGTAGGTAGCTCGCTATCAGAGACATGTTTGTATTTAATGTCTTTATAAAGCATTTATGTTAATAATAGTTTTCAGAACAAGAAATTGTAAGAGGGAATTTATGTAAAATAATTTTCCTTTAAGAAACGAAAAAGAAATGGTTTAATAAACACCGTGGGCATTCAGACTCTGGCTCTGATGCACTTTTCAGGAAAAAATTGGTTTTAATTCAAGTACCCAGATTTGTAGGGCTACGTAGTTGAACTTTGTTTCGTAAAATGAAAGCGGTCTTAAACAGTTCTAAAATTATTTCTGATATAATTGATCTTTAGGCATGAGAGAGGAACTGCAAAGCAAAAGTTAAATTTCATGTATGGTTCTGCTGGAAAGGTATCAGACACTGAGAGAGTATTGCACACTTAATTTCTAACTGTATCTCTCAGACTTTTTCCCTCATTTTCTTATGGACCTTGCAGCCAGAGGCTTAGTGCAGGACTGGGGTTCTGCATAATATTTTTTATTAAAAAATGTGTTAGGTACTTTATCAGCCTGCAAAAGGTAGTTACTTCTGTAGTAGAAAAGTGGGACTGAAAATTGGTGGCATTATGGCAAACTCTGGCCGGAAGGAAAGAAGATACTGTTCTTGTCCTGAAAAAAGTTCCCGAAGAATTGTGGGCCAAATCTGAACACTAAGCAAGAAATCTGACTGAGTTTTACAGTGGAATGTATTTAAAACCTGAACTGTTTTGAAGATGAAATCCCAAATCATCCAAGTATTGAAGCATGCTTTTCAGTCCGGTTTGGCAGAATGCAAGTACCTACTCAGTTTCCATAGATGCTTAATCAGATGCCTGGGGGAGAGCTGCAGTTGCAGATGTTGAGAAATTTAACTTGGACTCCTTCCTCTTTTGAAAATCGGCTCTGTTTTTACAAATAGAATCCCTAGATTATATTTTAAAAGCAGGTTCTTGAAAGGATTTTTTTTCCCCTAGAGAAAAGTTTTTAGATCAAAAAAGATGGAGAATTTCCTGCTGGAATGGAGAAATACAAGTTTATGGACTAAATGAATACTAGAGCTTCCCATCTTTGAAATTGCTTATGAAGACAAACACATATAAGTTCAGTGTGTTATTACTGGAACATTCTTCTACCTATTATTTTCTTGTTTGCTGTAGATCACTGTGTATTTAAATGCTACTATTTTGTCCAGGTTAAGCTTGACATGTGCAATTTTGGATTGTCTCATGCCTTGTGTGTAACTCTCTGAAGATAAGTGAAATGCAGGTGAATGTTCTTTTTCATGATTTTACAGTATTTGGGGTCTAATGGGATTACTGGGGCTTTAGCCTGATCTCCTGCAAATCAGCAAATCGGTGTCAATTTGGTTTCAGGCAGGTACTGTACTGACCAGAGTGGCATTAGAGTGAACAGTTGTGTGGTTAGAAACTAGAAGAAACAGGTTGGTCAGCGATGCTCAGGGCCTGTCTCTTATGTGTGATATCCTCAGATGATCCATGTAACAGAGAAAAACAAAATAATCCTTTATTCAACTCCCTGCTCCCTAGCCAAAACACACACAAAAATGCAAAACAAAGATGTAACAGTCTAACTGGATGAAATAATCTGTTCCTACACTAGATCTGGAGATCTGCTTTACTTCAGTCAAGTCATCTGTGTTTGTTTATATGTTTGTTTAAAGCATTCCGCAGGTCATCTGGGAACATTTGTCTAAGGAACACGGTTTAGGTATTAAAAGGTACCTTCTTCTCCCTGTGGCACACAAAGAACAAGTAAAGAAAAATATTTGTAGATTAAGAGGTACAGACTCCAGAAAGAAATGCTCTTCATTTCACAACCTTTATATAAATTCTTCCAGAGTTAAATTAAAGCCTTCCCTTTAGAAACATATCAGGTGACAAAGATTCTGCCTGATGGTAAGTCTTGCGTTTTTGCCCTCTGTCTTTCTCAGTATACCGTTCCAAGGTTCAGCTGCAGTCACTGCTAGGAAATTGCAGACTGTTTCAAGGTTGAATTGATCTAGCTTTAATTGTTAGCTGCTGGATCCTATTGCGTTATTATCATCAAGGTTGAAAAGGTCTTGCTACCAGATCTCCCTCTCAGTGAGTAAGTGCTTATGTCTGATAATCAAATGACCTCTCAGTCTTCTCTTCATTTAGCTGACATAGACAGGGCTCCCTAAGACTTCAAAAAAGGAAAAAGTAGATGGCAGAGGAAAATAAATGGCCAATTATGATAAGAGCATAGGAGGTAAAGCAAATAAGATGACATTTATGAAACATCTCCCACTTCAGAGACAGAAGCATTGTCTGAGAAAATCTGAGTAGACCTTTAGGTCCTTTCTCAGGTCCTTGAAGTCCTTCACAATACATGAAATGGTGCCTGGCATGGCCAGTGGTGCCATCGTGGATCTTGGCCAAGCACTGCATTGCAATTTTCAGTGACGCCCTTTAAAGCAATTACCATAAACCAGGAAGGTGTTAATACAAACTTACAGCTTGGCTGAGACATTGGGAATGATGCCGCTCAGAATTAGTATTTAGGATATTAAGCCACATGTTATATTAAGAAAAACAGAAGAAATATAATATACAGTATATAAAAATGTTTAAACACTTTTTCCCCTCAAACATTATTGAATTCCCATTTACATCTGTATCCAGTGTTGATTTAAGCTTTAATTTTGGGACCACTTATTTTTGTGCAGATTTCCGTTACATTCATTATGAATACAGAGACTCTGCTTGCACAAAAAGAGCTGCAATGTTGTAATCCTTTAAATTTAAGGATTTGTAAGGTGACAGAGGAAGGGCTAAGAATAACTTTAGGAAAATGGTGATTGAAGGTTGCTACTACCAGAGCTGTTCATCCAGCCTGCAGCCCGCTCACTCTCCGTGTGCTCTGCAGCTGTGCCAGAAAATATGCTGCATGAATAATTCTGACAGTTGTGGCCTGTTCCCTATTTCTTGACTCAACTTCAGAATGAATCAGGAGGTTTGCGTGTGCACATGCTCTCTGGAAAAATATCCTTTTCATAAGTGTTAGGGGAGGGCATGTAACCCAGTAATATGTATATAGAGACTTTAGTGCACACATAGAAGTTCAGGGGACAGAGAGGAGACGCAGGATTTGGTCTTCCATTGACACTGGAAGAATCTCACGTGTCTCGTCTGTTCAGGAAGGCTGGATATACTGTATTCTCCTGCCGAGTACAGATCAAAACTTTTTCTAATCTTGTTGGATGAGTTAATACACAGCCTCTGGGGAGGTGAGATGCAGGATATGATGGGTGCATTTTCCAGCCTAGGCCATGCAGGGAGGCAGATTAGAGTGAATTCTGTCCTCAGAAGCTAATTATGTTGCAGTTGCTACATCTTCCAGGATCAGGACCTGTGTATGGCCTTTGTACATATTTCAATTGTTGTCATTTGTCTTTCTCATGTTTTAATACTCATTTACTGCATACTGAATTCTTCTATTTTCCTTGTCATTCCTTCTGCTAGCTTTCCTTTTGTGTCCTTTTAGCTTTTGCCAGTTATTAGCTCTGATGCTGTTGGTATAACTTTTTTAATTTGAAAAAAATGCAACTTGGCTGATGATGTCTGGAAGCAAGGCAGTAACAGCTAAAGAATGAGTGGAAAAAAGTCTGCCAGAGTTTCCTCATTTTAGATGGAACTGCCTGACTTGGATCTCATCAGTTCAATTTTTTTCTTTTTTTTGAGTGGAAGCTGGATTTTTGACTGTAAGACGATATTGGTGACTATGTCCACAAAACCACAACCCTCTCAGATACCTGTTTGTCCTTGGCCTATGTGATTATTGGCACACCAGTTGATGCTGTTACCCTGCAGAATCATTTAGGTTGGAAAAGACCCTTCAGATCATCGAGTCCAACTGTTAACCTGACACTGCCAAGTCCACCACTAAACCATGTCCCTAAGCACCTCATCCACATGTCTTTTAAATACCTTCAGGGATCATGACTCAACCACTTCCCTGGGCAGCCTGTTCCAATGCTTGACAATGCTTTCAGTGAAGAAGTTTTTCCTGATATCCAGCCTAAACTTCCCCTGGAGCAACTTGAGGCCATTTCCTCTTGTCCTATCGCTAGTCACTTGGGAGAAGAGACCAACACCCACCTCTCTGCAACCCCCTTTCAGGTAGCTGCAGAGAGCGATGAGGTCTCCCCTCAGCCTCCTCTTCTCCAGCCTAAACAACCCCAGTTCCCTCAGCCGCTCCTCCTAAGACTTGTGCTCCAGACCCCTCACCAGCTTCGTCGCCCTTCTCTGGACACGCTCCAGCACCTCAATGTCCTTCTTGTAGTGAGGGGCCCAAAACTGAACACAGTATTCGAGGTGTGGCCTCACCAGTGCCGAGTACTAGAGCCCTGGTATTTAAATGGATTCATGCTGTCTTCACTCACGTTAGGTGTCTTCTGTTCATGCTGCGTCACCCTAAGAAAACAAAAATTACACAACACTGAAGGGAAGAAAAAGCCTTTTCTGTGTGGTTTTGTTGTGTAAATAGTACAGCAGTGCAGCACTGCTGAAATTAAGAGTTCTTTGCTGATTAGTTAAATATGCCCTAAGCTCATTTTAGTTCAAGTCAACAAGTATGCATGTGTTTGGTGTAAAGCTGTTTAATGAGCGGAAAGTGAGAGTGTTGGGAAGACAAGCCGTGGAACTGGCAAGCTTCTCCCTTGCTCCAAGACACGCCGCGTCACAGGGTGAAGGCAGGCTGTCTGTTGGATACGTTGCCTCAGAGACAGTAGTGGAGCACTAGAAGCAAACACTGTTAATAGTGTTAACTTCGTATTTTATACTGGTATTGTATTTGTATATACTATGCAAAATAAGAGGCTCCATGTTTTTAGGAAATCCCAAAGGTATCAGGAAATGTGATGCAAGTGTAGCTCAAGGAAGCTTTGCTAGCTGAAAGCAGTGGTTTTTGTTGAATGGGAGGAGGCCTCAGTGTTTGCAAGTCTTGTGAATTTTGTAGTTTTTACTATTGAACATCAATAGGGAAAATGAACGTCCTTCACAGTACTGTACCAGCTAATTCAGTGCACAGAAAGTAACCGTTGTCTCTTACTGCTTTGTTTTCAGTGAAAAGCAAAGTGGCTTTCAGGTTGAAGATAATACCATGGACGCATTGTAAATAGGATATATGTAATAAAGAATATGAATGTGTATTATTAAATGAAGCTTTGGTCTAGGAGGAGTTTTGAATCAAAATGTATATAAGCCTTACAGTGAAATGCAGATGAATGTGAGATTTAACTCAGGGTTAAGCTTTAGACACATGTAACTAGGCTTAGAAATTCAGTGATTTTAAACGTTAAGTGAAATATGAATAGCTTTAGACTAATGAGCTATATAATCAACATATCAGAGTTTCCTTTACTTTCTTCTTCTGGCATCACTCCTGGTTTGTCAGGTTTCTTTTCTTGTGTGGAGAAATTCAGGACTAGTATCTAAGGATTAACAGAAGTTTTGGATAATTCATTAGTCTGATAAAAAGGGCCTGGTGCAGGAATTGGCAATTGATTTAATTTCTTCTTGAAATTACTATGTTGGGAGTTATCAGACTAATGAATATATTCAGTAAATGTAAAGATAAACTAAAACCGTGATTGGCTTTGAACTTGTGTGTAAGAAACTGTGCTTGCATGAAGGGAGGGGAGGTGACCCATCTCTTCTAAAACTCCCACTAAAACTGGTTTTGCTGCATAGTTGGTCCTACTGGAGGATTCTGAATCTGGGATTAATGATCATTGACGTGGCTTAACTAAATATTGGGGTCTTTTCAGGCTTGAAAACTGCAGAAAAGACCTGTGTGTTTTTTCTTTTTTTTTTTCCTAGGTGAGGAATCATGTTTAACTGTATGCTCCTGATTGTAGTCCGTAGTAAATTCATGAGAGTTTCAGAGTAAGAAGACCAGACAGTGAATCAATCAAAGACATTCTTGTGTTGGGTTTGGCTTTTGCTGCTGCCAGTGATGTGGCTTCTAATCCTTCAGAAAAGATGAGTTCTGCTTCTTTTATCACCGAGATGCCAGATAATTGTTTCTGTCATGATCTCGCTTCATTTTCTATCTGCTTCCTTTCATTGAATGAAAATCTGTATTAATGCTAGCTGCATGTTATGTTAATTTTTATTTGATGTTGGTTTTTGATTTTGTAGATGTTTGCAATTCTGTGGCATAGCTCTGATTTCTCAGCTTTCTACTTCAGCATTTGTTGAGGCTAATGGATAATGATAGTCTTGCAAGTACCGCTTCGGAGTCTATACAACATACAGTGAATTAGAGCTTGACCTAGAACAGTACCCTTCATCCTGAGGAGAGGACTTAAAATACTGGTTTGCGGAGCTGAAAAATACTGTATTGTGAATCCAGATTTGCTGTCTGACTCTTGTCTACTCCTTCCAATCCAAATTTCAGCTTTAATGATACATGTCTTAATTTGAGTACCCACTCCTCGCTGACCAGCCTCCTTTTCTTTCTATATGTGGATGCTTCCTGGATCATTTCCCAATAAAGTTTTGTTCCTTGTTGCAAACAGTGAAATTTTCAGTTCCAAGCCTTCTGTTCTGGAAGTCTTTGCATTTTCTCACTGCTGGCATAAACCCTTCGTTGTGCTGCACAGATCCGGCACCACTGCAATTTGTGGGGCACCCTTGCCATCAACGTAAATAATCCCGGTTTCATTGTTTGCTAGGTTAAGAGGCATTTCTTTTGTGGACTAATAATTGTATAATGCTTATAGTAGCTTCTTGGTGAAAGAGTGTATTCCTCTGCAATACTGGGTAAGCTTTTAAGAGTTATTGTTAATTCTTGAACAAAGAAGAAGCTACAGGATTAAAAATTTTGAAAATATTTGCCTGTTTCCTTCATGGGAATGAGTTTCATCCTGCCTAACTAGGCACAAATTACCTCTCCAAGTCCCTCCCAACCTGGACAGCACTGTAATTCTATTAAGGATGCAGAAAACTAAGCCTTCCACAAATAAAATTTAGAAAAGGCAACAGATGCTGGTTTATACAATACGTATGACTAGCCTAGCACTTCTGTCTCCAGGGTGGCCTTATTTCTGAATTTTCACGCATCCTCTTTTATGTAAACGGGCTGCACAACAGGCATTTAGTATTGCATGGCTGTTGTATTAAATAAGGAGACAGTGCTTCAGGATATCATGTGTAATATTTTTTTGTTATAGGGAGAAGATACAAGAAAATAAGAGGATAGGTCCTCAATCTAGAGAAATAGAAAGGTAGAAGGTAGGAGGGAGGAAGAGTATATGAATGGATACTACAAGTCATAACTTCTAAGGCTTTTACAAAAATAAACATATTTTCTCAGATTCTAAGATGCTCTTAGCCTTCCATAAGCATACTGAACACTAGGGAGCTGCTAAGTGGTTCAAGACTAAAAAAGTGCTCATACAGTGGTAAGGTTATCCTTCCATCTGCATTTTTAACTGAACACTGTCAGTTGAGAGCAGGATAGTTAGAGCCATTCCTCAGGCATACGTAGTGCTCTGCTTTGGCAGATCTGCGGAGAAAAGATGTCAAGTCCTACCTTGGATCCACACACATAAGTTCCTACTGACTTCTTGAGAGCCCAGTGCTTTCTAAAATGCAGGCTCTAGCAAATTGGACATTGTTTTGAGATTTTGCTGTGCTGTTGACCTGCCAGCTGCTTCTCATTTTGAAATTCATTTTCTCTCTCTTTAATTCTCTTTTGTTTACATCCTTCAGGGCAGGAATTGTTTCTCACTCTGTCTAGGCAGAGCACCTTGCATGGTCCTTGCTTGGGGACCTTGCTCAGTATCTTAACACATGAATACCCCCTGGGCAGTTGCTTGGAGGGTACCTGGAGCTTCACTGTTCATTCCTGAAATGTCAGAATGATTTTTTTTTTTTTTTCCCCCCAAGTCTGTTGAAGTTGGATAGACCAATCTAAATTGAGTGTAGCCTTCCGTGAGGAAATCCAAATAAGAAGCTTCTCGAAGTTGATGCTTATGGATATTTCCAGTCAATAATGATTCATTTGATAGAGATTTTTTTGTAGCGCAGACTGTCTCTTCTCAAGCATCCAAAACATCCTGGGCATCCAGGTTTTGACTTCTACCTGTTAGAGAACATGGTTGGGTGTTTTCATATAGAAATTTTTGGTGTTTATTTTTTTTTAAAGTTCGCTCCCACTGCCCAGACTGCTGCCATCATACTTCTGCCACCATAAGGGATGTCAAAGTAAGGGACCTTTTCCCTGATTTTTCTGGCTCCAGGCTAAGCGAAGGCTTGTGTGCAATCCCACAGTTCTGTGATGATTCTGTCACTTCCAGAATGTATGTGGGTTAGCAAACTTTGGGGTAGCTTTGCAATCAGAATCGAAATTAAAACTTGAGGGTTGGATTCTTTCCTACATTTTTACCATGGCTACAGCAAATGAAGCTTTAGACACACAAAGAGCGAGTCTGTCATGACAGTTCTGTATAAACAAGTAAGTTTACCTTTGCAAACATGGAAAAAGATTATGCTATAAAAAACTGCAATTCTGAAAGCTTGATGAATTCAGCTATTGCTGAGGAAGTCTAATCCACTTGTGTAGTATATGCATGCTTTTTTTTTTTTTTTTTTTTCCCCGAGTCTAAACAGTTTAGGATCTCACAGGTGAGGTTTCCATGTCAGTGGTTTGAGAGTGCAGGTATACTGTGGAAAGAATGTCAATGACGAGCAGGAGCTGTTTCTCAGACAAAACCTGAAAACCTGATAGCTGCTTTGTGACTCCCATTGTTTTGTGGATTTCATGCTGAGCAGCTATAGTTTACTGCAGGTCAGAATTCATAACTAGGGCATATCCAAGCACTAGAAAACAGGTCATTCTCATAGAGGTAGAAGGTAAAGTACCTTATCCTGTATAAACTGGCATAGCTCCTTGGAAAATCAGTTAAGCTAACTTTGGTTTATGCCAGCCTACATATTCTTAGAAAATGGCTAAGAAGTGTTCTTAAAATTATATATAAAAACAATTTTCAAGGTGAATGGGAAATTACTGTATATTATATATACTTAATCTACTTAGATCAGTCCTTAAAGATTGTAGTTTTCTCCACTGAGGGTTCATCAGTGATCATGAATGTCACACAAGTAACACCTTTTAATTTGCTTTCAGGGTATGATGCTATTGTATGCTGTGATTTTGGGTATACAGGGCTCCTCTAAATCCAGGTTTTACAATATTATAAACCTAATTTTTAATTATGAATTTTATTCCATTGATATACGTGATGTTGGTGAGTATAATACTTTGTCTTTATAGATTTGGATTTTTAATATATGAAGGAAAACAAAAACCTGACAATCACAGAATCATAGCAATAATTTTATAATTCCTTAGTATTTCATGTTGTTAGAGGACTTAGGAAAGTACCAGCAAAAGAAGCACAGAGAAAAACCTACAGGAAATGAAGGGGGAGATGAACTGTGGAATATCATGTATTAAATAAAATAATACTATGCAAGGTAGAGGATTGTTACTATATTGCAATAGTATTAGCCTGTAACTACTGTTAGCAGTTTTTCTTGCTTGTTAGCAGAGTTCCTCAGTTTCACCTTTTGATATTGAACATTTTAAATGAAATGAATTTTATTCAGACATCTCTCAATCCAACATATGTTTGTGACTTGCATGGAAACAGGTTATTTTTGTATTGTATCGTATTTTGCTCCAGTAATACATGTTCAAGGGATGTCTGTAATTTTGAGGATCTTATTTTTCTTCCATAATGATGATCCATCCATGATATCAGTCTGTTTTCATATGGGGTTATTGTGCATCGCCATTGTTTGTTATAAATACCAATGAATACAGATACTGCAATGACTTGCTGGTGGTAAATGTCTAATCTGTGAGTGTCTCTGGAACATTATAGAGTTGCAGGCTTCACAAATAAATAGATCAGATAGATGTTGCAACCTCTTTTTGTAGAGGTCTTCCACAAAATAATTACTAGCATGTGGTAAAAGTTGAAGCGCAGGTGTTCTACAAAAATGAAGAGTGATAAGGAGTGTTTTACTATAATTCCCACTATGCCAGTAAAACTTTCTAAAAAAAATAACATTAGAAGAGTGAAGTAGCAGCTATCAAAAGTATTTTTGTATTAGTCACTCACCGAAAATGGTTTTCCATTTAATCCTGGAAAAAATAGATACGATATATCAAATTTGATAAGTATGGGCAATTTAGGGTGAAGGCACATCCCTCTTCAAAAGGAACACATGCTTTGTTCTCCACAAATATATTTATGAACCTAAAAATAATCTTAGTGTGGGAGAGATGGCATAAAGTTATATGAAAGATTCTCCTAAACACTATTAAGTATTTTTGGAGGTTCAACTCTAACGACTTGCTGTTATAAGCTCCTTCCTTCATCCACGCACTAGTGAGTTTTATTTACATAAAATATCCAGGAGTCTTTACTGATGTCCCACTAAATTTGAACACTTGGCATGAGTTTTGTCCAAGTGCTGCATAAAGATTGTATAATTTAACATCATAAATACATTAGTAAACATGGATCCATGGTTTTTGGTATATGAGCTTCACTGGTGCAAGGACCTCTGCTTGCAAATACGAAACATCTTAATTTTTTATTCAGTTAAGCTTTTGAATTTGAGAGTTAAAAAAATTGTAACTTCAGCCCTGTTAATTTCCATTCATGTACTTTTATGTGTGTATATAAATATATGTATGTGTATACACAAACATTTTTTATAATCATATATAATACGTAAGCATGTGTGTATGTGCCTACACCACACAGGCATTCTTCCCATTTTACAACAGAAAAACTGAAAATCCAGAACTGAGACATAGTAGAATGGAGCTGCATGGCAGCTGCCGTTGCCTTGGTTACAGGGGGGCTAAGTTTTTTCTGGACTATTCACTCAGTGTATAGTATTTAAATAGAAAAATGTATGAATATTTTCATAACAGTTTTGCTCACACATTGTTATGGTGTATCAGAGCACACTGTAGCTAATAATTCATTTCCAGTTCCCTAATGCTAAATTCATGAATGATTTACTATCCACAGCAGCAAAAGCTGCATAATTTAAGAGCAGTGTTGAGTAAGGATGGCTTTCTGCTCGTTGCAGTAGATACTCATGCATAAAACAACTTTAAGGTCACGCTGATTCTTTTTTCTGTGCTCAGGAAATACCTTTTAGAAGCGTGAATATAAGTAGGAGAGAGTAAAGGATGCCGGAGTTGAACGTTTCCTCCTGAATGCGCCTGACGCTATGTAGTTCAGCAGCCAAGGTTAGGGGAAGGGAAGGCCTCCAGCAGCCCCTGGGATGTAGGAGCCCGGAGTACTGCAGGAGAGAGGAGAAGTGGGGCTAATACAGTGAAGTAGTGGACCCTTAAACGAATTAGCAAAACATCTATGAGGAAAGCTTCTTGGAAGGAAATTGGAATATGTAATTTTCATGGAGTTTAAACACACCTGGGTTTTACTATCCATGCCATGTCCGATCTGAAACTTCATGAAATCTGCAGCTTTGTGAAAGTAGCTTCAATCTTTTAATCTTGGGCTGGTTTGCTACTGTACTTGTGACTTTTTGATACCCTTGTGATGGAAGTTTGTATTAATTTTTCAAAAGTGCGTTGTATAACTTCATTTTATCATTTATTCTGCTAACCTGTTGTGAAAACAAATTACATAGTATACTTGTTATTATCTCAGTATCTTAGTATGACCTGAGATACATTCCTGTGTGAAATTCATTCTGGTTACAGAGGGCATCCATCCTTTGTAATCGACCGTGATTGCACTGGCTAGTGTGAGCATAAACAGCATTTTTGGAACTGTAGAAATAGTGTTTTAGTCTAGATTTGACAGCCTATTCAACATTTTGGTCTTAACTGTGCAATGATGTAAAAAAAGGTAATAATTGAGTTTAGCTCTTTGAAGGTAGGTTTTCAGGCAGCTTGCCTTTGCAGTAGTACATAGAGATGCAAATAATATGATATGCAGTACATAAGGTACTGCAATCCTCATTCTGAAACGTTTATCATACTAGTTAGCCCCAATATGAAATGAAGAAACAGAGATTCATTACTCCAGTGTCTTGGAACAATAGTGAAAACCCAAAGCTTTTTATGTCTTGCTTAAGTCCTTAGTACCACTGTAGTACTGCAATAGTTCCCTTAAATGGAGCAACTAACAGTTGTTAGACACAAGTGTGGGAAAAGAGAATCCTGATGGGATTCTAACCCATATGCTGTGAAAAGCCTAGCTTGTGGTCCCCGTCATTTGTATTACATTATGATTTATGAGCTGTCTTATGATCTGTATTGCATGCTTAATTCCCAGGTATTACTAACTTGCAGTTTTAAATATTCCAGTGCTGCTGAAGATACAGGAGGTTTCTGGTAATGCTTTTTAAAACCATTTTCTGGTCTAGGACCTTCATCTCCTGTTGCAGGTAGTTTCCTCCAGTAGCAACAGCATTATTTTGACAGAATTCTGGTGAGTTTTACTTCTGTCAGTAGGCTCTGGAAAGTACCTGCAGCTACCAGAAACTCCCATGTGGTTTTTCACACCCCACCAGTGGATCATAATCCCTTCAGAGTAATCACTTTTATGAACAAGTGCTCTGACTGTGTTTGATGTTGGAAAACACCTGATACACACTGTGAATGTCCAGAGGGACAGCATAGGCAATAGCAAAACTACTTTCGTTCTAGCATTTATGTAATCTTATATTATGACCATTTACATGATACACCTATGTTAGTGTTCTGTTTGAAACTAATAGATGTACATTCTAACCCAATAATGTATGATGTTGTAAGTGACCTAAAGAAAAAGAAAAGATCAGCTCTGTTGATACACTTGGTGGAAATGCTGTTCCAATTCCAATCAGTGATAAATTAATGAATTGATAAGTGTTTTAATGCCTTCATCTTTCTCCTGCCCTCCTTAAATACTTTTAGAAAACTAATGTTTCTATAAAGTCAGATTCATTACTGAGAAAGGACTAAGACAAAAAAAGACACTTGAGATAAGAGGCAAATGACTGCTATACATAATGCTTCTCTGTCCTACCACCCACTTGATGCAGGATAAAATTAAATTATTGTTGATTTCTTCTTGCTGATTAGGTTCAGCTCTTCTCTTAGATTAAAGAGATAGAGTTCATTAAGTTTACCAGAAGTAGAAAAGAGTCCTCTTAAATCCCAGCTACAATGTAGCAGGATTTTAACTACATTTAAAAGATCTGTGTGAATTCACAACAAATATTTTGAGGAAGTTATAAAAAATTATTTCTTTCTAAGAAGTAGTTTATCTGAGGTAAAATAAATTCATTTACTCCTTAAGAATACTGTATCTGCATAATTTTCAGGTTTTTAAAAAGGGATAAAACCAGTAATTTCACTAATAAAAATAATTTAAGAGTGTTTCTGAAGGATAATCACACAGGTACAGTGAGTTGTGTAGTAAAAGTAGCTCAGGTTTGTGCGTTTTTTTTTTCCAGACTTAAACCAGTGTTTTTATCAAGTAATGTTTAGCATGAGACTAAATTCTTCAGGCTTCTGTTAAGAAATGGAAGTGGTAATTCCATCTGTTTTACTACCTGTCAGTTTTCTGCTTTACTTAGAGTCAATTTCAAGTAAATTATTGTGGCATGTGGCTAACATTTAGTAGGATGCCAAAATAAAGATTCCAAAACATTATTTCCCCCAAAGAATGCTTACATGTAAAGAATGCTTACATGTAACTCTTCTGTGTTCTGAAATTTTTGGCTTAAAAAGGAAGAAAAAAACCACTCCAAATGCCTAAGTGGACTTCTTTTAATTTTACTTTCTTTTAATTTCCTGAATAATCCTATTTTTTCCTATTTATTTCCTTCAATTCACTACTTCCAAAATCAAACGTAAGCTCAGTTTACAGGTAGTGGGTCAAAAGAGACAGTTCCTTCTGCAGCTCCTGCTTGCAGTGGCAGTGAGTTGGTTTGTGTTTCTGCTGAGAGAAACAACGTAAGGGTACTTTCCCTTGGTGATAAGTTAGTAATAGAGCTAGGCTCTTAACTGTAGTGTTTATTAAATCTAATTGCAGACCCCTGGCTCTGTGCTGTCGAAGGACTGGGTCCTGGATAGCAGAGGAACTTCAAACAGAGCAGGAGTAAGGCAGTCTTTCTGATGGTGACTTTACAGAATGAGTTTTCCTTCTCCCTGGAGCAGGTAGCCTGACATAATGGTCTTACACTAGTCCTTCTGAGAAATGTGGAGTACAGCATTGTAATCCAAGTTTTTTTCCTGCATTAATTGGAAAGCAGATTTCTCAGGTTTTTTTTCTGTAGCTACAGATTTGGTACTTATGACACTGAAGCCGTGTGAAAGTTTGTTTATTTATTTTTCTCATTCACAGAAAGCCAGAACAGAATCGTTATTCTCAAGTGAGAAAAGAAAGAAGTGCAAGGAACTGATGGCATTTAGACACAATCTTTCAGATTAAGAGACTGGTATATATTCAGCTTCACTCAGGAGTGCTAACTTGGAATCACCAGTTTGATAAATGCTTTTAAAAGGAGAAAATGTGCTTATATTCCTCTAGACTGGAAGCTCTTGCTCTCCCTCTCTTTGTGGATACATCTTTCTCCACTTTCCCATGTCACTGAGGGAACACTAAGTATGAATTATCACTGGAGATTTTGGGAGGAGAAAAACCTCATGTCTAAGTGTTGTGGTTTTAATTCTGAAGGGAAGAAGATTGCTGGGAAATTGTTTTACCACTAATAGAAAACAGCAGTAAAAGTCACTGGAGCTGGCTGTATACACTTAACCACAATCTTTCTTTGCAATCGCAGCGTCAGCATGGAAGAAAGCAGCAAAGTTTTTATTTTCCCAGCAATGGTGATGAGCTGTGGTGAGATGCATTATGTCTAGTTAAAATTCATACTCTAGATTCTGTTTCTTCATATTACTCCAAAATTATGTTGAAAGAATATAAATTGGCTTTGCAAAGCTTTCATAAACATAAAAATCTCAGGAATTCAGAGCCCTATGCATTAGTAATCTTTCAAGGTATTGTATTTGTATTGAGCCCTGGCTTGTGTTGAACAGGTTTTTTTGACAATTGCCTTTAGTGCTGCCAGTTTTGCTTTGCTTATGTATAGTATTGGCTGGCCAAGTTGGGTTGTGTTAGCAGGCATTATTGATAGAACCACAGAAATGTGCTTAAGTAACTCAGACTAGTGGCAGAGACAGGCTGTAATATTGAGAAAAGTTACAAACATAAAAGATTATAGCATAAAGATGTTGATGCTTCATTAAAAACAGTTCTGCTGTTAAAACTGTTTCACCTTGGCAGCAAAATGTTATTTTAATCTGCCATTTGGCATGTTTAGTTGCAGCCCCGTTGGTTTGACTGTAAGCCTCTGTTATAGTTTAGGTGTGGAACAGAAGAGTAGTTCTCTGAAAGCAGTGATCAGTTGTGAGGCAACAGTTGTGAGGTCCCTTGTGGGACTTTGGGTCCCTTAGAAAGGTGACAGACAGGTGGCAGTGCATCTGGTTGGGTTTGATGGTGAGGGTAAAAAAAAAAAGAGCAGAAGGATGCTCTAGCCCTCCTCTGGGGAGCTGGCTGAAAGCTGGTGCCACTGCGCCGAGAAAGCAGTGCTGAGAAGGGTTTTCCATCCGAAGTCCGTGTTGACAGAAAACAACCTGCCAAAAAGTGGAGCAGAAGAAAGACAAGCAGAGACAGTCTGGGTAGGAGGCAGAGAGTGCTGATACTCCACATAGGGCTTGTTTTCTTGACATATGTTTTACTAACCTTTTTCATTTCTGTTCTTCAAAAAATAAGGGGCTGCTCGGAATGAAACATGCATTGCATATAATACAGTGGTTTACAAATATTCACTACAGCTTTAAAAAAATCAATGTAGTTATTGTTGGGGAAAAACTGATAAATGTTTTGACATGAAAATAGAGAATATTAGCTACTTACTGTGGAGAGTTTAGCCGTCTTTCCAAATCAGGCAATTTGGACCAGTTTTCCATTATTTTTGGCCAACTTTGTTGGCACTGAACTGGTCTATCAGAAACATCACATAATTTTATCAAAATGAAATATTTGGGAGAAATAAGATGGTACACTTTTCTTTGTATGGGAAAAGATCATATATGTAAGAGACTGACCTATGATAAAACAAATCTTCCTTTTACTTGTTTCACTGTGGTGAGATATGATATCTTTGAGTGCTGGAAAGGTTGTGTGATTAGCTTCAAACTTACACATTCCCTTTAAAGGGCTTCAAACGACTTCAGGAACATGCACTTGATCACTGCAATAACTTTCAGTAATTAGAGGCATGGAAAAAATATAATTCCTAAAAAGTGTATAAAAAGAGTTGAGACTGTTCTTTAGGAAAAGAAGGAAATAAAGGGAATGCCAAAAGCATACCAAATCATGAGCGTGTTTAGTGACTGTAGTTGTATAATCTAAGCTCATAAATGCAATGCGAGAATAAGAGTTTGGGCAAAATACTGATGTGGTCGGGCTCAACCAGCTCCTTGTCCAACAGAAGCTGGAACATCAGCTTTATCATCATACTTTAGTTTAAGCTTTTTTCACAAGAAGGGTTGGAGAAGAAAAGTTACTGGTTGATAAGAAACTGTTCTAAAAAGAGTGGGTTTGTTTCTCCTAGTAAATAAATTGGGCTTTATCAAAAGCACCACAATATTTGAGAGCAGTGCAGTTTAAGTATTTAATTTAAAGGCAACTTTAGCATTGTTGGAATCTTAGAGAGTAATTGCTGAAATAAACTTCAGTCTCTCTATTCAAATGCTTAGTTTCAAACTATTGTACTTCTACATCCTGCAAGGCACAGAGTAAAATTTTCCGTGAGGCAAAAGAGAACCGTGAAAGGGCAGGCGGCAAGATTTGTGCTTATTTCAAAGTACATCTTGACAATCAAAGCATCCACATTTTCTTCTGCTACTGTTTCTGGTTTGCAGATGTGGGACTAGATTGAATGAAATCTGCAAAGATTTCCGAGGATAAAAATTTCAGGAAACCAGAAAAAGTGGTAGCAAAAAGCTTAATGAAAAAGTTTTAACAAAGAGATCTCTTTATTTATGACGTGCAAGAGAGCTTCCCCCTCTTTCATTTATTTTTTAGGACATGACTTATCTTCTGACATGGCTGCTTTTTACTGAACGATGGCCATGTTTTCCTGATCGGCATATTCACTTCTCTTAGTTGGTTTTGTCCCCTTGGAGAACACGTCACCCTGTTGTGTTTAATAACTAAAATAAATTGCTTGTGCATATAGCTTTAAAATGTCATACTTGGAGTCTACTGATTTTTTTTTTTTCATTTTTTTTTGTTCCCTGACATGTTTCCTTTGTTAGACAATGAGTCACAAGCTGTCTCATCCTATTAATAGCTTGGTAATTTTTAATTTCAAAGTCTACTTGTGTGAATGTACTGTATTTAGTAAATCATTAGGAGTACTCTGCTTCTCTAAATATCTAATTACGTGTTTCAAGGTAGTTTTATCAGTTTAATTCATTGACTACATACAAATTGTGTGGATTAACAAACAGCTTGCTAATAAAATCCTCTGGTTATTGGAGGGTGACAGTTTTTCTCTTAAATAAAACATGGCTCTGGATAACTGTTCCTGGCAGCGCGGCTTGTGCATAGTGTTTTGTCATTCAGCTTTTCAAATCTTAGATCCTAGTGATATGTATTAAAAATAAGTGATTGGTAACAAGATCAACAATATGAACTCTGACAATACTCTTCAGTCTTTTTTTCATAAATATTTTGAAAGTAATTTTAAATATTCACACAATTAATGGCAGTACAGTACTAACACCTATCAGGTACCAATTAGAGAAGCTGTCAGGGATCCTGTGAAGGAGAAGTGAGGAGAGCTTTATGTAGCAATTCTCAGTTGAATGTGTTGGGAGGGTTTAAACCCTTTTCTTAGTGTATCATACTTTGAAAGGTGTTTCAGGGATGGTTAAGATGATGTTGACACATTCTGATAAGGAATCTTGAAGCAAATGGAGGAGGAAGAATCTCAAACCCAGAAAGTAATGAAAAATCTGCTTTAAAAGTAACAGTCGTTTCTGTGGGTTTCGTATTTATTTAACAGAGTAACATCAAGAGCAGAGACTTAGTCCTGGGACTCTCATTACTTCAAAAATTTCATTATGGGCATTTTGATTGCCTCTGACCAGTTCCTGCCTCTTCACCACTCCGTTTTGCTTCCCTTCCTGCTCTCTAGTATAGATCTTAAAACCTCCCTCATAAGAATTTAAATTCTCTTAGAAAAATGTATCTATTATTCTTATGTGGGGTTGATGTTAGATGTAAAATAGTGTTGGGTTTTTTTTATTTCCAGTATCTCACCTACTTCTATTTTCATCTTTAACAAAAATAATGGCACATTATGAAATGCAGGGTGTCTACACCATTGTGTTGCATAACTGGAAATGGTAAAGCTTTAAAAAAAAAAAAACCCAACCCCAAACCACCCCCCACCCCCGAGCAACTGTTTAATGCCCATGAGATAGTCGATTGTGTGAGGCGGAATAATTGTGTTGCCTGATTGGAAATGGTAGTGCTTTTTTTAAAAAAAAACAACAACCCCAAACCACAATCCCCCCCGCCCCACCCCAAGCAACTGTTTAATGCCCATGAGATAGTCGATTGTGTGAGGCTGAATATTCCGCAGTCGATCTATTAATAATAAAAGAGTTTAGTCATATCTGAACCATAACTATGGATTAATAATGGGATCATTATGAATTCTAGGTAAAGAGAAATGGCCACCTTAGCTATGGCTTTTATGCCTGTTATGAGATTAGGCTTAGTGGTGCTTATAGAAAATGATATGTTCAAATGGGAAATGTAAGTGAGTAAAATATTTGCTACATTCAGTATATTTCTGAGCTTGTTTCGTTCTATGATTAAGAAAAATGAGATCTCAATTTTGTTAAGCTTTTTGTCATGTTATTTTATTTGAAAGACCTAAGGCACACTGCGTTTTAGGCTTTACCCTAGTGCTGAATCAGCCTTTCAGTCTGGTCCTGATCCCAACAACTCTGACATGGCAGAGAGGCTCCTGTTAATTTCAGCAGTAATTGAGCTAGCCTTTACTTGGTCAGCATATGTTTGCGTGCATGCTTGAGTTCATCCACTAAATGTTGGGGGGAAATATCCTCTGGCCGCAGTTGGAACTGCAGGGATGATGTTTCACTGGCCACACTGTTACTGGGTAATGTTAAATTGCATTTTACTGTGTGCCCCACCAAATACAACTGGAAAATGTATTTGTGCCTTAACACAGAAAAGGTTCCTGAATCTGTGTGTAGATTGTAAGACAGCTATAAAAGCTCATGTTTGGTTATTTGATCATTAAATGTAGGCAGTATCCAAAATTATACTTTTTAGCATTAGAGAGTCATGTATTTTTCAGGAATTGTTTTTCTGGTCTTGTATGCTTATATCACTTCATTTCTCTTGCCTGGCCTTATGTCAACTTTTGACACCTTCTGTGGCATTCTATAATCTCCAGGAATTTCGGTGCTTATTATAGCATGCATTCTGAATTAAATCTTGCCAGTAGTCTGTAGGTAGCAGAAGGTACTGTCCTGGTGGCTTAAAAGAATTTTCAGTAGTCTTGCCTGATTTAAAAACAAACAAACAAACAAACAAAAAAACCCCAACACAAAACCCCTAAAAAACAACAAAAAAAACGCAATATACATTTCTTAGTGTGTTCATAACTGGATACTGGTTAAAATGTGGTGCGCATAACATATTCTTTGAGCCTTCATAAGCTTTTCCAAGTGTGTTGTTAGAGCATGAAACTTAGGTGTCTTTCAGCTGCTGGGGCCAGGAGACTGCCTGCATTCTCTGTGCACACAAGAGAACAAGTGGGACGATTTGAAGAGTAAAATGAGAGAATTGCAGATTCTGGTTAGCTCTGAAAGGCTGGTGACATGACATATAATGGGAACAATTCAATTTTCTGACCTGCTAGAAAGTTCCCTGATGGATCTGTGGCAGTATTTTCTGACCTTTTTATTACCATGCCTCTCCCTCCGCAAAATGGTCTGTCCAACGGCTAAGTGTGCTATTAACACTTTTTAACAGCCTATTGATTTGCTTTTTTGTAACCTATGCTCCCTGTACATCTGCTGGTCAAAGCTGAACTCCAGTAGATCAGCACCAGCTTCCCCTTGCATTGACATCCATCACTCTGCGAGTGATGAAGATGATTCCAGACTGAGTATATCTAATCTTGACATACATAGGCATGTGCAGCTTCTGGCTGCCGCTGGATGTAGTTCAGGACCTGAGAGGTTAGCTGCATCACTGAAATTCATAGCGAAGAAAGCAAATTTTAACATTTAATCTTTTGTGGGCATGCAATACTTCAGTTTTGAAACTGCTTGTTGTTGCTTGTGCCAAACATTTGTCTTCATTTATTATAAAATAAGTATTTGCCAGATTGCTTTGAAGGTTGGCATATTATCCTGGGGTTTTTCCCTTGCATTAGAAGGATCAGTTTGCATATCTTAACACTTAAATGCCGCAAGCATGCTCTGGCCTCTAAGTGTACCTTTGCTAGGTCTTTTATTACCATTTGCTTCAGGAACTGTAGCTCTAAGGTAAGGTATTAAGGAAGATGCACAATGACAGTGGTGATCCAAATTTACGCTGCCAATCCACTGCAGTACAGATTGGTTTTCCTAACCCAGCACTTTTGGTGCTAATTTTCTAGAAAATGCCTGGAAGCAAAGTAATAGGTTTCAGAAGGTTATTTTCATGGAAAGCAGTTGGCATGAGTGTATGTCATGTGTGTATCTGCTCAGAGGTGATCATGACTTCTGGTCAACTGTAGCGGGAACTTCTTTTACCTCTGTGTTAGGTTGGATGCAATTATAAAGCAATTTTTTCTTTACTGGTAAGCAGAAATATTAGAAAATAAGTGTGTTTGAGAATAGCATGTTTTATAACTGAAGCTCTATTTTTGTTCTAGACAAGGTATAGCATCTGATGGGATGTCAGCAATGCTGGTATATGTGTTCGTCTGTGACCAAGAAGAACTGGATTTAAAGTAACTGTATTTGTGTTGGTGACTTTAAAAATAGTCTGCTTTGTTTCCTACAGTCAGTTCTAGTGGAAACCTCTGAATTTCCAGTGAATTTCTTCTACTGATCACAAACTGGTGATTGGTGTTACGACACTTGGATTCAAAACTTTTGCCATGTCCGGTAGGAATATTAATTTGAAGTTAACTAATACAGTCTATGTTATGTTAGTACTGGAGGCTTCCTGAGCCATTTTCCGCTGTCTCTGCTTTCCCGACTGCAGTTGGCATCACTGATGTGTATTGGACTCTTGCAGGGTGTTACAAAAGGCTTTCCGTGAAGCTTTTTGAATGAATGAGTGATCTGATTCTTCAGTGTCTAAAGCTACAGCACTTCATCAGCAGACCTGTGTTGTCACTGAATGTGGTTGTCACAGCAAGAATAGCCGATCGCTGCTTCTGATGGTGTTTGTGATTTTGTGAAGTGTTCAGCTTCTAGGTTCTAGCAGCATTATTTTAAAAAGTGTTTTTCTATTGTATCACTGCTTTGTCTAGTAACTGGTATTCTTTTGTAGTTCCAGCATCCTTCCCGAGTTTTTGATGTTGGCAGCTGTAAGATTTGTTTGTATTTTAATCTGAGGTTTGGGTGTACATTACAGGGTGGGATGGGATTGTTAGTGAAGTACGACAACATCCTCTGCTTGATAGGGCTGCTACTGCTGTTTAGGAAACACAGCTTAAACTTGCTGCTCTGGAACCTGATGGAAGGGTAGTTGCCTAAACCTGACATTTTTTAGGTTGAGCTGCTGTAATTACATCATAGGGAGAAAACAATTCAATGGTAATAATTAGTAATTTGACTGTAATCATATGGTCACACCATTTATTAGGCAAACAATTAAAAAAAAAAAAGCAGTCTCAAACTACATAGAAAACTGCCAGCTAACTAGTAGTGTTGATAGGAGACTTCATTCATGTGTCTTCAAATAATGACGTAGTTTTAGCAAACTATGAAGTTCGATCAGTATGCAGATGTTTGTTTCTAGTGATTTCTCTTTAATTCTGCTTAGTAATAACCTACAACAGAGGTTGGCTGTGACAGTTTGGCACGAGCAGAGGCCTGACACAGAGGCAGTGGCATTATCTAACCAGAAAGCTGCATTGCATCTTACTTTTTGGGAAGGTCACCCTGCGAAGTTAACTTCCAAATGCGGGAAATTGCAGGGACATTTCCATTAACAGGAAAAAAACCCCCAACCTACCAGGATAGGGTCCCCCCCTGCTTTTCTTCCCTTTTCTCTTTTATGTCATTGGGTTTTGATCAAGTTGTATATAGCTATTTTCAGTCAGTTTTTTTTCTGGGTTGAACCAGAGCACTTCATACTATTCTTTGGATATTAAGAGGCAGGAGACTTGCACAGGCAATACTGAACAATAATAAGCTGCTCCCTCCCACATCGTACAGTCCCAGTGTGAGTTGGGCATCTGGCCACCAGCTTTTTTTTTTTTCTGTTTTTTGAGAGGAAGAGGGTGCTCCTTCTCCAAATTCCTGTTCATGCTTTAAAACAAATGAATAAATAAAATTTATTAATGCATAACGGAAACCTCTTAGATGAGTCTGACTTTACCATTCTCTGGGGCCAAGTTCTGCCAGAGATCTGCAAAATGGTACCCAGAAAGGAAGTTCCTTCTTCCTCTGTTGTTGCCGTGCTGTAGCTGTCATCGCTACCCAAATTATCAGCTAAAGTCGATGTCCCCGTTAGAGTCACTGATTTTAGCAAGTATATCTAGCTGTATCTTTTCCCGTTCATTTTTATGATGTGCGAAGGTATGAAATACTGGAATACTTTTCAGAGGAGTAGAGCAATGTAACTACTATTCCGTTACGCTGTTCTCACTTACCGTGGGAGACCGACAGGGAAACTGAGAGGGGAGTGCCCTCGTGAGCATTAAGAAAACTTTCCCTGTATATACTGAAGTGGTGAATGCTTCTCTTGCATGATATGTCTAGACAGAGCTTTTCACCTTTTGGAAATGGATGCCGGACTACAAACTTTACCTTGAACGTATGGTTGGTTGCCTTTCCTGCTGTCGTGGCCGTCCCTGCAAGCTGGTGCCCAGAGGGTGGGGATAGGAGGTATTCTTGTGCTTGGTGCAAGATCAAGAACCGTGTTGTTAACGCTTGGTATTCAGAGGGTGCACAGAGACAGAGAGATGGCTGCTCTAGGACAAAACGGATTTTTAAGGTTGAACTGTGTTGGAGGAAATAGGTTGTTGCTGGATCATGCTGCAACAGACTCCTTTCGAGGCACTCGGAAGGCCTTAAGGGTGGTGGGAGGGTTAGGAAAGAATCTCATTCTGCCATCGTAGAGAAATCAGATATTGAGAGACAACATGTTCTGGATGAGAACAGAAAAAAGAACAACAGATGGGCCTAATATGGTACCAGATGAAAAATCTTAAACTTTGCAATTCGACACCCCCCCCGCCTTCCCCCCAACCCCTGGATCCTGTGCGGTCAGGGGAGTGATGTGTGTTTGAAGCCCAGAATGCACCTGTGAATAGGAAAGGCACCAAAATAAGGAAAGATGTAAATGTTGTGGGGTTTTTTTCTGGTTCTGTGTATTTCTACAGCTGTGGTAAAAGACTGATTGTTTCTGAAACATCTGAGAAAATCTGTGTCTCTGATGACTGCGATTATAATGTGTCATAGGAAAAACAAACATAAATCTTCAGTGTTTACTAGCGTGAAGTTCAAGGGGGGGAAGAAAAGTGTGCTTTGCCCATAATATTTTGAGCTTCCTGAAAGTCATGTCCGTTTTACCCTGAATTAGTAGTTGTATGTCTGTGAAAACTTCAAATTCTAGTTTGTCTTCACAAAGACTAAGCCAAGGACATTCCAGTGAAAATGCCTGTCATGTTATTGCACCTTTTGTACTGAACCCCAGAAAAAAGATTAAAATGATAATAGGTGATACAAATGTTTTTTTTTCATATAACTTTTTATCATATGCAGTAATTCAAATCAGCGTATTTATCCATAAAAAGCTGAATGTTAGCTTTGCTGTAGGGTGGTAGGTTTTGGTTTTGGGTTGTTTTTTTTTAATCAGGAATACCTCTGATGTGGATTGGATTACTTTTTGTTGTTATACATTGAGAAATAAAGAAAATTCAAAATAAAATCGGAATTATTTTTATAATACAGATTTCAAAGTAATTTGAGACTAGAATGCAGTGTGCTACAACTTCTTTGTTTTTGTTTCCTTTTGCCACACAGCATTAGCAACTACTAACTCAATATGCATGCTTTGATTCAAATGAACCAAGGTAATTTTAAAAACATGAGTACCCAAACCAAAATGTCTTAAAAAATAATAAAAAAATTCCTCAACATAAATAAGTGTAGGAAATTTAGGCCTCCAGATGAGATTGTCTTAACTTCTGTTTATGTATTTGGTGGTATGTGTGCTAGGATTTCTTGGCTGTATTTATAAACACTGATTTCAATCTTCTTCCGTTTCCTGGTGCTGTAGCACCTACGCCCTGGGGTGGATTTATGTAGAATTGTGTTGTGTTCTAGAATGCACTCACTCTCAAAATCTTTTGTACATTTATATCTGTAACGTGGCACGATGTTAGAAACTAATGTTAAAATCCAAATATTCTATTTGGATTTGTTGCGTTTGGCTTAATTTTAGACTTCTTTCCTTGGTGGGATGATGAAAGAATGAGGAGAATACGTGTGTTTTTCAAATGAAATTTTAAGATTAAAAAGTAAAGATTTAAATTGTTATTTCAGGTTTATTTAAGTCTAGTGGTTACATCTGCTGCTGTTTGTTATCTAATGCAGGAATCTTCTTTCAAATGGATTCTTTCTAAACACACAAATTGAGGATGGGGACTAGGCTGCTGAGGGACGTGTGCCTGTTGGTAGGTGGGTGAGTGGACTATGAGAACCCACACAGTTTGCTGCAGATTCCTTCAAATCTTACGGCAGAGGGTGGAGGTCTTCAGAATCTGTTATGCCTGGATCCCAGAGGTTTTTTTTGGTCGTGTTTTTTTTTTTTTTTGTGTGTGTGTGCAATGATGAATTAGAGCCAATAACAACAATGTAAAAATGCACAGTGAGAGTCATTTTAGCAGTGGCCCATTTCTTTGCAGGATGAAGATGAATGAAAATTGTACCGCCTGGAGAAATCCTGTGATATATGTCTCTATTTTTAGCTCTACTTATTAAAAACTCATGCATATTTAATAGTAAAAGTATTAATTCATAATAGGCCTCATCTTTATATAGCCCACTTCATGTTGTTGTCTTTTCATTAATTGTTCATTTAGATTCTGAAGGATTTCTGCTTCATTTAGTGGAGAAACCAAGGAAAGCAGCAAATGCAGCGGTAATCCTGCAAGGAAAAAAGTTTCAGTACGTGGTCACTGAACTAAGTAATGAATTGTAATGTGTCCTCACAAGGCAAGGAAGCATGGGCAGTGATAGCTTTAATATCTCTAATTCCCTAGTGGTCTGCATTCTGGCTCAAATAATTTTCTCATATAGAGAACACAGACCAGACACAGAGAAATGTGTATTGAGTACGCTTGCAGGTGATGGTGGTGTATGCAAGTTACTGCAGGAGCATCATTTTCGTCATAGTGGAGTTCCTTAGGGCTCTTAACTATTTTTGTCTTCCCTTGATTGTGATTGCAGATTGTAAAATGTAAGCCAGTAAACTATTATACAGGGAAGGCTTTTTCTATCCCTTTCCCTTTTCCCTTCCTAGTTCCTTCTTTGAAATTTAGTGTGTCTCTGTGCTTTGAGCCTGTTCCCTGAAGTAGACTGGTTTCTGCAGAGCTGTGGTCCTCACCTCTGACAGCTTCGGCGATTGCACTGCAGCTGTTTAGCATTAAGCAGACAAGAACTTTGTATGGTGTGGAGTATGTCTAAGTGTCCTACTGGTGTTCTTGCTACACCATAATAAATACAGGCATCTTCTGGTAATAACCTTTTGATATAAATTAATTCATCTGACTCACGCAGTTGTGGAAGAGCATTTGTTCAGAAGAGAGTAACTAGATACTGATCTGACTTCTTTTCACTAAAATGATGAGGTACGCTGTTTCTTGAATTATCCGGCTAAAATGTTTGCTTAAAATAATTTAAGTAGAGTTTTCAAAAAAATACTAAGCAGTTTGTGCGTAAGAATTCTGTCATAGTGTTCAAGCATGAAATTCTGAGCTAAATTATATTTCTGGGGAAAATCTGAAGTAGGATATAAAATTCAATTTGCATTTCTTTAAAACAAATTGTTAGACTTGGAAATATTTGTATGTTACTATTTTCTGGTTTGTAAAAGACAACCAACACAACTGCTTTGTTTTAGAGCCAAAGTGTGTTGAGTATTAGAAATGATGTATCCTGTAAGTGCAGAGGGCAGTATCATCAACACCTTTGTATATAGCCCTGTTGACTTTCTGCTTGGATTTATTAAAGCTTAAGATCAGCATATGTATATAATACAGACAAACAGTGCAAACAGAATGCAGACGAATAGCTGTGTTTTTTCTTATTCTGGGCTCATTTTTGCAGGTTATAAGGAAACAGTTTAAAAGAGTGTAGAGCAGGTAAGTTTTCTGGAGGAGGATATCATTAGGGCTTAACATCTCTTTTTTCTGCAACGATTACATTCATAGTTATTTGATTCTCTGCAATATTTGTAACTTAATATACTGAACATAATCAGCACTGCATTTTAGCAGTGTGTTAGTTACTGTGGTAGTGCTGTAAGTTCTGCTGAAAAAAGTATATATGAGTATGGGGCTTAATTTTTACCTTTTAGCTACAAGTTCTTATGTGTTTTGAATTGTTACAAAGAAAAGCTGATTAAAAGAAATGCCTAGTAAATCTAGGATTACTGTTACGCAAAATACGATAGTATTGAAATGGTTTTGCTAATGGCACCTCCTCCTTAAGGACATACCTTGCATTGTCAGCAAGCAAAAGGCATTGCCTTTGAGCTGGCCTAACAGTTCTTCTACTACTCCTGCTAGTTTCAGGGACATCTTTGGTAGCTGATTGCTTAGTATATTATCAGGCAAAAAGCTCCGTTAAACTGTAGGCAAGCAGAAATGTTCTGACATTTTATTTCAGCCAAAGAGTCTCCTCAAATCTTTATGGAAATGCATTCTTTTTTGAGGGGAGATTATAACTGGTAAAGTGATCCTAATTGAAATACCAGAAGGGTAAAAGGGGCAGGAGGATGGAAATTTGAATGTATACTGCTGGACAGTTAAATTCACTCCAGGAAAATTTATCAGTTTTTAAAAATAATTGTTTCCTGTTTTCCTGATCTACTGATTGTATCTGTAGTTTATTTATAAGACTTAGGTACACAAAGCTTTGTGTTGGTTTTGGTTTTAATTTTACTTTGTTCTTTAAGGAGACTATCTGAGTCTTTTTTAGACATCTTCCATCCCCACTTCCTGGTCAGTTTTACCAGGCTAGAACTTTTTAAAAATGGGGAATCGGGGACTTATCTACAGACTAGTGGGCATCCTTTTTTATTCTACTTTTAGTCTGCTAGCATGGTTCAGTTATGGAATTCTTGAATTTCAAGTCCGTGAACATACATGTTTTACGCAAAGAAATGCCATTTTTCAAGTTGATAATATCCCCTTTGTGACAAAAATTAATAAATAACATGATGAATTGAAGTGGTGTGCTGCTTTGAGAGGGACAGAGCATTCCTGTGTTTCCTGATAATGTGGGAATCTCTCAGCATGAGAGATGTGCCTGTTCTGTGGTGGTTTGATATCATTTCAGTGAGTGAAATCAGTTTTATGTGGTAGAAAACTGAGCTTGTACAGGCTTGGTAATGGGAATGATTGTATTGGACTTCGATGAATGGAACAATGACTGTTCATTCATATTCATTGTATATTCCAGGGATTTCCTGTTTAAAATAGAATAAAAATAAATTTATATAATTGTTGTTATTGCATAGTATATATACTCGCTTTTAATAACTGCCAAATAATTACTTAAATCAGGCTCTGTTGAGTATTGCTAAAATACAGCTGTCATTTATGGATGTGACACTCATTGACTAGTATTTACATTGGTATGGATTGCAGAGACTTGGAATGAAAGTGCAGAACTACTCTGATTCTAAGTCGTAAATAATTGTACTCCTTCTTCTGTCAAGTGCATTATTTTATAAATGGCTTTTTGAATTGTGGCTTTGTTGGCCTGGCAGTTTTCCTTTCTTTTTTTCAAAGGAACACATCTTTTTTTTGCTGTTTGTCAGGCTTCTTGGCATAGTACTTGTTCTTCTGGTTATGTGTTTATTTACTTTCCTGGACAGGCAAATGCTAAATTGTTCTTTTCTGTAAAAGTTATGTGTTTTGGTCTTTACTGTCCCCTGTTGTGAAAAAGCCTCGGGAGAAGATGTATAATTGGGGAACTCTGGGCTGGTGCTGCTGATGTTCTGGAAGTCCTAAAGACAGGAGGGAGTTTCAAGAGAGTTAAATGGGCTACCCATTTTTCTTGTCATCAGTATGTTCTTGCAGGCTTTCACATATGTAAGTATGGGCATATATTACAGTTTATTCACCTTTTCCCATCCTGGGACAAAGTAGCTTCTCACGGAGATTATATTCTCTCTTTCTGGTATAGACATTTGACGGGGGCTGTATTTTAGATGGATTGTGTGACCTGACGTCAAAAGGCTAAACTGAGAGCAACTGCATCAGTACTTCAAGGGAAATTCTTCAGGACAAGCAATCGACAGCAACTAGGAGCAGATATATCAGTGTCATGAACACTGAAGATCAGATATATCAGTGTCATGAACACTGAAGATCATACCTCTGGCAGTGGGGATTCTGATTTTAAAGTTTACATAGAGTAATATTATATCATGAATTGTACCTCCAGTCTCTGCCTCATTTGTTAACTCAACTCTTTGAGGGATGGTGCTACAGGTAAGATTACTGAAATAAATGAACTTGGTTAAAGTAGTTGCCACTCCAGGAGGAGATTGAGGGGCCGTATAGTACATATGGAGCATAGCCTCTTGGCTATGAAATTGCACTAAAATTTCCAGTCATGTTTTGTTTGTTCATGTGAATGGTCTAGAGGATAAGAGTGTATCTGGTACATTTCAGTTAAATTTATGTGCAGTTCTTACATTGCTGCTTCCGGTGAAAGACAGGGATGAGTTTTAGGCCATAGATGTCCTCTTGTATATCTGCAGAGCAAAACTAAGATACATCTGCAGGCCAGCTGGATCTCACAGCCTGGTAGCCGCAGCAGAAAGGATTGTGTGAACCCTCCATAATCTCTTCAGTGCAAATTCACTCCAAGCTCTCGGTGTTGAACACTGTAGTTCACTTGGCTGAGTTAGCTTGAAAAGTTTCAGGGCTTGCTTACTCCATCTTAGCTGTGGGTATAGCAATACAGGGACATGGGACGTTTGTCTACACTGACAACGCAGTATGTCAGTAAGTATGCTCTAAAACTGGTGTAACTGTCAGCGTGCCAAGCTATACATATGTGTAGGTATGGATGTGTACACTAGTCTCTGGATACACATTTATGACCTTTTACTCTTTTGACCAGTGGCCAGATCTTCTGGGTACCAGCTAGCTCCATGCTGAAGCTTTTGTATGAGAATTAATATGATAAGTTGTACTGAAAGCACAGCAGTGCCTGATGGGCTACTGGGCAGGGGGTGTAGACCTGTCAAAAATAGGCAGAACCCTTCAAACTGCTGGTCTTCATAACAGGCTTGAGCAGTAACTTCTGCCTGATGTAAGGGAGTCGCAGTTGGTGGGATGGAAGTAAGCCTTACTCAAACAGCTAAGGTAATATGATAATATGAGGGTGACATTTGTTTCCAGCTAGATACAAAAGTGTATAGGACTGACTTTACAAATGAACTGTACAAAAATGCATTGAAAAGGTCACTCTGAATTAACTGAGCTATTCTCTGGCCAAATAATGTGCTGCATAGACTCTTTTTAAAAAATACATATTTATGCTGAACTATATGCTTCTTCCCTTAGGGAAGATTTTCAGCCAGTCTAAATTATATGGTGGTTTTGTAATCTGAGCTGATGTTTAACATCTGAGCTGAGTCACCAGATTTGAGTCCAAAGGAGAGTAGAGTACACATGCGCACTTTCTCTCTCTTTCCTTCTTTTCCTTCCTCTCCTGTATGGCAACACCCCTGTGAATTTCAGCACAGTAATTCTTAGCTTTACCTTAAAACATCTGAATACAGTTTCCAGAAGCAAATTCTGGTGCTAGTTGTGATTTCCCAGCAGTGAGTTCAGAGGATGAGTTAGCAGACCAAAGGCAGGGTATTCTCAGCAGTTTACTTTTTTGTTGTTTTGCCAGTGGTTTGGGCATGGCTCAGAGCAGACCAGCAAAGGAAAAGGGCATCTAGACAAAATTCTGTCCTCTTTTGCTCGGTCTCGGGTTTCTACAACTTACTCCACAGGTCAAGAGCGGGAGTGACTTTGGTACTCTGAATTGCTTTTTGGAGGACCCTCTGACTCTTCACGGAGGAGGCCAGCTGCCTAGCACAGCCGCCTGCCCAACGCAGGGCACGTAATTTAATCTGGCACTATGGTTTGAATGGAAAAGTCAAAACATTTCTCTTAGAAGATTTACAAAACGCTGCGTCTTTCAAGATGCTTCAGTTGACTTTCTTGGCAGTTTTCTTGATTAAAAAGGAAATCTGGTTAAATGATCCTGTGCATATAGGTTTGTTTCTGGAAAGTAGCAAGTTTATTAAACTCTTTCATCATCATTGCTTCGGGCTAAGCTGCTTCTAAGAGTATCCAGTAATTGTCCTACTATGAAAGTCTAGGGGGCTTTGTTAGAGGAGAAAGTAAGCAGATCAGCAGAAAAATAAAGTGTTTCTGAATTTAACTTGTCTTTTTGCACTTCTGGGTGGAACAAGTTATATTTCAAGACAGTCACTTGAAGTTAAATTAAAGTAAGTTTGAATTCTACTCCAGTTAAAAAGAAAGAAATTAAAGAACATTTAAGTACTTAAACTATATCTAAGTCCTGCATCAGTTATGATGGTAGTTTCCTATAATTTTTAATACCTTTTCAAGAGCACCCCAAATGAAAGAAATATCCAGAACTGTCTATTCAAGGAAAAGCAGTGAATACAAATTTACTGTCAAATGTGCAAATTAGAAGAACTGGGGAGAAAAGAGAGACATCTTTCCCTTTTAATCTCTCTGAGATATCCTCAGTATCCTTGTAATTAAAAAGAAAAATGGTGTCAGAGGTGTAATGAGGTGATTTTTCAAGTTTATGACATCTCTCTTTTGCTTTTACTTCAATCACAAATTCTCTAGGTTCAGAATGATCACTTTTTTTCTCCAAGATATCCATCACTGGACTTGTTCATGTAATTTACCTGCATAATTTGTTATTTAAAACATGCAGAGCTAATGAAAACTCAGGCATTCTATGTAGCAATATTGAACAGTTATGATTATATTTTAGCTGAAGGATCTCATCAGTTTTCTGCCTGATGTTGATGCTCAGAACTGTGCAGTTAGGTAGTATAATGGTTGTTATATTTTTGAAATACTGAACTTAGTGATCTACTAGAAAAAAAAAATTTCCACTGCATGATACAAGTTGATTAATTCATATACTAAATCATTGTAAAGACTTAGGCTATAGCCATGGTCATGTAAGTAAAGAGGCCTTATTACCGTCTGCTTGGTAAACAGTGGAGAAGAATAGAGATCCCCAAATAGCTGATTTTTCTTGGCTCTTGAATACTGTGACAGCTTTTGCATTCATCTTTATCTGGGTAGCTGAATAGGCAGCATCCAAACATGTTAGCTTAACTCGAATCTGATAAAATGTTAGCTAACGGAGAAAAATCCTAATAATCAGACAGTGAAATACCTTCTGAGAGAAATTCTGTTATGTGGATCGCAGGAAACTTGATGAGTAGAAATTCTTGGAAATATTCCAGGAGGAATAACAAGAAAGGGACTTCTGGGCAGAAAGATGAAGCTTTTCTCTTATTTCTGTCTGTATAGAAAAGGATGCTTCATGTCAGCTTTATCTGATTTTATAATTTTTTTTTTTTTTTTAAATAGACCAAATCTGTGCCTCCAAATAGTTGTAGAAATACTAGAATATAGGCCTGGAAGGAAATATAAAGAGCTATCGAGTTCATCTCTGTCTCGGGCAAAATCAGTTACTGATGATCTTGCTGAGTAAGTAGCTGGTGAAATTTTACTGGGAGGGGCCCCTCTGTCCTGCTGGCAGAAGTACACAGCAGTTCTAAAGGAGCTTGAAAGCTCTTTAGTACTGAGGGCGGGGTAAGTGCAGACAGGTTAAGCATGTCAGTTAACCATATGGTTAACCATAGCCCAGCTTCTTAGGCAGGTTTTGCAGCTGACTGAATTCTGACTGTACTGCTTTCTAGCAAGTTTGCAGCCAGCATATGGATAGCTGCAAACAGACTGTAGTCATACCTTATTCCAGAAAACAGGCTAGTTTTGAGTTCTGTGGGGAGAAAAATCACCAAATTCTGAATTTAGTCAAGAAGCATTTTCTTTTCTCAGCCACTTAGTGCTCAGAGCTGGTCAGTTTGAGCCCTTTACTTTATTGTAGCATTTATACATCTTTCACAGAATCACAGACTCACAGATCACAGATGGTGGAGTCACCATCACTGGTGGTGTTCAAAAAACGTGTGGACGTGGCACTGCGGGACATGGTTCAGTGGGCATGGTGGTGTTGGGTTGATGGTTGGACTTGATGATCTTGCAGGTCTTTTCCAACCGGAGTGATTCTATGAACGGGGGGAAAATTTGGGGGTCAGTTGGGCTGGATGGTTCTTCCTGCCCATCTGATGTACAGCGACAGAGACCCTCAGGTGCAGTGTGCTTCCCGAGGGCTCTCCCTGCCGAGCCTTGGCTGGTGGGCTGCTGCACTGCCCACCTCCTTGCCTCACTCCTCTTGCGGGTGACGTGACGTTGCAGTGCAGTGTCGTGAAGCCAATCCCCCAGTGAAGTGTGTTAGTCATTGCTTCCCCAGCAGCACCCTCAGCCACCTGCTTAGAGTACAAATCTTGTCCAGAGGGTGATGGGTCGTGCTCTCAGGGCCAGCCCTATAGAGTCAGTTTACAGTAAATGCTGTGGGAAAAGGCTGTTAGCAAGACCCGTAAGCCACATAAAAGATCACTACATAAACAAGAAATGAATCACTGTTTTGAGTAAGATAAACAGGACAGCATGTGAACTCTGGTTTGTTTGTTTTGCATGGTGGGGTGGGATTTTTTTGGTTATTCCTGTGCTGTAAATCCTGGACTTCCATTCATGTATTTTTCAAACTATTGAATGTTTGACTGCATGTCAGAAATGGTTTGATGTTTCTTTTCAATCTTCTTTAAAGAAGGTTGGGCAAGGGGACTTTTGCTCTCTGTATTTTGTGTATTGAGTGGAACTTTTTCCCAATTCTGGTCCATCTATGATTAGTAATTGAGGAGTATATTCAGATAGAAATAATCCTGAACTTGTGCCACCTAGAGATTAAGAGGAAATCAGTCCTATTTCTCTCTAAGCTTCTTGTCAAGTATTGAAGAAAATGCTGTGATATGGATAAGCAGCTTTGGTACAGTTTTCACTTTTCAACTAAAATACTTGCTAAAGTTAGTATCTGCTAATTTCTCAAAGGCCTATATTTCCCCTATGCTTTTGATTCAGTTTCCACATTTCAGCTTGCCTTCACGAAACAATATGCCTTGCCAGCTTGGTCTGATACTTAGTGAAATCACTGCTCTGATCACGTTCAGCCTGATGAGCCAAACCTTCATGGCAGGGCAGGTGCACACAGCTAATCGTGGGTATTGTCCTTACAGTGTAGTCTGGATGCAAATGCTGCTTCAGTGGCGCTTAGCAGGAATTGAAGGTGGGAGGATAATTCTTATTTTCAGTCACTGGTGAGATGTATGTGTTAGTGTACAGTTAGTTATGTTATTAATTACAGACATTGGGAATTGTTAACCAAATGTCAGATAAGCAATTCCTTTTGTAGGCAGGAAGGCACTGTATAAGGTTTTCACCTCATCTTCAGACTGAATTTTCAGACTGCAAATAATTGAAGTAGTGGCTCTTTTTTCCCTTCCATCACTCCCTTTGGTTTGGGTTTTATGGCAATCACCTTTTCCCCTTTTACAATATGAGTGTCTTATTTGTCTCTTTACAAATCTCCTTAATTCATCTCCCAGCTTACTGTGAGATGCTACGTAGCAGACTGACATTAGGGCCCCTTTACAACCTATTTCACAGCATTTAGAAAATATTCTAAAAGCTTACGAGTCCTGAATTTTTTGAGGTATTTTTTCCTTAATAGGAGCTCATTTACATGCGAGTTTAACTTGTTCATTGCAAATTGATTTCAATTGCTTTAAGTGATGTGATTTTTTTGGGGATTATTGTTTAAATCATGGCTTGAAGACAATTGGATTTATGAGTAGGATCAGAGAAGTTACCTAGCATTTAGATTTGTGGTTTACTTTACTCTCAGAAACTGTAACGATGCCTGTGATTCACCAGAGTGATAACAATTAGGACTTAAGAAAATGGACTGTTGCAAAGAAGTGAACATTTTTCTCAGGCTGTTCTCATCTCTCAAACTGTGGGATAGCCCTAGCTAGTACAAGTTAGTTCTCATGTGTCCTTAAACATGCATGAGTTTGTCCATCTGCCACATATAAATTTTCAATATGTTCCAACAAATGCCAGTGCTGCCCTGGGTACAGTGTGCTGCTCTGCAGCTGAAGGAAATTTTTTCATCCCTCCTATTAAAACTTTGTCTTTAATTTGTAATCCTCCTGCATGACACTTATTTTGCAGTGATTTTACTGCTGTAAACCCACTGTATACAATAGTTCAAATAGTTCAAAATTACATAAATCTCTAGCTGTGGGACAGAAGAAAATTAACTTCATAGCACGCTGTCACTCTGTTAATTAATCTCATCCCATCTCCTAGTGTGGAGGGTGGTGGTACCCACGCAGGTGTACATGCTTGCTGCGGTGGCAGGCTCAGGTGCAAATCGGGGCTTTTCCTGACTAGGGGGTACAACCCTCACTGTGACATGTAAGACTTAACTGTTAGCATGTGCTGTTGTCCAGATCACAAACTAAAAAAGAAGGAGGACCAAAACGAGGGGGGATTGCAGTGACTGGCTGATGCTTGTGTGTTTCACTGGCTTGTAGGGAGGTTAGTGGCTATTTCTTATTTACCCTTCTGGTCTCAAAGTCACCCAGGATTTTCAGATCTGTTGAATAATACTCGACATAGAGAAACAAGATACTAACTTCCCTGACTCTCATTTAAGAAGGCTTTATACCAAAGTTTCCTTTTCGTCACTGACACTGGTGTCAGAGGCAGAGTGCACGGGAACATGACAGAGAAGGAGTTGGTGAACCCTGCTGACATCCAGCACCAAAAATAAAATGTTTTGCGTATGCAGCCAAAACATTGCTCATGTCAGGAAAGACTGTGTCGTGTACTTTGTGAAGTAAATATGGTAATCTCCATGTCACGTCTGTATATCTAGAATTATTGAACTGAATTTTTTTCTTTCCTTTTCTGCAATATTTGATGCAGAACCATGTACAGTGTGTGATGAGTTGTGTACAACTGAATGAGTTGAACTTTATTTTTTCCCCTTTGTTAGTTCTTAATATTTAAAAACATCTCCAATTTAAGAAAAGCTGAAAAATAGTAGAGGAATTTGTCGTACACTGGAAGAGTGCATACACTGAAATGTTACTAAAAAGAAACTTGAAGATGAGTGATAGGAAATAGAAGTGAAGGGAAGAGGCAGATTTTGAAGATTCATCATGTGGGGAAAGAGGAATGAAGAGAAATAAATCCCTCAAAATATGAAAATGTCTTTTTAAAAAAAAAAAAAAAAAAAACCAACCAAAAATGAATTTTGCTTAATCAAAGTCTTGGGACCTCCAAGCGCTCTACTTGTTTTTTCTTTTTAATAATTAAATGTCTTTTGACCTCTGGAGGCAGAGGTTCGTGTTTAATAAACCAGTTGTCAGACATTTGATTGATAGCAGTAATGTACTGTAGGTCTAATTACAATTATAATACTATGGAAGTGGCCAACCAATCTGTTAGCTTCTCGTGGACTTTACCTAATTCTGCATTACAGGCTTCCTTACTTGAAACAAGGAACATTATAGCAGGTGACACTCAGCCCTGTCTGACAATGCTTGGGTTATTTTAAGAGAACAAATATATCTGTGTATGATAGCTGAAGGCTATGACACCAAGAAGAAAGCCCAAGAATAATACACAGGTACCTCTTACTTGCATTTTTAGTACATGTACATGCACACATTTTTCTTATGTGGTTATTTGTATGTGTAAAAATAAGGAGATGTTTCCTGCAGTGTACATCCCTCACAGAGGATACTATAGTGCAATAATTGATGTTGTCACTGGTTAAGTTGCAATCCAGTCAGAAATGTTGAAATACTATTTTCAAATTGTATGAAGAGTGTAAGGAGCCGAGGACACAATTTCTTCCCAGCTCTCTAGTTACTGGACAGGATGACTACTTTGGTTTGGTTTGGCTTTGGAGAAAATAGATAGTTCCTCTTCCAGGTGAATATAGTACAGAAGATAATTTTCACAGTTTTGGCTGAAAAACACATTACCTGAAAATTCAGTTTTTTCTGAAAGCAAATGGTTCTGCCAAATGGAGACCATTTCATTTCCTCTGTAAAATAAAGAAACAATGAGTTGATATAAACTATAGCTTTCGAAAAAGGCAAACAGCTTTGGTCAAAGTCATGTAACTTAGTTAAGGAAATTTTCATATTTCTTCTGCGACAGGAGGTTCGCCATCATCGATTCTGTACTGCTACAGGCTGTTCCCTTTGCTTTAATATTTTGCTATTCTTGTCTTTCCTTTCTGATGATTTATCTCAAGTTTTAAGTAATACAAGGGCTTATTTTCAAATGGTGGTACTTTTAGGAGCTATGGATAATGAGATGCAAGTTCTGCTTTTGAAGATATGGTATGATGATATTGGCATGACCATTCCAGTGAAGACCTTCTAGTGTTTCCTCAGGGCTACGGGAAAGCTGTTGAATTTATAAGGGCTGTGTTTTCTGATATATGGAGAAGAAGAACAAAATCTGATTGCACAGAGAAACTGTCATGCACTAATTGAATCTATATCCATAGACTAAAGTACCTCATTCAATGGTCTGACAGGTTTTTGTATGGTATAGAGAATCTCAGAAGCTCTGCTTTGTATCTTAAAAGATAAAATCCTTAAAAAATTATTTTATAGCACAAATCTGTGATACCATATTTCTACTGAAATGATATCTCTAACCTTATTAGTATCTTTAACACTTTTCTGATTCTGAACATATAATGCATAGAGAGTATTCTTGGAAGCTAACACATCTAAGTGAAAGTGCATCATATACTGCTGTGATTTCTTTGGTAGAAGACGAGTTCATTATTTCTTCACTCTTTAGGCTGCTGTCATATGAGCTTTGTTACTGTGTCTATTCTTGCTTGGTAGATGGTCTTGGATGTTTTACTTTCTGTTGCTTTCTGGCTTATAAATCTTATTTCACAGTGTGTAGCTAACTCTGAATTTTGTTGCAAGTGATTCATGCTTTTTTTTTTTCTTTAGCGTATGGCACACTAAGGTGGCTACAGTGGTAGAGCAATGTAGTAAAAGATTTACTCAGTCCATTTTAGGCTTCTGTAGGAACTTTGCACTAAGACCTCTCCATTTAATGTTTGACTGAGTAACCTGCTGTCTCACTTTAACTATTGTTTTTTTTCTTCTTCATGGTAGATCTCTGAACAACAACTTTTTCACGTAAATTGACAAAAGCGGAGAAGAGATGGCTGGTTCAGCCCGAGAACATCTGCTTTTTGTGCGACGTCGCAACCCACAGCTACGGTATACTCTGAGCCCAGAGAATCTGCAGAGTTTGGCATCTCAGGGCACCATGGCTGAGAACATGAACTTGCAGCGTGCCAACAGTGACACTGATTTAGTGACCTCGGATAGCAGGTCTAGTTTGACAGCAAGTATGTACGAATACACTTTGGGGCAATCTCAGAACCTCATCATTTTCTGGGATATTAAGGAAGAAGTAGACCCAACTGACTGGATAGGACTTTATCACATAGGTAGGTCAGAAGCATGTTGTAATATTTCTGTGTGTTTCTTGCTCTTTTGTCACTTGATGTTTCCTTTTTTGATATGTGTTCTGGCACACTACGTAAGTAATCTAAAGATAAAATTGAGGTAAGACTGTAGAGAATTACATTGGATTTCTCTTTGCTTTTCTTAGTGCAGTGAATTATGTAAAAACATGATTCTAATTAATGTAGCTCTGGTTCCACAGTGACCTGCTAGAAGGTGAAATGCATTCTTCTTAAACAACAAATGTACATACAGTTTCCTGTTTTCACCTTTGCAGGTGACTGGCTTACAGACTGGAAAATTGGGAACGCTGTATTCATCATGTAACTTGACATGCTTACTGTCCAATATTTATGCATTTTTTTTTTGGCAAGTAAATTCTTAACACTTGTGAAAAGGTATTTTGTACAAGTCTTCGATTTTGTAGAACTGAAATTGTATCAGTTCTGAGGGAGTAAGAATTTCTGTTTATGAAGAATTATTGTAGAAGAAAATCCTCTAAAGAGATTCTTCTCTGTGCTTTTTTGTACTGTTCAGGATATTTCATAGAAGGGAGATGGAAAGCGCTTTAGGCTGGCATGCAAGGGCCTGTGGGCAGTGTGTGCATTAGCAAATAATGTGGCTCAAAAGGAGTGGATCAGCAGGTCAAAGCAGTTGGTGCTGAGACCCAAGCATCAGCAGCATATTTGGGTTGTGGTTTTCTTTTAATCAGGACCCTAGATACAAACATCCCTGCTGTGTGTGTGGTTTGGAGCTGTCCAAAGGGCAATCTTTATGTCCCCGCTAGGAGTTGGAGCATAGCTAGTGGGTAGCTGTAGTAGCACATGGGGTTTAATCATCTTCTCAAGGCATCCAGTTCACATGCACTAAAATTACTCTCTGGATTTAACTAGTGCTCAGTAAGTGGGACTGATTGGTTGATTTGTTTCAGAATTGCACTGCTTCTCTGAATCTAATTACTAATGTTGAAAGGAACTCTCAATTCAACCTGCCAAAAGCAGGTATAGCAGAAACTGGTGGAAGCAGGTCTGACCACTGGAATTTTTTCCGTGCTGGGACTAAGCTTAGTGCAATGAAATCAGTCACAGTAGGATTTTGGAGAGATATTTGTTGTGCCAGCTTTTTCCAAGATGTTCCATCTCTGCATCACTTAATGTTACATGCTGTGGAGATGCTGTTTCCAGTTCTTATTCTTTTTTTGTCTGTTATTTTTTTTTTCTAACATTACTGCAGGTCCACAAACTGGACAGTATTGACTTGTGCTGTTCCAGTGCTGGTTATAAAAGCTGTACTGGAGTTGCTGCAAAACCTGTAGTCTCTCCTGGAATGAACTGTGGATATGTGCTAACATTTAAGCCACCTAAATGAAGTGTCTCCATAATAAGCAAACATGAATCTTCCCAACAGCATTAGCATCCTGAAGGGCGGTCTGTGCTGTAAAATGCACCGACTGATAAATGGAACTTAAACATTCTAATTTAAATACATTGAGAGGTTCGTATGAATAAAGGTTTGACACCCTTTCCCATTGTTTTTTTTCATGGTTCACAGCACTTCAGGGTTGGTATTCAAGATGCTAAAGTACAGCATCTTTCTATAAAATTCCCAGTGGTTCTTATTGTAGGCTATAAGTGATTTTTATTTGTCTTTCATGATTAAAAATATTTCTGCTTGCAGTCTGTTGGGCCCCTAAAGTACAAAACAATGTTAGGTTACCACAGGGTAAGAATCCTATAAGGAACAGCCAGATTCATGCCTCCTTGGCCCTAAAACTGCCATCATGCTTCTCTGTAATGCCAGAGTGTTTGAGATATGTGTTGGGTTTCCTCTTCTCTTGTTAAATAATGAAAGGACCAGGAACTCATTCACATTGAGCTTTTGTCTCTGCTGCCACTTAAAATCCATGAGCGCTGGTGAGATTTTTGTTGCTGACTTAAAATAGATCTGAGCAGAGTCTTGCCTTTAAGATTTGTGGTGTCATCATTCAGAATCATGGAATTGCACAGTTTTTACAGCAGAGAGGATATATTCGGTCTGATAGGCATGCCTGCCTATCTTTGATTTAGGTTTTTTGATAAACTCTTTTAAATATCTAGCATCTTTAAAAAATAAAAAATAATAAAAGAAATTGTAACCTTTCATTTGCATAACTTTTATAGACATAGCTAAGGTAAGTTAAATCCCACATGATATAATCCAGGATTTTCAGTGCTTTGTAATAATTGCTGTGAAACACCCCAGTTCCCACCTACTCCTTTGGAAGCTGAGGACACTCTTTTCTTATTTTCTCAGGAGAGGGATGTTTGTGGGTGAACATATTTAAAAATAAAAGCTCCGTTCTCAAACACGTTATTAATATTCAGTGTAGTTGCTTGAGGTTATCCATCCTGTTCTTTCTTTACAATGAAGACCATTTCACTTACAAAGTCGCTCTCCTCTGGCACCACCTCCTGAAGGCAGCGGAAATTGTGTGTGGTCACTAACACAAGACAGCGCTGGGGCTGTGCCAGCCTGGTGCTGTACCTCCAATGTCCCCCTACGTCTTCTAGTAGAGCACCATTTTTTAAGGAGCTAGGAACAGAAAAAGGCAAATATTTTGCTCTTATTTAAAAAACCACATTGTATAACCAAAAGCACAGTCCTGTGGCTTTTTTTTTAATGTTTGTTGTCCAATTAACTGTCATGAAAGCTGGGTCAATGTTTTGGGGGGAAAAAAGTGGTTGTTAATTCTGTAAATGAAGAGAAGGTGAAATTCTAAAAGTAAGCTCAGGCATTAGTACAGAGAGATCTGGCAAAGGTCTGAGGCAATCCAGGTAAATTTTCACTTCAAATTAATTTCATAGAATACATCCGTTATAAAAGGAATTGAAAATGGCACACTGGGAAACTGTCTTCCCTCTTTATTCATTAATTTATTCAATTGGTGCTCTTTCATTAGTTTCCTATCATGAGAAAGCAGTTATTTCTGTGCTTCTGAGTGTGGTTTTACTGCATGGTTAAAATTGCAGTGGCTCACTAGGAATCCCACCAAAGTTATTAGATCCTTTTCTTTTTGAGAGACTGACTACAAATCACCGTACACCTTCACCCAGACATTGGTTGGTGCAGTTGGTCAGAAGACTGTCAGTAATCAGTCACTGCCTTTACTACTAGGTGGTATGTAGAGGTTTGGGGATGATTGGCTTACACTAGGGAGTATTAGACGGAGCTTCTTCTAAGTGCAATACAACTTCAGTGAAATGTTTGGCCTGTTGAATGATTATGAAGATAGATGTTGTCTTTTTAAAAAGAGAAAAGCCTAAGGGGAGAAACACAGAATCATCTTATTCTGAAGGAAAGATTATTTTTTTAAGTGCATGTGGATTTTTTTCTGGACTTCTGTTGTTTTTTGTTTTTTTTTTTTTTTTTAAAAGGGAGGGAAGTCATAAATGAACACATATTTTATAGAAAAGACTTCATATTTTATTAGATATTAATTCACTGTAATGTCCTCAGGATACTCCTCTGCAGTAACTTTTGATCTTTCATTTTTAAACGTAAGAAGTTGAACCTAGCTGTGAAAAATTCTACATAGCTCTACATAGCTAAATTCATGCCCAGTTTTTCTATGATTTTTTATTTTAAGGAATTTTTTTTAGATACATGGGTGAGCTTGCTGGTTTTAGTACCATATGTGTATCTTGTTTCATCACCGTGTACAGCTAAAATGTGATCTGTTTTCTTGTTGAGGGCCTGCATTGTACAGAGGGTCTTTCTCTTTTCGAGCGTATTCCTAAGGATTACCAGAAGAAAAGTGTATGTGAGGGACACAGCGTATTCTGTGAAGGCAAACATCCTTTTTCTTGACTATTTCTGGTTTTGTACTGTCTGAATGCTTTGAAGTGTCAGTAGCACTTCTTGAACAGTCTTGTCCATCAAGTTTTGTTGAAGCAGCTTTCCAGCTCCAGAGGTGAGATGTGTGGAAAATGTAGATAACACGTTTAGAAAAAAGCACAGAAAGATGTTCCAGTGAGACTACATGCAAGGGAGAAATGTTATTTCTGAGTCTTAGATCTTCTTTAGGTAAATAGGGGAGTGTTACATGAAATATGAAATTGTTAAATCTGAAATACAGGTTTATCATTTTGAATTTAGCTTTAAGCTTTGCGTAGAATGGGCTTCTCGTTTCTTCTTCAGGACCAGTTATGAGGATTGATGAAATTCAGAGAGGGGGCTTTTTAGCAGGGGTATTGTACCTGTGCTTAGTCTGAAGAGTAAAAGTAAATTTTCAGTCTTTCTGTCCTAATTAGAAGGAAGAGGTCCATTCTCCCAATATTTTTTTTTAAGAGCTAAACTAGGATTTAGACTGAAAACCTTCTTCATCTTTTGAAGTGGTAGAAGACTACAGAATTTAACAAAGGCATTTTGCATCTTGTTAGACACATGAAGTTTTCTTGTTCAGTACTGACCCAGCTTTTGCTTTGTACATGGATGTTTTACAAATGTTTGTTCGAAGAAGTATTTAAGTTATTGGAGTTTTACAGACATTTTTTCCTCTAATATAGAGGAATCTGAATCTTGCTATGGCAAGAGTGGGCAGGCTCTGGAATCCAGTAGTGACTATGGCTGTGCAAAATATTGGACCCATTTGGAATCAAAAAAGAGAAATGGGTATTCAGTTCAAAGGGACTATGAGACATCCCAGTTTTCTTGCTACCGTGTTATTGTAGCAACAGGGTACCAGGACTTTCTTGGGAAGTGAGGACTGTTTTAGAAGATGAGCAGGTGGACTCTCCACTGCTCATGGGATGCTGAGGGAAGTGGAATCTTGGTGAGTTTTGTGGGTTGCCATGAAATCTTGTATTTAAAGAAATCAGAAAGTACAAAATAAAGAATAAAAAGTCAGGAGAGAGAAGCAAACCCTACTTTTGGTTTAAGTAGATTAACTCCCATGGCCAAATTGCTCAAGTTGGCCTATTTTTGTCCTAATTTACAGAGTCCTAGTTACGAGATGCATGCCCTTATTCTAGAGATCCTTAGCACATTTAAAATGCTGGCTATCAAGGGTCATTATATTTATTTCCATCAGCTGCTTTTCACAGGCTGCTTAGCTTTTTGTTATACCTACAGCATGGATCCACAACAGTATTATAAAAACAAAACAGAAATCAAACAAAAAAAACTGATGCAGAATTATATAGGACAATTTAGAGAGGATCTAGGTTTATACTAAGCCTCCTAGGGTAATGGAGTTTAGAGCCTTTCCATTTCAGGTCAGACGAAATTAAAAAGAAAAAAGCTTTCACATAAACTGCCTTTAAAATAGTGGCTTACATTAGACAGAGACATTATAAAATGTTAAGATACTTTATTCCCAAAAGGTTTCTCTGGTTTCCATTATAGAAAACATACTAAGTAATAACTTCATTATCATGCAGAAAAGCCTGATTGTTCACCTGATTTTTTTTTTCCTTCCTGTTTTAGCAATATGAGTACTTTACTTCAAAATCTAAGCAGTACTGTTAATGTCTATTGACTAGTTACTAGGCATAACAGTATTAATTTGTGGTTATTTCTCATTTTGGCCGCTGCTACAGTCTGCAAACCATGAGCTTGACTTTCCGTGTAGAAGAGTCTGTCTTTACCCAGCTGACTCCATGGTAGTGTCTTTGGCTTAGGCTTCCAGGAGGCTAGTGTTGTGCCATTTGTCATGAACCATTGGGGATTTTTTTTTTTTTTTAATGATATCATCTGACTGACTAAGCGCTGTGGTGGTTTTGGTTCTCGACAAAAAATAAGCAAAAAGACTAGCTGTGGCTCTGAAGCTCTGGAAGAGCCATAGCTGTGCATGCTGAGATGTCGGTGAAACTCCTATTGGAGATGTGTGCTTAAATAATACGTATAACAAAGCAAAATTCGTAGTCGGCAATAAGTAGGATTATAGGAGAGAACTTGAATTAATGTTGGCCTGCATCCGGGATTGGCACTAGTCTGTGTCTGTCTGATGTTGGTATTTGTGATAAGCAAAAGTGTGTGGAAAAAGCTGCCTTGAAATGCCTCACTTGCTAGTGACTTAGTAATATTTAGGGAAAGGCCACCTCTTGAGTGGGCTAATGAAAAGTGAAGGCAGTCTAATACAGGAATTGTATCCTAAAATCATATGCGGTGAGGCTTACAGTGATTTTAAAAAAATCTGTCACAAACCAAGGGTCTTCAGAAGCTTTCCCTCTAGGTACTGCATTTCAATCCTATTCTTTCCTTTCTTCCTAGATCGTGCCCCACATGCAAAGCAACTTTTTCCCCAACACAGAATTTAGTATTTTTTCCTCCTCAGTTGTGAGTTAGTAAATTTTGCTAAAATATCAGTGTATGGACAGCATAATACTTCTCTTTACTGCAAAAGCCAGAAGACATGAGTAGAAGGTGCTTTCTCTGTGTATTTGCATTGCATGCAGTAGATACCTTAAAAGATACACTCACTACATTAAAATACACTCTTTATTTTAAGAGAAAAGAATTACTTCCCTGATAAAAAATAAAAACAAAACCTAGAATCTTGTAGGATGATATTTATGTCTGGAAGTTCAAGCTGTGACAGAGAAAGCATTGCCAGAACATCCAAACTTTTCCATTAATTGTGTTTTTTAAGTTTTTGCGATAGCCCTGATCTGAAAACTAGACAAATGTAGCTGCAGGGAGGACGCTTTCAGCTGTGTTGTAGGTATCTTTCCACTGCAAGAGGTTTTGGCATGACAACATTTATAACCCTTTGGGTAGAAAGCAGTGTTCTCCCCACCCTCTCTTTTTGACGTAAGTGGCTGTTCTAGCAGATGGGAAGATGGCAAATACAAGCACAGGATAATGGAAAACAATGTACACTTCTGAATTTGTAATCATAGAAATCATAGATCATAGAATCATTTAGGTTGGAAAAGACCCCCAAGATCATCCAGTCCAACCGTAAACCCAACACTGCCAAGTCCACCACTAAACCATGTCCCTAAGCACCACATCCACACATCTTTTAAGTATCTTCAAGGATGGTGACTCAAGGACCTCCCTGGGCAGCCCGTTCCAATGCTTGATAACCCCTTCAGTAAAGAAATGTTTCCCAACGTCCAATCTAAACCTCCGCCGACACAACTGGAGGCCCCCTACTCCCGTCCTATCACTCCCCACTTGGGAAAAGAGACCGACACCTACCTCACTACAACCTCCTTTGTAGAGCAATAGCTGTAGAGCGATAATGTCTTCCCCCAGACCAAACAACTCCACTTCTCTCAACCGCTCCCCGCAGGACCCGTTCTCTACACCCCTCACCAGCCTCTTATGCTCCTCTTTCAATGTTTTCCTGAAAGTCTACTACTAATACTGAGGAAACAAATATTGTTATACATATTCTAATGACACTCTGTGTTTCACCAAGTGCTAACTTAAAACATTGAGTAATATTCCCTTTTACCATAAAACTGCCTTGTGTTAGCTTGGTTTTTTTATTTGTTTGAAAGAGGTTGGCTTTCATTTTGATTTTTTTTTTTTTTTTAAAGACATTTGCTGATCTGTCTTCTATCATAAAATCAACATGTCATACTGTATTTTCAACATAATTTGGGAAAAACAGTTATTGGCATCCTGGCCTGTATCAGAAACAGAGCAGTGAGCAGGACTAGGGAATTGATTGTACCCCTCTACTCAGTGCTGGTGAGGCCGCACCTCGATTATTGTGTTCAGTTTTGGGCCCCTCACTACAAGAAGGACATTGAGGTGCTGGAGTGTGACCAGAGAAGGGCAGTGAAGCTGGTGAGGGGTCTGGAGCACAAGTCTTACGAGGAGCGGCTGAGGGAACTGGGGTTGTTCAGTGTGGAGAAGAGGAGGCTGAGGGGAGACCTCATCGCTCTCTGCAGCTACCTGAAAGGGGTTTGCAGAGAGGTGGGTGTTGTTCTCTTCTCCCAAGTGACAAGGGAAGGGACAAGAGGAAATAGCCTCAAGTTGCACCAGGGGAGGTTTAGGCTGGATATCAGGAAAAATTTCTTCATCAAAAGGAAGGTTTGGAATGGTTCAGGCTTTGGAACGGGCTGCCCAGGGAGGTGCTGGAGTCACCATCCCTGGAGGTATTTAGAAGATGTGTGGGTGAGGCGCTTAGGGCCATGGTTTAGTGGTGGACTTAGCAGTGTTAGGTTAATGGTTGGACGTGATGATCTTAAGGGTCTTTTCCAACCTAAATGATTCTATGAAATCACTGACAACTGGATTGAAAAAGTAGTTGCATTAATTCATCTATTGATTTGTTTCATGTAAGTAATAGATTATGGATTAGTTTTGCATTATGCACAGTATTAGAATTCCTCCTGTAAATTTTTTATGAAGTTCTTGGCTTTTTCATCTGCATGGATTTATCAATGACTATAAGAATCTGAATTAATGGAGAAGTGTTACAAGCTGAGTGTTAAATATAGTATTTTAAGGACATGACTGATGTAGTTAACACTAGTGGCACTTTGAAAGATGAGGAGCCTGTACACTAGGACTCTGAAACTAACACTTTATTGGTGGATATGTTTTATATAACCTTTTAATATATGCTGATATTGGATACACAGGTTCTTGAATTATAACCAGAGGAGGTTACTGAAGGTGTCAATGTTGATCGTGATAGGCCTTCTTTCCTAGTAAAGCTCATCAAGATGTGTCTTGCAACTTACGCTATTTGAGGAACAAAAAAGATCCAGAGAATGGCCAGACCTGACCATCTTAGAGCTCCTCTGGTATGGGAAAATTTTCAGCTGGGACTGAGCAGTACCCTACCCTTGTACAATTTTCCAGTTTGGCGTAAGAGAGGTACTGATGTGGGGTGAAGATGCTACAAGAGTGCCGTTAAACTGACTATGCTTAGCTGGTGTTTACTCCTTGGGAAAAAAAAAGCTTACAGACGTCTGCATTGGCAGCATTTCATGTCTCTTTGTCCAGTAGCATCCAGGACTCCATCTCTCTCACTCTGGTGGGCAGCCAATTCCCAGGCAAGCAAATCCCGTGCTTCAGAGCTTTGTTTCAAGGTCTGGTCAAACTCTCTTCATGAGATCTGGCTCCTTTGTCTAGCAGTCATTCGGAATTAATGTCAAAGTCTTCAGTTGTATTTCGAGTCACTAATCACTCATTCCATTGCTAATGTGTCAGTAGTCATTGAAAGTTTATAAAAATTAGTAGATTCATTGCCTTTGTCATTCCTGCCTTGACCTTGGGAATAAATTAATCCTTTATATCCCAGTGTGTGGTAATGCAAAAAATGAACCTACGATTTCCATAAAAATAACATATTAATTTCCCAGGTACTGTAGTAAGGAGAAGAGGAAAAGATACAAAAAGATGCTTTACTTTGCCTGGAAGAAGCAACATGGGTACTATAAAGTGTTAAGTGAATGTAAAGGAGCTTATTTTGATAATTTATAGAATATATTCAAAATAACTTGCACGGTTATGCAGATGTATGATCAGATCATAAGGAAAATAGATAAAGGATATTTATTCTTAAAGGGCATATTTAAGAATTCGATTTCAGCTTGATCTCTTCTTGCATGTCACTGTTAACATCAAGCCCTCTTTAACTGTACACAGAAGGTTTGATGGATACAGGTCACCAGTATCTAGTTTTCTTACAGAAAGTGTGATTAGAAATTCAGTTTCTGGTTTTCCCTGACAATAATTCTCTGATTGTTGCTATTCAGTTGATGTTAGAAGTTTTCATTATCAGAATGGTATGAACTCTCACGCTCTATGAAATGCTTCATTCCTTGAGAATTTAAACTTTATCTAATGGTCATAAATGTGGTTCACATGAGTGGAGTCGCACTCAAGGATAATTTTCCCCAGATTAAAAGTGAAAGCTTGGACCTACTAGGTGTCATCTGTGAAGAGGACTAAGAATTGAAGGCATTTGGTGCCTTGAAAGGTCAGGACCTTAATCAATGTTTTATCTTTTCCATCAAATGTGAAGATGCTTTCTCACATATGAAGCCAATTGAGCCTAAATGGATTTGGCTTTATAAGATGAAATATGTGTAGAAAACCGTTATAGAGCAATAGCAGGCACATACCATTGTCACGGAGATAAACATCCAGTAATGACCTCATAAAAAAGAAAAAAAACCCCCTAAACATCTTTCTGTGTTCACTGTAGTTTAATTTCTATATAGAGTTTCATGCATGACATAGTTCAGCAGATGGTAGCCTGCAGGGAGAGGGAAAATTCAGTTCGACAAATTTTTCAACATAGATGCATCTCTGAATATTAGCAGACTTACAGACAGGCCGTTGCCTTCAAAATACTGAATAAGGATGCAGCAATCTACCGAAGTCAGCAATGATTAAGATTTTAGGAGTTATTGATGGGGCAGTACTTAATGTACAGGCAACCACACTTTCTTTCATGTATGCTTTAACTTATAAATTATTTGATCAATAGGATGAAAAGTGCATTGTCCAATTTCCTTTAAAAAAACCCCACCACCATTATATGGTTTTAGCAAGTAAAAGCAAAGACAACCCACCTGACATCAGTGAAGTTCCACCAAATGATGCAAATAGCTTTATGACTTTTGCTGTCCATTCAGCTAGATGTTCTGAGTCATTAGCATGTAAGGTTTCGATTTTGAAAACTGAATGACCACACTTAATTGAGTAGACTCCTTCTCTCCTGCTCAAGCAGTTAAATAAAAATTACTGCCTTTCAGATTAGTCTAGATTACTGTCTTTGGTGCTACTATGTACTGCCCGTTGGCTGAGCAGAGCTAAGCTGGCAGAGCATTTACTCTCCCAAGAATACAAACAGTGCTATGCCGATTTTAGCATCTCGAATGGAATGAGGGGGAGCAGCAGGGGTAGCTGCAGGGAACCTGCAGGAGTGTGTAACCAGGAGAGTGAGAGGGACTGTCTCTCTGGCAGTAATTCCCCACTCGACCTGCTCAGCTGCAGTGTGCAGTGGTGACCCCAGCAGAGAGGGTGTGATGGGATGTGATTTGTAGGCTGCTGTAATAGGAGTGCAAGTCTGATTGCACTTTTTGTAATTAATTATTTATGCACTGGGTTTACTTGTGTTGCTGGGAGTAGCTGAGCTGGGGAGCCTTTTTCTCTAATTGCATTTAATTCTACGTTCTATTCTTTGCTTGCAGAATCCTAGGGAATTACTGTTCTTTAAAAATACTCTGCTAGGAATTTAAAAGACATCAGGAAATGTTGTTATCTGTAGGTGCTTTCAAGGTATTACACAAATTAATAAAGCTTCTTGTGCCTTCATTAGTAGTCTACACAGTTTTGTGGTCCATTTTTGCTGTTGCATGTTAACACTGTGAGAGAAGAAGCTTTTTACTTCTGAGATTTCATGCTAAAAAGTTAAATAAGCAAGACATTTATCTCCTTTTTTGACTTCTGGTGATGATTTTAATATAATTTGCTTTGATTTTTGGCACTGGTAAAACGATACTGCTTCTAAAGAATTGCAACATGACCTTTGTGTTTCTTTTAGCTTTGGTCTCATCCAGTTTAATCTTCATAGCCATTTAGTACTTTTTATAAGCAATGTTTGGCCTCGTCTGCTCTCATCTTCGTGACATAAGCTTAAAGATTTGAGACTAGAAGTAACTGCATCAGCCTCCTTTTTGTTTAAGAGGTAAATCTCAACCCTGAAGAAATAATCCATCTCATTACAAAACTCATAAAGCATATGTGTGAAGAGAAAGATCTAGACAATGTATGGGGAAAAAAAAGTCATTCCATTACTCTGGATGTGATACAATGGTGCTGAAGACAGGTTAGCAGTTTTTCTGGTTATTACGGGAAGACTCTGTTTATACTGTCAGTGTATTACTCTGGAGTTAACTTATGCTGGAAATTCTAAATTCTCTTCTGCTGAAGTAGATTCCAAAGATCCTGGGCAATCTTCCAATCTCCTTTTTCACTCTTCATCATCTCTCATGCAATAGATGCAGAAGAATGGGTTAGTAAGATGCTATTGCTTGGATAATGTCTTTTTACTTAGGACTGCTGTGCAGTTAGACGTAGTTAATCAAGACTTCGTCATAAAATACCATTTTAATTTCAGATGGAAAACAGTCTTCCTTTTAGCTAGGGCATGAACCACTAATTATTTGAGGTAAGTTATTTGGTATTCAAGAATATTTACTAACGTCTTGGTAATCTTGTGGATATGTACTCACCAGAAACTCCAGTTATTGTGAACAATTGAAGCTATGTTTGGGTAGTTGGATATGAAGTACATTAATCTAAAAACTGCATTTGGCTAAAATTAGAGTGTGGTGATTCTTTAAAGATGAGAAGAGTCTGTTAAAAGTATTTGATCTCAAAGTAGTGGAGCAGCATTAACTCGCTCTTTAGAAGTCCCACTTGCTCACTGTTCAAGGATCTGAATTACCACTTAGCATTACTCCAGTTCTCATTTTGCTTGGACAAAGGTTGAGCAATTTCATTCTGAAAAGTAACTTTCTGCTAATAAGCTATATAACCTGAAAAAAGTCTTTTTTCTTTTTTCTATTTAGGGGGTACATGGGCTTTCATTGAGTGTGATTTTTATTTCTTTATCACCCATCCCTTCACACCCCCCCTGCCTGTCCCACTTCTGTTCCTTCCACCTGGTTTCTTTCATGGAAGGTTCTGTGGAAATATGTCAAAATTTAGGTTTGTGATGTTCTGGGTACTGTGAGCAAACAAACACAAAAGCTAATTTGAAGTGGGAAATGATGAAATGTTCCTTCCCCTTCCCTGCACTGCTCCACAGACTTTTTATTTTTGTTTCTGTTGTTTTGGGGTGTCTGTATACACCTTCTCACTCGGTTTCTCTTTCTGCCTTTGTACTTCTTGTATTTTTATACCGTATTTCTTGTGTTAAGGTGAGGGGAAGTCTGAATGGGAAAAATCATTAAGACGATCAAGAAGTTGAATCTGCCTTGTCCTAGGGAAAACTAACACCTCCTCCCTCCATAAAAACCACCAACCTTCGGTGTAGTTTTGGGTTGCATCTGATTTGGTTATAGTTTTGGCTACTTTCTGATCCGACATTGTGCAGCTAACTGACTGCTTTGTCTAGTGGAGCCTGCCGGGAGTCACTGTGGGGCTGCTCCTCCTCCACGGGCCGCCTGCTGATCCGGTGGTTGTAAGTATGAGCTGCAATGTGAAACTATGTCATTAGAAGAGCAGTTGGATCTCGGCTTTCCTGTATGAGATAAAAGCTTTAACACAGTGAAAGAATTCTGGATGTTGGGACTGGCACGTTAAGAACTTGTGTATGATGAAGGAGATAGTGGATTGCAAAGGGGCGTGCTAAGGTTTGGAAACATCTTTGTTTGCCAGCCCAAGTAAAGATTACATACAGGGATCAAGGGATATTCCCATACAGAGAAGTCATCAAATAGAAAAATGAAGTCCAAGGCAATCAAGTGGAAAGACTGAACAGGCACTGATGCAAACTGTAGAGAATGTCAAGAGTAATGGAGAAAATGAGAGGGAGGCACAGAGATTTTATTGTCTTGATTAAATCTGCCTCAAGAGTGCCTTTGTGCTGTAAACTCGGGCTGCAGTTTCCCTCCATTGTGCGAGCCCCAGTTGATAATTTCTCTACGAGTGGGGTGGCATTGATGAGATTGCCTCTCAGAACTGGCTGCTGATGCTAATGTGTTCTGGGAGATTCAATACCACGTCTGGACCATGCTACATTTCCAAAAGCTGTATGTGCCTATGGAGTGAGTGCCCCAAGTGAAAGAAGAGGCTTAGCACCTTTGCCAGCCCAGCACATGTGCATATGTTGTCACTTAGTAAACGTCTAGCCAAAGGCATCTGTTCAGCATTGTCATGCTGCTAAATTCATGTCTAATAGACAATGGCATAGGAAAGTTTTAATGAAAAACTGCCTTTTTTCACCTAATGACTGAGAATACTCAAAATATTTGAGTCATACTCTTCGTGCTTCACAAGTATGTGAGAATCTAGAGAAGGGCAAAAGCAATTTGTAATAACTCCTATTTCATGGAATCTTTGTTGTTTGGCAAATGGATTTTCATTTGTTCCTGTCATGATTTCAGATATTCAGAAACACAAAGCCCTGGGGATGAGTGATTCTGGGAAAGGCTGTAAAAAAGTTTCTGGTTCTTTGTTTTTGTTTTCAAAGAATTAAGCTTTTCCAAAGCAGTGCACTTGATTACATTGCTGGAGACCCTTGAAGATAGGGACTTTTTGTTTCCTTGTCCCTGGATGATGACCTCCAGGTAGCCAGCTCTGTTATGAGGTGGTTCTGTGGTGCATTATGCATCTCACTGAAAAGGCTCTGTCTTGGGATGTATAGTTTGACCATGGACCCTATGCCCCTGCGGGTAAGCATCAGGGATCTGAAATAAAGTTCTCATGAAGCATAACGCAGTATTTTTAATTTAAATATTGGGGAGATTCACAAAACTATTTCAGGGAAGGTTTTTTGTCTCTGCAGGGGAAAAAACCCGAGAAAAAACACTTTACCTTCCTGATTAGCCATAGTACGTTGCTTTTAAAGTGGAGAGTTATGATGATGGGAAGCAAACATTGTGTTTCACAGAAAATATTTCAGGTTCTTTTAGAACTTCCTCCTGCTCATTTCTTTAGAAATCTAAGACTGACTTATCTTATTGTGTGTGTATTGGATAAATTTCTTCCAGGATGTGTTGGCTCATTTCCTTGAGTACTTCTAAATTTTCTGAATTTTTTTTCAGTCACAACAGATAGCTGAAAAACCTTTAAGGAAATGAGTCAACCTCCTGAAATAAATTGCTTACTGAATAGAGGATACTGTGTTAGAAATCACAGATGCCCTTGATAGTTGTGTGGATACTAATTTATAGATATTCTCTGAAAATCTATTACATATACTCCATGTTCCAAAAGGATTTGGGAGAAAATATTCCAAAAGAGCACCTGATCTTTGCTGTTAGAAATGTTGGGCACGTTTTCAGACTGCTGGGTATCAGCACGAGAGAGGTGCGGATTGCGAAATGACAAGCAGAATCTCTAATGCAAAATTAAGGACGTCACTGGACTTGAGTGTAAATTAAGAGGAGTAATGTAAAGATGCTGAGTTGAGGACTGCCAAGCTTTCTTAAAATAGCATCCTGAAATCTGAAGGCTGCGTCGGCAATGTGCTTCTCTCCTTATTTCATCGCTCGCAAACAATTTGCGTTCTGACTTTCGGGAGCCCTTTCTGATGGCATCCTGCGTGTCCTGCCGTCGCCTAAAGCAGGTGCGTTTGTTCTGTGAGGAAAGGCCCATGGCCTGGCCTCCCCCCCTTTGGGGCTGCAGGAGTCCCAGCTGGGAGTTCTTCTGCATGGGGCTTTGCTGAGTCACAGCGCTGGCTGCTGACCGGAATCCTACATAGTTTAAAAATAAGTAAGAGGACAGCATTTTAGTAACATATATGTCTTATACAGTAGGTAGTAGGTAGTCAAGGCTTCAGGATTTTCTTTGCTTCCCAAGAATTATGCAGCAGCTCAGGGACAGAAATGAGGAAGCCAACATTAAACGTCATGATTTAGGATTTTCTCTCTGATGAGCCAAACTAAAAGTGAAACCAGATGATCCTGAATTTTTAAGAAGTTTGACATCTGGATCTGAACTTTGAACTTGGATGCAGCTGTAATTAGCCAGCTTGCCCTGCTTTAGTGTATTACACAGAAAGTCCCTGATGCAAGTGATAAATACCACATCTCCAAACAGATGATATACACTGTGGGCTTTTTAGGCACTCTGGAAAAATCTGAATACATGCAGATAGATCACAACGGAGAGAAGAAAGTGCAGAGTAACTGCATGGGAGTTGACCCTGTTGGTATGTAAAGTGTCTCAGAACAATGAGAGTCAGATAAATGCAGGTACGAAATAAAAATCCAACTGTGATGCTCTATCTAAACGTTCCCCCCACTGCACCCCACCCTGCAAAGTGAGGGAGTTGGAACATGGTGCAGGTCTCTGCCTTGGGTTTTCTAGTTGTCGTCAGTGTTTGTCTGTGGCATGTAGTCATGAACAATTGACTTGCTACATTTCTCTCCTTGGAGCAGATGTGTTGGCCATTGTATTTTGATACTTAGATTTATAAGCTTTTTAGTATGACCTTTAGGAGTGAAGTAGCAGTATGTATTAGGAGTTGCAGCTGCAAGTTCCAGAGCGGTTTTGTCCTGGCGTTCAGTGCAGCTGAAATCTTTTCTGAAGGAGGAGCACAGGTATTTCTTAGTTACTCTGAAGAGGGTGAAGTGGGAAGGGAGTGGTGGAACCAACCAACCAAACCCCCGAAAAACCAACTATGATCATGAGCACTTGTAAAGCAGTCCCAGTTCACAGTGTTGAGGATTTAGGATAGTGATGGCTTTTTTCCCTCCATTTTTGGGATATTTACAGAATATTATCATGTGGTATATCTGTTATAGTTTGTTTCCAAGTCCTTGTAAGTATTTCCAACCTTCTATGCTTTCCTGGTATAAAATCTGACTGCTTCATTTTGTAGTTAATTTTTTATTTAATAATTTCCAGTTCTTGTGGAGGTAGCAAGGTTGGGGCTCTGCGACCGTATCGGGAGGGAATGGGTGCTACGTTCCTCTTAGCCAGGGCAAGCAAAAGGGCAGAATAGTCACAGTTTATTTAAAAAAAAAAAAAAAAGAAAAAAAAAAAAAAAGAAAAGAAAAGTATTGCGCTAGTAGAAGTGTCCCTGTTGAAGAGTCTGAAGAAATTATTGATTGTAATGTATTTGGCAGGAATTTGGGAAAGAAAAACAGTGCTTGACACAAGATGACTTGCAGGTCAGCATACGTACCTGCTTGCAGCTCAAGGTTGAGGCATAGGAGATGGTATCCAGGGTGTGGTAAAGAAAATCAGCAAAAGTAGGTGGCTACAGCTACCATGACAAATTCCTGGCATGTTGGGACAGAATGGGTTTGGTCTCCTTAGCAAAGAACTGACAAGAACTTGTGAATTTCTGTCAAGTAAACAAGCCCCAGGCTGCAGTCCATGGGAACCTGAATCAGGTCAGGGACAGTACAAGAATGCAGGCTCTGAGACAGAAGTGAGCAAATTAGATTTCCTGCGCCTGTATACCTTGCAAAAATAGTACCTTTGAAAATGTATGTGCAAATTTAGAATGTGCTGTGCTCCTGCACTATTTCTGGGTTATCCTGTGTCTGCTTGAATATTAATACAACGTATAACCACACTATATTGTTTGGTGGAAATGACTGAAAAAAAATGATGTGCTTCTGTAAAGTGAACTGGGTCAGGCTTCAGTCATATACTCATCCAAAAAACTCTTCTCCTGGTGTCTACAAGGTTTCCTTACTTGTGCTGTTAAATTCTGCAATGTAGGCATGCTAGTGCCAGATCCCAAGACGGGATAGTCTGTGTTTTCAAGTAATCAATGACACACAATATAAAATTATATAAAAATGCAGAAACTACAGCTCAGCTGAAAATTATGCCTCAGGGACTCAGTTCAGAAATTCTGTTAAGAAAGTTTTCAGGATCAGAGCTCACTGTATGAAATTGTGCATAGTTAGGTGCAATATAACCAATCAGAACAGGATTTTTTTTGTTTAAGAAAGCATTTTTATATATTTTTAAAGCAATAGGCTTCTTTTTTGTTGTGTTTGTATATTGCTTGCCTGCTTCTTGGATATACACTACCATATTGAGCAGTGCTGGGTGTTGTCATCTCCTAATAAGGGAATAATACATGTCTTTGGGAACATATAAAATATTTTATTTCAGGTGCAACATTAGTAGTAAATGCTTAGAGATGATTTTTCACTTCTTATAGCTTTGCTGGGCTTCATAATGAATGCATATTATTCTATATAATGTATTCATTCTGCTAATTATTAATAGCCATATCAAATCTAAAGTGAATCCTGAATCCCTACATCAAAAGCAGGAGGAAGGTAAAAGGAGGAATCTGGTCAGAGCTAAGCTATATGAAATGCTTCTCTCAATGGTAAAGCATTTCAGCACATTTGAAGTCAAATAATAGCAATGGCCTCGTTAAGAAGTTTTGAAATATTATAATGTTTAGGTCTACTTTTATGCCAGTTCAGAACAAAGTTTTTGGAATAAACTCCTTTCAGGTGAAGAGACTGTGAAGGGCCTGGGAGAGCTTTTCAGCAATGGAAAACCTACAAGATGAGGAATCTGCCATTAGATCTTGCTATCATGAGGCACTGAGGGGGAGGTGGAAGGTGTAGCTGGCCAGGAAAATAAGTGTTAATGGTGACAAAGGTGGTGAAGGATAGAGTGATTCAGCGTATTCCTTTAATAGCCTTCCTTAGCGCAATGCTTGCATGGATGTGCTCTCTTTATGCTGACCTATTATTCCTCTATCTGTAGGTTTTCCACAGCATTACTTATCAGCCACTTGGATGCCTTAGCGAACATATAAGTATATAAATAAAATAGGAGGATGTTACTGTTTACTTCAGCTAGAGGTTGTGTGGTTTGTAGAAAGGAAAGGAGAAATTGCTTATGCAGAGGTATCCATAATATCATAGTTAATGGGCTCACTCTTTAATAGAGGTACGAGAGGGAAGCATTGATGCCTGTTTCTACCTTGGGTTAGAACCTGTATTCTTGGGCTGTCTCTTTTTGTTAGTGGGTTTTACATTTGGCTTAGATTACTGAAAAGTTGAAGTATGACAAAAGTATATTCTGTAAGTATAAATATTTTTCTGTATTCCAAACCAGCAAGCTCCCTTGACTTTCTAATAAATTCCCTAAGAAACCTATTACTGTCAGATGACAATAGACGAGTTTGCATTCCTGCTTAAACAACTCATAATATTGAAGATAAACTTAAAAAACAAAGCTGCTAAGGGAATATTAAATCCCACAAGATCCTTGAGATGTCTGCTGCAGAGACATATTTTATTGACAACTTTTAGAAACTAGAAGGATTTCTAAAAGGCAGTGAGAAATCACTTGGAACTAGCAAGGAAAAAAACATTTTTAGAAATGTTTCAGTATTAGACATGGGAATGGACTTGAACACTGAGAATGAAATGCCAGCTGATATTGTTGACTGTCAAAAGTCTGGAACAGATTAAGAAGAACATTGATCAGACAATGTCAGAAACTGCAAGCAATAATCCAGTGCAATCAAAAGCGAAGCTGAGGAATCTGGAGACAGTCTTTCCTCTCCTATCAGTGATGAATCAGTTGTCTCCACCCAGTGTTGAAGGATGCCACATTGCTGGAAATCCAGAGATATTTGTGCCATCGCAATAGTTCCAGGGTTCAAACTGTCAACCATTTGAGAAGACAAAACCCAAACTAACCTGGATCCCTAGATGGCAGCTGCTGTATGTAGGAAAACTCCTTTCTCTGGGCATTTTCTGTTCTGTGGGTATACTGCATCTAGGGCTTTTTGTTTTAGCCCTTTGCCCCTAACAATAAATAAAACTTTCACACACCGGGGAAAAAAAAAAAAGCTAAATAAAGACTAAGTAAAACAAGGGCTGAAAATGCAAGAGTGATTGAGCAGTTAAATGAACCTCCACAGGACCCTTGGGGAGTGCGTCTGGTACTGACTTTGCTCCTTGGTGGTTCATTCCAGGAAAGAAAACAGAACTTTGGGAAACCTAAAGGTGGTACTTACTATCAAAAGCAAAATAAAACCACCCAACGAGTTGGCCATAAAAGCGGCTGATGGATCATCACGTGCAAAGGGTGGGTCACCTCTTTGGGTGATGCAGGCCCTGTGGCTCAGAATGTCTTGTGCTCTGAGTTTTGCACCCTTGCTAACGATGAATTAATCTGTTTTTTAAGAAAAATATTACAGAAAACCTTCAGTGATTCTGACTGAAACTTTCATCTGCACAAAAAGCCACTTGTTGTAACTGGTGGAGGGTATGCATATGTGGGCAGTTAAAACACTGAAGTCGGTTTTGTGGTTACACTCATTCTCCTCTGTGGCCATCAGCAGAACATGCCATCTGGCAAGGGAGTGCCTCCTTCCCATTACACACCTGAGAGCTCCCCACAAATGAGATTTCAGCTCATTAGGATACTTTATGCCCTTATGGGGATTTAAGAAGGAATACATTTTATCTCTTGTACTTTCTTCAGAGTTGCATATTATTTGTTCAGTTCTAGAAAATAAATATATTTATTGAACTGAGCCTTTTTGTTTGCTTGCAGTTTGCAATTAAAGATTTTTCTAGGATTTATTATATATACCTAATGAATCTATTTGGGCCTGTGGCTCTTTCCTTGAAAGTTGTGACATGGATTGAGGATTAGAAATGCAAGCTCTTGCTGAATGACGCAGCTCTTGTGCTGATGGGTTCCTTTATTCTGATGAGTGAAAATCATGACGTTACTTTTCAGGTGTAGCTGCTTATGGTTGGTTGGTGTTTGTCTGTATGTCTGCAGTGCCTGGAAGGTCTTTTTGGTCAAGATGTTGCACACACAGTAGGTGACAGTTCCTGATGTGAAGTGATTGAGCTCGTTCTTTGTTCTGTATGAATATTCTCTAATACTTGCTAAAAAGTAAATATTTCTGCCAGTAATGTGTCTGTTAGAATATGAATGGAAAACCACATCATTGGATAATGCACCAGTGAATTCAGGTCAGGTTTTGTACAAGATAATTGCAGAAATTGAGGAATTTGTAACACTCGAGTAAGTTAGAATGGGGCTTTTAAAATTATTGCTGATTACTCTGATCAGTAACTAGCTCTTCCTTTCTAGTAATTTTGAGGATCGTCTGTTGGGTGAGGTTTTTGACTTGAAATTTATTAACCTGAAAACTTCGTTAATAAATTATAGCTTCTTACAATATATCGTAATCTCAGATTTAGGACCAGAGGATTAAAAAAGGAAATAAGCACAATACTTGTCAAAAAGTGTTTGCACAATTTATGTGAATTTTTAAAGTACTTGCATACCATTATTAAGTTGTAGGGCATGGGAATTAGGATGGCTGCTGATAATTAGGGCTGGGATGGCTCCTGTTATTTAGGGCAGGAAGTTTTGTAGTTTATTATAAAGGTAATAACAGGCTTGATACTTGCCTTAGATACTTCTTAGGGTACCCATCATACCACTGACAGGGTTTCTGATAATAATGTACCAGTACTACCGTATATCCCTTATGAAGTGGGTTAGTTTCTTCTACTGTATGAGTGGCTGGAGGAAAAAGGAAAAGGGAGCAGAAGGATGGACAAAAAGAAGGAAATTTAAAGAAGTTCTGTGCAAACCTACAGATCAGTAACAGCAAATATGCTGGTAATAAATCTAGTCTGCTTCATGGGCAGCCAGCATGAGGCATATTGCAAAATGTAATCTCGAAAAATGGTGAGTACTCAAGCCTAATGTTTCAGTAAGTTTTGGTGGACAATTGCCAAGAACTTGTTTGCTGGCATCTGATTTTAAAATTTCATAAATATAAATAGAACAAAAGACACTTGCAACTTGTTTCAAAATATAGATCTAAAATAACACGCGTATGTTTTAAAGATCTCTTCTAGCCTGTTGTGCTTTTTACATGTGTGCATTTCAGTGATGCGTATGATGTACATTTCATATGAGGTACATTTCATAATGATTCAAAATGGTGTCTTATTTCTAGATTTGCAAACAAAAAAAAAGTAAAAATAGCACAGTCATCTTGACTCTATTTTAAGGCCTCTTGGTTATGGCAATTGTGTTTGCTGACAGTTCCACAAGAAAAACCTTTTTTTGATGGGTAAGTCAATTATAGGAGAATTACATGTGGAATAAAGTGTACTTAAGGTTAGCTTATGAGCTAGTAATGGTTTTCAAATGAGCATAAATTTTACTGAAATTAAACCCAGAACAGATCACTACATCATTCAGTCTGATTTCCTGTATGTTACGGGCCACTCAGTGCTGTCCAGAATTCAACTAGCCTGAATATTCTAGTTCTCTGACAATGGTACATATTTTAATTTTCTGAGAGAAGCAGCAGACTGAATTATAATAATGATCTTATTGCAGAGGAGGAATTGTTCCAAGTGCATCTCAGAACTATGAAGGAGGGAGAGGGATGGGGTTGCTGACCCCAATGGTAGACTTGACAGGGCTGCCATAACCATCTAGCCCTCCCTGAAGTGATTTCCACTGTTTCCACTTCAGAAATGTTCGACCAGAAAAAAACCCCAAACAAACCACAAAGCAAAACCCCCAGTTTCTCTAGTACCTTTCTGCATTGGGTATCTGCAGACATGACCCGATGCTGCTGGTCCATAAAAAAACTTCATGAAGGCCATGAAATAAATGACCCCTCACTTTTTCTGCTGGCTGTGAGATTACATATGATCTGTACCAAGACAGCCACACCAGAGAAAGCGCTCTCTGTAAGTGCAGCTGTGCTAGCAAAATTGTGCTTTTGTTGGTAATGTTTATTTGCCAACAGAATTTATCTGGGGGCAGGATAGGCTGTATTGACAAAAGCACAGCTTTGCTGGGATCATGTCTTCCACAGCAGGAATACTTTGTTGTATTTTCTAGTTTTTCTGGCAAAGAGTTGTGATGCATGTAGCTCAAGCAAGCTCAGCAGCCTCATGCGCTGCCAGCAAACAAGTGCTTATCTGACACCATATAAGGTTGCGGTCGAGAAGGAAAATGATGAAGAATGTTCCACAATAGACTTAGATACAGCTTTTTTTTTTTTTTTTTTTTTTTTAAATTTAGCTCTGACAGTATTTACCCCAAAAATGACCTTTTACAGTTAATTAGGAAAAATGGCTTGTGTTTCTAGATTTGCTAAACAGTCCTGTCCCAGAATAAACAGGCCTTTAGGATACCTGTAGACACAGAGATTTTTTTCTTTTTGTTTTTCTTGGACTCCCTACCATTAAAAGCAGGAGGAGATAATCACCTTTAGGCTACAAGGTTTGGGGAGTGTTGGGATGTGTTTGGGGATATGGTGGGGAACTGGATATCACAGAGAGCAGTGTATTGAGAAGGAATTATAGTTGTGAAGATGGGTTTGTATCAGAGCTTTAACAAGGTGTGAGACACAGTGAAGTGCTTAAAAAAAAAAAAAAAGATTTCTGAAAGTATCAAGGGTGGTGCTACAGGAGAGAGACAGGCTCCTGTTTCCTCAGTGTATTGGTTGCATCTTTGCTATCCTCCTATTCTCTAATCTTCATAATACGATAGCCCACTGAGTTAGACTAGTATGTTAGATTATAAGTGTAGTCCAACCTCAGTAGCCACTGGTGGCCTAAATCTGGATTTCCAAACTGTTCCCTGCCTGGTGGCCCTGCTTTTGGCTTTCCCCCTGAGGAAGAGGCTGTCTCCATCTCCTGCAGATGTCACTTTGCCCAAACCATCAGCAGCTGAGACGATTGCGAGTTGACATGAGAGGTGGTGCAGCTCTTGCCTCATCTGTGTGATGCTTTCTTCAGGAGGAGGTGGAAGCATCCCTCACGCTGTATTTACATACACATACAGCCAGCTGGACCTCAGTGAGCTAAATGGTAGGTGATTTATTAGCATTTTGTAAAGATGGAGGGACTTTCCTGCAATGTGATCAAGTATTTAATGGTCTTTATGGCTAAGGGCGTGCTTTACCATCTGTCAGAGTTTATTCAGTGTTGTTCTCTAGCTTAATATTTTTAATAAAAATACTTCTATTTTTTGTCTAGCATTATGCCATCCTCGTCATATCCAGTCTTTTGTGGCGCGTTGCAGAAGCACCCAAGCATTGTGTACGTGTGTTGTGTAGGATCTGGCTTCCAAGTGAACCTGGTCAGCTGGTCGGGGACCCACACTGCATGGAGCGCTTGTGCTGTGGGGCTGGCATATGTGTGAAACCTGAAGCGTAGATGGGAATGAAATGCACGTAATTTTATGGAGGAGGATTAGTAAGATTTTCAGGAAGGAGGTTAAGCTTGAGGTCATTTCCTTCCTATTGTTATGCTTTTGAATTTTTGCCAGCGAGATGGGTGAAAGGATTTATTTTTGTCTTTGAATGCTTTGAATTTAAATGATGTCCTTACTTTGAATACAGAGGAGTGGAATTCCACTTTATTCCTGTCAGTGTACTGTGTCATATGTCTGAAAAAGGTACTTCTATTTTTTTCAACATCTTTGTGTCCTGCATTGCAGTTAACTAATCCTTTGAGCTGCTGCTGTGTCTCAAAATATCACATTGTGTGAGGGCACTTGGAGATGCTCTGATCCCCACATTGAAGTGTTAGTGTACATGTAGAAGGAAACAAAATGTAGTAGCGTAATTCTTGAAAAAGAAGGAAATAGTCCATCTTATGGCCAGGGTCAGAACAAAGGCTGTGTATGAAAATGAGGGCAAGGATCTTGACACTCTATTAATTTAAGCTTCAATAGCAAAAAGGTTTCATTGCTTAGTGTTTGGATGGGGTGTTATGGTATGGCTTCTACCTTTGCTCTTCTTCTGCAGCTGAAGTAGGAGTGATGTTTTAGAGAAATACAGCTTATTCCTGACCGTCCTGTTAGTCACAGGTTAGAAAAATGAATAATTGCTCTTGATGTGTAAAGTAATAGAGTGCAATAAAAGTCAGCAACATAGTACATGTGGTATGTAGGGGGTTGCAGAGGGCACCCGAGGGAATGCGAGTGGAGTCTTTCCTGTTCTTGCCACAGTGCAGGGGCTGTAAGTGGAGGTATGTGAACCTTGGTTATGCAAGGGAACAAATTGCTGCTGTGCAGTGAGGAGCAAGCACCTCCCCGCTTTTTTAACCCTGGGTCATGATACTAAATATCTGGCTATAGATGATGATGCTTCACTGCTAATATAGCAGGACTGTGTCACCAGAAGGCCGATATTTGTGTCTAGGTTGGAGTTCAGACTGTCACCCTGCAGCCCCTGGCAGTGCACTATCACCTTCACGTAGAGCCCAAACAGCCGCTTCTCTGCGGTGTGAGGCTGTAAGGGCATCTGTTGTACCTTTCTCCGCCTCATACTTTTCTGCCCCTGGTTTTCTCAGCTGAAGATTTGTGTCTTATTTTCATTACTGTCCAAGTTTTCCAAAGTGCTGTGAAGAGTAGAGAGATCTGTGATAGCATGTAGTAGGACCTAGTAGCTGCTTAGGCAGCTTCTAAGACTGTCCAAGAATTTTGTTCTTCTCAACTTTGGGGGGAGTTGCTCTGTTGGCATTCAAGGGAGAACAGTTTCCAGCCATTTAGTAGTACACAGCAGTGCTTTAAATTTCTCTTACAGTAGTCCAGTTCTGGTGTTCTTTCCCCTCCTGTCCTTTGAAAATACAATCCTAGAGGTGCTCAGGCAAACATAAAGTAATACAGTAGCTTTCAGTTCTTCGTTAGCAAAAAGTCCATCCTAATTTCTTTGACTGGAAGCATTTTTCAGAAAGTCTTCAAGCCGAGTATGAATACATATTCTGGTAAGAGGGTGGGGTTTCTGATTATTACCCTGGAGAGGGTACAGCAAAGGGCTACAAAGATGATTAGGGGACTGGAACATCTTTCTTATGAGGAGAGGCTGAGGGACTTGGGTCTTTTTAGTCTGGAGAAGGGAAGACTGAGGGGGGATCTTATTAATGCTTATAAATACTTAAGGGGTGGGTGCCAGGAGGATGGGGCCAGTCTTTTCTCAGTGGTGCCCAAGCGACAGGACAAGAGGTAACGAGCACAAACTTGGTCATAGGAAGTTCCATCTAAACATGAGGAGGGACTTCTTTACTCTGAGGGTGGCAGAGCACCGGAACAGGCTGCCCAGAGAGGTTGTGGAGTCTCCTCTGGACATATTCAAAGCTCGCCTGGACGCATTCCTGTGCGATCTGCTCTAGATGAACCTGCTCTGGTGGGGGGTTGGACTAGATGATCTCCAGAGGTCCCTTCCAACCCCTATCATTCTGTGATTACTAGGAAAACCAAGATTTGCTTTGAGAGCTTGAACCTAGTGCTCCACAAGCATACAGTTTCATGAAATGTCTGCTGCAAAGGACACAATCTGCAGACCATGGACCAGATTGCAAAGATACCTTTAAGTGCCCTTTTTGTTCTTGCGGTACTGGGGCCACTTTGGCATGGTTTGGGTCCTTGCCATAAGCTGAAGGAGTTGTAGGTCAGCTGCCAACATCCACAAAGAGGCTTCTGAGCAGTCAGAGCATCTGGCAAAACGGAGCCTTGTCGAAGCCCCTGCGCTGAGGTGGCATTTACCAACGTGAAAGAGGAGAGGTAATAATAGCAGCTCTCTGCCACCTGCTTATCCTCCTGCTCGGGAGTGCCCAGTGCAGAGTTATCCTGGGTTAAAGGCAGCTTCATCCCGGCCAAATATCACAGAGCAGCCTCGTCTTCTCTAAAATAGCTGGATTTGTGGGGAAGTCATGCGGGAGAGCGAAATACTGAGTAAACAAAAGCCAGCACTTCCAGTGAGATCCTGCTCTGCTCATTGCTGTGGCTGCCTTGCCGTCATTTCTAGGATTTAATGATCCTCCTGTTTACATCAGCCCGCCCCATGCTGCGGGGCCGTGGCCGTGCCTCGGAATCCTCCCTTGGACAAGGCAAGGAAGGAAGTGGAGGGAGGATGGGGCTTCAGCATCCTGTACCCTTCAGAGGGGAGTGGCCGCAAATAGCTGAGCTTGAAGGACGTGATACTTTATATGTTTTAACATGGGCTGTCTGAACGTACATAAACTCTTGATTAAAGGAGAAGAGGCAGACGATTGTGTGTAACTGCTAGAAACTGCTAGGGAGTTTGAGAACATCCTTCTAAACCCCTTTCCTTCAAATGACAAGAGGAAGGGAGAGGACAGGCGCACCTCGTGGAGCTGAGATTATGCAACAGTGCTAATAGAGAGCTAAAGCCTCCAAACTTGAGCTGCATAAGCTGGGTCCAGAAGGCAACTTTTGTAGAAAATACTGTTTGTGATTGGGAACAGGGATGCTATTTTCAGGATCCGTCCTGTAAAACGTTCATTTTTTTTTATTCTTCAGTTTGTTAATTGGGCTCAGATGGAGGAATGCAGTTTAGGATCCACAGGCATCCTTTGGAATGGCCAGGTAAGGCTAGAAGGTGCAGCTAAGTGTTGGTGTTTAATTTCAGGAATGTACTGCATACAGTAGTGCTGTCTTCTGTGAAGAACTGTTTTGGTTCCACCACAAAGCCTGTGAACTGTTCACAGACTGAGATGGGGAATTCTGAAAATCACAGAACATGAGCTGTATGTAGTGGGTTAATGTTTCTTTGTATGGTAGTAACTGATATGTAGCATATTTTAAATGGATTGACATAATGTGATTTATTATAATAATTGCTTGCAATGGAAGCTCTGCCTTGAAATTGTTAATTTATTTACTGGCTTTCCAGAAAAGGAGTGAAGCCTCAGGTGATAAAATTTGTCTTTTCCTTTAAATGTGTCTTGATGCAGCTTTCAGTTGCTTTTAAGCATATTTTGGATATAAAGGAGAAATCAATGTAGTTAGTTCAGAAAACATTGTGCTACTTCTTTAATGATTACCCATGGATTATTTTTTTTTTAAGTATTCTTAGAGTTAAAATTATTGGAGGTTATCAAAGTGAAAATACTGCACAAAACTTAGTGTTAGAAACTTTCCCAGTCAGTTGCTCAAAATCCACAGTAAGTACTCTTTGGAGTGTTTTTACTAATCTTACATTTTGGTGACAGTCTGTTTTACTGCTTGGAAGTCTGTGCTCACACCAAAAAGGGGAGTGCACTTACTGGCATCAGGACTGAGGTTTTGGAAGTCATGCAGTAGAATGTATGTAAATCAGATTTCTGTTTTACATTGAAAATGCCATCCTAGATATCTCCTGATGGTTGGCTCAAAATTAAGTTCAGAAATATCCTCTGATGCAGATTGACTACAAACCTGTTACTTTTAAAGACTGAGTGAAATGACAGAGTAAAATAGATAGAGGATGATAATTCTTAAGAGTATGCTTATGAGAGAAGCAGATGGCAGATTGATGAATCTCAGCTTGAGACTAAATTATATGTAGCCTTGCTATCTACCAGCTTTCCAGCTCCTCTGAAACACACTGTAAGAGAATACCTGACAAGAGAAATAACATATAGATCAATGCTTTGTAAGCTTCCCTGGGCTGAGTACAAACACCCCTCTTAATCATTGGATGCATTGCACACATCGTCTTCAGTGCCCAAGAACTTATTAAAATTAACCTAAAATGCTAAGGAAGTCAGCATTTTGACAATCTGAACTTAATTTAAAATTTTAAATTAAGAATAAACAATACAAGCACTTCAAAACATTTTGTATATTCCAGAAAGGGATGAAAAAATGGAGATTGGGATGTAAATCCCAAATGAGGATAACAGAATTATGCAGGGTTACAGTGGTGTTACCAACATGATTGATCTTTTCTGAGCTAAGCTGCATGGATATTTAAAGAGCTGTGAATTAGAATACCCATATATGGTAGTGAAAGATGAAAATTGTAAAATTGTGTATAATTAAAAACATTCAGTGGCATTTGGAGTCTGTGAAGCATCACCTTCTCTCTGAGCTCTGCATATAAGCATCTTTATAAATGTGTTACAGAAACAAGATCAGTATGCAAAAGTTTGAAGCTTTTAGATTGCTATAGGGAACTTTTAAATTTTTTCCTATTCAGTAAGCAATCTGTGATGTTTCCACACTAGGAGTTTGTGACTTTTATACTGCTTTTGTATTTGAAGAATAAAAAACCTTTGCATTCATGGAGACAAGCCTTTTGTTGCATAACCTAACGCTACTGACCACAGAAGCTGGGACCAGAAGATAAGCATTGGTTTGCATATGACCAGTCTGTGCACTGGGACTATCAGGCTTGCTTCAGATATTAATCAGTAGCAGTTCTTGCTTTTTAAATGTCATATAAAAGACTGTTTATTTATGTATTTATTTGTTTGTTTGTTGATTTAAGCTATGCAACATGGCTCTGTAAGGTGATGGATTTCAAGTAGTTTATCCTTTTTCCTAAGACAGAAATAGTGAAAGCGATAAGACACAAAGAACAAAACGTGAACTCCACAGAAGCCTCCCGACTCCTGATGTCACATACTGCCTTAGCAGGGCTTTCAGCACTGTCTCCCGTAACATCCTCATAGAAAACTGAGAGTAGCAGTTGATAAATGAGATGGTTGTGCTGCCATTCAGAGGAACCTCAACAGGCTGAAGAAATGGGCAAACAGGAATGTCACGAAGTTCAAAGGGAAATGCTGAGTCCTGCCCCTGGGGAGGAATAACCCCTGACACCAGGACAGGCTGGGCGCTGACTGTCTGAAAAGAAGCTTTGCAGAAAAAGACCTGGAGGTTCTTCCTGGTGGACAACAAGTCAAAGAAGAGTCAGCAGTGTGCCCTGGCCACCCACTGGCATCCTGGGCTGCATTAGGAAGAGCCTTAGCCAGCAGGTTGAGAGAGGTGGTCCTTCCCCTCTACTCAGCACTGGTGAGACACATCGGAGTGCTGTGTCCAGTTCTGGGCTCCCAGTACAGGAAAGGTGTGGGCGTACTGGAGCTTCTTATGGCTCTTACTCTCTTATGGGCATAATTTTATTGTGAAAACTGATTTTGTAAAAATGATACCTTCTTCTTTCATTGCACTGTTCATCCATTTATCCGGTACCTCTATATTGCTTTTCACATAAGATAGCCATACCAAATTGACACATGCCAGAGGGAGCTGCGTCCCATTCACTGTCATATCAGGGCAGACCTGTGGACGTAGGTGGAGAACTACAATGCTGACTTGGAGAGCACAAGCTGTGGGTATTACAGATGCCGTTGCTATATAACTTACCTTAAAGGGTGTTGTAATAATGGTGAAGCCTGAAAGTGGAAAAAAATTAGTTCAGTTCTTAATACCAGGTTTGGCTGATTGCTTAGCAGTTAAATAAAGAAAACATTATTACTCAGAACATATTTGCTTTACAGTGATTTCAAGGAGCACTAGTCAGTGTGAAGTTCCACACAGTGATATATTTATTACTACCCATTTTTCCTTGTAGAACATCTCACACATGCTGATTTGTGCAGGGGTTGCAGCTCTGAGAAATAAGTTATTTTGTTATATTTTGTGTCTAAGAATTATTGAAGATAGAAAGGTACTATGCATCTTGCATTGTTTTATTTCTTTCAGAAGTGTAGACTCACTGAACAATGCAGTAAGACAGTATTTTATTGCTTATTTTATGTTCTGGGACGGGATATTTATATCTACTCTTTGGCCCAGATTCTGGAACAGCTGCCAGTTTTGCAAACAGCAACAATTATCAGCTAAAAGGAGACTAGAACTTCTTAGAATTGAAGTTCCCTATGGAATATATATAGAATGTGTGTATAAATACACACGTAAATACATATATATGTTTTGGGGAAGAAGAGAGATGGGGTAGTGGTAATTCTGACACTGCTTTTTGTGCTCTCCAACACTTCCCCCCCCCCCCCCCCCAGCTGAATATTACTGAGACTATCACTGTTTTTTATTGCAGTGTTGATAAGTAATTTGTGGCAATATTGTGTGCTTTCAAGTTTTCATGTGATTTGATATTTTTTTTCTGTTCAGTTTTGTTTTTTAAAATCCATAAACCGAGGTTTGAAGTTGTTTTTCCGTATGTATTAGTAATGTTAATTTTTTCTTCCTATATGAATAACACCAGAAAAGGAGAAAAAACCCCAGCTGTTTCAGAAGAAAATCAAAGCTGTCCAAAATAAATTCTGTAATTCAAGTCGATTGCTGACAGGCAGTGTGGTCTATCAGCAGTTTTCATCCCTCTGTCTCCACCACCTTCTGTTGCAATGGCAGCATGTCTGTGGGCAAAGTATCAATGACTTAGTCTTCATTGTTGCAAAGGAGACTATTCCTTCATGAAAGGGCTGAAAATCCAGGCACTTTTTAAAATGTTGGATTTTATTAATTAAGGTGTAAGAAAATGTTTTGCTTTCTTGTAACTATCAGCTCAGAATTCGAGAGTTAGTTCGTGTAAGACCTTTTCTGAGGCTCGCTAATGTCCCATTAAAAATTACTGTTGACTTAGTTACTGATTTTAAAAAACAGCAGTTGCTTGTGCCTTAATGTTAGAAATCTCACTGTTAAAGGCATATTTCATTGCTTCAGAGTTCCTTGATTTGTTGAACAAGATAAGAATAAAAAATTTCATGTTTATATTTAAAAAATACTAAGTATCTGTCCTTCTGCTTAGAATTGTGAACAGACTCTTCTCCAGTTGATTAAATTCAGCAATTCAGAAGAACTAGAGCATGTTAGGGGAGGCGTTTTTTTGTCATACAATACATCTTTATTTACCTAGACGTAATGAGAACACTGAATAATTTAAAACTGTCTGTGTTTCAGATAACTGTGGAATTTTTAAAGAATCTGCTCGCTTTGGTAGCGATGGTTTGGATAACCAAGTTTGTATGGTGGACCAAAGTAGGTACTAGGTAGGTTTGCTGGAAGTTAAGCTATATCTCATGGCTTCCCAGAGTTCTGCCTGTGGAAGATAATAGTGGGGCCTTGGGTTAGGAAGGCACACTGAAAAACAAAAAAGTAGATGAGTAAGTCAACAGTGTATTGTTTCGGTTAGAGTCTCATTGGAAGCCACATAGAGAGATTTTTTTTCTGAGGTTCATGGGATGATTTACAGGCTGTACTTTCAGAGTTCCTCTTTATATAGCTTTGAAAAAAAAGAAATACATGGGTGAGATACAGCTTTGTTTACTCTGAAAGTTTTTCACTGTGATGAAGAATAATTATGCATGTTTTAAGTTTTTACTGCCTGTGTGCCTGACTTTCTAGTGTACACAGTTTAGGTACTATCATGTTGATTCCACATGGAAAGTTAAGCCTGAGGATATTACATGCTCAAGGATCACAGGCATTAGGAGAATGCTCCTCTTCATTCTCATTGTCATTGAGATCATTATGAAACTAATCTGGACTCCTGTGATGTTGAGGTGTTCATACCACAGCTTTCTAAAAATTCTCAAAGTCGCCCATGCCTGAAGGCATAAAAATGTCAGTAGCTTGCCGTGGCCACCACTTGACTCTCCAGGGCTCTTCCAGGTTGTGGACAGGGTGTGTAACTTACTCTTGAGCAATCACAGAAGTCCAGCATGTGTCTGGTAACGCTTTGCATGTCAGTTTGGTGGGATGTGAATGTACAGACTGCGTTAACTGTGATTCTGTAGAGTTACTGTGCATACACCGAGATAAGCAGTCAGAATGAAAAGGAGAAAGAGAAGCTTTAGTGTAAGTTTATATTTTTAAGATAAAAGTAACAAAGCAGTATTGTTTATTATTCTTTAATAAATAGCATATGGATTTCTAAAACGTAGGTGAGAATTCTGTAATCTTATTTATGCAGGAGTTCCTACCAAAGTACAAAGAAAACATGCTTGAATGAATAGGACCTTTGTGAACAAAGCCACAGTAGACTAAGTTCTTAGTGAAGTCTTTCTAAGATTGAAGAACGTACTCAAACGTATGTAATAAAACAGGATATTTAAAAAAAAAAACAACCTTAAGACTAAGGGATGTTAAATACCACTGGAAAGAATTAGGATGTTGTATTTGAGGTCACAGGTATAATTGTCTAATCAAGAAAAAGCTGCCTAAATGCACTTGTAAAACGTTATGATGCATACTTCCACAGAACTTCCTGTACAAAAGAAGTTAAGTTGGATTTATGTCAGCTTCCTCTGGGTCATCGTAACCAACCTTTGTGCCCTTTCAAACAGCTTCTCGCTTCGGTTTTCTTTCATTCATATAGCGTTCTGGGTGCCTGAATACAGGCAGGTAAATAAAAAACAAACCCCAAGACCTGTGTTCGTTACTGTTAGGATAAAAACCTTAGTTCGGGAGGGGAAAATACTGATATTGCTAAGCTGATCTGCAGATACTTACTGTTTGCTTCTCAGTTCTCCTCTTTTGAATGCATTTTGCTGAATCTCTGGCTCACGAAGTGACAGTTCTGACTTGATTTCACTGATGGGGAATAATACTGTACGTGTCAGGAAATTGAAAGTGTCAGATTTTTTTGGTGTGTATATAAAAAAAATTCTCTCTAGTTTTTAAAACACAGGATATATTAAAAACCGAAGTAAGTCTTGATACTTATAGTTGCAATTCCATACTTCCTAGCTAGGGAATGAATGCTAGATTTTCACATCACAGAGCAGGACTGCTGTATAAAATGGTGTGGTAACTCTGTGATGAAGTTGCAAGCAGCTATACATTCCTGATAGCCTCTCTGTTGAGTTAGGGAAGTATTGGAATTTAATGCTTTACCCTGGCAGGTCACTTCTTACAGGAAACCATATATTTACTTTGGCTGTACGTATGTCTGCTCACTCTGCATAAACTGATCTAACCATCAACTGTAAAAGAGAAGCCATTTATCTTTTGCCAGTTAGTTTGATTTATTTTTTTTTTTTTTAAGACAAGTAATTTTTTGTATCTGGGCCTCTTGAAACGGAAAACCCGAGAAAACTATTATAAGTACTACTTGACAAATTATTTTTTTCTTTCCTCTTTCAGATGAGAACTCTCCAGCCAATTTTTGGGATTCCAAGAATCGGGGAGTGACTGGCACGCAAAAAGGACAGATTGTATGGCGAATTGAACCTGGCCCCTATTTTATGGAATGTGAGTACCTATTTATCCGATGCGTATCCAAAGGCAAGCATGCCTTTGTGTCAAGGCAAGTCAATGGGATGGCATTTGATACCTATTTCGTCAATCCCTCTGATAAACCAAAGGAATTGATCATACTGCTCTAAGGGGCAGCATTTTCCAGTGCATTTGCGGCACATGATAAAAATGGAGTTGAGCTTAGATGTACATTTGTTTTTCTAGGGATGTTCTTAGACAGTTTAAAGGAGGAAGAAATTGCCTTGTGCAATGTCATATAGTATATACACATTGAAAGATGAAGCCCCTTCCCAAGAAGTTTAAAATTTCAGCTGGACAAACATTAATGGTAAATGCACACGAAGGAAAAGGTAATAAGCTAGTAGTCCTTGCTAATGTTTGTTAGTATGAAGGTTAGATTTGTCTTTAGTGGTAGCTCCTGTTCAGTTGCATCAGGATTTCTCAGCTGAAGTTTTGTTGCACTGGGAAATCCACTAGACGGTTTTGAAATAGTGAGAGTCTCTATGTGACTGGAAGAAAAAGTCTTCAGTTGAACGCCGTAATGAGTATTGGTAGCAAAGCTTCAAATCAGAGAGCTATGCCACTCCCTGAGGTGACCAGGATTTATAGGAAGCTAAGCCACTCTGCTATGCGCTTTTTTTAATTACTATTGTTATTTTTTCCTTTGTTTTTTGCTTTTTGATGAAAAGGAGCTATCATACTATCTGAAGTATATGATCCCCTAAAGAAATTGATGTTCTAATTCTAGGATATTGTGTCTGAGCTTGCTGGAAACTCTGATATGCCAAGCATCCAAGTGGCAATCAGTCCCAAAAGAGCTGTGAGCTGCTCTACCAGCTGTTTAGCTTCACAGCAATGAATCTTCTTTCATAAATTAAAAATAAAAATACTCCTACTCTATTACCCTACTGTACACTGCAGTGCTGCTAAGTGTAGGTCTTGGCAGAAATTTTTCTTCTAGTTAACTTACGTAACAGCAATACATGTATTTCAAGAGGTGTTGTAAACCCTGTAATACAAATAATTATTAAAATTTCTTATTTCTAGAACTCATCATTGAATCTTGCCAAGTTACCCTATGCATTATGCAGCACATTTCTTTAACAAAAACAAACAAACAAAAAAACCTTTAATAGGATAAAATTAAATTCAATTTCAGGAGTTCATTACAGGAAAAAATGATTGAACTCAAGATCAAGAAAATAACGAAGATCAAGGTAATTAACTTCCCTGGTGCCAAAGACAGTGGTATATTAAAGCAGATAAAAAAGTATGTTAGAAGAATTCATTGCCTCATTGTTCTTGTACGTATATTCTATCAGTATTGTTGCCAATATGCACAATTTGACTTCAAGGATGTTTGTATCTTTTAGCTGGTTATGTGTTGCTCCATAATGTATGGAGATAAGGCTCTTGAACAGTATTTTTAGTTCATGTGAGTAACCTAGGCTAATGCTTCAAGAACTGGTAGTTTTGACTTAAAATCAGCTGCAACTGACTTTGCACTTTACAGCTAACTGCACTTCACAACGAACTGGCATGAAAGCCGCAGGATATACACTCTTTGGTTGTGGTTAGCTTTACTAATGAACAGTTCTGCTGCCATACAACGAACAAGAGACAAGCAATTACGCAGCAGATGAGAGTTGTAAAAAGTAGTGTTTATGAGCATGTGTTGCTATAGGACATAGTATGGCAGATAAATATGTCACCAGTGACACTTGTGTTTCTAGTGAGAGGCCAGAAGTGGCACTGAAACACTTAACTGAATTTCTGATTCTGCTTTTTAGACTAGAAGGTTCCACAGATACGTGACCATGTTTGCTCAGCAAGGCTTTATCTTTTAGCTTATAGGGCACGAAGCAGCTCTGATGCAACTACAGGCAGCTGCTCTTTTTTTTTTTTTTCCCCTTTCTTTTTTATTCCTCAGATCACTAAATCACAGCTCAGGCAAACACAGCAGGTGGCTGCACAGTTCAGGTACAACCACAGTGTTACTGCCTCTGTAGTGCAGCACCAGGCCGGGTGTGGGAAGAGCTGTGCTATCAGGGTTCATACCATGCAGACACTGACACTGCCCAGGCTGTTCCAGCCACAGAGATGAACTTAGGTCCCCTGTTAGCCTCTTTCTCCTGCTGCGATACTGATATAATTTGTACTCTCAGTGTAGCACTGCATGTGATGCCACCGTCATAGCAAGGGAGCAAGAGGGAGAGGCAAATGGAGAGGGTACATCCCCAGTAAATACGTGCCTGATTATTGAAGTTAAGGTATCTCTGATGCTTTAATCTGACATTATTTTCCAAATTTTGGAAAGAACTCCATGGTTGTAGATTTCTTATGTTTAGAAATATCTTTGCTAAGAGGCAGAATATATCAGATACAGGTCATGGTATTAGGGGTTTGTCTTATTTACTCCCCACAGTAATGACATGCAGCAGACCATTAGCAACTTGACTATGCCTCATTGCCAGAGCTTCATTGCCAGGACAGGGAGGTGACTTGAGACAGCCAGCATGGCTTCACCAAGGGCAAGTCGTGCCTGACCAACCTGGTGGCCTTCTATTTTGGAGTGATTACATTAGTGGACAAGGGAAGAGCTACAGATGTCATCTGTCCAGACTTCTGTAAGGCCTCTGACACAGTCGCCCACAACATCCTTCTCTCTAAATTGGAGAGAGATGGATTTGATGGATGGACTGTTCAGTGGATAAGGAATTGGTTGGATGGTCACATCCAGCTACCCCAAGAGGGTACTAGTCAACAGCTTGATGTCCAGATGGAGGTCGGTGATGAGTGGTGTCCCTCAGGGGTCCATACTGGGACTGGTACTGTTTAATATCTTCATCAGTGACGTAGACAGTGGGATTGAGTGCACCCTCAGCAAGTTTGCAGACAACACAAAGCTGAGTGGCGTGGTTGACATGCTTGTGGGATGGGATGCCATCCAGAGGGACCTGGACAAGCTTGAGGAGTGGGCCCATGTGAACCTCATGAGGTTCAACAAGGCCAAGTGCAAGGTCCTGCACCTGGGTCGGGGCAAACCCCAGTATCAATACAGGCTGGGGGATGAAGGGATTGAGAGCAGCCCTGCGGAGAAGGACTTAGGGGTACTGGTTGATGAAAAGCTGGACATGAGCTGGCAATGTGCGCTCGCAGCCCAGAAAGCCAACCGTACCCTGGGTTGCATAAAAAGAAGCGTGGCCAGCGGGTCAAGGGAGGTGATTCTGCCCCTCTACTCCGCTCTCATGAGACCTCACCTGGAGAACTGCGTCCAGCTCTGGAGTCATCAGCACTGGAAAGACATGGACCTGTTGGAGCGAGTCCAGAGGAGGGCCGCAAAAATGATCAAAGGGCTGGAGCACCTTTCCCTCTGAACACAGGCTGAGAAAGTTGAGGTTGTTGAGCCTGGAGAAGAGAAGGCTCCAGGGAGACCTTATTGCAGCCTTTCAGTACTTAAAGGGGGCTTGTAAGAATGATGGGGACAAACTTTTTAGCAGGGCCTGTTGCAATAGGACAAGGGGTAATGGTTTTAAACTAAAAGAGCATTGATTTAGACTAGCTATAGGGAAGAAATTTTTTGCCCCTTTTAAAATTTTCTGATAGAATTGGAAAGAGTTGAGTTTATAATATTTGTCTTGCCTTAACCTCCTATTCGCCAGACTAAACAAGGCCAGCTCCTTCAGCCTCTTCTCATAGGTCACGTTTTCTCCATCCCAACCATCTTTGTAGCCCTCTGCTGTCCGCTCTCCATTTTCTCCATGCTCTTGAACCTAGAGATCCAAAACTAGGCACAGTATTCCAGGTGTGTCCCCACCAGGAACCAAGTAGAGGGGGACAGTAACTTCCATCTGTCTGCTGGCCACACACCTTCTAATGTAGCCTGTGAGGCGGTTTCTCATATTTGCGATGAGAGCATATCCTGGGTCGTATTCAACCTGGCATCCATCCTGAGCCCAGTTCCTTTTCAGCAGGGCTGCAGCCCTGTTCAGAGACCATAGTGATGCATGGGGTCATTCCACCCCTGGTGCAGACACTTGCAAGTCTGTCTCCTGAACTTGATGACACTGCTGTTGACCCAGTCCTTTAGCTGTTGCTTATGCTGTGACGTGTAGAAGCTCCACCAGACTGATGGTAAGCTAGGTATATAACTGAGTTGGAGCTGGGCTTATGTCACTACAGGGTTTTCTGGCTCAGAGTTGTTTCATGTTTGGAGCACGGACAGTGCTTAATTGCTACTGCCTATATACTGCTGTATCTATGTGATTGGCAGGCTCCCTGCTCTACCTGTACACAAGGAGAGGAGGGGGATGTTTGCTACAAGCCTGAGAAGCCTTGAACGAGCTCTGGCAGTGAGGACAGATGATGCTTGTTAACAGAGTTATGCTAAATAATGACAATAATAATTAAGGATTTACGATCAAAACTGGCCTGAAGTTGTCTTTTTGGCAAGAAAAGGAATGGAAATTACTAATGTTGAATGCTGAGTTCAGATCAGTCAGTGTGCACGTTATCCCAAAGACTTTGGTTGTATTTTTTTCCCTAGCAGTGTCAGAGCTTAGGGACATTACATATCTTTTCACCTCTAATGTAACATCTCTGTAGGGCGAAGTGCAGAGGACGATAGCATCGCTAACAAGCCATATGCAAACAAATCTCATGCAGAAGGAGCGTTTCCATTTTAATTGCATTAATGTTAATCAGTGGGAGTCAGCTGGATTGGGCCTCAGATTTCTATCTTTTAAGAAAAGCATCTTATGCCTTGATTTGGGAAGCTGTTTTTCCATGAGCATAATTGTAAACTTATTAATAGTTTCACTGAGGTCTGTGGAATTTATGCTTATGTTTAAAGGTAGGCTGTGGATAAGCATTTTTCTGAATTTAGCATTACTGTTTATCCACAGTCTTGTAACTCAATTTTCCAGTCATTCCATTTATTCCTCTTAAAATCTCTCCCTACGGATTCAGTATCTCCTATTTCCCAAGCAAGTAACATGTAAAGGCATAGTTTGCCATCTGCTCTATTCAGATCAAGCAACCTGCAGAAAGAAGAGCAGGGAGAATCTCATTATCTTCATACTAAAAACAGACACTAATTCCCCCCAAAGCATCCAAAATTAGCAAAACAAGGATGATCAAAGAAAACTCTCACTGGCTTTAGACAAAAATCAACACAAAAAATTCTGTAGACTCTACCCTGAGAAGGGAGAATCAAAGGAATCAACAATGAAATAATGAGAAATGAACTTAATGTATTCCAGAAATACAAGCAGCCTCTGAGGGGAGTGGCTGAGGAAGGGGAAGCAGGGAAGAGTATGCAAAGGAGGAAGAAAATACTTGCAAAGTGTGAAGTCCAGCTCACCATCACAAACAGCTGCTGTCCTTAAACTGTCACCTCGAGACAAAGTGAGTGGCTCTAAACTGCAGAGCCAACCAGTACGGAGGCAGGTGCTCCTCTTTCTTTTCCCTGATCGCAAAAGTGCCATGTAGGCATGAAAGGGAACTCTATCATTTTAGAGATTGAAGAAGGTGAATCTGAGCATTGGTGTGCCCGAGATGGTGTTTCCTTGCTCACATAGTAGAGGTGGCTTTAAAACATCCTGCTCTGAGGCTTGCTAAAATGTAGAGGAAGGAAAACAATGACTCACTAGACGGATCCTTCAGGTTGTTTGCTGTGTAAACCACAGAAGGATTGCTAAACGTGGCCGCAGCTCTACAAACAGTTTTCATCCTTCTGTAAAAGGAAAGAACAAGTTCAAGGAGTATTATTCTGAACAAGTGGCAATAGTGTGAAGGTGCAACATAGCTTAGTGCTTTCGCGTTCGGTATGGTCATCTGGCATTTAGCATGACATCAGATTGTTCAGGCCCTTAAGTACGTCAGGAACTTTAGTTTCTGGTGCAAGAGAGGCTGCAATTGTCCCAGGAGTGATTTTAGACGGCAGAGTGTTTCTCTGGGTGTAGCAGTCTGTGGGCTTGGGATGGCAGGGGCTCCCTTTGGGGCATCGTGGTGGAACAGAGATGATGGTATTCTTTATGGAGAACAGAGGTAGCGGAAAGATGGAGTGAAATGATCCATGGAAAGGCTGGTGACAGAAAAAGCATGTGCAAGGAAGCTTGAGTTTTATGAAAACTAGTTGATAAAAGCTGCTGCTCATTTATAAACTGTGGCTTCTAAGACAATTTTCTGCACTATGGGGAACGACCGGTCATGTTGGAGGTGCCATGGGAGGGAGATTCAGTATAGTACAGTCACTGTCATGCAACAGGTAACTGGTGCTTAATGCACTTCCATATGCAAATTCCCCAGAAGTTAAAAGCTGTACATGTTTTAGTAGGTGAAACAGGCCGGGGCTATTTTCTGCTGCTGGGAGCAAGCGACAGTGTGGCTCGCGCCCATTCAGCCAACCCTTCCCCCTGTGTCAGGGATGCAGTCACTGTTCAGCAGTATAGATGGTCGTGTGCTCCTACTTGAGTCCCTACCATAGTCCTGCTTGGTTTATTAGTAAGGTATAGGCCAAGAGCCTCCTTTGAGACTGGATCGGACTTGTATTTATAAGTTATAGCTTTGGTCCCATGAGTATTAGTATCCACAAGAAACACCTTCACCTATTTTACCTGTAGTGTAATGTCTTTGTTGTTATTAATAACAGTTGATGTCATAGTCATTGCTGTGAGTAGAATAGAAGTATATTGATTTGCATATATGGTCTTTACCGGTGCTGTGGCTTTGTCTTGAACAGTAATCCGTAGCGGCAGCTGTTGGGATTCATCCAGAGACTGCCAGTCTTGTCACATCAATCATTTCCAAATAACCCTTGGGATGTTTGCGGTTAAATTACTTCTGGTGTCACACTGTGATACTCGGATGCAGTGACTGCACAAGTGCTGTCTGTTTTGTACTTAAAATTTTGGGTTTATAGCATTAGTAGACTATGAGATATATTCAGAATACGTGGTAATATATGTGTTTGCATTACACTGGTATCATGTTAGAAGTGAGGTTTTGTGTGGAGTTCTCTGTATTCAGTCCCTATTTCCATGAAATTATAACTTTTGCAAAAACAGTGTATTGAGACTGAAACTGTCATACTTTGTAGCTAGCTGAGCAGATTCCCCGCTCACTTTTTTTATTAAAAAAGCTAATATATATTGAAGGAAAAAAATATCAGATTAATAATTGAACTTGATGTGCTTTTAAGGGCTGCTGTAGCAGAGTTGTTGTTACTAGAGATATAAGCACAGTTTAGTATTTTTAGTGGTTTTGACCAAAATGGTCAATGTTAATGAATGTTCTATCAACATAATTCATTACTTGTATCCAGTCTTTATAGTTTTTGACTACTTAAATTAAATTCTATGAAGGTCATGGTTTTCTCACATGGAATTGTTCTGAGCCTGGAACACTCGTCTGTGTAGTGCCCTGCAACCAGCGCCCTTTCAGTGGTCTGTCTGGGGACTCATGGTTATTGTCCCTACCCTATTTATAAACACATTCACTGAGTTAGAAATACTTCTGTTATTCTTCTGCTATTTATATCTGTTGTCTCTTCACAGCTATTTTTGAGTATCACAAATAACTGAAACAGGATCAGGTCTTGTATTTTTTACATTTGTGGCAAGCCTTGTTGACTTCCTTAAGCACATAATACCCCTGGTGTTTTGTTTTAAAGGTTAGATTATAATTAAATGCTTTGCCAAACTGCACTATAATAGGCAATGCTCGTGACTGTAAGTAAGAATGTCTTGGAGTGACAGCAAAGTGAGCGGGGCTGGCAGGGATAGGTGGGCTTGGTTATCTGAACAACCATTTGTCTAAGTAGTTTCCTTTGAAGCAGGTTAGATGAGAGACCACTGGGACATAAACATTTTCTGTTATTGATTATAGTTTATCTAAAAAGCTTTCTGTAAGTTTGCTTAAGTCACTTTCTAGGTTTGTTTTTTTTAATCATTTCTTCTGTAAAATAAATTCTATGATATACCTGCTGAAGGAGATGGCAAGTACCTGGAGGCAGCCGCTTTGGCATTTGTGTTGTGCTGCTGTGTTGTTTGCTACACTGTGCTGTTCCCAGTAGGAAGTAATCGAAAAGGTACATTGTTAAAGTGATGCAGAATGCTAAATGTCCAAACAAAAGGGTTGTGTTCACTGAACTGTCATGCTAAGGAAAAGAAATTCAACTGGCAGGATGTGCAGAGGACTTCTAAATTCCTGTAGGTGTCTATGAGGTGTTTGGGTTCAGCTGGGAAAAATTAGGGTTTAGCCCAGTGCCTTTTCCCTGGATTGCATCTCCCTTTATAGCTTTGTAAAGCCTGAATGTGAGTGACTTAATTTGTTCTAGTGACAAAGTTTTCTTAAATAAGTTTTGCAGAACATGCTGACATATTTTTCAGATGAGTTTATGTGATGTCAGCTTTTTCCTCATTGGATGTTGAAGGGCATATGTTTATATCTGCAGAGAGCCATGGGTTCAGCACAAGTAACTTCTGGCATCTAGTTGTAGTGTCCAAGAAGTATTAGCTGCTCTGCAGTTTCCATACAGTTAACCGGGAGCACTGTTTACCTCCAGAGACTGTTATAACCCAACTAGGATTTGACTTGTCTTTTGGAGGTGTCTCTGCCCATCCCTTCTCAATTGTGTGTGGGATGACTGCACCTCTAATATAGGCATTTCATTTGACTAGGGTATATCTGGAGCAAACCGTTCTTATAGCAAACACATTTGTTTTCCTGAATTATCAGTCTCCTGGAAAGAATGCGTTCTTCTAGGATTATGTTAATGTGTTCACGTATTCCAAGTTTATGTGTTCTGAGTATCTTTCTATGCTAAAGCAATTTTTTGATGGGCAAAGTTAGAGTATTAAAGGCAGTAAAAAGGTAGTTGAAGTGGGGGACTTCCAGGAATTAGTGATGTTTTAAAAGCAAGCTATTATTTGGTGTAAGCTGTTCTCTCTATTATTGGGAAGGCAAGAGTGTATGGTCCATAGAGGGAAGTACAACACTATAATTTCATGCAGGAGTTCTTTTGAAATTCAGATGTCAATGTTTGAGTCCCAGAACCCTTTGTTAATTCCAACATTTTTATGTAATGGACCTGAGCTCTAAAACTGTGGTTATAAAATGATAACGGCGATTGGCTTTTAAAGAAGGGAATTATGGTTTTACAGAGTGTTCGGATTAATTAACAAATATATCACATTTTGTATGGCTGTGTGATAACTTTTAAAGAATTATAGATACCCCAATTTCATTTTTTGTCCTGTTTTGAAATGAAGAAGGAATTTCTTGCAGTCTGTATGATGTCTGGAGTAATGTCAGTAACAATGGGGCATGTGTGGTATCAAGAACACAGAGCTAGGTACGGTCTTTTTTTTTCTCCCATTGAATGAAAATACTTTTTGTTCTGAAATGTCATATTTTTCTTTAATGAGACAGCAAATAGTTTTGTGGTCAGGTACAGTGTCTTTCCCTTGCTGGATTTACTGCTATTAACTTTTTTGTTACAGATCACATGCAAAGCAAGCTAATTAGCTTGTTGAGGGAAGAAGAAATAGGAAAGAAAAAAGAGAAGTGCAAGTTTTTCCCTAAAGGAAACACATGAAAGCAAGGTGGCAGGAGACATGAAAAAAAAAAAAAAGGGAAAACTCTGTAGGTGACACATGCTATTGTGCAGTTTATAGTAGGGAACAGTTCAGAGGAAGCCTATGTATTGAAATGGTATTGAACTCAACTCTCTAAATATTGAAGTCCTGTTTGCAGATAACTGAACTTACTTTTCTGAAGAGGTCTGTGTATTTATGGGGCCTTATTTATAGGTAGTAGGCTGGGATGTGTTCTATTAGGAGCAGCCACAGATACCTATTTTCAGTATATCTGGAGCTCAGGAATCCATCAGTCAAGAAAAAAATATTCTAATCAACATTTTTTTCTGATAACACAGTATAAGAAATGTCAAAAAGCTAGATCCTCAGCTGTTTTGAACTGACAGGGTTCCTCTGAGATGTCTTCTACTTTTAAATATTAACTGCAGTTTCTAGCATTATTAGCCACCTGTCTCTAGTCCTATGAAGGGATTGTATTCTTGCTGTGTACAGATCCAGTCTTGCAAACCCATATTCACTTTGGCAGTGTCTGCATGCATGTGATGAGTAGCCCGCTTTTCAATTTCGTGCTGAATTTCAAGTACAGCTTCTTTTGTGTTAATCCTGTCGACACAATTCTAACTGCAGGTCTGCTGTTCTTGTGTGTAATGCTGTATAAAGCCCAAACCAAATCAGTGCTGCTTCTGTTGGGAAGTGAGAGAAAAAGTCTCCACGTTGTGTTTTTAAGTGCTCTGCTTTTTCTAATTATTTCTAGCAATTAGTTGTGAAGATTTTTTTTTCTTTTTTTTTAAATTTAGTTTATATGAAAGGGATCTATTTCTTGAATCAAACATTGTTTTCTGCTATCACCAGCCACATACAGGTATTGAGAAGTAGTGTACGCTCATAGAGAAGTCGTTAAGAGAAAGAAATCTGAGGGTCCAAGGCCCGTAGCATTGCATTACAGCCTTTCAGGGAACATACATGTTAATGTAGTGAGAATATGTAACAAACTTCTTTCCACCATCATGTTATGGACTGTCTGTTGATAGAAGCAGCAGCTGGTAACCTTTCCATTGCTAGGTTCTTTTCGGAAGTGGTGAATTGAGAGAAGATAGTCAGTGACAACAGACTGAAAAAACAGCAGCTCCAGAAACTCTCTGAAAAACAAAGTTTGGGTTGCAAGAAAGCTGAGCAATGTAGCTGGAAAGTAGAAGTCTTGGTTAAATAGTTTATTGTCTTGCCATGCTCTCATGTAGTCATAGTACATTCACAGTATGATTAAGAGATGCTGAAGACTTGAGTCCTGGTTACTTAATATGTGCATTTTACAATGTGGAGAGTCCAGCACTTGGTATAAATCCTGCCAATTTTTGCAAGTGCTGAAAGTCCAATTTTATGTGAGCTAGAAATTTGTGTGTGTCCATTTGGATGTAAGCATTGTTGGTAGGTCGGCAGAATTGCTCAGTTTAGGAAGAACCTGCAGGTCCTGACTCGTAATTTTTAGGTCTGATAAAGCTTTGTAGGTGATTAGAAATCCTGTTTGCGTTTTGAATTTCGCTGTAAAGCTTGTGGTAAATAGAGCATGTTTTGACTGTGTGTGTGAACTCAGCTGTAAGGAGGAGGAAGTGGGACCAGCAGCTCCTCCACCTCTTAAGTCCCTGGAGGCACTGTCAGCCAGACACTTCCCTTTGAAGGGTAGTTCTGAGGTGCCTCCTCTTTGTTCTGGGAGGAAGATAGTAAATAAACATTGACCTATAACTGCAGCAAATTTAAAAACAAATAAATAGTCCTTTTTGGCTGAGTAGGCTTGCAGGATGGATTTCTGATCCTTCTAAGTAGGAATAAGTGGGTATTTTCTCTCGCAGTAATGACATACCTCAGCCCTCAAGGAATCATGCTGTGTGTCTCAAAACCTTATACAAAACATTGCAGTTTTGGATTTTAGAACTACTCGCATGTTAAACCAAGTCAGAGGAATTGAACTGTGAAGACTTTCATGCACATTCTCTGGTCTGCCTGAACTGGCTGCTATAATTTCTGCCTGCCTGGAGCCATTTCTGCCTGCCTGTGGCCATGTTTGTACCCAGAGGTAAACCCTTACCAACCTCATATAGAAGAATTATCCCAATGGAGAAGGAAAACAGAGAGATTGTTCCAGATAGGGAAAATCCCACAGGATCAAGGGCAGCCGTAATTATCTGCTGGGTTGGAAGAACGCAGAGGAACAACAGTGGAGGTCAGGCTTCGGTTAAACGTAATGCTCTTTTGTTTGCAGTAAATGCATTTTAGCAAACAAAACTTTATTCAGTGGGACCAGAAGCATGGTCCCAACATTCACCTTCCCTGTGTTCCAATATAAAGTGCTTCAAGCTTCTTTCAGGTATGTGTCATGTGACTTCTTCCAGAGTCTGACAAGAATCATCCTAGTAGGAAATGTCTTGGTAACCCTTTTTCATAGCTGATTATATTGAAATAGTAGCAGAAATATAAGCTGCAGAGTTAGGTAAGTTACTTTTTTTTTTTTTCCTGCTAAGTAACAGAAGGTCCCAACACACAAAGAGGAGGTAATCAGATGCTCTAGTCTTAATTTCCTGGTGAAGTATTTCTGAAGACAGATCATTGAATGATGGATCCTACTCACATAAAATGAGCTTTCAAGAGTACACTGAACAGCATATTAATAGCTTTCCACCATGGTCAGCCATACTTGCATCTCCACTCCTACCAGAATGCCAGAACATCTGTAGGGGTAATGCAGAATCCAAACTTCAGGAGCTTGCATTTTACAGTATTCTGCCTCATCCTAAAGTTGTCTGTTTATTCTCTTATTTTGTCAGGATCAAGGGTATATATATCAAGGCGATAGTAAAAGGTTTGACGGGTTACACAAAAAGTGAAATCCTGTTAGTGAGGCCCTGCAGGAGTTAATGAAAGATGCAGTGCTTTTAAACATTTTCATCAATGGTTTGAAATCCAGGGTTCCTACTGATTTCATCTGTGGATGATAATGAGAATTAGTGGAATGGATAAAAGCAATTGAAGATCCATATAGGATGATTTAACAAGCTAGGCACAGCCAAATAAAATTAATTTTGAAATTGCTGACTTCAGAATGAAAGGCATGTAGGCCATGTGTCCTGCACCGCAACATCAACTTGCTATGTAACCTGTGATGAGGAGCTGTAATGCATTTCTTGGATGTATAAGCAGAGGAGCATCTTGTAGGACCATGGGAACAATTGCCCCCACCCTGGCCCCCCATTCAGCTTTGGTGAGGGTGATGCTGGGGTGCTGTGTATAGTTCTGGACTCATAAGTCAACATTCATTGTGTGAAGGGGAGAAGAAGCAGCAAAGAGCGCAATAATGATCAGAATAGATAATAGAATCATAGTATGGTTTGGGTTGGAAGGGCCCTTAAAGATCACCTAGTTCCAACCCCCCTGCCATGGGCACAGACACCTTCCACTAGACGAGGTTGCTCAAAGCCCCGTCCAACCTGGCCTTGAACACTTCCAGTGTTGGGGCATCCACAACTTCTCTGGGCAGCCTGTTCCAGTGCCTCACCACCCTCATGGTGAAGAATTTCTTCCCAATATCTAATCTAAATCTACCCTCTTTCAGCTTAATGCCATTACCCCTTGTCCTGTCACTATGTGCCCTTGTAAAAAGTCCTTCTCCAGCTTTCTTGTAGGCCCCCTTCAGGTACTGGAAGGCTGCTATAAGGTCTTCTTGGAGCCTTCTCTTTTCCAGGCTGAACAACCCCAACTCTCTCAGCCTGTCTTCACAGGAGAGGTGTTCCGGCCCTCTGATCATCTTCGTGGCCCTCCTCTGGAATTGCTCCAACAGGTCCATGTCCTTCTTATGTTGGGGGCCCCAGAGCTGGATGCAGTACTCCAGGCGGGGTCTCACAAGAGCAGAGAAGAAGGGGAGAATCACCTCCCATGACCTGCTGGCCACGCTTCTTTTGGTGCAGCCCAGGACACAGTTGGCTTTCTGGACTGTGAGCGCACATTATCGGCTCGTGTTGAGCTTCTCGTCAACCAACGCCCCCAAGCCGTTCTCCTCAGGGCTACTCTAAATCCATTCTCCAGCCAGCCTGTATTTATGCTTGTAAGAATCAACTCAGAGCAAAAAGCACAGTTACCTTATAGGAAATAGGATTGTATTAAAATCCAGGAAAATATATCCTGAGTCTCTACCCTGATTCTCTGCAATCCTGTTTTTGGCTGTGAGAGCATGGCGGGACACTTGTAGCCTTTCTGTTCTCTGTGCCGTTGCCTGAGGTTAGGAAAAAGAAGCGCAAGGCGTGTCACCTAGCCGCCAATGCTGCTCAAGGTCTCAGGGCACTTAGCACATGTTCCCCTTCGATCACAATTCTTATAGGGGTAAGTACTTCATTTGAGAATTACTGCTTCCATATGAAAAAAACCCCAAACTGCTCAAACTGCCTAAAAATGATGCTACTGTTTAAATCATCATGTCAGCATAATATATGTTAATGCATTCATCAAAAGATGTTAATTTCCATTTGAGAAGCAAAAAAAGCAGTTGCTTTAACTATTTCATAGATTAACAAGATACGATACCTTTAGTACCACCTCTGTGTGTAAGGCTCTAGAGAGAGGTCCCATTTTCATATGATTACATAAGAATAAAATATCTGTGTAATTATTCTTTGGTTTGCAACTTACAAATCTGCTGAAAAATAATAATTCACATTAACCCGATTACGTTGCAATGAACTTGTCTTCAGAGATCAATACTGATCTCATTTCCTTCTTTCTGGACCCGTATAAAACATACAGAAGTGGCTTCATGTAAATCATGGCTTGTGAATACTTAGATATTTCTTACCCAATAGTGTCCATGGACATCTTGCTGTAAGATCTGGAAAAAACAAGCTGTTGGTTTTTTACTGACTCAGTAGAAATATAGTTAAAATTAACAATTTAAAAAGGCAGCATTTACCAGCTCTTTAGCTAAAAACTACATTCAGAGTTTCTTTGAGACAGGTTTCCAATTTTCTACAGGTTGAGAGAAGATATATTTCAGTTACAGTTCCTGTGTGCTTTTACAAAGGTGTATCAGGGAACTGCCCGAACTCAGACTCTGTGAACAGAAGTGAACTATGACTCCCTGTATGCACGTGTTCCTTTCATTGTCTCACTTTTGCCTAGGGTCAGTCACGAAGGGCTTAATGCAATTTTTGTTTTGTTTTCCAGCTGAAATAAAGATCTGTTTTAAATACTACCATGGTGTTAGTGGAGCCCTGCGAGCTACTACTCCCTGTATCACTGTGAAAAACCCTGCTGTGATGGTAAGTTTAGCTTATTTGTTCGTTGTATTTTTGTAAGATGATAATATTAACTGTCAGACAAACCTGTTGATACATCTCCTAGTTTTACCATTAACTGCAATTTTTGCAAAAAACTATATTGCTTGACAAAAATTGTTAAAATTGGGAAATGCTTTTCTTGGTTTTGTATTTTTTATGGTAAAAGGATATTAAGATCACTGACCTTAGCTGAAATCTTTTATGCTAAGAACGTGATGTTGCCTGCTTTCAATTTTGCGGCTTACAGTTTGGTGTAATTTAACACCATAGTAGTTTTTTTTCACTGTGGTTATCTAATTCAAACTGAATCCTTATTAAAAGTCTCAATTTCTTCTTATTGTTTGTTAATATTAAAAATGAAATTGTTGCTGAGATAGCAATTATTAGTATAAAAATGAGACTGGACAAAACTCTACTCTTGCAAAAATTACTGATTTTTTTTTGAGTGTTCATATACCATTGAAATTTAGATAATTCTCTGACTATTGAGAATTATCACTGCCTTAGTATACTTTCATTATGAGACTTGTTCTTCTGAAATACTAAAAGTTTTAGAAGAGATTTTTAGTTGTTTAAATATGTATCGGAAGAAGAGCCTTCTAGACTTGTATCCTGGTGGTTTTGATTGAAGTAATTCATCTAATAGGCTAGCTCTTCAGTTGGCATGAAGTTTCACAGTGCATCTGATTCATTGATATTAGTTACAAATATTTAAGATCACATCTGCCAGGATGTTGTCTTGACAACTGCAATGTTGAAGATACTGGAGAGCACAAGTTATTCAGACTGAATAGTGTTTATTCTGATCCTGCACTTTTTCAGTGTATGTTATATACAGGTACATGTTATGGCTATATGATATTGTATGTGCTATACTAGACTTTATTACACCAAATGTTTTTCCTTTTTCTTAGAATTACAGACCTAGGTGATAGCATCATTTAATTGTTACACTAGCCACCAATATTTTTGAGATTCACTGCACAAAAGGACATCTGAACTTCTGTCTTTGAGAATGCAGTTATTTACTTGGGAGCTACCTGAAGACCTGCCTTTCAGAGTCATTGGTCAATCTTGAGGGGTTAACTGGCTGTTGCTATTTAAATTTCTTTCCTTTGAAAGGTAGTACAGTGTCCTGGGTGTTCTACAGAATTTACACTCCTCCTAGAAGGTGTAATTTTATATAAATGTTTTTGTTTGCGTTAACAGTTCAGACTTCCAGTAACAGTGAGCTGTTAGTTTCACTGATGAGAATGTCGTATGACAGCTCAGATGAGACTTTCTAAAAATGTCGTATTGGGTTAGTTATATGTAAGTATACCTATTATTATATGTTAATACCTCACACCGTTTTCATGGTTTTGGTGCTGAGCTTAAGCTCTGCGTAGAGAATATTTTGTTCTCTTGGCACTGGTTGTGTCTGTTGCTACAGAAATGCTGCGTGGAAGTGGTAAGAGAGACATGGCATGCCCACTCTCTTTTTTTAAGTTGCAATAAATTATCTGCTTACTTGGATCATTCTGTGTTTTTGCATTACGTGGTTTGGTGGGAGACATGTTTCTGGTTTTCCTCATATTGATGGCATATCACATCAGGCATTTCAGTCCATCTTATTTTTGGATAAGCAACTAGCATTCTGTTGCGCTCATTTGAACCAGTGGAAATGCAAGGGCTGATCTAGCATTGGGAAACACTGCGTTACACCAGATGAGATAGCCTTTGTAGTGCAAAAATCTAAGCATGTATCCTGGGATGAAATTTTGTACTTGGCACAGAAAAATTGAAATTGCTGTTCAGGTCATAATGGAACAGGAAAAGGGTACATAGCAAAACCATGGAAGCGCTAGGGAACACTGTTACAATTCATTTTATTATAGCTGAACAGTGGGCAAATCCCATTTTCTATAAAATGAAGTAATGATTAGCCATGTAAGCAATACTATTCAAACAGAGTCAGTGATGTAGCAGAAAAATAAGTATAGAATGAGAAAGCAATGCATGTTAGAAAAGGCCCAAAAGAGTACACTGAAATACGTAGCGTTCCTCTGGCCTTGCCTGGGCAGCGTCACCTTCCCAGGGGGATGTGCCCCTTGCTGCTTCCAGGGAATCTGTCTGTAGATGAGGGGACACTGATCCGGCTGGAATTCACCCATCGCTTTTGATGCCCTCCTACTTTGACTACCAGCTGTCAGTGCATACGCGTCCATATAGTCACTGGCGTAATGATGTCATGCTGGGTGGGAAAGTGATAGTTTTGAGCACTCTGGTGAGAAACATCTTACCCTGAGAATGGGGGTGCATTGTGAAGCCAGCAGCGAGAGAAGGGAACGGGCTTGTTGGTGAGCAGCAGCGCTTGCTGGCATGGTGTGTTCCCTCACAAGACCACTGAGGCGCATGGGGACGTCAGGCATCAACATCATCACTGTTTCTTCATCACTTTGTTTGACTGCTTGTTATATACGAAGTATTAGAGTTTTGCAACGGGAGAAATTTCATGTGTTTGCTAATTCCGATGAAATTCTAGTGTACTTGCTGATCATCGTGGGAAGTATTTGAAAGCTAATGATATTAAATAGTTTAAAGCAATATAAAAAGGAATGATTATGTTTTCGGTTAATGCAAAGTGGGTTCCTTGCGGCTACCATGGCGCCAGAAATCATTTATCAATCTGGTAACTTCAAACAACTGTTCAGCTGCTCGAAACTGCTTTACACACTTCATTTACACACATAGGTGTGTGAGTTTTCATTCAGGTTTTTTTTTTTTATCATCCAATAGATCAGATGACTTCTGTTTTATCACAAGTATTAATCCCCTGTGCTGTGTTTGGCTGAAGCTTTTTCATCAGGCTGTGTCACTTCTGCTTGGGAGTTAGGGCAGTGCCTACCTGGAGAACCGCTGTGACTTTAAAGATAGCTCCAGTGATGCCTTCATGATAGTTTATTCAGCTGGATGCATATCTCTGTCTTGAAAGACAAGTTCTTCTGCTAGTTGAAAGAGCTAGACATAAATAAGACATTAATACATGAGAAACTTTTTATTTTGAAGTAGTGCTTTACCTAATGAGATATTTCAGTAGAAACTGAACCTGGAAATCTGTGATGCATAAGCTTTCAGACCACATTCACGTTTAGATACCTGATGCACTTTTCCGTTTAAAAGGAGCTTTTGTTCATAGATCTGAAGGCTTTTGTTAGTCTCTCTTTGATGTCTTTGCTTTTTTTGTTGCACAGTAAATTATCTATTTGTGGAAAGTGACAAAACTTACACATGCTGTCACTGTCCAGCTCAGTGCTTTGGTATGTGTTACCAATCCATACTGTTGATTTTATTATACAAAAGGGAAACCTGTAAGAAAATACAGTCTCCTTTTCTTGGATTAATAGTGTCTGCACATGTATTAGCCTATACATGTTCTGTTTGGAAGATTCCAAGTACTGGAGTATTAGCACTGCGTGGCATAAATAATAGGTGTTTTCCTAGAAACAAATGCTGTAGCTTTGCCTGTCCCTGGTAATAGGCAGTAGTTGGTCAGATTTTTCCTCTGCATACTACCTTACAATTGCATTATCATCCTCAAGCATATACAAAGCAGACAAAAACTTCTGTGGTGTATTTCATTTTTTTCTTCTCTTCAGATGGGAGTAGAAGGCACGGATGAAGGTGCTTCTGGAGCCCAGCACTCTAGGAAGTTAGTCAGCTTTACCCTATCAGGTAAAAAACAACACTACTCTGTGCTTTACAAATTATTGTTAGAAAAAAAAAAAATCACTGTTTTAAATAACATCAAAGATAGAACACTTTTCTTCATTAGCCTCTCTAGGAGCACACTCTAGTGGCTTGAAAGATGTCATTTCTTTAGAACTTCCATTTGCTGAAAACAAGCCAGAATCATGAATCTCTAGGAGTGAAAGAAATAGACTTGATGGATCCCAGCTTGAAAAATTTGGAGAAATTTCCAGTTTGCACAAGGAACAGTTCCTCTCAGACTGAAGAGTGGAAAACTTAGCCTCTAAATAAAATGCAAGCTGGTTCCATGACTTTGAAGTAGTAAAAACGCAATGGCTGCAAATGGTGGTTTAGAAAGGAAAAAAATCTTTACTTGTAACAGAGCTAAGCTGTCACTACAGCAATATAGCTGTAGGGGTGCAGTCTACCAGCTTCACTTGTTTTGATTAGCACTTTATTCCACAGGAAGTCTTGTGTGAGACTAAAGCATATTCAGCTTGAGCAAAGTCAGAAAAAAATTGCTTCTGAATCTTGAAGAGCTGACAGTGAAAACATTTAGAGATTGTAGGGGTAGAGCAGAAGAAAAGCCCGCTTTTTGAAATGGTCTTTCAGCATATATCTGGGATAGAGCTGATAGATTATATAGACTCACATAGAGTACTATAAAAATAATTGTTTTGTGAATTCTGAAAAACCTATTGTGTTTAATAGAAGGTTGTGACTCTGCCTGAGGAGTCCCCTAAATTAATTTTGAAAGGTGTACTGACTGATAGGTCTGTAACGTATTTCCTGGAACATTTTTTAGTTGCTCATTTGCACATGCAAAGTTGTTGCTTTTAAACACAATTACCCTTTATTTCATGGTATTTCTACTGTGTGGCTTAATTTTGAAAATTGGGTAGGATTTCTTTTTACTGAAGCCACAAACATGGCATTTCATTTTAGTGCAGTGAATTTTGCCTGCATGTATAAACTGCTCATCTAAGTATGTATGTTCGAGTTGCATTAGAGCCATGAAGACTGCATGCAGCGTATTGGAGTACCTAATGGAGAGAGAGACAAAAATCTTGTGCTTCAGCAACCGTAAACAGAGAAATATTTTACACTTAAGTTTAAAATCTAATATTATATAAAAAAAAATACCTTTTTCTTTTTGTTCTTGTTGAAGCTTGCACTATCATGAAAGTCCTTAGGCATGAGAATATGCATCTGAGCGAATTATTATTTATTGTTGCAAGTTGCAAGGGCTGCAGTACTGAAGTTTCCTTAGGAAGAAAAGTATTTTCAGAAAACTTTGACTCCTTTTATGTGAGATACGTTATCTTCTTCTAATGTGGGAGAAAGTGTGCATCATAGTCCAGAACAACCTTGATAATGAGTATTTGAAGTTATGTTTATCAAAGTCTCAACTTTGGGAAAGTGTGAGTTCACTACATTACCTCCCATACATTTTTTTATCTTAGTCCCTTACCCAGAAACAGAGCAACTACTGTGTGGTGGGGTTTTTCGTGGTTTTTGTTTTTTTCTTTTTAAGAGTGGAAATACCTTACATACTGAGAAAACATTTGTAGGTGAGTTACAAGTTCATGCTTTTTGGTTTACAAATGACTGGAGGCTAAAATGTAAATGAGGATGTTGATACCTTTCCTCCCTATATTCTCTTGGGAAAACACTTGACTTCCTGCTTTGATTGTCTTCTGTACACTGGATCCAATTAACGTATGACTAATCTTAAGTTGTTTTATTTAGTAGTTTATGGTGAATTGATTTCCTGGTTAATATTTTAGGAATGCGCTACTTTGTGAACTGGCTTTAATTTACTCAACTCCTTTTTCCTTCCTTCTTGTTTTGCTTTATAGATATTAGAGCAGTTGGACTTAAAAAAGGCATGTTCTTCAACCCTGATCCTTATCTAAAGATGTCCATTCAGCCAGGCAAGAAAAGTACGTTTCCGACGTTTGCTCATCATGGCCAGGAAAGAAGGTCGACTATAATCAGTAACACAACTAATCCTGTTTGGCACAGAGAGGTAATGTATCCCTTTTGAGAGCTGTCTGCCAGCTGATGCAGTGTACCAGGCTTGTATTTTCTCTTTATGCATTAGTCCTGACTCTCTGAAGGCTGTGAGCTTATTTTGTAGCTAGTTATTTAAACTGACACAGAAATTGTAGTAATTTTAGGAACCCTGTTGTTGGATAGAAACAGCTATCATCTGCATATTTAAGCTGTGTATTTAAGCTGCACTGCTATGAGGTTTTCATTCCTTTCTCTGCTAACAAGAGTTGAACTCACTCAACAGCCCTGTAGATTTCTTGAAATGGCAAAAATAAATTAGTTAAAATGGATTATATGTTGTGAGAAAACTCTTTAAGAAAAGGTACAATAAGTGAGCATTTATGCTCAGTGACTGCAACAACTGTTCATTTGGAAATGATATTCTCATTGTGCATCGCAGGTGGCCAGCTTTCAGTTTTGTTAGGCAGAGGGGATGCTCTTTGGTGTAGCCTCTGTATGTACTGCTGTAGGAAGGAAAGCCCAGGGAGGCATTACAGCACCACTCAGCAAGGGGGGAAAAAAAAGGCAGTTTAGCAGAAGCCAGTTTTCCAGATGTGTTTGTATTGGGTAAGCTGTGCAGGTCTGAGAGAAGGAACTCAGTCCCACAACTGTCTTTGAGCACGGAAGAGCCAGGCTGTGCCTTTGGAGATAAATGTTTATGTGGGAAGCAAGGTGAAAATACTGACTCAAGTCCATAACCCTTTCAGGACCAGCGAGCAGCGTTCTTAATCTACACCTCTTTTGTAATGAGCAGATGCCTGTACTGTGTTTGATGAATGTTAATGTGTTCTTTAGGAAGACTGGAAAATTGAGTGGGCTTTGGAAAATGTTCCCACAAATCATAATCAAACCAAACAAGCAGTAAAGCAGAACAGAGCAGGGCCAGCATTAGCACTGCTCTGGGGTGCTTGGTTGTGGGAAAGACTGTAGATGTACAGAAATCTTAAAACTTAAAAAAATCAGAGTTCTAATCTCTAAATTGATTCTTCATCTTTCTGTTTGTCCATCCATCTATCCAGTAGATAGATAGCAAGAAAATCTACTCTTATTTTTCCCCTTTTTTCTCCTCCAGTTCTCCTTGGTTTTGAAGCTTATTAGAGAAGTGATAGTGTTCACTGGTGCACACATTAATATCAGCTTGCTTTAACTGCTATATCTTCCCTGTAGCAATGCTCTGACGACAGCAGCTTATGATCCCATTACATATGCTGTCCTAGTGGTGCAGAATTGATCCTGTTTTACATCTACTCCTTTCTGCAAAATAATTTGCAATTTTATAGCAAACTGAGAGTGACAAATTTTTAAGTTCTGTTTATCACAGGAACCCAGCTCTGACAGTTGCCCAGCATGAGAAAATGTTTTTATTCCTGACCCAATTTAATTGCTGTTTTTGAATATATTTAGCTGATGTCTACAGCTGAACTGAAGAGTTGCTCCTTCTGTTTTTTTCCTTGTTCAATACATCTTTAGCTGTCTCACCAGTTGCGTGTTAGGCATTGTACTCAGGTTGTGGTTTGCTCAGAGGTCTTAAAGATGGAACACAGTAAAAGTATAAGCAGATGACCTCAGCTTTTTCTGAGTAAATTATACCATACCTTTTTGTTTGTTTATTTGAAATACCTTAAAATCTAGAGGGAAAATAAAAATGTTTGTTTCCTAAGCTTGCTTTTCTAAGGGAATTTATCATCATGCTGTGCATACATGCATGTGTCTGCCAACATACCTGCTCATATATTTGCCCTGCACCACTTTTGGCCATCTCCAGGCACACTTGACAGAGCAGCAAAGATGAAGTATTCATAAACTGTGTGAAAATTGATGCTAGGCTGAAGAGAGTAATGGTGATAGTGTTCCCTCCTAGGGAAAGGTGGAAGAATGATCTTACCAGACACCAAGAAATCTTTTATAAATTAGCACCATGTTGTTTAAAGGCCCCAAGTGCAGAAAACGGTTCTGTTGGAGCTTGCCGAGGTGATTTGTGAACTTTGGGGCAAAAATCTACAGAAAATTCTCCTCCTTTACAGAATCATAGAATCGTTAAGGTTGGAAAAGACCTGTAAGATCATCAAGTCCAACCATTAACCCAACACCACCATGCCCACTAAACATTTAGTTACAGTGCTCCTGAAAATACTGTATACACATTGCCCTTTGGCTTCCTGTCATGCATACAAAAAATTAATGCAAAGCGTAGAGTTGGAAGGGAAGTTCACTAAGCACAGCCTAGAGTGAGACGCTTTCCTCCTTCCTCCTGCGTTGACTTGGCTACTCTTCTATAACCTGATAGAGTACAGCAAGGATTTCTGATCTTTTTGCTTTCTACTATCCAAATTGAAACAAGTACTAGGATACATTGCCTTCTCCTTTCTGACGTGGACCATGAAAGTGTTTTTATTCGGTGCAGTTTCTTACTGAGTAATTATTTTCAAGGAACTGTAAAAGGGTATAGGTTTCCTGAGAGGCTGGTTACAGATGCAAAAATACAGTGCTTGCAAAATAACGTCAACATCATTTATTAATATGGAGACTTCTATCAGCAATCATTGCTTTCGGCGTTCGCTGCACACTTGTAGTAATTATGTACATACTTTCTGAATAAAGGGGTATTGATATGGTGTCAAATATGTTCTTTCCTTCCAGAAATATTCTTTTGTTGCACTTCTAACAGATGTCCTGGAGATTGAGGTTAAAGACAAATTTGCCAAGAGTCGTCCGATCATCAAGCGCTTTCTTGGGAAGTTAACCATACCAGTTCAGAGACTGTTGGAGAGACATGCAATTGGGTAAATGACTACATTCTTACGCTAACTTCCGCTGATCAGGGAAACTCGGCATCTAGGATACTGGTGCAGAGCAGCCTTTCTGGCTTACTAGTACAGACCAGCAAATTTCTACTGTGTCTGTAGTGAGAAATTTAGTAGGAATTTTAATAGCCTTATTGCCTGACTGGAAGATGTCAGTGTTTCTAACCGTGTTCTGAACGCATGTACCCATGTTTTTATATATGTGTATCTATAATTTGTTTTCAGCTTAATTTCTTTACACAAAAAATGTTACCCTTGCAAAAAGTGTTACCCTCTGGCTAGCTAGTCAAGAAGCAAGGCATTATCACAATACTACATGATTGTGTGCAAATTTTTTAGAAGAAGCAGATTTTATTGTCTCACTTCTTTTACAGTTCAAGTATTTTTAATTGTCAGTTTAATAATCAGAGAATTAATATCTGTTCAGCTAATTGTCCGGAACTGCAAGGCTGTGACTCCTTATTTTTCAGAGTGCTAGTGGTACTACGCAATTAAAATCGCCTTTTGCTATGAATAGCACGCTAATGGGACTCAAAATTCACCTGTTCTGCTATTTAAAAAAAAAAAATCTGTTCATTTTTTGATAGCTAACTGTTATGGTATAAAGATGTAAGTCACTTAGAAACTTTTAAGAAGTTTTATACTTCATGATGGTTACTGGAGGGGACCATAGCATAGTCAAGTGAATGATCCAACGAGGCCTTCATACAACCATATGCACTGAGAAGAGCCTGAGACTTGGTAATTAGGCACTGTGATACATTGAAGGTGTAAAGCAAATGGCTGGAAGTCTGCAAGATATGCAGCAGTGTGTGCATAAATACAATTTTACATTTAAGACAGCGCAGTAATTGTAGAGTATATTATTTTGTTAACACCTTTTTACACATATATGCTATATTTGACAAATGAGAAAAACTAATTCCTTGAAAGAGGAACTCAATTATTCAAGTGTGTTTTGCATAGGACCTAACTCAACGTCTGCTAAATTTAATATGTCTCCATTAACCTTAAAAGGCCACTGGATGAGGCCCATGAGGAATGATGGTGAAATAAAATGCATATGTTCTTCCCTGAAAGTTTAAGGGCATGGCAGTATCATCGCGCTTTTGCACAGAAAGCAGGGTATAAACAACTGGCCTCCTTTTTCACAGATATTCCCATCAAAGTAACAAGTTGCATAAATGGAGAAAATCAAATTCAATTTGAAAACAGTTTTCAGCTTTAAGTTTCCAAAGTGGTGGTTACACTGGTAAGTAAAGTAAGAATAAAATTGTAAGAGTAGCTTAAAATTTTGATGATGTCTTCTGATACAGAAATAATTTTTTAAAAAAAAAGCCTGCCTGTTGTTTTGTAGTGGTATCCAAGAGCAGTTCAGGTGTATATACAATCTAACTTTTCTAAAAAAATGGTTCATCTTTGAGTTTCAACAAATTGTGTTAAGTTGAGCAAGCTTTTTCTAATAAATTTGCACACTGCTAGACACTCAAAAATAGGGCCATGATACAGACTGGTTTCAAAACCTAGTTCAGGGTGTTAATTTTCATGCTGAACCCCAAAATGTTTCTCTGCTCCGGGATTCCTAGTGCTGTGAGGTCTGTAAATTACCCGTTTGCTGTGTTCATCAGTTCTTGATTTTTCAAACAAGAAAAATGTGTTCTGGAAGACATTTCCTGTTTTCTTCTCCATACTTCAGTTCTGTATATTTGATATATCAAATCTTTTTAGGAAAGAAAGGGCTGTATAATAAATATGTAGGAAGAATATAGGTAAGTATTCAGTTTGGTTTTGCCATACTGCTGTTAGAACTGACATTAAATCAGTCTTGCAGATATTTTTGCCTCTTCATCTGTAATTTATTTGTCCATTTACAGTTTTTGCATGCCAATCAGTTGTCAGAGTTCCTTTTTCCTAGACATGGTAAAGACAGACAACATTTCACCAGAAGTTTTGTGAAGGAAAGGAGTGGTTAATATAGACATGAAGTAGAAATGTACCAAACGTACAATCAGCTGCTAATTCTCTTTTATTTTGGTTTTGGTCAAGGAAGTAAAACATCTTCACTTTCTTCTTTTTCACTTTGGTGATGTCAAGGACAATTGAAATCTTCTACTGGGTTAACATGTGAGCGTGAAAAATTATATGAACAAAGTCCAAGGCCTTACAGTACACCATATGCTTAACTTGCCCTTCCCTGTATTAATGATCAGTATTAATGAATGAAAAAGTGAAGTCCAGAACCAGCCATTTTTAGACAGACTGCACTAAAATTATGCCCCACTTTTAGCTGTCAGCATAGCTCACAAGTTTGCATAACAAAATGGCCAAGTGGCTTTAAATTTCATGGAAAATATGATAAATGAGCATGAGAATCATCTAGTATTGATTCAACTGAACACAGAGCAGACATTATTCATGTTGTGGCTTCCTCTAATCTCAAATGGCCTAGAGTAATATAAATCTTACGTAAAAACTGTGGAAATATCAAATAGCAATCTTCTGAGGACACCCCAAATCTCGCTGAGAATTGTAATTGGAGTACACAGCGATGAATCTGTGACAGATCCTGGAGACACTACTATAATAATTTGATGTACTGTGGCCCACAGAGCAACGCGGGGAGGCTGCTTTGCTTTACGTTGTCTACTCGGGACTTTTATTGCTAAAAGTTAATGTTTGGATGCAAACTGCTGCAGCTTATTTCAGTAATGACCTTGCATTCGTTTTAATCTGTCACTCATATTGCAGTAGGAGTGCTCCCAGTAAGGGGGAGGCATTTATACCAGTATAAATTTATTTGCATAAATAGCAATAGCTTCCTATGGAGGTCTTCAGCAGCCCCCTCCTCTCCCTTCAGCTGTCCCAGCTGTGCTGAGCAGGGCTGGGGCTGTGAATTCTGGCTGTGCCTAATAAGAATGTATAGCCTAGGATCTGATCCTAAGTCTCAAGCTGATGCAAGTGCTTAATCAAGTCTGAGTCCCACTGAATTCAATAACCCTTAAGAACATATTTGAAGTTAAATCAGAGCATTAATAGCTTTTCTAAATAGGAATGTGCAGAGGTGCTTTATTGAATGAGAAGTAAAATGTGAAGCAACTATTTGGGAATTTTGTATATTGTAAAAACCACAAGGGGGCAGAAGGATTTAAAAAATGAAACGTTTTGTTAATTGTAAAACATATTTTGCGTTGGGAGAAGGAGAAGGTTAGGGGAAAGGGGATCCTTCGCAGTTTGATTTGTTTAGGATTTGAGAAGAGATTTAGGGATGTATAAGAATTGCTGGGACACAATCTGTATTTGGAAATGATCAAAAGTAGTTTGTTAGGCTGTTTTATTTCTTAACTAAAGGTATTTTACACTACTGTTGGTGTTTGTGCTTTTCCATACAAGCCAGAGTATGTGGCTGATTTTAAGGTGCTAATAGAAATTACGTTCCATCATGCTGACTGTTATCTGATAAGAGCCTGTGATAAAAATACTGGAAGAATAAAACCAGTTAAAATTGTAAAAAACCCCAATATCTCTGTTTTTGCAGAGACCAGGTTCTCAGCTATAATCTTGGCAGAAGACTCCCAGCTGATCATGTAAGTGGGTATCTCCAATTCAAAGTGGAAATCACATCTTCTGTTCATGAAGGTGAGAATTTATCAATGATCTGGATCTCCAGATAGTTGTATGGATAGAGTTCCTACGTATTTCTATTTCTAGGATTTTCTGTGATAATATACTTTCTCATTTGTGTACAGTGCCTCTGTTACAGATTTTTCTATTGGGATTCAAAGTTTAGATATGTCAGGTACTGCTTTGGATACAGTAGTTCCAAAACACGAGTACTTACTGTACTGTTTTCCTATTTCATTAGATAGATTTTAAATGAATCTGCTTATGAGTGTCATTTTATGGGATGTATCTGGTAATCAAATTCATTGTTTCTCTTCACTCTGTAACATCTTCACTCTGTAACACCCTTGGCTGAGATGAGCAGTTGCAAGTAAGATTCCACCTGTGCTCTCCTCCCCAGCTGGTGTACATGCAGATCACTCTGTCCTGTCCCACTTTTACAGGACTCTGTCCTGCTTAGAATCAAGAATATCTGTTACGGTTATAAGAATACATGCTTCCATTAGGCAATTATTTTATTTCCCTTTTTTCATGTTCTGAAGGCAACTAGCAGAACATGGCTGGTAGAGTCACATCATATGTGTCTATTTACATGTTTATGATTTTAGATTCTCCTTCATTAGACTTGGCATAATCTCTTTGGTAGTGAGGTACCGCTACATCTTTTAACTTGATATAACCTTCTTGCCTTTTTTGTGTAGTCCTGTATCTCATTATTATTTTTGCTCTGTCAACATGAAAAAAAAAATGCACTCTAGTTCACAGACTTCACTGTTAAGTTTTTTGCAGACGTTTGTAGACACATACATCTGGATTATTCAACTCTGCCTGTTTAATTCCCATGTGGGAGTTACCATCTTACCTCTCAAATGAGGTGACTTATTTTCATTTCCCTTTTATACGTATTGCCATAGCATACCTAGTATCTCATGAACTTTACTTAGGTACATTCCTATTCTTTACAGTGGAAAAGTCCTATAAATTAACTCAAAATAAATTATGTCTATATATGTTGATATCTGTACACAATTTGTGATTCCTCATGTGATCTCAGATGCTGGTTAGCATGCTGCTGACGGTGTAATGACAAACGGTGTCAGTGACTGGCTTTGTGTAAATCACTGTAGAAAACTGATTCCTTGGTTGTGAGGCTGGTTTTACTGACAGTTTGGCAAGATGCTTGGCAGTGCTCTGTCTTTTGAAAGCAAAATGGGAGTCCTTTAAAGTCGTACTTCACACCCCTTGAATTTTCTATATCTTATAAAATAGTATAGACTTATACAGAGAAAATTCTGGTAACTGCTGTTACAATGCTATAGATGCCTCTGTTGTTTTAATTGTATTTTCTTCCCTTATTTGTCTGACTGAAATAAGCAAAGATATTTATATCACTTCTGTGATGCAGAGAAAGTAGACTGAACTGTCTGTTGCTGTGCTGTGTTTCACATTCAGTCTTTGTGTCTCCACAGATGCTTCACCAGAAACAGTTGGCACTTTGCTAGGGGTGAACTCTGTAAATGGAGACCTGGGGAGCCCCTCTGATGATGAGGACATGCCAGCAGGACATCATGATACATCCACAGTGTGTTCCAATGGTCCAGTCCTTGAGGAATCTTCTGGAGAAGCAATCCTAAGACACCCTTTAAGGACTAGTACAACTCTAGAAACGGACCAGGATGAGTTGACCTCTGGTGCTTCAAGATCATCACCTACCAGAGGTCGCCAGGACTCGCTGAATGACTATCTGGATGCAATAGAACACAGTAATCATCCCAGACCTGGGACATCTGCCTGTGGCGAGCGTCCACGTGGAGCCTCCCCAAAACTGAGGAGTAGCTTCCCTACTGACACGAGACTTAATGCTATGCTTCACATTGACTCAGATGAAGAGGAGCATGAGCTACATCAAGACCTGGGTTTTCCATCTTCCTTGGAAGACGATGGTGGTTTAGTTATGCTTAATGGTGCTACAAGAAATGTTGAAAGAAATGGTTTAAGTTACTCATCAGATCAGGTAATGCAAGGGCCTGCAGAGAATGAAAACGTTTCAGCCTCTGAAGCTCCTTTACCATCAACTGATGACCAGCAAGAGTCTCTCCCAGAGCTTCCACCATCACAGGTAGCAGGAGGTGAAAGCCTGCAAGGTTCTCAGAGTGAAGCATCAGCAGACCAGGCTGGCAGTGAGTTGTGTGCCGCTCAGGAGGCAGAGCAGCCTCCTAGCAGTGCAGACGCAGGAGCTGCCAATGCCGCTGCTGGGACCAGAAGGGGCATTAGTGAAACAGAATCCATTGATCAAGGGTCTGAACCTTCTCAGATGTCATCAGAAACCGAGCAGAGTGATCCTGCTCGCACGGAAAGTGTCAGTGAAGCTAGTACCCGGCCAGAAGGGGAGAGTGATGTGGAAGGGGCAGACAGCTCTTGCAACGAAAGCGCGACTGTGCGACGTTCTTCAGTTGAAATGCGGTGTTCTTCTTTTGAAAGTGCCAGGTTTCCTGAGACTCCAGCCTTTTCTTCTCAGGAGGAGGAAGAGGGAGCTTGTGCCACCGATGGAGCTAGACTTGAGCCAGGTGCTGAAACACAGGACTCTGCAAGTACTTCTGGTACTCTACCTGTGGTACAGTTACCTCATGAGGAAGTACAGGAGGCTGAGGCAGGTGAATTACAAGACCAAGAGGAAGCAGAAGAAATCTGGCAAAGAAGAAACAGCCTGCAGGTGGCAGCTGCCCATAGCCAGTCTCAGGATGAAGAACCTGAAGGAGCCCAAGCTGCCTGTGAGGGTGCCACAGCACAGGTTGAAGGCGCTACTGGAGGTAATAACTGCAGGAGGCACTTTCGGAAGTCACCTTTCTGCAACCAGTAAAAATTATTTTAAAAATTAACATCTGAAAATAAAGATCTTTAATTTCTCAATTTCATTTTCTTTCAAGATTTTATTTTTTGTTCCTTTGAGATTTATCCCCTTCTTCAAGAGACTCTTGGCGTTTCTGATTTTAACAAAAAATCGAAACTGAAATATCCAAGACATGTTTCTTTTGAAACTGATTGTATTTTAATTCTTGAGACAGTAATGAGAAGGAGGATGAAGAGGAGGAAAGAATTCCATAATATTACCCTGCTTGCTAATCAAAATGGTAACGGCAGGGAAATAATCCCAAAACTATGAAATGCAGACTAGAATTTATATTTGGGTCTTTTCTTTGGTGTGTTTATAAGGGGAAGAAAATATATGCATATATTAGCATCAAAACATAAGGATAATCAAAAGAAAGGGGGGAAAAAAAAGAGTTGTTTTTTAGTCACACTTCAGGCTGTTTCCTGTCCCTTATCTGTGTAGACACATCCTAACACAGCTGGAACCATGGGAGGAGAGGAATGTGAAACTCTTACCAATTGTAAAATTATTTTAACAGTTGAGAATTTTGTGTCTCACTAAAATCACTGAAAGTAGAAATGTGTCACTAACGGATTGTTTCCAAGCACATTTCACAATGGATTTTCCATTCAATTTCTTCAGGGATTGAAGTGAATCTAATCAAGTGGGTACATTCAAACTGGATTTCTGAATGTGTCCTTTTCATAACATTTCAAAAGTTTTAGGATCTATTAATTTCTTCTCTTCATAAACAGATCTTTGATTTGGAAAGAATAATTTTGGTATTTATGTCAAATACTGTCAATATGTTCTTTTACGTAATTTTCTAGACATTTGGGGGGACTCTTTTTATTAGGTATCAGGTTGCACTGTGTTTTGCAGATCAGTGTGGCTGCAGCAAGGAAGGTCAACGGACAGTTTCACCTCCCGCTCTTACAGCAGGTTTCTGTGGTGGCCAGCTGAGCTTTGTCTTTGTCCCTTGCTGGGATATGGCTCTGGCACACACTGTTGTTTCTGTGCCCTGGCTTCTGCTGGTCACAGGTGGATGTGGCGCGTCCCAGGAGGTGACATTTTCAGGACCAGGACTGCAGCGCATCCCAGAGAAATCACTTACCCAGAACTCTAGACATGACTGGTTTTGCCCCCCAAAATAGATGACTCTTAGATTTATCCTAAAATATTGTAGTCCTGCAGAAGCTTCAGCACGTCGTGCTCATTTTAGAGGTAAGTCTAGGACTTCCCCACATTGTCTGAAAAAATAATTTGTGGGCATTTTGATTCCAGGTTCTCAAAGCAATGGCCATCAGCCTTTGAGGTCGCTGCCTTCGGTACGTCAGGATGTTAGCCGGTACCAGAGAGTGGATGAGGCTCTACCACCAAGTGAGGTTCTTCATACTTTAATTGGGGGATAGACTGCCTGGATCTCATTACTGAGATCTCATTGCATTTCTTTTTTAAATGTGAGAACTGAGAATGAACAGCTGAGAAGTTCCGAGTGAGGAGTGACAATGATTAAGTTTAGTGCTGTTTTGTAAAAGGCGTTGTGCTCAGTCTGCAAACTATCAGGATGTGTTATGGTAATTAAACCTGGTGTATACAGAGTTGCTAAGTGACATTTGTGGAGAAGAAGGAAGGCAGGCTGCTGCCTTTTCAGTATGCAGTGCACATGGATAGGGAGGTGAGGTGATGTAGTATATGAGGCATTTGGAGGGAAAGATGTCAAGCACTCTGAAATCTCTGAATACTTCTTGTATGGTGATGATTTACAAAGAAATATATGACATCTTTAACCTTTGCGTATTACGTGAAAGGTGTCTGTGTTTTCCTTGCATTTTTTGAGGCAGAGTGAACACTCCTTGAATTAAAATAAACCTGGGTATTAAGCAGCAGTTAGATGAGCCTAAATTGACAGATAAATTGCAATTTCTCTAATGCATATGAAAAATACATTGCTCCCAATTGTTGGACTGATTCACTTGCTTAAACTTGGGGCAGTAAAAATCTATTCAGTATTAGATATTTAAAGGAAGGAGAAAGGACCAAAGAAAAAAGCTACACAGCTAATAGGCAAACATTACTTTAAAACAAAAAAGAAAAAAAAAAGTTAAATTTAGACCCACTGAAGTCTGTGGCAAAGCTCTATTACTTTAAAGGAGTCATGAGTTCAGATATTTAGTGTAAAATGACTAGATCATTATTTCACAGTATGGAATTGGGACTGCGTTTGCTTTGTAATTGGAGAGGGTAACTGGAAGGAGCCTGATAGCAGAACACAGATATAACTGTGTATTGGAAAGTAACGATGATGAGAAGATTTTGCTCCCTGCTGCTTCTGTTATAATCAGTGCATATAACAAATTAATCCTGCGTGTAGATCCTAAAGTTAATTAAATGGCACTTCAATAAACCAGTATTATTTTTTACAAAATTGTGCCTGGGAGACATATCTTTCAGTTGCATTTTTATCACTTTTCATACTGAAAAAGACAGAGACCATTATGGGAAATACTCAGAGATCAGTGTAATAAATGAGACATGCATAGAGATAGCTTTTATAGTACCGTGGTTTATACATAGATTGCTTTTTGCATTTCAGAAGCAAACTATACACTACAATAACTACTTGGAAAAACTATTGGAATGTTAATGGAAAAGGTTTGGCTGTGTGGTATTCTAACATTTCTGACATTTGCTGAGATTTTACACAGTCATGCATGGGCATGCATATACACGTCGCCCCTTTACAATCAAAGCCCAGTGCAATCTTTATGTAGATCAATCATTTGCTAATGTGAATAAAATCTTAAATACTAATTGTTGCCTAGATTCAGTTTTTCTCTCCAAAGCTCTGCTTTTGGGTGTGTAATAGTTTTAATATTTTAATATTGAAAAATTAGGGAAAACATTTAGACTGTGAATTTTAGTTATAAACTCTAATTTCTTTGTAATTTGGGTTGTATTCTATTTGTTGTTTCACCGGAATTTGAAACTAAGAAAGAAAAATAGGTGTATTTCTTTCAGTTGTGTGTAGGGTAAGTTAAAGAACAAGAGAAAGAATTGAAATATTTATCTAGTATTCTTGCCTGTAACAGGCAACATTATGCTCCAATTCCTACATTTCTAGGGAAAAATCAACAAATAAGCTTGACCACACAACCTTGATGAATTACAATTTTGCAATTCAGCAAGCTAAGTTATTTGTAACACATTTGACTAGCAACACTTTGACTAACGGAATGTATGATTGCCCATCGCAACACTGATGCAGGTGTTTTACTTTAGAAAGCATTGCCCAAGTGTTTAAACGTATGTATTTAAAATTGAATGCAGGCAAAAATGCTTTCCTTCTGCAAGACCACATTACAGAAATGGTGACTGTGTGTCAGAATTGAACATATAATCACCACAATAAAAATCTCAACTATTGTACAGTGGTTTAGGGTTTGACATTTAAGCAGAATAATGACTTCACAAATTTAAACTGTTTTTTTGTTTTGTTTTGTTTTTTCCTCAATTAACAATTCTATCCTTCCCAGAATACTTCCATGTTCTGTTTTGTTTACCAATTCTGGTTAAAAAGTTTGGGTATTTTTATTTCACTGGAAGGATACTACTTTTTTGAAATGGGACCTTTACACAGGATGATCTGTTTCAATAATTTTTTTCTTTTTAAAAAATGGAAATGTTTTTCATAGAATGTTGGAATGTTTTGGTTTGCTTTTTTGAGATATATAAATTAAATTATTTTTTTAAAAACTTTCAAATGTGTTATATTTTGAATAGCAAATACAGTGATTATGCAATAAGCTTTGAATTTATGTTTTGTTTGGTTTTTAAATTGCATTAAAAATTTACAGTATAATACAAAATTTTGAAGTTTTTCTCCTGGAATTGCAATTTGTTCCTTAAACAGTTTTCTTTATTCCTATCCTATTGTGCTGCTTTTTCTTTTCTTCTTCAGAGCTTGCTTTCCTGCATAGCTGCTCTTCACACTAGAAATACTTTAAACACTAATAGGCTGTTTTGATGGTGCATCCTAAAGTTAGAAGAGGGGTTTGCATTGTGGCCAGCTAAAATACACAGCTGTCGTGCAGAGATGACACAATGAGTTTATCTCAAAACCTGCCTTTCCTCCCTCTTCGTAAGTCAGCTTAGGCCCTACAGCGTAATGCAGCGAGCCACTTGGCTGCCTCCAAGAGTTGACAGAAGTCATAGTACACGTACAGTAACAAAGCCTGAGGTTTTAAGGCTGTCAGTATTAAATGCTGTACTGTAGAATTTAGTTCTCCTCTGCCCTCAAGACATTTTTATGCCTTCTTTCCGGACGGAGCAGTGGTCGTTTCGGATTGGTTGCTTGCCAGCAGTTTTTAAAATGTTACTGCAGTGACTGATGTTTCCACCTAGACTTGCAGTATAGAAAGTCTCTTCTAGAAACCTTCTGAGCTCTCAAAGACTGTTTTTCAACTGATGTGCTAAATGGTTTGCACGTTTTCTGAAGTTGCTAGTGCCCAAGAATCAGGCACGTCTGTTTCTGTATATAAAATAGCATAATTTTTTTTTTTATTATTATTACGTGGTCCCCAGCCATGATCAGTGTCTTGGCATCTTGCTCATTTTATAACCAGTTATTAGACAGACAGTGTTCCTGACCCAGAAATCTTATGAACTAAGGCCTAGGTGTTGTGATGCACCTGGTTTCTGCTGAGCACTGAGAATCCAGATGTGGTTGGGGAAGGGTCCCAGCGCCTTCATCTCTGCTCTCCTGGTGTGTCTCCACAGTCTAGACTTCTATCATTGTAGCTTGTGTTGCAAGAGCAGTGGACAGCATTATAGTTACTGCTTGCACAAGAAGTTGAATTTCCTATGATATTTGCAGAACTGGCAATTCTGGAACATGCATTTAGTATATGAAGGAGTTCGATTGTTACAATTGTCCATCTTTTCTGGCAGGTCTGCTTACCTTTAACATAGGTACATATAAACCCAGGAAGAGCACTGGGATCTGTTTTATTATTGTTACTACTAGCTGGTGAAAAACAATGACGGGTGTCAAGCTTTGCAAGGTTTTTGGTACTTGTCCATTGGCCTTTTGCACTGGAAATAACCCTCAGAGAAAGGATCTTGAATTACTTCAGTCCAAGAGAATTAGACTAAATATCCTGATGCTTTTTTTTTTTTCCTGGGACAATTACTGGTTAGTGGGAAATAAAATAGAGAAAGGAATAGAAATTATTAGATAGGGATTCCACAGAACCTTAACTACAGTGGGGAATTTGATTTATGGGATAAAATAGGGAAAAGCCATGCCTCTTAACCTTTCGGTAAGAAAGTTCTGTGCTGAAGTCATCCTGTAAAAGAGAAATAGAAACTTGGAACAATAGATGCAGTTACAAAAGTGACAGAGGTAAAATAAAGAAATAAATAAACGCCAAGCCCTCCATAGTTCACAGTATTTTATTGCTACTTAGACTGGGAGGCTCGAATTGACAGCCATGGACGGATTTTTTATGTGGACCACGTGAACAGGACAACAACGTGGCAGCGACCCACAGCCCCCCCAGCCCCACAGATTCTCCAGAGGTCAAATTCCATACAGCAAATGGAACAGCTGAATCGCCGGTAAGAATTACCCTTGTTGTTTGTGAGTTGTGTGCTTTCAAAACTGCATTCACCGTTGTAAAACTTGATTATGAAGACAGGGTCACAGTTGCTACCGCAGCTGGCCATATGTATTTTTTTTTTTTTTCATGTAGCAGTCCCTTTTAATTTGCATGTTGGCTTCCAGGGCTTTTGTATTCCATCGGTGTTCATAAGATATGCGGCTAAAAAAGGTCTGATAATCGTTTTCAGAAATTCAAAAGGCTATTAATGCAGAAATTAGAGGTCAATGTACATTAATCTATATGGCAGAAAAGAGGGGCAAGCTTCTTCGTAGCCAGAACTGGATCATAGTTCCCATATACTATATATAAAGTCCAGTTTTCTAACCATAGGTACCAGAGCATCCGAAGAACAATGACTAACGACAGGCCTGAAGAGCATACAAATGCCGTGGATGGAGCTGGAGAGGAAACTGATTTTCACCATTCTAATGCAGGTTAAAAAAAAAAAAAATTTCCCCTTTCTAAAGGGAGCACTCATCTCATAGATGATTTAGTGAGAGTGACGTAAGGTAGAACCGAACTTCTGCCCCTGAAAGTCTGGGTGAAAATGAAACCATTTGTTTTCATTGCTGTCCAGTTTTTTGAAGATTATGACTCAGCCTTTCAGTATGCTGAAGAGATGAATGTGAGATTCGGAGCATTTTTCTGTCAGTACCTGACTGGGTAAAAATACAGGCAGGACATTTGCTGCAAAAAAGTATAAAATTGTGTGGTCTGGGTTACAAATATTTTGAATCTACTACTGCATTTTGAAATGGTAGAATATAGGACTAGAAAGGACTTTGGGCAGTCATCAGCTTCATCTCCATGCTGAAGGTAGATAGGATGAGCTGTGCCTAAACAATACTTGGCAAATGTTATCTCATGTGTTCTTATAACATGTTCTCCAGTTGATGGACATTCTGTAACTTTTTAGACAGTCTGCTCGTATTGTTTCTCTTATATTCTTAAATCCGTTACTTCCTAGTTTTTCCTCATGGCTTGTGTTTTTAGGTCTCCAATTATTTTCTTGGCCCACTCAGGATTGTCTTCATTTGGTCTGCAGCTCCTGAGGAATATTTCAGAAAATGAAATAAAACTATGAGTCTGCTGTACTGGAGACACTGCGGAAATGTCACGTGTCTGATGTACAACACTCCTTGTACATTCCTGCATAATTATTACTTTTTTTCTGATAGTTTGACGCTAACCACCCGTGTTCAGTCTTTGATCTGCTAAAATCAGGTCCAGACCCTTGTGGGCAGATCTTTGGCGCAGGTGGCTGGTTTTCATCTGGTGTTTTTGCAGTTGATTATCCCTACCTGCACACAGGTCTCTGCACCTTTCTAATGTGTCACTATGGTTTTGAATCTTGTCCATCCTGCTGTCCAAGTACTGCAGCATCTCCTGGTTGGAGCAAGTTCTGTCCTCCCTGTCCAGTCATTAATAGAAATAATGAATAGGACCAGACCCAGACAGATCTCAGTGAAACATGACTTGGTGTACTCTTTTTGTTTGACATAAATCATAACTGCTCTTCAGTACGTTTTTGCAAAAACTGCTGCATACCCCACTTCCAAGTGGTTTCATCTGTTTCAGGTAATTTTCTCCCCAACATGATTCTGCGAGTATCATGTAAACAGTATTAAAGGCCTTACTAACATCAAAATACGTGGCCTTTACACCACTGCAGTAGTAGAAAGTAACTTCATTAGTTTACTATGATTCATTCTTCAGAAATCCTGCTTATTTGTGTTTTTCCACCTTGCTGTCTCCTCGTTGCTTTAAGTAGTTTGACAGTTAGTTCATATGTCTGTCTGAGAATAGAAAATATGTGAACTCCTCTATAGTTTCCTTCATCCTTTTTTTACCTATTCTTAAAAATGGATATAGTATTTATCCCCTTTCTTTTCTTCTGGGAACTCCTTCAGACCTCTGAAATAACCACTAATGTCTCAGAGATCGCTTCACTTAGTTTCCTAAGTTTGGTGGAATACACTTCATCAAGCCCATAGGGTTTGAAAATCACTAATTTGCACCACAGTCTTTACCTGTTCTAGCCTAAGAAGAAAGTTCTCTTTCTTCTGTTTTTTAGTTCTTCTGGTCGGTATTAACTTTTTAAATGAAGACAGAAGGAAAGGTCTTTTTTAATGAGCTCTAAGCATCATTGCTAGTTTTTCTTCTTGCTAAGTGGTTCTATCCTTGGTCATCTTCCTGCTACTAATTTAATAATACATTTATAAAGTTAGTTTGTTACCCATCTGGTCCTTTGCATAGTTGTGTGTTATTATGTGCTTTGGCTTTGTCTCTAGATGCTCTCAATATTCTCTTATAATACTCTTTCCTAAATTAATCTAACACCCAAGCAATGCCACTCTTTCTTGAGGTTCAAGTCATTGTAGAACTTGTAATTTAGCCGAGGGCTCCCTTTGTATTTTTTTCTTTACTTCTGCCTTAGCCTTTTCCTTTTCTGTCTTTATGCACGTGCGTGTGCAGCTAGATGGTTTGTTGTGCTGTAAACAAATCAGTTTAAAGCAAATTCAGGCTAAATCCTAATCAGCAAGTTGAGCTGAATAAGCTTTTCATAAATCAAATCCATAAGCCTCTAAACTGCTAGAAAAACCCACCTGGTGACACATTCTGGTTTCCAGATTATCCAGACTATGACAGTGGACCTATCTGCAGCATGTCACAGCATCTGCCAGGGTGTGAGAAGGGACTGGTGTACACCCAAGTTTTGTACCGATACAGAGTTGACATGTAACCTCAGTGCATGCCTGGGAGACACTCCCAGCCCAAGTGTTCAGGCATAGCTTCAGGGGTCTTTATGCTACACTGCTGTCACTCCATAGACGTGCCTCATGTGGGAGGGCTTGGGGTCTGTTGTTTAAGAAGTGTCTCTAAAAATCCTCTTGTTCATTGACTTATTACCCTTCCATTATCTGGTTTCCTCTAATGCTTAGAATGAATGTCTCTATTTTCCCCGTTCCCTTTTTTCCATAATGTTTACCCATCCATATTTAGAATTCTACTCTTTGTTCTTTTCCTCCTATTCTTAAATTTTTTTCTTTTTCCTGAGTTTAGAGTCTCATTCACTGCCTCTCTTCTCCTTTCTCTGCCTGCGGGTTATTGTTCTTCTATATCCATGGTAGCTGTGTTCTACATGAGTAATGTTCATTTGATGGGGAAGTGTGCAAGTACTGCTATATGTAACAAAAAGAAACTGAAATGTAGAAGATGGCATACATTGTAGAGTAAAATCACTGCAGACCCAATCTGAATTTGCAATTTTTCATTACATTAAAATATGCATCCAAATGTCCTGTTGATTCTCAAAGATAATTGGGGGGAGCAGTTTTAACATCATAGCAAATAGCGCTCATAATATATTTTCAGTTCCTGGTACTGTTGAAAAATCAGTGCACTTTTACAGTTGCTAGGAAAAGACCCAAATGTTTACTGAAAGTTGAAACTTGAAAGGTACTTCCTTGGCAACCTGTTTCTCACTTACATAAGCTGCTTAAATACTGTATCAGGACTGGGGCTGTGTTTAATGGCAGTGATTTATTGGTTTGTTTTTTTAAAGGAGGAATTAAACATTTTTAAGTGTACTATTACTTTTATATCCATTAGTTAGCATTTAAAAAATAAGTTAGTCTGCGTAGAGCTAAAGTGTAGCAATGTAGGCTTTCCACAGCAACCTTCTTGCATCTTATACACAGACACATGTTTGGTAACCTGAATAATTGGATGTGAATTTTTTTTTTATTTTTTTTTTAATGATTGTTCACCAAAAGCAACAAGTAGAAGTTACTAAACTAAAATAGTGATATTTTCAGGAACTTCAGTGCTGTGTTAGAAAAAATTCAGGTATACTTATGTGGAGAATACTTAATGAATCTGAAATAATTGTATAACTAGTGCATTTCTTGCTTGTGTGATTCAAATCGATATAGTCATTTGCAGTGGTGTTTTGGTAATGATTATTACTGGAAGTTTTTGTCATTCACTTTGCTGTTAGATTTTCGAAGAGAGAATGTGCTGCCTCACTCTACCTCCAGATCCAGACTTACTTTATTGCTCCAGTCTCCCCCTGTGAAATTCCTTATCAGCCCAGAGTTCTTTACAGTGCTGCATTCTAACCCTGTGAGTATAGCATCTACAGCTGAAAGACTTTCATAAATACATGCTTATAAATATAGTTGTCTTGTGTACAAAGATACTGCTCAGTGTTTGATGCTAAGATACTGGTAGTACATAGGGAGGCTGGATAAATTCAAACACTCATCGTCATTCCTTGCAATTGGTGGGCTATCAGAGTTGTCCTAGTAGGCCTTATAGCTTCTACAGTTTTTATTTTTCACTCTTCGTCTTTCTTAGGATACAAAACTCATTTGTTTATCGAAGCAAGAGCTTTCTTACTGTGCTTTGCAGAGCATGAGAGACAATTCTGAGAATGAAAGTGATGCTTATTTTTTAAGATCACTTTTTTGCTTCTGGGATGATTTGTTTCCTCCGGATTGCCTGGTTTATATCAAAATATATTAGAGGTCACACTGAACAAAAAAGCATCTTAATATATATTTCCCTTTTCTGTTTTGCCTGTTCTTCAGTGCTTCTTCTTATATATTATTTTTTTTCAATGTTTTCTTTTCCTTTGTGTAATGGGATGTATAGTGTAAACAGAAGTAATGGAATAAATAATTTGTTATGTGCAAGCACACTTGTTAATAATTCAGTGTTTTTTAATTTACTGCTCAGTGTTAGTTTGGTTTTGATATATATGTATGCTGGTCTGTACCTAAATAATTCTGCTTAGCTTGCATAACTTTATTTTAAATATATGAAACAGGGCAGAGGTAGATGAGACCTCTGGCCAGGGAGTAGAGGTATAGGGGCACAGAATGATTTAGGTAGCAGCGCAGTGCAATAGGAGGGCCTATGTCTTGGCTTCTGTCTATTGCTAATCCCCAGAGAAAGACCTGGTTTCTGGTTGGCTGGGTTTTTTTGGAGGGAAGGATGTTAACTGTTTATTTTCCCCTTTTATTTAAAGTTTTCCCTATTCTGCAGCGCTCTCCTTTTACTCTCTTACTTTCATTTTATTACCTAAATTACACATGGACATGCAATGATAGGGTATTTTTGAAAAATCAGTAGGTGGAAACAGTACTTATGTAGATTTGTGATAAGTTCTACAAGATTATGTATCTCTGTCCTGCAGAAAATCTTACAAGCTTTATTGCTGTATTCTCTGGCTGCGTTTGACTCATTAGTCCAGAAATTAGAGAATATCTACGAAATCTCTACTTTTAAAGCAATTTTAATGTTACAGGATTCTCCACAATTCCAGGGACAAGTGTGGTAAATGGAATCTGTGATATATTTCACTTTGCTGAATTGAGTCAATTGCGAAATTTTGCGTATATCAAGCAAAATAAGAAACATCAAATACTTATCCCAAAAGTTCAGAAAGAGGACCATTGTTTTCCTACTATTGTGGCTTAGTTGGAGATAAATTTTAAGGTTTTTATAGATGATTGGAAGATTTATTTACAGTGGAAATGTCTTTTGTAGTAAGAAGAAATGTTATCTTTTAAAAGTATTTCATTTTGTGATTTATTTTTCAGAGTGCCTACCGCATGTTTACAAATAACACGTGTTTGAAGCACATGATCACCAAAGTCCGGCGGGACACCCACCATTTTGAGCGCTACCAGCATAATCGTGATTTGGTGGGCTTCCTCAATATGTTTGCTAACAAACAGCTGGAGCTGCCAAGAGGTTGGGAAATGAAACATGACCATCAGGGCAAGGTAACTGTAATGCACATGCATCTCTGTTGCATGCCTCATCTTGGATGTTGTGATATCAGGAGTCAGTTGATTGCTCTTAACAAGAGCATAAGTGCACATAGTTCTCCACATGTAAAAGGTGTGCGTCCTTTTATCCTGCTTTTGGCAAAAGAAGATTGGAATTTCTTGTCTGTGCTGAGAAAGCATTATGTGAAAGGAGGGAGGAGACTGATAAAGGGGTATTAACCATTACAAGGAAAATTGCTAGAAAATCTGTAGCCTTTTTACAGTAAGATAAGTTGCTTAGATTCCCTTGTATGTTTAAAACTTCTTTTGAAAAGAATTATCTACTCTATAAACATAGGCAGTTCTTCGGAGTTTTGCCTGTGTACTCGTTAGATAATTTAGATATAAAGTTGCTTTATTATTATCTACTGAATGTTATTTAGTTATTGTTGAACCATTTGTATTATCTTTTTTCTTGTTTAACTGTCAAGCTTTTCCTTAGGGTGGTTTTTTTCCCCCCTGGAATTCATTAGTGTGCATTATTTGCACTTTTCTTCTTTAATAGCTAACCATTTTCCTAGGTGGGTCCTCTACCCAAATGCTAAGTAGGTCCACTGTTCATCAGTTTCTGAGATAAAATGGATGCGCTTAATACTGGGATAGCTCTGGGGATGATCAGTCTGTTGGTTATGTATTGGTTAACAGGAAAGAAGTTGTGTGTCGTAAGTTTCATTAATAGGGATATTAAATAGTTGCAAGTCTTACTGCTTCTCAAAACAGGTATCACTTTTCAATTTCTAACAGAATATTTTAAAATCAAAGAACAGACATTTTTATAGTAGTAATATAATTTTGATGTAACTTTAAACTAGTGGATCCTCACTACCTAGAATGTGTTTTTCTTTGTGGAAGATAAGAGGGTTAAAAATAGACTGTGATTAGCATGTGAGGAAGTGATAAGGCTATCGGTTCATGTGAGAAGTCCTAATTAGGACTACAGGTATATTAAGCTTCTCAGTTCTTACATTTATCAGTCTTGGTATGGTTAGCTGTGAGTGTCCATATAAATAATTATCTTGATGCTTGAAAAGATTCAGGCAGATTCTAAACTGAAGGGTAGAAAAAGTGCTTGAGGGTTGTTTTCTTCTTGGATTTTATTAACTCTGGAAAGTACTGTTTTTTCATTAGAAACACAATTAGGAACATGCAATTATACTAACCTTGTTCTTTGCCTCCCTTACTCTTTTCAGTTTTAAGTCATTCTTCTTCTGTCAGTTCTTCAGAGGCCAGTTTTCTCCTGAAGAATACAGCAGTTTTCAGTTTAATTTAATAGGCACTCCCTAGAGAGAATTAGACTTTTGGATTTCTGGTGTGGTATTTGGTAACAGTGATGCTACCACAACATTAATCAAAAAGAGGAAGCACTGAATAAATGCCCACTGGGATTTCTTCACTTTGAATTAAGCTCAGTATTGTTCATTTTCATTACATTGAATTGCCTTTGTCACAAGTAGCACTTGTGGCCAGTAGAAAAGCCTATTCAGCACTCGAGAGAGATGATGGCCAGTACATGATGAGACCAGTGCTTGATGAGACCAAACCGAAACTGGACCTCCCTTTAATAAAGCATAAAGCTAAAAAGAAGCAAGTAGAAGTTAGCCATGCCACAATATATAATTATATTTCCTTTCCCTGGCTACTCTTTCCTGCTAAGAAGAGGTTTTCCTTTATTTTTCGAAGTATATCATGGGAAGAGGCTTGGTGCTCTTGCTCACAAGGCACAGTGATCATTCTGACCCTTATACAGTGCTGAGTAGTAGAGTTTTTACCCCCCAATGTCAGTGCGGTCCTGGTTGCTTGTCCTCTTTGCAGGCTGTCTTCCAAGGACAGCTGGGGACTGCCTACCTGTGAACTCCCTTCAAAGCTGCGCAGCAAAGCCCAGTTGCCCACTCCTCTTTGACTCCTCCGGGTATCCCCTGTAGAAGATAAAATCTGTTTGCCGTGCAGTCCTCCCGAAAAGGTCTGGCGTAACTAGGATGTAGTTTCTGATTGCAATTTCAGATGAACCTTCATCAGTCACTGACCACAGGGAGGCAGAAGACCATTGGAAAAGGTGGTAGCAGGAAGCATCATAGGACTAGATAGGTCCCTCAGCTGAACTTAGTCTGGTAACTTTGAAATTCTGCCTTGCTGCATACATGTGCATACAGACATGTATATACAGATGAGCACCCCACTGCATTTGTGCGATATGTATAAGCACATGTTCATATTTTAAAGCCAGATGCAAATGTATATACTTTTTAATTAGATCTCTGCAAGATGTGCAAATACGTAAGATATTGTAGGACACTATTTTTTGTTTTTTCTTTCTACAGTGAAAGAATCCATTGTAATTGATTAGTAATACCTTCAATAGGAAGAAAACATATTTTAGCAAGTTTTATAGACTTTAATTGGAAAGATAACTTGGACAACTATCCGTGTTTAATGGGCTAAATGTAGTTTTGGCGCTACCCATCTTATGTAAATCTCTTCAAGCACCATAGATTTATGGATTATAGCTAGACAGGAGTTATGAGAGGAATTTTTTTTGAAAGGAGACTGTGAGCCACACTGTATTTTGAGCTGGGTGCCAACGTTCAGATTAGCCCAAAGCCTTGAAGCTCCAATTATTATCTTCACTGAAGCTTCAAAATAGTAATTTATGCTTTATTTTAAAGTAGGCTGCTACTAGCTGGCCTGCAAGCATTCGTATTTAATAAGACATGATTGTCTTTAACTTAATGCTTAAACTGAGTTGTTTATTTAAATGTAATGCTAAAGAACTCTACATGCAATATTAGATTGCTGCATTAACTCAAAGAACTGTGTAGCGCAACTCTAGGTAGTACTTTCTCCTATATTGAACCTTTTGTTTTTTCTAAGTGATTTTACAGTATAATGTTGACGTAATGAAATCAACCTTTGTTTTGATGAAAGTGCTTCAGATCTGATAAATACACATAAACCAGGCTAGATAAAATAGTAGATACGTGGACATGAAAAAAATCCCTATACCAACCACTTGCTAATAAATGAAATAAACCTATCAATCAGGAGCAAAATTTTCAGAAAACCTGGATATGTTCCAGAAGCCTCTTCCAGTCATTTTCCAGGCCCAAAATAAAAATTTTAGAATGGCTTTCATTCTGCTTTCCCACTGGTTTCATGTTCTCTAGTCTGTATACTTGCACTGCAGGTGACATCATTATTTGTCAAGGTTGAACAAGTCCTGCATCAGGCTCAAATGTTGCAATTAAAATTGCATTTATCGAATACACTTAATAGTTTTTGAACTGTGGAACAGTCAGGGTCACTTGCATATCTGTAACTATGCCAGATGATCAAAACAGAGTTCTTCCGTAGTGTTCAGGTAATGTGATTCCTTGCTTGTAGGCACAGGTTACAGGTACAGGCAATCGCGGCTAGAGTGGTAGGAGGCTTGCTGCCTTCTTCTGGGGCGTTTCTAAGGTTTTCCAACTTTGGTGTCCCTCTATATGCTTCTCCTTCCTTGGGAAATGGAAGTATGAATGTTTTCTCCTACCACAATCGATAACGGCATTTAATTACTGTATAGTATGGCATACTCGTTTGTCTACCTACCTTCATAGCGCTCAGAAGAATTGCATTTTCTTTGGTCTGGATATACCAAGCAGTCTGAAACAATGATTTCATGAATACTGTAAGCTGGCATCACTGCCAAAAGAGCCAGTTCTGCTCTCTTCTCATCCCTGGTGAGCTGACTGAGATTAGAGGAACCAGCAGGGAGAGGGACAAAAAGAGAGTAATTTTAGCCTGGACCAGCTCCCCAGCTGGGTTCACTGCGTGGCTACACAAACACTTGTGCCAGCATAAGGCAGGAAGGGTGCACAAGGGATGAAACGAGTGGTCAGGATGGGGGAAGATGAGAATGTTTCTTTTGCTGACACCACAGGACTGAATTGTTTATGAAACTGTGGTCGAAGTACCTCACTGGTATCCAAATGCCGAAATGGCTCCCGCAGTCCTCCACCGCCTCTCTGCTGGTCCGGATTCTTCAATTCCTCAAACCAGATGTTACTTTCCTGTAACTCCCCTGCTCAAAACCGGGATCTTTTTTTGCCACTTCCACATGTTTCCAGCATTGTGCCTGAAAAAAGACGAAGTGTGTTGAAATAGAACAGTGCTGGTTTCCAAGTGCAACACTAACACTGGAAAAAGTTTAAATTTCAGGGCTTAGAAAAAGTCTACATTTCAGGGTTGAGAAACCTTTTAGTTTCAAGTTGGACAGAATTGTATGAGGTTTTAATTTTCCAGGATGCATGCTCCCGTGACCTTGCTTTCAGCAAATGGTTGACCAGCCAATATGTGGTAGTTCTCACCAGTTGCCTGGTTTAAATGTTTTTGTTGCCATCATCTTTGTGTCCCTGACTGACCTTTTTTTTTTTTTTTTTGAAAAGGTTAGCGAACTTAGGAACTTAAGAGCAAAAATGCCTGTTGGCCTGTAATCACAGTTTGTCACAAGATGCAATCATACACTTGACATATATACGCCCAAGTGTGTTCATAATTATATGGTAAATAGTTCACAAAAGGGAATGGTTTTGCTACTTAATGTAATCTTTTTAGATGTTTATAAGGAAATGAAACGGAGAATACACCAGGATTACTTTTATTAAACATTTAAGTCTTCTTTTCTGGACAATCATAATAAAGCTTCCTACTTCTGATGCTTGTCAGATGAGAATTTCAGAGGGCTTTATAGACATGAATGAAGTAAGGCATTAAAGAATTCATTCCTCCAGTGAGATGGAAAACGGTTATCCCTCTTCTGCCGAAGGGAAATGCAAACTGCAGTAATGTGAGGAAGATTTTCCAAAGCCTCTCATCAGCGAATGAAACCTAGAACCTGAATAGACATTAACCTCAGACATGCTAAAAAAAGGTATCGGCTATGAATTCTTTCTTCTTTCTCCTTCTCTAGGCTTTCTTTGTTGACCACAATTCCCGCACTACCACGTTCATTGACCCCCGGCTTCCCTTGCAGAGTAGCAGGCCCACTAGTGCATTAGTCCATCGGCAGCACTTAACTAGACAACGTAGCCACAGCGCTGGTGAGGTAAGCTGGATCTGCCCCTTCTCTTTGGGAACCACCAGGTTTTTAGGATCATCCTCTTCTCACACCATCCTGTTCACAATTCCATGTTGTGAGGAGCATGGTTCTTCTGTAAGCATACAGTACTCATCCATAAATATTTATTATTTTATTTGCTATCTTTTGTTGCTTTTGAAATGGATGATTTGAGAGGAAAAATATCAGACCTGAGTTTCTCTTAATTTGCAGTAACTCCATTAACCACAGGAGAGCATCTGATTACAGAATACCAGTATCTGTATCCTGTCTTTTGCTGTCAGAATATGTATTGTTGTCTAGCATGTTGTCTGCCAAGTATGTTGCTACAACTCTGCAAATGAGAGGAGGGGAAAAAAAAGTTCGTGTGTGTGTATATACATCTAGATGTGCAACTTTCCGAATAAGTATAAAAAAATCTTACCACATACAGGCTTATCAGACTGTTATATGCATTTGCATATGTATTTCATCTCTACTTTCTAAACAGGAATACATGGGAAACACTGTTTTGTTGATATGTCACTGTGGACCATTTTCACCGGCAGTCTCCATATTGTTATAACTTCTTTTTACTTGTGAGCAAGTGTATGTACAATGAGTTAGACTTCACTTGTACTTTATTTAACTTCCATACTGTTGGCTATGTTTTCTTCTCAGAGGAGGGCTATTCCATGTCAGGAATTAAAGGTAATACAATTTAGAATGGCAAGAGAAATGCTCCAATCTATCCTTTTTATAGCTCAGTCTTGTGGCAGATGAAGTTCTGCCAGAGGTCTGTTTCAGAGCAGGCATGCATCTTCTCTGCCACTTCTCTAACAGGGCTTCCGCTGAGCTGCAGCAAGTGAATGCCTATACCGCTGGCTGCGTATCTTGTCATATCCTGTGTGAACATGGTTTAGTCACCCACAGTACTTTCCACTCCCCACCCCCAGTGTAAGGTATATTTTACAAATGGTTTTAAATAGCATTTTCCGCCAATTTGGTGATGTGATGCAGGCAATGATGTCTTACAGCAGGCAAGGAAGCTAGAAGTGTCTATATATAGCTGAATATAGCTATTTAGATCTTCGACAGGGTAAAGCAAGTCTTTCTGTTGTGATTGATTTATAACAGAGGAGAAACATTTTTTTTTTCTTAACTTTACCAAATACGCACTGAAATTATCTTTCTTTAAGCAGCGTGCAGAAGCTCTGCACTTAAAACAGAGAGATTCATGCCAGCTGTGCTGCTGAAGCTGTCAATACTGCAAAATAAGTGTAGGAAGTTATCATATATATTGCATATACACAGTGATGACTACCTGTCAAAATTTCCCACTCCATCTAGATACATGATATTCCTTAAACCATGTTTCTACATATAATTTTAGAAGCATTTCCTTGATACTGTTACAATTGTAACTTGAATTGAAAAGAAGTATAATTCCAGGTAGGAATCTCAAACTTAGAAATTCAATACAGTATTCCCATTCTGGGATTAATGAAGTAATGATGTTAATTTATGTGCATATGTATGAATCTGAACACTACTTTTTCTTCTGCACTTACGACTTAAGTATTGCATATTTGCAGCTGGTTTTCCTATTTTTAAACCATTGTATCAAGGAACTGTACATAATTGCAAAAGATGACTACTTGATGAAGAAAATTCTCAAAATACTTTCTTTGGATTTGCCTTGCCATGAACTTTGATATTTTGAAGCCACTGACCCAGTTTTTACAAGGAGATGGTCTAAAGCAAACGTTAACCAGTGTAAGGAATGCCTTTTTAGCTAAAGCTGTGTGAAGCTGGAGCTAATAATAATGGCATTCCTTTTCCAGCACAGTGCCTACAGGAAATAATTTTTCATTTTTCTGAGAGAATATTATCAGAGAGCACAAAGATCTTTGGTAATATGTCAGGACTTCTGCTCTTTGTGATTTCAGAGACTGGATTTAAAAACAACCTTTATAATTATTTGATCTTTTGCAGTTAGGTGTTTTAGAGATCTTTGAAGCTTAGAAGTGTAGTTCAAATGCTAACCATTACATGTAGGCAGAGGAACTGAGAAGTAAACGTAAAGGTCCAGCAGCATGAAAAAGAGGTTGAACAAAATGTTTTCTATAGATAAAATACAGCATACTGACACTGTAGAAATGACTGAAGCCTCAGTGCACAGAACACTGCAGAAGTTGCCCTGATGTCACAAATGCTACCAGGAACAGTTTTACATTGTGGTTCTACCCTAAAAAATGCTCATATGCAACATTTTTTAATCCCAGAAGGTGAACACAAAAAAATCAGTGCAGTTTTACTGAATAATTGTAGGAAACATACTTTTACCAGTTTTGGACTCGTTTGCCTTGCCTGAATGTGAACTTGCTTCTTTATCCTTCTGCTTCAGCCACAAACTTGTTTCCAGTTCAAATTTAGGGAAACTCCATTCATGCACAGAGGTAATAGAGGTGCTAATGAAGGAGCAGAATTTGATTTTCAGAATCTTTGTTATGGATACTTTATCCATGTCCACGAAGTACAAAAGACCCTCTGAAAGAATCCCAGTTTGAATTTTTTAGTCTTTTTTCAGAATGGGACTATTATTTAAAAACTTACAATCAGTTCTGATGCTTCATATTAATAGGCACAGTATACTAAATAATGTTTTACTAATAACTGTCATGCAACACAGCTGATTCCTGCTGTAGTGGTTACTGGGAATAGTGATCAAAGAAAGCATTTACGTACGTGCTTGGTTTTAAGCCATATGAGTTCTCACTTTTAGGTACCCGAGTACATATGCTGGCATAGAGACACTCATTGTGGTTACTTGCGCATTTTCAGGTCGGAGAGGACTCCCGTCATTCAGGACCACCAGTTTTGCCAAGGCCGTCTAGCACGTTTAATACAGTCAGCAGAGCGCAGTACCAGGATGTGGTTCCAGTGGGTACGTCAGCATACGGCCTCTTTTCAGAGAAGTTCTCCATGACTGAGTGTGTCACGTTAGTGTGCACTGCTGGGGTTTTAATTTCGTTGGGGTGGGTGGAAGTTATCATTTGTTATGATTACTTCTGTCCATCAGCATTTACCAATTATTCGGTTGCAACCTGCAGGAATAACACTGAAAAGGGTCTGTGCAGAACCAAATAACTGATGGAAAACTTCTACCTTCCTAGCTCACTTACTCTAAGTGGTCACAGGAGGGGTTGAAGCCAGTGAGCCAAATTATGTCCTAATTGGACTCCAGTGATTTTTATACAACTTCCGGGCATCTATTTTGGCAGGATTCCAGAAAGTGTTAATCAGCTTGGAATTAGTCATTAGCTTAACTTCTGTTCTCAGTTACATACACACGAAGTTACAGACTTCTGTGCCACCAAGAACAGAATTTAGCTTATTGAATCTAACAGCTGTCGCATTGTGCTAAATCAAGATAAATTAATCTGATTGACTATAACTGTCTCTTTGTACTGTGGCATGTTTACTTGAAAATGTCTGCTAATTTAAATCCTTCCCCTTGCCACGGACATGGTGTGCATACACTGCAGGCTCAGCAATTAGTGAGGATTTGAGATGGGTGTTTCCAATGACTGTTTAATATTTGAGAATGGATTTCAGTGCAGTGAAAACCAAGGTCCCTGCAATTTTATTCTAGCAATGAATATTCTAGTTTGACCTTGGCTAAGAGTGTGAGTGATAAAATATAATAGAAATTGCTAACAAAATTAGAGCTGTTAACAGTGGAAAGGATGTGTCACAATCAGATTTGGTTCATAATCAAGAAGCGTGTTCCCTAAATAATAGTAGAATCGGTAGCCTTACATGAAAAAGTATTAACACAACACTGCTAAACTTAAAACTGTGAAGATGAAGCCGGCTGTCATCATTGTTTAAAACTCAGAAGGAATGCAGTCCTGTCTTTCAGTATCTCTTTGTTTCAGCATGATATTTTTGTTGATGTTTTCTAGCTTACAATGACAAGATTGTTGCATTTTTGCGGCAGCCCAATATCTTGGAAATTCTACAAGAGCGTCAACCAGATCTTACCAGGAATCATTCACTCAGGTAATAAAATTAGTGAAGTTTGCTATTGCCATTTCAATACAAAATGCTAATTAGAATTAGTTTCTTTCATTAAAATTGGCAGTGGAACATAGCAGACTGTAGACTTTTGGCCTAATCAAACATATTCATAAAGCTGTGGGAAATAGTTCTTTATTGTATTTCTATGTAACTCCCTGAAATAAGGTTTACGAGAACAGAGGGTAATGTGTTGTTACCAAATAAAGGTACCTACAGTAAAATGTTTGGAACAACTGGCATAAGAGATTTGCTGATGTCTTCAAAATGTGCCAAGACAGCTGGATGGCACGGCAAATGTGCCCATTCATTTGAGTATGTGTACAGCTGGGACTGTGAGGCAGAATGGCATTTGGTTTTGTCCTAATTTTCTCAATGCGCATTTTGAGAAAGGCTGTTCTGACCTAATGACCGTGGAGGTAATCTTATATCAATCAGAATTTTTAGTGTTTCTCCAAAATTTAAAAAATGGGTATCTACAGGTTTTTGCGTAGTCCAATGAGATCTGATGAAGGATGATCTTTGATTGTTATATGGTTGTTAAAACTCCCTCGTATGGTTAGACTAGGAATGATAAAAAGTGAAATTCAGAAAGTGGCAAGATTCCTCTTAAAGTGTATCCTGCACAAAGACACTTTAGTTCATGTACTTGGGTGTAAAAGATGGAACGATTAACAACTTGGATATTGGTGACTAGGGCTGAAATAACTATCTATTCTTCCTTGGACACTAAATTTAAAAAATGCTGGTTTGATGGTTGCTGTCTGTCCTGTGCAGAGAGCTGCCAGTGCAGCGCTCTGTGTTCCAGATGCCTATCCACGCTGGCTGGTGCAGCTGCCAGCACTGATTTTCATTTTCTTCCATTCTCATAGTGTTACTTATTGATCCCTTTTCCTCCATGTCCTGCCAGTTCCCCAAATTCAGCAAGCTGCCCTGTTACGCAGTTTCCCAAAGCATCGTGTTCTAACGAGTTTTGTGATGAGGCTTTTATGCTAAAGATTTGTTTAACCCTTTAAATAAATCCTGGCTGACAAACCTGAAATGACATACTAGCAGAATACATGTTCTCTAGAAAATACAGAGAAAAGGAGGAAAATAAAAATCTACAGTTCTCAGCCTGTCAAAACAGTTCCTGTGTTGCACCTGTATCACCGCAGGCAAGTTTGTCCCACCAGGCTTGGTTTGAAATGTGAGCAAACTAGTATGTTGGGAAATAGTATACAAACTATTTCTGATTATTAGTAGTTTTATTATTCCTTTTTCTTTTCCCCAGGGTGCTTGGCTTCCGTTACTCTGATAGCAATCAGAATGTCATTTTCTTCATGTGTTTTGTGGGTTTTTTGATAAGTTAGAGTTCAGAGTGTTCAAAAGACCTGTTGGTATTACCAGATTCTGCTTCTTGTAGAACCTTGCTTCCTGATTACAGAATCATAATTTGCCACACGTTGAGCCCTTCTCAAGAAAAAATAGTTTTCAGATTAAAAATGGAAGATCAAAGGATAAAAGATACTGGTTTCTGTAACTCCTCATTTACTTGAGATTGTATATCCTTCTGTATGCTTACTTTGTAAATAGGCTGAAGATCTATGCTTACATGCTTTAGCAGAATGATTGAAGATTTTAATGAACATAGTTTTATTTTACATTAAGTAGGATTGGTCAGAGAAGCCATTCTGTTAAGCCAAATGGTTCCATTCTAGTCTTAGTCTTTGAAGTTAGTATATTTGATTAAGGTAAAATATCTTCCATTATACCTCTCCTATATTCTTCTAGAGCTAATGCTTTAGTAACATTTCTTACATTTTTATAAAGATCCCAGTTTCATTTTTCCTAGTTAGTCTTTTGAGACCCTGATTTAGCAAGTTATTGGAATCCATGTCTATTTGACACATTGTGAGACTGAGCAATTCCAATGACATTGCTGTGACACTTGGTGAATTAAGACCTAAGTGAAATCCCACACTATGAATTCTTTGTATAATTTTTTTTTAGCGTAGTGATCAGTACAACTGTCTGTAATCTATTTCTTTGTGGACCTCAGGGCAACTGAAGCAGAATGATTATGATACTAAATATTATTATTACTAGTATAATTATTACATAGGTGAGGAGGAAAATCAGTATTTGGCCAGTGGAAGAGGACAGAGATAATTTGAGATCTCTTACATTTTCTGTCTAAAATAATTTCTCATTCCTAAAAATAATGAAGAGATGTGGTAAGAAGTTGAGGGTCTATTAAAATATGTATACAATGAAAGTATACTGCAGGTAGGAAATTGTTGTTCAGAGGTTTTATGGTGGAGCGAGAACATTTTATTCACCATACTATTATTAAGCGTGTAGCCAGACTGAAATCTCATTGCAAGCCACCACAGATAAAACTGAGAGGCTGTTAAATAATACAAAAGGCTTCAAGCAAAGGCACCTATTGTACATTAAATGTGATTTATATCTTAACAGAAGGTAAAAGGTATATATTTAAAAACCTATACTTGAAATCAAAACTCTCATTGGTAACCCCAGGAAGTCATGGATTACATTCATTTGGAGGGTTGCATATGTTGGTTAACCCAGAAAATGTCCCTCTGGTTCCTGGTGTTGCTGCTGACTAAATGCTAAGATATATTTTGTAATCTGCCATTTATTTTCTCAAATCTTGCCATTTGGGCACTGTTGGAGTAGGCTCTGGAAGTGTCCAGACGTCCCTGCCTTGGGCACTCTAGGGCCATGCTCGCAGGTGGGCAGCGCGTGTTGGCTTTGGCTCAGCGCTGTGCTAGCAGAACTATCGAGGTTCCAGGCTGAACTTGAGTCTTGACTTGTCAACACTGTGGTTGCAATAAAGTGGGTGCTTGACTTTCAGTACCTCTCTTCATAGAGAAACACTAAATTACACACTCCTGCTACAGCCACAGCTGCCACCCTGGCAAGCAGGGACTGGGGGTCTCTGGGCACAGCCTGGCTGTGCCCCTTTTTCACCCTTGAATATGCTGTAAATGTAGTGCAAGTTACCAGGGAACGTATGTTAGGTCCACTGTTTGCGAACGTCTTTATGCACCATGCTTTTAGAGACAGGTAGCAAGGAATTTGGTCTGATCCTTTTGTTGAAACCGCTATGCATGAAATGATGTGTTCCAGAAATTCATACTGCAGCTTAAACTGCGTGCCGCTGCCAGCAGCCTTGTTACACTGTCGATTGCATGGATCATTTTTGACCACCTTGTGACTGTTGGTAATAGGACAGTGGAGTAGATGGACCTCTGAGCTGGGGAAATTCAGCTGTTCTTATGGGGAACTCTTTACTTTTCTGTTTGTTCGGGGGTTTTCTCCTTTGGAATGGGGACAGTTTTTACTACACAGGTTTGGTTTTTGTTTTCTTTTTCTCCTGAAGAGTAAAGCCAAATTAGAATTTATCTCTACTGTACTATCATATACTTTGTACTGATAGAGAGAAAATGAGAAGGATGTACTTTCACTTCAGAATGCAGGAAAAAACTCTACAGAGAGAAAGAACAGGAATCAGCTGAGGAATTATATTCAGTGTAGATCGTAAAGTTCTGGGTGTTACTATGCTCAGAGTTTAGGATGCACAGATTCCACAATAGTGACCAAACTGGGTCTGGGAGGAAGGGTGAGACAGAGGGGGAGAAATAGTAACAGGGTTTTTCTGGAAGATCTCTTAAATGCCGTGTGTTATGGAAATCCCACTTTTAAAACCACACGTGTGCATTTTAATGTATGGCTTGCATTTGTACAAAGGTTCAAAAAAGACAGTACCTCTTTAAACAGTTCACTTTCAGAATAGCAATGTCCTCCCGCAGGGCTCAGCCTCCTACTTTGAATTCAGGGACACAGCTAGCATGAACTTGAAGGATTTTTTATTTTTTTAATTTATTTTTTTTTTTTACTGATTGGATGGCTGTACTACCTGAAGCAGCCTGAGCATTTCCTCAGAACAAGTTAGCTTTTTGGTTGTAATATTTTGCTGCTTACATGGACACGATGTGGCAGGGGAAAAAATGGTTTCTGAAATACAGAAGCATAACCCAGAGGTTTTTATGATATACCCTGTACTTTTTCTTGTTGCTGTGGTGTACATTGGTGCCTTATTTGCAAACGGTGTTTTGGAAGTCTTTTTTTGCTTACACAGGGAGAAGATCCAGTTCATCCGGACAGAGGGAACACCTGGGTTGGTGCGTTTATCCAGTGATGCAGACCTTGTCATGTTACTCAGGTAGGCACTGCTGCTTTCGATGCACGTATGACATATGCTGTGGCAGCTGCTGAGGAGCCTTTCAGTGAGTAGTGTGTGCTGATGTAGTGACCTAATCATTTCCCCTTCAGTACTTGGACTTGCAGCTGAGAGAGCTATAACTCAAGGGTCAGATTTTTTATTTTCATCATGTTCAGTTTCTGGATGGTAGTTGCTAGTTTGGAGGTCACATTTTTTCATAACAGTGGTGGAGCATGATATTCTGTCTGAGGAAAGGCGAGTGCAAGAGCACTGTGCTTGTGATTTGTATGACTTTGCCCAGACCACCTTTTATTGTCCTGTTGCATCCAGCTCTGACATTTAGATAGGTGGTGCAGTTTAGACCTCTTTGCAAGAATGTACCTTCTGTTGCTTCAAGAATGCATCTGTTTAGTTGTGTGGTTTGGGAAATCCATATTTGTGAATGTTCATACTTGAAATATGTTTTTATTACTTAATGTCTTGCTGCCTCTTCACTATGCTGTCAAGCATTGTCCTCGTCAATAAAGGAAATACTGTTACAGAGTTCAAGAAATGAGAAGCTGCTTCTTTAATATTTTTTATTGATGCAATTAACTCAAAAAAATCAGGCAGATTTTTTTTTGCTAGAACTAAACCCTTGTTTCTTCAGGTGTGTTCTCATCCATTGTAAAAGTGCATCAAGAAATTCACAAGTACATTTAAAACTCAATCTAGTGAAATAGGATTTGCATTAGTAGTAGTATTTTGAGGTCAGGTTGCATAATGATAATCCTTTCTGGTCCCTAAATCTCTGAATTAATTACAGCTATAAAAATCTCATTTTAAAGCCACGCTAAAGCTTTTTTAAAATGAAAATATAGTTTCTTATAAAACCTGCTAACATTTTTGTTTTGATATATAATGCATGGAGATGACACAAATTTTATACAGAAAAATTGGGCTTCAGCTGTTTGTTTTTAAATAAAGGCTGCATGAATGATTTTATCATTGCTCTTTGACTGGGTGTTATTCCCTCTAGTGTGCTTCCCTAGAATAACTTTACCATACTCCTCAGATTTTATTTCTCTTAATCTACTTTTTTTCTCCCAAAATATCTAACTGAAAAACTTTGCTGAGGATTTTCTTCCCATTTTATTAATAATGTAATAGTAGCATTGCCCCGAGGACATGTCATTGACGAAATGTTATCTATGCATCCATTAGTTTTTTAAACTGTTGGATGTTATACGTCAAGACTGGACTGAGTTATTATGAGCTTATTGTGAGTAAATATTGGTGTAAAATCAAAGGTGGGCGAAGTTAAAATAGTGGTGTACTGAGATGATGAAATTTCTTTTTTTACCCTTATTTAGTCTTGGTGGATTTTTACTTTTAACAGTATCTTCCAGCAGGGTGTCATCATGACCCTTCTGTATGAAACCCTGAAAAAACTGCTCTCTAATCATGATGACTTAGTCTTCCTGGGGCTTAGGGCACCTGGGTTCTATATCTGGCTTGGCTGGTTGGATGACCTTGGGGAAGACTGTACCCATTTCCGTGCCTCTGGTTCTTCAGCTGGGGGGGGAATGATACAATTTTCCTGAAAAGCACTCTTAAGATCTAGTAATACACTGGGTGGAATCACTATTTCTGATGCCTTTATTGCTTGGGAACACTGTACCTTTTTTCACATGCTTCAGTAAGCATTAAGTTGCAGCTAACTAAAAACTAACTAACCTCTATGTGTTTAGGGACTGAAGGAGGTACAGTGCTTCACATTTTTGAAAATACTCTAAGAATGGCATTATATTATGCTCCAAGTGTTAAGAAGAAAATATTTTTCAGTTTCTTCTTCTAAACATGTTGTTTGGTATAAAACACAAATCATCATTTTATCTCTTAATTTAATCCAAGATTGAAACAGTGGTTTATATTTTACCACATTTTCAGCATCAAAATGTAACTTGGAGGAAAACAACGCATGGTCATGAATGCAAAAAGAACTGCCAGAAAATACCCATTCCAAACAAAAAAAAGGTCATGCAAAAAATTTTTCTAGGTATTTGTTCAGTGAACAAACTTAGTAAGAAACACCTTTTATTTGAACATTGCTTTCATTGGTTGAGCTCTATAGTAAAAGATTGGCTTGTGATTTCTTTCTGTAGCTCAGTTTTTGAAAATAAATTTTACATATTATCTCAACAGTTTATTCTTGTCTGTGTTGTGTCTAACATCCAACATAGGCTTTGATACCAGATCCATTCTGATATTAGATATTCTGTCTCTTTTTGGATTTGCTTGTGTCAATTTTGGGAAAAGACTGAAATTGTAATATATATACAGACTCTACATACACAGATGCAGTGATAAGGCTGCAAAATGTTTATTGTTTTTCTCTTAAAAGTTGTGTAGCAATAATAGATGAGGCATGAAATAACTCAACCTGAACAGGCTAGATGCAATACCTGTTTCAGCAACAGTGTTAGCATTAAAGATAAAATAAAAAAAAAACTTATGCCAACAAGCTTACTATTCAATACACTCAACAAGTTCAGATATGATTCTTAATCCTGGAGGCTTAGAATGTTTGTCTCTGTTCCTGATCTTTGTGCAGTATTGCAGATCTTTTTCCAGGGAAGTGTGACTAAGGTTATTGACCCCTTTGTAATGAGAACACAAGTTTAAAAAAAAAGGGGGAGCAAATTTTAAAGGCTGATTTAACTGTATTTTAACCTTGAAAACAAGTATCCCATTATGTATAGTGATGTTCCATAAAGGTGGTAATTACCGCTTTCCAGTACTTTCAAGATCTGATTGAGGGAATGGCAATAAAATACTTCGTAGCACTCTAAGTGTGTATAGTGGAAATAGGCAAGCGACTACCAAAGAAAGCAGGTTAGTAACTAGAGATTTATTCCTAGAAAGTGAAAAATGCCATTATTTCAAATAAACATGTTATTTCTTATTTGCTCCTTTTTACCAGCTTGTTTGAGGAGGAGATAATGTCGTATGTGCCACCACATGCCTTACTTCATCCTAGTTATTGCCAGTCCCCAAGAGGCTCGCCGGTGTCTTCGCCTCAGAACTCTCCAGGTAAGTTGCTCAAGCACAGCTTCTGTGAGGGCTGTATGAAACCACTTCTCATACGTGGTAAGGACCAGTTCCAGATCTGTAAAGTCAGTAGCACACTCCAGCTGCCTTCCCAGAAGCTGGAGAACAGAAATAATAAAAAAATTGTTTGACTGTAATTTTTTTGTTTGCTTTCCAAATTGAAATTCACAGCAGCCTAAAGCCAAGAACCTACTGTTTGGAAACTATAGCCTGTTCCCCTTTGCAGTTCCCAACTTTTAGATGGGTAAAGTTACATGAGCTGAGGCACCTTCTGAGTGGTCAGTGAGCTTGTCACTGCAGTACTTTCATTATGATGGTATCTGTAAGGTACTGAGGTAGAGCCAGTCCCATAATTTAGTTCACATTATGCTGCATGTAATGACTTTTCACCTTTCTAAAGATCCAAGTTCTGTTGCACCAGCAACAACAAAGATTTAGTCCTATTTTTCAGCAAAGTCAAGAAATGTGATTGCATTTGACTGTCAAACTTGAACCTTTGCCTTGGGCTCACAAGATGTTTTGCCGGTAGAAAAGATTGGTGTATTACAACTTCAGAGGCTGTGATTTTGTTCTGACTTGTAAAACATGCAAACTTGTTTTTCACTGATGTGAAACAACTAAGTGACTGTTCACGCCAGGATCCTGATGCCTGGAGAATTAGAAATAAGACATCTGATAACTGTACGTTAAAATGCCAGTGTTAGTGGGGCTGTGGGGCAATGAGTGATAATTTTATGTAAAGCTAGATTGTTGTCCCTTAATATGAGTTCAAAAGATAGCATATTGCAGCTGTCTGGAAATACACATGTCAGAATGGAATGAAATTAGTATTTCACATATTAACCAAGTTGTGGATCAGAACTAAATTATTTCAAATATGACGAGTTCCATTTGACCTCTCAAGGCTAAGTACAGAAATTTGAAGTTTATAGATGTCACTGTTCTTAGCTTTCTCAAAAAGGTAATAGGTAAGTAAAATAAAATCACTGCAGTAAATCAGAAGTGGCTTAAGGGGATTTCTACAAATTTGAGAACAAAAATACAGATAAAGAGAGAACCTTTAGGATGTAGGCAACTCTAGGTAGTTCCAGATAATAAGAAAATTTTATCAGAAAAAGTACTGTGATTTTTATGGGCATTTCCCAGTCCACAATCATAAATAGCTTTACCTTTTCAAGAAACCAAATTAAAACCATTCATAAACATGTCCTGAGTGGTAGCTTTTCCTTCTGCTGAACACAGGACCTCCATAGGACCTATTCAAAGAAACTATCTGAAGACGTTAATCATCTTACGGCATTCTGAAAAGCAGCAAAATATAATACTCACATGTATTGATATTTTGGATACATATATGGTTTAGATATAACTGTTTCCCTTTGTTGAATAGAGAGGAAGAATGAAATCTGCATGTATGCATCCTATTTCCAACTGCAAACCTGTCAGGTTTTTATGAATAAAAACAGTTTTGGCTTTTGGAGTTATAATTTCTTTGTTACTAGTACATGCACCAAAGCATGCTGGGCAGGGCTTCACTCCAATAAAGTAATTTCAAAATGCATTCAATCTTTAACATGTGATACTCTCATCTATGCCTCAAAGAAGCAGCACAGAGTGAAGGATGAACAGTGATGGTTTTAGTCACGTTCTGCTTGAAATTGTAATGTTTATTCTATTTCATAGAAAATTATAGAGACACCATTGAATCTCCCTGTCAGTCTGCGAGTATGCACGTTTGTGTTGGTGTACAAATGACTTTTTTGATGAGAAATTGTAAATAGCCCATCATTTCTATGGAGGCTCTGTGTTTTTTCATCAGCTAAACTGGCTGTGCTGCACTGCACGAGGTTGCGTGTTAAGGATCCATTGTTCAGATCAGTCACAATCGGTTGTACTTTCTCTTTTGGGAAAGATGAAGAGTCATGAAGCTTCCCTTTAGATCTGCTTTAGAATATAACCTCTTCGAAAATCAAATATGATTATCACATCACTGGCGTTTTTTAGCTCTTCCATTAACATCTTTTGTTCCCAGGGTGGAAATAATCACTATAATTGCCCAGGAATTTCTTGGCATATGCATCTGATTTGCCATGAGGACTTGTCATGTGCTGACAGAATAATACACTGCTGATTTCCGAACCGTGAAGTAATGTGTTACCAGATTTATGTTCTGCGGTGTCTCTCAGCAAAAACTTCCTTCAGGGGTTAAGATTAAAGTATGGTTTAGTTGCATTTTTTTGGTGACTGCATTTTTGTACCTACTTTGACCCAAAGCAAAATAAACAAAGTAGGGGGAAAAGGCCAATAATTAAAGGCTGTTTACAGTTTCAAGTGTCTGTAAGTTTTCTAGTGAATTCAGCTGAGCGTACCATGAGAAGCCCTTGGTGCTCTCAGTAGAAGAGGATAACCACTATAGATTAATCAATGACCATGATTTGTTTTTCCAGAGGGGTCCTGCATGTTCCCGTGGAGCTCTGAGGATTCCCTGACACTTTCTATTCCTCCCACACATCACTCTAAGCCTAGAACAAGTGGCAAGTGTCTTTCTGGTCAGACAGGTCTTTTAAAGACCTATAAATGGCCTTCAGTGTTAATACTGATCTCGCTTGTTCTCTCTCTGATCTCTGCAGAGAGATCGACTCTGCAGCTTCTTCCAGCTGCCACTTCCGCAGGATGTGCTCGTCGCCTTTTCCGTCAGACCCATATGCTTTGTGGCAAGCAAGCTGCTCTCTTTTCCCCTGCTCTCTGCCCACAGGCTGAACAGATATGCGTTCTCTCATAACCTGAAACGTTACGTTCTCATGCCTTCACCCATAGTAGCAATAAACGTTTCTGTATTGGTTTTGTTTCATACAGGGAGCCGAAAGAAAACTCACATAAGGAACTGATTGTCACTTAAAAGACAGATATCTACATATACGTGCTTCTCAACTGTTTGTTTGTATTTCCAGTGCATTATGGGCCTGTTAGATGACCACCAGTTGCAGATAAATAGTTGGCAACCTATGTATACTGTAGGGCATGAGAAATTTTAAATGTCCTCTTAAGTTTTTTTGGGGGATGTCTGCACAGCCATGCAGGGGAGGAATTTAATGTTATAAAAACCAGGGGATGAGAAGATGAACGTAAAAGAGCGAGGATTAACTGCCTCTTTGTCACGCTGTCCTGCAATCAAATCAATTGAATTTACCCAGGGGAGGCAGTGGAAGTTCTAGTGGTTGTAATATTCAGAATAGATCAGACTAAACACCTGATTTGTGTATATTACACTTGTACATGCAGATGTGGGGGTATACCATTTTTTTGTCATACAGATCTCATCTCTCCCTGCTTTTAAGAAATGGACCCTCAAAAACATTTTTTCAAAAATAAATTCACTTAGGTGACCATCATGTATGTTCCTGCATTCATATGTGAAAAGTTCCACAAACTTAAATATGGTAGTCTTTCCATTCTTCCAGTATTATTCTTCCTTGTACTTCCCCAAGTCAAAACTTCTACTAGGGAATTTCCAAAAGTCTTCCTTCTTCAGCCTGATGTATTGAACAGGGGCACAGCAGACTACTGTCTGTTTATGCTTCATTTCTGAGTTCTTGTTTTTCCTGATAATATTAAAACCAGAACAGAGCAGAACATTTATTGCATGAGCTATTTTAAAGATTAGATGTAAAGTGTACTTGACAAACAAAAGTTAAGTCTTTCCAGTTGATTGTGCTGGTTTTTTAATCCATCTTTTGCATTGACCTGGATTTGCTCTTTTAAGACTTACTTAAGAAAGATGATGCTATTGGAAATGAGCAACCAAAAAGTCTTGGATGCAGAGCAGATTTGAAGATATGCAGCTTTTACTCTTTATAAAGGTGACTAAACCAAACACATACCATGCCTTTTGCTGTCAAGGAGTCTTTTCAGTAGAGGATGGGACATTAATAATTTCATGTCACTACAGCTCATTCTTCACTTATTGCTTCCTGCAGGTACTCAGCGTGCCAATGCCCGAGCTCCAGCTCCTTACAAAAGAGATTTTGAGGCCAAGCTGAGGAACTTTTACAGGAAGTTGGAGACTAAAGGATATGGACAAGGCCCAGGGAAATTGAAGTATGTTGAAGAATCTCATGAAACTGGATTTGTTTCTCAGGCAGCTTGCCTTGCCTTGCACGTCTACAAGATTCTTCCCATTAGAAGGAATGCAGATGTTATGGTTACCCTTGCACTTCTGGAAATATAAACCCTGTCATAAAAGACTTAGTGCCAGCATGTGATTCGTAGCAGAGGATACAGCAAGTTCTGAGCGCTTCGTTTCTGTTTCCTCCAACTATATTTTCATACAAATAATATTACCAATACAGTGCCAAAAAGCACTTAGGGAAGAGGCATGCAGAACAGGAGGCATCTGAATTTTTCCATTATAGCAATTGCTATGATATAAACAGTTACATTTTCTCATGTCTTTTTCCACTGGAAAAACTAGATAGGCTTATCTTTTATACATCATTGCCTGTATTGATATCACAGTTCTCTTTAGTAAAGAGGACTCATAAAATTAAATTTTATTAAAGTCTAAGGATCTGAATGCTAGAGTGCTTGGAGTGAGGTTTTCTCTCCTTCATTTATTTGGTAATCATGTGATTACATACTGTTATGTTACGGATCATCATCATAAGGTACTTTTTGTAATTTTGTAAATTACCAAGTCTTGTGCCAGCTATCAACCTCTCGTAGTTTCATACTCTCATAGTAGCCATGAGGCACTAGAACTTTTTTTAACCATTTCTTCTATTAGAATAGGGGGGTAGGGCTTTTAGGGTTTTTTTGTTTGTGGGGGGGTTTTGGGGGTTTGTTTTTTTTTTAATTTCCCCCAGCCATTCACTTCTTACATTTTGCAGGAATTTGTGCAGAGTTCAGACCTAATTTATGTGAGCTTGTTAAAAGTTTTCCACAACTGAAAAGGAGTTAAAACAGTATTGTTTAGACACTCTTAAGAGGCAGGGGGTGGACATTGTCTGCCTATAATGTAATGAAATCATAAACACTTAAAGCTTAATCTATGAAAGTTTTGTCATGAATGCTTGGGCAAATAGCTGGTAGAAGAGAATGGCATTTGCTACCTGTAAGATCCATTACATTTCTTGCACCCTTTTTTCCTGACCTATTTGCCATCACACCGTGGATTTTTAAGCAGAACAACAGCTTGACTTTTGAACAGAAGTTTCGTCTGGGTTCGTTTCCCAGGCATACGCTGACCTGCTCCTTTTTTTCAAACTAGGACCCCAGCACAACTTGCATACTGCCTGGGTCCTCTTGTTGCCCAGGTACCTTGCCAGTTCCTGGCCTCTCCGCTTCTGTGTCCTCTGCAGGATAGCACGGTGCAATCACTGACTGATCTCTGCACAAGCAGTAAGGCCAGCAAGGGCTTTGCAAGAGGCTGTGTGGAGGGGTAAGCTGCCTCTCTGCGGGCAGCATCAGCTCCCAGCTTCGGTCTGACTGACTGATCAAACGCACACGTAAGACAGCATATGAATATAAAGCCAGCTAGGCTTCAGGAAGCTAATTAAACACAGTTTTTTGGCAGAAGATAAAATGTTTAAGTAAGGAGGGTTCTTTCACCTCTTATTTTAGATCTTTATGACACTTCCTCACTTTCACAATTTTTCTTTTAGAAGGTACATTATGTTTTCACCTGTGATGCTTCAGTCTGGTTTTGGACAAACAATTGCCATTCCTTCTAGACTTTTTGTCCTGTCACACTTACACTGGGGATAATGTAGGCATGTGTGATTCTGGAGTTACCATTCACTGACTTTCCTACAGTTTTATCTTTTTCCTTGTTAAGAGACTGATTTTTACATAAAAGGTTAGATTCTTGCTTACAGTAAGACTGATTTAGAGGCCCAGCCTTACAAAAGGATTTTAAACTTAATGAAAATGCCCACTTTAGGACCTTTCCCATTGCAGTCTTTAATTTAAGGAAGAACCTGGTAGAAAAAACTGCACTTCTTTGTACGAGAGACGTTTTATTGAAATCTGAAGTAGATCCTTGAGGGAGACAGACTAACAGACAGAAGCTGCCTGATGTGGATCAAATTATCCAGCAGAAACATGTATCTCTATGAAGTCGCCCTGTTACCTTGCAGTGTAAGTAGAGTGGTTCATGTTTACGAATTGCTGTTTCAAAATTATTTTGCTCTTCAGATTAATCATCAGGAGAGATCACTTGCTAGAAGATGCCTTTAACCAGATCATGGGCTACTCAAGAAAAGACCTGCAGAGAAATAAACTCTATGTCACGTTTGTTGGGGAAGAAGGGTGAGTAGAACAGGGAAGTAAATGTGATCTCAAAACTCGGTGTGTCTTGCAGCTGCTGTTTCACCAAACTTCTTGTGGTCTAGAGTGAAAAGAGGAAGGATTACAGTCAGGAAATGCCACATATTTAAGCCTAGAACATACAGCTGTTCAAGATGACTTTTTAGGCATTGTGAAATGTAACATATCCTGCCTTTGCAGAAGTAATGCATGTGTTTATGTGAATTTTCACAATAATTGGTGTGTGTTTCAGAATGTTACTGGGAAAGCAAAGAAAAAACAACTTTCTTGTGCTACTCATACTTCTTTTCTGTCAGTGCTGACATTATATCTCCAGTGCTTGTTAAAAGACAGCTGCCATTTGTTGGAGGGAGGGTGCTTCAAGAGTAGACTATAGGCTCAATCCTTAACTCCTGTCTGAGGCAATGGGAGCTGAAAGCCCTCAGTGCTACAGGAGGTGCTCACTGCCTCTCCAGGCCAGGGCCTGTGTCACAAATAGAAGTGACTAGGCTGTTGGTAGTTGACAAATAAACACAAATATTCTTGACATTTCAAAGTCACTTCAGAGAATGCTCAGTCTGTGTCTAATGAAAGTCGAACGTGTTACAGGTTGCAAGATGTGCGTTGCAAAGCAAGATGTGGTTAGATTTTCTTTGCAAGTGAAACTGGAACAGTATACTGTTTGCCTCTTTCGTCTCTTGATTTGTGCCCCCTTTGTCAGATCTTAAAGCCTGCTGCCTCAGGCACAAATATTTGTATTGATATATTTCATGAATGTATTTGTAAATACATTCAAAATTTTATTCCTTTATATTTAGGAAACTGCAGCACAGACCTCTTGGAATGCTATAGTGTGCATTATTGCCATGTGATGTGTGAGTCTTTAAAATAGCTAAGTTGTAATAAAAACATCTCATACAAGATTAGATAAAATTAATCTGTCTTTGAAAACCCCTAAATCCTGTTGTTTGTTTTAAAGTTCACCTTGAAGTGCTTAGTGTTAATAAGGACTCACTGAAGTCTTAAAATAAAAAATGTTGACAGCTGAGAGCCAAGTGTGGACTTGTTCATAGAAATAGTATCACCATGCTGTCTGAGGAAAAACTCAGAACTGGAATGACAAGGCTGGTGCGGGATGAGATTACACTATATTGACAGAGCAGGGTGGGGATGCAGGAACGAGGCCTGTCTTACACAGCCCTACCAGCCTTTACTTTCACAGCTACAACCTCAACTCAGATTTAAAAATGAAAGGGATAATTTTAAAATCGTACATGAGATTGAGATTGATCCAGATAGACTGTCTCCTTTCATCAGATGTCAGGCTTTTGCATTTCATCACTCAGTACAGCAAGATGAAGAGTGACCTGGAAATGGGGATGACACATCCTGTTCCCATTATATCCAGCTTTACACAAGAGACTTTTCTTAATGGAAAAGAATGAGTTAATTAAGAACAAAGTCAAATTAAAATGACGTCAATTCTCTATTTACAAATCTGTGTTTTGAATGAAGAAAGGATGTGTGCAAACAGTATTGTTTCATCAGAGATGGTGCAAGGATATGTATCACATCAAACTATTCATTTGGCTAGGTGCAGAAAGACAGGTCAGGGTGGAGGAGAGGAGGATGATGATGATGAGGAATACTGAAAGTTAATTGTTTCCTATTTGCTCCTCATTTTCCTTTTTTAAGTGGGAGTCTGCTCTTGCATTTCTTTTCCTCTCGGTAAAGAGGTGTAATTCTTAAAGAAATGGGTAATGAAATTCCCACAAATTAAAACATTTTAGTACCTATTGATTTATTAGTGTATAAATTAGTAAGTGGGACAACTCAGACATAGTTATTGCTGTTCATATGATTTTTATCATAAGTCTCATAATGTTTGGTATTTTCCTTGAACCTTCAGTTTCTACAGTCATGCAATTGTGATGGTAGCTTAAAGTTTTTACATTCATACTTCATGTGGTCATAAATGAAGAAAATTTTGCTACAAAGAACATGGTTCCTTGAAGTTATTTTCCCTAAGTTCTATTAACTATTAGCAGAAGCTGCTTTGCATTTGTGAGTGGTAAATCTGAAGTATTAATGGTGCTTCCTAGGAGACATGAGTCATGTTGCCAACAACGTATTACTCTACTCCTGAATACCCAAATGCCCCACAGTTGCAGCTGTTGTGTGGTTGCATACCTCTTGTATGAAGTCTTCTCACCCTTGTGCCAAGCCTTTAATTGTGGGATAAATCTGACTGGCAGTGCAGGACTCTCGTGATTGATCTATTTAACATGACTCACAGTAACTGCGTACAAAAAGGAGCTGTATGAAATGGCTGGTAGTCAAGCACAGAGTTTCTAGTCTATCTTAAGATTTCGTAGTGAGTCTGATTGTCACAGAAGTTTGCAGGAGTCTTCCAGATGAGCCCTTACTTGATCCTGGCATTTGTGCCAAGATTAAGATCCAACAGTTGTCCATGATATCAAACCATTTTGATTTTTTTCTGCAATTTGAGGATGGAATCTGCCCTTCTTGCCAGGGTAAGGATCTGTTTCAGTACTTCACTTCTGAAGCTTAACAGAAGCGAAGTGCTGCCAAATGACTGAAGGGAAAATGTTTTTTATTCAACAGAGGAAAGAGGCATTGTCCTCAACTTGATAATGGTACCTAGCCTTTACTTTCCTGACACCTTCATCCTCAAAAACAACTCTCATCTGTGTTTGTCTTCTGTAAAAGTTCATGAGCCAAAACAGTAGTAGCAGAAATCTTATGTGAAAGCGGACCTTCTCTGTGATGCTTCTGTCTGTGCATTGTCTTAGTACTAAAGCAAGACTTCCTTAAAAGTCAAGTATGAAATCTTCGAGCTATAGAAGATATATCTTTATATCTATTCGTTAGGATTATAATAATCTCTGATCCCCACAGGAAAATCCCTAGTTTTCTGTTTTCCAACTCTACCGGAGCATTAACTCCATACTTAACTCATTTCACTGGTGACCTGCAGCATAATGTCAAAATTCAGTCTCAGTGCTTTGTCAGCAGTGAGTTTGTTTATGATCCAGGAAGAAGGGGTTATTTAGATTCCTTGTTCATTAGTACTGGAATCTTGAAATAGCAAAAAAAACCAAAGGAAATGCACTCTCCAAAAGACATTTAAATGCACTCAAGTTTGGAAGACAGACAAAAAAATTTAGACCAAGAAAGATAAATCACTGAAGTAATCTCATATTATATTGCTAGGGAAAACAGAAATATTATCCTTCAAATTGTCCTAAAGTTGCAAGTCTGCAAAGACAAAATATGACCATTACTCATTTTCATTCTTAATTTGTCCCGTGCAGATAGGTCTAATGTTGGCTCTTTTCATGTTTCCTCCTCCTCCCCACCCCCAATTATTTGGTAATATTTCTGTGGCAAAGAGGCCATTACAGCTGGAGCCAAAATTTTTGATGAGAGCAGCCTGCATAGAGCACTTCATTCCAGTCATCCAAACCATTCAATTTCAGAATAGCCCCACGAGAACTTCACATACCTTGGCATTAAGCAATCTGCAGGATAAGGGTTCTGGTTAAAATCTTACAAAATTTTAATTAAAATATAGCGTAAGGAATGTAGATTCAAAAAAGTGTGTCTTTGCATACAATGAACACTTTATAGTAATGTCAGGTTTCTTGACAGGTTGGACTACAGTGGACCTTCAAGAGAGTTTTTTTTCCTGGTGTCTAGAGAGCTCTTCAATCCGTATTATGGTTTGTTTGAATATTCAGCCAACGATACCTATACAGTACAAATAAGTCCTATGTCTGCTTTTGTAGACAATCACCATGAGTGGTAAGAATTATTTTTCTTTTTGTTTTTCAGATATGTTTTCTATTGTTGTATACTTTTAGACAACTGCTCGTATCTGCTCAGTCATATAACAAAGATTCTGATCTTTTTAACCAGCAGAAAAATAATTGCATTTCTTTAGACTTTCCTGATTTTGTTTTCTCTTGTGGTTTTAAATGTTCTTATTTCTCACAAGGTCAGCAAAACTGTGATTTGGAACGTGTACCATGGGATTGTCTCACAACACAACTCTCCGCATTTCTTGTACATTAGCAGTCATTTCATGAAAGCAATATTAGCCTCTTGTGCATTAAAAAAAAAGAATGAAACATTGGCTTTTTGTCAACTAAGGAGATTAAGGGAGATTTCAAACAGGTGTTACTGTATGTAATTTGTTTGTGTTTTCCTAAAGAGTGCAAAGGTCTCCTCAGTGGAACAAACCCAACATATCTATTGGAAGGAAATCTATGGAGGCATCTTAATTGGGGGCGGGAGGAAGACTGCCGATTACATAGCTCTTAAGCAAAGTCTGTGCATACACACATCCTTCTAAAATAGTTATCAAGGATTTTTACATAATCCCATTTTCACAATTATAAGCCAGTTTAAATCACCCTCAGTTGATTTAAGCCATGGCATTGCCGTAAGTCTGTAAAGCTGTGCTGTGAATATTAACAGAGAATTCTGTTGGGTAGGTAGTTGGATTACAGTAATAGTGGAATGAAACTGCTCATCTGTGTAGGACAGATATGTACTCAGTTCTAATTGATTGGAAGCCAGTTATGAAGAATGAATATCAGAAAGGAATCTTATTACTAGTTTTAAAAATTAATAGAAAATTAAATGGTTGGCTGCATCCATTCAACCTAGCTGTTGAACTCCAATACTGCAACAATAAATGGCAATATATTTCCAATATACTGTATTGGAAAGGCAGAACAGTCTGGCAAAAAGGGGAGAAAAAACCTTATGTGCTATGCAGCTTCTGCCAACATTTTGTATTCATCCCTGGCTTTTGCAGTGCCGGACCAGAGACCTTGGGGGAGAGGGAGGCATGATTCCCTCTCTGGGAGTGCTGGTGCCAGTGACAGCACTGGACAGCCTCAGGGGGAATTCAGAAAATGCAGCTTGTGCGTGGAAGGAGAGGGCTCTGCATGTCACATCCTCATCTTGCAAACCCTGTGTACAGGCAGGTATAATAAAGTCCTAATCTTTCCAAGAAAAATGTTGCTGAGGATGCATAAACAGAAAGCTTAAGAAACATTATTTTCTTTGAAAAAGAACACTAGACTTAAATCTAGTTCCAGAGATGTGGAGGAGACATAAAAAAGCTTCCAGCCACTGTTAGTGAAAATGTATCTAGAACTTCATAATCACCAGACAGGAGAGGGAGCAAGGAGCCACTGTGAGCAGAAAAGACAAGAACTGTCGGGCTGGGAACAGGTAGAAAAACCTTTGGCCTCCCAGTAACATGAAAACAAGTTAATCCTATATGGGGTGTGTAAAGGAAGTAGACAGTGGCTACCATTTTGGAAGATATGCTTTTATAAAGAGGCTAGTCTGGCAGGGGTTGATTGGGTTAATATGGATTTGTCATTTTTGAGAAGTTGCAACTTAGGTATCTGAGGGATTTTCCACACCCTGCAGACTTGCATTTTTCCTGTGCCTTACTGAGAATGTAAAAGAAACACAACAAAATAAGAAAAATACCACAATTTAGACATAGCTATCTGATTTAAAAATGCTGTTTGGAAATATATGTAAGTTTTGATGACAGAGCAGTGCACAAACCGCAAAGTTTCAGTATAACAATTGTAACTCCTTCTCTTCCAGGTTCAGGTTTAGTGGTCGAATTCTTGGTCTTGCTCTGATACATCAGTATTTGCTAGATGCCTTTTTTACACGACCCTTTTATAAAGCCCTCCTCCGAATGTGAGTAGAATTGTTCTGTCTCCTTTTTTTGTTTGGTTCCTTCCCCATGGACGATGTCATTTTGTGTATGGATAAATTATGTTTTATTGTCAAAGATGACAGACATTATTTATAATTTAATAATTTCATTTAAATTCAGGACTTCTAAGAAAAAAGTTTACTTGTTTTCACTTATGGTTATTAGCCAGTTACCTAATAACTCAGAATGTTGTTTCTGGTCAGTATGAAAACCTCATGTTTTGTTTTAGCCATGTTTAATCAGCATTATTCTACAAAATCTTACATTTCAAGTTGTACAATGAAATTCTGTGGTTTTATTCCAGATATTAATAGCGTGCTTATTCATTTGTCTTGTAATGACTCACAGGATAGGGTATGAATCACTTCGTAACGTAGACCACAAGACCCGTTCTCAGAGGTAGACAGATTGTTGGCAATCTCTATTTCGAGGAGCTTTACTTTGATATGCTTTAGACTTCGTACTCAGAACTACTACTCCTGTTCTGGCTGAAACAATGAGAGCTGCACTTGCTCAGCTTGTCTGGAATTTAAGACCTAATGAAGTTAAGGTGCTTCACTTTTTGTCCTCCATTTGAAAGCTGTTTTTGAGAAGTCTGGAAGGAGTTTTTTGTATAAAACATCATACATTCTAGTAGTGTGGAGGAATGCATCCATTCCTATTGCACATATATTTTAAAAGTATCTAAATGCTAACAGAATAATTTTACTAAGAATGATGACTTACCCCAGATGGACTTTAATACTAATATTGTGTGACTGCCAAATTAAATTAATTGTTTAACTTGGTGGATCTCTAAACAGTAAAATTAAAAATGATGGGGTGGCCCCGTTTGTACACAGCCTAATTCATGCAGCTTCCCCATCTAAGCCCTGGACCTTTCCTTTCTTCAGAACTGATGAGCCATCCAGACTATCTCTGCAGATGGGACACTGTGCCCAATCCATCAACTTTGATGTAGGGGCTGTTACTGCAGGATGTCACTTAAACTACACTTGAGCGTCCAACTAAAAGTACAGGGCTTTCTTCTGACTTTATACGGACCCAAGAATAGAAGCAGGCAGGGAACCCTGCAGATGAAAAGCACCTTACTTAATGAATAGCCCCAGTGTCCTATTTCACAGAACAGAATTTAAGGAGTTAAGAAGAATGGCAGAAATTTCCACCTCAGTATTAAATATTATTAACAGCTGATATGTTCAAAGCTTGGAGTAGTAACTGTTAAAGACAGCAAAGGGCAGTTGGCTTACAAGTTGAAGTTGTGAAAGAAGGACCAGTTAAGGAGAAATATGGCAAAAAGTAAAAAGATATTTCTATGGTAAGCAGGGTATCTGACTAGACTTCTTTGCACAGCAAAGAGATGAGAAAGGTGGCAGTATAGTCACATAAGCCAAAAGGATAGTAGTTGCTATTTTTTTTTTATTACTTGAATTTTTTGTCTTTTCAATCTATGTATTTTCATAATTCCAAAATATTCTTCACAGGAAACATGGGACAGACTCACCATAAGCTTAAGAAGAAATGTGTCTTCAAATCAATAAATTCTGGAGTTTTGCATATTAAGAAAACAATTTTGTGTTATACAGTAACACAGTATAATAACTGCTATTACTAGGCAAATAAACAGAGATTTGAAGTAGTGTCATCTTTATGCTATTGATTCTCCTCTTGGCTCCCATCCTCAGTCTGATTTTCAGGACTGTCCTATCTGAATCTAGTTACTGAGCACATGCTACTGCCATCATCTGTATTTGTGTGTTTTCTTCTTGTTTATGTTAGACTCTGTGACCTGAGTGACCTGGAATATCTTGACGAGGAGTTTCATCAGAGTTTGCAGTGGATGAAAGACAATGATATACATGATATCCTAGATCTCACATTTACTGTAAATGAAGAAGTTTTTGGGCAGGTGTGTAAGATTCTTAATTTAATTTCCTTTGTGTATTCTACTGCTAGATAAACATTTATTTGGACAGAAGAATGATTCTCATTCCATGCTGATTTGAACTTGTTTTTCTAAAATTCTGGTTGATGAAATCAATGTTGAAATCTAAGGAGGAATTATTATTTGTAACCGGTCAAACGTGTCTTTCTGGTTAAGGAGATTTTCTGGAGACTATCTGAAATATCAAAATTTTGGATTGCTTGGTTGGAGGTAGTTTACCTGAATTTAATTGCAGCAGAGTTAGTATTCAAAGGTATTACAACACCTTTGTTACGATATTATTTAGAAGACTTCACTACTTTAATTGCTGTAAAGATTTTTTTCTTCTTCTCAGCTTATTCTTCGTACTAAATATGAAGGTTCTTCAGATGAAATGGGATTTTAAATATGATTTTACCCAAAAAAAGATTTGCTGTATGTTCTCTTATTTCACATATTCCAGTTAAAAGTTTAAGTTATCGTAATTCTTTCTTCTGTCTTTATAATACTGTGTTGTCACTTGGTCATTTTTTCCTAAGATCACAGAACGGGAATTAAAGCCAGGAGGTGCCAACATCCCAGTCACTGAAAAGAACAAGAAAGAATATATAGAAAGAATGGTGAAATGGAGAATTGAGAGAGGAGTTGTACAACAAACAGAAAGTCTAGTTCGTGGTTTCTATGAGGTAAAAAACTCCAAAATGAAATTTACTTTCTTCCTTTATCCTCCCAAAATATTTTTCTCCTCATATACACTTCCCAAATAGAGAGTCCCAAAAAGCAGTCACATATATAATCAGAAGTGCCCTTACAGATATCGGGGGGGGGGCAGGGGGAAGTGGGTGGGTGGGTGTGTGTGGAATCATTGTTAGTCATTGACTTAAACACTATGGTTCTATATCTTCTTTAAACTGGAAAATACTACTGATCACTATTTGTATGATTAGCAGTGAATGCTTGCTAAAGTGACTCACCCGTTTCTTCATTGGGCATTTGAGGTTTTTTGTGTGCATGCAGTAGTCAGTGTAACATGGTAGACTGAGTGTATTTCAAGGTATTTCTCTCTTACCTGTTTTAACACGGACAATTAAATTGAATGTATTGAACTTAATTTGTCCTGAAATAATCCAGTATTTTACCAATAAAATTCTCTCCCAATCACTGTGATCCTCTAATGAAACTGAATGGAACTGCAGCTTAAGAAAAAGAAGTCCCTTTATTTGCCTTTAAAAAGAAAAAAACTGTTATTCTTTCCATTTGTAAGGGAAATATTACCTGATAAATGACTTAGTAGCAGACAAGCCTTTTATGGGGAGGCAAAAATCAAGAAATGAAGAAATGTTGCTATGCATTTTATTTCCTTTCACAGGTGGTTGATGCAAGGCTCGTGTCTGTGTTTGACGCCAGAGAACTGGAACTGGTTATAGCTGGAACAGCAGAAATTGACTTGAGCGATTGGAGAAATAATACAGAGTATAGAGGAGGTAGCCTTAATTTTGCATTGTTCACTGACAGTGTTGCGGGGGGGGGGGGGGGGGGGGGGGGCGGGGCGGGGCTGGAATCTCCCAGTTTCTACGACACTAAAGAACCATCCCATGAGATAAGTCGTTAGTATCTTCCGAATTTCTGTGGTTGAGTTTGCATTAGGAGAAGGTAGTTTGTCCATTTGAGTTTGCTTCATTGCTTCCCCACGGAGCTCTTCCCATACTATTTTTGTCTGGACAGCATAACAGAGCAGTCTTCTCCACAGAAAGTACTGTGCTTACCTGCACATTAGTAGAGTACCACCCAGACGCTGGAGACAAATGGGAAGGGTAACCATTCTTAGTAGGATCTGCCTCTTTTCCACTCTCAAAGATGACAGGAAATCAGAAGTAATCCCAGTGACTGCAGGCTGGCAGTTGAGATTATTTGAGAACAATGGAAAATTTGGGAACTACTTTGAGAGAGGTGGTTGCAGAATCGTTCGCAGCATCATATTAGATCTATAAAAAGCACAACATTGGAATATTTCAAGAATTGGCATTCCTGTTAATGATCGATTCATGGGACAAATGCGTGCAAAAGAGATTCCACTCCTTTTTGTCATAGTAAATTAATTCTTTGCCTTTGAGATTTTTAATGATTTCAGGAGTAGTTTTCTCTCACCTCCTGTCTTTTGCTGCAATGGATAAGAAATACAGCATTATTGTGACTAGGGCTGAACTAGGAAAAACTTACTAACTATTCTCTCAGTCACTTTTGTAGCACTTAAAGGTATAAAGGCTCTTCTTGTTTTAACAGGTTATCATGACAATCATATTGTAATTCGGTGGTTTTGGGCTGCTGTGGAAAGATTCAATAATGAACAACGACTAAGACTTTTACAGGTAAGAAATCAGCTGATCTGTGTAGAAATAGTCTGCCATGTTAAAATTAGATGCTAAACTATTTCCATCCAGGCTTATGACATCAAAAAATTATGGTGATGCTGCCTAATGGGAATAATCTTCAATCCTCAGAGACTTGCGGTAATAATTTTAAGTGACTGAAGCGCACATCTATTTTTATAGCTTTCTAAGTTAAAAATACATTTAAGATAAAGTATCTGATGTCAATAATCCTTTACTATTGTTTAATTAAAAGTACATTAAGACTAGTAAAGATAGAAGAGGAAAACTCTGTAATTGGTTATATCATTAGGTAGACATTTTAATAATTTTTGTACAGCTTAGGAAGGAGAAAGCTTAGATGGAAGTTAAAGTGCCTCTAATTAGAAAATAGTGATGAAAACCTGAAAATCAGTGCAATTCCATTTTCACTAAGTCAGCATGCAGAATCCAGTCATCCTGCTGATGAAGGACAAAAACCTCTCAACAGAGGAGTATTTATACATAGGGGTTTACTTTTGAGTTATTTTTTTTTTAATTCAGGTTACGTCCATTATATCTGTAAAGAAACAGACAAACCCCCACCCCAAACCATACCATGTTCTTGATCTATTATGAAATACGCTGTTTTTAACAATTCAGAATTTGCATCTGATCATTGAGTTACCTATATGAGTATGATGAAGGATTTTCTTTTTTTTATGTCTGTAAAAAGCAGTGTGGGACACCTCATTTGATGGAGAGCCAGGGATATCTGCTTATATATTCCTATCACACGGTAGTCAAAAGTTTTTATCATCTGCAGATCATCAAAAATTAAGTAGCCTCTGATCTGTCAAAAATTGTGCTTGATCTGTTCGTGACAGGTTCTAACTAAACCTGCTCAACAGACAGCATTTTGGCAAATGTCAGTGGGCACTCTACCTAACCTTCAGAATTTAGTCCTTTTCTTACAGTATTTAAGAACAGTTTATAAAGATACTGAAATCCACATAGCCAAAAAGGCATAACATGAAGCCATTATCACACAATATTACTTTTTTTATTAGTTCCTCTTAATACAGAATAAAGACAGTAGGGAAAAACTCACTTAGGCCTAAGTTTAAGTAACTTGATATTAGTTAAGTAACTTGATATAGTGTTTTATTCTACAGTATTTATGTAGCATAATTACTCTTTCAAAGAGAAACCTTTGAAGGAGATTAATCTGTTGTCTCTTCTAGAGCCCTATCAGGAAATAGTCTGTTTTCCCTTATCGTCCATTTAAAGTAGCATTTATTACTTGTGCCTCACAAATTTCCTTATTTTGCAAATGCTTTTACATAAGCATTCGGACTTCAGTGGATATGCTGATACAAATACATTTCTAACCCGCACCACCTGTGTATCCAATATCCGTGATATTTTGTTTGCGCTGGCAGTTTGTTACAGGCACGTCCAGCATACCTTATGAAGGATTTGCCTCTCTGCGGGGGAGTAATGGTCCAAGAAGGTTCTGCGTAGAGAAGTGGGGGAAGATAACTGCTCTTCCAAGGTACAACTGTGTGTATTAATGCTAGAGATACTTTAAAATATCAGTTACTGGGGTAACAGATAAGCTGTTTGAGAAATATAAACAAGTTTTAATGGAATATGCAAACATACTATGCCTTACATGAAAATTTCTTTCCCCATTGTTCTAGTGTTTGATGCATCCATTTTTCTTTGAACTCAATTTTGTTCTCTTAAGATGGACAAAGCGGTGTAACTGTGGCTGACATCCATATTGTAATGATTTTTTCATGGAAAATTGTATTAGAGTGATGTGTTCGATTAGAATTTGATTTTGTTATATTTGATTAAATGTGCAAGTATTTACTTCCTGCACATGCAGTTCATCACTTAGGAGCAAAAATTAATATGAATTAAAATTAAATAGCACTTGTGACTCTGTCTGAGTGAAGGCTAATATCAGACTTTTTGCATTAGACACACACAGCCTTTACAGTATAGTTTAGCGATGTAAGTTTTATGCTCTGTCTGATGTCAAGAGTGTTAACAAATATGGAAGAGGTGAGGTATGAGCTGCAGAAGAGGTATATTTTGAGGAGGGGGTAATTTGACTTAAGAGGCAGCACAGGGACAATAGAAGGTGAAGATTTCAAAGGGAACAAGTAGGGTCAAGTGAAATACGTAAAGAGGGTAAAGGACCAGTATGAGAGTCCAAGATACGAAAGCAGGAATTGAGTTGTACAAGCTCTTGCAGACAAGAGGCAGCATTCAAATCGGGTAATGGCAGGTTTGGAGGAGTAGGATGAGAAGGTTAAAAAAAAAAATTGCTTTTCTAAATTTTCCATTTTGTAAAGACAGGAAAAAGAGTTGTTTTCAAAGGTCCATGGTAACAATACCAGGACGAGACTAATAACATATGAGTGATGCAAGAAACATCTTCTAGCATGGTTGCTTCATTGACAAAAAATGACAGGTTCTAGTCTTTTCTGTATTGTCATCAGGCTGATACGTTTCTGGAAGATTTCCTTTCATCCAGTTCTATAATTCTGTTGCCTCTAGAATGGGTTAACAGTGGTTAGACATACAGATTAGTGTGCAGAATGTGGGTGAACTAACTCTACTTAATCAGATCTCAGCTTTAGTATGCTGCTTATAGCCTGTGGTGGTAGTTTTGGGCTGGGCTGATCCATGGAGGAAATTCAACACTAATCCTAGCCCATTCCTCTTAAAAAAGATTCCTCAGGAATAACTTGCATTCAAAGCCTCTTTTTAGACACAAGGCAGCTGTCAGACACGTGGAGAGTTTCTCTCACCAACAGCCCTTAGCTTTTTCCTCCAGCGTAAGTCAGAGGCAGAGACCTCTCTTGGGTTGGCTCCTGCCTGCAGGCTACCGTTCGAACCGCACTGAGGAAGTCAAAGACGCAGAAGTGGCACTGCGAAATCCACAGACACAGCAGGTGGCCTTTAAACAAAGCCATGTTGCCAGTTTATAGTATAAATGAGAGCCAGGCAGCTGAGGATTAAAGATAATCAAATTCTGGAAATTGCTATTTCAAATCAAATACTCTAATATCTCTTGGAGGCCTAGTAATACCTTGTACCCCGCTAAGTCTACTTTATAGTTTGATTATGATTGACCTATGGACTAGCTTTGATTCTGTTTAAAAAGAAAAAGTGTTGATTTTTTAAAAAATAATTTCTGACTTCAAAAGATGAGATTTTCTTGTGAGTTTAAGTAAGAAAAGAGATTGTGGGAGTTTTTCCCTATATTCTCTAATACTGGAATTCCTGGTGCTAACAAGCACAGCTTGCAGCACGGAAAAGGTCGGGACGTGCCAGAACAGGATGCTCAGAATTTCCTCTGAAAAGATTTCGCAGGGCCCTGGTTTCAATAAACTGCAGAATAAAACTGCTTCCTGTAGTGCAACATGGAGAAACGTGTTGAGAATCTTTGCTACCATAAGGTGTTCCGCAAGTGTAGGGGAAACACCAGCTCTTCACATTTAGGAGAATGTATCATGCCCTTGAAATTTCATTTATGATTCCCTTGGTTAGGAAACATTTGATGTTTGACTCTGTGGATAGTTTTTAACATACAAGTGTGAGAATTAAAATAAACCAACAACACACTTGTTTTGTTAAAATAAAAACAACTGTGTATGACAAACATCTACAGTTGCCATGAGCTGGCAATTCCTGGCGTTCATACATGGAACCTTGATCTCATAAAAAATAAATGATCTTCCATGTTTATGCTTAAATGGGCTAAGCCCTAAGCAGAAAGCAGTATTTGCATTTTTACATATCTAGTTCCTGCATGCAATGTAGCTTCAGCCTGCATCTCACCAGCTTCAAAGACTTACTGTGCAAACAGCAAGTAGTACTGGCTTGAAGGTAAGACGTTGTTAACATTGCTAACAACGACCCCGAGTAGCAAACTTTCAAGAGGTTTCCAAACAAGCCCTGCGTGTGTAAACACATTGCTTGATCTGCTGAGAATGCTGCCCTAGGACTCTGTGACTCGTACTGATTCTCGGATAACTAAAGCATTTGTGTTAAGGCACCGTAACTCACTCGTAGCAGTGTTATAATTTGCAGATTGCCTTTTTGATTTCAGTGGGAGTGCTTGTGAAATTTGATAATACTTGATGTGAGGGTGGCAAAAGCTAGGACTCAACAAGTCAGTGGACTTTATGTTTCTTCCTCTGTTTCTAAAAAACTACTGCACTGCTGAGAACACGGAATAATACCCGTCCCCATCTGTTCTTCCCGATTTTGAGACGCAGAAGGCAACTAATATAGTTACTTAGGTATGTGATTGTGGTGAATATAAACACAAATGTATTCACTAGATGTTTACCGAGTTCCCACTGTTCTGACTGCTGTGTAATCAGTTCTGCTGAATCAAAATAGTGAGATTTCTGTGGGGCACATATCAGGTTGCCTAGCTTGTATCACTGTCTCTTACACTAATAAGTCAGTAGCATGTAAAAGGCCCTGAAAAGATTGATTATTACAGGTTTAGCTTAACTATTGCTATTGCTGATGCCGCTTCTACTTCCTTCTTTCACACTGTGTTGTATCAGTGTGGGATCAGTGGAGGGACTGTTACTCTTACAATTCACTTACATGCTGAGAAGTTGGTTCCAGGCTCATTGCTGTACATGATACATACGTGCACGTGATGATTCACTGCAAATAGTATTTATGTCTGACTGCTGGATTTTAACCCTAAGTCAATCTATTTTACTACTGTAATCAGAATGAAGGGGGGATTAATTGGGAATCTAGACTTCAGGAACCAAGATGGTTTTTCATGTTGTCATAAAACATGAGTCCAGGAAGATGAACAGTTAGTGCCTATGTGGTTTGAAATGTTGAAATGGGAAAATACTGTCCAGAGGAAAAAAACCCTTTCTTCTCAAAGACTTACAAAGTTGCTTGCTAGGGTGAGAAAGGCATGCATTCCCTCAGAAGACAAAGATCGTAAGTTTTTGTCTTTTTTAATGACTTGGTATTCCAAAGTAGGTGATTGCATTTTCAAAATTGCCCTCAAAATTAAGATACAACTCAGTTTTCTTAATAAATGTAAACAACATGCCGGCTTACTATTAAACCAGTTTGTAATGAATCCCTTGCTAATTATATACTATGTCTTTTATAATTTGTGGTTTTACAGCCCACACAGCATGATCCATAGTTCTAATGAGTGGCTGTCAGCCCCATGCAGCAGAAGTATGTGGTTAGACTGTTAATTGCCTAAGACTCTTCCACACTCTACACTGATTTCAAGGGATCACTGAGTTCCAGTTACCCATTTGCTGCTGGGTCTAAATCAGTCTCTTTCTTCAAAAGGGGAATTTCTTTTTTTCTTTTTTAAAAAAAAAAGGTGTGGGAAATGCAATAGTAATTTAATCTATATCACAGGTATTACTTTGTAAGGTTTTTGGAAAGGCAAACAAGGCGTACAAAGAAAGCTTTCCTCCAGGAGCCTTAGAGGGATGGAAGGGTGGAAGTTTCCCCAGGCCCCTGGAATACAGGGTGGGGAAATGCCCGCTCTGCTATACAGCATGTACTAGCAGCGTACTTCTAAGCATACTGTATTTGGGGAGGGTGCAAAATTCAATGCCATTTTAAGTGATTGCATATCTGATGTTGGTGTGTGTTTATAGTGATAGTGTGGCCTACTGTACTGTGTATACATTTCTTCAGCCTGGTATTTTTATGACACTGAGGCCGAAACTAAGTGAGTGTTCCACCTTCAATGAGGGTTTGTAATGGACTCATGTTTTTAACAAACGAGATTAACCCACTTCACTTCGTGTCCCATCCCTGCTGTTGGGAGCTGAGACCCACTTGAAACGGCAATTAATGAATTTGCTTCCATGGAAGGCAGCACCTTCTGGCTCAGAGAAAGCTCAGTACAGGTCTGTTGTAGACACGCGGGTTTCTGGGAGGGGTTAGGTTAAATGAGTTGCATTTGCTGCGAGGACGGAGCTTGTTCAGTCCTTCCATTGACATCGTTACACATTTACACTTAATACAGGTCATACTGATGAAGGGCAGGTCACTGCAGGAAAAGTTTGTTTTTCAGCTGGATTGTATTTAAATAACTCTCTGATGTGTTTTATTGCAAAAGAATAAAGTACTTGTAAACAGAGACCTGCCAAACTACAAAAAGGTTTTCATTCTCTAAAATCAGTCTAAAGTGAGGCTTTGGTACAAAGCTTCAAAGCAGAAAAGATGCCTCCTCCAGCTTCTCTTTGCCTCATTTCTTCCGCAAGAACCTATCACATCAGTAGTTACGCTACCTATTTCACTAGAGCAGGCTCATCCACTAACAGTGTTTTAGAACCTGAGGTCAGGCGATGATACCCATTATTCTACTAAGAGGAGAAACCTTTATTATCTCCCTTTTCATTCCCTGGAAGAGGTTTTGAGAGTCAATTCCAGGTCTCTCAAAAAACTGAGGTAGATGTACTTTGGAAACTGAGAAATAAACCACGTGGTTGTGCTCTTAAGCAAGCAGGATGGTGTATGCTAGAGGTGTATGCATAGTTTTGTGTAATTACAAAAAGTATTCTTTTAAAGGTCATTGGCTTGCAGGGCCAGATATGTACATAGCATAGATCAGCACAAACAGTAACTTCCCAAGAAACACAATCCATATGCCAAGGAAATGTAGAAGGAAAAGCATCTCATTTGTCTGTCCTTTACTACTGTGGGTTTCCTGTGTATCTAGAGTATTTTTTAATATTTCATTGAATCTAATACCTTATGCATATTCAATGTACTGAAATATCTTATGATTACAAATACAATATTCAAGTATCATCAGTAGAGAAAAAAATACTACTTCTCAGAAGATACATTTAAAGCCAAGATTTCAGAACAGACTGTTTGAATTGTACCATGTTATATCATTCTTTTCTCATGTATATTTAATGGATAAAATTTATCCCATGCCTTTTGGACTGTCAGTGTGTTTCTAAAGACCTTCATAAATGCTTCTTACTGGCTTATTTTAATTAGAAAAAAGTAGATTAAACCTCACTACCTGTTCAGTTATCACTTGATATCACTTGACAGAACAAAGTCTTCTGAAAGAATACTATCTGCCCATCTCTACGCAAGCACATACCAGCCTGTGTGTTCTCTTTGAACGTTTTAAATAATGTACTTCTTCACCACCTCTTTTTTTTTTCCCCCTCAGGGCTCACACTTGTTTCAATCGTCTGGACCTTCCCCCTTATCCATCATTCTCTATGTTATATGAAAAACTGTTGACAGCAGTTGAAGAGACAAGTACTTTTGGACTTGAGTGATACACAAACCACAGTGCCCAGCTCATTGGACTTTTGTGGATCTGTCTTCTCAAGGAATGAATGAACATTTGTATTGGATTTCCTAGAGGAAAATTGTTTCACGGTGCAATTCAAATAATGAGGTTCCATGAAAGAGCTTATGAAGCAGTTAAAAAGCATTGTGGTAGTGGCAGAATTCTCTACAATGACACTAGAATGTGCCTGATGTGCAGGGAAAACCAAGTCTTGCAATCCACGTTTTTTTCAGGACAGCCAAACTTCTTAAGTTTATGTTCTGAGCAAATAAGAAACGTGATCCCATGTTGTGATCAACCTGGCTACTGCAAAACTGACGTGTACCCAAAAACTGGATTTCATCAAAGTTGTTGAATAGAAAATTCAAGTCAAAACATGAAATCATTCAGCCCCTTACCTACCCAGTAAATTATCAAAAAGTCATACAATAGATTATTTTTTTTCTTTAATTCATGAAGGTACATTACTTTATGCCATATGTTATAATAGCATATCCAGTACTTGCTTTACCTAAGTCTACGAGTGGCTGCATGGTGTGCACCATAGAGCTCAAGTTCCCAGGGCAGAAGTGAATTGGAAGGAAAGTCAGCAACAAAGGATGTAACAACAACCGCCTGCATTAAGGAGGTTTGTGGAAATGTGTTTGCCAGTGGTGTGTATGACAAAAGATGAGCTGTTATAATGAACTTAATAAGACTGATTTTATGCTTTATACTGCATGGAAACTTTTAAGAAGAAACTAGCAATTTATCACAGCATATCAGGAAAAAAACCCTAACACAGTGACTTCTGTTTATTTTTATAAGTTCATTATATTATGTTTCTTAGAGTGTAAACGGGAAACAAGCAAACTAAAACACTGTTTCTGGTTTTGTCACTTTCCATGCTTGAACAGACATTCTGCTAGTGTTTATTCTTTAAGCACTCTCAAGGGAAAAAAATGCCTTTTATTTTTATAAGAGTGAAAAACTCCTAAAAATATTTTGCACTGAATGTACCAAAGTTGAAGGGACATTATGATCTGACTGACAGCAAACTGCATCACTATCAAGTATCTGTAAAAACGCTTAGGAACCAGGCTTTCTTCACGGTGCCATGTCAATAGATATCAGGACTGTGCACATAAGTAATAATTTTATAATACTATATGTGATATTGTAATATGCATTTATTTTAAATGCATCTGGGTCATTTTTCATGCTTTGGATAATTTAATGCAGTGGAGTTTAATACAGATATTTCATATGCTCCCCACAACTTTTTATTTGTACAGCACCATGAAACACTAGCTCATTTGGAGACTCGTGAGTAACCTACTTTAAGATGAGCCACTGGTCATAATGCCGCTGTCCCATATCAGTGAACACCTACAAGATGTAAACTGTTCATAGTGTCTAAGCTTGCATTTTCACTGATAAATAGTTTTTTTATCAACTGTTATTTGAAAGAGGCTTTATGGCATATCAAACACTGCATGGACACCAATTTCTTTATGCTTAATATTGCTGAAATACACGAGGCTTGCTCGCATCTATTTTTAGTACTTTCCTCCAGATAGTCTTGTGGAACACTTGTGCAGCTGCACACCGTTCCTTGTACAGCTGCTGTCACGCAGTGCATCCACCACATTTTAAAATTCCAGGAAGTGTCACTTGGATACTGGATGACAAGAACATAAATCTAGCTTTGCACTAGCCTTCTTGATAGCACTGAAGCACAGCAAGCCCTGTTCAGTGGGAAAAGTAGCTTGTGAAGTAATGTTCTCACTTTGGAGACTCTTGAAGGGGCATCTCAGGGAGGTATCCTGCTTGTTCTTGTGGGAGCTTTTTTTCCAACGGAGGTGAACGTCTATGGAGATATCGTCAGCAAAGACTGCCACTCCACCCTCCAGGTCGGAAGGCAGGTGCAGCTGCGGTGGTGGCAGCAAAGACTGAGAAAACCCTTCAGGCTGACTGAGAAAACCCTTCAGGCTTACTGAGGAAACGTTACCTGTGCAAAGGAAAACCCACATGCAAAATCAGAGTGAAAGCATTCTTTTATTTCAGGAATAATTGAGCTTCTGCATGACATCTGGGACTTGCTTAAGTAGCATAGGTATTCTTACGCTACTTCTGGCTGGTATGAAGTAGCAAAGAAAAATCCAAACATGTCACCCTATTTTTACACATATATTTATCAGTCTGTGCTAAGATTGCATGTCACAGATCCTAATGCACATCCTTTTTCAGAACACGAATGAGCAGTAGGCAAACTGACTTTTCATCAGGTCGCTCCAGCGTGGCTCATGTTTCATATGATCCATTCACTGCATAGCTAAAACTCTGGCACTTGAAGCAGAATGCAACTTTTGCTTGGTTGAAGGACTGCAGAATTTTGATTTTACAATACTGTGTTAACCTGTGCTCTAAAAAGGAGATTTCCCAGGTGGAAACTGTATCTACAAGTTTTGAATCAGAAACTCTTTGGAATGAAAAGTTTAAATACTTGGCACAAAATAAGTTTGTACTAGTCTGCCTTTTAAGTTATGCTTTTGTACAAACCGAACAATAAATGCATCTTGTCAATTTTTATTTAAATATATTTACTGCACACATTTGTTCTGTATTTATGCATTTATAAGTAATTAAAATCAGTCATGATGATCCGGTATTCTGTAAAGATGTGACAGGGTCACCAGTGGGGCAGCTGTCAGTTTAAAAAAAAAAAAAATCTAGAATCCCTGTAGCATTAAGACTGAGGGAGACTGAGGAGAAGCTGCTGCTTGCTCCTTTGCTGCCAACATCACCTGGGGGACTCTAGAAAAATGCTGTTTGAAAGTGATGAGGAGTTAGCTGCCTAGATATGGCTACGTAGGTTGCCTTGAGCACTTGGCTGGCTCTTTGTGTGGCTTTAAGTGATGCTTCTGCTCTGAAGAGATTAGCAGGGAGGGAGTATAGCAAAGGAAGCCTGAGCTTTCTCAAATACCCATATCTGGCTACTGTGTGGAATGTTGTCCGTTCATTGTGGGAAGCAATTCCCATTAGACATGTCCCAAGTGACAGCCAACTTTCATGTCCTGCAGATGACTGCAGCAGGCGACCACGGTGCTTTTGCTTATGACATGCTGTGGCAGGCAAGAGGGTCCAGGTAGAGAAAGACTGAGAAGCCTTTCTGAAAGCTCTGTATCTCCTCAGAGCTCTTCCAGATGGTGCTAAGGAGCTTTGCGTTTAGGGACGAAAAAAAGCCAGTCAACCTGAAGTAGACAAAAGATTCCCTTCAGCTACAGTGTGATGACAGCTCGTACTAATTTAACGTGCAGCATCTCCATCAGACAGTCTGGCTGGGGAGGTGCCTGCAAGAATTAAAGTGAGGTGTCCATGTTTCCTGCTCTGCTGGGAAGTGGAGCCATGCTGAAATAACGCATCGTGAGCCAAAAAGCAGCAAGCAGGTCCCCTGCCAGCACAGCATGTGCGAGTGGCCTCAGTTCCAGGCGCACCTCATCCCAGGTCCCAGCATCCTGGCCAAGGAGAGGTACGCTTTGCTTACCTGGCACTGCTAGCAGTCAATTTAACCATAACGCTCCTAAATACACCAGAACAGCTTGTAATCAATGAAATTACGCAATGCGGCACCAACTGTAGCAAGCAGTTACCTGTTCAACATCTGGAAGCCAGCAGCGGTTAGGATAGCACTGTTTTCGCCTACAGCAGGCAGGAGACAGCCGTCTGCTACCTCTGTCACACCGTTAGCAGCACCTTGCAGGGTGACACAGGAGAGCCTTCTTTCAATCCAAAATAAAATCCAATTTAACACACAGTTCTGCTGACCAGAAGCAAACCTTTTCCCCCATTCCCTGCCTGCTGTTTTTCCTTAGTATTCATCAAAGAATTGCCTTTTTTGCTTTTAATCTCATTTTTCATTACCTTTGTTGTGAACCTACCATAAAAAGGTGTTAATATGACTTAGAGAGTATCTAGGGTGAAATCCATCTGTGTACACAGGCCTGCTGGGCACCACATACACTCCACATTGAAGCGGTTAACCTCGGGTCATGTACGGTGAATGTATGTAATCTTTGGGGAAACTGAAAATTTAGGCAGCTGCATGCTGGCAGGACATCAGACAAAGTTTCTGGCACGAGTTAAACTGGCAGAGCACTGGACTGGTAGTTTGCTCAGTTTAAAATTATAGGAAATAAGAGTTTTGTGGTTTCTTATGTATTTTTAATCCTTTTAAAAGTAAAACAAAAAAGCTTCCTTCTGAAGCATTCGTAATGGTATCATTTGGTTGCTAAATGTAATCTCAGCGGTATTAATTGCAGATGTTTACTGAATTTCTGCAGTGGTAGCTGCAGAGGTTTATGGAGATGCTTGCAAGCACACTGTCTCTGGACTGTGAGAACTCCTCTTCACAAAAGGGGAATCTGCAGCAGCTTGTGTTTGAATAGCCTGTATAAACTCATTTCCCATAGCATAAAGCAAGTTAATTCTTTTCAGCAAATGAAAATTAGTTGTATTAGATTATACTAATAGTTATGTTTTTCTTGTTATTGTTTTTATATGGAGGGGTAATTTATTCATGTTAGCACTAATGGGAATTGAGTAGTAAGTTTGGTCTCCAGTCGCAAGATTACAGGCTTAGCTTTAATGCTAACCTTACAGTATTAATACTCAACCACCACTGCTGTTTCCCCTTCTTTCCTTCCTTTCCTCCCTGGGCAAGCAAATTGAACTCCAAGCAAAATTTCAGAATAGTTACTCAAACCTGGCTTCTTAAACTTTTTGCATTTTGGCTCAATTATGCGGTACAAAACAGAACTGCAGAAATGTTATGGGTTGACTAGCTCATCAGTTGCAAGTAAAAATCCTTTACAATTTTATTAACGTAACCACAGTGGCTGCTGTTGGACTAGTCTAACATTTTTGCCTAAGTATTTTACAATAAAAGAAGAGTTTAGGGGGTTGAATTTGAATTTGCTTGTTTGCTGGAAAAATAAATATCCATTAGGTAAATAGTAGGGGAAAAGAAGACTTGATTGCAAAGCCAGTAAGGCTAAAAGCCTTTTTACAACCCACTTTTTGTTAGCAGTATGCAAAATTATAAAGCTGACCCTATAAAACACACGGTTTTCACAGTATGTGTTGGTTTATGTTTTGCATCTCTCTCAAATAGACCACGAGCTTCATAGTGCTTCTGTTCAGTTTCAGATTGACTAGTTTCAGCACTAGACTACTACTATTTTAAATGTTCATTGCTATGAAAAGTTTTTTATTTAAAACATTTTTCTAAAATTATTCTACTGTAAAGAAAGGTATTGTTCAGGTTGAAACTTCATTTAGGGCTCTACTTCATAGGCTTTGCTCAGAGCTGTGTTATGCCATAGGTATTTTAAGGTAAACGCATGATTAATTTGAGAGTTCTATTTAATATCAGTGACACTATAATGTCCTCTTGGTCACTGCTTAGAAAGGCTCCTTCTGACTGTAGGTAGAAGGATGACAGTCAAGGACTCCTGGAATGGTTACAGTCCATTTTAGTATCTTTATGTATTCAAAATGCAATTAAAATATCTCCTCAGGACTATGTGAAATAATTACTTATACTCATTGATTAGCCCCCTTCTAAGTCAATAATTGGAATTTTGAACTTGTTTCTTTTATGTACCAAATGCAGTCAGATTACATTGCAGAACAATAATAATAAAAATTTAACTACAGCTGTATTCTTACACATCTCTTAAAGTTATGGTGAATGCAAAAGGGAGCTGAGCTATGTTTCTTTCAATCCTTCCTCCCTTTAAAAACTTCTGAATAATGAAAATTGTATTTTGTTTTGCAGTTGTTTCCTTTTTAGAACTTTCAGAAACTTCTAACTCAGCCCCTACTAGAAGAAACCTTGTCTACTTAGATGGCTTTTGCTAAGCACTCAGGAGGTACATTGTTCCACTAATTTAACGTAGTTTTGTGCTGACATCAATGTAATCAGCTTTTAAATGTATAGACCTACAAAACGCCACAGGTCTCTGGTCACCCTTATTCTGGGCTGCCTTCCAAAGGCCAGCCATCCTCTCCCTTTTAATTGCACTTAAGCCTACAATCACCCAGAGACAATTGCTGACCACCTACGCTGACGGTAGCTATAGCATCAGAGTGGGTTTGTTTATTTTTTCATCAAGAATTAAACTGGTCTCCTTTGCAACAAAAGCAGCTCCCTTCAGTCCAGAGAGTTGATAGGATCATAGTTACTCTGACATCTAGATTGTGAGTGGTTTAAGAAAAACAGTCATAGATGTTTTTTGGAAAACAGTTGATTAGGTATTGTTTCATTTTGGTTTGCAAAATTAATAACGAGGCAGGGGATTTTTCTTGCAGTGTTTTCTATGGCCAGAGTTTCTCAGCCCCCATGGGCTGCTTCAGGCTGTTGGCTGGAAGGGTGAGTGGCTCTTGCAGTGAGGCAGGTGAGTGCTGATTCAGAAATCACGGCAGCAGGCGATTTATTACCTTAGTGAGGACTGTGCCTTCCACAGATGGAGGTTTTGTCATACAGCGATTGAACTGGTTTCTTCCAGAAGCTCGTTCATATCTGCGTTGCATGTTAACTGCAATACAAGCAGCTCCTGACATACTCCATTGACTATTTGGCACCTCTCATTTTAAATGAGAATTACCATTTTTGTAGTTAGAAATACTCATCTAACAGTATAAATGAGGTCAATAACAGAAGATTTTGCTGAGACATCATCGTATTTGATTGCCATGCAGTCAGACGTTGGAGCTGAGTAATTTTAAAATGGATTACTGTATGAATAAGCAAATGAATTTCTGAAACCTCATAAATAGTGCTAAGGAAGGAATGTAATTGTAGGTGCTGTAATGGTAAGATATGGCAGTTCCACACAGCAGATAGAGCATATGAAATGCAATGATGGAATAGTGCTAGAGAGGAGACAAGACTGAAAGTGTAGGGACAGAAGGAGGACTACACTTTGCAAATAGCTATCAGGACAGTTAGATGTGCTGACCACTGGCTATACAAAAAGGGATACTTTTTGGTTGAGAATTAGACTATGATAATGTACCCAGGAAAAATGTCTATTCGTCCTGAAATACATTAGTGTTACTGCCACTGCAAGACATATTTTACCTAATTATTAAATTCTGAAAATCTAAAGTACACAATCAGAAAACTTACTTCTGTGTTGGTTTTTCTTGTTTCATTGGTCTTGGGTTTTTTTTTTTTTTTAATGTGGACTACTCTCAGGAGAATGAAGGCTTCTAAATAAAATAAGGGTGGTGTCTGGAAGTCCTCTTTACTCTTATTGTTTGCATAAACGATTACTGTGTTTATTACTAGCTGCATTTGGGAAGAGAAATAGTATCTGATAAGAAGTTAAATCACCACTACCGAAGGTGACTTTCATTTTAAATGTGATGGGCCAAATCCCTAACATTTAGGTATGTGAAAATGTAGATGTTTATTTTAGATGGTTGGGGTTTGTGTTAGGGTTGCATAAGAACCATGACTTTCCACAAAGAGTGTTTTGTCATTCTGGGATTGATAGGACATTTCTAACGCTTATTTAAGGTAATAAAAATAGTGCCAGTGATCTAGTTAGCTTTGGCCAAGCTGATGCGAGTCTTGACACCATTCACACTCTAATGACATGATCAGAAAAAATACTGTGTAAGAGGGTAGGAAGATTTCAGGATCTGGTTCTCTACCTAAAAGCTGACCTGGTTCTTTACCTAAAAGCCAAGACTATTGGATAAGTCAGTATAAGAGTCAAAAGAAGAATTCCTTGCAAGTTTTCTTCTTCAACATGGTAACTGAAGCGATAAGAGTTTTCTATAAACTTTAAGTCCTAAACTAGAAGACAACTAATATGTTGGACCGTAATGGTTCAGTAGTTCCATATAGCAGGACATTTTACTGCAATGAGTCTGCAACACTCAGGAGACTGATGTTTATTATCAGCATTGCAGGGAGGAAGAAGAATCATAATAATATTAAGCACGTAAATCATTTTAGGAGGATGCTTTTTCTTTGTACTCTGTTTTTCCTTGGAATGACATGGCCTTGAAGGCATCCATGAATCCTGATGAGCAAGGCTGCTTTTTGTATGAGTGACTGAACATTTGTACTTATAAGGGCTGGTACAGTATGGCAGGGGAAAACTTTAGAGAAGAACGAGGTAATGAGGGATGTGATGTGGAATACTGGTACCCCCAAGTCAGTCGATATTCTTGCCCTTGACAGGCTACAGTTTGGGTTATCCAGCATGTCTGAAAGCGCATATAGTTTTACAAGTTTTTGTAGTGGGGATGCAGGCATCCAGAATCTAACAGGTGTATAGGCGCATCTCCCTCATTTTTGACAATTACTTGATATAATTTTATACCAAGTTCTTTGTTTTTAAAGAATTTCAGGCACTGAGAATACAGAGTGCGTATTTATTTCTAAGCTTTAAGTAGAACACCTGGTGTATTTTTTAATCCTTTCCATACTTTTCAGTTAAGTGCTCACAAGACTGTATATCAAATACAATACCAAGTTTTTCTATCTTTCTACAAGCCAATTTAAGTTTCATCTGAATTTAGTATATGTCTTTCACAAAATCCTAAATGGGGAATATGTGCTTCAAGCATTAAGATGGTGTATGTCCTTTTCTCCATTTACATTGCATTACATTTCACTTTTTTTCTTTGAGGCAGGAAGAGCAGATATGAAATGTGTTGAGTGTGTTACAGGGGCACACAATGTGTTTCATTGTTGCCTGGCTTCAAGGAATGTACTATAATGTTTGACTGCTCACAGATTTGCATAATTATCTACTCAGTTGAATACAGGACTCTTGTATTGTATTTCCTGTTATTCAAAAACATTTGGGGAAAAGATTTTTCTGTGTATAATTTTATTTTCATACTGATCTCTATTTTGTTTAAGACCATGTTTCATCATGAAATCACTTAATTAAAATAAATCTTCTTACAAAATCCACTTTGGAAATCAACTCTTTTACTGTGCCTCTGAATATATTGTAACATCATTTTTTAAATTAGTAGCTCTTATCTCTAGATCATTCTGTGTCCTTTGCAGCATTTTAAAACCTTTAGAGAAACAAGATACTCTTTCTTTACATCACCTTTTCTAAGTGACTTCTGGTGGCCTATGGAGTCTGTTGTGTTACAAATCATAATTTTGGAAGCAGAGAAAGTAAGGATTCTGCAGCCATACACAACATAATTTGAACAAGAACTATGTATGAAACAAAGGCTATCACAAATGAAGCGAACAAAGCACCAGATAACTACAGTCAACACGTTGGAGAGGCCCAGGCTTCATGAAAGAGTCTCTGCTTTTGAATGGAGCATCAGAACTGGCAGTGACAGTGGCTATAACACAGAAAAGCACTGTATTTCTGCAGGGAAATATCTTCAGGGAAATATGTATTTTTCTGTCCTTAATAAAAGTTGGTGGCCCCCACAAAAGATTTCCTCCTACTTTTGTAACAGATTATACTAGTTCCAGTAAGAGATACCGGTCTTTATTTGCACTTAGGTGAGGGTCCTCCCCGCTGAGACACAGTCCAAGGAGACCTTTGCTCTACAATGGTTAAACGGCAAGTTGTCACTTCTCCTGTGCGTTACATAAACTCTCTGTAGAATCTAATATTGAAGTAATATTTCTATTATTACAAAAAATTTTCTAGAAAGTAATTTTGCATTATCTTGCTACTAGCAAAGATGGGATGCAAGCTAACCTAAAGCATTGAAGGGGAGCTGCTGTGGGAAGAAGAGGCTTTGAGACTCGAGCCCTTTCAGACTTGGTTCTCTGTCATAGTTCTCAATGTTAGACTCGTAAGACAGTTTGACCCAGATCACTGCTAAGTGATGCCATGTATTGAGCAATTGCTCCTTTTTCCCTCAGTATAAAGACTGGAGTTTGTATAAAGTTTGTGCCAGGTGACGCTGAGGCAATTCTGCTAAGCAGTGACTGGGTGAAATACAGAGACTATTTGCCCATTGCATTGAGAATTGCCTTTTGTTACTCACTTCCTTTGCACAAATGTGGTGGGGTTCTTGCCGAGATTTTGGCATGGGCAAAAAAAGTCAGATTTTTTTAAACCACCTGTATTAAATAAAAACACGGTCATTCTTTTTGGATGAGGTGGATATCTGTATTCAATGATCAGGTCATTTCCAAAACTGGCGGTTGCAGGTATGGCAGGAGATGGCATGCTGATTCTGACGGACCTACGGCAAAACGTAATTCTGTGCTTTGAGTATTTCATGGTTTAGGTTGGCATTTGGTATCAGAGAGGTTGCTTCAGCTAACAGTGCTCTTGTAGATGTTTGGGGCATGGGTAATCTCTAGAGGGCGGTGGGGTGCTGAGGTTTTTTTTGCTTATTTTATACCCACAGAGTGAGAGAAACAACAATCAGTGTCAGTAAGTACAGGAGCATCACTCCTAAGACAGGCAGCTTTACGCTATAATCTGAGATGCACTGAATCAGCACATTTTTCAGCTAGCCTACTCTGTGTGGTGTTCTGGCGTGCCAACTCCGTGCTCCTCTGCCAAGCAAACAGCTGTGGGTACTTTGCACAACAAGGATCGTCCACTTTGCAGGCGGATTTGCTCTTGCTTCTTGAAGGCTGCAGTAGCAGAGGCAACGTGTAGAAGGTGCGGATCTTTCCCCATGACTTTTGAACTGCAGGACACTGAAGATGCTCTGGTAAGGCTTCGTTTTGCATGCGTTGTCAGGTTACTTAAGCATGTACTGCCCTGTGGAATGGTGATGCAACAAAGAGACTTAACAGCTTGGTGGAATTACTCATTTGCCTTATGTTTCTTGAGGCGCTTTTTTGGTGCTACAGATCAGGGTCTTGCTTTGTTAATGTCTTGTCAAAGAAGTTACCACAAATGAGTTGGAGAAGAAGGCTCAGACATTCTCAGCTTCCATCTATGTGGCTCTTAATGTTGACTACTTGTCCCCCACTCTAGTGACGCAGTTATCTGCTGAGAAGGGTAGGTTGCTGTCTGTTCAGTCCAAACTACATCAACCCCGTGACAGGTTTGAGTTGAAATCAGCACTTCTTGAGGGAATTGAGCTTTTTCCACAAGGTTACCTTCCTAAAACACCTATGGGTCTGATCAATGTGAGCTGTACATCACAGCTTTGCCAAATGGATAACTGATCAAGAAAAAATAGTTCTTTTCATGAAAGCCTGTAAAGACTGTAAAAAGCCAGCTTTGTAATGGATAGATAATTAAGGAAAACAAGAGAAGAAATTATTGTTAAGAATGGGAATTATGAAGCTAACACCTTTGGGACAATTAAAAAATAGCAATTAATGACCAGGTGCATGCATTAGTAATAAGCATAGTTCCTGATCCTGTACTGTCGTGACCTTCAGCCTACCATTCCCCCTTCTCCACCCTTTGTTTGTCGTTCTCTGTGGTGGTGTATCTAAGTTCATTCCAAAGTCCTCAGGGTGGAGTCCTACCAATTATACCCTTCTCCAAGTGCCATACATGTTTCTATGGCATTATATAAACAGATAACCAAGACTACAATGTCATGAAGCATTTTTAGTATGTAGTTGGTTTTCAGAACTTAAAGGGAGAGCAGAGCAAATCCTGGCCTTGAAAAGGATCAGTGAAGACACACAAGCAGCTAAGGAGACAAACATAAGCACTGTCATTCACTTTTTGGCACCACGTGCTATAATAACCTAAAACATCTTAATTGCAGTTATCATTTAATTTTACCCCTGTGGATCACTCGGTATGTTCAGAATGCTGCTTGCTTTTCATACTGCACAAAGAACGCTTCTCAACAAAACCAATCTTTTCTACATGTTGTATTTTTATTTGGCAGATGTATTTGAAGTCATGTTATAATGAAGAAAGGGTAAGGTCTGGAACTCTGCAGAGATGGTGGAACTCTGGGGGACAGAGTAAAGATTTTGGACTTCTTTTTGTCAAAAATATCCACAGGTCAAAAAGCTGAAAATCTAGATGGAAGATCAAGTGAGCAGGAGTTAACACTTGAAAAGCAGCTCTTGTTCTTAGTAGATGTATCTTATTGAGCCAGCTGAATTGTATAACATATTCTGAAGTCTTCAAGAATACTTTCAGTTTTCGCAAACTGCGTATCTCATCTTCATTTATACTACTTTAACTAATCTTAATGTAAGCATTGCTGTGACAGCATGACTTAGGTACTGTACTTGCCACGCACATAGCAATTACCCATTTTACTGGCAGTGCCATGGCATAAACAAAATTAACCCAGTAACTAATGATGCACTGCTGAAATTTAAATTTGTAACTCTCAAATTCTTATGCTCCATTACTATTACTGCCTTTATGGCAAATCTATTATAAAACGGCTGTTTGCAAATTTCCAGGGCAGCTGGTTGGATTGCTTCACAGAGGAAATCAATTTGGCAAACAAATTGCAGCTATTTTAGAACTCTAATTTCAACTTATTTCTAGAGCATGCTTTAGGCTGTTTTACATCCTCAAAAAGGGTCTTTGAAACCACAAGTTATAGTCTTTCAACTTTTTTTTTTTTTTTTTCCTTTGGACTCATTAAAGCAAGATGCTCCGAAGACCCAGTTGCCACTTACATGCATGAAAAAAGGGATTGTCAAACAGGCTCTGTGAGAGATGTGTACTTGTATAAAAGTAATAGAAAGTAGGTTCTGTTCCCGTTTGAACATGCATATGCAAATGTCAGTCAGAGCTGGTATACCAATGTCCGTTTTTAACTGGACCTAGCCAGTAATATGGTCGCCTGAGACTTGGCAAGCTGTGTCATAAACGTAACATAAAAAGCCTAACTGTGCGCAGTCACTGCTGGTAAGCGCGCACAAGTTTTGTTATTGTGGTTGTGGATTTCTTTGTCAGATCCCCAGCTACGCTAGACCAGAAAAGAAAGAAGACGCTGCAGACTTGGCAGGTCTCCCCCGGCCTCCCCGGCACCAGCGGTGGGCGCGGATGGCTCTGGGCAGCACCCCGTGCACCCTGCGCTACCCCCGTGCCTTAACCTTTCCCCTTTCTTCTAGTACTCCTGGATGCAGCGTACACACCGATGAGCTTCATGACAGTGTTTAGGTTAAATACAGCCCTTTGACGAGGAGATCCTATCGGTGCACCTCGCCCAAAACGGCGGCTCTCCTCGCCCTGCACTCCGTGAGGCGGCCGAAACAAAATGACTCTCCCGCAGCTCCCCCGGACGCGTCCCCCACCGGCTCCCCACCAACCGGCCGGCCCTGCCCCGCCGGGCCCAGCACCCCGGGCGGGAGGGAGGCGGCCGGTCCGCCTCAGCGGGGCCGGGCAAGGCCGCGGCTCCCAGCACGGCGGGAGGAGGAGGAGGAGGAGGAGGAAGGGCAGGAGCGCGTCCCGGCCGCCTCGGCGGCGCCCCTTCGGCTCGCACGAAGGAGCCGGGCGAGGCGGCGGCTCGGGCAGCCGGCACCTGCCGCTCCCGCCCGCCTCAGCCGCCGCCGGCAGCGGCCCCGCGCCGCCCCCGCCCCACCCCGGCTGCCTTCGAGGGGCGAGGGCAGCCGGGCGGGGGCGCTCCCCGGTCGGAGGGCGCCCCAACCAATCGCTGGGCAGACGGCTCGCCCCGTTGGGCGCGGATTGGCTCCCTGCGGCCGAAGTGGGCGGGCCGGGCGGGCGCCGCCGGGGCAGCCACATCTGCCGGGCTGCGCTTTTCAAACGCCGGCTGTGCGGGCGCGGCGGTTGGCGGGTGCGCGGGCTGGCCTGCAGCGCGTGCGGGCCGTTGCGGCGACCGTTGGCCTGTGAGGGACTTCCTGGGAGTCCCGCGGAGAGAGGTGAGGGTGCCCGAGCTGGGGTTGCAGCTCCCGGCCTCAGCTGCCGCGGGTGAGGGCGGGCCGATCCGGTGGCGCGCTAGGTGGGCGGTGGGAGCGTCGTCCTGCCTCCCCTACCCGCTGTGGGAGCTCGCCGGTGCGAGTCTCCCGGCCCCGGACGGCGCTGGCGGCAGCACCCCGAGGCGCGGGGGTACCTGTGAGGAGAGGTGGGGCGTACCGCCCTGACGCCGGCGGCCCGTCTCGACCGAGTTTCAGCGCCCTCGGGAGCGGGCAGCCCCCGCGGGGCTCTCGTTGCGGTCGCACAGGGAGCAGGGCAGGGCGGAGGTGAAGGGAGAGCTTCGTTATCTTTCAGGCCTCTCCGGAGGGGAGCGCGGCCGCGGGGGGAAGGCCGGCCCGGGTATGGAGCGGGGGGATGAGAGCGCGGGATGCGGATGCGCTGGTGCCCCTCCTCGTTCGCTCGGGAAGGGGAGCCGGGGCTGACGGTGACTGCTCTTCTCCGCCTCGCAGTCGCTCGTGTGCCTCTAACGTTGCCTGAGCGTTGGCTGCGGAGTGGGTCAGGTCATGGCCGAAGGGCTGATGCTCGGCTGAGGGGAGGAGGTGTGCGGGGACAGCCGGCTTTTCCGCGAGGACGGCTCCCGGGGCTGGCGCTGAGCGGAGGGGGACGCTGCCGGCCGCGCAGGTCGCCGCGGGGCTCGCCGCTCCGCCGGCTCCGGCAGGGCGCTGGGTGCCTGCCGCCCGTCGCCACCGAGGGGGGTGCGGGCCCTGCAGCGTCGCGCAGTGTCCTGGTGCCGCTCGTCCGTGGTCCTTCTCTGCTGAAGCTGAACGTCTTCTTAGCCCGGAGCAGGGACTTGACTTTTCTTGGAAACAGTTAAATTAAGTGACTTTTTGCTCAGTTAAAGACGGTTTAGTGGGAAGTTTTCTCTTTAATGGGAAGCCTGCAAATTTCTGAGGTGCGTACTTCTAACGTCCGTTACTCGGGGCTTTTGGTGCAGCGTGTAACAACACAGGTATCGCTTTTAATTTTGGAAATAGTTCATGTATTAGAATTTGTGCCTTTTTCCATAGCTAATTGGATTTGAAATTGGATCTCATTGTCCTGAATAGATTATGTGCCTGTTTGTGGGTTTCCATCTGCTATGAATACATGGTTTTCTCTATTCTTGATGATGCCAAGCTAAAAAGAGATGTGGTTTCTTACCAGAGAAACAGTTAATCCAATATAAGACAGAAGTTCTCCTTAATAATAACAGCTCTGTAAGAATAATGATATAAAATGAAAGCTTACATAATAAATTTGGTAATAGTAAGCTCTTAATCAATTAGGTCAATTGTCTAATATAAATAAATCTTTTTGTGCTGAAGTACTGCAGTGACAAGATAACTTTAATTGTTAAACTGTATTTGGTGAGTACAGCTCTGAGGAGAGTCCTGTAAAATTTCAGACATCTGAATCAGTCTCTTAAACGATAAGCTATCATATAATTGAGGAAAAAGGAATGCATGTTTGTTACAAAGTGATTCGAAGACTTGTATGTAGATTGTATTGTGACACCTTGATAATTTTTAAAGAAGTTATTTCATGCTTATCAAATGCTACTTTGAAGATATTCTTAAACTGTGTAGTTGTGTGGGGTTTTTTTCCTGCTAAAGCATGAATCATTATTTAAATCTGAAATAGTTCCAATATGTATATCCATGTTCCCAGAACTGGTAATCTGAACAATGTTTGATGGGTACTGGATTATATTTGAATCATAACTAGTTTGACTGCTCCCCCAGAAGTTTCTGATAGTACACTTCTGTCATTCGAAAACTGAAAGTGTATTTTTGTAAGTTTGTTAACTGTATCTGAACTGTAATTTGCCTTGTGTGTTTGGTTTTTTTCCTTCACTAATAAAGGTAAGTCTACTCTTTAACTTAAAATAAACCATCAATTAAGACTTCTGTTATCCTTCGGTAACCTTTTTTCTGCTTTGCTTTTGCACTTCACGTGAAGAGATGCTTCAGGCCTATAAATGTGAATGCCAAATCCCAGTATTTTTACTGTTTTTTTTTTTTTTTTCAAACAGTAGTAGAAATAATGTGGGTGGGTGTATCTTAATAAACCAGTAGAACGACACATTATGAAGGTAATTTAATCAGGATTACTACATCATTTGGTTCTAAATGATCTAAACTTGCAAAGAGGATCTTGTCAGAAAGCAGCATGAACGGACAATTAATCTACCATTAAAATGAAACTTAGATGAGCTATGAGTGAGTTTAATAAGAAAGAAATGTGAATCTTCCCACTGGAAAAAGGCTTCCCCCCCCGCCCCGTGGTTAGCTATTCCTGCTGAGTTGCAGACAACAAACAGGAAGGAGTTTTGGTTAAGTCCCCCAGGGGTAAATTTAAGGGAATTGCTGGAACTTACCCAGAATCCAAAGAAGAGTTAAAGCTTATTTTCAAGAAAGCTAAAAAAAAAAAAAGTGCACATCATTAATAGTTAAGTAGTTATTAGCATTTTTACTAGAACTGAAGCTTATTCCTAATATTTTATGGATATGCTCCAGGGAGAAAAAAGACCCTTATCTCAAATGTTAAAATTATTAAAAAAAAAAAAAAAGTATTTCAATTAATTTTCTTAGCATGTCTTGATTAGTATTCCTTTCAGGTTTTATTTTTACAGTGCTTAAATGTGTTGTTTTCAGGTCACTACTGAACAAACAATGCTATTCTAGTGTGATAGACCTAAACTCTAATATTTGTATACTTTCCTGCACTGTAATTATAGGATTTCCAAAACTCTTAATTATTCTGCTTTAACAGGTGACTGGTAGCAGAGAGAGACGTGTTCCTGACTATGTCGAGGAGAAAGTTGGAGAATAAAAGCCTTTCTGGCTTGTTAGCCACATCTCTGCAGACACAAATCAAGACAGACAATTTCCACAGTTTTTATATGCTTGAATCGAAAGAGCTAGGAAGGTAAGGTTATTTCTGTTTGTTTTATTTTAGTAAGAGGAATTTTTGCTGCAACAGATTTCTTTATGCAATGATAGACCTTTTCTGGCAAACTTTTATGGTAGTAGATGGGGAATGAAGTATGCCTCTCCGCTTCCCCACTCCCTTCTTTGCAGTATCCAACGGGTTCTCTAGTGACCAGGAAAAGGTACAGTGAGGCAGAAGTTGCCAGCCTTTTCCATGTCAGAGAGATTTAGCCTGTTTTCATAGGCATGTAGATCTGGGATTATGTTCCTTTTCTTCCATTTCCCCTGTCTAGTCACACATCGCATTCCAGGTACATAAACTAAAGAAGAGATGACATAGGGTAATACTGCAAGACAAAGAATGGGGATTTTGAGTTGGTTGTTCCGGTTGTTTGGTTGAGTTTTTTGAAGTCCAGAAAACAAAGATCTTTTTCTCTCCCCCTCCCACCCTCAAGCAGTTAGTCTAAGTTTCTAACAACCTGCTGTTTCAGAGTAGTTTTGCAGCTCACTTCCTTTGTTCGTGTTTGCAACAGTAAAATAGGAAATAAAACAAAAGAAAAAAAAAAACCCTTGGTATTTATGATACTGTTTCAGACATCTGAGTTAATCCTTTTTTGAAATCACTGGGTTAATGCATACCTTGAAAATATTCAGGGAATTGGGTGTAAAGCCATGCAAACATAATGCCATGGTCATGTTTCCAAGCTCCTTGAATAGAAGTGGCATGGGTCAGTTTTACAGTTGTTGTGCCTTGCTGTGCTACATAGTGACCCTTTGCACCTGTAACTTGTTTTGTCAGCAAATATGCTCTTCTACATGTGATTTTGTAAGCTCTTTAGCCTTCATTGTTCTTTTGGGGTTGGTTTTTCTTCCTTGCGTGTGCTTAATCTGGTACACTTCTATAAAAAGTGCACCTTGCAGCCCATAACTTTCTTCTTTTCTTACCCGTTTGTCAGCTCTAGTTTTGAATTCTAGGCTCTACAGAAGCAGTTTATATGCACCATCCTCTATAACTCCAGTATTCTTAAAAAGCTGGATTTTCAGATTATACATACCTGTGAGATGATGTCTAAAGCAAACAAAAGTATAGATTTGCGTCGATTCTGAAATACAGTCTTTAATACTTTCTATACATACAAAACCAGGCATACCAAAGTAAGTGTCAAAATGCAAAGAAATAGAAGCCGGGTAGTATGTTTTCCAAACATATTTTTTACTTTTCTTGGCCTAACAGTGTGTGTATGCATTTTTTAAATGTTTTAAGTGTTTACAACACTTCGTAAGTGATGAAAAATCCACCTTTCTTCGTCGCTTCTCTAGAAGATTTAATATCCTTTACTTTTCACTTGCCATTTTCTTCTTCCTCTTCAGGTTACTTAGTAAATGGCTCTTTTGTTCTTCTGTGCTTGAGCTTCCCAAGACCCATTTCTTCCTCCCACACCCTTATCTTTTAGGTCCTTTGGTATTTAAGACACTGACTCACTAAACAGGCAGGTTCTGTTTAGTGGATTAAGTAGTTTTGTCCCCAGTGTGTGGATGGCTTGGCTTCTTTTGAAGTAGTTGAATTTCTGTGGTTTATAACTTGGGATATGAAAACTACTTGAAATCGGTTTTTATCCCGTAAAACGGGGCTGTAAAGTATGATGGTTAAGCAGTTGCTTTGCAGGCAACAAGGAGCAGGAACCACTTTGCTTGCTTCAGTGCAATACTTCAGATTTGACTTTTTTGTATTTCTGGGGAGATTCCACTGCTCTAAAACAATTTTGTGTCCTAATAATTTTGTCTTAATTGGCACACTACCAATACAGTATAAACAAGTGGAAATTCTTACGTCATATATCTGGAGATACTGCTGACCCTCAAAGCCATTATACCCTCAGCAACTAGAAGGAAGATGTGCAAAAACTATCAGGGAAGATCTTGCTGTTCTCATGAAACTCAACCAGTTCCCCTTTTTTAATTTTAGAGAAACTTTTGTGGTTGACACAGTGATGTGATGTTAAAACGAGAATGCAGGCTGTGGGGGAGTATCTTAAGCTTTGGTATATTACGAAATTCAGCTCAATAACTTCAAATGCTCTGCAATTTGGTTTAACAATTGGGAAAGGACTTGGCCATTTCAGGCTTACAAATAGTTGCTAAAATGAAGAGTGTGCATGTATTAGACTGTAAATAACTTTCACCTCTTAATTTAACTTCTGAGTTTTCTACTCTTACCTTTTTAAATGCAGTACTTTAAAAAAAAGGATAAAGAAATCCTGCAATTAATCGATGTTGAAGTAAATGATGACAGAGAAGTAGTTTTGTTGAATTTATTTCTAAATAAGTGATAGCAGTATGATTAAAGGTCAACTTCACATGTTTAATAATTTAGTCAGATTTGTACAAACTATTTAACATATGGTTATTTTCAAATGGAAATCTGATTTTTCATGAGATGCTTATACCTTTTTTTGATTAAATACTGGTCTAGATTTTTTCAAAAAGCCTCAGACATGCCTTTTTTTCTTCTTCTTTTTTTTTTTTTTTTTTAAAAGAGATGTTCCTTTTAGGCATTGGGTTTTTTGTACCAGAAGAAAGGTGAAGACTTCAGGGCAACATAGGCTTTTCTACTAAAGAAGCTAATTTAATTGAAAAAGTGCAGGTCAGCTCGCACTGAGCTTCTCTATCAAGTTTGTTCTTACTGTGCTGTGGTAACAAAAAACGTGCATGGAAGGGCATTGGATTTTGAAGACATAAGTGTAGATCTTGTTCTTTGTACATAGTTCTATAACTGGTTTTAAAACCTCACAGAATTTATTTTAGCCCTTCAAGTTGTTTTTTTTTAAATAACGTTTCTTGTTTTCATTTGAAAACATTTTGCAAGTATGCAACTAGGCATGTCTGGGAACGCAAAACTTGTGGTTATAAAACTTTGTTTTTTCAGGAGTTTATAACTTGGCTTAAAAAACTGCATTTTTCCCCTAATTTTTTAAAAGGTCAGCTTGGTGTTTTAACTACAGTATGTGGTTTTCTTTTAAAAACATTTCTTTGCCAAAATACATTTTTGTTTCCATACCTAAACAGTTGGCTAGGAAATAAAGCAGCACACTTCTGTCTAACTGTAGTTGAGAAAGAGAATGCTAAGTAGTGGGTGTCTTTCTGTTAAGAGGTTTTTAATCATTTTGCAGGTACCTGGGCATTTTCTCAGCAGCACTACAGGATTTCTGGAGGGAAATTCTCTTTATGACACTAAAATTTTCTGCACTGAACACCTTCCCTCCCCCCCGCCCCCCCCCCCCCCAGCATAAAAATATGCTTTATTTTCTGTGTTCGTTCTCTGCATTTCACAGGGATTTGCTTTGTTTATTGCTGTATCCTGTAAGTGCTATAATGTGGTTGAGTTTTTTTAATATAATATTGCCAACCTGATCAAAGACCTGAGCAGCCTGGTAGGATCTCATAGCTGGCCCTGCTTTAAGCAGGAGGTTTTGCTAGAGACCTCCAGAAGTCCCTTCCTACCCAAGTTATTCTATGATTCTGTGATCCTACAGTGAGAACGTCCATGTAACCTGATACTCTGATTTAATACTCAGCTAGTCTGTATAAAGGGAGTTGTACTGGGTCTCGCCAAAGCTTCATCTAGCTAGTATCCTTTCTCCTACAGTGGCTGAAAGTGAATGTTCAGGGAATAGTGTAAGAACAGGCCAAACTGGGCATTCCCCTGATAATTTTTTTTTTTTGTTTCCAGTTATTTGCATGCCTTTTTATTTCTAATGGCAATTTACATACTTTTTATGTCTTAGGTCTTAATGTTTTCCCTTTTATTTTTTAGAGGAAGATGTGCTGTAGTTAGAAAATGTATAGCTAAATCCACAGGCCAAGAGTATGCAGCTAAATTCTTAAAGAAAAGAAGAAGAGGTCAAGACTGCAAAGCAGAGATTCTTCATGAAATTGCTGTGCTTGAATTAATGAAATCTAATCCTCGCATAGTTAATCTCCATGAAGTCTATGAAACAGCAAATGAAATCATCTTAGTGTTGGAATAGTAAGTATGTCTTCATCAGATGTTCCATGTTTGTAGTTACAAATCTGTCAATATACTCGTTTTTTGCATGAGTTGCCTGAACACCCAGGAGAATTACAACAGTACACTATATACATTATGCTACTATTTCATTATGATATACTTTATAAGCTTCTAAGGACTTTTTTGGTATGATTTATTTTCATGTAAATGCAAGACTTGAATTAACTGCTGTTAATTTGAATCTTTGATTTTGTACATGTGGGGTTTTTTTACATCCACAGCTAATGAGTTATGCCAAACAATATGGAATAAGGCATAAAACAAAACACACGGAAACATATAGTAGTTCTGTACTCAAATTTGAAAAAAAAAAATGGACTGAAAGATTTTTTTGACAAAAAGCTATCAAAAAGAAAAAGATATTCTTCTTTCTTCTCACTGCATAACTCAGTTTTGTAGACAATTTCACTCAATTTCAAATTGAGATTATTTTTTGTGCCTTTGAATACTATCTCAGGAGGGTAATTTTGATTAAAACTTGCCTGTTTAATTTGAGTAGATTATTTCTTCTGCTAGTTGGATTTTTGTAAAAAAAGCTCTGATCAGTTTTCAGGTCAGGCTAACCTAATATAAAACCTAAATACAAACTCTAGGGTGTAATTTTTATTTTTTGTTTTCCTTAAAGAATCTTTAACGCAAGCTGACTGGAAAGAATATCCTTGAATCCCATAGAAAGTGCATGGTGCTTTAATGCATCTTAAATCATACAAAAAAAAAAAGTAGCCACTGATAGCAAGCACACAGATTTCAGAGAAGCTGAGCATGTCTGTGTTCTATGAACTTCAGTCACTGCTTGACATGCTTTGGTGAATGAAAACTTGCAATTCGTTTGCGAGTTCTGGGCTTCTAAATTTAGTGATTTTGTTGTTTTGAAACTGGCTTTTGGAGCTGTTTCCTCAAAAATTCCCATATCTTTTTAGATGCCCTTGTGGCTTCTCATAAGCTCTGAAAACAAGTTTAATTTGCAAGTTTAATTTTAATTATCTGTCATATTTGCTGTATGTGTAAATGTTTGTTTGGAATGTAAGGAACAAAAATGCAGTTTGTGAAATTAATTCAGAAAGTCTCGCTAGGTAGGATTTAAGTTTCATGTACAAAGTATTTGAAGAGCTGTTAATGGTGGTCTGCACACACCATGATAAATTCCTTCAGATTTTCCAAGGAATGTAGCTAGATGATGATAAAAAATGCTCTTTTTCCTGGAACTAGATGATCCCTAACATATTATTTGTTGTTCTGAGAAGGCTAAACTAATAAATAATGTAAAGACAAAGTCCAGATGGCAAGTTTTGAACTTCTTATCAAGAACAAACGCAAGTTCACGTAAAAGCCAGACAGATTTTTCCTGCTTCTGTTTCAGCTCAGCCAACTCTGTCTTGCTTATTAAAGCTCTGTAATGAAACAACTTCCTTATACTACATCGGTGTTAATGGTCTACTTTGTAGTAGCATTCAGAAGTTTTGCAGCAAGTGTTCTTAGTTCTGTTGGGATAAGCGGAGGGCTGATTACGCTTCTAAATTATGTCCTTCTGTAGCAGAATACACAGATTATTTTTTTTGTTTGTTTCTCATTATCAGAAGACTGAAGCAGTACTTTAAAGAATTGCAAGAGATGAGTCTCTTACTCATAAAATAGTTTATAAGCATTTCCCATTTAGCTGTATTTTTCCTCCTGCATGTGGTCCTCGCTGTTGGATTTCATTGGTGGAGTTCTTTGGAAGATGTAGTAGTAAGACTCAGTTTGTGTAAGCGCACATTTTCTAAATAAAGGAGAGAAATGGATGCTCGCTCTCTGCAAGGACTCCCAAATCCTTTTCAGTGGCGCTGGTCAGCTCTTTACTCATCTGGTTGTCCACCCATCCAGACCATAATGTAGTAACTTGGATACAAAGATACTGTGGGAGACAGTGTTGAAAACCTTGCTAAAGTTAAAGTAAATGATATCCACTGCTCTTCCCCTCATCTACGTTTTGTCGTAAAGGCAACTAGGGGAGGCATTAGTGATACTTCACTGATAGCTCCAGCAGGTTAGTGACAGTGTTCATCTATGTTGTCCGTTATCTAACTTTTTATATAGACTACTATTTTGCTAATGATGAAATTCAGGCTTACTGATCTGTAGTTTTGAGGTAGCCCTTTATCCTTAAGAGAGAGACACTTCAGGCAGTTAGAACAGGCTGAATAATGATTTCAAACCCAGCATGAAAGGAAACAGCTGACACTGTGGTAAAGTGTAGCAGTGTAACTAATAAACCACATACAACATGGTTATTTCCATGCTTCCTTTATGCTGTACCAATAGTAGGGTTTTCCGTAAGTAAACAACAGCCTTTTTTGAGGAAGACATATTTGAGACACTGTGTGAAAACTTGAAGCTTGTCAATCTCATCTTTGTTGTTAGTGTGGAAATGGTAGATTTCAAAGTGGCAGAGCTGAGTCCTTGTATTTCTGAATATTCTGTGTCTACTAGAGTTCTGGAAGATACTGCTCACTAACTGATTAGGCAACTGTATATTTAATCAGCAGCAACATCGCAGATTTTCTTCCTGATACCTCTCAGAGAAACATCTGATTTTTAGTCTTCCATCAGAATGGCAGGACCTAGGATGGCAAGTATGCAGTTTCCTCCCACTCCAGAAATAGTCTTCAGCAACTCTAGCTGTTCATCACATTGTAGTTCTTACATTTACACCACAGCCGCATCATGTAAAAAATGATGATTTTTGCACCCGATTCAGAGAATAGGAATACTGCTGGGTTTTCTTGCTTTGAATTATTTATGGAACTGGTCTAATGGAAGAAATTCTAGATTTGACTTGAGGAGAAATGCTGCTTCTGTTAAGGAATGATGATAGAACTCATCTCCTGAAGGCATCTTCACACTCGCTTACAGGAAAGCATGCTTGAGGGTACCAAAGCATTATGAGATTTTCGGCTACAAAGAGGCAGTTGGTGGCTGTGAGGAAAGAAAAAGCATCATCAGACTTTTTCTTCCTTTTCTAAGTGCTTATATGATGTGTCTTGGCATAAGTGTGTGTGTGGGGAAAAAAAAAAATAATAACAACAATATTCCCAGCCTCTCTGAGAATATGAATATATATTATTTAAATAGGTACTACATATAAAATTTTTCCTCACTTAAGGTTGAAAATTCAAACATAAAATGTAAGTGTTCTTGAATGTGTTGCAGTGCTGCTGGAGGAGAAATATTTGACTTGTGTGTCCCAGATCTGGATGACAGAATTGGTGAAAGGGATATTGTAAGACTTATAAGACAAATACTTGAAGGACTTCGCTACTTGCATGAAAACAATATTGTTCATCTTGATTTAAAGGTGAGGCTGCAGCAGTCTTTTTATTTTAGTACTTTGATTATCATAATATTAAACTGAAGATAAAGTCATTTGTTAAATACATAACAAAGATGAGGAGAAAAAGCAGTGTATGAGATTAAATAATTTTTAAAAATAAAATTTAGCAATAATTATTGCATAATAGAAACTGACACGTCATATAGTGCATTGGGTTTTTTTGCAGCTTGTATTTTATTAATTGAGAATTAAATCTTTTCTATTCTAGCCTCAAAATATTTTGCTGAGCAGCGTCAATCCTCTTGGTGATGTAAAAATTGTAGACTTTGGTATGTCTCGGAAGCTTGAGAATTCTAGTGAGCTGCGGCAGATCATGGGAACAACAGAGTATCTAGGTATGGAGGAGTTCCTTCACAATTTCTGATGTGTGGTTTTGAGAAAACAGAAACAGTTCAAGTAATGTGCTTATCAACTTATCAGTCATTACTGGAGGAAGAATGACAGGCCAAGGCAACATGTTTTGAGCTGTTCTTTTTTTTTTTTAGAGTAGGCAGCAAATATTTGCACCAAAAAAATCCGAAATGGTATCAATAAGTGCACCTCTAATTTCATGCTGTACCATTTGCTGTGACGCAGACTGTTAAATCAAGAAGAAATTTTGGCTGTTAAATTCTTCTGATTAGAGTTGAAATACAATATTAGCATGCACAAAGAAATATTCTTTGAATTAGGAATGCTGTTTAGTATGATGATTTAATGAGATTGAAATATTCCTCAGAAAGGGAAAGATTGCCATTAACACTTAACCCTCTGAGGGGCAGGTTTCCTTAATGATCTGACTACACTCAATTTTAAGAGCATTTCAATCTGTAGTGAATAACTTGTTATCTAGCATACGCTAACAGCCACCGATCCTAAAATTGGCTTGGTCATCTGGCTTTGCAGTGTTAACATGCCAAAGGCTTTATCCATTCCCCTTAAAAAGCTATATACTTGAAAACCTCTTAGAAGAATCTTTTATGTGCATGCATCTGATTAGAAAGTATCTTGGAACTTGGACAGAGTAGACTTTAGGCCATATAGTGCCATTTTAGTGTGGACCAGTTAAGCATTGGTGTGTCTAATCAAATGGAAATAACTTTTTCCCACCCTTGTGGCTTGAAAATAATAAACTTGATTGTTGAAATTGCATGGCTAGTCCCGTAATAATGGTTCGCAAAAAACTGCCAGAAATTTATTGTATGATTCAAGGCCACTTGAATAATATATCTATTAAAGTGTTTTTCTTCTCCCCATCTCTTTCTCTAGCTCCAGAAATCTTAAACTATGATCCTATTACCACAGCTACAGATATGTGGTAGGTTGTATACATTGACTCATTTTATTGAGGTAGGCATGACCACTTAACAATCTAGGGGCCAGATCCAGACTCTGATGCAGTTTTATCTGGCTTCCAAGGATACCATTCTGTTGGTGTGCTGACCAAAAGAGGGAGAGTTGGGAGGGGAAGGGGCCCTCAGGATATAATTTGGGGCTTACAGGAATTACTGTATATGGGTCTGTTGCACACCTAGTAGGGAATGCAGGTGGCTTCTGAGCATGTGGAGTATAGGTATTTGTTCTAAGGGAACAATAACAATGACTGGATAGCATACTTTAGGTATTAGCTACTCTTGGATGACACGCTTCAGGTATTAACTACTCTTGGACACTCTTCCCTCCCCACTGTTGTATCATTAAATAATTTTATTAGCTTTCTACTTTTTATCTTTAGAGCAATATCTGCAGAATGAGTCATAGAAAATGAGACATGTATCTTAAACTAATCCACAACTTTTAAGTATGCCTTTGTAGCCTATTAATTTCATCAGCTATGTTAATATAAAGGCTAGCTTTGGGATGTTTCCTTAAAAACATAAAATATTAATATGCTGTTCTTAAGCATCTAAGTAATTAAAATTCAGTTTTAGAAGTTGCTATGATCTAATTGCTCCTTTGAAATTCTCAACTCATAATAGTAATTAAATCTGTTCGTGGATTTTTTTTTTTAACCACTCTTATTTGCCTGCTTTTGTGGGAAGACATAAAAACAAACTATTGGCAGTCTACTCAGAATGACAAACACAGCAGCTGCCTGTTTCTGCACTGTAGTGAGTACGAAGGTTTGATCTATCGGATCACAAAACCATTTTTATTATGCATCAAGAAACTATCTAAGGCTTATAATAAATCACATGATGTGTGGTACTCACGTGCGTATTCTTAGGGAAAAACATCTCAGCAAGAGGATATCATAACACAAATGTCACTTGTACAGAAAGGTTGACTAAGTCTGCCTTTGATATTTCATCCGGAATTGTAGTGAAAGATGTTTTTTATTCACATGCAAATTAGAAAGTCTATCTTTTTGCAATTCTGTCATCCTGAATTACCATATGTTGAAGAATGGGCTATGTAAAAGTGATATATTTCCTTTTCCTAACAATCTCAATGGGAAGAAAGGGTATATTGGCAGTAAGCAATTACCGAAAATCCCTTCATTGAGATATATACATAGTTTTCCTTGTGTGTGCGTGTGCATACATGCTTGAATCACATAAAAGTGAGATGTCACATGATGTTTCTAATCCTTGAGTGTGGCATGCATCAGGAAGTTTGATCTGCAGCACAATAAGTATGGGGGGTATATTGTTTAGCTATCCTAGTAGGATTATACATTGTGTTCTTATCTTAGGAACATAGGTGTAATTTCATACATGCTGCTGACACAAGAATCTCCATTTGTGGGAGCGGATAATCAAGAAACTTACCTTAATATATCTCAAGTTAACGTGGATTATTCAGAAGAAACATTTTCATCAGTTTCACAGCCTGCCAAAGACTTCATTCAAAAACTTCTCATAAAAAATCCAGAGTAAGTAACAAACTCCTTATCTTTTATGTTTGTGGAGCACCTAGAAAAACTGAATGTTAATTTGGGAGCTTAATACCACTGATCTGATCAATCAGACATTTCACAATGCATTGCTATTATCAGCTAGATATTTAGAAGTGTAGATCTATGCTTTTCCATAATATATGAAAAGAATCTTTGGTTCACTGTCTGACTATTATTGTAGTCAGGCTTGTGCTTTGAGTTTTGTATTTTAAGTTTCTTTATATTTTTATTCAGAGGACAGATTATTAATAAATCTGATTAAATATATTCTAGAAAGGTCACATTCTTGTCTATAATTTAACCTTTTTTTGCACAATTTGGAGAAACAAAATGCAATCTTTTTGATGCAGTGCTTTCTTGTTTCCTTACTTTTATGTATCTTTCTGCTATAATAATTTTACATAACAACTTGGCAGTCTCGTGGCTGAGCATATATTCTTTGGAAATACATAGTGTTTTGCCATGGTCAGTCTCTTAAGATGTTCTCAATCAAAAGTACAAACTTCTTTTTGTTTGTAATGCACATTTCCATAACTTTGCATTCTTTGGGAGTTTAGACTCTAATCAAGGCCTTTCAAAGTAGCTGAACTTTGAGGAGTTAGTATTTGGGAGTGGGAGAATTACAGACATTAATTCTGTCTGCACTTGCTGTATAGCGTTAAATTTTTTTAAGTATCGCAGCAGCGAATGCAGGGGGGGAAAAAAAACAAACCCCCAAAAATAAACACCCTAAAAGGTATATATGCAGGAATATTAGTAAAGTCAGTTAGTCATGTTCTACTAGGCATGGTTGGGTATTATCAATTATAGTGCTACGTATTGTCATTTGTGGCGAGACAGCAGTCCCTGTTTTCAGAGAGCATGCAGCAAGCAGGAGTGACCCTGTTGTTTGGTTGTGAAAGAGGTTCTTTGCTAGGAGGGGACGATAGGAGATGATATCCATGAAGTGCCTACTTTGACAAAATAAAGACTCCATATAAACTCATGTCTGGACAGGGTCAAGGATGAACAGTCCTTTCTATTTTGGCATCTCATACAGATGGTTTGTCAATATCTGGAGTAACTCACAAAACCCATAGTATCACGAGGGGAGCAATTATGAAGAGCCTGCTTTGATAAATGTCAGCATGGACCTGTGGGATGTTTGACATTCTGTCACAGTTACTACTCTACTTGCTTTCTTGCTTCTGGGCATCTCAGAGTCTTCATTATGTCCTCAATAACCTTTTTTTTTTTTTTTCCCCCTCCTATTCCAATTCTTGATGACTATACCCTCTTGATTCTTCAGAGGAAAGATCTGTCCTCAGATAGTCAACTCTGTAAAGTTAGAGTTCTCCGACCAAAAAATATTCACATGTTCTGGTAGAGTTAAGGACAAGTAGTGGGCTCTATTGCATTTCCAGCAAGTTCTGTGGAACTTAACAATGGAGAACATGATGAAAACTGTAGTGGCACTATACTAGGTTATCCAAAGGAGCAGTTTTGTAAGTCTGTATTTTGCTTAGTAGTAACTACATTTTGGAATTTTTTACACTAGTTCATGACGAATTGCAAGAGTAAAACACTGCAAAATGTCAGATAAAGTTGATGACATGTTATTTGGCCCTCCTTGAAAACCTAATGACTCAATATTCATTAGCCTCCTTATTTACAATGGTCTGTATAAAATATAGGACTTCAAAAGCGTAAGCACGTGCGCATATATATACACACAATGTTGAAAATATTCGAAGGGACTGTGAATACTGTCTGAGCAATATATGTTTCTTGTTCTGATGAAAAGGTTACCAGTTCTGACTCTTGGCAGCCAGGGAAACTGTCAACTATAATTTAGATACATGTTGCCAATACTTAACTATTATAGGGTCTAATGTGTTTTTTAGCAGCAGTGGTAGTGGTGGGAAAAACAGCAATATTAACTCTTTAGTGTCAGTTCTGCTTAAGATTTCTTAGCATGTGTCAGCTATTTTAATTACATTTTTAGAATTTCTGAAATTAATTTAAGCAACTTTACCCTTTTTCTCTTTCAAAGGGAAAGACCCACAGCAGAGGCCTGTCTTTCTCATTTGTGGTTGCAGCAAGGGGAGTTCATACTCTTGTGTAGCCCTGAAGAAACTTGTTGCTCTTCTCTGATGCCAGGACATACAACAAAATGCTCAGAAGAGCGGAATATGAAATCCAGTTGTAACGGTACAGGTAGCAACAAGGAAGACAAAGAAAACATTCCAGAGGACAGCAGTACAGTCTCCAAACGTTTCCGTTTTGATGATTCATTGCAGTATCCCCAAGACTTCATGACGGACTTCATATGTTAATGTGTAATATAGACTTTTATAAAATTAATTTAGCATAATCTATTCCAGTGGTGAATATAAGATTGTGGCTTGCCAATTTATGCAGCATTGGCATACTGGAAATGCACTTTGATTCTTTTATGCTGGTGCTTCCTTTTCTATCCATTGCTGGCAATGGATTTAACTCCTGAGAAATTGGGGTTATTGCACCAATAAAATGAATTATTTTTTTAAGAAGATATAATTAAATATTTTTGCACTTTTCAAGTTTTAGTCCAAAAATGATGCCAGAGGAACAAACTAAAACCTGAAAATGAGTTTGTTTAAACTCAAGTGTTGCCAAACAGTGGTTGAATACTTGCATGCTTTTATGGCTAGCCCTAATAAGAAATTGATCTAGCAGGGAAGCTGAATCTAGCTGTCTTACTGGGCTTATTTGTGAACATTCTCATCGCTTTAAATGGAAGCTAAAGTTGGTATGTTTTGGGAATATGATACATCTGTTGGAGCCATCTGGAATACTGCTTTCTCTGTAGGATCATTAGTAGTTAAGGAAATGTTTCTGTCTTATAGATCTGGTCCACTTGGGGATTATAATGCATACTCAGTGTTTTTCCTGTGTTGGATCTCTGGACTGCTTGAATAGAAAACAGGTAGATTGTCAGTCCTTGTGCTAGTGGTCCTTTGCTTCTTATCAGTAAGTTATATTTGAAGAGGATAAGGGTCCCATGCTGATGTGAATATTTGATACACTTGTTAGTTTGCTTTCATAAAACCTCTGAAATAGTATTGTCTACCTGTATTGACCTATTCCTCATCTTAAAAAAAAAAAAAAAAAAAAATCCAACAAAACCCAAAACAAAAAAAACCCAAAACAGAAAGCCTCTTTTAGAGTTAAAAGTAGTAACTGAATAAACTGAAAATAACCATTTTTGCCAGTGAAGCTGCAATTAAAAGGTTTTCATTATGCCCCTCTAATGTAGAAGTGTAGTGCATCTTTCTGTCAATTATTGTTACCCATTAATAACTTAGCTTCATGCCCGCTCTGAGAAATGGACTGCAGTGTGTTAGTATTTAAAGACAAACTACCTAATAATTGTTCTAAGCCTTTAAATTTAGTTTGTATAGTGGGTTTGTTATTTTTTTAAGTTATATCCCTTCCATTTTCTGTTTCTAGGCTCTGAGGAAATAATGCCTGTGTCAAGTTTTGACTTAGAGCAAATACCAGTCATGCCTTAACAGCCTGAAACTAACACTGACAAGATAAAATCCTAATCGTAACACTGAGGCTGGAAGTCTTTTTGTGTAGGGAATGTATTAAAACTTCTATAAATATTTTGAAAGTAAATGGCACTTTAAAATACTTCTGGGATTTTCCAATCCTCAGAGCTTAGACTTAATCGTCTTTGATTTTGATTTGGTTTGTTTTGTATAATAAAATACCACAATCTGATAATCTTTTTCAAGCGTGCCTGTGGACTTGTCAATAGTTAAGCAGATTGAGGTTTTGGAACAAAATATGATTGAGAGGTGAACATAGTGGTAAAAGGTTGTATTTTATCTTTCTTGGCACAAGGAAGGAACAGGTTTTTTTACAAATAGATTTCAATATAAGGTATCACCATAATGCATGGGGGAATTCAGGACTGTTGTCTTATTTTGGGTGACACTCATGTTGACAAGTGAAAAGTCGACTGAGGTGTAAGGCATGTAAGACTACCTTTCAGCTTATGTTTGTCAGAAGTTTTCTGAGACTTAATCTCATGTGAAATGAAGTAACGGATATATATATTCAGCATGGATGAAGCTCAGATGCCTAGGTGTAAATGAACCACACTGAGTGTCTTCTATGTAATAATTTTCATGTAGCTTTTTTCAGTGATACTGATAATATATATAATTACAAAATGACTTTGCTGGAGGCAGTTGTTGGATTGTGTTCAGGTACCTTACACCCTTACTTTTCAAAGTTCTTGGCTTTTCCCAGTTGGAGTCTTATCTAACCTTTTGTTTTTTCCACCAGCATGGAGTCTAATTTGAACTGGATAAATTTAAAAATACAAACTATTTTATACATATTCAGAAGTTAAAATTCACTTAAGATAAAGAAGAAAATGTCAAAAAGCTGTAACGGATAAAGGTAGAAAAGAATGTTTATAAAATCGTTAAATTTTAAAATTCTGCAAAAATATTACTGAACTGAAATTGTAGCTGGGAAGCTTGTGGAAGTCTTCATACATTAGTATTCTGGTTTTAACATCTGGAAAATAAAGCTGAAAGCATATGCCAGCACTTTATGACAAAGTTGTTATTCCTTAAGATTTTTATCATGGTATCTGATGTTTACATTTCTTACTACTTTCGGAGCTAACTTATCTTTAAATTTAAATAAATGAAAATTGGCCTTATCCTAGGAACTTAAGTTTTGAAGACTTTATTTGTACTTTATGTAAACTTAAAATATACCTTGAATCAGATTTTGTTTGGATCAGTGTGTTTGATTTATTTAAAAATATTACTGTGCATGCATAACTTCAACTGAATGTAAATACATACATTGTAGACAACTGTTAGCCCGTCTTGCTTCCTGCCATATTACTGGGAATTACCAGGTGTAAATGAGTGATGAGTAACACTTTCAGATGACTGAAGTCATATTTCTATGCAGTTCATGACCTTTTTATATTTAAATAAATAAACTTTGCCTTTTTTCAAAACCTCTGTGTCTTCATTTCTTCACAGAATCAGAGAATGGTTGAGGTTGGAAGGGACCTCTGGAAGTCATGTTGTCCAACACCACTGCTCAGGCAGGGCTACCTAGACCTGGTTGGTCAGGACCATGTCCAGATGGCTTTTGGGTATCTCCAAGGAAGGAGACTCCACCTCTCCAGGCAACCTCTTCCAGTGCTCAATCATCCTCACAGTAAAATAAGTACTTCCTTATGTTCAGGCTGAACCTCCTGCATTTCAGTTTGTGCCCATTTCCTCTTGTCCTATCACTGGGTGGCACTGACAAGAGCCTGACTCTACCTTCTTTGCCCCCTCCCTTCAGATGTTTATATATGTTGATAAGATTCCCCCCTGAGCCTTTTCTTCTCTAGGCTGAACAGTCCCAGCTACCTCAGCTTTTCCTCACAGAGGAGGTGCTCCAGTCCATTCATCATCTTTGTGGCCCTTTGTTGGACTCGCAGGTATGTCTAAGTCTCTTATGTACGGAGAAGCACGGAATGGGACACAGTACTTCTGTGCTTAGTAGAAGGGAAGGATCACCTCCATCAGCCTGCTGGTGATACTTTGCCTAATGCAGCCCATGATACCATTAGCCGCCTTTATGGCAAGGGCACACTGCTGGCTCGTGTTCAACTTGATGTTCACCAGGACCCCAGCTCCTTTTCTGCAAAGGTGTTTTCCAGGCCCCAGCATATATCAGTGTATGGGACTGTTCCTCCACAGGTGCAGAGCTTTGCGTTTCTCCTTGTTGAACTTCATGCATGAGGTTCCTGTCAGCCCATTTCTCCAGCCTGCAAAGGTCCCTATGGATGGCAGTGTGACCCTCTGGTGTATCAGCCGCTCTGCCCAGTTTTGTATCATCTGCAGCCTTGCTGAGCCCCATCATCCAGATCATTAATGATGTTAAACAGGATTGGACCCAGTATTGACCCCTGGGGTACGCTGCTTATTACTGACCTCTAACTAGACTTTGTTCCACTGATCACCACCCCCTGGGCCTGGCCATTCAGTCTACCTCACTGTCTGCTTATCCAGCCCATACATCAACAGCTTGTCTATGAGGACCTTGTGGGAGACGGTGACAAAGGGTTTGCCTGAAGTCTACGTAGGCAATGTCCACTGCTCTCCCCTCATCTACCGGCCAGTCATTTCACCACAGAAGTTTATCAAGTTGCTCAAGCATGACTTCCCCTTGGTGAATCCATGCTGACTACTCCTGATGAATTGTGAACATACCAGCTAACTTACTGGAACTCTTTTATATGTGCTTCGTTTTTATACATAAAGAGTTTATATTCCTATATGTAATGGTCTAGTTATGTCTTGCAGTATTTACTGATGTGATAACCTTTTATGTTAAATTCTAATGGCAGTTGCTGAATGACCATGTAAGGAAACTTAAATAGAATGTTTTTTACACATACTAGCCTCCTAGAGCACTAATTGTACATTTGTTTCATTTTTCAAGTAGATGACTGAATTTTTAAAAAGTAACAATTTTTCTTTAGAAAAGGAATTGCACTCAAAAGAGATGATAACCCGTTGTGGCCTGGACAGTGTTTCCTACAAAGGCGCATTTCATTGAGGAAATGAAAGCTTTCTCATTGTTAGAAATGCACAAATGAGCTTTCTTTTTAGTGAAAGAAATAGTGTATTGATGTGCTTCGTTTGGTGTTGCTTGCAGCACTAAGTTCAGAAATTATCTGAATATTTAAATTTCCTGCATTGAAGTTTCTTACCAGGAATGCTGCCTTTTTTTTTCTTTTAAAATCTTTTTTAAGACATCTAGAAAACAAACTATTCTATTTAACACTAGTAGTACTTTGAGACAGCTTGAAATATGTCTTCTCAAAAGGCCTTCTAAGGAAGGAGGCATGTTAGAAAAATACATCGTTTAGATAATAGCTGACCACCTTACCAGGAGAGTTGTGCTTGTACTCTTGCCATGTAAGGTAAGTTATGCTTGGAAAAATATACTGTAAAACTGGGGCAAGATAAAAGCATGCAGTTGATGTGTGTTTGTTTCATCCTGTGCCTTAAGAACCTGGCATCTGACAGACTTGCTTGGCCCACTCTGCATTGGAGAAGTAAGCAAGATACAGAATGAGTCAGTGTGTAGAAAGTCTACCAAATTAACGGTAACATTACAAAGCTGGATTGCCGAGTCACCTACCAATGCATGAGAGTATAAGGAAATTTCTTAATTAAAAGCACGTACATGAATTATGTCAAAAAAATTCTTAGCTGGTTAGCCTGTGTAGCGTTAGCCCTAATACATAAGGGCTAGACTATTACATAAAGAATTCAAAGAATCAGTCATTTCATGTGACAGTGCTAGTTTTTGTAGCTTTACAACAAAACAGGAAGATAAAGGGTGACTTTTGACCCAGTAACAACTGTGACAAAACTGTTGCCTTGCAGTGAAATGAAGACTTCACCTTTGAGAAGAGCGTGAAGAGAGGCTTCCTGTGACACACATTTGCATCCAGAGTCAGTAAGTCAGCATACCTACACCAACCACACAGTATCCGTATTTCCTTTAGTGTTATGATATTCTTGATAGTAAAGAGAGACTCCTTTTTCTTTTTTAAACTGGCACTCTCATAGGTGCTCAAGCTCATTCCAGTGTTCTTTCGGAGTGGCTGTAAAGAAGAAATAGGCATACAAGTTCTGTCCTATAACTTGTTCAACAGATGAACCCAGATCTCTTTACTGTCTTTAGAAATCTTTTCTGTGTTCTGGTAGCTGTAGGATTGTGTTGTACATCTGTGCTCTTACTATGGGGGCTGTTCTAAAACAACTTGCAAAGCGATCTTTCCTTGATGGTCAGTAGTTCCATTGTGATCAGAGCAGAAGACTCATCTGTCTAAACACATGCTTCTTATAGCACAGCATGTTTCTGAGAATGATTTTACAAACTACGTAAATAACTATCACTCTTCTTTTAGGGAAAAAAATACTGTTTTAGTCCTGTCTTCAATTTGATTTTTCTGTATTAATTATTCCATACTCAAGAGATCTGTATAACAAGACCCAACTTAATAAAGATCAAAAAGTTTAAGAAAAAAAAAAAAATTTCAAATGGGGGAAATTTTCTAGTATTTCATAGGAATTACTTCTTACTTACAAAACCACTACTTATATTTGTGCTTCCATATGTCAGTCTACGTATGGCAAAAATAAGGTATACAAGAAAAACATATAGACCTGGTTTTGTCTTTAAAAAAATTTCTGAATTGAAAAATATATGCTTTTTTCCCCCACTGAAAGCTTGCCTAAAGTGTAATGTCTCACCATTCATGGTGAGTTGAAGTGTTAAATTCATTATCTTTTTGAAATAATTATCGTTGTCTAATTGCATTTTAAGTGCTGTTCAAAATTCAAGTCCTGCCTATGAACATAATAGAGTTTAAGTACCAACTCTTGATTAAAAACCATTAAACTTAAATTTTGATGACTAAAACTTTACAGAAATCATGATCAATTATCAATCGCTACCAATTTCCCCAGTATTAGAAGCCTCTATAAGAAAGCTTTGCTTGCTTCATTAAAGGTCTTAACAATGTAAGATCGATCACTTGTTTTATATACAACTATACTGAGTCTGTGAAGGGTAAATGTGAGAGAACTTAAAAATATATATACGCATATGTTTTTAATAAAAAAAATAAAGACAAAAGAGATTTTAGGCACAGTGGAGTACAAGAAAAGGTATTATGTGGGAATAAGTTTCAGTATGTACTCTTAGTGTTCAGTTGAGATTGCCGTAACTGCTGGAGTGATTTACGAATACAACTTTGAGGGATGAGTTGTAAGCATTTAAGAAGCTGTGATTTCATTGCATTCAAACATCTTGTTCCATTTTCATGCTAGTTAATATTTTTCACTCTGTCATCTGAAATCTCTGGGGAAATAAAAGCCCCTTCCTGAAATTATTTTTAAAGCAATATCCAAATCTGAGAATTTTGATTTTTGTACCCACGGGAGTTACTACATTTGTTGTACTTTCAGACATTATTTATTTGCTCTGATCAAAACATATGAAGCACACCAGTAAGTACTTTGGTTAAAAATTAAAGGATCACTTTTTTCACATTAAAACCAAAGTATCTGGTCATGGTACATAGTATTTTGGCTTAAGTTTTGTTACTTCCACAGAGTAAACCACATTATCTGCTGTTTAATACTTTTGCCTCTGTTTGAAGAGAGAAGGAAATGTATTTTTGATTACTGGCACTCCAGAATTTAACTAAGGCATCAAGGTGGAATAAAAACCCCATTGAATCTTTCAGAAAACGAAGACTTAGTGATAAAAATGTTACCTATGGCCTTTTCTCCTTCCTGTATTTAATTTTAATGCGTCACTGATCCTTTTTTTGTTGCACTGATACGCCAATCTTTGCTAAACTTCTTATTACATAACAATATATGAACTGTATGATACTGTATGCCTACGTTCTGTTGACTTTGGCTGGTAGTGATGGATTTTTTTTTTTAATAGTCTGCTCCATTTTTTTTAAATGTTTTTAGTACAGTTCTAAAGCAGATGCTGAGGAGTACTCACTTTATATTTGTGTGTACTCCCTTCTTCTCTTCATCCTTTCGCCATTTTATTCTTTTAATCTTATTTTTACCTCCGAAGTCAGATTTAGATTGTTTTGTTAGGTATGACTATGGGATTTCAGATGAAAGCGATATGTTAACCAAACACAAGAAAGCAAAAAACTGAGTTGTAAACCATTTTTTCTGCTGTGTCCTCCTGTGGCCTTGGAAAAGCTGATTAAAATCAGCTGGTATTGTGTTTATGTAAATAAATTGTGTTTAACTGGTCACTGCAGGAGAAGAATGAAATGTGGGGGAAAAGGGAAAAAGGATAAACAGCAACATAGAATAAACAGCAACATAGAAGTTCTTAGTTCTCTGTAAGAAGAAAGTTCTTCTGATAATACTATATACACAAGAATTGATTTTCTCTATAATGTTCCTAGTATTAGCAACCTAACTGTGTCTTTCCTCCTTTGAAGAGTACAAGCAGGTATGCTATGTCCAGATCCCTGATCAGATAATGAAAAAACAAAATGTCACTTTCTAGCAAAAGTCATCACAACACCCAACAGCGCTTGGCGATGTGCGCTGAACATGCTATAGCCTTCTGTAGATACAGTTTCTAACAGCTGAATGACTCAATATTAAAGAGAAATAGCAAGTATTTCCCTTTGCGTGTTTTCCAGCTAGACTGTTACATATTATTGCCAGTACCGCGTACAGCTTGTTTGAATCTCCCTAAGATATGTTGAGTATGAGGGTATTTCTCTTTTCAAAATCAAAACCAGGCTTTGGTACTGTTTTAGAAAATACACTGGGAATTCCAAGTGATGTTGAATTTTCTACAGCTGGCCAAAGCAAAAATACCCTACTGGTTCTTTGCCCGTGGTATTTTAACAAAGGGGCTTTTATATTTAAAACTGTATATATAGACTCTTATAATGCTTGATGTACAGTTCACAAGGTTGGCTACAGGCCTGAATCAGAGCTCATTTATAGGGATTTTCCAGCAGGCTAACTCCACTATAAACTGTAGTGCTACCTTTTATGTGTTGCTACTGTGAAAACATAACAAAACCTCGCATTTAAAATTTACAGACTACCTAACATGGCAACAGCTGTTTCAGATCCCATTGAAATCCAAACCTGGTCACAGCAAAGTGTTAGAAGTCATACCAACCATACCAGTATTTTATTTAGATTGGTCAATGTGTCAGATTCATAATGCAGGGAACACCCATTGACTACCAATGAAATGGAACGAGTTTTTTATTTTCTTGTATTCTTTAATTTACTGACTTGGGGGTGGGGGTGGCGGGTTGTTTAAATACTATGTCTATTGTGCACAAGATGGGCTGATGCATGATGTAGCACCTGAAAAATCTTTGGTTGCTGTTGTGGTTTAGACACCCCAGTTCAGCCGTTAGAGCTTATTAGGAATGATTTTGCAAGCACAGCGGAGTTCTTTTGCACCTTTAGTTGGAGCACACATGTCTTGCTGCTTTGCCTAAAGACAAGCAGCTGCATTCACTTATTGATAGACCTCAGTTAATTTAGAAAGTAAGAAGGAATGCCTGCCCAAACAGCAGTGCACAGTACATGCTACTCAAAGCAATTTTAACGATCCTCGTTTTCCTGAAATTGGCAGGCCTCAGAAGGGTATCGAGCATTTTCTGCTGCAAGACAATCTCGGTGAAATCACAGCAAAGCGAAAATTCGGCTTGCGGTAGCTGCAGAGATATTGCAATAGCTTAAGGACAACCCTCACAGGTGTAATCCATTCTCTGTTGTTTATCAGTGAGTAAATTGCAGGTCTTCAATCAGCAACACCCGAGCAGGTAGCCTTGCTGAAACTTCAGGGTACTGGGCCGAGCGCAGCCGAGGCTTTGTCCGCTGACTCGATGGCAGACGGCAGGCTCTTCCTTGGCTTCAAGTTCTGGACGTTTCTCCCTGCTCCTCCCCTGCCGCAGGTTCTGGGTTAGGCTTCCGCAAGACGGCAGGTTTTCTGCTGCTTGGATAACGCGTTACAAGTCGGAAGAATAACGACGCAGCCCTAATTAGCTAGACTATGTTTTGCTGTGGAAGGCCAGCAGCGTGCGGCGGGCGCTGCCCGCGCTCTCCCCCGGCCGAGCCGCCCTACGCGCCGCTCGCGCCTGGCCGTTGGGGTTCGCTGTGCGCGCGGCCGCGGCCAACGGTCGCGCTCGGCGCTGCTAGGTGACGGCGGCGTCCCAACACAGCGGCGCCGCCTCGCCCGCGCAGTTATGGGCACCGAGCAGGTACCGGGGGCTGAGGGGGCACAGCGGGAGCCGGCAGCCCCGGGGCCGAGCTCTGCCCGGCCGCCCTGCCTCCTTCAGCCCGGAGCCGACGGCATCTGCCTCGGCTCTGGCAGGCGGGGGCTGGGGGTTCCGTGGCGGCCCTCGCCTTGTCGGGGGCTGTGGGGCAGGACTGGGTGCGGGGGAGCAGCGGGCGGGCTGAGGAGAAGTGCGCGGGCAGCGCTGGCTGTTCTCGGGGCGGAGAGCAGAATGTTCGGGTGCACCTGGCTAGCGGAGGGGGGCTTGCTCTCATCTGAAAAGTGTTGTTTTTCTTTTAAACCTTAAATAACAAGCTTGAATTAAGCTTCTGAAGTTACGCTTTTTATCCCTGACGCTTAGTTAAATGCTTGCTCTCTGTAAGAGGAGACCTGGTGGGGCAGCCGTGTTTGTAGAGAAAGGCTTCAGCACACTGTCCCATTAGGTGCAGGCTGGTTGTGACTGAAAAATTAAACCGTGGTGTCTGTGCTGTGAACTCCTTAAATCAGGTTTTTAGAAGCAACGTAGTCCTTCTTGCAGCTGCCCAGATTTCCTTTAATTACTTTAGCAGTGCAAATTTAAACAGATGTTTTTGGTTTGGGCTGCTTGCCTGTAGTGCTTTCGGAGAGAGTAGCTCTCTTCTAAAGGTATCCCATTATAAACCACAGAAATGAATTTCAGTCTTTAGCTTGGTACAGAATGTTATGTCATAAGTCCTCTCCCCATGTTTGTTTGTTGTTATTTTTTTGTTGTTGTTTTTCAAACATAAAGCATGAAGACATTTTGATTAATTTAGCTTATTTCCAGAATTGCAGGAAGCTTAAATGCTGAGGACAAATGCTAATAGAAGCTTTTAGCTGTGAATGTGGTTTTAAATCACTGAGCATTAACCAATACTAATTTGTATTATTTCTCTGGTGGCTTGATTGGGTTGTAGTTGGTTAATGTAATTATAAGGAAGAGTCTGCCCTCTTCAATTGTGGTGTTCTCCTGTTAGTAAGTCAATCCTGTTCTTTTAGTCTCTTTTGGTTTTGATGTCCTCGTTCAGATTTGTTTTCCTCTAATGAGATGTGTGAGATATTTTAAGTGAAATCATTCAGTAACGTCCTTCAGTGAATGAAAAGATCACCAATTGTTCTTCGATTGTGTTTATTCTTGAGGGGCATATTAGAGGGTGTGAGTTGGCTGCTCATAACTATCTGCGATAGTCCTCGCTGTCCAGGACTCTCTTTTTAATAGATCTTATTGCCAGGAGTAAGTTTGCGGTATAATATTTTAAAATATTGGCACTGTCTTCAGTAGAACTAATTTCAGTGCTGAGTTTATCAGTACCAGCAGTTCAGAGGTATAAGTTGTGGTGCTGAATTCTATGTTTTTCAACAAAAGACAATCTAAACAAAACTGTGTAATGTTGTATATAAAAACAAGGTATAGTTTTAGTAATTTATGTAGCCCTATTACTTGTAAAAATACCCAGGTTTCTGTTATTTGTTCCTAACTGGGAATCTAAGAATTAAGACTGTGGACGTTGTCACTGAGAGAAATAGGTAATACTCTTCCAGGAATTCAAAACCATTTTCTCCTATACAAAAGACACTTTTTTCCCCATCCATTCCCTTCAGAGGGTAGTAGATAGCATTCACCATCTGCTTTAGAATCTGGACTAGAGAAACAATGAGCTTTATACTTCAGTCTCATTGCTCAAGACACGGAGAACAACAAGCATGTGTATACTCAAAGTTCAGAATCACCTAAGGTGACTTTGCCTGAGCCAGCTCCGGTGCAGCAGCTGTAAAGCTGTTGACAAACCAGAGTCCATCAGATCACTGTTGAGATGGTTAGGGGGCTGGAGCACTTGGTGTATGAGGAAGGTCTGAGGGAACTGTGTGTGTTTGGCTTGGAGAAGAGAAGGTGGCGGAGGTATGTAGTTACTGTCTTCCAGTGCCTGAACCATAGAGAGAAAGGTGTCAGATTCCTCTTGGTGCTGTGTGGCAGCAGGAGGAGAGGCAACACTCTCAAGTTGCAGGGAGGGAAATTCTGACTAGGCATAAGGATGACATTCTTCATGGTGAGATGATTAAGCAGGGGAGAAGGTTGCCTGGAGAGGCAGTGGCTTTAGAGAACTTCAGATCTCAAGTGGACAAGGCCCTGTGCAATCTGACCTAACTTTTTGTAGTTAGTACTGCTTTGAGAAGGAGAGCGGTTAATCAGAGGCCCTTTTCAGCCTAATTTTTTCTATGATTCTATCATAGTGTGTTCATATAGACCTGTGTCCAAACCAGTCCAAACTCTGTCCATAGGCTACACTGGATCCTATAGGCTTATTGGCTTGGTAAGCAGTAGTTTTATGATGCAGTGCAGATATGCTATTAGGAGATGTATTCATGCTAGCATCAGAAAAGACGGGTAGCTGTTACGCAGTCTGTGGTAAGAATCTTTTTGCAGCTGAATATGTTAGACTACAGAGAAATAAATGGCTTCATATTTTCCCAGTAGAGTTACAACTGCTCCAATCACCACGCAAAAAACAGGCTTGTCATGTAAATCTTTCTGTATTGGTTATAATACTGCTTTTTCCCTCATTTATGCTGAAATAAGTTCATCATCTGTGTCACTGCAGACTATGAAACTGGTATGGGTGTTAGAATTTCGAGGTGTGAAAAATCTTGCACGTGGACCATGCCTAACTGGAAGATAGACTGGCAAGAGCATTAAATGAGGGACTGAAAGAGATACGGGGTTATTGTGGCAAAGTCTTCAGTCACCTTTTCTGTGATTGCCAAAAAGCTGGATTAAAAATACCAAAATTGGCCTGCTTGGTGTTTAGAGTACTTTAAGTCACCAGGCATTTTGATCTCTGTTCAAGGGGAAACCAGATGTGTTTAGTCTCGTTTGGGGAGAGAGAGGGGAAGGATGGAACTTTTGTTCATTAAATGAGTAGTGCTGCTGATTTTGAAAGAAGATACTTAAAACGTTTTGTTGTATGACTCCCTCTTGCATCTAGTGGTAGTCAAGGAGTTTCTCCCCATCATGTTCAGGGGAACAACTTAAGAGAGCTGGGATGAGTTTGCTGTCCTTTCACGAGTTGGACCACGGATTAGTTTATGAAGAGATTGCTAACAACTGTTAATGTATGTCCATACATATTTTATCACTGTCTGTGCTGGTTTTGGCTGGGATAGAGTTAATTTTCTTCATAGTAGCTAGTAGGGGGCTGTGTTTTGGATTTGTGCTGGAAACAGTGTTGGTAATTCAGGGATGTTTTTGTTATTGCTGAGCAGTGTTTACACAGAGTCAAGGCCTTTTCTGCTTCTCACACCACCCTACCCCGCCTGCGAGTAGGCTGGGGGTGCACAAGAAGTTGGGAGGGGACACAGCCGGGACAGCTGACCCTGACTGACCAAAGGTATATTCCATACCGTATGATGTCATGCTCAGAGTATAAACTAGGGGGAAAGCTGGCTGGGGGACCACTGCTTGGGGACAGGCTGGGCATCGGTTGGAGGCTGGGCATCGGTTGGAGGGTGGTGAGCAATTGTTTTCATTTGCATCACTTGTCTGTCTTGGGTTTTATTTATCTCTTTTTTTTGTTATTTTCCCTTTAATTACAATTTCTTATTATTATTTAATTTCATTTCATTTATTAAACTGTTCTTATCTCAATCCATGTGACTTATCTCTTCCCAAGTGACTAGTGACAGGACTAGAGGAGATGGCCTCAAGTTGCGCCAGGGGAGGTTCAGGCTAGATATTAGGAAAAAGTTCTTTACTGAGAGAGTAGTGAAACATTGGAATAGGCTGCCCAGGGAGGTGGTAGAGTCACCCTCCCTGGAGGTATTCAAGGAGCGTGTGGATGTGGCATTGTGGGATGTAGCTTGATGGACATGGTGCTGTGTGGTGTTGGGTGGGTTGGTTTTTGGTGTGTTGTGCCTTGTTGTTGTTGTGTGGTGGTTGGCTTGCGTGGGTTGTTTGGTTTTTTTTTTTGGGTTTTTTTTTGTTTTTTTTTTTTTTTCAGGTTGGACTTGATGATCTTACAGGTCTTTTCCAACCGTAGTGATTCTGTGATTCTGTGATTCATGAGCTTTCTGACTTTTACTTTTCTGATTCTCTTCCCCATCCCACTGGGGGAGGGGGAGTGAGCGAGTGGCTGCGTGGTGCTTAGTTGCTGGCTGGGGTTAAACCATGACACTGTCAAATTCCTGTATTTTAAAGGAGGTTTTCTTTGGAGCCTGATTTGATTTTTGGCTCACTTGGGAATTGCTGGAGTTTATCCTTTGCTGCAAAATTAATTTAAATAGTTAAGTGCCTAAAACTTGCGTGAGTTCTACACCACAGCAACTGTATTGCAAATGATAGCCAACCCGACTTGTTTAAGGGTAGTTCGGGTATGTCTACACAAACTTTCTGTGCTTTGTGTCTTTCCTCCATTACAGCCTTTGCATAAGACACAAAGCAGAAGGAGGATGGCTGTAGCATAGATACGCAGTATTGCTGCAAGTGCAGCTGCATGGAAAGAGGTGGTGTGGGCAGTGCCGGGGTATTGGTGGTGGTGTGAAACAAGGAGAAATAGAAGAATAGCCAAAGGTAGTTGTGTTATAGCCAATTTTAAATAATTTTACAACTACATTGTCTTGTTTGTTTATAGGAAGGTGTTGTACCTTGCTAAAATGTGTTAGCTGGAGTCCTGGGCATAGTCAGAGAGTGCTTTTGGACAGACAGCTTTGATGTCTGATGCTAAGGGATCAGCGTTATGAAAAAGCAGAGAATACTGGACTTTCGTAAATGAAAGTTTATGGATTAGAAAAAAAGGACCATTTTGTGTTTTAAAAAATGTTGACTGAAGAATAAGAATCAAAATTGAATGATAGAATGATAAAATTGAATGATAGAATGAAATGATAGAATTCTCAATTCTTGGCGAAGTAAGGAGGGGGATCAGCAATACCACTACCATGGACTTCTGGAGGGCAGACTTCAGCCTGTTCAGGACACTGGTTGAGAGGGTCCCTTGGGAGATGGTCCTGAAGGGCAAAGGGGTCCAGGAAGGCTGGACGTTCTTCAAGAAGGAAATCTTAAAGGCGCAGGAGCAGGCAGTCCCCATGTGCTGTAAGAAGAGCCGGCGGGGAAGACGACTGGCCTGGCTGAACAAGGAGCTTTTGCTGAGACTCAGGAAATAAAGGAAAGTTTATCACCTTTGGAAGAAGGGGCAGGCAACTGAAGAAGAATACAGGGACCTCGTTAGGTCATGCAGAGAGGAAATTAGAAAGGCAAAAGCCATCTAGAGCTCAATCTGGCCACAGTCGTAAGGGATAACAAAAAATGCTTCTATAAATACATTAACAACCGAAAAAGAGCCAAGGAGAATCTCCATCCTTTACTGGATGCGGGGGGGGAACATTGTCACCAAGGATGAGGAGAAGGCTGAGGTACTTAATGCCTTCTTTGCCTCAGTCTTTAACAACCACACCAGGTATCCTCAGAGTATTCAACTCCCTGAGCTGGAAGACAAGGATGGAGAGCAAAATAAACTCCCTGTGATCAGGGAGGAAGCAGTTAACGACCTGCTATGCCACCTGGACACACACAAATCTATGGGGCCTGATGAAATCCATCCAAGGGTGCTGAGGGAGCTGGCGGAGGAGCTTGCCAAGCCACTCTCCATCATTTATCAACAGTCCCAGTTAACAGGGGAGATCCCGAACGACTGGAGGCTTGCCAGCGTGACGCCCATCTACAGGAAGGGCCGGAAGGAGGATCCGGGGAACTACAGGCCTATCAGCCTGACCTCCTGATTATGGAGAGGTTCATCCTGAGCGCGCTCACAGGGCATGTGCAGGACAACCAAGGGATCAGGCCCAGCCAGCACAGGTTCCTGAAAGGCAGGTCCTGCTTGACTAACCTGATCTCCTTCTATGACCAGGTGACCCGCCTAGCGGATGAGGGAAAGGCTGTCGACGTTGTCTACCTGGACTTCAGTAAAGCCTTCGACATTGTCTCCCATAGTATTCTCCTGGAGAAGCTGGCGAATCATGGCTTAGACAGACATACTCTTCACTGGGTAAAGAACTGGCTGGACGGCCGAGCCCAGAGAGTTTTGGTGAATGGAGCGAAATCCAGTTGGTGGCCGGTCCCAAGTGGAGTCCCCCAGGGCTCAATTTTGAGACCGGTCTTGTTTAATATCTTTATTGATGATCTGGATGAGGGGATCGCGTGCACCCTCAGCAAGGTTGCAGATGACACCAAGTTGGGTGGGAGTGTTGATCTCCTTGAGGGTCGGAAGGCTCTGCAGAGGGATCTGGACAGGCTGGATCGATGGGCCCAGGCCAATCGTTTGAGGTTGAACAAGGCCAAGTGCCAGGTTCTGCACTTTGGCCACAACAACCCCAGGCAATTCTGCAGGCTTGGAGATGAGTGGCTGGAAAGCTCCCCCACAGAAAAGGACCTGGGGATGTTGGTTGACAGCCAGCTGAATATGAGCCAGCAGTGTGCCCAGGTGGCCAAGAAGGCCAACAGCATCCTGGCCTGTATCAGAAATGGTGTGGCCAGCAGGAGTAGGGAGGTGATCGTGCCCCTGTACTCTGCGCTGGTGAGGTCTCACCTCGAATACTGTGTTCACTTTTAGGCCCCTCACTACAAGAAGGACATTGAGGTCCTGGAGCGTGTCCAGAGAAGGGCGATGAAGCTGGTGAGGGGTCTGGAGTGCAAGTCTTCTGAGGAGGGGCTGAGGGAACTGGGGTTGTTCAGTCTGGAGGAGAGGAGACTGAGGGGAGATCTTACCGCTCTTTACAGTTACCTGAAAGGGGTTTGCAGAGAGGTGGCTGTTGGCCTCTTCTCCCAAGTGACGAGTGACAGGACAAGAAGAAATGGCCTCAAGTTGCACCAGGGGAGGTTTAGGCTGGATATTAGGAAAAATTTCTTTACTGAGAGAGTGGTGAGACACTGGAATAAGCTGCCCAGGGAAGTGGTGGAGTCACCATCCCTGGAGGTGTTCAAGGAACACGTAGACGAGGCATTGTGGGACATGGTTTAGTGGGCGTGGTGGTGTTGGGTTGATGGTTGGACTTGATGATCTTACAGGTCTTTTCCAACCTTTGTGATTCTGTTGAAAAAATTGTTTATTTGCATTATTTCATGGTATCTTGTAATGCTTTAATGTATATCTTGGCAAAAAGGTAACATAAATGCTTCCCAGCCTAAAATTAATTTTTCAGAGCTGTGATGTTTCAAAGGCATTTGAGAAAGTTGAATACTACATGGAAACACTCTAGGAAGAATAGGGGAAGTGATATGAAATTGTATGTGTGAAAATTATTATATAAGAGATAAAAATGGAATTATAACTAGATTACAAGTTTAAGTATTCCTGGAACTCTAATATTGGTAGTAATATAAATGTCTAGTTGTGACTTTCCTGTTGTTTTTGTTTTTTTTTCAAGCCCAGTCCAAGTGGCAAAGGGAAGTTGGCAAAGAGAACAGTGAACTTACTACCAGAGTTGTCCCAGGTAGTTTTGTTGGCTTGTTTTAGTAAGGTTTCATTTTCAAATGTGTGTCACAGCATGGTTATGTAAAGACCATGGTTCTCATTCAAATACATGCTGAGGTGTATATTCTCTTGCTCTGCACTATGTATGTATATTATATCTGTATGTGGAGCATTTTTTATATTTCAATATTTGGAAAACATTGAAAGCGGAGTATTTGAACAAGTTTGAAAATATTTAAGTAAGGTATAAAAGTAGAGAGTTTACAAATATGACTTATAAATTTAACATGTTTATCTCTAATGGTCTGGATATTTAGAATTTGAGGGCAACATATAAGCAGTAGTTTTTTTGTATGACTTTTATGCTGCCTTATTCCTGCTGTATATTAGGCTACAATTTCTTTGATTTCCTATATGTAAGAAGTCTTGAAGTGTGTGTTAGTAGCACCTACAAGAAGTATAAAACTAAAATACAAAGTATTTATTCCAGGCAAGGTCTAAACCACTGTGGCAGCAGACTTGTCCTTCATTCCATCTAAGCAAAGAACAGAAAGATGATGAGTCAGATGAGTTTACTGTAAAAAATGAGTATTCACCTGGTAAGTTTAACATTTTTAGTACTACTAAAGGAAATCTCTCAGAAACATACACGAGTGATACATTTGAATTTTTTTTTTAATTTAATTTCAAAATGTGTTTTCTGCAAGGAGACTATTTGAAGGTGAGATGCAAGAGACACAAGGTACAGGATTCTAGAGATAGTGAAGCAGGTGCTGGACCATCAACTTCTACATTGCAGAGCAGCAGTCATCTGAAAAAAAGACATGAAGGTTTCAGAAGTACTCTTGTTGACATTATATTGTGAGTTTCCTTATCTTTGAATAATGTGTTTTTCCTTTTTGATAGATGAACCAAATTTTTAAATTAAATTATTTTAGAATTTTTAAGATGGCAAGTTGAAAGTATGTATATGAGCATGAACTATATCACCAATTTTAGAAGCTGAACCTTAGCAAGTAAAATACAAACTTGGTCACATGCTTCAGCATTCTTTTTGAAGCAGAACGTCTTGCACTCATTGTAAAGTTTTGCCAGTTCCCTTTTTTTGTTTTGTTTGTTCAAAACCCACGTGTAGGATGGCTATATATTACTTATTCCAGTAAAATATATCTGAAGAATGTGATGCATACTCTTAATTTGGTTTGTTTTTTTGTCTCAGACAGCAAGACCTTACTGAAGAACAGCTTTCAACCCTTGATGGAACCCAGCCTCCAAGAGCAGATTCTTCTACACCAATAGAGAAAGACATTTTGGTAGCTAAAGAGTGTTTTCTAGAATATTAAATGAAATACAATGCCAGTCATTTATTGTAAATATTGACAAGATGATTGACACAGTGAGAGGTGACTGACAGTGACATACTCTTCCTCTATTAGTTTTGCACAATATATTATTTATAGTGTTACTCTTGAGAATAGAGCATTAGGAAAGTATGGATGATTCAAAGAATTGCAGAGTGGAATAGTAACTGGAGGATAACCAATGTGAGGAAGTAATAAATGAATCTTTTCTACATTTGCTGAAGGTGAGAATAACTTGCAAGGAAGGGTGCACTGCTTTGTCTGAGCAGATAGAATCCATAAGACAGTTCTCTTTGGGTTACCCTCACCTAAGGGCTAGGATGTTCTTCATTCACATTCTCATTTAAGATACCTTGTATGACACAATTGTATACATAATTTTGTGATTTATCTATATTTAAAATAGATTAAGTTCATTTTGGGTTAAATTGATTGAAATAGATTCATGTGTTACTTCCTGATGTTAGTAATCTTCCAGTTGATACTCTATTCTGCATTTCTTTGAATATGGGCTGATATGTTTCTTCATCTTTGTTTCCTTTAATGCTCTGAGGTTTTGTTAATCAGATTTCACATGCCTGTATAAATGCTGGCATAGAAGCAGATGTACTTATTTGTGGTTATACATTCATATTCTGAGCAATGCATTGGCTGTATGTTGCATATCCACACAAAACTCTGCGGAATGCATGGCTTGCTTTTTGAATATATGGTCCAGCCCCAGGGCTAATGGATAATAATGTCAGCACTGCAATGATGGGATAGATGAGTATATGTATTGAAAATTTATTTAAGGAAAAGGTTGGTACTGGGACAGTGCAAAGGAGAGGCATCTCAGCGGAATTGTAGAATTGTAAAAGCAAAATAAAAGCCGGATTTTTATGACTTATGTCCATTCCTCAATGAAATTTTTGTTATCTAGCTCTTAACAGAGAAATGGAATGAGGCTTACACTGCTATACTCTGTTTTTCTATCTCAACAGCTTTTTATTGTTATTCTACCCACTAGTGTTTGGCAGGCTGATGAAAGTATTAACATCAGTTTTGGTGATGTATATGTAATTTACAACATAAATCAGTACTTAGTACTAATTACATTTATTTTTATTAAATAAGCCCATATGTCTAGCAAAACCTGTAGTAGCAATGACTATCTAGTACTGGACTTAACTGATACGTCTTATTCTTTTATCCTGCAGAAATACTACTATTACATTCGCCATGGAATTGATGCTGCAAATGTGGCCCCAATGGATGAGTCATGGCTAGACCACATCTTAGCTTTAATTCCACAACATCTGAAAGTACTTGATGAAAGTATACATACACTGACTGACGAAATAAAAGAAGTCTATCTTCTGAGTGTAAAAAAGGCTATAGGTAGATTTCTAGGAGTTTACTTGCATTTTCTCCTAAGTTGCTAATATTCGGAAGCATTCATTGTTGAGTGCTATTCACTGCTGAGAGCTACCATTGTGGAAGAGTTATATAAAAGTGCTCTCCTGCATGTTAGAGGTAGATTTTAATAAAAAGAATGCTCAGGTTTTCTTATCCTTGTAATGACCAAAGATAATATTATTCATTATTTTTGATCTTTCAACACTTTTAAAAAACATTACTTTATTTTATAAATCCCTATTTAGTAGTATAGCTTTCTCCTAAATCCCTTTTCATGTATATCTAGATAAAACACTTCATTGAAATGAGTTGTGCATTTGGATGTTTTGGTTGAGACATTGAGGTGCTGGAGCATGTCCAAAGAAGAGCAACAAAGCTGGTGAAGGGTCTGGAGCACAAGTCTTATGAGGAGCGGCTGAGGGAACTGGGGTTGTTTAGCCCGGAGAAGTGGAGGCTCAGGGGAAACCTTACCACTCTCTACAACTACCTGAAAGGAGGTTGTAGCGAGGTGGGTGTCTGTTTGTTTTCCCAAGTGACAAGTGATAGGATGAGAGGAAACAACCTCAGATTACACCAGGGGAGGTTTAGATTGGATATTAGAAAAAATTTCTTCACCGAAAGGTTTATCAAGGGTTGGAACAGGCTGCCCTGGAAAGTGGTTGAGTCACCATCCCTGGAGGTATTTAAAAGATGTGTAAATGTGGCGCTTAGGGACATGGTTTAGCAGTGGACTTGGTATTGTTAGATTTATGGTTGGACTTGATGATCTTAAGGGTCTTTTCCAACCTGAATGATTCAATGATTCTATTCCTTCAGTAAGCTTATTTTGGCTTTTGTTTTCTTTCTTTTTTTTTTTTCTATACTTTTTTCAGTTGACTTTGTTCTAAGAGACACCAGGGAAAAAGATGAAGACAAGAGGAAAGACTTTGTTCTACCTCATCGAGCAGAGTAAGAAAATACATTTATTCAAAAACACTGACTAGAGTGGGATAGAATAGCATGTATAAGAAACAGTCTTAATACTGGTAGTCAATGTCAGCCATAAATTAGACTTAGTTATTAGTTATGTAAATTCAAATAATGATTGTACAGCATCTTTGGAAAAACCTTGGAAAATATGTGTCTACCTTGAAATGTTGTTTGGAATTAGTTTTGTTTAGCTGTGCTTAACTGGTAAGAAGTCTCACAATTAGTCCCACAGCATTTGATATAGCAGGCCAAATGCTTATGTATAAACTGCATTGCAATCAATGGAACAATGTCACGTTCTGCACAGATTTCACTGAAGCTCTGTCTTATTTACAGATTGTGACAGTTTGGCTCAATACATACAGGTTTAAGAATGTCATAAATACAGACTGTTTTGTTTCTCAGAACAATTCAGCAACATGTAGTATAAACAGCGATAGATACCTAGCTTTTCTGGCTGAGTTTTCCAGTATGCAGCAACCTCCGTACTGGAGTGGATGGATGTGGCCTTTGTTCAGAGTAATGGACTATCTCTGTTCCATTCACACTTGCCTTAAAAAGTCTGCAGTCTACGGAAAGCAAGTGTAGTGCTGCTATCAGGATCATACATCTGGCCAGTGTGGATCAGCCTACCTAGTATCAAATTTCCCAGAATATACTTTAATTCTTCCTGAGATGTGAAAGTGAAGAGGTACCTCCTTCATAGTTACAGCCAAAAACTGATAAAATAAACTGCCTTGTAGAGGAATGAAATCTTACAAATGCTGCAGAAACAGAACATTTCCACTGGTATCAACCAGGCGCTGTATTGGGGGTAGCGTTACTGAGTGATTTTAAAAACAGAAAAGGTTTTGTTATGAATAATTTCTGGCCTGTGGTTTGAGGTAGCTGCTTTTAAATATCAAATGTAGGCATTAGAATATAGTAGAAGGGCGTGGCTGTGACAGATGCTACTTAAGCAATTTGCGTCTTAAAAAGAGAGACAATATGGGATGAATTTATTGTTATTATTGTATCCCCTGGGTAAGAGGCCACCCTACATCTGATTCTTTGTAGATCTTCTATATCTGTTAGGAACTGTGTAGGACCTCACAGTAGTTTGTATATAAGCTTATGTCACACGCTTACATGCAAATCCAAAAGTACAAAATTCTCCTAGTAGAAAAATCATTGGTAAAACAGTTTTATTCCATTAATGGTATTTGAAATACGAAACTTTCTTCTAAAGAAGAATGTAAGATAGATGTGGAAAAACTTGAAGCTTTTTAACTTCCTGTAGCTACTTTTTCTGTTTCCTATAGAATACAGATTCACTGAGAAATTGAGAAAAGTTTTATTTTATATCAGAAATCTTTTTTTTTGATAGGTGTTCATTATGAAAATGGGAACAAAAATATTACAAATATATGACAAATTTGTCAGGAGTGTTTTTGCTTTTCCCTTGCAACCTAAAAGTTGCAGTTTATACTTCTGAAGTTGCAATGCTTAATATTTTAATAGTAAAATTAGATTGCCTGTAGAAAATAATAATTTTTAAAGCAAAAAAGGCTATGAGTATGTTAAACCCCCCACTAAAATAGCTTAATGTTTTTAAAAATTTGAAAGCAGACAACTGAGTTTACAAAAAGGTTCTAAATTTGAGTTTTTACAGATTTGATGTGATGAGCATAAACACAGATACTATATATTGTAGCAAATTGCACATTAATTGACTTAAATACATTATATACGTATAATAATTTTATTACATGCTAAATATAAGGAACCACGAATAGGTTACAGATCTCTTAAGGTTTGGCCAATGTTTCTCTCATATTATTTCTTTTTTTTTGTACAGTGGTGAATATTGGAAGGCTTTTTTTCATATCTGAATAACGAGCAGAAATCTAGATTTATTTCCTGAATTCTGTGCTTTCTGGGATGCAAACAATTATCTTAAAGCAAACATATAAATATTTCAGTTCTTAGCACAGCTACATTCATCCTACTGTTTCTTGTTGGTTTTGTGGTTTTTTTTTTTTTTTTTTAGAATAGAAATAGTGCCAAAACCTTGGAACAAGTCTTTCTTGTCAGCATGCAGTTACCTGAAGGAAAATTTGCATGCAATAAATCCTTCAATGCTTGCTGTTCTGAACTTATGGGAGACCTCATTTAAGTAAGTGTTATCTATATCTCTTAGATTTCAGCAGCTCAATGATTTCAGAATCTATATAGGGAAATAATGGATGGTGAGATCTTCAGATTTCCAAGTTGCCCTATTGAATTTGGGACTGCTACAGTATGTACATCTGAACGCTGATCATGGATACGATGGCTTTGTTCAAAAGCCATTATCCCAAATATATTTGTCTGTGTTTGCTCTAACTTTATGCTTTGAAGAGTTTCTGCCAACTTTGCTTCTACAGAGGTCAAACTTTCTTATCTGTACTTCCCCAGAAATCACATGGAACGCTTTGCCATCTTCATTTCCTTTGGTATCTAGGCAGTTGTACGCAAGAAGCTACACGTGAAAGTTGAATAGTTTAGCCATTTTGTACTTGGTTTTCTTTAGAGCTTGGGTGAAATGCCATCTGGACCTGGCAATTTGTGATTTTGGTTTTTGGTTTGTTCTTTTTCTACAGCCTGTTCCACTGACACTTTGATTTGAGACACCATATTGCTTGTACAGAAAGGCTCCAGAATGGAGCTGCTATGATCTTCTCTAAGCCCTCTTTTTTTTTTTTTTTCCCCCTCTTCATTACCTTACAGACTGTGGCAAGCTTCCTGCCTCTGACATGTTTGAAAAATAATTTATTTTTGGATATGACTTCCCATTTTTAAATAGTCTTTCTTGGTTTTAGTATAGTTCCTTAATCTCTGTTTAAATTTTACACTTTTTTTTGGTCTTTCTCAGATCACGAATATTCAAAACAGTCTGTCTCCAAGAAGAGAAGGGTTGCTGTCTTGCCTAGCAGTGCATTTATGTTTTTTCCTCTTATCTGATTAACAAGGGAAAAAGGCATTAGATGGGTTATTTTCTGCTTCCCAGAGTAGACCAAACTGCTTGCTTATTTCTTGACTGGTGATACAAAAGAGAATGAACTGACTTGTCCAGACCAGGTGCAAGGAGTGGTGTTTTTTCTTAATTTTTGTTATCTCTGCTAAGTAGCAGACAAAATTCAGACAATGTCTTTTAGTTATATAAAAACTGAAAATTATTTTGAAGCTAGGTTTAGATGGTTATTTATTTATTTTTACATTGGTTTTAGAATATTTGTAAAAATCCATCCAGCCCTAGAAAAGAATGCTATTTAACGCATTCAGAATTTTTAATGTTTGATCCTATATAATGAGTAACATATACACAAACTGTGATTCAAAAATAGTTAATACGCTCAAATGTAGTAATTACTACTTCAATTTAAGACCATGCATACAGACAGTACTGCAGTGCTTGTATTTGGTTGTTCTTAAACAATAGAAGCTAATTTTTGAAATTAACATGATTTTTAAGTGTTTAGAATACATTCAAAAACCGTTTGTTTGAAACGTGAAATATGAAAAAAGTTGGAAACAAAAGAATAAAAACCAAGATACAGTGAATACGCATCTAAAATATTAATGTTATATTCTGTTTCAGAAATTTACGCCTTATTGATACAGAAATATTTCACGATAAACAAGAATCTGAGGAACTCTCATTTTTCCAGAATAAAGTCATGAAGGAAATTGGAAAATCCAAAGTGATTCTATCTAAGAAGTATGATCCAGTGTATCCATATGTTTTAAGTTACATGGGAATCTTTAACTTTTTGTTCAGCTGTTTTTGAAAATCTGAACTTTCTGGAGGCAGAAGGAATGATCCATTTTAATAATACATATTAAAGAAAGAGATGCAGTGTTATGAAATGCTTTGAGGCCTATGAATGAAAACTGCTGTGTAAATATTGAGCATGTTATCATGATTTGTGCGGTTTTCTTATTCTGAATTTTGGTGTGACATTTTGCTCACTTCTTAGAGTGATACTAACAATATACGTGTTTTGGTCAGTTATGACAAAAGCTTTTATTTTGTGGACACATTTGTGCTGGACAAATGAGAAAACAAAACGTTACTACTATCAATAATTTATTATATTTTAGAATATAAACTGTGTTATAAGTTATAGAATAAGACTTGCCCCATCCCTACTTCATACAAAGTAAATGTCTCATTGATAGGAAGATTAACCTAGTTTCACATCAGTAACAGGATCTCTGTAGCATATCTATTGATGGTTTTGGAATTTCAGTTTGTATATTCTCAGTTTTGTAGCTGTTTCTGAGAGCAGAGTCATCTGAAAAATGTTATATTAATGAGATTCGTTGACTTTAGAGATTATGACTAAGATTTTCAAAAGGAAAGTGTTTGTATACCATAATGTTTGTATATTCAGTCTGAGATATTTTAAAAGAAGAAAGGCAGTTTTCTTGGTAGTGCACTCAGTATGCTGCAGTTAAGTTTTCAAATAAAACATCAAAATTGCTAGGTCTTTTTTAGATATTTGTGGCCAAATTGTATTGTTTGTATGCATCTGATCTTTCTTTAACGAATAATGCTTGATTCCTGCAGTTATGTATTACTGCATTTTCACTATTTCAGGTTTTAATTAAATAAAACAACTGTCGAGACTACTATAGTCTCAAATACTTGGTTTTTCATGCTATTAACCTTGAAGTTTTTTATTTCCATACTTGTCTATGATTCTGCTATGTATTGCCTTTACCATTTTCAGATGTATTTCTTCCTGACCCTGAAGATACCTTTCTGCTCTTAACTGAAGGCTGCCCACTTTTGTACTTTCTTCCTTCCTATTTCCCAGCAACGCCAGAGCCAATTTCATTTTGGTTAAGGGCAACTGGGCAGAATTCCCTTTGGATTGCTTTCACATTTTAACATCTACTGAGGTTACAAGGATACACAACCTCTGGGACTGAAGTATGCTGCCTGTGAAGCCTTTCTGGCCTGAGAAATAGGAGACCAAAGCAAGATAGCAAAGTTGTCTGTCATAGTATCTTATATTTTAAATATGCTTCCACAAGAATAGATAACATTTTCAGAGACATGATTCCTTAGAATTTCAAGATACTACCATATGACCTACATAAGTTAAACTATAGTTTCCCAAGTATACTGCAGCATCTTTTGACTACATGTGATATAAGCATTTATAGCAATTAACTTAAAACCACAGGTGTTTTAATGCTAATCACTTGAAAAACTTAAAAATATTATATTCTTTTAAGGTGGTTTCCAGAAGTGCAGAAAATCTTTTACCAAGGTAATAAACGAAAACAAGTACCCAGCAATGCCAGCATCACTAAATTAGAGTCTTTCTTCGGCTGTGCTGCCACTTTAATGACTTGTCAACTGCAGCAGTTACTTTTACATTCAATTCAAGAGTTTACAGATTTAATTGTTCAACCTGCAGTAAGTAGACTTTCATGCGCACACTAGCAGCATTGTTTATCCATGTACATGCAATTTGTTTCCTGTTTATTTTGCTTCTTTTGAAAAAAATAATAGGAAAAAAAGTAAGAACTCTGATGGCAGGTGCTTTCTGGAACAAAAGGAATAATATTTTAGGAATGCATTATTTATTAAGTAGATTTAAAATAACTTTTGTAGTGTAAGAAGGGAAATATCAACATGTTTTAAATCTGGTATCTTCAAGAACACACTGCAGTCAGTTAGACATGCAGTAGAAAATCATTAATATAAAGCCTGTTTGCATCTTGCACTAGTGCTTTCTCTCCATAATACCCATCTGTGAAGGAGTCTTATCTTCTCTCTGCTATTAGTAGGTGTCTGCTACATGCCTTGGCAGAATAGCTCTTGGGGGGGGAAAAAAAAGTATGTAAAGAAAGAGTTTCTCTTTTGCACTCACATAATGTTTATTGTAGAGGTAAATATTTCCCCCGATATTTGGTGTCTTGGAGTGCAACTGGATCTTTGTTCAGCTTTTTGTTACTACAGCCTTGCCATCAAATATCCACAGAACTCTGGCTCCAGATAATATTGATGAAAAAACATGCAGAGGATGTAAGGAATCATGTTGTGGAAGCAGAGTATACATTTTCATTCCTACTCCCCTGTAATTGCTTTGTATACTTCTGAGTTAAGTGAATTTTGATGTCTACAGTACTGTTTTCTGTTATTATTAGTAATAGGTATGTATTTTCTAATCTTATCCTTCCTAATGGTGATCCTGTGCTACCTAGGAGTGATAAAATGCTTCCTCATGTTTCCTGATTAAATTTTAGCATAGTTAGAATATGTTAGCAGATGTGGGAAAGTTAAGAGATGTCTGATCCAGATTAAAGATATGATGAAAAATCAAATTATGCCACCAAGGACAAAAGGATATACAAATTTTCATACTGGAATACATGGGAATCCATACTGCAAATATAACTGTCATAACTCAGTTTAGTTTTTGTGGATCAGATTATTTTTAGCAAATGAAATTGGATGTAACACTTTTTTTTTAAGGTTAGTAGATTCATAGTGACTGCTCGAGATGATGAACACATGTACTGCTGTACACATAATAATTCATATATTGCTATACTTGTGAGGGCTACTACTGTAAAGCTACTCTGCCTCAGTCTGCGCTAACAACTTTGTAAGTTGGCTGCTGTATAGAGGATGCCTCTTGTGCCTGCTAAAAATAAGATTGTATTTCATCTTAATGAACATCAGTTTATATTAATTTTATCAGAGACATACTTCCTATTTGCACAAGTATTTTTGTTAGTATTATGGCATGTCATTTGCAATTGAAGTCCTGACAATTTAAAATCCATATGCTGGTGTAATTCTTAATGATCCTTTGACTTTTCTTGCGTGAGTTAGGTTAACTAATATTTTACTTTCCTTTTTTTTTTTTTTCTTGTGTTAGAAATCAGTCCAAGCCTGCAAACACCCAGGTTTCATCCTGCGGCTGATCCTTGAGAATGACAGTATTAAATTTGAACCTGACTTTAGTGACTATGAGGATATATTACTGAATGTTTATACTGTTATGATTCAAGCTGTCAGTGATATACCAAGAGTTGAGACCAAATTATTTTCCAAATGGGTAAGAAATTACAATCCTCATGGGTTTTGTTTTATCATTATATTGTTGCTACAATTAGTTCCTAGGTATTTTAATGAATAGCCCTATTGTCAGAACTCACATAGTAATATTCTAATACTCTTTCAGAATATTTGGAACACTTTGAAATCATCTTAATTTTATTAACAGAAGGCCCAATCGCTGTTCTCTAAACAAATAAAAAGCCAAGAATCGCCTAGTTTCCTCTGAGTTATTTTCTGCAGCTGTATATGTAAAATTAGGTTTGTAATCAGACTTCAATTAGAAAGATTTTAAAGTAACATTTAGTTGATTTTTCTATGCTGTTTATCTTCCATGACGTAACTGAGCTACAGACATAACTGTAATTTGAAAATGTGTTTGGTTTTTTGTGTGGTTTTTTCAAAGCCAAAAGGTGAGTCCTCATCAACTGTCTTGAAGCCTGTTATCTTAGATGAGATCTTGGATGAACATAAGAAAAGGATCAGAGAAGAAATTATCAAAGAAAGTGCTGCACCTGTGGAACATCTCAAGCTGTATAATAACTACAGCTTCCTGATAAAAAAACAAGCTGAACAAGATATTGATCAATTCCTGACAGAGGAACATACCTTTGAAGAAATGAAAAGGGAAATTATAAAGTACCAGAAACTTGCTAAGGAAATAAAATATACTTCTAGGAAGGTAAATTATAATAATATTCATAAAGAGATATGGATATCATTTTAATGATAATTTTGTACTAAGAATGTTGTCAGTCAAAGGTGATGATAATTAGCTGTGAGATAATTAAAGTGAAATAATTTTTTTTTTTTTTTCCGGAAAAAGAGAGAGCTTTTCAGGAGTTAGAATTTCTGGGGTGTAGTTGCCATACTTAAGTGAGACTTAGTTATTTTTGCTAGAAATTGTTTTGGGACTTCTGAAGGCATTCAGAGTATGCTCCTCTTAAATGTGAAGGCATAAGAGAAAGTGTGGGTCCAGCTACTTCCAAATTCTTTCCAAGCATCAAAGGCAGAGAGAGGATCCTTAACATGAACCACTTTTTTGTCCCTGTAAGGATATTCTGTGGTAAGAATCCTTTGTCCGTCCATTCTGAAAAAGAACTCAGAAGGCTAAAGTGGTTCTTCTTAAATTGTTTCTCTCCTAGCATTTGGTGCAAACCTCAGTTCTGCAGAAACTAGTACTTACAGGCCTGTCAGAGGGCTTCTGTGTGTGGAAGTCAAGCTCGCTTGCCCACTAGTCAATGAAAGCATTGGATTTGGAGACTCACTGGGAGGCAGAGACCCTTTTTAATCCTGAAGAATGTCACCTGTCTCTAACAGTAAAGCAAGATTACCACATTTCAGATGTATCTCAAACTCTGCAATTTCACCAGACAACATTCACTGCTACAGACAGTAGATACCCTTCCTTTTTGAGGAAGTAGGTTATTATTTGCCAAGGTGAAAAGCAATAGAAGTAAGATTTATACGAAGTTCAACGTGCAGATACAGAAGAACAGTTATTTGCGTCTATAGCTTTTTGTTTCCCTTCTTTGCTTGAAAGTTTTAAAAGCTTTTTATGATTTAACTAAATTCCTAGGTGAGATCCCTGACATTCTGCTTAAGACAGGTAGAGAAAATAGGTAAATCTATTCAATGTTCTGACAACTGTTATATTTGTATTGCAGTATCTCCATCTAGGGATGTTTGAATTACATTGTGATGAATTAATAAGTGCTTTGGTAAAGCGAGCAGATAATATTTGTGAAAAAGTTATTTCCAAATTGTTCAAAGATCATCAAGACATAAATGCGAGGTAACTCTCAAACTGAAAATGTGTATTGAAATGTACTTAATTTTGTTTCTGCTGTTGAATTTTTTTAATCCTTAAAGGATAAGTTGAATTAATTTTTCCTGTTATAAATATATGTGATTTGTCCAAGGATGATTAAAACAAACCACACATGACAAACTGGTTATTTTATGTATTTTTCAGACTATGTGATGGGTTTGAGAGAATATCAGAAAAAGCCCTTACTACTCCGTCTAATACAGGAACTAATGGAAATTAAGGTACTCTCTTCTTTTTTATGAGTCCAAGCAAGAAGTAGCTACCAATACTATTGCTCTGGCCTTAAGCAGTAGCATATGCAAGTTACTCTCTTTACAGGTATGATTCTGGCCTTGTTAAAGTCACTGGTGCTATATCTGTATTACAAAATAGAAAAGGACAGGTCTTCTTTGGCCATGAGGCTAAATGTCACAGCCTGGCTCTTACACATACAGCTAAACTCTTTTCCCCACCAAAACGTCATGGTTGCAACCAGATTGCTTATTTGGAACAGTCCTTTGTCTCTGCTGTCACTTGCCCTATACAGTGGTATTATTGGTGAGAATGCCAGTTGGCATGGACCAAAACCCTGCAGGGCAGCTGTCTCCAAAGTGGGCGCTGTGCAGCCCAGGGGGTGCACAAGATGATCCATTGGAGTACGTGAAGGAAACAGTATTTATTTTTTATCTAAAAAAAAGTTAGAAAGAAATTAAGCTTTACCAATATTTAATATACAGATTGACACTGATGCCCTCACTCAGTCTGTATGTCCAAGGGTCCTGGGTCGCATATGTACATGAGGCGTCCTGAAGAAAGAGTGGGTGTTCCACAGTGTGGAGGGATTCACAGTGACACCCTCACTTGTTCGCTTGCTTTCAGCGTATTACTATGTATTGCAGTTTGTGTGCCCAGTTAAGTAGATTTATGGATTATGTCACCTAGTTTTAACTAACCTAGCCCTCACAAAACGGGTAAGTGGCTTAAAAAGATTCCCTCAAAGGAACTGCAGATTGAAGATAATACTTACAATGAGAGCACAAGTGATCAACAAGAAAATGGCAGAGATGACAATTGTAATCCTAGTATGAGCTCTTCATTGTCCACATTATGAGGTAAAAATAATGATGGTCTAATGAGATTTGACAAGTTGGCCAAAAAAATTCAAGATTATCAGGAATACTATTAGAAATACGAATTTACATCCACTATCCTTAATGATGAACCTTGCCTGAAAATGTCTATTGTGCCTTGAGATACTAGTTAATGATAGTATGAAACCACCACACTTAACAAGACATGTGAAAACTAATAATCCAGATCATGAAGAGAAACCTCTACAGTTTTTTAGTGAAGTTTCAAGTCATGTGATGCTTAATCCAGTACTCTACAAAATGTAATGATCCATGCTTAGAAGACTCGGAAACCTCCTCTTCTTTAATAGTGAAAGAGAAAAAGCTACATACTACTGGGGAAACACTTGTTCTTCCTGCTATGGTAAAAATGGCTAAAATAATACATGAAAAACAGTATCGTGACAAACTAAAATGCATTTCCTTGTCAGCAAATACTGTTGGAAGGTGCATGGAAAACATTGTTGAAGATTTATAGAAAGACGTATTAGAACAAATTATGCAGTGTGGGAGATTTGCTATACAGCTGGAGGAAAGTACAGGTGTTTAACATATTTCAGTTTATGGTATTTGCTAGATTCTGTTTCAATAATGAAATAAATGAAGAACTACCTTTTTCTGAGCCACTGAAGAAAAGATGCATTAGGAAAAATACATTCTCAACAGTAAATTACTTTTTTAATAAAACCAACGCTGTGTGGAAAAACTGTTAAAGTGTAACCACTGATGGAGTGGCTTCTTTGACCAGAATAAAAAAGGGTTCTGGAGTAAGGTTACAGAGATCGCACCACACATGAAATTCATTCACTGCATCATTAGTAAACATGCTACGGCAGCAAAGACGTTGGAGCCAGAAGTGCATAAAGTTCTACAGGGTGTTATCAATGTGGTTAATTTTATAAAACAAGATCTTTAAATAGTAGAATCTTCATAATAGTTTGCATTGAGATGGGGTGTGACCATGAAAATCTTTTGTACTGTGCAGAGGTTTGCTGGTTATCTTGTGGCAAATTCCTTTAAAAGAGCTGTCAGACTTAAAGGTTATGCATTTTTCTTTTAACAAAAAGACAAGTGTTCCTAATTTTGCTGACCTTTTCTGTGATGACAAGTGGCTGTTAGTAGTATGCTACCTAGCAAATATTTTTGGTAAAATAATGACACTTAATCTGTCCTTCAAGGTAAAGTTGCCATCTTTAAGAATGAGTGAGAAATTAACTGCTTTTCAGAAGACAATCATGCTAAGGAGAGAGCATTTTGAAAACAGACATTTGGAAATGTTTCCATTGTTATATGATCTTGTTGCTGAAAACTGTGTGTGTCCCCCCTATAAAAGCTCTTGTATCTGTACACTTCAAAAACTTGGAAACAGAATTTTCGAACCTGTTTAAAAATCTTACAAAATATTTCAGTGGGTTTTTAAGGCATTTTGTTAAAAATGCAAAAATGCAAGACCTTCCAGTTAGTTTGCAAGAACAACTGAGTGACATCAGGGAAGATGGAAATTTACTAGATGAATTTCAACAAAAACCTTTGCAGAATCGGTGGATGGGATCATGATTTATTAAGTGCAGCCAATGATACAATTCTTCCATTTGCATCTATGTATCTTTGAGGGGTTCTTTTAAGCTATGACAGCCATTAAAATGAAGTATTGAAATAAACTGAACTTATAACCAGACCTCTGAATCTCAAAGTATTAAACCAAGATTAATGAAGCATATTCAATCACACTGCTCTTAATAAAAATATTAATAGTAATAATATTAGTGAAAGCAAAAAGGTTTCTGTAAAATTAATAAATAAAAATTATTTAAAATACTGTTTTTCATCTTCATGTAATCCTTTTTTAATTTCTTTTTTGTGCATGTTTTATTGTGTACATAATATGTTAGTGTAGTAGTATGTATGTATAATCTGTAAATAAATATATTGGGGGTGCATGCTCAAAAATTTCATACTAATATGGATGTGTGATCAAGAAAGTTTAGAGACCACTGCTGTAGGGGACCATGCTAGGAAGTAGTGTGGCTGGCTGGAACACTGGTTGAGCCTTTTATAGTAATATAGGTATTTAGTTAGTAATACAGGTATTATCTGGAAGTTTTGTCACTGATTTTCACGAAGCAAAGCATTTGTATATAATGGCTTGGAATACGTGCATGGTTTTATTTCTATCCCTATCTAGCTAGTGTAAGCAGATAACAAATAATTTCTGTAGTATGGGCAACATGCCAGAATTAAATTTAGACTGCGTGTCATGGCTTCTGAACAGATAGCATAGTCAAACAGTGAATACCTCTTGGCTCTACTGAATTAAATTCAAGCAATCAAATTAGATGTAGAAGACTCAATATCCATTCCCAATATCCTAAACTAATCAAAGAGTTGAAACCTGAGATGTAGGGAATTTTAATATGTATTTAATTCTTCACAAGAAAACTTTAAGAAGCACTCATTGGAAAGTTGTACGAGGTAATTTTGCCTTTATATCATTTGTTGAATGATAATTTAAAATTTAGCAGATGTAGTGTTTGCAGTTCAGTAACTGTAAAATCCCATCTCCTCACTTAAAATACCACTTCTGTAATCAAAACCCTGCTGTTGCTTTGATGTATTCAGGCTCCAGTTCAGCAAAACACTTACATTCATGCTTGAAATGTAAAGTATCTTAGTTTCTGGCTGTTCAGTAAAGTTCTGATGTATGTGCACAATATTAAATGTGTGGAATATAGGGGTGTGCTTAAAATAAATGGGTGCCTGAGTGGTTGGATGAATTTGGATCTGAGTGATATGAACTTTTGCTACAGTGAAGTTTAACATAGGCTATAACTAGAGTAATTTTTTCAAGTAACAAGTAAAATGTTTAGAAGTTGAACTATGTGCTGAGAATATGGTACCTTTAAAATGCATAGATGTTATGCTATAATTTTGTGTTGGAGAATAAACAAATTGCATGTTATTATGTGTAGCACATGATATTATACTAGCATCAAACCCCTTTTAATAGTTCTTCCATCTCATTGCTGAAAAGATGTATCGGTCTTTGTTTGGGGTATTCTTTTGATAGTCAAATATTCTCTAGATCCATAGCAATGAGTATATTCTGAAACATAGAAACTGCTGTTAAAAGAGCAGAAGCATAGATTTACTGGACAATTTATCCCTACCTAAAAATGTTTCCAGTGGTATCACATTGTATCATCATATTAAATTTTTCTGTTCTTCAACTGATGAATATCAAGTAATATTTACATATACTGGTATACTATTGATCTGTCCAACTGGCCAACATTCATTTTTACTAATACAGCTCTTTTCTAGTTAAGAGACTTTCAGAGTACTTTGTTATGGAGTATTGTTTAAACTGGGTCGTGTTGCTGTTCTGTTAGGAGTACCATACAGAAAGCTACATGTATCAAGGCAGTTTACTGCTAACTCTTGAAAACTGAAAGAACAATGTAATTTTTATTTTAATTACAATGAGTAGTACAGTGGCTGTCTATGTTCCTTATAGTCTTACCGCTAGAGAAGACCTAATCTTGCACTGGGCCATCCAGTGCTTCCCTTTCTGAAGTGTGTCCTTCTTTTCTCGTGTAGTTATTTTACTAATTTTTCCTTGGTAGCACCACGCTTTTTTTCCCAAACCTGCAACTCCTAAAACAGGCTGTCTGGATTGGCTTCCATCAGTCCAAACCTTTGTGCATACAGCTTCACCCACTCTTTTGAGATTTATTCAATAAAGTAGCTAGTAAGGCAGCTGTGTTAACAAGTTATATGCTGTAAAAATGGCTAATACCATGATATTCCAGATAAACACCTTTTCAGATCATGTATTTCTAATTTTATTTCATTTTCTTTGTAAAAAATAAGCTTTTAAACATAACTATTAACTACTTTATTCATTATTTTGGCATTAAATTATATAAAAAATGTCTTCCCTTTTAATTTCTATTCCCCAGGCCTGTATGCAGAAAGTGGAAATATGTGACATGTTTGAATTGGAGCAGAAATTAGTGGATGTTGTAAATCGTGTTGCTTTCCTGATAGAATGTGTCAGCTTTTCACCAGCAGACATTCAACTGAACAGTGATGTTTTTCAGTGGTATGCACGAATGCCAGGTATCTTTGAAGAGCACAGAAAGATAATTAAAGAAAAAACAGATCAATTTCAAGATGGTCTTAAGGTTGGTAATGACAATATTTTAAAAATCCTTGAGTTACTAATTTTGAATGGCATATAGGATATGAAATAATGGATGGAATAACCTCTTTTATTTTCCCATATACTTTAAAAAGAAGTTTGAAGTAGATGTTTTTATATTATTATTGATATTAACTAATTTTTGCCTGCTTTCCACTCATTTGCTTTTCACGCAAGGCACATCTCACATTTTGCACTCTGAAAGCTCTTTGGTTACAGAACTTCCAGTGATGTTGATGAAAGTTGTCTGCATGTGAAATAGTAAAATTCAGATCGATCCTTTAAAGACATGGATATGGCTTGATTTATGCACATGAGCAGTCCCTTTGGTGTCAATGGCAGTATATGAAATTTCTATGATAGCTCAAAAAAAATTTCTGCTTTAATTTTAAGTGTGATTTTGCTGTTAGAATAATGTCAAATGAGGTAGCTTTAGAACAAAAGTGCATCTTGATTCATGTTTGTTTTATTTGTTTTTATTTTTTTAATCTCATACTTTACATGTATTTTATCTCTGTTAGAATTTTTCATTATATTTACTAGGCTTTTACAGTATATTTTGTTATGTTATCTAAGTGATGGGGTCTCTCCACAAGGATTGCTAATTACTAGGCTGCTGATCTATTACAATTACTGCCTGTATAGCTGTCTGCTTTGTTTTTCTTGTGCTCCTTAGTCTCATCATCATTTTGTCTTAGATCATATATATTTTGAGATAGTGAGCTTCTATGTTTATGCAGTACATTTAAAGAAGTAGCTGGTAAGTGTTATTGTGTTATAAATAAATGTGCAGCATAGACTCTGTTATCTTGAAACGTGATTGCTTTGTGTAGCTTGACGCTTGGTTTCAGACATTGACCGCTATTGATACTCAGTGTGAAATATGTGTTGCGGAGTCGTATCTATGAGGACAAAGCTATCCTTAAACTGTGTGGCTTTAAGACAAGAGACAGCTCTGTCTTGTGAAACTGTTTAGCTTTTTTTGTCATTTGATTAATCCTATTATTCTATTTTATTTTGAAATATACTAAGAATTTGAATTTAGCTTTCTATTATTAGCCTGCTGACTATGTCCATCACAGAAAGCAGAAATTTCTATGTCCAACTATATCTTATGATATAGAACCCAAAGTCACATCTGTCAGTTAGCCCAATAAGTCACTGCAGGTAACGGTAAGATTCAGGGCAAATTCTGCAATTTCGGTGGAATAGATACTCATGTGCAAATATGTTGGATATCTTGGTTTTTCTGCAAGTATAAAGTGTCCTACTATAGCAAATCAGAATAGTTATTCTTTATAGTTTTCTTTTTTATATTTCTTTTTACAGGAATTTATTGTGATTTTTTTTTTTCAATTATTATATGCCTGCTTGATGTTTAATTAGATACGCTGTGAGCAATTTGTTGAGGAACTGAAAAGCTACTCAAAGCAGGTTGAAGAACTTCGCACATTTGGAGATATTCGGGAAGTCAACAGGTATTTGAAGAAAGCTCAAGCGTTAAATACGAAATTGGATCTTGCTGCTGCTAAGGTACAAATTATAGTCTAAACTAGTCTGATAGTATAAATTGTAAATCTTAATATTTGTGTTATCAGAATCAACGGTTTGCTTAGTAATGCAGTTACTGAGATGTGACAAAATAATTCTTAATTCAGCTATGAAATATTTTTACATTATTTGCAATTTAAACTGCAAATTTACTGAGCGCAGTAATTTGTTACTCTGTGGTCTTGAGTTAATATGGTAGCACTTTGCATAATGAAAGAGTGGATTAAGTTTATGTAGGTTTGCATAGAAATTATGCTTTTATGTTTTTGGAAGTGCAATCCCTGATGCTTATTATTCCCTCCTATCTGTAAAGACTCCACGGTAGTGCAAGTTACAGAGGAATGCCCAGGTACCGTTTTAAACCTCTAACTGTATTCCTCTATTGACTAGCATGAATGCTGAGCTGTTGCTGTTAAAAGATTGCTTTAACTGCAGCCGATGGCAGCAATTACATAGTAGACCAGTTTAGTAACTCAAAACTTAATTTGAAGCTTGTTGAAGATACCTGAAAACCTCCCTAATCCCTGTGGTAAGGACCTGGTATCACGGACAGCTTTGTTTGTATTTCAGACCTCTTTTATGTCTCAACAGATTGATCAGTTTAACTCAGAAGAAGAGTCCTTTGGATGGCCAGTATCTCAGTACCCTCAGCATAAAAACATCCAGAATACTCTTGCTCCGTATCTTCGTCTGTATGATATGACTGTTGAATTCAACAGAAAACACAAAGACTGGACAGAGGGATCATTTGCAGAAGTGAATCCAGACAAAGTAGAGGTAGATGTAGGAAACTACTGGCATGGACTGTATAAACTAGAAAAAGCCTTCCACAATTCTCCAAATGCATTAGCAATAACAAGACAGGTTAAATCAAAAGTAGAGGAATTCAGATGCCACGTTCCTCTAATCCAGGTGATTTGCAATCCTGGTTTGCAAGAAAGGCACTGGGAAGAGATGTCAAAAATTGCTGGTTTACTACTGTCTCCTTCTGAAGACTCAAATGTCTTGTCATATATTAATTTGCATCTTGAACCATTCCTAGAAAAGTTTGAGACCATCAGTGAAACAGCGAGCAAAGAACATTCACTTGAGAAAGCTTTATCGAAAATGATTTCTGAATGGGATCAAATGGAGTTCACTCTTCTTGCCTATAGAGAAACAGGAACCCATATTTTGTCATCTGTAGATGATATTCAGATGTTATTGGATGACCACATTGTCAAAACTCAGACTATGAGAGGATCTCCATTCATTAAGCATTATGAAAAGAGAATAAGGTAATTTTTTTTCTAATAGAAAGTCACCAAGTAATGTTACCAAGTAAGAAATCTTTTCTGCTTAATCAAAAGCATAGGGACTTCAAATGCTTTTGTTTATCCTCCTTAAGCGGTGAATTAATGTTATGTTAAAGGGCTAAAGCTTTTGTCCCATGTCAGCTACACGCTATTTAATCCTGTAAAGCTGATTTTTACTTTTAATTAACGATGTGGGAAGTGCTAATGCACTGGAAATGTTTCTAAACATTTTTAATGCTCTCTGGTACTTAAGGTACCAGATACATCATAACATTACCTTTGTTTCACTAGATAAAAGATATCTGAGGTATAGATGGAAAGGTTGTAGACTAAGAGAATATAGTCTAAACTTTCCACCTAAATTATGAAGCTACTTAATCTTTCAGCTCTTCAACAATTAAAAATACTAGGTTTTATGTAAGGGAGATGAAGAAAATGAAAACAAGACAAATTTCAGGGAAGTGATGAAAGATTATTTTTTATTTTTTTAAATTCCAAAACTTAGCATTGCATGTTAAAAATTCTGTACTTCCATCTTTGAGCATAGATTTTCATCTGATTTTGTCTCTTTCCTCAATAAATACTTTACTTGCTTCTTAAATACCCCAAACATAGACATATTGTGGAAAACCAAAAATAATTCATCTGAAGTTTGGCTATAATTATCTAGCTATATAGGTACCTCCGAACTCCCATTAATCTGCAAAAATGCTATTTCAGATTTCAGTGCATACTCAATAAATATGAATACATATACATACATGCATGTTCCAATAAGTACTAATTCTCTAATTACTACTGTACTATAGTATAAGAGTTCCTTCCTTATTAATGTAAAATGGGGGGTTTTGCCTATTTAAAAAGAGTAAGCACACCATGGTAACTTCATCAGAGTTTTTTGGTGACTGACAGCATTTGTAATAATACAAGGTATTACTATTACTTCAGTCTTTGAGATCTAGGCGATTACACAATGGTTACTTTCTCAGTAACCCAACAAAGCATGTAGAATTCTGGATTGCTGCCAGAGATTATTCCAAATTCCTCATCTTAATTTTTGTGTATTTTTGGTGAAAGCAAATTAACTGACCTGCCTAACTTTCCTCTTGGAAAGCTGCATTTTTCTCTACCTCTTGGTAGAAGCAAAATCACCAGAGATGAAGTACCAATACCTAAAAGATGAAAGAGGGACATTGGGTAGAGAAGATACACACAAGCAAAGCTGTCTGTTTAAAATCTGTGGCAGGTAAACAAGGATGGAAGACGTTAAGTATACTTTCACATGTATCATTTTACAGAACTCAGTGCAGCCCATGCACAAGTGTCCTGTTGAGAAAATTATTGCCATGGTTCATTAATACAATATATATTTTAACAGCATGCACTTTTTATAATAATTCTATCTGTACTGTCTAGTGGTGTGAGAGTTGTAAAAGATGATACTCACTGTTTTTATACAGGAAAGAAGAATATATGTACTTGTTATAGGATTGCAAATTGTTGGGTTTTTTTTCAAATTACTTATGTCAATGAATTAGGAATACCAATGACATTAGAGAACTTATAATATCACATCTGTCTGATATTGGTGAGATAGTAAGAAGTGTCAAATGGTGGTCTTAATTTTAAAACGATGCAGAAAAATTGAGGAGGCTTAGAAAAAATGATAGACTAAAGGATCTTGAAGTTTTGGCTATCAAAAGGAAAGTCTGCATAGCTATTGAATTATAATATTGAGTACCCATAGTGGTGTGCAGTAATATTGAAAGACTATCAGACAAATGTGTTCAACATCCACATTTGGAATTTGAAGTCAGAAGTAGAATGTGACTTAAACATTGGACTATTTACTACTTGAAGTCTTTTAATTAAGACCACATGTCTTTTTAGAACAATGTCTACATATTTTTGGTTTAGTAGTTTAGGTTACTTTCATGTCTGTCTTTTGCCATCTCAGCCTGTCTATCCTACCAAACAGTAAGAAATAGTAGTCTGGGTTTTGGTGTATGCTAGAAGCCAGATTACATACTCAGTTGAAGTGAATTTGTCCACAGATACTATCACATGCTAAAGTGTGTGCTACATTTATTCACTGATACTGTTAGTCTATTTATTGGATTAACCTAGTTCATTAAATCCTACAATCAACTTTACAGATGATCCAGTTGCAGAAATTAATGTGGACTCTGTTATGCAGGAAATCAGGCTAGGTGAATATGATATTCTGCTGAAATCTTAAAACTTATACCTGTTGCACTTGGTGCTGAATATGCAAATTGCCAAAACGATCTTAGTACTCTGCTGGAAATGTTTACTGAAAGCATCAATTAATGCATTTGAACTAATGCTGTTTTATAGGGAATGGGAAGGAAAGCTATTGTTGGTACAGGAGATCCTGGATGAATGGCTGAAGGTTCAGGCTACTTGGCTTTATTTGGAGCCAATTTTCAGTTCTGACATCATGGCTCAGATGCCTGAGGAAAGTAGGCGATTCAGTACTGTGGTTAAGACATGGAAAGACTTAATGAAATCAGTTTTTCAGGTAAGTACTGCTGTCTTATGAATACAGAGTGAATTTGTAGTATGTCCCCTCCAAAAAATTGCTTCTGGTAACACTGTTGCCAGTAATCTCTTTTCTGTTGTATCTTAGCCCCCTTTCTTAGATTCTTTTAAAAATTATTTTTCAGAACTGTTTCACATAAAATCATAGAAGCATTGATTGGGAAGGGGCCACTAGAGTTCAGTTAGTCTAACTTCTTTCTAAAAGCAGAACTTTTGCCATCACTACATCAGGTCAGCAATAGCTTTGTTTAGCCAAATTTCAGAAATCACCAAGGACTGAGATTTCTTGCAGATTACCTCCAGAGACTTCAGTGCTCTGGTACCTTCCTAATGAATATTTTTTTCCTAATTTCCAAGCTGAACCTCCCAAGCAAAGTTTTATACTTGTTGCCCAGCTGTCACTGCTGAGAAGTCAGCTCTGCTTTTTTCCAATTGCCCTTCATGTAGTTCCTTGCTACAGTTAAATTCTACTTTAATTTCTGCTTCACCAAGTGGAACAAGTCCAGCTCTCCCAACCTCTTCTCATAGCCTATGTGCCATTCTGGTGAGTAAAATTAAGCAGCATAAAAGACAAAGTAACATAGCAGTGATGATCATGGCACTGTAGGTCAATTGATGTGAATCAACGAAATATGACACCGATTATTCCTTTTGAAAAATGCTCTTTACTTGCATATTGAATGGTAGAGATGCCTCTGTAACTTTAAACTGTTTAGATATTTAACTTGCTTCAGAAGTAGTATTCTGATCTACTATAAATCAGTACATAAGGCAGTTGTCAGACACCATCACTGCACACGTCTGGCCGTTCAAAATGTTACAGTCTTGCCAATCTGCTTCTTATTTGACCCTTTCCGGAAGTTAGCACTGTTATTAGGAACAACTGATGAGATTATATGAATGCTCTTTGCTTCAGTAGTTAGATGTTCTCAGCCTTGGATCGGGTTAGATTGGCTACATTTGCCAGCCTAACGGGATGAAGAACACTCCTACAGTCTCTTCTGCTGACTCTGCTGAGAGGGCAATAGCTTCTAGCAAAGAGGCAGTACTAGTAAGGGAAGAGATGACATCTGAAACTGGCACAGCTGATTCTTCAGCAGTTACATGATCAATGTCTGAATGCATGCTCTACAAATTCTGTTCCTCAGGGAATAACCAGTTACCTAGTAATTCTGGTAATCCTATTATGTAATTCTGATGATTCTCATAATGATTAGAGAAAAGTGCATTCACTCTGAAAAAGTTCCCTAATATCAAGGACGTTTCGAATATGATGTTGCATTTTTAATATTTTTTTAACTGGGCTTACTAAACTGTTCAACAGACTTGAGAAGATTTATGATGTCCACTGTTTTCCAGGGTAGGGACATTAGGTTGTCATCTGAAGGAAAAAATTAGAAGCTTTGTTTTCATCTGTTGTATGCCTTTGCAGAACTTTCAGAGATCCATTATGTCATTAGGACAAATGCTAAAATCTTCACTCAGTCTAAAAGCTTTTTATCTGAGCTTTTTTCAGATTGCAGATATGGTCTTGATAAAATACACAAAATGCGTAGTATACAAAAAGAAGCATTTGCTTAATTTCCTGGCAGTTCAGCTTGATCATTTAAAAATAAAGTTACTTTTCATTTTTTTTATTACCTTTTTATTCTTTCTCCTTCCTTTTCTCTCCCTTCCTTTCTCCCTCTCTCTTTTTCTCCTTCTGTCTTACACTCCCCCTGCCTTCTTTCTCTGTTTTTCTTTCTTCCGATTTAGAAGAAAATCAGGAATTTATCCCATAGAGCTGTGAAATCAATAGTATTCATTTGGGGGAAGAAATTGGGTAAAAATAAAAAAGGGTAAGAATGTCAGAATTTTGCTGAGTATTGTATTTCTGAACATTGTGTGCTGAATTGTCTGTTTTGATAAAGTCTTCTAATTCAGATATCCAGTACTAATCAAATACAAAGTATTTTTTGATATATGTTATCACTGGAAGAAAAAAGAATCATCTTTTGTTTGTACAGGAGAGTGTAAATGCCAGATGAAGTTTAACAATTTAAAGTTGATTTTGGCTAAGCAAGTAGGCATTATTTTCCAGAAGATGGCACTCTGTTTCTGCAAATGCAATGTTTGAGTTTCATGGCTTAAAAGGATGCTCTTTCCCAGTCTAAATGAATGGTTTTTCTTAAAGCATAAAGCTAACTTGAGTCTGTTCATGCTTTTTTACGTTTATGTGCCATTATATTATAAAATTGCTGTGTATTATAAAATTCCTTTATTTGCTTAGCTTTTCATCACAAATTTGAATAATCATATATTATTCCTTCATTTTAAGTGTCTAATTTAAGCAATGCACATCAATGAGGGTTAAATTACTTAGTGGTTTAATTTTCATTTCCCATAACTTTTTTAAAAATCTAGGATTTGGAAGCTTTCCTGTCTTTGTGGGGAAGAAAGCAAAAAAAAAAAAGGCAAGAAAAAAAAATCCTAGGCTTCAACATGTGATATATGAAAAATTATATTTAGAAAATAGAGTTAGTGATGATCTTTTAACAAGATACACAAACTATTTTTATACACTTGATTTATAGTATTTTCTTGATACAGTTTTTTCCCCTAATTGACACTGAAAGTGTAACCGACAAAATAAGTTACACTGATGTTTTGAATGACTGAGAATAATGGCATTCCCTTTTTTCTTCATGTCTTAGCAGAACTGTAAGTAGGAAATTTATGTTGAAACATAAATTATTTTTTTCCTGACTTTTTCTCATATGAAAGAAAAAACAAGCAGGAAGAATCTTATTTATAAAACTGGCAACACAGCTTTGATTTGCTTTACCAGTTGCACTTACTCTATTTGCTGATGATAAATATGCTAAGAAAGGGAACAAAACCTCTTTCTGTTGACAACGTATAGTTATACAGTTGTTTGTGCATTAAAAACTGTTTTATAAAACCAATTATGAACTATGTTTGTATGCTGACAGCTTAATTGTCTGTGTATAGATGAAAAATATACGTAGTTACTGAGTTTGTTCTGGTTTGGTATGATACAAGAGGCAAGTAACAGGAGAAAAATGTATTTCACGTACAAAGGAACGCTATGATTATTGTATTAGGGAGGTGCACCCTCATGAAGATCAATTAGATAAATGTATGATTCTGGGGTCTTTTTCAGTAGATTGGAAGTATATGTGTAACATAAGCAGGGAATTGAATGAACGCTGAATGAACATTACAAATAATTTCAAAATGTTATGAGTTTTTTAACTGAAACGGAACTTGGAATTCATTATTAAATTCTCCAAACTGAAGCTGAACAGCAGTCAGGTTACTGGGTCAAATCTGCATTGTCATCCTGTGAGGGGTTCGTTTCTTACAGATACCTTTTGCACCTTCTGGGCTTTGCACAGCAGTCTAGCCTGTCTCTCCTCATCTGTCCCTTGCAACACGAGTCATCCATGCTTCTGCTCTGTGAGACTGTGTTGTTCTGCAAACCCCATCAGTGACTTTTCTGAGTGGGACATTCTGTATTTGTAATGCGCTCTGGTAAAACTGTTCCTAGTGGAAATAGTCTGGGTACATCTTTGATTTCTGCTATCCATTGTTGGAGTATTCTTTGTTGTTACTCTCAGCAGTTCTTACAAGACCTTAGCAGATTGACCGGTTTGAAATTCCCCCTACCAATCTCTTTGGTGTTTTTTACAGTTGGATATACCTGTGTCTTTTTTTTTTTTTTTATTTTAATCCTGAATATCTGTTCTATGCTGTGTGCTTACAAGTACAGACTCACTGGCCAGAGCAGAGGGTACCTAAGGGTTGACTAACATTTCTAGTTAGCTCTGTTTCCATCTCACCTGTGGTCATTCTGGCCCCATTCAAATTCTGGGGAAATACAGTCTGATTTAGGTGGCAAAGGAGAAGCTATGGCAGAAGCTGTGTTCACAGACTGGGAAATGGAGCAGGAGATTGGGATTTATCACTCTCCATTTCCTTGCCAGGACTTTGTCGTTATAGAGCATTATGTATTGCAACATGAGTGGGTTTGAATCAGTTCACGGTTAACAAGTCAGTCAATGTACTGGCACGGGACTGAACTAAAATAAATTCAGTCACAGATGAACCCAAGCCTATACTGGAACTGAGTAGAAACATTTGACTGGTTTGACTTCCTTAGTCATAAATCTGTATGATTTCCTACTTTGCAGTGTGTGTCTCATTTTGCTCCCCAAACCCCATACTTGGTGAGCAACAAGGAAAGATAATTTTTTTGCATTGAACTCCAATAGATGATTGCCACTTAAAATGTGTGACTGCATTGTTGTCATAAAAGTACACTTCTAAAAATCCATCAAAATATTTTAATTGTTCATGTTGCTTAATTACATAATCCAGTTGAATAGCCAGTGTAAATTGATGTTGCCCCAACAGAATGATGGGAGTTGTGCTGTTTGATGAATTGATCCTGTTTTGAAAATTATTTTAAAAATAATAGTCATGTTTTGAAAAATTTACGTTAATACCAACTGCCTGACTACTTTTCCAGTGAGCCCTGGCAATGAAGGTTAGTAAATTGTAACCCTGACAATGGTTTGAGTAAAGCAGAATTTGAAATAAAGATTCCTGCAGTGCTGTGTGGTGATTTACTTGAGAAGACATTAACATTTTTGTCTGGAATTAATTTCTTTTCCAGGACAAACATGTGCTGACAGTAGTAGTAATAGACAAAATGTTGGAAAAACTGAGGAAGTGCAATGAATTTCTGGAGCTAATTCTCAAGGGACTAAATGAATACCTAGAGAAGAAGCGCTTGTTTTTCCCCAGATTCTTTTTTTTATCTAATGATGAACTCCTTGAGATTCTTTCAGAGACCAAAGATCCTACTCGGTATGGTAATATTTAGTAGACATATTTGTGACTCACAGTGCACGCAGATAGTCTTGTCATATTGTTTCTCTAAGCCCAGAACTCTCTTTTTTCTCACTGACAGTTATGGCATTAAGTATCTACTTGGTTAGATTTAATGATAGGTGAATGCAGAGTGATACTTAATACGGGTAATTAAATTCAGTTCTGTTTTCTAAACTAGTAACCCTTCCATACACTGGTTTTCAGAAGAATCAGAAGTCCATATAGTAATTCATGGTGAAATTAACATACCTGATTTTTCCCAGTAGAAAATTGAATATCAGATGAAACCTGTATACTGCTGACTTGAGTTTTACCTTTTTAGGGGCAGCCCTAATTAAAGTATTTCAGAAGTTCTTTGCGGTGTTTTAACTCTCTCTGGGTTTTCTACTCCCCAACCTCATTCAGGATTAAACTGCAAAAAGTGTAACTGAGTATAAGTCCTTCTTAGAGTGAGTTAAATTGACTCTACGAAGATTCCTACAGAAGCGATATTGTTAAACAATATAGTCTTTGCTATAAGCAAAGAAACTGGGGTTTGATTCCCAATATGCAGATTTGATAGCGTGCAGTGAATGCAGTGCAAGGTCATGCAAAAATAAGAATGAAAATAAATAATAAAATGCCATCTCAGTCACAGAGAAATATTCTTAACAGTGCAGTGAACAGGGCAAGAGGTCTTTTGAGGAAAAAAATCTTAAAGGTTTGGGTTTTTTTTCATTTATTACAAGCTATTGTGTTAAGGTTTTAGTTGGTTGCTTTACTCAAATTCCTTAATGTTTACTATAGTTTGGTGGGAAGGTATAAATAATGGAATTTTATGTACTGTAGGTGGATTAGCAGTTAAAGAAAGAATACTCTTTCATCCTGACTAGTTTATATATTACAGAGACTATAAGTAATATTTTACATATTTAAACTGATTTTCCAAAAATACTATGGTAGGCATCTTGTAGGGGGTAGTATGCAAGAATTATTGTTGAGGATAAACTTTTTTAACAAACTTGAAAAGATCATTTAAGTAAATTGTTCAGAAATATTTTTTTTAAAAAAACTAGATCTTTGGTGGTATTGGCAAGAAAAAAATTGTCAGAAGCTGTTTAATACCAGTGTTGTTTTCTAGAGTACAACCTCACTTGAAAAAGTGTTTTGAAGGAATTGCAAGAGTGGAATTCACTGATGTATTAGATATTACACACATGAAAAGTAGTCAAGGAGAGACTGTGGAACTCATAGAGACAATCTCGACTTCAGAAGCTAGAGGTCAAGTTGAAAAATGGCTGGCTGAACTGGAGGCAGCTATGCTGAAGTCTGTCCATAAGGTAACAAGTCCTAACCTCGTATTTCCTAGGCTAATGTCATTCAGCATTGATTTCTTCAGTAAACATTAACATATACTGGAATCACTTTTTATTCTTTGCACCTAGCATGAATATTAAAACAATTAATTCAGTCTTTAAAGGTTATGTCTTTTTTTTAATTAGTTCTGGTGTCAATTTCTGCTTATAAAATTCTCTAAAATTCTTTAAAATTAAATAGTAGTCAAAAATGTTTGTGCCAAGGATTCTTTTGGCAGAGATTGTTCTACACAGATGTCATATTAAGGGACAAGATTAAACTGAAAGATTGCCATGGTGTTTTTTAATATTCCTCTTAATTATGACTACCTTAATCAAGACCCTTAACTCTTCTTTTCACATTGTATCATTCTAGTCTTTACAGTGTCTCATCATTGTGTTGTATATTTAACCATCTCCGTCATCTTCTTTTTTGTGCTCCTTTTCAATGTCAAGTGAGGTATTTAAATGTGCACACACTTTCCCTGACACTGTTTTACAGTACAACAGTTTAATTATTGTAGTGGCATATTAGTACGGAAGAAAGTGAATAACCTGATCTATTTGGTGCATATCGGACACGGACAAAAAGAGTTGCATGAATAAGAAATGGTTAAGCACCATTTGTCTGTTATTTAGCTTTGACTACAGAACTTTAATGATCTAAAACAGATAACACTTACATAGTTTTAATGTCAATACAGACACATTTTTCCCTCATAGGTGTATTTTTTTGAATTGATGCTATTGTGTGTATAGATTGTTAAAAGCAAAGAGCCTTGGAATTGCAAAACAGATGGAAGATTTTCACTCAGGTAGTTTACCCTGTTTGTCTGAGGAGCCATCTAAACTTACTGAGGAGTTTGTTGATAGTAAGACTTTATTCTTGCTTGGGTTTTGTTAATGGCAAGAAAATAAGCTGTTGATATAGACTGGAAGTTTTTTTCCAGTGCAAGTTTTGATGTCATTGGAATTATCCTTGAGTGGTGCTAGAACCAGGTTAATCATTCTATTATTAGAAAATACACTTGAATTTAGATATAAGTTTAAGTAATATGATCTGCAAAATTAAAAGCTCTGGATTTTTACTAGAATGAATAGATGAAAAAACTTTCAGTTTGGGATATTACTTCTAACTAAATTGTATTTGTACTCGTTTTCTAGTTTCATTATAGAGGAGGCTAGAAAATTTTAAGTATCAGATGGCAAGAATAATTTTAGAATGTGTTGTGAAATCAGTTCTCAGAAATTTTGTGTGATCACTTCGTTCATATCATGACATTTTGGGTTTTTTTGAGTTTTGTTCAGGGATTTGCTTGCAAGATATCAGCATTACAGAGTTGAATTTGAGGCTGAATCTAGACCATGATTTATTTTTTACTCTCAGTGATACAACCTACCCTAAATTAATTGTAAATCTGAACATTACCTGTTTTCACATGGAGCTATACTGTGCTTTTTCCTGTCTAGGTCATTGGGGATGCACTTGAAGCTTATCCAAAAACTCCACGTGTTGATTGGGTAAGAGAGTGGCCTGGACAAACAGTTCTTTGTGTATCCCAGACTTTCTGGACAATGCAAGTACAGATGTCTATTAGAAATGGCCAAATGGTAAGAATATTTTTAAATTTAAATTTATGTCAAATTGATATAATGCAGTAGTAAATCAGACCTTTGGTAATAACGTTTTTGGATGAATAGGCGTTCAATGTAGTAGTTAATCTTTTGAGTATCTACTTTAAAGGTCTTCCTGAAATGTGATCCTTGAAGACTTTGAAGTTAATATTTCCTTTTGGCTATAGGCACCAATGCTTCTGCACTATGTCAGAATGCATTCTATTTAGCTCAACAAGTAGATTACATGTTTCTGTGAAAGCAGCCCAGTGGTGTATTCAGGTGGTATAGACTAGCATAGCTTTTCTGTTTGTCTCTGGTTCAGAAGTCTAACTTACCTTCGTTAATGTTTAGTGCTCTTTATGAAGATGGGCTTGGACTAGCATTAGAAGTTATATACCATCCTCACCCTTGTCAAATAATGAATATATATGCCTGACTGGTACAGAATTTGTAATCTATTAGCTAATGCTAATGGGAATAAAGGTACTTAAGTAATTCAATTAAGATTCAGGATCTGCATTTTGTAGAACCTTTCTTCTGTTTATCACTAAGGCTTAATGCTCTCACCTGTTGTATTTGGAAGTGTTCCAGAATTGCCACCATCAGATGAGGCAACTAGATTTTCATTCTCTGGTGTTTGGACAGAAAGAAACATTAAGTTTTTTACAGTTACAAATGAAGTTACAACTTTGTGACATGACATTATACTCTCTTCATTCCTATTTTTTTGCAATGCCATGGTATCGATTGAAAGAACTTCTACAGTATAGTATTTTTGGATTCTCCCAGTCATATATAGCTGAGATGTACCACAAACACAAAGTTAAATCTACTCTTGAATCCATATGTGGAGCAGTATTTTAAGGTGGTATAACACTTTTTGCTTATTCACAAGTTGAAGCAATGGTTCCTGGTAATAATGACATTTTTGAGCAGCTGCACTTCTGACATGCAAGGAAAAGAAGCTTCTGAGTGTCTTGGAAGAGGGAATTAAAGGAAGAAGAGTACATTATCTGCTAATACAAGGTGTAAATCTTGCAACAGATCAGAAGATTTGAAAAAGATTTGAAAATATTTTCTTTTCCCAGTAATAAAGGAGATCCTCAGTTTCCTGGGGCAAGAAATAAGGCTACTACATACTCTGCACCATTTTTCCTCGACTGGTGAAAGACTTTCAGGAAGGAGAGACAGGAATTCTAATCTTAGAGATTTTAAATTAAAAAAAAAAAGCCAACCTCACCTTAATGAGTCTGTAGTTAATGTTGTTAGGGAATAAAAGAGGAAGTTAAGCAAGGGTTAAATTAATTTGCTTTTGAGAATGTTTGTTACAGAATTCTGAGCCTAGACAAAACCTCTTGTGCTGGTCTATATCAAGCCTTTTCTGTACGTGGGCATGCAGGGAAACCTGTCCTTCCTGTAGCTTTCATTCACATTCTGTTGTAGTAGGAATTCTGCTCATCTGGCTTCAGCCCAAGAATCTTCATTCTGCTGTGGAAAGGAGCTTGTATGTAGTGAAGCGGTGGAGAGACATTTGCATCTCCTGACAATCTGTCACCAATCTGGCAGCGAAAGTCTTACAGCCTTCAATATTCTTTCTCTTTTCCATTCCTATGTTGTATACTAAAGCATAAGAAACATGACAGACAATCAGTGACCACATGAGAGGCCGAAAGTACTGCATTCTGCCTGAAGCACTTCAGGGTTTTCTGCGACAGGATGCCAATATCATTTAAGTCACTCATTAATATTAAATATGTGTTCACACATACATGCGCATGCATACACACACATGCTCCCTTTCAAACATTTTTGAATTAATTGTTTCCAACAAATAACTGTTGTACATAAATCGAATTTCTTATTAAAACCAAATAAGGAACTAAGATGCTGTATAAACAAAGGCGTTTCATAAATTTTGAGAACATTGTCTTTTGGGCCATGTGCATTCTCAGTGAAATACAGTCATATTGTCAGAAGGGTAGCACCAAGGAATGTTACTGATATGGGAGTTGAGGACATATTCTGTGCCTCAACTGATGTCTCATGTTTGCTTGAGGAAAGCTTGGGAATAAGCAAGTGGGTTATTATCCCTGACTTGAGTGAGATATTTCAGATTATGTCCTGGTCAGAACTTCTATTGCAACACTGTAGGAATTGAATTGCTTTTGAACTCTGTATTTACTGCTTTATTCTCATAAAAAAAATAAGTCATACTAAGTAGGTGATTATCCAAACTTAATGTTTGGAAAATAAGTAGGTGAGAATGAGAGACCTCAAAGTCATCATAATCTGTTGAGGGTTACCAATGCCAGTGTGTTTTGGAGATGAAGAGCAGGCTAGCAGGGAGAAAAATCTAAAACAGGCCAAGATAAGTTTTTCTCCAGACAAATGGAAGCCATTCCTCTATAGAAACATGCTTTGGTATGAATGTATTACTAAGGTTTAATTCCCACTTTTGTATTTCAATTCAGTAAGGCACTTCATCACATCTAAGTACTGTCATGATACAAGTGCTTTCCTTAATTGGGCCTTTCCTGTTTACCAGCAACTTATTAGCATGAAAGAAACTATCAATTACTGTGTAAAAGAAATGATTAAGCTAACTGAACACAGACTATAACCAAAAGTCAATAAACTGAAAAATTGCAGAAAAATGCATTTTCTTGTTAACTTTTTTGAATTATAGATGTGTTATTGTTTCTAACTGTTGTAGGTGTTTTTCTAGTGTGATAGTGTCCTTTAACCATAGAAAGTGTATCGTATACGTATAAGTAGATCTTTAAAACCCGTGTGGCATTTTCGTTTTCTTAATGTGAAATATATAAAAAAATAAGGACTGTTTCCTGTCTTCCAGGAAGAAAGTAGTGTATGCTGTTTTGTTTCCAGATATGTATCATTGATGTTTCACGTATGGTCCTGTAAAAGCAGAAAAAAAAGAGCCCAAAACAAAACTGTATTGAACTACCATTGAATGAGGGACATTGTACTACTATTATAGTGAAAAAGAACTTTTTAATATGGAGGAAAAAAAAGTAATATAAGAAAAAATAATCGTGCCTTAGACTAGACATGCAACTTCTTAACTTTTAAAAATTTTTGCAGGCGCTAGAGGATTTCCTGGAACAGAATAATAGACAGATTGAGGACATTGTCACCTTGGTGCGAGGAAAGCTGTCTAAGCAGAATCGAGTGACTCTAGGAGCACTTGTTGTGCTTGATGTTCATGCTAGGGATGTTCTTGCATCTCTAGTAAGCAAGAAAGTCAAAGATGAGAGTGACTTTGAATGGTTAAGTCAGCTTAGGTACTACTGGGAGGTAAGTGATACCTCTCAATCCTATTAGAAGTTAATTTCTGTTCACAGCTTTTCAATTTCTCCTTGCTTGCTGACACAGAGAATGGTTACACTATTATGAGAATTTCTGCTGATAAGAGAATACCTATAACCAATCATTTTATGGATTGCTAACTAGAATGGCCAGTAGCCAGATGCAAACAGTTTTTAATTAAAATTACTTTTTTGATCACTGCTGAGTCTTAGTACATTTGCTGAATTTGTGGGGGGGTTACAGGCAAAATTTGCTCACTCAAAGACTGTATTTTGGTTTTCTGATTCTGCAGAGTAGAGAATGCTATAGGGATGACAATTTTCAGTTAGAGGTTTTAATCTGACTTACTGTCAATATTATTTTATTTGTGCATTACATTTGTTGTCAAAACAACAATGTTTATACTGGATAGTGGTAGAATACAATATTTTACATTCATCAGGACAAGACTTCCTGTAATACAGAAGACATTGCATGTGAAATTTAAAAAATTGTCTATGTAGGGATCATACATTGCTGTATCGGAGTCATCAGATTGACCATAACTACAGCTATTGTTCATGATTACTTTTGTTTACCTTTTAGAAAGTCTGTTTCTAAATAGCTACACAAGACAGTTTTCCTCTGCAATACGGTTAGTAGGATCTTTTTTAGATAACAATGTAAAAAATGATATTTTTGTGTCAATACTTTTAGTACCTATTAGTTGGCAATTTTTTTTTTTTGTTTGAGTCACATTGAAACTAGTGTCTCAGAGCAATCCGTAATCTACCATGTAATTGTTTCTAACAGCATCAGGCCTGTTTAGGAACTTGAGAAATAGTGTTGAGTTGTGTGTGTGTGGTTTTTAAACATTATTTATTTAATCTATAAAATTAATGCCTTATTTCTAAGGAAGGGCATCTACAAACAAAGATGATCAATGCCGGACTGAGGTATGGATATGAATATCTTGGCAATACCCCTAGGCTGGTTATTACTCCACTTACAGACAGATGCTACAGGTAAAACTGCAAGTTACTAAATGTACTGTATTAGCAAGAATTTATTTAGTTGAGATATTTTAATTAGTCCTGTGACTAGATGACTCCAGAATTGTATTTTTTATGTTCTAATAGGCATAATTAGAATAGGAATTAGTGGAATAGAATTGACCCTGTATTAATATTTTAATTTAAATTTGTGATAAAATTAATCTTTTGTGACACTATAATTAGTGATAAATTACAAGAGGATTTAGATTTAGAAAGTATAAAGTAAGCTATTCTCTACTGTGAACCTCTAGTAAACTTCATATATTACTACACATCTGTAAACTACAGCTGGCCAGAAGCAAGTAAGCTGTACCATCATAGGAAAATGCAGACATGAAACAAATTTTTTAAAGTTTCTGGTAAAAGTTAGAGCAACTGGAAAAGTAGCATAAAAAATCATGCAATTTATTTTTTTCTTTTTTTTTATTTTCAGAACCCTGTTTGGTGCACTGCAGCTACATCTTGGAGGTGCCCCTGAAGGTCCTGCTGGAACTGGAAAAACAGAAACTACAAAAGATTTAGCAAAGGCTGTAGCTAAACAATGTGTGGTTTTCAATTGTTCTGATGGATTGGATTACCTTGCATTAGGAAAATTTTTTAAGGTTTGGATAAATCTTGAGGATTATATTCCTAATTATATTAAAGCCCTTTAATTATTTTGGCACTTGAAGTAGTCTTAAGGTATTGTATACGTATCTTTCTCCGCTTCCAGGCCACTATATAATGCTAGTATTGTGCAGATAGGTCTTACTGTACGTAAGAATCCAACCGAGATACAAAATTTTTTTCTGTGCTTTGTAAATGAAATATACCATAATTATTTTATTTGCTTTAAATAGACAACATAAATGCCATTTCAATGAATAGATTTTTAATAGCTGATTGCAAATTTTAGGGGACTTAAGGTTTAATCTAAACTCTAAATAAGCTGGTAAGAGTCATCATATTATACAAATCAAGCATATAGTAATTTCAATTTTAGCCTGAGTAGACAGCTCTGTACTATGAAAATCTATCCTGAATGGACATCAGTGTCTTATATATAGCCCAGTGTCCTGGTTTGTACTGGAATGATAGAAAAATAGAGCAAGTATGCTTTCCACCCTGGCATTATTCTTACCTTCTGAGTCAGAGGTGGCATTGGAACAATGCAATTTGTCTTCAAAATTCAGCATGGTGGAAGTTCACCAAAATAAGCTAAATTAAGAGTTTTTATTTAGAATGCTGAAAGCAAACTTCAGAAGAATTAGGATTTTGGATTAGTTTGTACAGGTTTTTTGTCTTAAATTTTTTTTTTTTTTTAACAAGGAAACTTAGTTTTTAAATTTCTGTAATTGTTTTTGAAACAAATTCTGTCTGGAGTGATTTTGTTTAGAAGTTAGTGCTCTGGATCATGAATAGGAGTCCTTGCTTTGCATATTAAAACCTTTTCTTATTGCAGAATTGTTTTGATCAGTATGTCCAAAATAAGTAGTTACCTATTAATTAGTCATATGTCTGTCTCTTCTAGGGTTTGTTGTCTTGTGGGGCATGGGCTTGCTTTGATGAATTCAACAGGATTGATTTGGAAGTACTCTCTGTGGTTGCTCAGCAGATTTTTACTATCCAAAGAGGTAACCTGATATTTTAATTATATCTTTCACTTACAGATGACAAAGAATAAAGATGCAACAAAACCTGCCCAGCAATGACATTAGTTTTTATTTCTCCATAGGCATTAATTCAGGATCTGATTTAATAGTATTTGAAGGAACTGAACTGAAACTGAACCCTACATGTGCTGTCTTCATTACCATGAATCCTGGTTATGCTGGGCGTTCAGAGCTTCCTGATAATCTTAAGGTATTTAACACTTGTCATTTTATTACTTTTAATAGCTAATAGAGAAAGTAAATAAAGAAATCACTTTTCGTCAAATATAGAAATTGTTCAGAATATTTAATATTGGTTACCTTCAGTTTTTTATTACACTAGTGTAAAAATAATCTCTCAGAAGAAAAAGAAATTAAAAAGGATAATTAGACTGAAAAATAGGAATAAACTAGATTTTAAAACGTCAGGAAGTCGTTGTTTGATTCAAGCTCTGACTGTCAGGATAGAAAAAAGAAAGTTTAAAAAAAAGCCCTTCACATGTTTCTTGGCTAAGCACCTGAAAGTTCAGAAATTAAAAGGAACACTTTATAGTGTACAAGCAGTGAAGCATATCTTAATGTTGAATAAAGACGTGGGTTTTTTATTAATTTCTGTTTTTTCTGAAAAATTATTTGGTTTGATTTTGAAGGGACTTCTGGTGTTTTTAATGTAAGAGATTTCTATTCTGTTTAAGTTTATTATTGAGTAGTTGAGGTTGTTACAAGAGTGCTGCATCCTTTCTTACCCTTTAAATACATTTGTCCTGTGTCCATAGAAAGAAAAGGAAGTCTGAGTAAATATATTGATAAATTAATAAAAACACAGAAAAGTACAGTCTTTGTAAATATTTCCCAGAACTGTCTGGGAAGTTTACTCACTAACACATAGTATGAATACAAGATTCAAAAATACTACTTGTATAGATGAAAGAGGATAGTTTAAAAAGCTTTCTGGTAAAATATGAAAAGTAGTGAAAGTTTTGTCTGTTTGAAAGTATTCTGATGCTTGTTTGGTAGGACAGTGGTAAAATTGAAGCATAGGCTACGGCTAAACAATGCTAGTAGGAGTCTGACAGCATCAACTTATGCGTGGTAGTTGTACTGCACTCCCCTATTCCTTCTAGAGCCTGTGGTGTTTTATGTGGTTTTGCTCTTAATCTTGAATGAAGACCTACAGCCATGAATTGTCGCAATGGAAAATAAAGTATTTCTAAGTGTTTATGGAAAGCCATTAAGTATATCGTCGTCATAATCATGATAGTTAAATTTAATTGGCTGTCATTATATTAATGAAATAATGAAAAAATAGTATTTTATGTAATAATAGAAAAAAGTTGTGTATAATAATGGGGTATAATTTTTTTATGATGTGATTTTTCATATATATGTTTAATAGGCTCTCTTCAGAACAGTAGCTATGATGGTTCCTGATTATGCCATGATTGCAGAGATTGTTCTGTATTCTTGTGGTTTTGTTACTGCTCGACCTCTGTCTGTAAAGATTGTAGCTACCTATCGTCTGTGTTCAGAGCAGTTGTCTTCTCAGCACCATTATGATTATGGAATGAGAGCTGTGAAGTCAGTACTCACTGCTGCTGGCAACCTGAAGGTAAATGATTTTTTGAATTTTCTTTATCATCCAATAACTTAGTAATGTGTCTCTTTTGTAACAGAAGGTACACTATTCTGCCTAATGCCAAGTAGCTGTTTAAAATGTCATCCTGTGATACCTATGAAAATGAAAAGTGTATGTATTAGGGCATAAGCTGAGGAAAGTCAAGAAGGGATAAAGCTACTGGGCTATTCACCAAACCATTTGTCACTGAATGACATGCTTATTAAGTGTGCTGATTATCTTTCAAGAATTCTAGTTTAAACGCAAATTTACTGAGTTGTTTGGCATGTTGGCCACTGCTTTGCTCTGCTTTTCTTATCAGGTTCAGATGCCTTTGCCATAGTATGTGAACGCTTTCCAGTAACACACTGGCTAATATCTGCCACATGTGACTTCAATCACTCTTTTATCTTTAAGAAAAATGGTGTAGGATGTAGTACTTTGTTTTGGCTTGAGTTGTGGATGAATGAATACATTTTACTAAGAAACTAAGCTGTTGTTTTATTAATTCAGTTATTTTTCTTTAGGTAGACTAGTAAAATTTGTAGTTCTCTTCCATTCCAATTTTTTTTCAACCTATAATCCTACTATGACAAAAAAACCCTACAAAACCCCAAATCAATAACTAAGCTATGTATTGTGGCAAAAGAGGCACATACGTTTTTTAAAAAAAATTTTTATAACCTGGGAGAGAGATCTATATGCAAGCTTTTAGAATTTCAACTTTGCTGAAGGCAGAAGTTTTATGTCGAAGTATGGAAAATTATCCTTCTTAGGAAGAAAAGGAATACATCTTAGAAAGCAAAAAATCAATGGTTTAGGAAAAAATGTCGTATCAAATTTACAGTAACACCCGTAACTGGGCATAAACTAAAGTGAAAGAAAGTGTAGAAACCTGCTGCAAACATCTTGATATGAATGTGTAAACATACATCCAGAACATAGATGTTATCAGTGGACCTGAACCTACCAAAATAATGACATAGATGCACAACAGGAACTGTTTAGTAAACCAGGCATATTTAACATCTGTTTTTTAAAAATATAAAAATTAACTATCATTATTTTTCATATTTTCTAGCTGAAATACCCATTGGAAGATGAAGAAATTTTGCTCCTTAGATCCATTACAGATGTGAACCTGCCTAAATTCTTGTCTCATGACTTACCACTTTTTGAGGTAGAAAACATACAGATTTTTAATAATGTAAACAGCTCACTAAAAATACTAGTTTTTTAAAAAAAATATATAACAGGTTTATCAGAGATATGGACCAAAGACTTTTTTTAATCTAGCGTGTAATTATTTTAAAACTTAGTTTTAACTGTTCCTTCCTAGCAAATATAGTGAGCATTTGGGGTTTGATAGTTTAGACCAGTGAAAGTTTCTGCCAAATCTACCACTTGAAATGGTAACATACTATTTTTATATATCATGTATTCAAGATTTCAGACTACCTTATAAGTATTCTTGTGAAATAGGTAGGTACTACTTGTCTCCTTTATATAAAAGAAATTTGGATTTTCATTTAAAGCATGTGCAAAACAGTAAGTAGACTAAGCAGTCCACATTTGTTCTTGTCCTGAGTTGATCTCAGCATGGAACTGAGCTGGAGAAAATGCTCTGTGACGTGCTCCCCTGATTTACAGGATACACTAACACAGTCAGTCTGTGTCCTAATATGTGCCATTTGGATTGGACTTCTAATCTGTTACTGCAGGATACGCATGTTTAATATACATCTGATTGAACCAGACATGCCCAACACAAATGTGAGCTGTCAACTTCATTAGGAAAAGTTTGCAATCTTGTTTGGTAGCTGTGAGCTTTCTGTGTCCTGTTAGAAAAAGAAAGGATCTGGACTGGTGTATATAGATGTTTGGAAACTGTGAAAACATTTTCCTTCATGTGTACATTTTTAAACATTAGTAGAAAGATCTTACATGGAAAAAAATTATTTCTTCATATACAGCCATGGGAATTTGTGTGCAATTTAATCTCACAACATCAAAAACTCTCACAAGTTGTTTTGGATAGTAATAGGTATATTTTAGCAGTCATATTAGTTGCAATTATATTTTCAGTATGTAATACTTATTTTTGTGTGATTTTATAATGCAATAAAATGAGGTAATTACTATAAGAAAACATCCATGAAGGAATGCAAGTAATACAGAAGCTCTTTCCTTTAAGAATTCTAAGAAAAAGCCTTAGAAATCTGAAGCACAGAAAGGGTAATGACCTTGCCCGAAGTTACATGAAAACAATGAATTAGAAACTGAACATATGTCTCTGGACACTGTTACTCTAATCTAATTAAAATTCTGCCTAAATTACACACTTGTTCCTGAAAACAGGTCATGAGCATGAAGGACGATTTCATGATTTCATAAGTTGTGAAGTAGTGGAGATAAATCTAGAGAAGTTGTCTGGGAAAATTGAAGCATCTTCACTAGCTGTTTCTCGAAGTTTCAGTCTTTAAGAATGAGAATAGCAATGTTAACAATTTAGTGTACAGAAATTAACTCTAAGTATATTTATGAAGTAATAGTATACATTTTTCACTTTCATAGAATAACAAATATATGTTGCTTTAGAGATGAAATAGCCTTGCACATACTGGTATTTTCCTTGTTAGCATATCCCAAAACCAGGAAAAATTTTATAAGTTGAAGCTAGGAATTATCACAAACTTGTAACAGCAAAAGAAGGCTAAGGAACATAAGGCTAATAAATAGAATTAAAGTAGATTATTATGTCAGTACAGAACAGATGCATGTTAAAGGAAAAAACACTGACAAATGAACATGCTGCCACAATGTCATCTTAATTAGTTATCTATTGTGCGACAGATTTAAGAGTGAACAGTAAGTTAGGCCTAGAGTATGTGGGAATTGTAATAGCCTAATTCTGTTAGCTCTGGAATAAAGTAGCTTTGTTTGAAATTCTTATCAGATACAGAAAGAATTATAAAAAGATTTAAGTTCAGCAGTACTAATGTAATTTAAAATTTTAAATATGGTTTTAAGAATTATTTCCATTTTTATTATGAGAAATACTAATTTCTTCCCTCAATTTATAGATCATGCTTGAGAGAAATGGGGAAATGCCCATGTCCTCCCACATTAATTTTCATTTTGCTGGTTTTGCCTTGCTTGTTCAGGTCTCCAGTGTAGTCAGGTACATCTGGCTTGAGATACACAGTAACTCTTCTGTGTTTATGTAGGAGCGTGCAAATGATACGCGCTTTCTCTATTTTGTTTTGCTCAGAACTCTGATTCACTTTGTTTTAAATTATTTATAGTCTGTCCAGATTTTTGAATCTTGTTTTTTCATACTTAAAGATTTTCCTTTAATACTGTCCTGTAGTATATTGCATTGGGCCTATCATTAAAGTCTTTGGGCCCTACTAATGGGTTTGTTTATAAAATAGATCCTGCTCTGTTGTGGAGAAGACACTTTTGCCCAGCAGTACAACTTATGCTGTGATACTAAATGGTTTCTTTTAATATGGTATTCCTGCATGTCCCCATATTTATGTCATCCATTTCGTAAGAAGGAAATGATTACTAGATTATTTTTTTTCTCTCATTATCTAAGTTATAAAATCTAGTAGGCATAGAAAGACCATACTCTAGCACAGGTGTATAAATCTTTAATTCTTTAACAGAGAACATGGAGGAAAAAGTGCAGGAGATGAATGATCAATGGACATTTTACATCAAATGTGTTTCAGACAAGAAAAGCTGCTCACCTTGAACACAGCTTGATATTTCTACTTGGGAAAGATTATTATTTTCATTGGAAAAGCCCTGGTTTTGTCATAGTCAATTGTAAAACATGCCCCTGGTAGCACAGAATGTTAAACATATATTTTAATACACGTTAATAAAACAAACACTTTAAGGTCATGATGTGATATGCTCATTAACTTGTTAACAGTGGAAACTAACAGTGCTAAAAGAAAACCAAGGCACACAGTAGAAGGAAATCAACATACATAGTAACACAAAAAAATGTCAAAATAATGCGATTATAAGTTCACCAATAATTGCTGTCATTGTAATTTCTAAAGAGTATGTTTTATTTTGAATGTTTTTTCAGTAATCTTTGCTTTCCAAGTTGATACTGCAGTTCTGTCTAATTGAAATGATAGCCCAGAGATTCTTTTTCTCATTTGTTATGTCTTGAGTTTATTCTGTATCTTTCTTGTTTTCTTGTAAGCAAAACTGCAGGATCTTTGTTTTTAAATTTAGATTTCAGTTAACTATTTTTCAGTTATTAAGGAAAAAAGGAAAACGCTTTCTCTGCTTTCTAACCACAAGTTTTATAAACTAGTTTAATATAAGCTAATGTTTATCAGGAAAGAATATGCTTAAATAGTTAATCCCTTCTCTATTTGCACAGGTAAACATGAAAAAGATACATGAAATAAATATCAATAATAAATTACAAAGTCAGAATTTTGGCTCAGGCAAGGGTGACGTGAAATTCGTAATTATTTTATTTTAATCAAAATAGATATTAGTCTACCTAGTGTCAATAGAGGGTTGTGTGCATGAGTTTCAAACCAAATTACTGTGAAAATAAGTGTTCTTTCCAATTAATTGTTTGGATAGGGTATTACTTCTGATTTGTTTCCTGGTGTGAAGCTACCAAAACCAGACTACAATGACCTATTGGAAGCCATTAAAACAAACTGTGATGCTATGAATTTGCAAATGACCGATGTATTTACTATGAAGATCCTGCAGATATATGAGATGATGATTGTGCGTCATGGCTTTATGATAGTTGGAGAGCCTTTTGGGGGAAAAACATGTGCATATCGAGTTCTGGCAGGAGCATTGGGAGACATATGTGAGAAGGTATCTAAACTTTTTTATAAATCTTTCTGGTGAAAACTATTTTCAAACAAATTTTATAAACATATTTTTGTATTTATAGTGAATACAGAATTTACTTTAAGGAACTTAAAAGTATAAGGAAAAGCTCAAGAATTTGATTGAGAAGCTGTACTTCCAAACTTACATAAGATAGGATGACCCAGTTTTAAATATACATATTTCATACATTTTGTGCATTTCTACACATGGTGTTTTCTTTAAATTCTTTCATTGGATTGGACAAGGAATGAATTAGGTACTTGAAATTTTATGACAAACTGTTCCTTGTGAAAGCTTTCCAGATTTCCAACTTATTCCTGAGAGTACTGAACTCTTCTTTTAACAGAGATTATTCCATTTAGAGCTACACCAAACAATGGATCTGCTTCATAAACTTATACAAAGTTTTGAAGATTTTTCTGATAATAATATAATAAACCCATGCAAACCCAGAAACTAAATAGTCTCAAATTTTGATTATTTTTGAAACCAGAGTATTCAAACTTTTCAGACCTGTTCTGCTAAATAACTTCTTACCTGACATAGGTACAGTAGGTAATAATTGTTATCTGTGGAACATTTAAGTGGTTCAGTAGTATAGCTATACCAAATCTTGCTCCAATTCAAGCCATCAAAATATTATGTTTCATATGGGATCTCTGGAATTCTGCCACTTGGGCTGTGGAGGCTTTTGCAGAATAATCTAATCATAATTATTGTCTTTAGTATTCTGTGCTCTAAGCACCTCTAGATTCAGTCTAGTTTGATCTGCTAGGATGGAATGTAAACCCAGTACAAGGCACTTTTGTAGCTGTTTCTGAAATGAAGTGTTCAGGATTTGAGACTTGAGAGGTGACTGACCCACTCAATGAACTCCAGGCACCTCCAGAGAAAAATAATAATAGCCATGAAGCGTAAGTGATCTTCAGGACACTGAATTTCTTCAGGCTGGCTGACTGGAAACATGCAACCAACCACCTTAGCAAAGTTGTTGCTCCCCCCACCCCCCGCCAAAGAACTGGTATCAAAGTAATCCACACAATTTCATTTTGATTATGATAACAATTGCTCTTTTGGAAGATTTTTACCATCTTGAAGAAAATCTTCTCATTGTTCTGAACTGATTAGTGTTTAGTTCTAGGAACTCTAGCAGCTGTATTGGGACCATACCCAAATTTTATAACTGGGAGGCATTGTGATGAGTAAGATGAGAAGGACAGATTTGTGATGAATGAGGTGCTTTTTTTATAAACGTACTTGTTTCTCCTTTGAAATAGTATAATAAAAGTTCCTGCATTTTATATTTCACGAAGGGAATCAAAGAAAGATTACATGTATCTGTGGGAGGAAGGCAGGCAGAACAGGCATTAAATGATGCCAAACTCCTGATTTCTCAGTTCAAGTTCATAAACAATAGGTCTGCTTTTGGAAGGAAAGAGTTTTTTTTCTTAAATCAGGGTTACATGTTTCGTATATTCTAAGGCTATAGTAAGTAGGTGTTCAAATAGTGTTTGCAGTTTGTCACTTTTGCTTGTAATTTATTCCTGTAGAACAGTGTTTTTCAGCCACCTGATCTCTGATGTGTGCAGTATTAAATATCATATTTATTCACAAGGAGAGAGGAATCAGTCACAGTTTAATGAAAAAATAAAATCAGATATCTTTACATGGTTTAGGTAAAAAAACCCAAACAAACAAAAAAAACCCCAAGCCAACTTTGTAACATCATTTTGACATCAATCTCAGAAATTTACCAAGGCAGTCATACTTACTCCTTAAACATAGGAGAAATGGGATATAGAGATAGAGACGTGCCCTGTTGTAATCCCTGTAAGTGTAATAATAGCACTTGGGTCGCTTGATTGACTGCCTAATTTCCAGTTCACTAACATTAAAAAAAAAAGTCGTCCGTTTTCATTTATCGAGCTACTGTTCAGTAGTAAAATTAGACTTCTAACTACATATGATAAAGTTGGCATAATTGTCTTTAGACGCTTGTGAACCATCTTTCAAATGTAGTATGTGTAATGTCTTTCCTGCTGTAAACTGATGAAATTTTTATGAAGATTTAATAATATCTAACTCCAAAATTCAAAATAAAACAAATGGCATAATAAATTGCATGCTTGGTGTTAACAGATTTTATTAATTCTGTGTCTTCAGGGGTTGATGGAAGAAAACAAAGTTCAGATCACTGTTTTAAATCCCAAATCCATAACAATGGGTCAGCTATATGGACAATTTGATCCAGTGTCACATGAATGGTCAGATGGCATCCTAGCAGTGAGCTTCAGAGCATTTGCTTCATCCCCAGTAAGTGCTTAACAGGCTTAGAGCATTTTGGGAAATGACTTTCCAATTTATACATTTTAGATTTTAATTCCATGTTATTTGCACAACCATTGTAGCATTCATATGCTTAATCATTTGAATGCAGAAACTGCAGTTTGGCTTGACTGTAGTGTGCTCTATGCAAAGTACTTTTTCGATGCTGGTGAATTAAGATTTATGTTTCAGAAGTCCTTATGTGAAGATAAAAGTTTTTTTAGTTTGTTTGTGTACGTTATAAATAAATGAATATTTAATCTTTCTATCTTATTGTCATTTCTTCTTTTGTCTGATTATGGCCCATATCTGTACTGTTTATGTATATGGGCATTTTCATGTTTATTTTGGAAGAAACTGCTGTCTGAGTGTGGCTTATGGCTGACCTTCTTTTAAAGTCACTTGAAATATTTTCACTGAGTATCATAAAACATGTATCTACCTGACAGACGCTTTGCTTTTTGCTAGTGATTGCAGTATTGGACTCTTTGCCCCTATAAACTTAAATAAACAAATAGTATATTGAAGTTCATCAGTGTGAAGTTCACCATCTCCAATAATATTTGCAGAACTGCTTTGTATTTTCCTATAAGAAATATGATTAATACTTATGAGTATTTGCTTATATTGTAATAAAACAGACATATTACATTTAGATGTTACCATATTCCTTAAATTAGTCCTATTGACTTCCATGGTAAGTGTGCAGCAGGTATTACTGATGAGTAGTAACTTCTTGTATTAACAGTCTTACTCTGTCATAAGTCAAAGTATTTGAATATGTTGCAGTTTGACAGAAGCAATGTACTGCATTGCAAGTATAACTGAAAGAAACCAGTCAAAGATACTAACCTTTTATAGTTAACTGCAGTATACACTTTAAAGTTATAAAACTAAATTGTGAATATAGATTGTGATTTCAGAAACTCCAAGTATTTTCAATTATTTTTTGTGGAAAATAACTTTAGATCTAAAATATTTATTTTATAGTAAATGTAATAAAATAAATCGCAAATATTTGATTAAAAATATTTTCTGCAAACCAGACTCCAGATAGGAAATGGCTGGTCTTTGATGGACCAGTGGACGCAGTATGGATTGAAAATATGAATACTGTGCTTGACGATAATAAAAAGTTGTGCCTTATGAGTGGAGAGATCATCAAAATGTCACAGCAAATGAGCCTTATTTTTGAACCAATGGATTTAGAAGTTGCTTCTCCTGCTACTGTAAGTACCTGTCTTTGAAAGACTGATTACAAATGTCTTTCATTATTGTGATATGTATTCTAATTTTTAAAAAATAGACTTAACTGAGAATAGTAATTATAAGTTTGATATTACTTTGATATATGTTTAAAGAACATTGTAGCTTTGTTTTCTTGTTTAAATTTTTTATAATCTTACAATTTGATGTGAAAAATTACATATTTACATATGTAATGTAAATTACATATACAGAAGATCCTGTAACTGTTCAGAGTCTGGCCCTTGCAAGTGCCTGACAAGAAAAATAAAATCATTCATGTGCAAATCTTTCATTTCCCAGACAGATCCTGGTAAAACCAACAATCACTGCATTTCTGGCATCCGTCTATATCTATCACACCTATTTTTTCTAATGGCACCTCATGGAATGCAAAAATTTCCTCTTGAATATGAATAGAGGTTCAGATAATAATATAAACAGAACAAAATATCTGCATAGTCATACTGGGAAGGAATTTTTACTTACAAATTATAGAAAACTTAATTAAAAATTAAGTGTTAGGCACTCTAATAGTTAGTCAGTTTATTGTCTTTTGTGACCTTAATGTTGGGAACTAATTCTATTTAAGAAGACAATCTGTCTTTGACATTAGGTCTCCTGTTGGCTGAAGAAATTAAAGCAAGGTTTGAAACTTGTCTGTCTCAGGACTCACAGAACCCCACTGTACACTTTATACCAGCTTCTAATAATCGCAGAAGCTGTATGTCGTAACACTGAATGTTATTTTAGGTTCTTGTAGATAGGAAAAAAAACTTTGATGATCGCATTAGATAACATGCACCTGTTTTTTTTCTTCATTTTTAGGTTTCAAGGTGTGGCATGGTCTATATGGAGCCCCATATGTTAGGCTGGAGACCATTGATGATGTCTTGGCTAAATACAATGCATTCAGGAATTGGGTCTATGCATAAAGAATTTATAATAGGCCTGTTTGACAGAATGGTTCCGCTCTGCCTTGAGTTTATTAGGAAATACACAAAGGTAGGGTAAAGAACTTTCCTGAGAAACTAAGAGTGTATGAATTATTTTCACTTCCAAGTGCCAAAGGAATAGATTGTTTTATTTAGACCATATTAATTCATATTTATGATTTTTTAAAAATAACTGTTAAGATGAAGGCTGTGAGTGAGGTTTCTCTGTGTATTGTTCAACTTGCTTCTGAATGTATTTTAGACACTTTTATCCTACAGTATTTTTTAATCTTCACAGTCAGGAAAAAAACCCCCACCATCTAGCAGTCTTTTTTCAGTGAGTAAAACACACCTGTAACTGAAAGTATTTCTTCTTTCTTTTCAGGAACTTTCTCCTACTTCAGATACAAACTTAATTCAATCACTAATGAATCTGATGGACTGCATGATGGATGAATTTGCTGATGAAGCCAAAGTTAAAGCTATGAACGACCATAACATTTTCTCTTGGCTTGAGGTAGGCAGTTTGTTTAACATACAGAATAGCGAATTCCAAACCAGGCTTTAGTGAAAAGGACTTCACAAGCAATAAAACCTATATTTTGTCGTTAGAATACATAGTGTGTAATGTCCATTGAGGAAAATACTATTACCTTCTTTGTAACTGATACATAGTTGAGTCTGATGTGTTTGATCTCTTGATATAAATTTAATAAATGTTATAGTAACCAGCCAAAATTGTATATGATTCTCCAGTTTCTGGTATATCAGTTTATTACTAGTTAGATCAATGCAACCTGAAGATTACAATTCAAGGAAAGCCCTCTTAACAGACATAGCCATCACTTGTATGAGATAAGCCTTTGAATAATAGAAAGATAATCTAAATTGTTCTGGAATAAAAAGCAGTCTATGCTTGAACTTTCTCAAAATAACGGCTCTGCACTGAGCAGACCAGGCGTTTTGCTGCACAACAAAGGTGATCAGATGCTGATAGTTAACATAAATGGCGTTCTATTTTACTAGTAGCATGGTTCCATACTATATGTATAAAAACAAGTTGGTCCAGTGTAATTCTGTTGTGATTTGTGGCAAAGATTTCTTTGACTTCAATGAATAAGAACTTTGTAATACGCAGGTACTGAAGTTACATTTTGTTTTTCTCCAACTCTAGGGTATTTTTTTGTTTTCACTGATATGGTCTGTAGGAGCTAGCTGTAAGGAAGATGATCGACTGAAATTTGACAAAGTTATGCGAGAAATGCTTAATGGACCAATTAGTGAGGAGACAAAAGAACGATATAAATTGTTGAGCAGTACTGATCAACAGCCTTCAAGAGCTTTCATAGTCCCATTTCCAGCAGAAGGAACAATTTATGATTATCGGTTTGTCAAAAAGGTAAGGATTGCAAAATAAGATGTGGACTTCAATTTTGAAGTAATCTTTTATGAATGCTACAAGGTGTGTAATTGTTATCATGAATTTGTTTGTGCTTCCTGCTTCTTTTATCACTGAATAGGCCAAACATCCATCCTTGCAAGCTAGTGATGGTCTAGTGCTCTGGCTGGGACTTGCAGTACCAAAGCCTGTCTTTTGGCTACCAGAATAATTACCTCTTGTGGCAGAACAAGTTTGCAGAAAATCTCAACCAGTTATTTTTTTCTGTTATTTTTTTGTTCTTGATTTCTTGCAAGATTATTTTATTTTGGGTTTCAGCCCTTTTCATAGCTTGAGGAGGCACTTGATATACTTTGGCCATAGCTCTTTCATTACTGTAGTAGGCTACTTTCCATGCCTCCTCTTCTCTGGCTCTTCTTCCTGGGATTAAGATGTGAATTCATGATGCATCTGTCCAGGTGGAGAAAAAAAACTTCACACACTGGATCTAGTATGCTCCAGAGACTCCAAGATAAAATAAACGTACCTTTTTTTTTTTGTTTGTCATTCCTGCAAAGTCCTGTTGCAGTACAATGAGAATTACTTTTGTCTAGATTTCAGCTCATGCATGATTCTTGCGTCTTGCCAAGGAAAGTGGCTGAGATTTCAATCAGCAGTAAAGGCTTTATGTCTTCTGATTATAATCCATAAAAACATGTTCTTCCAGTAAAGGGGGTTTTGTGTTCAGAGGTGGAAATATGCCCCTTTAAGAAAGACTGAAGGAGAGAGCAATCTTTAGGAATTTCATATGACTTTTATCTCAAGATAGAAATTTTTTGGGATAGGATGGAACACAGAGTTGTTTCAATTTTTTACAATCTCCTTATATTAATTTACTGATGGAGAGTTTTGACATCTTTTAAGACTTCTCTACTTGGCTGATCTAAAAGAGAAAGCTTTGCTGTGGAGCTTCAGCACTAAAATTAGTCTGCCCTCAAATTCCATAGTTTGGAAGTATTTATCATGAATGAGAGTCTGTGAAAAGGCTGACCATGCTTTTTTAGTTTTAGTGATTAAATTTATACAGTAATTTCCTATTTTATTGCATATTTATATACTTTATATGATGTATATATAAATATATGTATTTTTTCATTACGTATATATAATATGTGTACAGATATAAAAGGTAGGATAAAATCCTTGCCTTTTAGTAGTTGCCTGCTTCAGGCACAGGTGTTGTATTTCTTTTTAAGTACTCTCAATTGAAAGCACTGCATTCTGAAACAAACCTATTAAATTATTTTTTAATCCTGTTAAAAATTGCTTGATAACCCCATCTGTTAAGTCATAGAACTTTGATATTTCCATTTCCATTGGTTCTATGCTGTTTTTTCTTATTTATTATAAACATATGACTTTCATATAAATTAAAATAGGGAGCAGGAATTTGGGAACCCTGGGTGGAAACACTCAAATCAGCTCCTCCAATACCTCAAGATATGATGTTTAATGAAATAATTGTACCAACTCTGGATACTGTTCGATACATGGCATTGATGGAAATGTTGACGGTGCATCAAAAACCTTCTATATTTGTGGGACCAACAGGAACTGGAAAAAGTACCTATATTACTGTAAGTACTTTTAATGCTGACATTAGACATAGTTATAAAAGGGGTAAGATGAGGAATAATATGATAACTTTTTTTTTTAAAAGGAAAATGAGACATGAATTGTTGGATATTATGAAATGAAATTATGGGCAACTAAAAATGCAGTTGCATAGCAAAAGGTGGTGGGTTTGGGGTTTTGGTTTTTTGATTCTCTTCACTTCCAGACTAAATTCTTAAGAAGCACCCAGATATCCACTGGAATAAGCTGCTAACAGAACACAAACAGAACTATTCAGTTTGGTTCCTGTGTTGATTTACTTTGCATTGTGATTATAGATATACTTCGGATAGTCCACACAGACACTGATGCACAAAAGACTAAACCGTTTAATAAGACATCCAGTCAAGGGTTGCTCAAAACAGCAAGAAAAGAAATGCATATGTCCTAGAGTTAGAAGCAGTAAAAATGTGTGCTGCTGTTATTGTGGAAAACTTTAGTAGATAACCTTTTCTAGTCAGATGCTACAAGGGAGAACAAGAATTTTGTCACTGAAAAAAATATGCAGGCAAAAAATTAATAGCAGTATTACCAAATAATTCTTTATAGAAAAAGACTATAGTGGGAAGGAGAATTGGCTAGTCAAGGTCTTCCCAGGCAGTTTTCTTCAGATATCCAGTTAGCTATATCTGGTCATTACAATGAAAAGCAGCTGCCCATTTCAAGACAAATAAATTTTAAATCAAGACAGTTGTGTGTCCTGTTTTATAGAATGCCAAATATTCTTTACCCGTCTTATCCTTGTCTTTAAGAGAAAATGAAAAAGCATAAATAATAATGATAATCTAATTTTACTTTAGCTTTTGGCAGTACACAATTTCTGTTATTTCTGAAACAAAATCTTGGCAAAATACTGATACTTGATCTAGTTTTAGGATTTTTAAGCTTGATATAATCTTCCTATAGAAAGGAAAAAAAGGATGTTTTTTTAAGTATATAAAGTTAATTGTTTCCTCGTGAGTCTTTAATTTTCTAAGAAGTAGCAATGTCAACAACTTTAATATTTAAAGAAGTTCTGTTATACATTGGTATCTCAAATCAGCCATCTTATCTAGACTAATATTATATTGAGTATTTCTGTATTAGACATACACAATACATTAAAAAGACTATTAAGGTAGTAAAATAGAGAGTTCAGAAGCTAATAAATTCTATCTTATACAATAATTTGACATCTCTTGTGCATTCATCATGATAAACTCTTGAATTGCTTGATCATACACTTTTTCCCCTCCTGTAGGATTCCAGTCTTACCACTATGGGTATTAGTCTATTTACTTTTTTTTTTTTTAAAGAAAAAAGACCATTTTATGTAGAACCTCTGCTCTACCTGCAGAGCTTCAAAAACTTGCAGTAAATTCAGGAAAACAGCAGCTTTGGGGATGGATTCTGTCCCTGTCAGTGACAGAAGTCCTCTATAACAGTAGACAAGTCACCTAAGTCAAACTTTTCACAGGCAATTATTGTGTTCCTCATTTTCTGGAGGGATGATTTGAATCCATGGGTTCTGATTTGCAGAAGTGCTGTTCTTAAAAAATCAAGTTTTTGTTATCTGAAGTTAGATATCTAACTGAATAATATTTTGCCCATTACCTTTCCATATCTTTGTACTAGTGTGTGCCATAGAAAAGCTTGTTAGAAAATTATCAATTTTGTCTGAATATTATTTGAATTCTGTTCAATAAATAAGATGAGCACTGAAGAGAAAACAAATCATTGACAGCTGTTTTAAGTTACCAGTATGCATTTTTATACTGAAAGAGGCAAGATATACTTCGTTCTGAGTGTGCCTAATGATAATCAAAACACAGGATAGTAAGTAATAAAAACATTAAATGTACGTAATGAAATAGTACAGCCAGATGCAATATATTTCTCGGAGCTTATGAAATTCTAATCAAAGGGAATAACAATCTTATAAAAAGCATTGTAACTTCAGGTATTAGAATAAGAGATCAAGATCAATGGTTTGGGGTTTTTTTATGTCTACAAATATTATTTTTTCTGTCTAAAGGGATAAGTCAGACTTTATAATTGAAAGCAGACTTTATTATCTTTTTGAAATAATTGAGTCATTGTTATTTTGGGGTAGGGTATTTACTTTTTTTCATCCTCAGTAACCAAGTGATGCTTTGTTCATTTTAATTTTGTCATGTGGTTATTAAAATAACAATATGGGTAATATAGAAAATTATTCTAATGGTCTAAATTAAAAATTTTAGATAAATTTTAATTCTTCAGACAGGTCTGACAGATACTATGGGTTAAATCCTGATACCATCAATCTTTTTGGGAGATTATTAAAGCCTGACAGGCAATGGAACTGTGCCAATAGAATATTCATGCTGTTGAGGTTCACTTACAGAAATTTCCAAATTCGGGATTTTTCACTGGGTTCCATCTAGATCTGTGGGAAAGTATACTTTTGAGGCAAAAAGGGCCTATGTGAGTGTGGAGAATATGGCAAAGCCATTATTGCACTTTTAGCTAATGAGATTCTCTAAGTAAATCAGAGAAGGAAGAAGCCGTTCCTCTGAGCAGCACAAAGTTGGTTTTATTTGTTCATTTTTCCTCCAGAGCATGTCTTCGGTAGCGAATTTTTCTTCTGTTGATTGCTCCAGTGCAATCAGCATGAAGCCTGTGTACACTCAATTGTTTTGCAGAGGGAGCAAAACTTGAAAGTTATGTAAGCAGATAAAATAAATTTGGCATCATGGTCTTGAATCTGTCATCTTTCCTTCCTTTTGTGTGATAAAAATTAACTGTGAAGTTACTGACTAAGGATTATTTCATTTAGCTTTGTTTTTAAGTTACTTTTCTGAAATAATTTTGAAGAAAATAAATATTGAGAAAATAAATATTAAGGCTGGAAGGAGATCTGTTCATACAAGATTGTTCCTGGATTATTCATGTCAGAAATATAATAAAGCATAAACAAAGCATTTATTTATAATGAAGACTATGACTAGTTTTTACTGCTCAGTTCATTTCTGGAGTGATAGTTAAGAATGTGATATTTCTTGGGAGTTCAGAACTGATCAAAAGGAATAAAATATGGCCATTGGGTCACATTGCTCTATAGTTTCCATGAGTTGTCATTGTTATATTTTTGTGCAGCAGCTCAGATTTTTTCTTTAAGGATAGAGATTAAACATTCTTTCTGCTGAAAAGACTGTATGGTCTGGAAAATCCCAACAGCTGTTGGCAGAGATTAGACTGGTCATTAGAGACATTACTTTATATGCAATAATGCTCTGTAGCAACTGCTGGAAGGATGGAAGGGTATCTTTCCACTGTGGTTTTACTCACATGTGGGTAAGAAATGAGTCCCATTCAGTCTTACTTGAAATGCTGACTTTGATCCAGATTTCCCCCAGAGGTTAAAATGCAGCTAATGTAAGGGACTTTGGAAGATAGTGAGCATTATAAAATACTATGAATCTTGGTGGTAAAGCTTATCTTTAGATATTCTTGCTATGCCCTTCAAAGGAAATATTCCTGGAAACTCTTCAAAACTAGGCATAAATATTTGGGCCTGTGTATACTTTTGCAAATTTGGGTGTGGATTAGTACAGGCAATATATATCAACTCTAATTAGTACTATGAAGTATTTTGTGTGCAAAATATTAACATGCTGAATTTAGATAATTAGATTTTTTTGAGAAAACATTAAAGTGTCTATATTGGAGGTAGAAATATTTCTCTTGACAAATTAAGTTTGTTTTGAATTATTCAAGAATATTGGTTTATCTGATGAGAGATTATTATTAGAGTTCTCTGATAGATAAATTACTACTTTATAATTTTAAACAAAATAAAAATGGTATAAAAATGTCTATCTGTTTGCTTGCTATTTGCTATAAAAATTGTTTATCTATGTATATAGTTTAACTTTCTCCTCTTCACAATCCTTCCAGAATTTTCTTTTAAATAATTTGAATAAAGAAGTCTACAAGCCACTGCTCATTAACTTTTCAGCACAAACTACAGCAGCTCAGACTCAGAATATTATAATGTCCAAGCTGGACAAAAGGAGAAGAGGAATTTTTGGACCTCCTCTTAGGAAAAGAATGGTAACTGATACATTTCTATATGTAAATAAGTGTTTAAATGCAAACAAATATGTAAATGCCTTATTTTCTCAACTGATTACAGCTGATATCAAGAAAGGATGCTCAACTTGAAATACAACTGTCAGAGTTCTAATTCTTCTAATTTAGATCCTCATGTTTCTCTTAATCTTTCTCCCTTCTCCCAGTAACATGCATCCTGTTTTAATCAACAGAAGAAAATGTGATATATGAATAACTGTGAACAGCACTGTCATACTTCCCCCTCCATATTTTGTGATACTATCCTTGAGATAAGAGCTCTGTATGGGTAAGCTTGTTGCTGACAGCATAGCTTTTTCTTGACAGTATTGTGGTTTCAGAGTTTTCTAGAAATCTCAGAGTGAGATCATGTGGGATTTGTCACTTGTTTCAAGGCCTGGATCTCGTATGTTGTGGAGAAATTACAGAAGCTTGTTCAGCTCTCAGATTATTACCTCTTGTTGCTCATCTACATGGGCATCAATGAAGTGGGAAGAGAGATGTGGAATATATCAAAAGGGATTACAGACCTCTGGGGGCAAAGGAAAAGGATATAGGAACCAAGGTGGTATTCTCCTTGATACTTTGGATAAAGGGAAAATACAAGGTAGGAGTGGATGTACACTGCCAGCCCAAGGGAAGTGATTACTCCTTTTTACTCAGTGCTTATTAAAATGGAATACTGTGTTAAGTTTTGGACCCTCCACTACAGGAAGAATTTTGATAATTCAAGCAGATTAAGTCACTAGTGGTGTACCCCAGGGGCTGAAACTGGGGCCAATACTGTTTAACCACTTCATTAAGGATGTGTATGCTGGGACAAAGTGCACACTCAGCAAGTTTGCAGATGATACAAAACTGGAAGGAGTGGCTGATAAACCAGATGGTTGGGCTGGAGGCAATACTTCTCTTCTACTCAGCACTGGTGAAGCCATATCTTGAGTGCTTTGGACAGTTCTGGGCTCCCCACTACAAGAAAGACATGGACTTACTGCAGTGAGTCCAGTGCAGGGCCACAAAGATGATTAAGGGACTGGAGCATCTTTCATATGAGGAGAGGCTGAGAGAGCTGGGACTGTTCAGCCTGGAGAAGATAAAGTGGCTCAGCAGGGATCTTATCAATGTGTATAAATACCTGATAAGAGAGGATGAAGAAAAAGGAGCAGACTGTTCTCTGTTGTGCCTACTGATAGGTCGAGAGGCAGTGGGCACAAATTGAAACACATGAGATTCCATTTGAACACAGGAAAACACTTTTTTATTGTGAAGTTGGTCAAACAATGGAACAAGTTGCCCACAGACATAGAGTCTCCATCCATGGAGATAATCAAAACCTGACTGAACATGGTCTTGGTCAGCCTGCTGTAGCTGACCTTGCTTAGGTAGGAGGGTTGGACTAGATGAATCTCAAGAGGTGTCTTCTAACATAAACAATTTTGTGAATCTGTGAGATTGAGCAGAGGGCCACCAATATCGCCAGGGGACTGGAGCACAAGCCCTGTGAGGATAAACAGAGGGAACTCAGCTTGTTCAACCCAGAGAATAAAAGGCTTTGGAAGGATCAAAAGCAGCTTCCCAGTACCTATGAAAAGTTAAGAAGATGAAGCCATGTTCTTCATCGGGGCGCACAACAGGAGAAAGAAAGCAAATGGTTGTAAATAGAAACAAAGGAGGTTCTGACTGGTATAAGGAAAAAGCAATTTGCTATGAGGGTAAGTAAGCAGAGGAACCCAACCCAGAGAGGCTATGGCATCTCTGTCTGTGAAGGTTTTCAAGACCTGACTTAGATAAAGTCGTGAGGAAGCTGGTATGAAATCAGCTTTGAGCATGAGATGGGACTAGATGAACTCCAAAGTTCCTTTCAACCTGGATAGTTCACTTGTTTTGGAAGCATTAAAGGAGATTTGAATCCTTTATGTTGTTATCACTGATGCCTGCCAAACCCTTCAAGATCAATGGAACTCTGAGTACTCAGAAGCTTGAGAAGGATATTAGAGTAGACTTCTTTTTTGTTTTTTTTTCCTGCAGTGATCAAATCGTTTTGCAATGAGACTGAAAAATGATATCTAAGGAGTTTCCATTATCTTTTTTTTTTTCAACCCAGATTAAGGAAAAATTTAGCTTTTAAGGAAAATTTAAAAATTATTATGTTTAAAATGCAGTGATAGATGTGTATGATTTAATACTGGTACTTTTACGGTGCCTATAGACTTTTTGTATTTGCAGCCTTGATTTTTTCTTATTTTCAGTATTTCCTAGCTATTATTTAATAAATGCTTGTTATCAAGAACAAAATGTGTTAATGTTAGAAATTACTTAAGGAAGAACCATTTAAAGTTAGTGTTTTAAGGTCCTCCCCTGCCTCCCCCTCCAAGCTATTTTTTTAAGATGTATTTTAGCCAGTCTTAAAAAATGTAAAGCTACTTTGAAGGGATAAATTTTATCTTGATCTGTATTAGTCAAAAACACTTCAAACCATTTCAGTATGTTGCCCAAACTGCAGTGCTAAATAAGATACAAGGACCATGATTTAACCTGTCTTTTTTTTGACCAAATTTTTACTTTGTATCAGTTAGAAAATTAGAAGAAAAGGCAGATAAAATGCATAAATGTGTTTCTAGAACTTGCATCAGGTTAGTTGTGTGAAGAAGTTTCCTCATCAGCAGTGGCCTATACTTTAGGAACAGCAGGACCAAGAAAGTTGTAATGTTTAATAGATGTAAAACCAAAACCACAGTCTGACTGAAGTTTGAGATTTTTGTGGGTCTTCTTGACTCCATCTTTTTTTCCAAGAAAAACCGTGTAAGTAGCACAGTAAGGTTTAAATAGCAAGTATTAGTTTACCATCTTTCATTAAATACACTCAGAAATAAGAAGAGAAGCACAGTTTTTTCTCTCCTCCGTTGGTATGTTTTGTAATGGCTTTAGAGTTGGCACAGTTACTTCTTAAGTTTGATTTTTAACTCAGCAGCAACTCCATTAAGAGCTTAGGGCCACTTTTCGAAAACATCTATTTATGTGTATTACTCCCACTAATTTTAATGAGAGTGAATTGATGCGCAGTGTTTCCAGAATCAAGTGAAATGGTGGCGTATATTCAGTAAAATAAATAAATGCAAAATCCTTTATGTTTTTCTTTTCAGGTTGTATTTGTAGATGATGTTAATATGCCAGCACGAGAGGTCTATGGTGCTCAACCACCTGTTGAATTACTACGGCAGTGGTTAGATCACTGGAATTGGTATGATCTTAAAGACTGCTCAATGATTAAACTTGTAGATGTTCAGATTGTATGTGCAATGGGACCACCAGGTAAGAGATGTGTCTTATATGCTTTTCCCTGGTTTTATGGTTTCCAAAGTCTGAATGCTTAATGATGCATAGTTTTACAATTTGGGTCTTTATGGCTAGGGATAGGACTCAAGGAACCTTTTCCTTGCAGGAAACATGAACAGCAGTCATAGTATAGTGGTTGAGTTGAGCAGCAGCAGAGACTACACAAACCTGCCAGGAAGAAATACTGCTTTTCAAAAAGACAAGAATATATCTACAAAGTATTTATGAAATCCCTTTGGTCTAATGAGACCCTCCATTGGCCTTCAGTCAATTTTATTATTCTTCAAAACTTTTCTAAATAGCACTAAGCTAATTCTTAAGCAGATAAACCTTACTTTATTTGGCCAAAAAAAAGAAGTAAAGCATATGATATAAAGAGGTCATTATATTTCTGATAACCTGCATTCACATTGACTATATGAGCTATTTAGTTAAAAAAATAGACTCTGGCGTTATTTTATCAGTTAAAATGAGGAATTAATGTTTCTTTGCTGTTGTGTTTGCTTTTAAAGAATCTATACAATCTATTTCCTTCACTGCAGCGGGAATCATGTAACAGAATTTCTTCTCACAGAATTGTTCACAGCCCTGTCTCTAACATACCACCTAAAAAGTTTGTCATAGCTGAACACATTTACAGTGTTCAATCAGGCTATGATTGGTGCTTTCCTTCTCTTTTCTGCTTCAGCCTCCCTGGACTTCCCTTCTTTCTTTTGTAGAGTTGCTTACACACTCAAACGCGCCAGTGAACCTTCTCCACTGATGCTACTTTTGTGTTTGGGACAGAGATGCATGCCCTTGGGATAGGGGTTCACTGCTGTTTCATCTATGTGGTCTCATCCACAGTTCAAATCACTCGATCTAAGTATGAGTCTGTGGAATAACTGCGGAGAAGGAAACTGTGAAAGAATTTTAAGATTTTACATCTTCATTTTTCCTAAAGCTTAGGTGAAGTTGTGACTTGTACTATGTTCTGGCATGACTTAATTGCACAGGTCTTTTTTTGGTTGGTTTTTTTGTTTGTTTGTTTGGTTGTTTTACATCAGAAATAGTCAAATCTCGGAGGAGCTTTTTCTGTAAAGCATCCCTTCATGCTACGTTCGTGTTCCAGGGTGTAGAAGTGACTTTTAACTGCTCTGAAATTGGGTTAAATTTTCCTTTCCCAGGAGAATTTTGTAGCCAATTTTGTTCCAGTGCTTTTCTGGTTGAATGGTGAAAAATGGATTGATCAAATGTACAGGTTACAGTCCTATTTGTGTCAAATATCACAACTTGGCTTCAGGCTGAAGAATTTATTTTAGTAGCTTTGTACAGAGAGCTACTTCCAGAAGTCACAAAATTATATTCTACTTTCCAGCCTGTGGTTTTTTTTTTGCATAAATAAATAAATGAAAATCTGAAATCTGTATGTGTATATAGTGCTATTGAAGCAAATACAAAGCTATTTAAAGAACATTTAAAGCTATTTTATTAAAGTCATGTTTAAAATTTATATTAGGAAAGGATTGTCTTTTGGATAAAATTCATATTTATGTCCCAATAGCTTGTGTAATTTAGCCATCAGTGCACAAGTAAACTTCAAGAAGCATTGTAAACTGCTGTGTCTGAGATATGACCTTAGTCGGGGTAGAAGGAAGTAGGATGAATAACTGGCCTATTTAGCATAAAACACTGAGATTCCTCAGCAGATACTAGTAATGCATGCACAGTTAAATATAGACAATCTCTAGTTCTGCTTGTAGTCTTGGGTGGCTGAATGTGAGACAGCTTTAGGCCAGGAGTCTTTTAGTTTCATTAGCGCAGGGTCATGCCTGAGCTACAAAGTCACGTGTTTTAAAAGACTTTACCATGCTAATTTAGTTGCCCTTTATGCTTCTGATGCTAGGGATGGTAGATTGCTCACTTTTCAGCTACTTTGTTCTGATTTGCTGCTATAAGAAGATTGAACACGCTGTGCAGCAGTTTAACCCTTAATTCCAAACAGAAGGAGCAAGTATCCAAAAAAGTCTGGTTTACGTCCCCTTATTTCCATACATAGCTTCATTGTCCAAATCACAATCTAGTCATAAAAACTACTAACTCTAGCACTGGGATAAAATCTAGATTGAATAAAGTATACAGCACTACTTGTAGAGGCTTCTTTCATTGGGATGCTTTGAAAATCAAGAACATGGGTTCGGAGTTTGTAATAAAAGTTTTCTTTTATAACAGAAGCATAGGTAAAATAGTGTCAAATCTATCCATCTATAACTTGGTGATTTCAATCTGTATTTTACAGACTGTTGGTTACAGAACAGATTGACACTGAACTGCATGTTGCTTTCATTAGGTTTATCACAAGGTGTGGTACTTTTCCATGTGAGCCTGCTAGCTGAATCAAAGATGAATATTAAAAAAAAATTGCTAGGCTTTTACTGTTTTATTTTAAATTTTTCTGTTGTAGTATTAATGCTTTCTAATATTTAGGCGGTGGTCGAAACCCAGTAACACCACGATTCTTGCGACACTTCAATACAGTTACTATTAATGAGTTTGATGATGAATCCATGTACACAATTTTTTCTAGAATCTTAGACTGGCATCTAACAGTATGGTAAGTACCTCTATTGGGAAAAATCAAAGTCAAAGTTTAAATTATGGTACTAGGAAGTCTCCAAGATATGTTTGTAGGACACTGCTCTTGAAAAGAAATTATAATATTTTATATCCTGTGCCTTTGGAGTTATTCATTACTCCACAGAAGTAGAGCTCATCTTAAAATACTCCAATGGTAAAGTTCTTGTTCTGAAGTCTCTAACAGAGGTTTAGATTAGCTGAGGCTCATTCAGTTAGTTGAGATATTTCTGTAATACAGTATTCTCTGATGTGTAATAAATAAGAATAGAATTTGGTTAGTCATTATTCAAATAATAGAACTGGAAACTGCTCTTAAATTTCCTGTGGTTTGAGAAGGCTGTCTCTTTCTTTGGCCTTTCACCACTGCATAACTTTAAATTCCATTGTTAGGAATGGACTTCCACTTCCATTGTCTATCCATTCTGACAGCTAAGCCCCCAAAGATGCTCATCTGTTTCCAGACTGAGTTTGTGATTTGACAGCTTCGGACCCTTTGAGGGAGAGAGGTCCCAGAAGACAGCAAGGGCTAGTTGATCTGACATCCCTGTTGCTGCTGTTAGTCATAAAAATGAGGGGGGAAAGGGTATAGTTAGCTGTGTAACATAGCCAAATTTGTCAGCGTGTTCCATGGTTACTAGATTTGATTTGAGGAGTTAATCTGTTAATCCAGTGAGTGAACTAAGATTTGTAAAACTGCCTGTGAGGAAGTATAATCACAGAACTTAAAAATTGGCACAAACTTGTAAGTAAATCAGTGTACATATACAATATTATTTATTAATTCACATGCTAGTATGATGGAATTATGAGAATCATTCTGTTCTTACCACCTTTTATAACTTGTCAGTTACAGCTTTCCATCACAGTATGTAGAACTGACTCCACAAATTATTAATGGAACCATGCATATGTATAAAGAAGCTATGAAGAACCTGCTTCCTACCCCAGCCAAATCTCACTATTTGTTCAATCTCCGTGACTTTTCACGTGTTATTCAAGGTGTTTGTCTGTCAAGGCCTGAAACAACAGAATCTGCAGGAATGATAAAACGTCTCTGGGTTCATGAGGTAAATCACCTAATACTAAGAAATTATATTTATTATAAACAAGAAAGACATGTGGATGTGTATTAATCTTTTTGTAATGCCATCTCCTATTGGCTTATAGCTGTGAATTGCTATCACACTCATGAGAAGGGATTTTGTATACTGTATGGGCAGAGGAAATCAGACTTTTCCAAAGTATGAATCATATCTTAGTAGACAAGCTGATTGTTGATACCTTCACTTTAATGTGATTATGTAGTCTCTGTTTGCTGCTTTGAATGCCTGCACAGTCCTTTCAATTTCTTCTCTCCTTCCTCCAATAAAACCAAGTCCACAGTGAGAAGAACAGCAAATAGTTCTGGGTCACTGGAAATTTTGAGTGATTTAAAGTTTGGTCCCTGCCTTTTTTTTTTTTTTTTAACTTCTGGTCTTCTTTTAGAAGAAATTCTTAAGCTTACTGTCTTCAGCAAATGCTTCCTCTCTTTCAGTCATAATAGGATAGACACACAGAAAGAGCTCAAGTGAAATATCCCTTTTAACAACAAGTGGAAAAAGACCCATATAGGTGATACCTGCTCTTTGTTTTTTTTCCTGGATTAAAAGAAAGCAAGGTCATTGATAATTGTTGCTTTTTAAATATTTAGCTATAGTTCATAGAATCAAATCAGCATAAAGTGACCATGGAAGAGATCCATCTAGTCCATCATCCTTCCCCAAAGCAGGACCACATAAAGAAAGGAACAACAGTAATTTTTCAAGTGTTTTTTTCCAAAAATTCTTACAATTCTCTAAGGATGAAGGATGTTTAGACTTCCAGGCAATCTATTCATGTTCTTTACTCTTTTTCATTAAAAACATTTTCTAATATCCAGATGCAGTCTTCTTTCTTGAAATACAAACCCATAACTTGTCCTATCTAGATGGTAGTGGAAAGACCAACATGTTCCCTTCCTCTTTGCAGCAGCCTTTTATGCATTTATGTAATAACATTTATAAATATATATGTGTATGTGTGTATATGTATTTCTGTATGAATTTTCACTTTAATTGAGAAGTAATATTACTGTACTCAACTGTTCAAATTAATTCTAAATACCTGTTTTGGTTTTTTTTCTATGTAGTGAGGTTTAAGATAGTTTATATTTTGAAGCCTTTTTCAGAATTCTATTTGTTTTATCTTGTTTAAAAGAAGTATAAATTCAAGAGCAGAAGCAACTATTAAAACAATTACATTTTTATTATACAGGTTCTTAGAGTGTATTATGATCGCTTGGTGGATAATCCTGACCGTGTTTGGCTTGTTGGATTTATCAAAGAAGTAGTGAAAAATGACTTACATGAAGACTTTCATGAACTTTTTCAGAATTTGGACTTCAACAATGATGGCAGAGTGGAAGATGATGACTTACGTAGCTTAATGTTTTGTGATTTTCATGACCCAAAAAGAGAGGACACTAAATACAGGGAGATTAGTGATGTGGATCAATTGAGATTAGTTGTAGAGAGTCACCTTGAAGAGTTTAATAACATGAGCAAAAAGCCAATGCAGCTTGTCTTGTTCCAATTTGCTATAGAACATATTTGTAGAATTTCACGTATTCTGAAACAGCCTCGCAGCCATGCCCTCCTTGTTGGTGTTGGAGGTAGTGGTCGACAATCTCTTACTCGATTAGCAGCCCATATGGCTGAATACAACCTCTTTCAGGTTGAAATAACTAAAAGTTATGGTATCAATGAGTGGCATAAAGACTTAAAAGTCATACTAAGAAAATCTACTGAAGGGGAAATGCAGGGAGTTTTCTTGTTCACAGATACACAGATTAAAAAGGAGTCATTCTTAGAAGACATTAACAACTTACTAAATGCAGGTGAAGTGCCAAACCTCTTTGCAGTAGATGAGAAACAAGAACTTTGTGAACAAATGCGTCAAGTAGATCGCCAACGGGACAGGACAAAACAGACAGATGGCAGTCCTATAGCTCTTTTTAACATGTTTGTTGATCGCTGTCGAGATCAGCTTCATATAGTACTGTCAATGAGTCCCATTGGAGATGCTTTCCGTAATCGCCTTCGTAAATTTCCAGCTCTTGTCAACTGCTGCACTCTAGACTGGTTTCAGGTAAAACCAAAACTTTTGTTGGGCTTGTTATTCTAATGGAAATGCAATAGAAATATGACTTCAGCCCTTTTTGTAGCCAGTAATTCTCTTTGGTCGAGCTAGCAGTGAAAAATATCTTGATTTTTCTTAGTGTCATGTTTTAAATTGTTTACACCATTAGAACTGTTCTGACTGTAATAAAAGCCAGTATAGGCTTTTCATCAAGAAAATAAATATCTGATTGTGGTATAAGAGTATAACTAAATGAACATAGTACTGTAGACATTACAGATTTAAATATGTAGTGTTTTCTTCTATTACCAGAACTACCTGAATCTAGGGTGCCAAAAAAGTTTGAAACTTAAATACCTGTCAAAAATACAGACCTCTTTTGATGCAGAACACCGGATTTTTCCCCACTACTCTGCAATAAAGCTATATTCTATCTGACTGTTATGTGCAAAAGACCTTAGAATATTTAAGATGTAGAATTTAATCATATAAAGAATCTGAGGAACTTAAATTTCATCAAGTTTTAAAATGTAGTACTCTATCTTTTAAAGGTTATTTTGAAGATGAAGAGCACAGACAGTTACACACACATATGGACATACTGAAAATGCAAAATTTCCCTTTCAGTAGCAGTATTTCTACTGGATGAAATAAGACAGTGGGCTTGAACTGAATCCCTAAGTAGTTCAGTTCTTTCCAGTTCTGTTATTGTCTTATTTGATGATCTTTTCATCATGAAGTCATTTCTCTGTGCCTCAGTAACTTTATCAATGAAATGGGGCAAAGATACTTTTTGAAAAATGTTTTGAGATTTATGAATGTGAAGTACTGAATAAGAGAAAGGTATTTATTCATTTGTTTTAGACGTGGCCTGAGGATGCATTAGAAGCTGTTGCCTCTCGCTTCTTGGAAGATGTCAAAATGTCAGAAGAAACTCGAAGTGGGTGTATTGATATGTGTAAAAGCTTTCATATGTCTGCTATTGCTTTATCTGACTTATACCATGCAGAGCTTCAAAGACGCAACTATGTTACACCTACTTCATACTTGGAATTGATCTCCACTTTTAAAAGTCTCCTCGAAAAGAAACGCACGTAAGGATTTACAATGTGACCTTTTCTAGAGGAACCGAAGTTCACCAAAAATATTACTTTCTATCTCTTATAGCTAACCTGAACAAAACAAGTGAATTGGTTTTAGTTAATTTAAACTGACAGAATGGTAGCCTGATAAAATGTACTCCTAGGACACATGCTTCCTTATTGGACAAGAGGTCTGACTTGATGCTCTCAAAATATACTTGCATTAGATCACTTCTAACAACCCTGGTGATGTTGCTGTATGTTGATTATGCATATTATGCTACCAGAGTAATTAATGCAGCCAGCTTCCAAGTTGCTAGGTGCCATTGGCTTGCTAGCAGGGTGCAGCTGTGCTGTGCCTGTGCAGAAGGGACCACTGTATGCATGTGCACATCTGTTCTATTGTCATGGCTGGTGGGGGAAAGTTCCTTTTTCTTTCCTCTCCTTCTCATTGATGAGACACTACCATAACAATTAAGACAAGTGCTTAATTTGATCAACAGGCTGTGTGAAACACTGCATGGAGCAAGAAATTCCAGGAATAAAGGAATACAGTTTTGAATGTAGTGATCCAGTGCCTTTGGAATTTCTTGATTCTGACTCTGTTGGCCGTCCTCAGAGCCATTCATGTTCTGCTGCTAAAATGATTTTCCCAATTATATTAATCCTATTTCAACCTCACCTCAACTAATAACCTTCCTGAGTGTATCCCCATCTCCTCCCTCTCCTTTTCTTGTCTGTTATTACTGTGCCATCTTGATTTTGTAGCTCCTGCCAACAAAGAGGCAGAAGCTTATCACTTACAGGTAAATAAGTGATTGTTCATGTATTTATCTATATCCCAGTCTCTGAGTATACATGATAGAATAGTTCAAGACTATGGCTCAAGTAATCCCAGCTATGTTTACTGTTTGTTGAGCAAATAAAACAAGATTGGCAGAGCATTTGATTATTCAGAGTAGTGAGAAATTTGGGGAATGGATCCCAGTGAATGAAGTGATCAACTACTGATAAAATACCTTTATAATAAAGTACTATTTATTTTCAGTAAGGTGATGAAAATGAAAAGAAGATACGAAGTTGGCTTGGAGAAACTGAACTCTGCTGCATCTCAAGTAGCCTTGATGCAGTCTGAGCTGGAGGCTCTGCAACCTCAGTTACGGGAAGCTAGCAAGCAGGTTGATGAGATGATGGTCATCATTCAAAAAGAATCTTTGGAAGTAGCTAAAACTGAGAAATGTGTGAAAGCTGATGAAGCAGTGGCAAATGAGCAGGCTATGGCTGCAAAAGCCATCAAAGATGAATGTGATGCTGACTTAGCACAAGCCATGCCTTGTTTAGAAAGTGCTCTGGCTGCCCTCGACACTCTCACGGCACAGGTATGGCTAACAATGCATGTTTACACACTGGAGAGGTATTCAGATGTACAAAAGCATGGAATATCTGCCTTTTCAGATTTTACATTATACTTATGCAGTTTTATAATTTAGAAACTTCTTGAAATCTTTCCATTTTAAAAAGCAAAATGTTACTCTGTCTTTATTTTCTAGTGAAAAAGCTGTAATGCTGAATTTTTATGGACTACATGATCAAATAGATTCCAGACATTTCAAAATTCATAGTTACAAAAATATTTTGTCTAATCTTTTTATATCCGGTCTTTCAGAGTCTAGAAATTGAGGTTGAAATTCTGTCTCCCCGTGTTAAGGGACCACTCTGTAAGAGTATGACAGTGGAGGCAACCACCTTTGGTTCTGTGGATATTCAGGTTTTCTTTGCGTGGATAATGATTTGTTCATGGCAGGATGAAAGGAAGTCTCCCAGATTGTAAGAGTGAGGATGAACTATGTGCTCCAGCTATTGTTGCTGAAAACAAGATTTTAAAAAACTTTCAAGGAAACCTTCTTAGATAGAAAGCAGATGGGTTTTTATCGACAGCTATTCCTTCATATCAAAAGTTTTAGATTCTGGCATCGTCAGATCATTGGCATGCTTTGTGAAAATAGTAGATGGCTACTTAGTCACTTCAAGGCAATTGCATTATACTTGTGAATAACAAGACAAGAACAAGGCTTGGAAGGCTAATGAAGTAATATTTCAGCTGCTGTCAATGCTTAGTGTATCCAAGCAGGGAGTATTATAATACAAGAGGAAACAAAAAAAGAGTAGGAAATTCCAAAGAAAAAAACAACCAAGAGTTCTTTTTTCTCAAAATATAGTCAAGTAGTATGATGAACACAAAAAAATCTGTGTGTAGGAGAGCTTAGAGTACCTGTACAGGACTCTTGTTTTTGAATCACTCTTCACCCTGGCCACCACTGATGGAAAGCAGAGCAGGTCACACATTGCAAATTGTGTCCATAAATCCAGGTACATAAATGTGCAGATTAAGTGCTTTGTTTGGAGAAACAAACCTATACATGATTCAGTACTGCTGAAATTAGTATCTACAGTCAAAAGGAACTGTGTACCTCATGTGGCTTGTTGTTCAGCAAGGATTAGAAAAAGTATAACAATTTTAAGTGTTATTTTGCTGTTGACATCTAAGTTTTATCGCAATACACATATGAAGACACTGAAATTTAGAACTAGGAAGGGACCTCTGGATGCCTTCTCTTCTACTTGTAATCTGTTCCACTTTACACATTTCTCATTAAGATTATTTTCCTGGTGTTTACCATTAGTCTTACTCATTACAACTTAATCTTGTTTTCCATCCTGCTCCCTGTGGACATGGTTCCTTCTCTTTTATGCAGTTAAAGACTACTCATTGATCTCACCACTTCCAGTTTTCTGTAAGCTAAGTGATCACTATTCTTTTAGTCCTTTCTGATAAATCAAATCAGCTTTTCTGGTTATTCTTTCTGGACTTTCTCTATACATTCACTTCAAGTGCATTGCCCGAAGTTGAATACAGTATTTCAGCTGTAGTTCTGCTGAATGCTGTGTAGAGGAGGATTATTGACACGTCTAATTTGCCATTCATGCTGACAGCTGTATAATTTCCTGAAAATCACTATTACATAATCATTGCTTTCTCTTTTTTTCTTTTTGTACTAGTTCTACTATACTTTTCCATTTCTGCAATTTATCAAGATAATTTTTTTTCTTGTTCTCTACTCAAATGTATTTGCATTTACTCTCAACTTTCTTTGGTTGGAAATCTAATATTCTCTTTTCCATCATTCATTCCAGTAATGGAACTGTTGCATAGGTCTGGACCTGTGCAACCTTGGTCAAATCTTTGCTGTGATTTGCCAGTGTTATCAATTGTGCTAGTCACCTTCTCACAGTTAACCTTTTAGAGACATCAGATGCAAAGAGCATTAACATTTTGACTCTCTATGTCATTTACTTGTATCTCACTCTTTTCACTAAGTACCTAGCCAGCACTTTTCTTGCTTTTCTTACTATTACTGTATAGAATTTTTCTTTTTATACTTCATATCGCTTCTAATTGCAGCTGAGTTTGAGTTTAGCCTTTAAAATAGTCTCCTACTCTGTTTACAACCCTTGGGTGTATTAAGTTAATTTGTATTTGTCCTTAATTTCGTTTCCTTGAATGGCTGGCTAACTTTGATTGTTCTTCCTCTCCAAGGATTTCCTTTCCTGGAGAGCCCATCAGCCAGTTTTCTGACTGCCTTATTGAAATTCCCTGGCTTTATTTACCTGCTTTTGTTTCCCTCTGCTGAACACTTGTGTGGCTGCAGTTTTTGGTTGGGTTTTTTTGTTTGTTTGTTTGGGGGTTTTTTAATTAAAAAAAGCACTTATAGCTCCAGGAACCGTAGTTCACAGTTTCAAGGAAATAATTGTCTTAACATTTCTCTGTTTTTGTGGCACAAATAAACATCCCCAGAACTCAAAGATACCTCTTTCTATCCCAATTGCCAAGGTTTTAGACCTCAGAGAAACCATGGGCAAGCTCTCAAAATCTAACATTAGTTGGCAAAATAAACATGAGAATTTAGAAATCCTTTAATTTATTGGAGTATGTATTCTCTGAGAAAAGCTCTTAGAATATTTGAATTTCCATGCAGAGTTATTCTTTGGGAAGAGAGATTATTCTCCATCAATCTTTAGTTTACAAACCTCTTGCTTAATTAATTCTACATATATGTGTAGAAGTCTTTCATTCTTTCATATTATTATTCTATATTTGCGGTTAAAACTTTGCTTATTCATTTCCTGCTATTTCTTAGAATTTCAGTACTTTTTACCCAATAGTTTTCTTCCTTTTAGCTGCCTCTTCCCTCATTCAGGTCACTCTGGGAGTTTAATAATTGACCATAATACTAATTGATTTATTTTCTGTACTTGAAGAGCATAGATCCTTACTTCTGGGTTGAAGAGCTTGTTATCTTAAATCTACTAATCCACTGCTGGCGTGATCCTGTAAGCTTGGAAGTATTGTGTTAGAGCTTGAACTGAAGGGTAGAGCATAACACTGGAACATCAGAACTCCATAACTGAGGTGCAATGCCCACTACTAAATTAGGAGCAGAAAAAGTACAACTATAAATGAATTACAGATAGGAATTGTTTTGTCTCCTCTAAACTGATTGTTGACTAGATTTCAGATATTTTTGTTTAGATGTCAGTGTTAGTTTAACCTGCATAGTACCTTAAAGAAAGGACTAGAAAGAATGGAAAAAAAGAAAATAAAAATGTTGCAAAAAAAGAGATATATATGTATGGACTTGTGCTATGAACTTGCGATCATAGTGTATTTAAAATTATCAAGTATGAGAATAGCAAATGTATATGGAAAAATATTAACTTGACATAAAAAGGGTTATTATTTCTATTGTAATGGAAGAATTAATCCACCTATGTTCAGAGCTTTAAAGGTGTTTTTTTAATTATTACTTTAAGGATATTACACTTGTAAAGTCCATGAAGAGTCCTCCTGCTGGTGTCAAGCTTGTAATGGAAGCTATATGCATCCTCAAAGGCATCAAAGCAGATAGGATTCCAGATCCAACAGGTTCTGGAAAAAAGATTGAGGATTTCTGGGGTCCTGCTAAGAGACTTCTGGGTGACATAAGATTTCTTCAGTCTCTTCATGAATATGACAAGGATAACATTCCCCCAGCTTACATGGCTATCATAAGAAAACAGTATCTTACAAATCCTGAGTTTGTACCAGACAAGATTCGAAATGCTTCCACGGCAGCAGAGGGTCTGTGCAAATGGGTCATAGCCATGGACTTTTATGATAAGTAAGTATGTATAAAAATAAAAAAAATATCAAAATTTGATTAAAAAGATCAGTTTATTTTAACACCAAAAGAGATGTAGAATTACTTCTTACTAGTGGGAAACTTGTGCAAACAAGCAGTCATAAAGATTAATTCATGTAAGATGCCTGATGTTAAGGTGTAGAGCCTGATTTTCAGTTCCGGATTTTTCTAAGGCAGCATGGGAGCAACAATCTGTTCAACTAGCAAATAAACTTACCTTCCTTTTAGAGTTTTGCACAAAATAGAGGTATTATTGAAATGTCTTTAGAAGTTTCTGACAGTCATATCAAGCCCGAAGGATATTTTTTGTTACACATTGTATTTGATGCACTGAAAAAGCATGCTTGTTTTTTATTTCCTAATTTGAAACATCTGGAACTCACATTTAACAGTAAATCAGCACTGGGTGACTAAGGTCAACTTGCAGTTTGGAGGTAGGTAGTGCATGCCTTCATTTGAGAGGATATTTTGTTACTTAACTAAAAGATTAGTAAATGTGTACTTGGTAGAGTTCTCAGTTTGTGAACAACTTTTAACATTACAAATACAAATTGTTAGAGAGAAACTTAACTAAAAAGGTGGACTAAAGGAGATCTGTAACTCACAGCAGTGTGAGAGGGGACTCATTAATTATGAGGCTAGTACTTGTGAAATACTGTTTCAGTTGAGCATAGGGACATTCTAGCATATTTTCTTGCTTGTTTTTGGAAAGATAAACAGTATGTTTTCAGTTATATGTTACTTCCAATATACTCCTCACAAAAATATCTGTGTAAAAGATTGAAATCCTCAAAACTGGAAAATAGATCCTTGGATGTGAAAAGCTGTTAATTTTTTCTTTTGTGTACACAGTTTGGCTGTACGTGTGTGTACAGTGTCTGTGAGTGTTACTTAATATGTATGATTGTGTGTTTCTTTCTAATGGCACAAATCATAATGGATTCTAAATCGTGATTAAATGGGACGCAGATTGGAGGCATAACCATTTTTGCGTTTAATCATTACCTGTTATTACAGAAAAATTTGCAGCAACTGCATAAATCAGTATCAGCACAGAAACAAGTGATGAAGTAAAACCCAATTGTCTTCAAATTATGAAACAGAATATTGCATGAGCTACTGAGTTGCTGAGGTTTCCCTTCATCTTTCCTATGTTCATTTTTTTAATAGTAACCCTGGAGTGAGGGTGTATCTTTCAGATGTTTAATTTATTCTTTGACTTACTTTAGAGTGACAAAAAATGTTGCACCCAAAAAGCTAAAGTTGAATCAAGCTGAAGGAAAATTAAAGATTGCTATGGATGGTCTAAGAAAGAAACAAGCAGACCTGAGGGAGGTTCAAGATAAATTGGCTGTACTCCAACAGACACTGGAATCCAAGAAACAGGAGAAGGCTGACTTGGAAAATCAGGTATATGATGCAAAAGATGAATTATTGTTCTACTGATATCCAGAAAAGTTATTTAAAATTCGCTTCTTTGTCAAATAGTATTTTTCCTTTTAACTGCCAGTATGTTGAACAAGTCATACTTTTAGATAACCATCTTTTTATTTTGGTGTAATGGTCTTGAAGTTATAAATGGACAAAGCATGGGGAATTAATACTTTAAAGCAATAGAAAATGTAGATATTATGAATTTACCAACTGATACCCCTCTCTTACATTCTCACTCATATCTGCTTTCTTGTGAGGAGATAAATTTTCAGTGATTGTAATAAGAGTTTGATTCATCCATTAACTTGCAAGTCAGTACATTTAAAGTTTTGAAAGTTTATTTATGCCTTCTGTGCTAATGCAATTTTGAGAATGTTTTTGGTAAACTCTGTTCCTGGCTGCTAAATAGCTGTTATGTGTGCAGAAATAGTCAACATTTAGAAGATGTTTTGGGTTTTTTTTTAAAGATTTGCAGTACATCAGCTTTTTTTACAAAAATAGTATCGGAATTTGAAATGGACTGTCTGTAGTTAAACTCAGCTCTTTGTGTGTTTCTTCTGCATCCTGATACAGTTTGCAAGTAGAAGGGAGGGATAAACTACACAAGTAATTTGTTACTGTGGTGTAAATTGGCTGCTATTGTTACCAGGAGAGAGGGGATTGTAACAGCAGCAAGAGTTGGCATCATTTTCCTCCTCTCCTGTGGCTGAAATGTGTCTCTACTAGATAGTAAAGAATTGTAACAGAGCTGGATTAAAGTCCTGTTAAATAATTTTTTTTTTTGTTAGATTATAAACATGCCTGGAAAGATGGCTTAGTTAAAAACCAACAACAGAAATGAAGATTATGTATTCACAAGGATGTTGTTTTTTCAGGAAAGAATATACTTACTTTCATGAGACAGTGATCTCTTTAAGGTGTTTTTGTTTATCTTATGACATGTAGATAATTTCCTTGACTATTAATATTTTCCATATCGCATACAGAGCTATTTTGAGTTGCATGTTTTATACTGGTCATCTTCCTTTATTTGAATGAAAATGTAACTGAATAGACTCTACTATGCTGGTACTGAGATTTGGTTTTGTTCTTTAAACATTTCCATTATAATAAGAAAGTGTTTTCTTTCTATTTGATGAAATTACTTAAGAAAACATCTGCACAGGAAAATAATCCTTGAATGCTTTTGATATTTGTAAAATGTCTTTAAAGTGATCATGTAATATAATCAGCAATTTTTTTTGTTCTGAGGTTGACTTATGCAGCAAAAAACTACAGCGAGCAGAACAATTGATTGGTGGCCTTGGGGGTGAGAAAACTCGCTGGCATGAGACTGCTTTGGAGATGGGAAGGCAGTACATCAATCTGACTGGAGATATACTTATATCATCAGGAATTGTAGCTTACCTAGGAGCCTTTACATCCAGCTATAGACAAGTAATATGTGCAGTGATTTTGTTTCCATGTTTTGTAATAATCTAAATTTTGTTAATTTTTGTTCTAAGATAAAGTTTACATTTTTAAATTATGTTTTAATAGAATTCATAAGTGGAACTGAAACTGTATTGTAGAATTTTGAGTTTTGTTTATAAGACTCTTGGGCAGAATTCTTCCTTCAGTCTACTGTAAAGTACTTATCACTGTGTAAAGCATGGAGTCCTTTGGTTGCTTTTCTCCTCTAAAGCAATTGCCATAACTTTATACCTCATGGCTCTGGTTACTCCTGTTCCATTCAATGGCTAAATTCTCCTTAACTTCAAAGAAAACAGAATTAGCTTCTATTTCAGCAGCAGCACAATTAAGCAAGTTCTGAAATGCAGTAATTCTGTACAAAAAGAGACAAAGATACAGTAGCTCAATAACATAGATTTGTGCCTGTAACTCTTAGTGACATAAACAGAAATTCTGAATACAAAAAGATTTTTGACATGGCAGTTGATTTTAGATATAATGCATTTTTGGATGGCAAAATTACCCTGACTTTGAAAGTTTTCAAGCACCAAAACCTGCCACTGAATTCAGGTGAAGAAATCAATATAAATTTCTTTTGAAAATCAGGTCCAGGATCTAAAAAATTGCTAAAAATTGAGAGAGAAAAAAAATCAATGTACCTCATTTGAACATACAATTTGGATATAATCCTTATTTCCACTTTTCCTTCAATGTACTTCCTTTGTCCATTTTTCTTTAGAAAATTTTGTACCATTCTTTCAAAGAATTATTTTCTTCATAATGTCCATGTCATGATGTTACTATTTTAAAACTTTATAGAGTGAGAGTTTATGGTGTGAGTATTTATAGCATAAATAAATAGTCAGCAGTTTTTACAATTCCAAATTACATAATTTTGAGAGAGTGTTTTCTTTTATGCTTATAACCTGCATTGTGTATAACATTGTGTCTGGGTAGGCAGGAGTAGTTTTGGTGAAACATCTTAAGGGGTGCTGAACTGTATTCCAGGCAAATGTAGATACAGGTGCAGATGATAGTCATAAAAGGCAGAGACATCTGCATGATTATTCACTAAAAATGAATACATAGTGGTTTAGTCTGAAAAATTTAGTGTAATTTCATTGTCTCTGACTGCATAGTTTCTTTCTCTGTGCAACAGTAGGTATGGATTCCTGGTTGCTTATTCTTGCTCTCATGATTGTGCAGACAAATATTACTTAGGTATCCCTTTCACAAATTTTTGGATACCATAATCACTTTTATATAGTTCTTCATTTCATCTGCTGCTATATGGGGTTTTTTCCCCTGCAGTTTTCATAAGAGAAAAAGTTATGATATCTTTTGGAATATCAACTTTGTTTTATGCAAAGTGATGAATCCTTCATTCACCACCTCTGTGAATGTCTCTAGCCCTTAGACCGTTTCCTTTAACACCGCATTTCTGAGTTTTGTTGCTTGAGGCTTTGCCAGCTAATTTTTAGTTTAGAATACTACAGCATATTTCTTTGACCTTATACATAGCTTTCATACAAGATTGTGCCTTTCATATGAACAAGCTATTTGTGTAAATTTTCCTTCTTTAGAAGCATTCTTCCTAGTGGAATACGCTTTTTGATTTACATATTTAAAGGTGTTTGTCTTCGTTATTATTATGCACCATACAAACGTGTATAGTTTACACAACTGTAGTGAGTTAGATGATACAGAGAATAGTGAAAAGCAACTCTAAAACTGTAGTGAGTTAGACGATATAGAGAATAGTGAAAAGCAACTCTAAATGATTGTTAAGTTTTTAAGTTTGGTTAAGTCCTGACAAGTACTCATTATGTGTGTCCTGTGTGTTAAATAATGAAGATTTCTAATTTTTTTGTTAGACTATGTGCATTTGTTCTACATGTATTTTATAGTATAGAAGACTACTGCTGAAATGGATAAATAAAATCATACCAAGGCTCTGATCAAATAAACTTATATTTCATACATAGAAATCATGTACAAAGGCATTTTTAGAGATATTTTTAGATATTTTATACAGAAGAATGAGTTTCTTACCATTTGAAGATATAGTGATTTTGTATGTAGCAACTGTTACAGGAAAGGAGTTGAAAAATACATTTTTTTAATAGTTTGAGCATTTTGTGAATAGACATAACTTCAGTTAATAATTGCTTTCATCTTATCTAGATGCAAACTAAAGAGTGGGCATTGCTATGTAAAACAAAACACATTCCTTGTTCTGATGATTTTTCCTTAACAAATACCCTGGGAGAACCGGTGCAAATCAGAGCTTGGAATATTGCTGGACTACCTTCTGACATGTTTTCTATTGATAATGGCATCATTATCTCGTAAGTAAAACAAAAATTACAGTGAATAATTTTCATTAAATAGCTTCTTACAACATGCTTTTCCGTTACTATTTTTAGGAAGTTTTCTACTGTATATCCAGTTTAACAACCAGAGTTATAAAATGATTGTAATGTTAAATTTTATAAGAAATACTAATAATACTTTTTAACTTTATAATGTAAAGTTTTTAAATCTGTGAATTCACTCCCTTGTTTTTTAACTCCTATGGGTTGCTGTAATGATACCTTCCCCCCCTTTTTTATTTTTCTTTTTTTTTTTTTTCCCCAAATGTGCTGCACACTGGATTCAGTTTAAGATGTCCTAAAATGCTTCAGGAATAGAATTTTGAATACTATTCTTGTAGTACAATCAGTAGATATGGAAGTAATTCTCTTTTAAAAAGCTAAAGCTCTTTAAAATTCAAGAAATATGCTGGCATCAGTTGCTACCAAGAGGATTATTTTACTAATCTTTCTATGATGGTCACACACTTTTTCCCTAAGATGGCATAGGAAATACTGTAGATAATGTCTTGATTACTTGTCTATAAACAGTTTCTGAGTTTATGTTGCCAACTGGTAGGAGATTTTAACATCCAGGCTTGTAACATATTCAGTGTGTAAAGCCCTGACATTTTGTAAGCTTTGGTTTGTACACTGATGAGCCAGATCTTTATTTTGCTAGGGCACAGTAACAAAAGAACAAAAAAAGGCCCATGTATATCTTCTACTGAAGGCAGTAAGGGAGGTACAAAAAGCTAGAATGGAGAGAATTTCTACTCTCCTTTCTTACAGAGGATAATCCCAACCATACACTCTTGCCAGTTTCTTCTTCTGTTTCTTGCCTTGTATTCTATGTACTGCTAAACCGCTTCAACCAGAAAAGGTGAGATAGGCCTTTCCTGCAATAACCTCTGATTTCAGAAAGGTGTGCTTTCACATCACTTCAGGCAGTTGGCAGTTAGATATGGGTCTTCCTCATCCATAAGATAGTTTTAGATATTTGATGAAAGGTGAAGAGGTGTATCTGTACTGACAATTTGGAGTGTGTTTTCTTTAGGGCCTCATTCCCCTAACTATCAATACTTCATACAGACTAGCCATTCCTAGGATCCCTCTGGAGCAGAATAACCTGGCATATTCCTAAACAAAGGCTGAGAGCTTTGTTTTTTGGGTTAGCGTAGGGACCTCTTTAGTAGGCATTATGAATGGGGTGCCACAAAGTCTTCTTTGCACCCAGTCCAGTCCTTAAAGAACTTTAAAAAAAAAAATTATTAAAAAGTGAATTCATAGCAGAGACTTGATTACATCTTTGGAGTGCTAGAATTAACTAAATACTGTTTAAAGCTTGGCAGTTGCAATTGTAGCTTCCTGTTGTAATGTGGTTAGTGTGACAATAGTCTTATCACAAGTTGAAGAAAGTTCTGATAAGGAAAGAATGATTTATTTTTCATTTTGAAATACCTGGGGGTTTTTTGTTTTAAATTTTCCCTTTTGTAATTATCTTAAGCTACATCCAAATAAAATACTTTAACTTTATCTAATGATACATTGTTTGATCTAAAACATTTTTGAAAATTCTGCATATTTGAAGATATTCTCATTCTTATTTGAAAAGTGAAACATTCTGAAATCTCAAAATTCCTCATAGAAAGAAAATATGGATCCCATGAACTCTAAATCTAATATAAATTGCTTTTCACTTTTAAGATGATTCTACATTCTTATGTAGTATTCTAATACGTGTACATCTCTGTCTCGCATCAATCACTAGAATTACGTTTGTCTGGGCAGAGTTCATCTGGTATATATCAATATCACAATCAGTGCAAACATCAGTGATTTGTATGACAACATGCAGCATGGGAACTGACCATGTTAATGTTTTAACATCTAGAAATATCTACAGCTCACTAGTGATTAGCTTTAGATTAATGTGCCTACTGATGACTGAGATGCGTACTGCACTGACAGTTTTGTTAAATACAGAGCTGGGTGCTTACAGTAGGCTAAGCTTTGTGACCTTGCATAAGCAGTTATGATTTTCATTTGGACTTGTGTTTGTTATGACTGTAAACAAAGAACTTTTCAGTTCTGTCCGTTATGCTTACCAATGCATTGCTACCGACTTCTAGCTCTTACGTTTTGTTCTTAGCTCAACTGAAGCTGAACTGACCGTGGAACAATGTTGCATTAACTGTTTTTCTGTTTGTGATTGCTACCCATTTACTTCACTTCTGTTGGTTCTCTTTTCTGTATAATGAATAAATAATTCTTATAATTCTTTTCCATAGCCAGGTTAATAGGTGTCAAGTCTGTGATAACATGTACCTAACATTTATACATCTTTTTTACAGGATACTACTGCAGAAACTTGCTAATATCAGTCTTTTATTTTTGCTACTGTTTACATGAAAATCCTTCTCACTGTTTGAGGAGTCTAAGGTTGTATAGCACTGGTGAATGAATACTTCTTTTACTGTAGAGTGAATGTTAGGTTTTCACGCATAACTGAAATTGTATATTATAGGACCAACTTTTGGAAGTATAGCTGTGTGGATAATACTTCAGCTTTGGCAACTGGATAGGTGACAGTGGAAAATGAAATCGATAAGACAAAAATAATGCACTAGCTAAAGAACCTCAACATACGTTCATTTGAGTCTAAAAATTGGCATTGATTGTACTTCTGGAAGCAAAACTGCTTATTGAAGTTAGAGGATATATGCTGGGATTATGAATGTATATGTAACTTTAAAAAGTAATTACTGTATTAATAATTCAATCACTCAGGCTAAACAGTTGACAAATGTTAATGAATTCAACATTTCTACAATACATCCTAATACTTCACTTTTATAAAGCTTTGATCAAAATTCTCTTTCAACTAATGGAAAGATGAGTAGCATTTTAAAACTAAATAATGATAGCTCTTAATTTCAAAATGTGAAGTAGAATCTACCTCAATTTGATGATACATATTGTGCCTGTAGTTATGAGTTTATGGCTAGATGAATTTTATATTAGGACCCCACGAACTATGTAAAATGCATCTCAAGCTTTTTATAACAACAAATTTTTTAAAAAAGCAGAATTAGAGAGCTATTCGAGGATAATTTGCAAACATTTGCATCCCATGTATAATCTCAGGCTACTGCCACACATGGTACATTTCTCTTCCAAAACTTTTGCTCCTAAACTTCTGCTATCTTGCTTCCACAATCTTCATTTTCAGTCCAAAGAACCTAAGGTGCTTGTGCTCCCTACCTCCATATATATTCCATCTTCTAAGGGATCACGTTTATTTGGGCACATTTTTCTGTGCAGAGATTCTGCAAGAAGAGATCCTAATCAGTCATGATTTCTGAGTACAGAATTATTTTTTCACTAATACACATACATGATAGTTAGGACTAATGCTACTGAGCTAAACATCAGTTTGCTCATAACTGCATCAAGAACACTTAATAAGTTTGTGCAAGTCAGAAAGCTGGCACTGAGGTGGGGAAATGTTGGCCTCCATTGCATCTTGGGAAGGACTGGTTCTTGATCTTGCTGAGCTGCCAGATCTGACATCGGTTGCAAAAAAATAAAAAACAGTCTCTGCTTTTTTCTTCTTTCCAAAGTTCCATAACTTCTTGTGAGTTACTATTCCCAAGCAACCAACTTCCCTTTCAGCTTTGTTTTCACTTTTTATATCTTACATAGTTTTGCTTATCTAGTCTCTCACAACTTAAAAAAAACCAAACCATTTTTCCGTAATCATAATCCAGAGTCACATAGCTGTGCTTCATAGAACTGCGCCCGAGTCACAGATAGCTGCACCCTTGGATTAAGTGTTACATGCGTGTTATTGTGTGTTATTATAGTTACACATGTATAAATAGGCCTTACAACTACACTTAGTCCTTAATAAAAAGTTGGTGAAATGGAGATTGTAATAGAGAATATAAAGAATTTTTCTCTCTCAAACTGTGCTTTACCTGTTTTAAAATTACCCTCTTGAAAGAAGATCAAAGTTTATAATGTGTTACACAGTTTTGCCTGCCAGCAATTTTGAAACTAATAAGCCTGCAAGAACTTAGATTACATTGAACTAAGTTTGTCTGAGCATTATCTTTTAGAACTTACATTGTATCTACAACTACTTGCTCTGTGCCTTTTTCTAATTCAAGACTTACTACTTTCTGTTGACAATTTATGGAAACCTTCCATAAAACATCACTTTTTCTAAGAAAAGGTATATTTGAAGATCAGACAAAAATGAGATTGTCTTTTACTTAACTGCATACATTTCATCTTAGTATTTTTAAGGAAAATAAGAATACAGATGCAGACAAATTTACATGGCAAGTTTTATTTGTGAATCAGAATTTTTCAAGAGAGAGGTTCAATTTAAAAATTATTAATGATAAATAATTTCCTGGTGTCACTGTGTTGAAGCTAACTTGTAGTAATCATAGAGGCCACAGAAGTAGTCTGAAAGATTTCTTTTTATGCTGAATGTGGAAAAAAAGGTATTGCTGTTTTTTTCTTCCATTAGTAGACTGTATTATATCTCCTAATAAACTGGGATCTGACTGGGCCCCTTGATCCAAATTTTTAGAACTATATTTATTTTGGAATTCTCAATTCTGCCTGCTTAGATAGTTTCTAATTTAGGTGATTATTGCTGTAATTGTAATCAACCATTAAAATGTGTCACTAGTCTTAGATATCTTGGTAATGTAACTACATGTGGTAGAGAACACTGTAAAAAATCTGTGAAGTCATTACTAAATCAGGCAAAAATAAAATCCAGAAGTTCTTTGTGTCCGTTGCTGCTTTAGGATTAGGGATTAAAAGGTAGATACCTTTGAATCTGCTTATGTATTTCCCTTTATACTAACTCTAAAATGTCTCTTTAGTGGAAATTTCCATTCGTTTTCACTTGAAAATGCTCACTTATGGATATGACTATCTTAAAGCTATTCAAAATTTCAAAACTTAGAGTGATCTTTTTATTTTGAAAGTGTATAAAAGTAAATGCAATTAAACTTTCTAGGAAGTAAGAAGTCTTATTCTAAGTCCTTTCTTTGAAAGAGGAAAATTATTTTTTTGTAAACAAAGAACTTTAAGATTCATCTATCTCCTGTTAAATTAATCAAGGATTATAACTGAGTATTATGTGCCTACTACAATTTCATACTGATGCGCTTCTCTTTTAATGACAAAAGGGAGCAAATTGCATTAAGAATTACTTTGAGGTAAATGTTTGAAGAGCTTATATTTCGATTTTGAAAGTTTCTATTTTTCCCTTCAGTAATGCAAGAAGATGGCCTCTGATGATAGATCCTCAGGGTCAAGCAAACAAATGGATAAAGAACATGGAAAAATCCAATAGTTTGCATATAATAAAACTCGGCGACCCTCAATTTGTTACAACACTGGAAAATTGCATTCAGTTTGGCAGTCCTGGTAGGTTAATGACTAATGAAAGTGTAAATTGCAGAAGAACCTGGAGGGGGCACAATTAGCTAAAAAATGAAACTCCAGTGAGTATCAAATGTTCTCATAGTTAAGGAAAACAGAAATTTTTTTCTTGTTTTGAATCAAATTAGTACTATAGTAATTCAAGTCCTCACCCCAGGTTATAAGATACTTCTTAGCACAATGTAATTATAATACTCAGTTTAATTTGTATCTTTTAATTGCTTTATGAGATTTGCCATTTCTTTGTTTTCATGTTACAGTAATTTTATTTCTAAAAAGTAATGTTGTTTTTATTTGGCTTTTCAAGAGTATAAATACCAGATTGCTAGGCTGTGATCATTAATGATTCTTGTATTCTCTGTAGTATCTTTATTGCATGTAGTCTTATTACCCTCAAATAGAAGAAAATTAATGAAATACATAGTTACAACTCCAGCTATTTTTCAATGGCTAACGATTACAAGTAAAGGAATGGATTGTTTATTCTCCATTATTTCTTTCTTGATTTTGACAATCTCATCTGCTTACGGTGAAAATTGAAGCACTTAGTTACCCAAAATGATTTCTGTGGCATTTAATTTGTTATTATTTCCCTTTTAAAAATGGTAGCTTTAAACTGCTGTTCTAAGCCATTGGCAGCAGTAATAATGATAGCATTTTAGTTGCTTTTTTGCAAATTGATACAATATTAAAAAGAAATTAAGGGTATGTTTCTTTGATTCATTTTTCAATCAGCTGAATACTCTAAGAAACATTAATGTTATCTCTAGATATTGCTCAATTGATATTTTTATTGTTTGCACACTGTAAATACACCTTAAACATATGTATTGTAAAGAACAGTCAATCAGTAATATAAATGCCAAGAAAGTCCTGCTAATTCTTATGTTATTTTGAAGTGTTACTGGAGAATATTGGAGAAGAACTTGATCCTGTCCTAGAGCCACTTTTGCTCAAACAGACATTTAAGCAGTCAGGGAGTATGTGCATTTGCCTTGGAGACTCCATTATCGAGTATGCTCCTGAATTCCGCTTTTATATTACAACTAAGCTGAGAAATCCACATTATCTTCCTGAAACATCTGTTAAGGTAAGAATTTTGAAAATCCTTGGCTAAAACCAGGGAAGAATTTTTCACATTTGTTTATTCCTCCTCCCCTGCCAACATGGGTGGGGGTTTACACTGCTGGAAGACTAGTATCGTGTTAGAAGTGATGACATTTCTCAAGTCTAATACTTGACCTTGCAATACTGTCATTCTTTCATACTGTTGGGAATTTAATTAATTAATTTTAACACCTTTCCCAGTCTGTATCTCCTGATGCTATTTAGTCACCTTTTATTATAAAAATATTTACTAGGACTCAATATAACATGTAAAACTCTACATTAGGCTTTCATATTCATGATTTTTATCTGTAGTATAGTTAGGAACAGGAGTCTGAGCAATTCCTTGCATTGTGCCTTGTTTTATAACAGATAGAAAATATATGAACAGATTTATATATTTGATAACTGTAGCTATTTTAATTTTTATCTGTTAGGACAAAAAAGGTAGTTTCCCGCTTCAAAGAATAAAGTCGGTGTTTTAGTCCTTTTGAAGTTGCTTGGGGGAGATATATTCCCCCTTTATTATTATTTTTGAAGAACTGTTTATAGGAAAGTATTGCAAAATTACACTTTGGATAAACATAGACTATACTGAAACACAAAACTTTGAAATCAAAACTTTTTAGACTATTACGATATTCAGTAAAATGGAACAGTAAGTTGTTTCAACAATGAAGGAGTACTGATGCAGGAAAAATGGACAAAAATTAGTGAAAGGGAATAACTTCTGTTCTCTTCAGTGCACATCAAATCATCTAGACATTGGTCTTTACCAAAGAAGGTAATTATCTGCATGTTCAGAAAAAAAATGAAATACAAAAGGAAGAGAACATCCAAAATATTTACTCTTAGAGTAAATAAAAGCTATATGAAGGTTATTTCCTAGGAAAAGTTTTTTATTTAACAGACAATTAAAATCTCCTAGTTCCCAACCAACAGTCAATACAGTTGTCTTTTTTTTTTTTTTTTTTTTTAACCCAGAATATGGAGTTTCTAAAGATGAATACTCTCTGGTTGGGTTCCATGCAGTCAGACATAAGTTGTTAATTGCTCTAACAAGGAGCGGTTGCTTCATGACGTGGTCGGGTATACTCCCAGCTGCACCACATGCTGCTGAGCTAGCTGACTAAGGTCGCTCGGGTACAGGGAGCAGGAGGCAGAAAAGTAATATCTAACTGTCTTGGTCTGAAGCTAATTGCAACATCCATTGGTGAATTTGTCCTGAGGATTATTCAGGAGTTAGCCAATGAAATGAGTCCATGGAAAATGGTTATTGATATTGTTATCATATTTCACAGAAGAAGATTGTACTAAATTCTGATGTGACTTACATAGTGAAGCCTACAAAAAGACATCGTTATGGATTTATATGTATTTATACTGCAAAGATATGTATTTGCAGTTATTAGCCATTTGGAGTAGCTTTTTTCTGTTTCTAATGTTATTAATTAAATGTAGTAAAAAACACTAAAAAAATGAGATAATTTTCAGCACTGCTGAGGGAAAGGTGACTTATTCATGTCCATAAAAAGTATCGTTCTGTCCCTCAGGGACCAAGGAGAAATGTGGATGGCAGTTTGCACTTAGACCTCAGAGGTTCCTATATCTGAACTAGCCAGCCTTTCAGAGCATGGCAGCTCTGACTGAGATCTAACTCATAACGCTGTTTGTAGCTAGTCTTTTACTTTGAAGAAGGGAAATGGAGCCTATAGAAGACTCTTGAAGTTTTGAAACCTTAGGTCCCTCTTATATTTCCCATTACTAAAATTGTTAAATAAGGTGAGGAAGAAATAGGCCATGATGCTTGTGAAGATCTTATTGATTCTTAGTGTCATATAGAACTGAACCTCCTTTCAAAATTCCGGTGTGATATGCTATCTGTGCTCCTAAATTTTTTTCAGATGAGGCTTACTGTAACGAAAGACTGATGTGTTTTAAGAAAGTTAAAATACCACCCCTCCTCACTTTACAAGCAAAAGTAATGAAAAAAAGCCTCAAATATTTGGACAACTTTCAGATATTATTAGCGGCAGAAGCAGATCAAGACAAATTAACTTCAGAAATATTCCATATTCTAACTGATCATTATGTTCAAGGTGAATGTTCTTTTGAAACACAAATCAGTGATATCTGTACCCACCAAAAAAGCCCAAAGAGAATCTGTAGTCACTACTACCTAGGTAATTAATTAAAACCAATACTTTCATCAGTCTTTATGATTGATAAGTAGATTATTTTCTTGGTTTTGAACTACATGCATCAAACTATTTTCTAGCCTTCTGCTGGTAATGTATTCCTTCCCTTTCCTATGTAAAATATTGTACATTTTTGCCACTTCTTCAGCAAGAGCATGTGGGTTTTTTCAGATCCATTATAAATATGTCATGGGCTGGGAATTCATTTAAACAATAATTATTTTTTTCCAGTCGCTTATTTTCTCATGAAAAAGAGAACGTGATGCTATCCTAATTCTAGGATACAAATATCCCTGTAATAATAACACCACAAATTGCATGTGAACAAGGCCATTAAAGAGAGAAAATGTATGTGGCAGATGCAATAATGTTTGTTCATGTTATATGGACCAATCACTTAAAGCACTGATATTCAAAGTTTCAGTGCAATTTTGAAGAATAGAATGAAATTCTATACATTCTTGTCACATCCCTTTCACGGTTAACTTTCTGGTTTAATCCTGGAGTTAGCTTTCCAACACATAATCTTAAACCCACAGCTGAAATGCATTTACTCTCAAAGTTTTGTTGAGCATATTACATGATATTATACAAACCTCATCTTGAAAATGAAGAAGCATTTTAATTGCATCTGGCCATTAATGTGCTATCTTTCAAAAACTATTTCTTCTAACAGGTAACGTTATTGAACTTCATGATAACTTCAGAAGGAATGCAGGATCAGCTTCTTGGAATTGTAGTTGCAAGAGAAAGGCCAGATCTTGAAGAAGAAAAACAAGCCCTCACCCTTCAAGGAGCTGAGAATAAAAGGTATCAAGATAACTTCCGTTGCTAGGGATAGAGGCAGATTGTATTTTAAGGAAATACAATTGTGGGAAATACTTTTTTTTTATTATTTTTTTTTATTTAACAGGAAATTCAAGACTGCTATTTTTGAGAGCCTAAACTTAGGCTTCAGTTTGTTTTTTAGGCTGATTTGGATGCATGCCCTTACTCATATTCCTACTGCTTGTGCCTTTCTTCTGCTGATACGGTTTCCTATTTCTGGGATTATTAGAAAATGTTAAAGAGCTGAATTGTGGCTTGTGTAATTGCAATACGTTAACTCTAGATCCTGTCTTCATGCATCCTTTCCATGGTGTTGGCATATGATTTGCTGTCCTCAAAAATTTTGATTAGATATTAGTGGTTGTGTTTAGAAATGTTTTCATTGTGTGCTAGATTTGCAGTGATTGTACATGGCAAAAGGGTATCTTTCCCCATAGGTCAAAGCATGAAATGTGCAGTATTCAAAATGGTTTGTCACTTCCTCCCTTTGCTGTCCATTTTTAGCCTGAAAGTGGCTAAATTTTTCAGAAATTTAAGGTAATGTTTAATAAGGAAAAAAGGTTTTGTTATGTAAGTTGCATACCATGAATAGAATCTACATATTGTCTTATATTATAGAAACTAACAGAAAACAGCTGTAATTTTCATATGTGAAAAATCTTGTATATTATTTTAGGCAGCTAAAAGAAATAGAAGACAAGATTTTAGAAGTACTTTCAGCCTCAGAAGGAAATATTTTGGAGGATGAAACTGCTATTAAGATATTGTCTTCTTCCAAAGTTCTGGCTAATGAGATTTCTGAAAAGCAAGCTGTAGCTGAAGAGACAGAAAAGAAGATTGATGCTACTCGTATGGGCTATCGTCCTATTGCTATACATTCGTCAGTCTTATTTTTTTCTATTGCTGATCTAGCCAACATTGAGCCAATGTACCAGTATTCACTCATGTGGTTTATTAACCTTTTCATCATGTCTATAGATAATTCAGAGCAATCGGAAGTTTTACAAACAAGGTAAGAGTGATAATTTGCCATTTGTAATTGGTGACGTATTCATAGTTACTCCCAAAATGCTACTGTCATTTCTCCAAGGTGTATTGTCTCAGGAATTGCATTTTGAAATACTTTTTGTACATATATATGTCAGGTTTTTTCTGGAAAATAATTTATTCATAGAAACAAAATGGTACAATATATTACAAATGCAACATATCCCACTATTTCTATTTAGTAATTGCTACCTTAGGTCATGAGTGAAATTACAGAGTATCAGTTAGATAAAAATGCTTGCTTTTATTTTATATTTCATTTCATGTAGTGACTCTGTAAGTCTTCAAGAAACAGACAAGAACACAACTGGTGAGAGAGAATGAAGTCTTGTGACTGGGGCTCTTGGCTGTAGAGTGTGCAAGGCAGTAATTAGTAACCCAACCATTTTTTTTTAATTCAGTTTGATTATTGGTTTATACTTAATGTGTCCCTGCCTTTTCCAGCTTGTTCATGAGAACAGGAGAAGCTGTGCAATCTTTAATGATCTGAATTTATTTTATGTGTGATGGACCTCATTATTATGATCACGTTAGGATTATTCAGAATATACCCTTGAAGTGAATTATCTACGCAGAGATTGTTTAAAAAAAGTTTTTCAGTGTTCTATCACATCAGTTACTAAATTCTACTTTAGTGGCTTTAGCTGATCTTTAAATCACAGAGCGTTACTTCTGTTACTTAGCTACTTGCCTGTTCATCAAATGAACAAAGGATGGGAGAGGAAAACTACTGTCCCAATTTGTATATAGAAATTTTTTCTAGTTAATACTGCAAATGGCAATTTCTGAATTATCCATTACTGTCCATATTTTGTATTTAAATACAAGTAAGTTGTAGTACTTGGTAAGGTAGTTCTTAGTGTGTAGTTTAATGTGTAGTGTTCAGTTTAGTAGCATACTGGTTATGAAGGTTATTTTTTCATTAGAATTTAGTCAAGGTCTGGGCTATGTAAGTCTAGCATAACTTTTATCAAAGATATTGCTACTAATCATTTAAGTCAGAGCTTAATATTTTGGTATCATATTTGTAACTACATTCAGTAGCCTATTACCAAGAAGAAGGCGATCTGTGTTCTATAAACCTAGCTCTTTGACTTTAAATCTTACTGTTTTATATCTCAAAAAAACCCTGTATGCCTGAATTAAAGTAAGCAATAAATAAAATAATCTCATTTTGATTCAGAACCTTTCTGTCAGCAGAAATGTAAAGATACAGGACCTGAATCCCAGCTGACAGTATGCATTCCCAGGGAATGATTGGTGTAAGCCCATTTTGCTAATTTTGCCCAGTGAAGGCAGAGGAAGACAGACTCACAGAAAATTCTCTGAATTAATAATTCACATAAGACTGTTTGTCTTGGGCTATCTTCACTAGTCAGACATTTTTTACTACTGCGCTGAGATTTTTTTTAATCATTCTTTTCTCACGCAAACCATGTTACTTCCATAACTTGAAAAAAGTTTACATTTTGTTCTGTGGCCATCTTTGTGTCAGTATTTTGTGTATAAATTGTATGTATATTCATTTAACTGATGAGGAATCACTAATTTTGAAAGGACTTAAAATGCTAATGAAAAACTAGGAGCATTTATATATTACAGTAGTATTATTTAAAATGGTCTAGTTCTTGTTAGCTGAATGGAACGAAACAAAAATAGATTGAAACACAAGACTGAAAAGGAGACACAGATCAATCAACAGAGCTTGCTCTCGATCTTGTGTCAAAACCTTTCTACTTTTCAATTATACTAGATCACACTTACGTTTCTGAATGATCACCATGTCTGAAGTGCAGGAATACCCTCCGAGTAACTCCCTGCCAAGGGATTGGTGACCTAGGTAGTTGGAAAAAAGCAATAGCACCTCTCCACCTCTTTGTTACAACCTTGAAAGAAGTATTTGAATTAATCGTGCAAATTCAGGTACTCTATTTCTAACCACCTGAATGGACTTTTCCTTAATTTGACTAGGTATGCAAGGTATTCAAACTTAAACCTTTACAAAATAATAGATGGCCTCCTTGCTTTGTAGTTAAAGGAAATTATTGATAATAAATCAGAGAGTTTTAAATATATTTGTATTATAGTGTATTAAGGAGAATAGTCTGTAGAATGGGAAACATATTTCAGATAACTTTTAATGATGGACTGTTTTGATTTTGGCCCTGGTATTTATATTTATTATGAATTTTAAAATTGCTGCTCTTTTCTACCCTTCCCAAAAGGGACCTCTCGCTTCCTCCGAAAATCATGTGTTACTAAGATGTAATTGCACTTACAATGGTTTTTTTATGTTATTTTGCTCACAGAATGGTACATGCATTTAATGATTGCTTTGGGGTAATTGACCAGAGAGGTTATTAGAACAAAGGAGATCTAAATGGTTTGTAATAGGTTTCCAGAGTGCGCAGTCTTTAGAGTGATATTAATGGAAGATTGTTCTTTTTCCAACATCTGTAGGTTGAAGATTCTCAAGGATCATTTTACTTACTCACTTTATGTCAATGTCTGTCGCTCCCTCTTTGAAAAGGATAAGCTGCTCTTCTCTTTTTGTCTAACTGTGAATCTCCTGAAATATGAAAGATTGGTCAGTAATTAAAAATAATTTGCAGCTTGATATGATATATATTAAACTGCATATACAAACTATCAGTAATAGGAACATACAGGATAAGAATAAAAATAAGTTTATATATAATTATATTACTTAAGCTTCAGTTTTGTGTTGTTTCATTTTTGTCTTAATAAGCAATTATAAGCATTTTACTGTAATGTATTCTGAGTTCTAAGAACATATCAAAATGAATTGTAATCACTGATTTAAGAAACTACTCATCTTTTTCACTTAACGTGCTAAATGAGTTTATTTTTGCATAGAATTCCTCAAAATCAAACACTTGTACCAAGTGAATTCTATTAATTTCTAGTAATTATTTACAAAATATTTCTTTACTAGGATTTTTTTAATTCATAATGAAATACACGCATTTTAACCATATCATCTGCAAAACAGTACTTATGGTTGCTTGGGGTTGTTTCAGTGTAATATGGAAACATTTAAAATTTTAGAAACTTTTGAAATTTTTATATTGGGGAATACAAAGAAGGGAATTCTTTCAAGAGCTGAGAGTAATAATCATGGAACACTGGTCTCCCATTCACAGGGACTTCAATTTACAAATTAAAGCCATCAAAGAAATTTTGAGATAGTGTTGAGAAAGGAATGAGACATGTAATAGGCTAATATTTCTTTTTCATACTTAGACTGGCATTATAGAAAGTGGTTGCAAAATGCATGGTTCCCTGAAATATTTCCAGTATTTGTTTTCCTTCAACATTTTGGGATTTGAGGAATGGGTCTAAAAATCTGATCAGTCAACATTGTTCATTCCCCAAGTTAGGAATGCAGATGAATCTTTAAATTGGCTCATAGCTTAGTTTTTTTGATTCCTTAAATTCATGTTTAACTGAAAACCAGACACTAAATACTTTGGAAATAAGCTTTTAGTAGTTGTATAGAAGCTTTTTCTACTAATGCAAGAATTCAGATAAATGTATTGATTTCCTACATAATGTACTAAAATCATTAGATTTTATTTATTTAGTCCTGAGAACAGTGTTTTTCATTGTAGATTAATGAGAATGAGTGGAAATTTCTGTTGACTGGAGGCATAAGTTTGGACAATCCCTTTTCTAATCCATGTACCTGGCTTCCTACAAAATCATGGGATGAAATTTGTCGACTAGAAGATTTGCCATGCTTCACAAACATTCGTAAGGATTTTACGCGACTGAAGGATGGATGGAAATTGGTATATGACAGCTTGGTATGTTAACATTCCTGATTGCTTGCATTCATAAGCTAATTAACACGTTGAAAATATTTATTCAGGGAAAATAAAGTCCTGTCATTTTACATGGTATATGTTCTTACATATATGAGTGTTAATATTTAAGCAAATGGTGTGTAGTAGTAGATTATTGCCAATTTTTCAGGTGGCTTCTGAATAGCAAGTCATGATTTGAATTGAATTTGGATGGGAAAAAAGGCAACAAAACCTGGAGTGGATAGTGAAATTTGCTAAACTTAAGGCAACCACTGTCCCTTGTCAGTCTATACATTTGTTTACCATGCTTTGAGGATGCCTTTTCATGCTATTATGTAGCATGCTGCTTTCCTGGATAAGTGAGTAAAACAAATTACTGCCATGTAGAGAAACTAGAATGGGATTTGGGAGACCTGCGTTCTACTCCCAATTCTGACAGTGACCTGATATATGCATGAATGAATGACTTTGCCTTTATCGAACTTCATCACTGTTTCCTTAAAATCTAAGCTCTTTAGATAAATTTTACTCCACATTTGTGCACTTGCTTCATCTTTAATCTTACTATTAAATCTTTTTTTTTATTTTATCATACTTCCCCCCTTCTGCTTCTTGATATGCAAAGTGCTCATCATACACATACCTCCTGAACAAATGATTAAAAAAATTATCCTTCTTTCCTACTTGCACCATATCTGACCATAACCACTTCCACAATAATACTGTCCATTTGTGCTAGTCCATTGAACTGCTTTTCTCACTGTTAAATTAAATTATGAAAATTTATCACCAATATTCAGTCAAATGACCCAGGACTTCTTACACCCATTTCAAAGAGATTAATTATTTGTGTTTTATTCATTGTAAATGTCAAGGATTTAGAAATCCTTTCTATATAACACATGGGTTTAAAGTATGCAGAGAGGAAATGAATGGATTCTTGGTTGGAAATGCTCATAAACGTACAATGAGAGACATTAAAGAAACTAAGCAGCTGCAGCTACTTCTGTTGTCCAGATTGCAGGTAACAGGCAAACAGAAGAGAGAAAGCTTTCCTTGGGCATTTACAAAAAGATACAGCAAGTTCAGGGCTTTAGTTCTTCTTTGGGAAATAGTCACTTGAAGAATGAACACAGAAATTACGGTCTTTGAAAAAGAGATTGAGGGAGGGGACTACTTTGTTATGCACTTTGAGATTATAGCTTTTTAAAGCAATGCCTAATATAAATGAGAGGTGCCGACTTTCAGAAGAAAGATTCAAGATGTGTGTGATACCTATGTGTGCATTCACACAGCCAAACTGAAATAAATATAAATTCTTTCACTGAAGTGGCATTCAATAAAATGATCTCTCTAGAATCAGGTCATCAGTTAACTGATAAAGAATCTAATAAACAGTAACACTGAAGCCAGCAACATTCAGTTATTGAACCTTGAGTGCTTGATCAAAAGGAATGTTGGTATCTATCACTGCCCTGACATAACAAGTAAAAGGTATAGCAACTCTTCTATGTGGAAACATTTTCATTACCTATCTAGATTTAATACTAGTTTTATTGAATGTGAATGCACTGGAATTTCCAGAAATGCTAGTTAATGGGTCTTGGGGAAGATTACTTTTTACGATAGCTGGTTTGGGTTTTTTTAATCACCAGTATAGTTTATCCCCAGTAATATGCAATCAGGTTTTTTTCCTGTCTTGTTAGTGATACACAAATTTAAATAAAGGGCAGTTTCATGCATGTATGTTAAAGAGAGAGGGCACAAAATCAGTGTTGCTTGAGCCACTGTCATCAGCAACCATACACTGAATATAGCTTATGAATGTTTTCCAAAGGAGTTTGAGATGCACTTTTCTCCTCCTACTGTTGTAGATCAGGTTGCTTCCAAAAGTAGAGGAGACCTGACTTCAACTCCCCAAATTAAAGGATTTCATGTATTTTATCTAAAGTTGTAATGCGTATCTTGGAGTAGGGACTGAAACTCAGTTCTCCTCAGGTGTACTGATGCAGCTCTTCTCATGGAGAAGTGAAGAGTTTTCTGCACAGTGGCACAAATCAATGGAGTCTTCAGTGCAACCTTCACTACTCAGTGTTTCCTAATTAATTCAGTTTTACAAAGCTTGCAAATTTTTAGCCAAACTCTTCAACAGCTGTTATAGATGCCATTCTGAGGTACCTGTTTTTCCCATATATTAACATAAACATAATCCAGCATTCTGGATTCCCATCTGAACTAAGTGCCTAGAAGTTGCGGAAGGAGGGAGCCAGGCTCCAGATCCTTAGCAGAACATGAGCTCCATCATGATTTGATTTGCTACATCAAAGGTGCTCAGAATGCAGTTTGTGCAGGTCTGTCTGCATACCTCTGTGCCCAACCCTCTACAGGCAAGCCTAAGAGGCTCACCAGCAGAGCTGTAATACCAGTTTCTAGAAAGGCATACCTGGCTGGCACTGTACTTCAGTCTACTAAGAAGTTAACATGCCACACAACTGCTGTTCCCAATCTGATAACTGCAATAACAACATAACAGCTGGATTATTCATAGGCCATTTACAAGCTAAGTTCTCTGGTGCATTGTTTGAGTTAATTTTCTTGTTTTCCTGCACTCATTTTCTCTATTCAGATGCAACCCAGCTCATAGTTATTATGTAATACTGTAATGTGATTGTCATTGATTATATGGTTATCATTGTAATATTGAAGACTGACACCACAATTCAGTTCTAATAGAAAAGAGGTGGAGGTAAAGTGCATTTTCAGGTTTCCTCCAGCTCATTCCTTCTCTATTTTCTAGAAGAACTTTGCGTTATTATCTTTTAAACACTTAAAAATTACTGTAACTTGTCTGCTAGAAGAGAAGCATCTTAGATAAACATATATTTAAAGTTTGTTTTGTTTTTTTAAAAAGCTTTAAGCATGTCAACCCCATTTCTGTAGATCAAGAAAAAATACATCATGGATTGATGGGTTAAGTTGTAAGATAATTTACTGTCATTATAGGTAATTCACAAATGCTTTAAAAGATGTTGAAATACATATGTTTTTAGGATCCCCAGCATGAGGATTTACCTGCAGAGTGGCAAGAAAAGTTGGGGGAGTTCCAAAGGATGCTTCTCATTCGCTGCCTGAGACCTGACAAAGTATGTGCAAAACTTTCACCTTATTTGAATAAGGTCTGTCCATCTTAGAAACCAAAAGTATTTGCAAGTATGCATTTCAACTGTGTTGTCTGCAGCCAATCTACAACAGTCTATCACAAAGGAAAATAGGAATTAATGAGATTTCAAAAAAACAGCAAGTTTGAAGTTGTAATGAAAAAAATTTTAAAGACAGAAGGTTAGGCTTTCAGCTTTTGCTAAGTTTCAGTGTACACACCAAAGTCCCCAGAGCTCTTCCTCCTTGACACTGTCTTACACACCTTGTGACTTCCCTTTTTCAGTATGCTTATGTAGCTTTTTTGATGGATATCACGATCTATAGTAAATTTTGCCTAATCTAGGAAGATAATTTAATGGCAAGCAGGAGTGTAAATACTGTAGGTGCTTAAAGGTGGCAATTATTGCAGACACAGAGATCCATTTTGTTCTATGGAAAGTGTTTTGAAGCAGAACTGTTCTGATTGAGTCTGTCTAGCTGTATGGCTTGAATGTGGCACAGATCACAATAGATGCTCACAGTTGTGAATCTTTATTCCAAAAAATTCAACCTACTAAAAACTGGAAAGTAAGTATTTGCTTAGACATTTTTCATATATTCACAGGTTAGTGGGACTACCATTAGTTCACACCTAGCCATAATGACAAAGTACATTGTGAAAGATAGGAGTTAGTATGTAACAGTCATGAGCTCTGTTCTAGAGAGGCTATGAAAAGAATTCTCTATGCTTCCTCACAGAACCGTTCAGCTTTGTATTACTACTCAGATAAAAATATGAATGTTTGTACCATATAAAGAAGAGAAACCTTTAGAGTCAGACTTTACACTTCACTTCCTCTGGATTTTTTTTTGACTGGCAGTATTGAGCTTTCAGAATGTTGGGTAGATGGATCAGCGTGGAGGGGCGCTGGCAGTGGTGGTGGTGTATACTGATGCTTGGAGACAAAGTTATCCACAAGGCGCTGCCTAGTTGCGGTGACTTCTTCTTCAAAAGAGTGTATTATGCTTCTGCCAGTTTTGCACTTAAAGCAAAGCAAAAGATAGAGACTTTCAATTGAGCAATTTAACTGTCTAGTTCAACTACGCTCAAAAACTTAAATCCTCAAAACCCCACTAATTCTAGCTTAGAAGTCTACTTTTGGCTATAGTCAGCAGGCTACTGTCTGAATGGTGCAGAGCAGTTTGGCAGATATTTCATATGCATTACTCCCATTTGAGTCAGAAACTCCTCCACCAGCCTTGCCTGTTGGGCTCAGTTCAGTGACCACTTTTGGTTATGTCTAGTGTACTTTTTCTTT